>NC_139463.1:57757500-58957500 GCF_057233095.1 Heloderma suspectum
GCGGCTGCCTTTGGAGCTGCTCTGGAAGCTGCAGCTGGTGAGCGTGCGGTGGGCAGCTGAGGAACTGGGAGCAGAAGGTCTGAGCATTCGAGACCAATCCTGCCTGCTCGATTCAAGGCCTGGGCTTGACCGAGGAAGCCTTACCTGAGTTAGGGCAGCAAAACCCAACGTTGCGCCTCCCCCAGGATGAACATAGGCCGGGATTCCACTCACCAGCTGAGGCCCTCCTCTGAGGGAGGCTCAGGGGGCGATCGAAAGGGAGAGGGCCTTCTTGCTGGTAGCTTCAACGTGCTCCCCGCTCGGCCTGCCTGGTGCCAACATGGTCATCTTTCCAGCACCAGGTGACGGTTGGCTTCTCCTCCCGGCCTTTGACGGTACATGACAGGAGTGTAAGGTCAGTTGTCTGGTCAGGGTCCAGTGTGCTACTGGGAATGGTTTCGAGCGATTTGAAATGGTTTGTTAAATGTACACAATAAAAACGTCCATATTATGGTTTTGCTTTGCAGTTTTTGTGCACTGCCAGGGAGCTTTGGCTATTGGGTGGCATAACAGAGCCAGACGTGAAGTGAGGGGGACACCATCGAAGCGCGGCGGATGCGCTCCACCCGAAGGCAACGCTCAGCCTTCCTTCCCCAGGGAACGTGGATGTTCTTGGGGAGCTTCTGCGGACGGAGACGGGCACTTCGCGGGCCATCCGACGGGGATGGCCGTCTGCCTCCTGAACACTTTTGGGCCCTAATAAATGCCACAGGACAACCTGTGCTGTGATGCATCTGTTAGGCCTGCAGGCGCCACGAGACTCTCTGTCATCTCCAAGAAACAGTTTCTGACCTGACGAGGTGAAGCCTTTGAGCCAGTGCCAGTTGATCAGGAACAACAGCTATGAGACATCAGGAGGGGAAGCGGAGCTCGACGAGAGGGACCCTCGGCCTGGTCCAGCATGGCGCTAAGGGAGACCCTGAGGCCTCCAGGGCACCCCCTCCTTTGGGGCAGGCACTTGCTGGGTGAGAAACAGAGGCCGACACGCTGCAACACATCCCGCGAGACCGGGCTTCTGGCCGGCGCACCACCTGCCTCCGTCCCAGCGCTCCCAGGTGGGAATGGCATCTCGCTGGGCTTGGCAGCGCACAGACCTTTCTTAGGTGATCACTGCCTGTGCTGCTGTTCCTGTTCCCAGTCTTTACAGGAAGAACAGCCTCACCCCCCATACACCCCCCCGGTGCCCTCCAGAAGGTTTGGACCTAGATGGAATCCCTTGGGTGGGCAAGTAGGGGTTCTGTGGCCTCCAGAAGCTGGCTGGCTGTCCACCGCGAACGTGGTTGTGCGTCATGCGAGCAAACAGATATGTTTCCAGTGTTCCCGGGACAAATCCAAGGCCCTTCTGGGGGTGGGCTGGGGAGAGTTGAGGCCAGCGCTCAGCTCCGTTCATTCCGATCCCTTTGGGGGGGTTGTCTTAGCTGCAGGAGCACAACGGACTCCAGGGGCGTCTTCTCCTTCAGCCTGGCTAACGTGTTCCTCCTTCGGCAGGCTGCCGCGGGGGGACAGGGGGCCATTCCGCATCAGTGTCAGACGAAGAAGGAGACGCTATCTTCTTGGGCATGGAGACTAAGCCAAAGCATCACATTCAGTAGGGCAGCCTTCCCCAAGATGTGTCCCTCAGATGTTTCGGACTTCAGCTCCCATCAACCCCTGCAAGCATGGCCAGTGGTCTGGAATGCCAGGAATTGTATGCCCAAAGCATCTAGAGAGCGCCAAAGGCTCCCCAAGGGGGACGAGTGGTCAGACCTGAGGTGACCAGTGGTCTGGAGGTTCACTTGGTGGCTGTGGGCAGACAGGAGCCGGCACTCCTCGATATGAAGTCCATCCATCCGTCCAGCTAGCTCAATATTCCCGTACAAGGGGCCATGTTTGAGACAGGAGTTTTTCCAAGCCCTCCCTGGGGGGACGGGGGGTTGGACCGGGAACTTTCCGTGCACATTGTGTGCTCTACCATTGAGCCGGAGTCCTTCCTCAAGGCAGATTTCTCCCTGCCAGCCCTTTCCTCGGGACTCCGTAGATCCCACTGGTTTTGCGTGGGGGACATTCCTCATCCCCATGGCGCTGTTGAGCCTTCGTAGCTGATCAGGAGCTGTGCTGCTGTGTCCCAGACCAGCTGCTCCTAGGATTTTCTCCCGATAGGCTCATATTTCTAGCACATGTCTGCTCAGGAGTAAACCCTATTCAGTGCAATTAGGCTTTCTCCCAAGTAAGTGTGCATAGGATTATAGCCTAAATTCATGAGATGAATTCATGGAGGATGGGTCTATGATGGCCAATCGCCATTACCGTCAAAGGAAACCCTCATGTTCAGAGGCACTGATGAAGACTGGATGGTGGGGACTTCAATGGAGGACTGTCCTCCCCGTCATGGCCTCCTGGTGAGCTTCCACAGACATCTCGGGGTGCTGGGTGGAGAGGCACGAACAGCAAGGGACCGAGCCCTTCCCGCCTCCCCCCACCCAGTTCCTGCACAATGCCTGGGGAGGGCACCAGGTTGGGAGTGGAGGACCTGGAGCGCCCGAGGCGGCTGAACCCTCCGCTGGGGACTGGCGCGCGAGCGTGTGTCCCGCCCACCCACTTCCGTCTTCCTTCACCCATGGGTGCATTCCACCCTTTCCCACCTGACAATGTGATACTTTAAATGAAGCTCCCAGCACAAACATTGGCCTTTGCATGTGTGTTGAAAGACACATTTTGAGCCCTGTGTTCTCTCAACCGTTGGATTTCTCCGTGTATTTGGAGATGTCTCAACTGCCAAGAACATCATCGCAAGAATGTGAAACCTGGTGGAGAGTGGGTCTGATCTGCACAGGAGTCCAAAGGGTGGAGATCAGATCCCTTTGTATCAGCATTTGCCCCCCGCTAATGCTCACAGCATCCTGAGACGACACAGAGCCTCAAATCCAACTCATTTATTCCTATAATCTTAACAAACTACCTTAGCGAATATGATTCCTGGTTCTGCAAGAAGCAGATGAGCTGCAGGAAATTCTCTAATGCAGAGGGGTGGAGTTAGGGAGGAAAAATGACTTTTTTGCTGGTGAGAAACCGCACCTTCCTGGGGATCTTCAGGATGACCTCTTTGTTGCACAGAATGCTAGTTTCGCCCCCTGGAAGCTAGTCCAATTTGCCCCAAAGAGGAGAGTCAACTTCAGGCTGGGTCCAACTCGATTTTATTGTTTGCAAACAGTTCGACAAAGGAGCTCACGCTCAAAAGCAGAGTCGACCCTGGGCAACCCCCGCGCTACAGTTTTATCGCTTAGCTTGCATTCCTCAGCCAGCGTGTTACTTTTGATTGGTTGCCAGCGGTTTGCTTAGCAACCTTATCTTAGGGTTACTGTCTGCTCATTCCAGGCATGCGCAGCTCTTACAATACTACATGCTGCTTAAGACACGTACAATGGCTTTTAGGTTACATTTTTACTACAATTCCCCCCTCAAAAGGCTTTTCTCAAATTTATACTCTCTTTGGTCCAGCGGTGGACTACGTACTTAAAGGCCCAAACCATCATTAATAGTATCATAACAAACAAAACTGCATTGATTACAAGTTGTTTTAACCATGCAAAATCAGGGAGCCAGGTAGTTAACCATAACCAAGGATCACTTGCTCCTGAATAATTCTGTCTAATCATATCTTGTAGTTTGGCGATTTCATCTTTTATGGTTTTGTTTAAATCATGGGACTTTACACCCTTGCTTCACTAGGGTGCAGAAGCCACCTTGGCGTGCTAAGAGATAATCTAAAACAAACCAGTATTGGGCCACTAGCTGGCTGAGATTTTCAATTTTAGATTGCATGGCCCTTACCATTATGGCTGTGGCATTGATGGTCTTTTCTAAATGGCAAGTGAGGCCTAGGATGCTTTTTTGCAATAATTTTTGGGTATAAACCCAGGGTAAGCAATCCTGTAACTAGCCCACCCCCTACCCTGTTTGGTTCTGAATCTGACAATTCTTTTCCAATTATTACAGTGTCATCACAGTTTTTACTCATTTGTTTTATAAGTTGCCTTATCTCTCTAGCGGTTTGCTACTTTAACAGTGGCCTTCAGGTGAGTTAGCTCCTGGTGTGACCCTCTCTGGTGCAGGTGATGCTTTTATGTGGGTGTGATGGATCCACTTCTTTCCTCCAGCGACCTTTATAGCCGTGTGAGTGGTGAGTAGAACCTGGAATGGACCTTTTCATTTCTCAGTAAGTGGTTCATCTTTCCAGGACTGGATCAGCACCTAATCACCAGGACTGAAGTTATGCACTGGATCATCTAAAGGCAAAGATTGGTATGGTGCGGCGAACCTGTGAAGACAAGTCAAAACAGACTGCAAGGCAGTAACATAACCTTGAATCTTAAAACTTTTACTTCTAAATTCACATTTAAGTTATCAGCCATAGGTAATATCCGAGGTGGGCGCTTATATAACATTTAAAGGGTGTTAATTTAGTCCTTCCCTTGGGGGTGCACCGTGCTCGAGTCAAGGTGCACCCTTGACTGTGGCCTTTCAACTTAATCTTTAAACAAATTCTAATGAACATTGTCTTTAAGGTGCAGTTCATCTTCTCAACTTGACTTGTGGATTGAGGTTTCCAAGGGGGGTGTAGCTTCTAGTTAGTATGTTATGCCTGGGCCACTACTTGCGTCACTTGTCCAACAAAATGGGGCCCCTGATTTGATTCACTCTCTTTAGGTAACAAGAGCCTAGGGATTACTTTTAACAGGATCTTGGCTACTGTCTGTGCGGTGCAGTCAATTGGTTTTATTATTACTAGCAGGTACCAATAGCCATGAGTCTGGGGCAACTCTGAAAAGTCAATTTGAAATCTCTGAAAAGGCGACTTCTCATTTGAGCTGGGGGTTCAAACATTTTTTGAATCATTTTTGAGGCACAAAGGGCAGTTAGCCACTGCTCTCAGGTCGGGGTGTTAAAGGGGGATGATCCCTTTATTAGCTAACCATAATTTTTGAACTTCTCAATGAGCGGCTTCAAGCCTGCACGGGTGGCTTTCTTCAGAGGATACTGCCTCACGCACACAGGGCTCTCCTTTTTTAAAAGAAGATTTTAACTGGTGTTATGCATTTGCTCGGGCAGGGGTTCTGTCTGCCCACACACATGGATCAACATTCTCTAAAATCTCAGTCCCTTTGGCCTCTGACACAATCTCGATTGCTTGAAGGGCCATCTGATAATTTGAGCCCTGCATTATTGGCAGCTGTACTACAATCTGATTATCACGGAAGAAGATTTTAGCTTGCAGTTTTGTTAAGTCCCGCCCCAAGAGGGTAACCAGGTATGCAGATGAAACTACAAAGGCATGTTCCAGTATGTTATTTCCAGTCTTCGTGAGGAGGGGCTTACACACAGGCAATTTAGTTTCCCCCCCCTTTAATTCCTTTTATAGTTACATGCTTTCCACTTTCTCTCACGGGGGGGGGGGGGGCTTCACAGGGATCATAGAAAATGTGACTCCAGTATCTACTAGGGCCTCACAATCCTTGCCACCAACCCTTACTTTTACCTTGGGATTCTCCCGAGCGTTTGTTCGTAGGGTGGTGGCCCCTCAGCTAGACTCCCCCCCACTGGAGGACCCTGCCTGTGTTTGGCAGCCTTCAGGGTGAGTCTCTTTTCTCTTCTCTTTCAACTCTGGAAAATCTTTCTTCCAGTGTCTCTTCTCTTGACAATACGCACATTTATTGAGCCCAGGTCGGCCCTTTCCTTTTCTGCCCCCCCCCCCCGTCGCTACTGTGCTCTCCAGCCGCGGTTTATATCTCCGCCCATGGTGGATGCCAGCATTGCCTTTTCCTTTTTCCAGGAATGGCACTCTTTTCATGTGCTTTCATGTGCACCATAGCTCTAAAAACTTCATGATCTGGGGTCTGATAAGGCTAAAGCAGGCGGTGATATTAAGGCTTGCTTCAATTTAAGAAAAGCCTTTTTTATTTTAATTGTCCACTTCTAGTGGGTAATATTTTTGTTAAAGTTTCATACGGGGGCTTCGCCCCTTTTTATGGCTACTATAGCCTCCCTCTTGTTGCACAAAATGCTAGTTTCGCCCCCTGGAGGCTAGTCCAATTTGCCCCAAAGAGGAGAGTCAACTTCAGGCTGGGTCCAACTCGATTTTATTGTTTGCAAACAGTTCGACAAAGGAGCTCACGCTCAAAAGCAGAGTCGACCCTGGGTGACCCCCGCGCTGCAGTTTTATCACCTCAGCTTGCATTCCTTAGCCAGCGTGTCACTTTGATTGGTTGCTAGCAGTTTGCTTGGCAACCTTATCTTAGGGTTACTGTCTGTTCATTCCAGGCATGCGCAGCTCTTACAATACTACGTGCTGCTTAAGACACATACAATGGCTTTTAGGTTGCATTTTTACTACAATTCCCCCCTCAAAAGGCTTTTCTCAAATTCATACTCTCTTTGGTCCAGCGGTGGACTGCGCACTGAAAGGCGCGCACTATTATCGCTGTGGCATTGACGGTTTTCTCTAAACAGCAAGTGAGTCCTAGGATGCCTTTGTTCTAGCTACTAGAATGTTGACAACAAAAACACAGTTTTTTTTGAACTTTTGGAACTCAGTTTTGTTCCGTTCATCAGGAACCCTTGAAACGAGAGCGCCCTCTTTCTGTAGAGCTACTTGAGTCCTTTCAGGGGTTCATTATTCCAACGGTGACCTTCAGGTGGGTCAGCTTCTGGTGTGACCCTCTCTGGTGCAGGTGATGCCTTTATTCAATGTGATGGATCCACTTCTTTCCTCCAGCGACTTTTATAGCTGTGTGAGTGGTGAATAGATCCTGGAATGGACCCTTTCATTTCTCAGTAAGTGGTTCATCTTTCCAGGACTTGTTGCACAAAATGCTAGTTTCGTCCCCTGGAGGCTAGTCCAATTTGCCCCAAAGAGGAGAGTCAACTTCAGGCTGGGTCCAACTCGATTTTATTGTTTGCAAACAGTTCGACAAAGGAGCTCACGCTCAAAGCAGAGTCGACCCTGGGCAACCTCCGCGCTACAGTTTTATCACTTAGCTTGCATTCCTTAGCCAGCGTGTTACTTTTGATTGGTTGCCAGCGGTTTGCTTAGCAACCTTATCTTAGGGTTACTGTCTGCTCATTCCAGGCATGCGCAGCTCTTACAGTACTATGTGCTGCTTAAGACACATACAATGGGTTTTAGGTTACATTTTTACTACAATTCCCCCCTCAAAAGGCTTTTCTCAAATTTATACTCTCTTTGGTCCCGCGGTGGACTACGCACTTAAAGGCGCAAACTATTATCGCTGTGGCATTGACGGTTTTCTCTAAACAGCAAGTGAGGCCTGGGACGCCCTTGTTCTAGCTACTAGAATGTTGACAACAAAAACACAGTTTTTTTGAACTTTTGGAACTCAGTTTTGTTCCGTTCATCAGGAACCCTTGAAACGAGAGCACCCTCTTTCTGTAGAGCTACTTGAGTCCTTTCAGGGGTTCATTATTCCAACGGTGACCTTCAGGTGGGTCAGCTTCCGGTGTGACCCTCTCTGGTGCAGGTGATGCCTTTATTCAGTGTGATGAATCCACTTCTTTTCTTTGGCGACTTTCATAGCAATGGGAGTGGTAAGTAGGATCTGAAACAGACCCTTCTGCTTCTTGGTAGGTGGTTCATCTTTCTAGGACTGGATTAGCACCCAATCGCTGGGATTGAGATTATGCACTGGAGCATCTAAAGGCCAGGATTGGTGCGGTGTTGCAAACCTGTGAAAACAAAACAGACTGCAAAGCAGTAACATAACCTTGAATCTTAAAACTTTTACTTTTAAATTCACATTTAAGCTATCAGCCATAGGTAATATTCGAGGTGGGCACTTATGGAACGTTTAAAAGGTGTCAATTTAATACTTCCCTTGGGGGCGCACCATACTCGAGTCAAGGTGATTGGCAAGGCCTGTGGCCTTTCAACTTAATCTTTCAACAAATTCTAATGAGCATTGTCTTTAAGGTGCGGTTCATCTTCTCAACTTGACTTGTAGACTGAGGTTTCCAAGGGGGGTATAGCTTCTAGTTAGTTTGTTATGCCTGGGCCACTACTTGCGTCACTTGTCCAACAAAATGGGGCCCCTGATTTGATTTACTCTCTTTAGGTAACAAGAGCTTAGGGATTACTTTTTAACAGGATCTTGGCTACTGTCTGAGCGGTGCAGTCAATTGCTTTTATCATTACTAGCAGGTACCGATAGCCATGAGTCTGGGGCAACTCTGAAAAGTCAATTTGAAATCTCTGAAAAGGATAGTAAGCACATGGGCGACTTCTCATTTGAGCTGGGCTCAAACATCTTTGAATCATTTTTGAGGCACAAAGGGCAATCAGCCACTGTTCTCAGGTCTTGGTCTAACCTGAAGGAGGTGCTATTTGCCTCGGGCGCACCTAAAATTGGGGTGTTAAAGGGGGACGATCCCTTTATTAGCTAACCATAATTTTTGAACTTTTCAATGAGCGGCTTCAAGCCTGCACAGGTGGCTTTTTTCAGAGGATACTGCCTCACGCACACAGGGCTCTCCCTTTTTAAAGAAGATTTTAACTGGTGTCATGCATTTGCTTGGGCAGGGGTTCTGTCTGCCCACACACATGGATCAACATTCTCTAAAATCTCAGTCTCTTTGGCCTCTGACACAATCTCGATTGCTTGAAGGGCCATCTGCTAATTTGAGTCCTGCATTGCTGGCAGCTGTACTACAATCTGATTATCACTGAAGAAGATTTTAGCTTGCAGTTTTGTTAACAAGTCCCGCTCCATGAGGGCAACCAGGTATGCAGATGAAACTACAAAGGCATGTTCCAGTATGTTATTTCCAGTCTTCGTGAGGAGGGGCTTACACAGGGATCATAGAAAATGTGGCTCCAGTATCTACTAGGGCTTTACAGTCCTCGCCACCAACCCTTACTTTTACCTTGGGATTCTCCCGAGCGTTTGTTCATAGGGTGGTGGCCCTTCAGCTAGACTCCCCCCCACTGGAGGACCCTGCCAGCATTTGGCAGCCTTCAGGGTGAGTCTCTTTTCTTTTTTCTTTCAGCTCTGGACAATCTTTCTTTTAATGTCTCTTCTCTCGGCAATACGCACATTTATTGAGCCTCGGTCGGCCCTTTCCTTTTCTGCCCCCCCCCCCTCTGGTCGCTTCTGTGCTCTCAAGCTGCTGTTTATATCTCCGCCCATGGTGGCTGCCAGCATTGCCTTTTCCTTTTTCCAGGAATGGCACTTTTTTATGTGCTCTCATGTGCACCATAGCTCTAAAAACTTCATGATCTGGGGTCTGATAAGGCTAAAGCAGGCGGTGATATTAAGGCTTGCTTCAATTTAAGAAAAGCCTTTTTTATTTTAATTGTCCACTTCTAGTGGGTAATATTTTTGTTAAAGCTTCATACGGGGGCTTCACCCCTTTTTATGGCTACTATAGCCTCCCTCTTGTAACAGGCACACTTATCTTTTGGCTTGCCTGTTCTGCAAATCATGTTTCAAATTCTCTGTGCCATGCACCAGTTTTAACTCTTTGTTTTCTCTGCAAGTTAGGCTGTTTGCCATTGCTTCGACAGAGACTCGCTTGCTTAGATCTTCAACGACACACATTTGGGATAAGCTTTCTTTCTTTTTTAAGCCTTTTTGTCTGCTACTTTCTTCTGCCTTCTTTTATACCTTTTTCATATCATTAAAATCTAACACCATGACTGGAAAACATTTGTTTTGTATAGTAGGGCATGGTGGAGCAGATCTAACCATTATACTGCTCCTCTGACTGCATGGTCAGGGCCCATCAAAATCAAGGGAAGGGCGTTCTCATATGTGGAAAGAGTTCCAAGCCACCATTTTTGCATCGGCAACTCCACACTGCATGAGTTTTGGCAGAGTGTCAGGTTTGCCTCTGAGCAAATGGAACGTCAGAACAGTTCAGATTTTGAGAAAGAGCTGGAACACATGGGGCAGGAACTTTCTTAGGCTTCAGAAACACAGCTGGGCTTAGAAGTATCACGGGAGAGTGAGGGACTCTCTCTCTCTCACCTCTTAAGTTAAGAGAATTTGCTGCCCCCTTTTTAAAGGGAAACTAACTTTCGTAGTTTCTCTTTGAACTTTTTGAAGGCTGTTTCCTTTGTAGTCTATGAATCTCTAGAAATTTGTATCTGTATGCTTCATTAGGGTAAATGAAATCAAAGCCTTGGAAATCATAGAATCATAGAATAGTAGGGTTGGAAGGGGCTTACAAGGCCATCGAGTCCAACCCCTTGCCCAGTGCAGGAATCTAAATCAGAGCATCCCTGACAGATGGCTGTCCAGCCTCATCTTGAATGCCTCCAGGGTGGGAGAGCCCACCACCTCCCCAGGTAATTGGTTCCATTGTCGTATTGCTCTAACAGTTAGGACGTTTCTCCTGATGTTCAGCTGGAATCCAGCTTCCTGTCACTTGAGCCCATGATTCCGTGTCCTGCACTCTGGGATGATTGAGAAGAGATCCTGGCCTTCCTCTCTGGAACAACCTTTTAAGTACTTGAAGAGTGCTATCAGATCTCCTCTCAGTCTTCTCTTCTCAAGGCTAAATATACCCAGTTCTTTCAGTCAAATGCAGCTTTTTATCTGAGTGTTGAAATCACAAATCAAACTGTACACTGATCTGATCACAAACAAACACACAATCTACAACAACGGGAGTTTAAGGCTATGACAAGCCTCACAGTACTTTTTATGGCAAGTCTTTAACTGGCCAAAGTTCCAGTCTATGTGCAGAGTGCCTCTAACAAAGAAGGCTTTGGGCCATAAAGAAGGGATGCGTTTTAACAAAAGCTCTGTGTCTCTTCATCAGTTCGAATGGGGAAGGTGTAACCTTACACCTCTTCTAGATTCCTCCACAGATAAGAACAGAGCAGTGCTGCTCAGCTTTCTAGCTGTGATGCTTTTCTTGTTTGTTTGTTTTTTGCAAATCTCACTCTTTTGTCAGGTCCTCACAGACACCTTCCAGCCTCTCTGCTTGCTAAGGCTAAACCAGCCATGGCGAAGGGGGGGTTAGGCAAGTCCCCCTTGGCTCTGCTCTGAGTAGGCTGACAGAGATAAGCTTACACAGACCCTGATATTTTAAGAACTTGCTCTGTCTTTGTTTCTTGATTTTGCCACAGTCTTTAAGACGTCAAACAAATCTCTTTCTTCAGAAGTTGCAACTTTTTCAACTGCTTTTGCTTCTTCTAACAAACTTGGATACGGCGAAGGGGGGTTAGGCAAGTCCCCCTTGGCTCTGCTCTGAGCAGGCTGACAGAGATAAGCTCACACAGACCCTGATATTTTAAGAACTTGCTCTGTCTTTGTTTCTTGATTTTGCCACAGTCTTTAAGACGTCAAACAAATCTCTTTCTTCAGAAGTTGCAACGTTTTTCAACTGCTTTTGCTTCTTCTAACAAACTTGGATACGGTGGCAGACAAACTGTCTCTGGAGGGCCCCCTCTCTCCCCCAACAACCTCTTCTCCCAACCTAACAGGCCGAATAAGACCGGGGGGAGCTCAGGGCACCTTGGGCAGGGTCTCCCAGTCTTCAAGCTCCTTCCGTGGGGCTTGAATCAGGGAGAACAGGGGCTTTGGGCTTCACCTCGGAGCGTACCATCATGACTTTACAATATTGAACTTTATATTCAACCTTTTCTCGCCTTCACTGGATTTTGGTTGGCACTCATCCAAATGCTGATAACCTCACTTTCCCTGAGGCAAATTTATCTCTTACTACTTGATTCAGACACCACCGGGGGGAGCTCAGGGCACCTTGGGCAGGGTCTCCCAGTCTTCAAGCTCCTTCCGTGGGGCTTTGAATCAGGGAGAACAGGGGCTTTGGGCTTCACCTCGGAGCATACCATCATGACTTTACAATATTGAACTTTATATTCAACCTTTTCTCGCCTTCAGTGGATTTTGGTTGGCACTCATCCAAATGCTGATAACCTCACTTTCCCTGAGGCAAATCTATCTCTTACTACTTGATTCAGACACCACCCGGGGTCTCTTGCCCCTGCGGTCCTTTGCTAGTAACACATTTATACATTTACACTTCTGTAACTAAGGGGGATTCTTTCCGCACCAATTCAACTAACAAACAATATAGGGGAATCGATCCCATTGCCCATTATTCATCACATTTTTATATACAGCATTTACAAGATTTACATCGAAGGATCCTATGTCTGGCCAACTAATTCCAAATGCTGGCCAGTCCAGTTGGCAAAAGAAGGTCAATTTACCCTTGGCCATCTTAATTCTAAAATCTCTTTTGAACTTCCTAAAGTTCCTGAGCATGCATTCCAGTGGGGTTGCAGAGTTTTCTTAACGGGAGCTACCCGACCTCATTGTGCCTACCTCTGTTTGAAACCGTACACGGAGCCTGACAAACCTCAGACGCTCTGAAGGCAACTCAAACAGAAAGTCACAAGGGAAATCAAATACTTACTCTGCCCAGCACCCTGGCACCGCCTCTTCGGACCCGTTCAGCCTGGTTGACTCAATCAGTGGAGTCCACGCCTTTAACCTCCTGGGTGTCCTGACCCCCATTCTCTGGTGCCGTGGCAGACCTCAAAGGCGGTTCGGCGCGCCCCACAGGAACCTTCGCCGGTTCGGTCGTTTGACCCCAGGGTGGTCCAAGGGACTCCTGACTGGCTCGCCAGATCGTTGCACAAAATGCTAGTTTCGCCCCCTGGAAGCTAGTCCAATTTGCCCCAAAGAGGAGAGTCAACTTCAGGCTGGGTCCAACTCGATTTTATTGTTTGCAAACAGTTCGACAAAGGAGCTCATGCTCAAAAGCAGAGTCGACCCTGGGCACCCCCCGCTCTACAGTTTTATCGCTTAGCTTGCATTCCTCAGCCAGCGTGTTACTTTGGATTGGTTGCCAGCGGTTTGCCTAGCAACCTTATCTTAGGGTTACTGTCTGCTCATTCCAGGCATGCGCAGCTCTTACAATACTACGTGCTGCTTAAGGCACATACAATGGCTTTTAGGTTACATTTTTACTACATCTTGGCAAGGAGGCCTCCTGCTTTCCCGGCAAACAGAGAGTAAACTTTTGGAGGGGGACCCACAGGCGAAGGGGGCCTCACTCCTCCCCCAGTGACCGCTGCAGTGAGGCTGTCGGGACGGAGGTTCGATGGGCATTTGCCACAACAGATCTGGGCCCAAGCCTTCTTGAAGATGGCCGCCATCCTCTTCATCGGGTTTTGGGGCAGCTTCTTTCCGGACGGACGCCGCACGGGCATGGCTCCTGAGGGCGTCTCGGTGGCCCTGGTGCCCAGATCCCCAGAGGCGTCGGCCTCTCTCCCCCTGCTGCCCTGCTCGGGGGAACACGCCCTTTCCTTGCCCAGCCTCACCGCCTCCAGTAGCCTCCATTTCTGGGCGTGGGTCTTCTTCCGCTGCTGGTCGAACTCCATCAGCGCACACCCGCTGCGCACAATCACCTGTGCGTAGACGTGGGTGGGAGGGTGCTCCTGGGTCTGGGCGTCGGCAGAGGCAGGGCAGGGGACACCCAGCGCCTTTCCCGGTGGAGCGTGTTCCCCTCCTCCACCCTTGGCTGCATTACTAGCGTAATGCAGATTATGCTAGTTCACAAAACCCAGGCATTTGATGGTATGTGATAGGCGTTTAATGTCACTTGTTTTACCAGGTCCCAGTATGCTACTGTAAATGATTTGTAGCTATTTGAAATTGTGTGTAAGATTTATACATTAGAATTGTTCAACTTTAAAATTGTTTTCATCTTGCAGTCTTTGCGACCCGCCCGGAGAGCTTTGGCTATTGGGTGCTATAAAACTGACAGACATGAAATGCAGGTGAAACCCCTGGGATGCCCCGTATGGTGCTTCATCCAAAGTAAAAAATCAACCTTTCTTTCCCAGGCAGTATGGATGTTCTTAGGAGGGGACGTGTTTCGCTCCTGCTGACACAGATGCCATCCTCCGGGGCCGGCCGTCAGCTGCATAAACATTCTTGTGCCGTAATAGTTGCCATGGGAAACCCTGTGCCATCATAGGTTTGTCACTCCTGAAGACGCCACAAGACCCTCTTTCGTCACCAAGAAATAGTTTCCCATTGGACTCTGTAAAGTCTCTGAGCCAGTGCCAAGGCATCCCCAACCACACGTATCACAAATAAGTACGGGGAAGAGGATACTGGGCTAGGCAGAACCTTGGGCTGATCCAGCATGGCTCTTGCTAGCTTCTGAGGGAGACCCTGAGGCCTCTTGGGCCGTGAGTTCCCCCAGCGAGTCACTCCAGCCTGGCTGTGCAGTGACGTCTCCATGTTCCCATGACCGCGTGGCCATTCAGCCCGAGCTCTGCGTTTGTTCGTGGAAAAACCACTTCTTCTGAGACTGGTTATAGTCCGACTCTTCCTGCTGACTTCGGCTCCGGGACTGGCCTGTTTCCACAGCTGCACTGGGCTCGGCAGCGTAGTCCTGCCCATGGGGCGTGTCGCCCGGCCCTCGTGGGTGTGTCGCTCACCTGCCTGTGGCCTGAGGGGAAGCAGCGTGTGAAGGGGGGGGGATGCTGGAGGGGGCCGTCAGGCAGAGATGCAGAGATGCATGCCGAGGCACCCCCGACAGGCCAGTGCAGCGTCCGCCCACCCTGGGCATCCCGATGTTGTTCCCAGCCGAGGTGGTGCCAGGGAAATCAGGGGAGCCGCAAAGACGGCTCCACGTAGAGTCCTTAAGTTGTTACGGCGTGAAGGGCGCAATCCTATGCATGTTTAGACAGATAAAAGGCCTACAACTCCCAGCATGCCCCAACCACCACAGCTAAAGAGGTATGGGCTGTGGGGAGAAGTGATGTTGGATCTGCCTGCATTCTTGGCCATCTCCACAACTGTGGGGGTCTACTGGATGGCCACCAGCAGCTTTCTGGTGAGAGAGGGGATTTGGGGCGGAGCTAGAGGGGGTGGAGATTGGGAGCTGAGGGTGGAGCCTCAGAGCCAAGACTTCCATGTGACCTCTGGAATTCTTGGACCACAGCTCCTCACATCAATGAAAATAAACAGTGGGAAAGACAAAATTCTGATGTTGATCAGAATGGCAGTCAAATCAGTCCTTTCTCTCCATTTCTGCCAATCTAAATCTGTGGTGATCTTGTTCTGCAGCAACAGGTCCAATCAGTGACAGAATGCTCTGTTTCATTTGTGCAGTGATACCACTGACAGCACAGGCCTGTCCTCACACACACACACACCCGTGCGGTCCACTATAACAGGGATGTCCTCCGGTGAAGGTTTCCCTGCCCACTACGGTATTAATGGAAGATGGTGCTAAGCTGAGTTATTCCAACAAGCAGCTCAGTTCCAAAAGCATGGCTGTTAAACCCCGTCTCCTGATTTATGCTTCGGATCTGTGCTTGTGGAAGTTAAGCACAGCTACCCCTGTTTGAAAGCAAATCCTAAAATATCAGCGTAGACAAACAATCAACCAATTAAATATGGGTTAATCATATGCATTCAAAAGTGTATCTTTGCCTGCTACAAAAATAGTAGCAGGGTTCTGCTTGGAAAATTCCATGTTCTGAGTGGTCTCAGGGGTGAGCAAGTCCTGCTCACATAATCCTGTTTGCCAGCGGAGGCATAGGTTTTCGTCAGCCCACGTAGACTTTCGGCTAAATCAGCCGTGCGGATGCCTGCCATGATCCACGCTGGACTCAGCACTGGCTGCATAAAACAGGAATCGTGATCCAACATAAATTAGGTTCTATTTCCATTCAAAGACGTGATCACCAAGCGGTGCACTCAAATCACAGCATAGTTACAGTTTTGAGAAAGGTAGAAAATCTGTTGGGTTTGTGGAAAAAACATGCCTTCGACATGAGAAGGGATATTGGTGGGGTTGGGGTTAAGGGAAGGACTGAAAATCTGTGCTCAGCCCGCAGAAGGCCACAGGTTCAACCCTGGTCTCTTCTGACGAAGGATTGTTGGGGGACAGAAATGCATGACTACGTGACTGCAGGTCGAGAGGATCGAGCGTGCAGTCTCTGCTCCTGTGGATTGTGTCATTAGGGCACTGAGATGGCCATCTTTATGGTCACAGCTTGCAAGGCCACGCCTTCATCCTCCCCTCTACTTAGTGGGAATCCGGGGTGGGGGCAGGTTCTTTTCTGCTGTCTGATCCCCTCATTCCCTTCTGCAGTCCTTGGAACACTGTAATTATGGACCGAATGGGGGAGATGGTTGGGACTGGGCATGGTGTGTGAAGAAGTGGTGATTCCAGTGGGGAAACTGCAGTGGGGAAACTGGGAGGGGTGAGGCGGGGAAGTACTTGGTGCCTCGATGCCAGTGCCCCTCCACCCAGCACCTTGAGGCGTCTGGGGAAGCTCACCAGGAGGCCATGACGGGGAGGACTGTGCTCAGCTCAGGTCCCCGTCATCCGGTCTTTTTAGTGGACATGAAGGTTTCCCTTGACGGTCGTGGTGATTGGCCATCCTCCGTGAATTCGGCTAATGAACGTAGGCTATAACCCTATACACGGTGGTTACCTGGGAGTGAGTCTGATTGAACTGAATGGGGCTTACTCTGGAGTAAACATGTGCTAGAAATACCAGCCTGTGTGGAGAAAACCTCAGCCTCCACTGCCTCCAGTTCCATACATTTCTATCCTGGATGGGCCGGACTGCAACTCCCGTCCTTAGCCAGCCAGTGTTGCTAGTTATGCTGATGGGGAATGATAGGACTTGCAGTCCAAAATGATTGGAGGGCTCCAGGGGTGTGTAGGGCGGGAAGAGGCTGAACATCATGTACACAACGGGAACGGGAACACAGCAGCACAGGCAGCCATCACCTGAGGAAGGACTATGCATTGCAATGCCCCCTGAGAGATGCCACTCCCCCCTGAGGAGCGCTGGGACAGAGCCCCCCACCATGCACAGGTGTGCTCAGCTCTTCCGGAATGCCCTGCAGCTCTGCTTCTCCCCCAGCAAGCGCCTGCCCCAAAGCAGCAGCTGCCCGAGGGTGTGTTTCCACGCTATCGGCTTCACGTTGTTTGCAACGTTTAGGGGCTGTTTCCACAAAGGTTCTGCCTGGCCCAGTATCCTCTTTCCCATACTTATTTCTGATACGTGTGGTTGGGGATGCCTTGGCACTGGCTCAGAGACTTTACAGAGTCCAATCGGAAACTATTTCTTGGTGATGAAAGAGAGTCTTGTGGCGTCTTCAGGAGTGACAAACCTATGGCACAGGGTTTCCCATGGCATCTCTTACGGCACAAGAATGTTTATGCGGCTGATGGCTGGCCCCGTAGGATGGTGTCTGTGTCAGCAGGAGCGAAACATGTCCCCTCCTAAGAACATCCGTACTGCCTGGGAAAGAAAGGTTGATCTTTGCCTTTGGATGAAGCACCATACGGGGCATCCCAGGGGTTTCACCTGCATTTCATGTCTGTCAGTTTTATAGCACCCAATAGCCAAAGCTCTCTGGGCGGGTCGCAAAGACTGCAAGATGAAAACAATTTTAACAATGAACCATTTTAATGTATAAATCTTACACACAATTTGAAAAACTACAAATATTTACAGTAGTACACTGGGATCTGCTAAAAAAACTGACATTAAACGCCTGTCAAATGCCATCCGAAACCTGGGTTTTCGGAACTAGCGTAATTATTTTTTCTGGGCACAACATCAACTCGAAATGAACAGTTTCAGCCCCAGCTGGAGGAAAGGGCCGCCTTGGAGGGGGGTTGCCTGGTGTGGCATCTCCCATCAGAGCCCCCGACTCAGAGGAGGGAGGAGGTGCTAGCCGGTGGCCTGGCTGCTCCTGCCCCATGGGGAGGTCAGCCAGGCCCCCCAGGTTGCAACAGGCCTTTGTGATGTCAGAGTGACGTCAGCAGGGAGTGCAGTCAGGGCACAGCAACTGCCAGAGGAGTCAACAGTTGCCACTCTGGGACTACGGAGCGCCAACATGGAAATCCTGTGGGGAGAAGTGATATTGGATCTCCCTGCATTCTTGGCCATCTCCACGGCTGTGGGGGTCTACTGGATGGCCACCAGCTTTCTGGTGAGAGATGGGATTTCGGGCAGAGCTAGAGGGGGTGGCGTTTGGGAGCTGATGGTGGAGCCTGGCAGATCCAGGGTTGGAGATGAGCCCACTCAGAGGGACATCGTAGGAGTTACCCCATGCTACCTCACGGGCAGCCCCCTGACCTGAAGCCTTTTTGCCCGGGGAGGCCCAGTTCCGCCTAGGGTCAGTGCCTGAGATGCACGGAGGGGAGTCAGGCAGCTGAGGTGTGCAGCTTGGCAGATCACAGCATGGATCCTCATGAAATAGGGGCCATAGGGTGACTTACAGAAAATAGGGTGACCTTTCCTAAGCCGAGAGCCTCTCTCCCTTCACCTCTGTATTTATGTACTGACATTTCTATAATGCCCATTAGAAGGAGCTCTCTGGGCAGTTCACAGTGCAAAACGTTAAAGCAGAAAATGCAGGGACATCATAAAACATGAGGTAAAAACCACGGGTTTCGGACAGAATAAAACCAAAGTAAAAACCCAACCAAAACCCAGTGGCACCGCAAAGATCACCAATGCGCCAACTCCATTCTTCAAACTGGAGGATTAAAAAGCCTGGGAGAATAAGGAGGTCTTCACCTGGCACCGGAAAGAGCGCAAGGTAGCCTCCAGGTTCGCCTCTCTGGGAGCAGCGTTCCATAATTCCACCTACCCAAGGCTGGCTTGATTTCTCTTTCTCTTCCATGTCACAGGCTCGTGGCCCCAGCAACAGCTGGCAGAGGAGGCGAGGAACTCAGAGGGGTGAGCAGGCCCACCTCTCCGTCTGGGAACCCAGGGGATGGTGGGCAGCACTTGGGTTCTTGGCCTTCGTGCTCCCGCTGACCCGGCCCTGTTCTTGCCCTTCCCTCCAACTTGGTGTATCCCAGGAGGCTGCTGATACCTCCCTCTCCTGAAGGATGCCCCCTTCGAGCAGGAGTTGTGGGTCATGAGCCGCCTGTGTAACGTCCAGTTGGCCCTTAAGTTTCAGAAGCCCCCAGGGAAACCCCATGTGTGGTGGAGGTGGGCTTTCATCTCTTTCCTGGAGGTCCCCCCAGCTCTGATGGCACTGTTGCCCCACAGTATGCTGCTTTGCACTCTTGCCCATTACCTTCTTGTGCCCCCAACACCCGCAGCCCCACCAGCCCCTCTTGCCTAAGCCTTTGGGAAAGCCCCAGCGAAGCAGCCAGGAGGCATCACCATGTCTTGGGGTCTTCTGCGAGGGGGGGAGGGCCTGCTGCTGGAATTTGGGAGGTTTGGAGCTGGATTTCAGAGAGAAGGCTGGGACCAGTGGGGAGGGGGCTTGGAGCTCTTTCTCTCACCCGTTGCCCCCCATCTCCCTGATGTGCCATGCCAGCCAATGGATCAGCCCATCTCTGTGTCCTCCTGTCTCCCCTCAGGTTCCACCTGCAGCCTTCTGGGACATCAGGAGCTCTCTCCGCTGCCCCGCTTGCCGTCCACCAGAAGCATCACCCCACCTGGGCTCTTGCCCTCCCTGCCAGTGTGGCAAACTGGGGTGGCCATCAGGGCCCAGCTTCAAGAAGGAAGGACATTACCAGCAGTCCCCTGCCGGGAGGACCAGCTGGCCTCACCCAAGCCCCCTTTCGCAGGGCTCCCGTACCACGGATGCTGTGCACTGGAGCTGATGGGCTTTCAGTTCCTTGAGTTCGATATCAGGAAACAGGTCCGAGAGCTCTGTGGGGAGCCAAGTCCTATGACCGAATACCTTGGCAGTCCGGGATGCTGTGGAACAAGCTGGGCAGATGCCAACCCTCTGGCCTTGGCCAAGCCGGCCACTGCCGCCAAACTCCTGGAAGCCGTGCCTCTCATGTGCCTGAAGAGAGATCCCCGGGACATCCTCCTTCTGTACTTCCAGGAGGAATGGGGGATCTTGAGCAAAACCATGCCCCCCTCATGGGAATTCAGGCCTCAGGGGCTTAGGGAGGAGGTTCCACAGACATCAGCCTTCCATTCTGCCACAGATCCAGGCACAGCGCAAGACCCAGCCAAGGGCGGAGGAGGGGAACACACTCTGCCGGGAAAGGCGCTGGGTGTCCCCTGCCCTGCCTCTGCCGACGCCCAGACCCAGGAGCACCCTCCCGCCCACATCTACGCACAGGTGATTGTGCGCAGCGCGTGTGCGCTGACGGAGTTTGACCAGGAGCGGAAGAAGACCCGCACCGGCAAATGGAGGCTGCTGAAGGCGGTGAGGCTGGGCAAGGAAAGGGCGTGTTCCCCTGAGCAAGGCAGCAGGGGAAGAGAGGCCGATGCCCCTGGGGATCTGGGCACCAGGGCCACGCAGACGCCCTCGGAAGCCATGCCCGTGCGGCGTCCGTCCGGAAAGAAGCTGCCCCAAAACCTGATGAAGAGGATGGCGGCCATCTTCAAGAAGGCTTGGGCCCAGATCTGTTGTGGCAAATGCCCATCGACCCTCCGTCCCGACAGCCTCACTGCAGCGGTCACTGGGGGAGGAGTGAGGCCTCACCCTCACTGCACCCCTCTGCATTAGGCAACGTCCTGGAGCTCATCTGCTTTTTGCAGAACCAGGAATCATACTCGCTAAGGTTGTTTGTTAAGATAATAGGAATAAATGAGTTGGATTTGAGGCTCTGTGTCGTCTCGGGATGCTTTGGGCATTAGCGGGGGGCAAATGCTGATACAAAGGGGTCTGATCTCCACCCTTTGGACTCCTGTGTGGACCGGAACCACTCTCCACCCGGTTTCGCACTCTTGCGATGATGTTCTTGGCAGTTGAGACGTCTTCAAATACACGGAGAAATCCAACGGCTGAGCGAACAGAGAGTTCAAACTGTGCACTTCAACACACATGTAAAGCCCAATGTCTGTGCCGGCCGGTGTCTTCATTTAAAGCATGGCAGGGTCAGGAGGGAAAGGGCGGAATACACCCACAGCAGTGTTCCTTGCCACCCCTACCCCTAACGCTCCACGTCTAGCATGGCTGTTTGCACATGGAGCTTTTATCCTGCGATTGAGAGCGCTCCTTCATGGAACTTTGTGGGCTCTTTACATGACTCCACGTCCCACCAGGGCATCTCCTGCATTCATACCCGTTGTGCCACTTTGGAACAGATCGTAGATCATGAGCTATCAAAGTATCCTGTTGTGTTCCGCTTGAGCTCCCTCCGTGAAAAGAGGAAAAGCGGTACTCAGTGGTGGCATGTGGAGGTGAAACTGCATGGAGGAGAAACGGACCCCTGCAGAACCTCATGGAGGAATGGCCTGAAGAATGTTCTTCGTGCACCTCAGCCGTCCCCACCCCGGGGAAGACATAGCTGGGGAAGATGGGGGCCGTAGCCCAACACATCTGCGGGGCATGGCTTGTGTACATGCTGATGCTCGTAACATCTAGGGAAATGAAGGGTTTCACACAACGCATGCAGTAGCGTCTCTCTGGCACCAGCAGATGCTGCAAAGCCACGTACAAGTCTGAGCGATACATCTGTGCCGAGCATCACGCCCTGACGGTGATATTCGTCTAGTGCTTCACAGTGGGTAAAACCCACACTCAAAGCCAAAACCGAAGAGGAGGAGGACACATGAGGGGTGGCAGTTTCAGGAGGAACTGCAGCTCATGGGGGGGGGGGTCACTCATCTCTCTCCAAGTGTGCCCTCAACTTGAAAATTGCCCTGCCCATCGCACGATAATTACCGTTAGGAACAACCTGCCAGTGCAAGAACTGGCACGTCCTGGCTCTGAGAAGTAAATCTGGTTCTCCTGGGCCCAGAGCAAGCCACCCCCTGGGTCCAGGGCCTTTTGAAAACCTCCATGCCAAACCCAAACAAAATACAAATATGGAGGAGACTTCTGTTGCTTCACCATTCTGTCACTGCGGTGGTGGGTGAGTGAAGTTTGATTCAAGACCCAGTAGGCAGCAATCACAGGCAGAGAGTCTGGCTTGACCTTTGCCCATTTTCCTTCTAGTCAGCACAACAAGGGACTTCCTTTACAGGAACACAGAGCACGGCCTTTTCTGCAGTAGGGCCGCATTTTTGGCACTCTCTGAGAAGTCTGGCCTGGATTCAAAGGCACACACATTCCTCTGGCCAGGCAGACTTCGGTGGCGAAAGGAACTTGCTGTAGCTTTTCTGGGTGATGCGGTGGACATGAGAAAAAGGGTTTTGTGAAATAGCTTAATCCGCATTATTTTTTCTGGGCACAGCATCATCTCGAAATGATCAGTTTCAGCCCCAGCTGGAGGAAAGGGCTGCCTTGGAGGGGGGTTGTCCTGGTGTGGGCTCTCCCATCAGTGCCCCCGACTCAGAGGAGGGAGGAGAAGCTAGTTGGTGGCCTGGCTGCTCTTGCCCCATGGTGAGGTCAGCCAGTCCCCCCAGGTTGCAACAGACGTTTGTGATGTCAGACCTTTGTGGAGCCAGTCTGGGCACAGCAACTGCCGGAGGAGTCAACAGTTGACACTTTAGGTCTCCAGAGCGCCAACATAGAGATCGTGTGGGGAGAAGTGATGTTGGATCTGCCTGCATTCTTGGCCATCTCCACGGCTGTGGGGGTCTACTGGATGGCCACCAGCTTTCTGGTGAGAGACGTGATTTGGGGCGGAGCTAGAGGGGGTGGAGATTGGGAGCTGAGGGTGGAGCCTGGCAGATCCGGGGGTGGAGATGAGCCCACCCAGAGGGACATCGTAGGGGTTACCCCATGCTAGGTCACGGGCAGCCCCCTGACCTGAAGCCTTTCTGCCCAGGGATGCCCAGTTCTGCCTAGGGTCAGTGCCTGAGATGTGGGCAGAGGAGTCTGGCAGCTGAGGGGTGCAGCTTGGCAGATCACAGCGTGGATCCTCATGAAATAGGGGCCATAGGGTGACTTACAGAAAATACGATGACCTTTCATAAGCCGAGATCCTCTCTCCCTTCACCTCTGTATTTATGTACTGACATTTCTATAATGCCCATTAGCAGGAGGTCTCTGGGCAGTTCACAGTGCAAAACTTTAAAGCAGAAAATGCAGGGACATCATAAAACATGAGGTAAAAACCACGGGTTTCAGACAGAATAAAACCAAAGTAAAAACCCAACCAAAACCCAGTGGCACTGCAAAGATCACCAATGCGCCAACTCCATTCTTCAAACTGGAGGACTAAATGGCCTGGGAAAATTAGAAGGTCTTCACCCGGCACCAGAAAGAGTGCAAGGTAGCCCCCAGGTTTGCCTCTCTCGGGGGAGCGTTCCATAATTCCACCTACTCAAAGCTTTCTCTCTTTCTCTCTGTCTCCCTTCCGTGTCACAGGCTCGTGGCCCCAGCAACAGCTGGCAGAGGAGGCAAGGAACTCAGAGGGGTGAGCAGGCCCACCTCTCCATCTGGGCACCCAGGGGATGGTGGGCAGCACTTGGGTTCTTGGGCTTCATGCACCCGCTGACCTGGCCCTGCTCTTGCCCTTCTGTCAAACTTGGTGTGTCCCAGGAGGCCGCTGATACCTCCCGCTCCTGTGCCTGTGGTGTCATCTTTGAGCTGCTGAAGGATGCCCCCTTCGAGCAGGAGTTGTGGGCCATGAGCCTCCTGTGTAACGTCTAGTTGGCCCTTAAGTTTCAGAAGGCCCCAGGAAACCCCCAAGTGTGGTGGAGGTGGGCCTTCATCTCTTTCCTGGAGGTCCCCCCAGCTCTGATGGCACTGTTGCCCCACAGTAGGCTGCTTCGCACTCTTGCCCGTTACCTTCTTGTGCCCCCAACACCCACAGCCCCACCAGCCCCTCTTGCCTGAGCCTTTGGGAAAGCCCCAGCGAAGCCGCCAGGAGGCCTCACTAAGTCTTGGGGTATTCTGCGAGGGGGGGAGGGCCTGCTGCTGGAATTTGGGAGGTTTGGAACTCAATTTCAGAGGGAAGGCTGGGATCAGTGGGGAGGGAGCTTGGAGCTCTTTCTCTCACCCCTTGCCCTCCTCATCTCCCCGATATGCCATGCCAGCCAATGGATCAGCCCATCTCTGTGTCCTCCTGTCTCTCCTCAGGTTCCACCTGCAGCCTTCTGGGACATCAGGAGCTCTCTCTGCTGCCCTAGGGATGTCCGAAGGTCACTTACCTTTCGCGGATTATGTTGATGGGGGGGAGGCATTCCGTCCCTCGCCCCGGAATCCTCGATGGGGTGGAAGGCGATCCGTTCCTCCCCCCCGGAATCCTCCGCGGCCGGCTGTGCTCCACGGCAGCTCCAGGCCAGAGCCAGAGCTGTCCGCAGCCGGATTTCCGGCCACGGAGGTGTCTGGGTAAAAAAAACACAAAATGCTTACGCAAATGGCAGCGGCTATGGCGGCCACCATTTGCATTCCTTATTTTTGCCGTCTGAATCTACGTAAATATTTACGTAGACTATGACGGCGAAAACAAAGGGGAATGCAAATAGCGTAGCGGGCGCTATTTGCGTCCCTTTTTGATTCACCGTTTTAGCCTATGTAAACTGGGGGAGGAGTGAGGCCCCCTTCTCCTGTGGGTCCCCCTCCAAAAGATTGCTGTCTGTCCGCCGAGAAAGCAGGAGGCCTCCTTGCCAAGACGTCATCCCGAACATCCCCAGGAAGGTGGGGCTTCTCGCCAGCAAAAAAGTCATTTTTCCTCCCTAACTCCACCCCTCTGCATTAGAGAACTTCCTGCAGCTCACCTGCTTCTTGCAGAACCAGGAATCATATTCGCTAAGGTAGTTTGGTAAGATTATAGGAATAAATGAGTTGGATTTGAGGCTCTGTGTCGTCTCAGGATGCTGTGAGCGTTAGCGGGGGGCAAATGCTGATACAAAGGGATCTGATCTCCACCCTTTGGACTCCTGTGTGGACCGGACCCACTCTCCACCAGGTTTCGCATTCTTGCGATGATGTTCTTGGCAGTTGAGACGTCTCCAAATACATGGAGAAATCCAACGGTTGAGAGAACACAGGGCTCAAAATGTGTATTTCAACACACATGCAAAGGCCAATGTTTGTGCTGGGGGCTTCATTTAAAGTATCGCAGGGTCAGATGGGAAAGGGCGGAATGCACCCGTGGGTGAAGGAAGGTGGAAATGGGTGGGCGGGACACACGCTCGTGCGCCAGTCCCCAGCGGAGGGTTTGGCCACCTCGGACGCTCCAGGTCCTCCGTTCCCAACCTGATGCCCTCCCCAGGGATTGTGCAGGAACTGGGTGGGGGGAGGGGGGGAGGGCTCGGTCCCTTGCTGTTCGTGCCTCTCCACCCAGCACCCCGAGGTGTCTGTGGAAGCTCACCAGGAGGCCATGATGGGGAGGACAGTCCTCCATTGAAGTCCCCATCATCCGGTCTTCATCAGTGCCTCTGAACATGAGGGTTTCCTTTGACGGTAATGGCGATTGGCCATCATAGACCCATCCTCCGTGAATTCATCTCCTGAATTTAGGCTATAACCCTATGCACGCTTACTTGGGAGAAAGCCTGATTGCACTGAATAGGGTTTACTCCTGAGCAGACATGTGCTAGAAATATGAGCCTATCAGGAGAAAATCCTAGGAGCAGCTGGTCTGGGACACAGCAGCACAGCTCCTGATCAGCTACGAAAGCTCAACAGCGCCATGGGGATGAGGAATGTCCCCCATGCAAAACCAGTGGGATCTATGGAGTCCTGAGGAAAGGGCTGGCAGGGAGAAATCTGCCTTGAGGAAGGACTCCTGCTCAGTGGTAGAGCACACGATGTGCGCGGAAAGTTCCCGGTCCAACCCCTCGTCTCCCCAGGGAGGGCTGGGAAAAACTCCTGTCTCAAACATGGCCCCTTGTACGGGAATATTGAGCTAGCTGGACGGATGGATGCACTTCATATCGAGGAGTGCTGGCTCCTGTCGGCCCACAGCCACCAAGTGAACCTTCAGACCACCGGTCACCTCAGGTCTGACCACTCGTCCCCCTTGGGGAGCCTTTGGCGCTCTCTAGATGCTTTGGGCATACAATTCCTGGCATTCCAGACCACTGGCCATGCTTGCAGGGGCTGATGGGAGCTGAAGTCCGAAACATCTGGGGGATGCATCTGGAGGAAGGCTGCCCTACTGAATGTGATGCTTCGGCTTAGTGTCCATGCCCAAGAAGATAGCGTCTCCTTCTTCGTCTGACACTGACCCGGAATGGCCCCCTGTCTCCCCGCGGCAGCCTGCCGAAGGAGGAACACGTTAGTCAGGCTGAAGGAGAAGACGCCCCTGGAGTCCGTTGTGCTCCTGCAGCAAAGACAAGCCCCCCAAAGGGATCGGAACGAACGGAGCTGAGCGCTGGCCTCAACTCTCCCCACCCCACCCCCAGAAGGGCCTTGGATTCGTCCCGGGAACACTGGAAACATATCTGTTTGCTCGCATGACGCACAACCACGTTCGCGGTGGACAGCCAGCCAGCTTCTGGAGGCCACGGAACTCCTACTTGCCCAGCCGAGGGACTGGGCTTCGGTTCCAACTCAAGGAACCGAAAGGCCATCAGCTCCAGTGCGCGGCATCCGTGGTACGGGAGCCCCGAGAAAGGGGGCTTGGGCGAGGCCAGCCGGTCCTCCCGGCAGGGGACAAGTGGTGCCCGGACGGAGAGGTGGGCCTGCTGACCCCTCTGAGTTCCTCGCCTCCTCTGCCAGCTGTTGCTGGGGCCACGAGCCTGTGACATGGAAAAGAAAGGGAAAGCAAAAACAATACAGAGGTGAAGGGAGAGAGGCTCTCGGCTTATGAACGGTCATCGTATTTTCTGTATGTCACCCGATGGCCCCTATTTCATGAGGATCCACGCTGTGATCCGCCAAGCTGCACCCCTCAGCTGCCAGACTCCCCTCCCTGTATCTCAGGCACTGACCCTAGGCGGAACTGGGTCTCCCCGGGCAGAAAGGCTTCGGGTCAGGGGGCTGCCCGTGAGCTAGCATGTGGTGCCTCCTACGATGTCCATCTGAGTGGGCTCATCTCCACCCTTCCAGGCTCCACCCTCAGCTCCCAAACTCCACCCCCTCTAGCTCTGCCCCAAATCCCGTCTCTCACCAGAAAGCTGGTGGCCATCCAGTAGACCCCCACTGCCGTGGAGATGGCCAAGAATGCAGGCAGATCCAATATGACTTCTCCCCACAGGATTTCCATGTTGGCACTCCGTAGTCCCAGAGTGGCAACTGTTGACTCCTCTGGCAGTTGCTGTGCCCTGACTGCACTCCCTGCTGACGTCACTCTGACATCACAAAGGCCTGTTGCAACCTGGGGGGCCTGGCTGACCTCCCCATGGGGCAGGAGCAGCCAGGCCACCAACTACCACCTCCTCCCTCCTCTGAGTCGGTGGCACCGATGGCAGACACCACACCAGGAAACCCCCCTCCAAGGCGGTCCTTTCCTCTGGCTGGGGCTGAAACTGCTCATTTCGAGATGATGTTGTGCCTGTCAAGGGCTCCTTGGAGGCCTCTCTCAGTCTAATCCAGTAGCCAAGTCCAGACACAGACAAAGGGATTCCTTTCAAAGCTTTATTCTTCTTTTACAACATAACAACTCTACCGTTTGCAACTAGATCTGAGCAGCACAGTACCTATGCCCTAAGTTGGAACAGTTGGTCCCCGTTTGAAAGGGAATTCCTGGCAGACCCCTGAACTTAAGGACTAGGGAGAGTCCCTCCCCTTTTCCCTTGGATCCTCTGGGTGCAGCCGTAGTTTGTGCGCCAACCGGGCACTACGCCTCCTTTCTGCGCCCTCCATTTGGCGCCGCTCTCTGCGTCGGCGTCGCGCGTCCACCAAGTCTGCTATTCACGCTCTGTCACTCCCTGGACTGCTATCTAAGCTAGGAATGCTGGTGGGAGGAATCTCTGTCAGCTGTTGGCCCTGGGAAAGAGGAGCGCACTCCTCTCCCCAGAGCGACTGCTTTTCCTCAGAATCAGAATTACTCTGGGATTCTATGGGCTCAGTGTCCACCCTGACAGGGCCCACAAAAATAATGCAGATCACGCTAGTTCACAAAACCCAGGCATTTGATGGCATGTGATAGGCGTTTAATGTCACTTGTTTTACCAGGTCCCAGTATCCTACTGTAAATGATTTGTAGCTAGTTGAAATTGTGTGTAAGATTTATACATTAAAATTGTTCATCGTTAAAATTGTTTTCATCTTGCAGTCTTTGCGACCCGCCTGGAGAGCTTTGGCTATCGGATGGTCTAAAACTGACAGACATGAAATGCAGGTGAAACCCCTGGGATGCCCCGTATGGTGCTTCATCCAAAGGCAAAGATCAACCTTTCTTTCCCAGGCAGTACGGATGTTCTTAGGAGGGGACGTGTTTCGCTCCTGCTGACGCAGACGCCATCCGTGGAAAAACCACTTCTTCTGAGACTGGTTATAGTCCGTCTCTTCGCTTTTGGAACTGAGCTGCTTGTTGGAATAACTCAGGTTTAGGGATGTCATAGAATTCCACCACGGATCTCGGTGAGGCGGAATGCCAGTACATTCGGCCCCCCAAAATCCATGGCGGAATGAAGCCCCCCCCCCGCGAAAGGAGTGCGAAACGGGACACCTGCCTGCTGCCGTTCGTGCTATTTTGCGAATGGTGGCCGTGTCTGCGGCCGCCATTCGCTTCTTTATTATAGCCGTGATAGGCTACGTAAATACTTATGCAGCCTATCATGGCAAAAATAAAGGGAATGCAAATGGCGGCCGCAGTAGCCGCTGCCATTTGCGTTCACTGGTTGTTGTTGTTGTTTTTGCCATCATAGGGTACGTAAATATTTACATAGCCTATCATAGCAAAATACAGGGATGCAAATGGCAGTGGCTACGCAGCCGCCACTTGCGTCCCTGTGCGGGCTGCCCTGCAGCCAGATGCCCGGCTGTGGGCGGCCCTGGCTGGCGGCTCCGCAAAGTCATCGCAGAGCGGAGCTGGCTGGAGAGAATTTCAGGGGGAGGGACGGAGCGCCTCCCCCCCCACCGTGAATGTCACCCTTCGAAAAGGTAAGTGACTCTCGTACATCCCTAGAATTAATTACTTCCCTTCAAGCCTCCTAAGCCCTGGCGTCAATAAGAAAATATACAGCAATGATGAAGTTGCTTGGACAGTTTTATTTTTGAATACAACAAATTAGGATCACAATAACTCCTGTAAGGATATATAGCATGGTGAATTGTGATTGATTGATTGGAAGATGAATTGGCAAGGATCCCCCCGCCCCCAATGTATTATAATCACAGATCTGCTCTCCTTTTTAGATTATCTTTACAACTGAGATTGCGTCTCAGGAGAATAATGTAGCATTTTGGAAGAAAGATGCAACCCAGCAGACCAGCTCCAGAGGCCAAGATGGAGAAGACCTCCACGGCCACCATGGACTTCCCCTTGGTGCTCAGGTATGTGGGCATAAAGGAGACCCAAACGCTGCAAAACACCAGCATGCTGAAGGTTATGAACTTGGCTTCATTGAAGCTGTCAGGCAGTTTCCTCACTAGGAAAGCCACCATGAAGCTGACAAGAGACAGGAAACCCATGTAGCCCAGGACAGTGTAAAACATGGCGACTGAGCCTTCGTTGCATGCCACTATGATCTCTCCAGTCAGGGAATGGAAGTTCAAGTTTGGAAATGGGGGAGAGGTCACCAGCCAGACAGCACAGGTCACAGCTTGGGCGAGGGGACATGCCAGGACAATGGCGTTTGTTAATGGTCTCCCCAAGAGTTTTCTGGCCATGTTTCCTGGCTTGGTGGCCATGAAGGCCAGAACCACCATGACAGTTTTTGCCAACACAGAAGAAACGGCAACAGAGAAGGTGATGGCAAAAGCAGTTTGTCTGAGAAGACAGGTGACCTTTGTGGGTCGACCGATGAAGAGGAAGGAGCAGAGGAAGCAGAGCAGGAGGGAGATGAGGAGGATGTAGGTGAGTTCTCGGTTGTTGGCTCTGACGATTGGTGTGTCACCATGTTTAAGGAAGATTGCCGGCACTACAGCAGTGATCAGAGAGAGGAAAAGGGATAGAGAAGCAAACATGAACCCCAGTGTCTCTTGATAGGAAAGGAAGTGGATCTTCTTGGGGATACAGTGGTCTTGGTTCTTGTTGGGGTGTTGATCTTCTGGGCATGGGGCACAGCGAGCTGCATCTGGAATAAGCAACAAGTATTGAAGCATCTCAGACATGACACAGATGTCCTTTCTGTGGGTGCCAGTTCAGCCCTCCAGGAAGGAGATGGAAATATCCATTGTCTAGCTTATTTTACACCTTCCATTACGTTTTGTTTAAGCTTCTGAAATCATAAGGCTAGAGTCAGAAAAGGTAGAATACAGGTTTGTGACAGGCCTCTGTACCAGGTGAATGTTCAGTATTGTGCAAGGAAAAACATCCAAAATTCTGTAACTTGACATGTAAAGTGGAAGAACTGAACCACAGTCAGTACTGACTGTATGGGCAAACAAAGAAATGCTAGCTGTCCTTTTCTTAAGATTGCACTCTGTCCTCTCAAGAGATGTTCTGGTGCAGAGGGTGGCGAACAGGGGCCTGTCTACATGGGAGGTTTTTTCTGCTGCTGCTGTGGCTTGATGTCATTAGGGACACATGACATTGTGGCCAATCCACAGTCAACCAGCTGCATCTCTCCTGAAAAGCCACATTTCCTGAAAGTCCTTTCGCTCCATTCTTTTGAAACTGAACATGGCTCCCAGGTGGTTCCCCTGCAGTATGCCCCATCCCTCCGCATTAAATCCTGGGCGTGCCTCTGTGACCTGGCTGTGACCTGGCAGTGCGGTGGTCCAGGGCTGCTTCTCCCCCATTCCCTCTTTTTCCCCATTTGCAGTAGGGCTGCTTTCACGGTAAGGAGCCTCCTTTTCCCATTCGTAGCAGCAGTAGCCCTGTTTCATTCACAATAGTGGAGTAGCCCGTTTATATGTCGTGCACGATAAAGAATACACAGAGCAGGAGAAGAAAGGGCAGCCAGCTGCTGTATCGCAGTGGCGATACACTTGCAACTTTGCAGTCATGTGACACACCTACAATGAAGGAATACACGGAGGGGGGAGGAGAACGGGCAGCCAGTACAGCGAGGGAGCATGGGCGGGGTGGGAACAAGCCTCCCCACTCACGCAAACACGCTGGGTTGCCCCTTCAGAGGAATGCAGCAGTGCGCTTTTTCCACTCACAGGTAGCAGCCTCTGACTCATTCCTGTCTCCTCCTCAGAATAGTCCCCTGTGCGTGTGATTTTCCAGAATGTTTGGGGCGGAGAGGAGGAGGCTTAGTTCCAGTCGGGGAAGGGGAGGCACTTTTCAAAGAATTGTTCATGAACAGCTGAGCCAGTGTGGACACGTCAGAAAACCCAACAGATTCTGTACTTGCGAGTATGAGGAATTTAGTGGGAGTCATTGTTTCTTCATTTATATAGAGGTTTTGTTCAGGAAATGGGGAATACTTTGCAAAGAAGTAAACCGCAGAAGTATAATATCCAAAATGATATTTATATTGAAAATATTCAATGGGGAAATGATGGACTCTTCTCCTTGCCTATGATCGTCCCCTCTGCCCCACTCCACTCTTCCCCCAGTATGCTCTGCACTTTTATATGGCTCAGAGTTTGAGGTACCTGTCTGGTTAGAAATCATGCCTTCGCGACAACGTTCACACCTGTAGCAGCAAACCGGCTTCCCCTCTGGAACTTTTCTTTGGTTCCCCGGAGAGCACCTCTCCACACACCTGGCAAAGGGTCTCTTCTAGAAGGTAAGAGACAAACAGTTGATGATTTCCAGCGGAGAGAAACTGCACTCAGCAGACTGAGAGTTACTCAACAGAGTCTCCCATTACATGATGGATAGTATCACCCCTTTAGGAGGGTCATATCTCTTCTGGAAGCCTGTAGGATGCTAAGAACCATCGTAATAGAGGCTGATATAGAATATATTTTGGACGTTTCCTTCTACTGGGTCAGACCCTTGGTCCACCCAACCCAGAATTGTCTGCCCTGATTGTCAGTGCCTCTCCAGGGTTTCAGAGATGGGTGTTTCCCCCGCCCTGCCTGGAGATGCTGGGAATCAAATCTGGGACATCTCCATGCAAAGAATGTATTTTAGAACAGGACAGTAAGCCCCCCCCCCCCGATTCAATAGGCCTTCGGTCTCATCTAGAAAGACATCTTCTGTTCTGAAGGATTAGAACTGCAGCATTCTATAGTTCTCCCATGACCCAGAACATTCACTTCAACCTCACTTCTGCAGGCCACACAATTGCATCCGTTTGAATTATGAGGTCTTGGCCTGGGGAAGCACCTGAATCCACCACTCCAACTTTCACAGGAGCAAATGACCTATTTGGGAAGACGATCCAGTTCAGGATATCAAATGTCTTGCCATTTGCAGTGAAACAGACTTCCTCTCCAGCGCTGTTGTTAAACCACACATTTTCCAGAGAGGCAAGAATCTGAAATGGAAGAGATGCTTAGAAAATGGGGAAAATGTGAGTGAGTCTGGAATCTTCTAATATAACGTGACGGCCATCAAGTTGGGAGACATTGTCCCCACCCCACCCCTGTACTTTGTAGAATCATAGAGTAATAGAATAGTAGGGTTGGAAGGGGCCTACAAGGCCATCGAGTCCAACCCCCTGCTCAATGCAGGAATCCAAGTCAGAGCATCCCTGACAAGTGGTTGTCCAGCCTCGTCTCGAATGCCTCCAGCATGGGAGAGCCCACCGCCTCCCTAGGGAATTGGTTCCATTGTCGTATTGCTCTAACAGTCAGGACGTTTTTCGTGATGTTCAGAGGGAATCTGGCTTCCTGTCACTTGAGCCCATTCTTCCATGTCCTGCACTCTGGGATGATAGGGAAGAGATCCTGGCCTTCCTTTCTGTGACAAGCTTTCAAGTACCTGAAGAGCACTGTCCCATCCCCCCTCAGTCTTCTCTTCTCAAGGCTAAACATGCCCAGTTCTTTCAGTCTCTCCTCATAGGGCTTTGTTTCCAGTCCCCTGATCATCTTCGTTGCCCTCCTCTGAACCCTCTCCAGCTTGTCTGCATCCTTCTTAAAATGTGGTGCCCAGAACTGGACACAGTACTCCAGATGAGGCCTAACCAGTGCTGAGTAGAGGGGAACTAGTACTTCCCGGCATTTGGAAGCTATGCTTCTATTAATGCAGCCCAAAAGAGCATTGGCCTTTTTTGCAGCCACATTACATTGTTGGCTCATCTTCAGCTTGTGATCGAAAACAATTCCAAGATCCTTCTCGCTTGTAGTGTTGTTGAGCCCCATCTTGTAACTTTGCATTTGATTTCTTTTTCCTAGGTGCAGAACTTGGCATTTATCCCTATTAAATGTCATTCTGTTGTTTTCTGCCCAGCGCTCCAGTCTATCCAGATCACTTTGAATTTTGTTTCTGTCTTCCAAAGTATTAGCTATCCCGCCCAATTTTGTGTCATCTGCAGATTTGATCAGCATTCCCTGCACCTCCTCCTCCAAGTCATTCATAAAAGTGTTGAAGAGCACTGGGCCCAGGACTGAGCCCTGCGATACCCCACTCATTACCTCTCCCCAGTTGGAGGAGATCCCATTGAGAAGCACTCTTTGAGTCCGATTCTGTAGCCAACTGTGGATCCACCGGATCGTTGTTTCATCTAGCTCACTTTGAGCTAGTTTGCTCATCAGGATATCATGGGGCACTTTGTCGAAAGCTCTGCTGAAGTCGAGGTATATGATGTCTGCACCATTCCCACAGTCCACAAGGGAAGTTACTTGATCCAAAAATGGATCAGATTCGTCTGGCAGGATTTGTTCTTGACAAATCCATGTTGGCTTCGAGTAATCACTGCATTGTTTTCAAGGTGCTTACAGATGGATCGCTTTATCATCTGCTCCGGAATTTTCCCAGGGATGGATGTCAGACTGACTGGTCTGTAGTTCTGAGGTTCCTCGTTTTTACCCTTTTTGAAGATAGGGACAACATTAGCCCTCCTCCAGTCATCTGGCACTTCCCCCGTCCTCCATGATTTCTCAAAGAGAATAGACAGCGGTTCTGAGAGCTCTTCTGCCAGTTCCTTTATTACTCTAGGATGCCCTGGAGATTTGAACTCATTCATAGTCCTTAGGTGTTCCTTGACCGTATGACTATTGATCTCAAGCTGCAATCCTGCCCCTTCAGCCTGTACTTTGCCTTTGCCAGGGGGGTCATAGACCGTCTTTTGGGAGAAGACTGAGTCAAAGTAGGAATTGAGCACCTCTGCCTTTTCTTTGTCATCTGTTATCATTTTGCCACCTTTATTTAACAGCTGAACCACCATTTCTTTCCTCTGCCTTTTACTATGCACGTAGCTGAAGAAAGCCTTTTTGTTGTTTTTAGCCTCCCTCGCTAACCTCAGCTCGTTCTCAGCTTTAGCCTTCCTGACGCCATCCCTGCAATTCTGTGCTCCCTGCCTGTACTCTTCCTTTGTTGCTCGGCCTTCTTTCCACTTCCTATATGTGTCCTTTTTTGTTTTCAGGTCATCCCTAAGCTTTTTGTGAAGCCACACTGGCTTCTTCTGTTGTCTTCCACCTGTTCTTCTTGTTGGAATTGCTTGTGATTGTGCCTTGAGAATTTCCTTTTTTAAAAGCTTCCACCCATCTTGGACTCCTTTTCTCGTTAGAGTCGCGTGCCATGGGCCCTTACTGATCATTGTTCTGAGTTTATTAAAATCGGCTTTCCTAAAATCCAGGGTACGCGTTTGACTACACGCGGCTTTTGCTTCCCTTAGAACCAAGAACTCAAGTGCAACATGGTCGCTGTGGTTTAGTTTAGTGCTTGAGCTGCTTCTTCTTTGGGCGCTCTCTGCTCACATATGCTTGCCAAGTGGTTTGGGGGTTTTGTCCAGTGTCCACGTACTGCAACCCACCCGCCTATCTTTGCGTGGGAGCTGGAGGGAGGTTGCTCATAGCAGCAGAGAGCAGCATCTGAGGGTCTGCAGCTGGCTGGGAAGAAGGAAGACGGGGCGGGGGGAGGTGCCTGCTCTTTGCTTCTGAGTCTTGTGGGAAACAAATCCTGCTCTGCAGACTAGCGGTAAGTGTTTGGGGTGGGGGCTTGCCTGATTCCTCCCTCCTCAATATCATAGTTGTCAATTCATAATGATTATTGTAAGCTCACTTTAAGCCTGCGCTACTCCTTACACACTTCCTAAGTGCTCCTTCAGGTACACGATGGCCAGGAAAGATACCCATGAAGAATGTCTTTCTTAGGATGTCTTTTAGAATGGACCAATAGATTTTCTCCAGGCTCCCCTTTTACTTCCAGGATCAGACCACTGAGAAACCGCCAGGGTACCTTGTATAAGATGGCCAAATCTGAAGGGGGACATTACCTGCCACGGCTGAATATTCAGAAGCCTCTTGCTTTCCTCTGCCAATCCATGCCTGGATCCCGACAGAGCATGTAGTGCATGCGCCATCCAGTAAACACTGTTGTAGATGCTGTAGCTGTGACTGGACATGCTCATTTTGAATGGAGAGGCTGCTAAGTCCTCCAGCTTCTCCTTCCCAGTACAGTTGCTCCAATGCTCAAGAGTGGTTTGGCCTGATTTTAGAAACCGACAGCCAAATGCTGATTCCCACCAGCCACGAAGAAAGACGTCTCCTTGCGGTCGGAGTGGATCTAAAGCCTGGAGAAAAGGCTTGAATTCTGGCACATCCCTTGTCTGGACTCTGAAGTGCAGTGCACCATGGAAGACACCTATGTCTCTGCTGTCCAAGAGGGATCCTGTCACAGCAATTTCCCAATGGGAGGTCAGGATCCAAAAGTTCCTAAATGGCCTTTTGGTTTTTTCTTGATGAACAGTCAAACAGGCTGTTGGGACGGAGGTTCGATGGGCATTTGCCACAACAGATCTGGGCCCAAGCCTTCTTGAAGATGGCCGCCATCCTCTTCATTGGGTTTTTGGGCAGCTTCTTTCCGGACGGACGCTGCACGGTGCTCCCCATTGCCTGCTGCTGGGGCATGGCTCCCAAGGGCGTCTGCGTGGCCCTGGTGCCCAGATCCCCAGGGGCATCGGCCTCTCTTCCCCTGCTGCCTCGCTCGGGGGAACACGCCCTTTCCTTGCCCAGCCTCACCGCCTCCAGCAGCCTCCACTGCTGGGCGTGGGTCTTCTTCCGCTGCTGGTCGAACTCTGTCAGCGCACACCCGCTGCGCACAATCACCTGTGCGTAGATGTGGGCGGGAGGGTGTGCCTGGGTCTGGGCATCGGCAGAGGCAGGGTAGGGGACACCCAGCGCCCTTCCTGGTGGAGCATGTTCCCCTCCTCCGCCCTTGCCTGGGCCTTGTGCTGCACCTGGATCCATCGAAGAATGGAGGGCTGATGGGTGGGGAACCTCCTCCGTAAGTCTCTGAGGCCCTAATTCCCACAAGGGGTGTGTGGTTTCCCCAGAGATCCCCCATTCCTTCTGGCAGTACAGAAGGAGGATGTCCCGGGGATCTCTTCTCGGGCATATGAGAGACACGGCTTTCAGCATGTTGGTGGCAGTGGCCGGCTTGGCCAAGGTCACAGGGTTGGCATCGGCCCAGCTTGTTCCAGAGCTTCCTGGACTGCCAAGGTAACAGGTCTCGGACCTGTTTCCTGATATCGAACTCAAGGAACCGAAAGGCCATCAGCTCCAGTGCACGGCAGGGAGCACAGCCGGGGTACGGGAGGCCTGAGAAAGGGGGCTTGGGCGAGGCCAGCTGGTCCTCCCGGCAGGGGACTGCTGGTAATGTCCTTCCTTCTTGAAGCTGGGCCCTGATGGCCACCCCAGTTTTCCACAACGGCAGGGAGGGCGAGAGCCCAGCTGGGGTGATGCTGCTGGTGGACGGCAAGCGGGGCAGCGGAGAGAGCTCCTGATGTCCCAGAAGGCTGCAGGTGGAACCTGAGGAGAGGCAGGAGGAAAGAGATGGGCTGATCCATTGGCTGGCATGGCACTTCAGGGAGATGGGGTTGTATTCTGTTTGAAACCTGTGGTTTTTACCTCATGTTTTATGATGTCCCAGCATTTTCTGCTTTAACGTTTTGCACTGTGAACTGCCCAGAGAGCTCCTGCTAATGGGCATTATAGAAATGTCAGTAGCTAAATACAGAGGTGAAGGGAGAGAGGCTCTCGGCTTAAGAAAGCTCACCCTATTTTCTGTAAGTCACCCTATGGCCCCTATTTCATGAGGATCCATGCTGTGATCTGCCAAGCTGCACACCTCAGCTGCCTGACTCCCCTCCGTGCATCTCAGGCACTGACCCTAGGCGGAACTGGGCCTCCCCGGGCAGAAAGGCTTCAGGTCAGGGGGCTGCCCGTGAGCTAGCATGGGGTAACTCCTACGATGTCCCTCTGGGTGGGCTCATCTCCACCCCCGGATCTGCCAGGCTGCACCCCTCAGCTCCCAATCTCCACCCCCTCTAGCTCTGCCCCAAATCCCATCTCTCACCAGAAAGATGGTGGCCTTCCAGTAGACCACCACAGCCGTGGAGATGGCCAAGAATGCAGGCAGATCCAATATGACCTATCCCCACATGATTTCCATGTTGGCACTCCGGAGACCCAGAGTGTCAACTGTTGACTCCTCTGGCAGTTACTCCGGCTGTGTAAGAGCGTTACACAGGAGGCTCATGACCCACAATCCTGCTCGAAGGGGGCATCCTTCGCCAGCTCCAAGATGACACCACGGGCACAGGAGAGGGAGGTATCAGCAGCTTCCTGGGACACACCAAGGTGGAGGGAAGGGCAAGAACTAGGGATGGCGGAGAATTTCTCCCCGAAACTTCGGGGGGCCGAGCGCCAACGTGTTCGGCCCCCCGAACAAGTTTCGGGGAGAAATCCTGCGCCCCCCGCCCCCCCCCCGGGACGGGACTTACCTTCCCTGAATGTCCCTCCCGGCTGCGGGTCCGGCTGGCGGTTCGTCCGGTGTTCGAGCGGGGCGGGAACGGCAGCCGGTCTTTCGACCGGCTGCCGCCCCCGCCATTGCAATGAAAGAAAAAAAAAACACGTCCCCCGATAGGCTACGTGACGATTCACGTAGCCTATCACGGCAAGATTTGCAAAGTCAGCCGTGATAGGCTACGTGAATCGTCACGTAGCCTATCACGGGTGACTTTAAAAAAAAAAAAAAAAGTGTGTATGGATAATGGCGGCCCCCATAGGGAGCCGCCATTCGCATTCCTTATTTGGTCGCTGTAGTCTACGTCAATGTTTACGTAGACTACGGCGAAAATAAGGGCAACGCTATTTGCGTTGCCCTTATTTTCGCCGTAGTCTACGTAAACATTGACTTAGACTACAGCAACTAAATAAGGAACACGAATGGCGGCTCCCTATGGGGGCCGCCATTCGCGTACGCGCTTTTTTTTTTTTTTAAAGTCACCCGTGATAGGCTACGTGACGATTCACGTAGCCTATCATGGCTGACTTTCCAGATCTAGCCGTGATAGGCTATGTGAATCGTCACGTAGCCTATCAGGGGACGTTTTTTTTTTTTTTTTTTTTACTTTCGTGTTCGCGGCCGGGCGAGGCGGGAAGCCTCCTCCCCGGCCTGAATTTCGGCCGGGCGAGGCGGGAAGCCTCCCCCCCTGGCCTGAATTTCGGCCGGGCAAGGCGGGAAGCCTCCCCCCCCGGCCTGAACTTCGCGGGGGGAGCAGCGAAGCGCTCTCCCCCACCGCGAAAAAGCTGCGAGAAAAGGTAAGTGACTTTCGTTCACCCCTAGCAAGAACAGGGCCTGGTCAGCGGGAGCATGAAGGCCAAGACCCAAGTGCTGCCCACCATCCCCTGGGTGCTCAGACGGAGAGGTGGGCCTGCTCACCCCTCTCAGTTCCTCGCCTCCTCTGCCAGCTGTTCCTGGGACCACGAGCCTGTGACACGGAAGAGAAAGAGAAAGCAAGCCAGCCTTGGGTAGGTGGGATTATGGAACGCTGCCCCCAGAGAGGCGAACCTGGGGGCTACCTTGCGCTCTGTCCGGTGCCGGGTGAAGACCTCCTTATTCTCCCAGGCTTTTTAATCCTCCAGTTTGAAGAATGGAGTTGGCGCATTGGTGAACTTTGTGGTGCCCCTGGGGTTTGGTTGGGTTTTTACTTTGGTTGTATTCCGTCCGAAACCCGTGGTTTTTACCTCATGTTTTATGATGTCCCTGCATTTTCTGCTTTAAAGTTTTGCACTGTGAACTGCCCAGAGAGCTCCTGCTAATGGGCATTATAGAAATGTCAGTAGCTAAATACAGAGGTGAAGGGAGAGAGGCTCTCGGCTTAGGAAAGGTCAGCGTATTTTCTGTAAGTCACCCTATGGGCCCTTTTTTATGAGGATCCACGCTGTGATCTGCCAAGCTGCACCCCTCAGCTGCCAGACTCCTCTGCCTGCATCTCAGGCACTGACCCTAGGCGGAACTAGGCCTCCCCGGGCAGAAAGGCTTCAGGTCAGGGGGCTGCCCGTGAGCTAGCATGGGGTATCTCCTACGATGTCCCTCTGGGTGGGCTCATCTCCACCCCCGGATCTGCCAGGCTCCACCCTCAGCTCCCAATCTCCACCCCCTCCAATCTCCACCCCCAAATCCCATCTCTCACCAGAAAGCTGGTGGCCATCCAGTAGACCCCCACAGCCGTGGAGATGGCCAAGAATGCAGGCAGATCCAACATCACTTCTCCCCACACGATCTCCATGTTGGCGCTCCATAGTCCCAGAGTGTCAACTGTTTTGCTGTGCCTGGGATGGACTCCCTGCTGACATCACTCTGACATCACAAAGGCCTGTTGCAACCTGGGGGGCCTGGCTGACCTCCCCATGGGGCAGGAGCAGCCAGGCCACCAACTACCACCTCCTCCCTCCTCTGAGTCGGGGGCACTGATGGGAGAGCCCATACCAGGACATCCCCTCTCCAAGGCAGCCCTTTCCTTCAGCTGAGGCTGAACCTGCTCATTTCGAGATGATGTTGTGCCCAGAAAAAATAATGCAGATTAAGCTATTTCACAAAACCCTTTTTCTCGTGTCCACCGCATTACCCAGAAAGGCTACAGCAAGTTCCTCTCGCCACCCACGTCTGCCTGGCCAGAGGAATGTGTGTGCCTTTGAATCCAGGCCAGACTTCTCAGGGAGTGCCAAAAATGCGGCCCTACTGCAGAAAAGGCCCTGCTCTGTGTTCCTTCAGAGGAAGTCCCTTGTTGTGCTGGGAGAAGGAACACGGGCAAAGGTCAGGTCGGACTCTCTGCCTGTGATTGCTGCCTACTGGGTCTTGAATCAAACTTCACTCACCCACCACTGCAGTGACAGAATGGTGAAGCGACAGAAGTCTCCTCCATATTTGTATTTTGTTTGGGTTTGCCATGGGGGGTTTCAAAAAGCCCTGGACCCAGGGGGTGGCTTGCTCTGGGCCCAGGAGAACCAGATTTACTTCTCAGAGCCAGGACTTGCCAGTTCTTGCACTGGCAGGTTGTTCCTAACGGTAATTACCGTGCGATGGGCAGGGCAATTTTCAAGTTGAGGGCACACTTGGAGAGAGATGAGTGACCCCCCCCCCCATGAGCTGCAGTTCCTCCTGAAACTGCCACCCCGCATGTGTCCTCCTCCTCTTCGGTTTTGGCTTTCAGTTGTGTGTGTGTTTTACCCACTGTGAAGCACAAGAGGAATATCACCGTCAGGGTGTGACGCTCGGCACAGACGTGTCTCTCAGACTTGTACGTGGCTTTGCAGCATCTGCTGGTGCCAGAGAGACGCTACTGCATGCGTTGCGTGAAACCCTCCATTTCCCTAGATGTTATGAGCATCAGCATGTACAAGCCATGCCCCGCAGATGTGTTGGGCTACGACCCCCATCTTCCCCAGCTATGCCTTCCCCTCCTCTGCCCTTGGCTGGGCCTTGTGCTGCACCCGGATCTGTGGCAGAATGGAAGGCTGATGTCGGTGGAACCTCCTCCCTAAGCCCCTGAGGCCTGAAGACAGCCATGCTAGACCTTAAGACAGCCATGCTAGACGTGGAGCGTTAGGGGTAGGGGCGGCAAGGAACACTGCTGTGGGTGTATTCCGCCCTTTCCCACCTGACCCTGCCATGCTTTAAATGAAGCCACCGGCCGGCACAAACATTGGGCTTTACATGTGTGTTGAAGTGCACAGTTTGAACCCTCTGTTCGCTCAGCCATTGGATTTCTCCGTGTATTTGAAGACGTCTCAACTGCCAGGAACATCATCGCAAGAGTGCGAAACCGGGTGGAGAGTGGGTCCGATCCACACAGGAGTCCAAAGCGTGGAGATCAGATCCCTCGCTAATGCCCAAAGCATCCCGAGACGACACAGAGCCTCAAATCCAACTCATTTATTCCTATAATCTTAACGGACTACCTTAGCGAATATGATTCCTGGTTCTGCAAAAAGCAGATGAGCTCCAGGACGTTCTCTAATGCAGAGGGGTGGAGTGAGGGTGAGGCCTCACTCCTCCCCCAGTGACCGCTGCAGTGAGGCTGTCGGGACGGAGGGTCGATGGGCATTTGCCACAACAGATCTGGGCCCAAGCCTTCTTGAAGATGGCCGCCATCCTCTTCATGGGGTTTTTGGGCAGCTTCTTTCCGGACGGACGCTGCACGGTGCTCCCCATTGCCTGCTGCTGGGGCATGGCTCCCGAGGGCGTCTGCGTGGCCCTGGTGCCCAGATCCCCAGGGGCGTCGGCCTCTCTTCCCTTGCTGCCTCGCTCGGCAGAACACGCCCTTTCCTTGCCCAGCCTCACCGCCTCCAGCAGCCTCCATTTGCCGGTGCGGGTCTTCTTCCGCTGCTGGTCAAACTCCGTCAGCGCACACGCGCTGCGCACAATCACCTGTGCGTAGATGTGGGCGGGAGGGTGCTCCTGGGTCTGGGCGTCGGCAGAGGCAGGGCAGGGGACACCCAGCGCCTTTCCCGGCGGAGCGTGTTCCCCTCCTCCGCCCTTGGCTGGGCCTTGCGCTGGGCCTGGATCTGTGGCAGAATGGAAGGCGGATGTCTGTGGAACCTCCTCCCTAGGTCCCCGAGGCCTGAATTCCCATGAGGGGGGCATGGTTTTGCCCAAGATCCCCCATTCCTCTTGGAAGTACAGAAGGAGGCTGTCCTGGGGATCTCTCCTTACGCACATGAGAGGCACGGCTTTCAGGAGGTTGGCGGCAGTGGCCGGCTTGGCCAAGGCCACAGGGATGGCATCTGCCCAGCTTGTTCCACAGCATCCTGGACTGCCAAGGTAGTTGGTCATGGGAGTTGGCTCCCCACAGAGCTCTCGGACCTGTTTCCTGATATCGAACTCAAGGAACCGAAAGGCCATCAGCTCCAGTGCGTGGCATCCGTGGTACGGGAGCCCTGAGAAAGGGGGCTTGGGCGAGGCCAGCCGGTCCTCCCGGCAGGGGACAAGTGGTGCCCAGACGGAGAGGTGGGCCTGCTGAGTTCCTTGCCTCCTCTGCCAGCTATTGCTGGGGCCACGAGCCTGTGACATGGAAAAGAAAGGGAAAGCAAAAACAATACAGAGGTGAAGGGAGAGAGGCTCTCGGCTTATGAACGGTCATCGTATTTTCTGTATGTCACCCGATGGCCCCTATTTCATGAGGATCCACGCTGTGATCCGCCAAGCTGCACCCCTCAGCTGCCAGACTCCCCTCCCTGCATCTCAGGCACTGACCCTAGGCCAAACTGGGTCTCCCCGGGCAGAAAGGCTTCGGGTCAGGAGGCGGCCCGTGAGCTAGCATGTGGTGTCTCCTACGATGTCCCTCTGAGTGGGCTCATCTCCACCCCTGGGTCTTCCAGGCTCCACCCTCAGCTCCCAAACTCCACCCCCTCTAGCTCTGCCCCAAATCCCGTCTCTCACCAGAAAGCTGGTGGCCATCCAGTAGACCCCCACTGCCGTGGAGATAGCCAAGAATGCAGGCAGATCCAATATGACTTCTCCCCACAGGATTTCCATGTTGGCACTCCGTAGTCCCAGAGTGGCAACTGTTGACTCCTCTGGCAGTTGCTGTGCCCTGACTGCACTCCCTGCTGACGTCACTCTGACATCACAAAGGCCTGTTGCAACCTGGGGGGCCTGGCTGACCTCCCCATGGGGCAGGAGCAGCCAGGCCACCAACTACCACCTCCTCCCTCCTCTGAGTCGGTGGCACCGATGGCAGACACCACACCAGGAAACCCCCCTCCAAGGCGGTCCTTTCCTCTGGCTGGGGCTGAAACTGCTCATTTCGAGATGATGTTGTGCCTGTCAAGGGCTCCTTGGAGGCCTCTCTCAGTCTAATCCAGTAGCCAAGTCCAGACACAGACAAAGGGATTCCTTTCAAAGCTTTATTCTTCTTTTACAACTTAACAACTCTACCGTTTGCAACTAGATCTGAGCAGCACAGTACCTATGCCCTAAGTTGGAACAGTTGGTCCCCGTTTGAAAGGGAATTCCTGGCAGACCCCTGAACTTAAGGACTAGGGAGAGTCCCTCCCCTTTTCCCTTGGATCCTCTGGGTGCAGCCGTAGTTTGTGCGCCAACCGGGCACTACGCCTCCTTTCTGCGCCCTCCATTTGGCGCCGCTCTCTGCATCGGCGTCGCGCGTCCACCAAGTCTGCTATCCACGCTCTGTCACTCCCTGGACTGCTATCTAAGCTAGGAATGCTGGTGGGAGGAATCTCTGTCAGCTGTTGGCCCTGGGAAAGAGGAGCGCACTCCTCTCCCCGGAGCGACTGCTTTTCCTCAGAATCAGAATTACTCTGGGATTCTATGGGCTCAGTGTCCACCCTGACAGGGCCCACAAAAATAATGCAGATCACGCTAGTTCACAAAACCCAGGCATTTGATGGCATGTGATAGGCGTTTAATGTCACTTGTTTTACCAGGTCCCAGTATCCTACTGTAAATGATTTGTAGCTAGTTGAAATTGTGTGTAAGATTTATACATTAAAATTGTTCATCGTTAAAATTGTTTTCATCTTGCAGTCTTTGCGACCCGCCTGGAGAGCTTTGGCTATCGGGTGGTCTAAAACTGACAGACATGAAATGCAGGTGAAACCCCTGGGATGCCCCGTATGGTGCTTCATCCAAAGGCAAAGATCAACCTTTCTTTCCCAGGCAGTACGGATGTTCTTAGGAGTAGGGATGTACGAAAGTCACTTACCTGGTCTGGCAGCTTTTTTCGCGGTGGGGGGGAGGCGCTTCGCTTCTCCCCCCGAAGTTCAGGCGAAGGGGGGGAGGCTTCCCGCCTCGCCCGGCCGAAATTCAGGCTGGGGGGGAGGCTTCCCGCCTCGCCCGGCCGAAATTCAGGCCGGGGGGGAGGCTTCCCGCCTTGCTGGGCCGCGGACTACGAAAGGGGAAAAAAAAAAAAAGGCCACGTGGCCGTGATAGGCTACGTAAATCGTTACGTAGCCTATCACGGGTGACTTTGGGAAAAAAAAAGCACGTACGCATTTGCGTTCCTTATTTGACCCCCGTAGTCTCCGTAAATCTTTACGTAGACCACGGCGAAAATAAGGACAACGCTATTTGCGTTGCCCTTATTGGACCCCCGTAGTCTCCGTAAATCTTTACGTAGACCACGGCGAAAATAAGGACAACGCTATTTGCGTTGCCCTTATTTGACCTCCGTAGTCTCCGTAAATCTTTACGTAGACCATGGCGAAAATAAGGACAACGTTATTGTAAAATATTGTAATTGTAAATATTACGTTGTGATTTCCTCCGTAGGGGGGCATCCCCCCGTTGCTTCCGCCGTACTCTCGCCATTGTGGATTGCCTTGGCCAGAACTTTTCCACTATTCTCGTAATTATTTACGTATTTTTCGTTGCTGCCCGAAATATGTTTCCCACTTTCCCGCCTTCTGCGCGCTTCCCCACTGTCTTCTTTTCTCAGACAGGGACAGGGACAGGGATTTTATTAATTTCTGTGTATTTGTGCTTAATGATCCTCGCGTTTACTGGTCTTGTTGTTAACCTAACCGCCTCACACAGTCACAATAATTAAAAAAACGGGGCTGCAGCTCCGCTTCCGCAAAATCTGTCGTCAACTTCCTGCTAACTTCCTGCATGTCGTCTGCATTTGCGCTTGCGTCTGCGTGGGGATTTGTGGGTGGAGTTCTGTCATGGTGGTGGTGGTGTGTTAGTGGTGGTGCTTTCTTATTATTGGATTTCCTCTGTTGTTTGTTCATTGTTGTGGTTTTGTCTGGTCTGTGTGTGTGTGTGTGGTTGTGCATTGTGGTGTTTTTGTACGGTTTGGTCTGTGTGTGTGTAGTTAAGTGGTGGTTGTGCACGTGGCTGTCTTGGTGTGTGTGTTTGTTTGTGTGCAAATTGCAAAATGGCTGCACCAGTGCGTGGCAGGAGGTGGGACCATGAGGAGACCAAGGCCCTCCTCAGCAACATTAAGCGCAGCGAGGCGATGGCAGTGCTGTTTGGCAGCTCCTCCTGCCGCAATGAACTTTATTGGGCCCAGATAAAGAGGAGGATGGAGCGAGCGGGCCACCATCGCACAGTTGGACAATTGAGGTCCAAATGGAAGGCGCTCAAGCAGTCCTTCGTCAGAGAGGGGATTGCTGCTGCCGAGCGGAGGGCACCGCTGTCCAACCCCCCCGCCTACTACTGGCGCATCCGCAGAGTGTGGGTCCAAGCAGGCTGGCCCCCATTTTTGCAGAGGTATATGCCTGGTAAGTTATAGTTATCCCATCATCAAGCTCAACTAAATATGAAGACAAGGATGTGTACCGAAAATGAAGCTATCTCTTTGTGGTCTCTCTCATGGAGAAACAAACAAATCCTGACAGTTTTAGCCTGCAATCCTATGCTTGCTGAACTTGGACAGAAAAAGGTCCCATCATCTTCCAGCCACTTTGGCTGGTTGAAGAAGGGGTGCTGGGAACTGCGTTGTTTTTCCCTGTACAACCACATGCATAGGATTATGCGGGCCTGGCTACTACAACTCATATTACACACTGACACACTGTCCATTTCCAGGGAAATGCTGCTGCTGCCGGTCTTTGCAGCGCACACAGGGGGACTGGCACCAGCCCAGCAGCAACAGGGCCAGCCTCTCGGTGTTGTCTTCCTTCTTCATGTAGTGACTGCTGAATTTTTGCACCCCACCCACCCCACTTTCTACCAAGACATTGGCACTCCAGTCAACTCATGGGCAAGTGTTCATCTGAGACCTTGGAGATCTGGGTATAGTCCACTCAGCCATGGAAGCTCGCTGGGTGACTTTGGCCCAGTCAGAAAGCCCCAGCCTACCTCAGTGTTGTTGTTGTGAGCATTAAATGGAGAGGAAGAGGCTAATGTGAGCCGCCTTGGGTTCCTTGCGCTAGGAAAAAAGGTGGCATTTATGCAATGCATCACTAGAATGAACAGATACCATGGCATTGCAAATGTAGAAGTGGGGTGACTAGAAGTGCAATCCTGTGCATGTTTACAGAAGTCCAACAGTCCCCATCACACCAAAACTGTCAGTACTGTATAATCTGCCTCCCTAATTATCTCATCATTAGAACTTGTGGTGGGAGGACAGAATCAGTGGTCCTTATGGTAGTGGGGATGGTGATAGACAGATCAATCAGTGACTGTGGTTTTGTTCACTCACCACATATATAAAGGCATTCATTCTGTTACTGTGACATCCCACAGCTGCGCATCGTGCCTTGCTGGTGGAGGAGGCACTGAGGGCCGCGGAGAGGGAGAGGACAGAGGAGGAGGAAGAGGAGGAGGAGGAAGAGGAAGAGCCAGCAGCGAGAGGAGCAGCATCTGTGGAGGAAGGCCACCCTTCTTCCACAGATGAAGCCCCTCCTCTTGTGATCCTGACGCGTCTGATAAGAGACGTCCGGATGCTCAGGAGGACCTGTAAGTAGTACTACAGAATGGCACCTGACCTGAGCTAACAACTCTGCCTGCAAGATGCATATTACCATTGTGCTTTATTCTTCTCTTTCTTTCTGCACACAGGTGATGACCTTTGAAGGAGGGTGGAGGCCCTGGAGCGGGAAAGCCACAGCCAGCCAGCCCAACATTGTTTTTGAATTGTTGAATTGTTTCTGTGTTTTGTCTTGATCTGTTCTGTTTGTATATAAAGTTCTTTCTAAAAAATAGGTTACAATTCCTTGGTTCAAGTCCACAGATATAATTTCTTAAATCTAGATCATTGTACACAATGATCTCTGTGTTTGCTTACTGTTAACCGCAACAAGAATGCCTCCCCAGAATCCCAGCCAAACAAGAACAGCTTCCCTCATAGGGAGATGGACAGTCCGCATCCCTGATGTTATGAATGAGTGCATTCAAGATGAGGCTGGACAGCCATCTGCCAGGGATGCTCTGACTTGGACACCTACATTGAGCAGGGGGTTGGACTCGATGGCTTTGTAGGCCCCTTCCAACCCCATGATTCTGTGGCTCTACGATTCTATGAAGTATGCTTTGTTTTACATGTAGGTGCATATCACATACATGTAAACTGGACGCATACCAGAGGGATCTTTTCACATAGAGCTCTCGGTCCTTAGGAAAACCCAAAAGCTAAAGGAGTCCAGGGAGAGACCACAACAAGGTCTTTGAAAGCAATTCCGTGATTTATGAAAGAATTTTAAATGAATTAAAGGCATACATCAACATCAAGAGAAATAGAACTATACATACATTTGGGGAATCAGAATCATACTAACATTCAGAGGGGTAAAGAGGGGTATCGACATATACAGTCGATAGCGGAGTACACTGGGATGCATAGAGAACTCTCTCTCTGTGTGTGTGTGTGTGTGTGTGTGTGTAGTAGGGATGTACGCTGTTGCATAGTCCGCCACACACAGTTGGGTAGCGCAACTGGATTCTGCATGTGAGGTATTATTAAGCTCCGCCACATATCGCCAGTGCTTTGGGCTCTGCCCAGGCCAGACAGGGACTGCAGGTTTGGACAAAGTTCTGAGGGACACCTCAGTGTGACCACTCACAAGTTCTATCATTCTGCCTCATTGCCCCTCAGAACTCTGGCTCACATTAGCAGCAGTGTCATCATCCCAGGGTTCCTCCTCGTCACTTGATGACTGCTCTACTCTGCTGCTGACAGCTGGGGGGAGGTGCTCCTTGGGAATCCATCCCCTGTTGGAGCGTATGAAGGCGAGGGTGGAGACATGTTGTGGCGTGAGTCTGCTTCGGTGGGTGGTGACAATGTTGCCTGTGGTGGAGAAAAGCCTTTCAGAGGCCACACTCGAGGGAGGGCAAGATAGATGCCAAATGGCGACTTTGGTCAGATGTGGCCAAACGCCACGTTTTGTATCCCAGTATAGGAGAGGATCACTCTCTGGGCTGATCTGTGTTCCTGAGAAACTCTCTCTTGAATAACCTTCAAATTCCCGGACAGCCATATCATAGGCTGATGCTTTCCTGGCTGCTTTGGCACATTCCCCCCGCCTGCGCCCACTTACACCAAGCTCCACCGCCATTGAGGAGTAAAAGCTGAACTTGAGACAAGATGCCCCTGTGTCTGACTCTGTTGGTGGTGCAGCTGCTGTGGCGTCATCATTGCCCCTCCTGCTGGTGATGGTGCTACTGCTGCAGATATTGTCTTCAGGGGAGGTAGTGGTCCTACTAGCCTCACCCAGCTCCTTCTCATCCAGCCCATCTCTCTGGAAGCACTCCATGACTTTCTCAGTCAAATATTTTTTTAAACTTTGGAAGTCAGGGTTGTCGTTTGGAGGCTCCGCACTTGTTGAGCTATCCCTGAACCATGGTTCAAGGAATGCAGCAGCAACGTATTTCATGTCCCCCCTGATTGAAGTTATGTGTTTGTTGGTGCCCAGCTCCTGCAGAAGGAATTCTGCAAGCCTAACTGCAGGATTGGGGAATAATTCCCTGCCTCCAGCACTGGTGCGCTCACAAATCTCAGAATGGTGTTTTCTCAGCACCCCCTCTATGATCCTTAGCATAGGTAGCACTTGGCCCAGTGTGGCATAGTCTGCACTCAGTACCGCTGTGCATTCATCGAAAATTTTTAAAATGTCCACCAGGTCTTGCATCCAAAACATTTGGAGTGGTGTTGCTTCTCAGTGATGCAGTCATTTATAGCTGGTCTCTGCTCACAGAGTCTCTGAAGCATATGCAATGTGCTTTTCCAGCATGTGGGCACATCCAAAATAAATTTGTGTTCTGGAAGGCCACGGCTACGTTGGATGGCGCCGATTGCCTCCATTGCTGAGCAGGACTGCCGGAAGTGGGTGCAAATGGATCGGGCCACCTTAAGTAGCTTGCCAATTTTTGGGGAGGCGTTGCTCAATCCAGAACTCACCACAAGGTTCAAGCAGTGAGCAACGCACGGAACGTGGTTTAGCCGTGCAATGCGGGCTGCTTTTAGGTAGTTTGAGGCATTGTCTGTTGCTACACAGCCCACTGTAAGATTTAAGGGGGCCAACCAGGACTGAACAACACCACTGATGCTGCTGCTGACGTTTTCCGCTGTGTGTGTCCCAGAGAGCATTGTGAGGGACAATGTCGCTGTTTTACGACTCAGTTGGCTGCTCGCACTGATGGATACCCAGTGCGCGGTGACACACAGATAAGACTTTGTTTGGTTACTTGTCCATGTGTCACTCGTTAAATGTACACTTCCTCCAACTGCACATTTCAAATCCTATTGGAGCACCCGTCTGATTGCAGAAGCCAGGGCTGAAATGGCTACGCCACTACTGTAGTGACGAGAGGGGACATCCCACCGAGGGCAGATGCTCTTAATGAAGGCCAAAAAGTCTTCATCTTCCACCAGGGAGAAGGGAAGCATACGTGCTGCAATGGCCACTGTCAGGAGGTGATTCCACAGTCGTGCCTGGGCGCTGTCAGAGGGTAATTTCTGTGTCAGCGCAAGGCATTTCTCCAGTGAGACCTGCCTCTTAGCAAAGCTGCCTTCTGTGCCCTTCCCACCCAGACCACTTTGCGTGAGGTCTTTGGAAGATGAGGCAAAGGCGGTACTGTTCTTTTGGGATGGTTGTGGCTTCCCGTTGCTATCTTTGGGCACAAGAAGTGGATGATGCACCTCCATGTGTCGCCTCATGGCAGACGTGCCCACTCGTGGACAGCCCCCTTCTTTTCCTAGCCGCACACGGCTTCGACAAATATCGCACATCACGACATAGCGGTCGTTCTCTGCATATTTGAAGAAGCGCCACGCATAGGAGCTCACCCTGCCACCACCATTTCTTCTTTGGGGAATGGGGCCTTCGGTTCCAGATGAGGTGGCATCTGGAGCTGCATGTTTCCACTCATCTGTGGATGGTGTTGTTGATGGTGTTGTTGATGGTGCTGACCAGTGCTTGGCAGGGGACGTTTGTTCCTGAGGTTTGGGATTGGTCCCACAGAACGCAGAAGGCTGGAAGAGGAGAACAGAGTCAGACCCAGTCTCAGCAGGGACATCACTGATATAGAAGAGCTCCTCATCATCTTCGCTGTCCAGATCACTGATGACGCTAAGTCCTCCGGCATTTTTTTCAAAATCACCTGAGCCGCCGCCCACGAGGTGATCATCAGCAGGCAGCTGTGGACCTGGTTCACCTGTCCCACTTCCACTGTCGGATGCAGGGAGGACGGTTGTGGGCGTCTCTGTAAAGATTCAAAATACAAAGAAGCAGAGTTTCATGAGAAATGCGACTTTTACACATGAGTAATAGCCAAGCAAATAAAACTGTGTTGTTGTAGCAATCTATGAAACATAGCTTGGAGGACTCGCAATCAATCCACATGACACAAGGTGCAGTTGTAAGCTACTCCTGCACTACCGAGCACTGAGAAAACACATTAGGTGCAAAAAAAAGGTACTGTACAGACTGGGAAACTCAACGAGAGTTATCTAAACGTGTCCTCACTGGTGAGAACATGAAAAGCATGGGGGAGGAGATATCTGGCTCCCTTGCAAGGTCCACTCCTTTCATCAGCTCTACTATACCACTGTGTGGGACTCATCCCCCACAGGGCTGGCCCAACGCGTTTTGCTTCCTGAGGCAAAGGGTAAAATGGCACCCCTCCATCCTACATAGGGCGATAGCTGAATCTTACTTGAACAGTGACAATGGGAGAGCCTCTTCCACCCCACCAGAGGACAACAAGCTGGCTGAGGAGCTGCAAGGCTCCCTAACGATAGGGCTGGTCCTGACCTGAGCACATACTTGGCGAATCCCACCGCCTTTTTCAAGGGTGCATTTGTGGTCCCCAGGAGCAGTGCCTGATTAGTCAGGCCCTCTTTTTGTAGTAGCCATATCGGGGGTCAGACTAAAGGGACTAAATAAGTCTCTGACTCAGATTTCTGCAACATTTTAAAAACCATCCTCAGAAATGTAATTGCTTAATCAATTCACATTGCAGCTCTACTTAAAAGAGATCAAGCCCAAACAAGACAGCAAACTATGATGAATGGCTTTGGAAACAAGCGAGCACAAAACACTGAAGTGTTTTCCCACCGAAAAGGTGTATCGTTTGAGAAAGTATTGCAGTTCTTTTAAAGACTTGGGGTTTTCTTTCATACTGGAGCACCATGTAACATTTAAATAATATGAAATATGTTCACAGCAATGAATATGGATGAATGTAAAACAGTGGTGTATGTTTTGTTGTGTTGAAGAAGAAGATCCCTTCCCCAAATGCTCCCCTCCAAAGGTTTTGGACTTCAAATCCCATCAGGCCAAGCCGGCATGACCAATGGTCAATAATGCTGGGAGTTGTAGCCCAAAACATCTGGAAGGCTGCAGGTTGCAGAAGGCTAATGTAGGGACTATTCAAATATTCAAAGACATTTGTTTGTATCCAGATATTCACAAGCCCCTGTGGTGACAGAGTCTTACCAGATTCATCCTTTGGAATGAGGTAGATATCTTGACTTTCATCCCGCCGCTGCAGAGTCTCCTTGGGGACATTTTCATCCGCTTTGGGTTTGGAGACACTGTCCTTCCGCTCACCATCCAAGAACTTTCTTCCTCTTCCTCTGGAGTTGTGGCCGGTTGTGCCTGTGTCACTTTCTGTAGCAGAAATTGGTGGTGTGCGCTGCTTACGGGTGCGGGGTGGGCTGGGGCTGGGGCTGGGGCCGCTGTCGCTGCTGGTCACACCTTGGGCTTCCTCCACTTCCATCTCATTATTAAAATACCGCTGAAATGCAACCTCAGCGGTGTATGTTCTTGCCGGGCGTCCACGCCTCTTTTGAGTGCCGGATTGACCACGGGTTCCTCTTTTCTCCATGTTCATGTCTCTCGGCAGAAGGAGACATAAATGCATGTGGCAAAGCTGAAATCATGTGAACAGCCTAATCGCAGATATAGTACAGTGTAGAAGTAGTTACCCTCCAATCCAGCCATTCAGTGCTAACTAAACAGGGGCATATTGTACAGCAGACTAGGCTGAAAATCCCAGGATGGAGGATGTGGCCCATCCATGCCCAGGAGGATGGGGGATGGATGGAGGCCTTCCAGCTCCCCCCTCCCCCCGCCCCAGAAAGAAATACATAGGGAGGCACATGGGGGAATCCTGGGAAGCCCAGGAGGATGGGGGATAGAGTCCTTGCAGGATGCCTTCCCCCCCAGTTCCCCCTGCTCCTCCATCTCACCCCAAAATCACTAAGCATAGGGGCACATTCAGGTAAAGTAAACATTGTTGTTGTTGTTCAGTCGTTCAGTCGTGTCCGACTCTTCGTGACCCCATGGACCATAGCACGCCAGGCCTTCCTGTCCTGCGCTCTCTCCCGGAGCGTGCTCAAGTTCATATTCATTGCATCCGTGATGCTATCTAGCCATCTCATCCTCTGCCGTCCCCTTCTCCTTTTGCCTTCAGTCTTTCCCAGCATCAGGGTCTTTTCCAGGGAGTTTTCTCTTCGCATTAGGTGGCCAAAATATTGGAGCTTCAGCTTCATTATCTGTCCTTCCAATGAGCACTCAGGGTTGATTTCCTTTAGGATGGACTGATTTGACCTCCTTGCTGTCCAGGGGACTCGTAAGAGTCTTCTCCAGCACCACAGTTCGAAAGCATCGATTCTTCGGCGCTCAGCCTTCCTTATAGTCCAGCTCTCACAGCCATACATTACTACTGGGAAAACCATAGCTTTGATTAGATGGACCTTTGTCGGCAAGGTGATGTCTCTGCTTCTTACTATGCTGTCTAGGTTGGCCATAGCTTTCCTCCCAAGGAGCAAGCGTCTTTTAATTTCATGGCTACAGTCACCGTCTGCGGTGATCTTGGAGCCCAAGAAAATAAAATCTGTCACTGCTTCCATTTCTTCCCCTTCTATATGCCAGGAAGTGATGGGGCCAGATGCCATGATCTTCGTTTTTTTAATGTTGAGTTTCAAACCAGCTTTTGCACTCTCCTCTTTCACCCTCAACAAGAGGCTCTTTAGATCCTCTTCGCTTTCTGCCATTAGGGTGGTATCGTCTGCATATCGGAGGTTGTTGATAATTCTCCCAGCAATCTTAATTCCGACCTCTGATTCATCCAACCCGGCATTTCTCATGATGTACTCTGCATATAAGTTAAATAAGCAGGGTGACAATATGCAGCCTTGTCGTACTCCTTTCCCAATTTTGAACCAATCGGTTGTTCCATGTCTGGTTCTTACTGTTGCTTCTTGACCCTCATACAGGTTTCTCAGGAGACAGGTAAGGTGGTCTGGTACTCCCATCACTTTAAGAATTTGCCACAGTTTGTTGTGATCCACACAATCAAAGGCTTTAGCGTAGTCAATGAAGCAGAAATAGACGTTTTTCTGGAATTCTCTTGCTTTCTCCATGATGCAGCGAATGTTGGCGATTTGATCTCTAGTTCCTCTGCCTCTTCTAAACCCAGCTTGTACTTCCGGTAGTTCTCGGTTCGCATACTGCTGAAGCCTAGCTTGTAGGATTTTGAGCATCACCTTGCTGGCATGTGAAATGAGTGCAATTGTGCGGTAGTTTGAACACTCTTTGGCGTTGCCCTTCTTTGGAATTGGAATGTAAACTGACCTTTTCCAGTCTTGTGGCCACTGTTGAGTGTTCCAGATTTGTTGGCATATTGAATGCAGCACTTTAACAGCATCATCTTTTAGGATTTTAAATAGCTCGACTGGAATACTGTCATCTCCGCTAGCTTTGTTGTTACTAATGCTTCCTAAGGCCCACTTGACTTCACTCTCTAGGATGTCCGGCTCAAGTTCAGTGACCGCACTATCATGGCTATCAGGGACATTCAGATCTTTCCTGTATAGTTCTTCTGTGTATTCTTTCCACCTCTTCTTAATCTCATCTGCTTCTGTTAGGTCCCTGCCTTCTTTGTCCTTGATCATGCCCGTCTTTGCACAAAACGTTCCCTTGAGATCTCCAATTTTCTGGAAGAGATCTCTAGTCTTTCCCATTCTGTTGTTTTCCTCGATTTCTTTGCATTGTTCATTTAAGAAGGCCTTCTTGTCTCTCCTTGCTATTCTCTGGAACTCTGCATTCAGTTGGATATATCTTCCCCTTTCTCCCTTGCTTTTCGCTTCCCTTCTTTCCTCAGCTACTTGTAAAGCCTCATCAGACAGCCACTTTGCTTTCTTGCATTTCTTTTTCTTTGGGATGGATTTCGTTGCTGCCTCCTGAACAATGTTACGGACCTCGGTCCATAGTTCCTCAGGCACTCTGTCTATCAGGTCTAATCCCTGAAATCTATTCCTCACCTCCACTGTATATTCATCAGGGATATGATTTAGGTCATACCTGAACGGTTTAGTGGTTTTCCCGACGTTCTTCAATTTAAGCCGAAATTTTGCAAGAAGCAGCTCATGATCTGAGCCACAGTCAGCTCCAGGTCTTGTTTTTACTGACTGTATGGAGCTTCTCCATCTTTGGCTGCAAAGGACATAATCAATCTGATTTCGATATTGACCATCTGGTGACGTCCATGTGTAGAGTCGCCTCTTGTGCTGTTGGAAAAGAGTGTTTGCTATGATCAGCATGTTCTCTTGGCAAAACTCTATTAGCTTTTGTCCTGCTTCATTTTGTACACCAAGGCCATGCCTGCCTGTTATCCCGGTGATTTCTTGACTTCCTACTTTAGCATTCCAATCCCCTATGATGAAGAGGACATCTTTTTTTGGTGTTAGTTCTAGAAGGTGTTGTAGGTCTTCATAGAACCGATCAACCTCAGCTTCTTTGGCCTCAGTGGTTGGGGCATAGACTTGAATTACTGTGATGTTGAATGGTTTGCCTTGGATTCGTACTGAGATCATTCTATCATTTTTAAGATTGTACCCCAGTACTGCTTTTCCCACCCTTTTGTTGACTATGAGTGCTACTCCATTTCTTCTAAGGGATTCTTGCCCACAATAGTAGATATGATGGTCACCTGAATTAAATTCGCCCATGCCTGTCCATTTTAGTTCGCTGATTCCCAAGATGTCAATGTTCAATCTTGCCATCTCATGTTTGACCACCTCCAGCTTACCTTGATTCATTGATCTGACATTCCAGGTTCCTAAACAATATTGTTCTTTACAGCATCGGATTTTCTTTTCACCGCCAGACACATCCACAGCTGAGTGTCCTTTCGGGTTTGGCCCAGCCGCTTCACTCTTTCTGGTGCTACTTGGAAGTACCCTCTGCTCTTCCCCAGTAGCATATTGGACACCTTCTGACCTGAGGGGCTCATCTTCCGGCGTCATATCTTTTAGCCTTGTGATACGTTCCATGGGGTTTTCTTGGCAAGAATATTGGAGTGGGTTGCCATTTCCTTCTCCAGTGGACCACATTTTGTCAGAACTCTCTGCCATGACCTGTCCGTCTTGGGTGGCCCTGCACGGCATAGGTTATGGCTTCACTGAGTTACGCAAGCCCCTTCGCCACAACAAGGCAGTGACCTTCACTGTAATAAAGAAAAAAGAAAAAAGGTTGAATTGCAGTGCCGTAGAACGCGGGGATGCAGAGAAAGAAACACCCTCCTTGCAGCAGCTGGGACGGAGCAGCAGCGGCGCCTGTTCTAGTCTGTCTCTGGACTCTGGAGTCTAGCTTGGAGCAAGTGAGGCTGCTGCACGACCGCCGTCCTATGTGAACTAAAGGCGGGAATCCAGGGGATAAATGGTCAATGAGTTCCCTCCCCTCAATTATCTTCCTGGTGGGGTGGGGGGGTGGCCTGGAGGGATCTCGCTCAGGTGACCTCACCTGACCTGAACCTGCCCTCACACATACAATAAAAGTATAAAACAAAAGATGAGGCTATGCAGCTCAGCCTCAGGGCAGGCAGGCTACGTGCACTTCGTGACCCCATCCCTCCCAGCAAAAGAAAGCCACGTCGTAGCAGGAAAGGAAACTGCATGTTTATTAAATAGTTTCGTGAAATCCCTTTCGCCATCTTTCATCCTAATTTGCGAAGTTGCCTTCGTAAATCTTTCGGCAGATTAAAAAAAAAAAAGTGCCGCGTGAGCTCACGTTCGGGTAGACCTGGGCGCCTCGTCTCGGGAAAGGGTTCGGCGAACCGAAAGTGACTGTTTTCGAGCCCATTTCACTTTCGAGAGAATTTCTCTGACATCCCTACTTAGGAGGGGACGTGTTTCGCTCCTGCTGACACAGACGCCATCCTCCGGGGCCGGCCGTCAGCCACATAAACATTCTTGTGCCGTAATAGTTGCCATGGGAAACCCTGTGCCATCATAGGTTTGTCACTCCTGAAGACGCCACAAGACTCTCTTCCATCAGCAAGAAATAGTTTCCCATTGGACTCTGTAAAGTCTCTGAGCCAGTGCCAAGGCATCCCCAACCACACGTATCACCAATAAGTACGGGGAAGAGGATACTGGGCTAGGCAGAACCTGGGGCTGATCCAGCATGGCTCTTGCTAGCTTCTGAGGGAGACCTTGAGGCCTCTTGGGCTGTGAGTTCCCCCAGCGAGTCACTCCAGCCTGGCTGCGCAGTGACGTCTCCGTGTTCCCATGACTGCGTGGCCATTCAGCCCGAGCTCTGCGTTTGTTCGTGGAAAAACCACTTCTTCTGAGACTGGTTATAGTCCGACTCTTCCTGCAGACTTCGGCGCCGGGACTGGCCTGTTTCCACAGCTGCACTGGGCTTGGCAGCGTAGTCCTGCCCATGGGGCGTGTCGCCCGGCCCTCGTGGGTGTGTTGCTCACCTGCCTGTGGCCTGAGGGGAAGCAGCGTGTGAAGTGGGGGGATGCTGGAGGGGGCCGTCAGGCGGAGATGCAGAGATGCGTGCCGAGGCACCCCCATCAGGCCAGTGCAGCGTCCGCCCACCTTGGGCATCCCGATGTCGTTCCCAGCCGAGGTGGTGCCAGGGAAATCAGGGGAGCCGCAAAGACGGCTCCACGTAGAGTCCTTAAATTGTTACGGTGCGAAGGGCGCAGTCCTATGCATGTTTAGACCGAGAAAAGGCCTACGACTCCCAGCATGCCCCAGCCACCACAGCTAACCAGTCATGGGATTGCGCCCCAAGTCGTTAAGGGGTGTCCCGGTTGAGGGGAGGAGAGGGTCTGAAAGGGGAGGGGCACGAGGGTGGGGGGAATCAGCAAGAGGTGGTGGGGGACCATGGATGAGGTGATCAGACCCAACCCAGACTCCACTGAGCCATCAAGAAGATAATTCGATCAGAGCTCCATGGAAACAGCACAGAGCCCCAGGCTACGGCGACAATATGGCGGGACGTCAAGCACTGTGGAAACTGGAAAAGGAGAAGCTGCGGCTGGGGAAACAGCGTGACGTTGCAAACAAAGTGAAGCTAACAGCGTGGAAACACACCCTTGGGCAGCTCCTCCTTTGGGGCACGCGCTTGCTGGGGGAGAAGCAGAGCTGCAGGGCGTTCCGGAAGACCTGAGCACAGCTGTGCATGGTGGGGGGCTTCGCCAGCGCCAGTCCCAGCGCTCCTCAGGGGGGAGTGGCGTCTCTCGGGGGGCTTCGCAAAGCATAGTCCTTCCTCAGGTGATGGCTGCCTGTGCTGCTGTGTTCCCGTTCCCGTTGTGTACATGAAGATCGGCCTCTTCCCACCCTACACAGCCCTGGAGCCCTCCAGACATTTTGGACTGCAAGTCCTATCATTCCCCATCAGCATAACTAGCAACGCTGGCTGGCTGGCTAAGGATGGGAGTTGCAGTCCAGCCCATCCAGGATAGAAATGTACGGAACTGGAGGCAGTGGAGGCTGAGGTTTTCTCCGCACAGGCTCGTATTTCTAGCACATGTTTACTCCGGAGTAAGCCCCATTCAGTTCAGTCAGATTCACTTCCAGGTAACCACTGTGTATAGGGTTATAGCCTACATTCATTAGCCGAATTCACGGCGGATGGCCAATCACCACGACCGTCAAGGGAAACCTTCAAGTCCACTGATGAAGACCGGATGACGGGGAGCTGAGCTGAGCACAGTCCTCCCCGTCATGGCCTCCTGGTGAGCTTCCCCAGATGCCTCGGGGCGCTGGGTGGAGGGGAACTGGCATCAAGGCACCGAGCACTTCCCCGCCTCACCCCTCCCAGTTTCCCCACTGCAGTTTCCCCACTGGAATCACCACTTCTTCACACACCATGCCCAGTCCCAACCATCTCCCCCATTCGGTCCATAATTACAGTGTTCCAAGGACTGAGGAAGGGAATGAGGGGATCAGACAGCAGAAAAGAATCTGCCCCCACCCCGGACTCCCACTAAGTAGAGGGGAGGATGAAGGCGTGGCCTTGCAAGCCGTGACCATAAAGATGGCCATCTCAGTGCCCTAATGACACAATCCACAGAAGCAGAGACTGCACGCTCGATCCTCTCGACCTGCAGTCGCGTAGTCATGCATTTCTGTCCCCCAACATTCCTTCATCAGAAGAGACCAGGGTTGAACCTGTGGCCTTCTGTGGGCAGAGCACAGATTTTAAGTCCTTCCCCCAACCCCGCCAATATCCCTTCTCACATCCAAGGCGTGTTGTTTCCACAAACCCAACAGATTTTCTACCTTTCTCAAAACTGTAACCATGCTGTGATTTGAGGGCACGGCTTGGTGATCACTTCTTTGAATGGAAATAGAACCTAATTTACATTGGATCACGATTCCTGTTTTATGCAGCCAGTGCTGAGTCCAGCGTGGATGGCAGGCATCCACACGGCTGATTTAGCCTGTGTCAGCACAGCCGAAAGACTACGTGGGCTGATGAAATCTATGGCTGCCACTGGCAAACAGATTATGTGAGCAGGACTTGCTCACCCCTGAGACCACTCAGAACATGGAATTTTCTCATGAGAACCTGGTCACCATTTGTAGCAGATGAAAATACACTTTTGGATGTATATGTTTAATCTGTATTTAATTCGTTGATTGTTTGTCTACACTGATATTTTAGGACTTGCTTTCAAACAAGGGTAGCTGTGCTTAACTTCCACAAGCACAGATCCGAAGCATAAATCAGGAGACGGGGTTTAACAGCCATGCTTTTGGAACTGAGCTGCTTGTTGGAATAACTCAGCTTAGCACCATCTTCCATTAATACCGTAGTGGGCTGGGAAACCTTCACTGGAGGACATTCCTGATATAGTGGACTGCACGCGTGTGTATGTATGTGCTTTTGTGTGTGTGTGTGTGTGTGTGTGTGTGAGAGAGAGAGAGAGAGAGAGAGAGGACAGGCCTGTGCTGTGCACAATGGGAGTTACTTCTGAGTAGACACACATAAGCTTGTGCTGGGAAGGAAACATCCCTTGACTGGGGTCCCGGTGAAAGGCACACCCCTGGGCCATCTCAACCCTTTAAGCCGTGTCTGGACATCCAGTTTTTTCCTGGAAAGCTCCAGGGTAGCTGCTGGAAGGCCATGACATCATGTATCCCCAACAACCTCAACACGCAGCCGGCTCGGAAACGCTGATGGAGACACCCCCCTTGACTTTGGGGTAAGGATGTATGAATCCCTCTTACCAGTCCGCTGCCTGGGTCCGCGGGGGGGGGAGGTGATCTGTCCCTCCCCCCCCAGAATCCTCCCTAGCTGGCTCTGCTCCACGCCAAGACTGCGGAGCTGCCGGCCAGGGCTGGCTGCAGCCGGACTTCCGGCCGCTGCCGGGCTGCTGCAGCCGCAAATGGTGGCTGTGGTAGCGGCTGCCATTTTCGTCCCTGCATTAGGCCATTATAGGCTATGTAAATACTTATGTAGCCTATCACGGCAAAGAGCAGGGGCGCAAATGGCGGCTGCTATGCCATTGGCGTGGCTGCCTTTTGCCATGATAGGCTACGTAAGTATTTATATAGCCTATCATGGCCTAATGCAGGGGCGCAAATGGTGGCCTCTACGACAGCAACCATTTGCGGCCACAGCTAGGGATGTCGGAGAATTTCTCCATGAATCTCCAGGAGGCCGAATGCCAACGCATTCGGCCCCCCGAAATTGGTGGGGAAATTCTCCACCCCCCCCGCCCCCCCGGGATGGGACTTACCTCGTGCGAATGTCCCTCGCGGCGGTGGGTCCCGGCGGCGGTTCGGTGGCGGTTCGGTGGTGGTTCGGCGGCGGCGGCCGGTCTTCTGACTGGCTGCCGCCACCACCATTTCCAAGTAAAGTAAAAAAAAAAAAAACGTGATAGGCTACGTAAAGATTTACGTAGCCTATCACGGCTAGATTTTCAAAGTCAGCCATGATAGGCTACGTAAATCTTTATGTAGCCTATCACGGCTGCCTTTGAAAAAAAAAAAAGCATGTACGCAAATGGCCCATGGGTGCCGCCATTTGCATACACGCTTTTTTCCCCCCCCCCCCAAAGTCAGCCGTAATAGGCTACGTAAAGTTTTACATAGCCTATCACGGCTGACTTTGAAAATCTAGCCGTGATAGGCTACGTAAATCTTTACGTAGCCTATCACGTTTTTTTTTTACTCTTTTCTTTTGCGGCCGGAGAGGTGGGGCGCTCCCCCCCGGCCAGAATTTTGGCGGGGAGGGATGGGGCGCCTCCCCCCCGGCCAGAGGTTTGGCGGGGAGGGGTGGGGCACCTCCCCACCGGCCAAGAATTTCGGGGGGAGAAACGGAGCGCCTCCCCCCCCGAAAAAAGCTGCGGGACCAGGTAAGGGACTTTTGTCCATCCCTAGCCGCAGCAGCCTGGCGGAGGCCGGAAGATGACCTGGAGCTGCCACCGGAGCCACCGCTGGAGCCAGGTAAGTCCGTTCCGTGTAGGGATGTACAAATGTCACTTAATTTCTTGAATGATGACATTCAAGGTGCGGGGGAGGTGCTCTGTCCCTTCCCCTGAAATTCTCTCTGGCCGGCTCCGCTCTGAGGAGCCGCCAGCCAGGGCCGCCTGCAACCAGACATCCAGCCGCTGGGCAGCCTGCAGAGATGCAAATGGCGGCTGCCGTAGCTGCCGCCATTTGAGTCCCTGTATTTTGCGGTAATAGGCTACATAAATATTTACGTAGCCTATCACGGCAAAAAAACACACAAAAAAAACAGCGAACGCGAATGGCAGCGGCTACAGCAGCTGCCATTTGCGTTCCCTTTTTTTCTTTTTTTTGCTGTTTTAGCCTATGTAAATATTTATGTAAGCTATTACGGGGAAAAAAAAAGGGAACGCAAATGGCTTAGTGGCCGCCATTTGCGTTCCTTTCCCCCCCCCCCGCCGTAATAGCCTATGTAAATATTTACGTAGGCTAAAACAGCAAAAAAAAAGGGAACGCAAATGGCGGCTGCAGTAGCCGTTGCCATTTGCATCCGCTGTTGTTGTTTTTTTTTGCCGTGATAGGCTACGTAAATACTTATGTAGCCTATCACGGCCTCCGCAGGGACGCAAATGGCGTCCCTGCGTTAGCTGTGATAGGCTACGTAATTATTTACGTAGCCTATCACGGCTATAATGAAGAAGCAGACATGGCTGCCACTCGCAAGCCAGCATGGACGGCAGCAGGTAAGTGCTTCGTTTCACGTTCCTTTCGTGGGGTGGGGGGTGGGAGGCTTCATTCTGCCACGGGTTTCAGGGGGCCGAATGCACTGGCAACAGAAATGCGTACGGAAATGGTGGCGGCTACGGCGGCCGCCATTTGCGTTCCTTATTTTTCGCTGTCTTAGTCTATGTAAATATTTACGTAGACTATTACGGCGAAAATAAAGAGGAACGCAAATAGCGTAGTGGGCACTATTTGCGTTCCCCTTTATTTTCGCTGTAATAGTCGAAAATAGTAAATATTTACGTAGACTAAGATGGCGAAAAATAAGGAACACAAATGGCGGCTGCCACAGCCACCATTTGCGTACGTGTTTTTTTTTTAACCCAGACGTGATAGGCTACGTAAGTCTTTATGTAGCCTATTACATCTTTGTAAAAAAAAAAAAAAAGACGAGACTGCAAATGGCGGTGGCGGCGGCTGGTCAGAAGACCAGCCGCTGCCGCCGCTGCCACTGCTGGAGCCACCGCCATCCAGAACATCTGCCCCAGGTAAGTCTCGTCCTGGGGGGGATCCGTGGGGGGGCGAGGAGTGGCAGGCCATTCCGCCACGGATGTTGGGGGGCCGAATGCCAGTGCATTCAGCCTCACTGAAATCCATGGCGGAATTCTCTGCCATCCCTACTTGTGGTGCATCAGTGCAACAAAGACTAGCAACTACCGGCGCCAGAACATCTACTGTGTAAAAACACAGTAACCTACTGCTATTTGCGTTGCCCTTATTTTCGCCGTAGTCTACGTAAAGATTTACATAGACTACAGCGACCAAATAAGGAACGCGAATGGCGGCTCCCTATGGGGGCTGCCATTTGCGTATGCGCTTTTTTTTTAAAGTCACCCGTGATAGGCTATGTGACGATTAACGTAGCCTATCACGGCTGACTTTGCAGATCTAACCTATCACGGGGGTGTTTTTTTTTTTAACTTTTAATTGCGCCGCCGGGCGAGGCGAGGCGCCTCCTCCCCGGCCTGAATTTCGGCCAGGCGAGGCGGGAAGCCTCCCCCCCAGCCTGAATTTCGGCCGGGCGAGGCGGGAAGCCTCCCCCCCCAGCCTGAACTTCGGGGGGAGCAGCGAAGTGCCTCCCCCCCACCGCGAAGCAAGCTGCGAGACCAGGTAAGTGGCTTTCGTGCACCCCTAATTTTGCCGTGATAGGCTACGAAAATATTTACGTAGCCTATGACGGCAAAAAACACACAAAAAAACAGCTAACGCAAATGGCGGTGGCTACAGCAGCCACCATTTGCCTCCCCTTTTTTTCCCACCGTAATAGGCTATGTAAATATTTACGTAGCCTATCACAGCGAAAAAAAAGGGAACGCAAATGGCAGCCACCGTAGCCGCCATTTGCGTTCCCCTTTCCCCCCCCCCCATCATAGGCTACGTAAATACTTACATAGCCTATCACGGCTTCCGCAGGGACGCAAATGGTGTCCCTGCATTAGCAGTGATAGGCTACCTAAGTATTTACGTAGCCTATCACTGCTAACGCAGGGACGCCATTTGCGTCCCTGCGGAAGCCGTGATAGGCTATGTAAGTATTTATGTAGCCTATGATGGCAAAAAAAGAGTAAATACATAAGTATTTACGTAGCCTATCATGGCTATATGGAAGAAGCGAATGGCAGCTGCAGATGCGGCTGCCATTCGCCAAGCAGCATGGATGGCACCACGTAGGTGCTCCGTTTTGCGTGCCTTTCGCAGGGCGGGGGGGCGGGGGGCTTCGTTCCACCACGGATTTTGGGGGGCCAAATGCACTGGCATTTGGCCTCACCGAGATCCGTGGTGGAATTCTCTGACATCCCTACCCTAAATAATTTGGTGTCATCTGCAAACTTGGCCACTCCTAATTTCAGATCATTTATGAACAAGTTGAAAAGCATTGGTCCTAATACAGATCCCTGCGGGACTCCACTATTTACTTCCCTCTATTGGGAGAATTTACCATTTATTCCTACTCTCTGTTTTCTGTTCTTTAACCAGTTACTGATCCATAAGAGGACCTGCCCTCTTTTCCATGATTGCTAAGTTTGCTCAGGAGTCTTTGGTGAGGGACTTTGTCAAAAGCCTTTTGGAAGTCCAAGGCTGGATCTACGCTTACTGCCTTTTTTCGCTTCCAATGATGTTTCACCTCCCGCTTTTCACACTACGCAGTACCCGCCTCAAATTGGAGCCAGAATTTCCCGCTTCCGTGCTCCCGCTTTCAATACCCTGATATCCCAGTATTTCCCCTTAATGTGCTCTGATTCACCGCCTTCGCTACCTTATCCGGTCGTAGTCCCCTCCCCCGCCTGTCCAGCTATGGCGGGGTTTGTATTTCCCTCCTGTCCAGTCACAGCTCTCGACGGCCCCATGTCTTCTTCCGCCTAGTGATCGCATAGCTTCCTCAGCAGCCCCCGTTTCCTCAGCAACAAGGAAAGGGCTGGATGTGCATGCACTTGTCTGTCTTCGAAGATCATGCCTGAATTAGAAAAAAAAAACATCGCGGAGAAGCCCCGATTCTGCGAGGATAACGCCTTACTTTTTAAAAAAAACATCGGGAGCGGGGGATAGGAGGGGGTAAAACTTAATCTCATTTGAAGGGATAGAACAACCCCCTGCTCAGGGGGGCCGACTACTGCTTAGCTTCCAACTACTGACTGGGGCCGACCCCGCTTAGCTTCCGAGACCAGACAAGCACGCGCAGGAAAACAGCAGGAAAACAGCACAGTGCTCGAGTGTGAACCGAGCTCGCGCATTTGATGAAGCACTGCAACAGGGAAAATGGGTGAGTGTGAATAATCACGTTTTAATGCGAGAGCTTTTAACTCGACGGGACACCGAATTCATTGCGATGGCGGGTGCAATGTAGATCGGCCCCAATGTCTACCTGATCACCCCTGTCTACATGCTTAGTGACCCTCTCAAAGAACGGTAAAAGGTTAGTGAGACAGGACTTACCTTTGCAGAAGCCGTGTTGATTCTTTTTCAGCAGTCCTTCTGTATGCTTACTAATTTTATCTTTAAAAATACCTTCAACCAATTTACCCGGAAGAGACATTAACCTAACCGGCCTCTAATTTGGTGCTACCTTTCCTAACCTGTGTTATACATTTTAGCTGGCCTTCTATTATTGTGGTTTTGAGTACTCTCCAAGCATTTTGAAGGGATTGAATCCTCTTGACTTCCCCTTTAACTTCCTTTTTCACGAGTTCCCTCAATTTAGAGAAGTTTCCTCTTTTGAAGTAAATTATTACTGTGTGGACTTCCTGGGCAATTTTCCACTTAAATATATATTAAATCTGATAGCACTGTGGTCACTGTTTCGAACTGGTTCAACAACATTTACATCTTGTACTAGGTCCTGGGTGACACCACTTAGGATTAAATCCAAGTCACCTCCCCTCCGGTGGATTCCATGACCATGTTCTCGGGCACAATCGTTTAGTCCAATGAGAAATTTAACCTCTTTGTAGTGACTGGAAGATGCATTTATCCAGTCAATGTGGGGGTAATTGAAGTAGCTCATTATTACAGCTCTTCCTTGTTTGGAGGCCTCCCTGATTTCGTTTTCCATCTCAAGGTCATGCTGAGCATACTGGTCTGGGGGACGATAGCACATTCCTAGCGCTAAATTAGTTTTGGAGCCTGGTATTGTCACCCACAGTGCTTCTGTGGAAGAGCCTACCCCTTTTAGGAGTTCTAGTCCACTCGACACTATGCCCTCTTTGACGTACAGGGCAACACCTCTCCCAGTATGCCCTTCACTGTCCTTCCTGTAAAGTGTATATCCAGAGATGACTGTATCCCACTGGTTCTCTCTGTTCCACCAGGTTTCTGTAATGCCCACTATGTCTAGGTTCTCCTTTAAAACCAAGCACTCCAACTCTCCTGTTTTGGCTTGGAGGCTTCCAGGATTTGCATAAAAACACCTATACACAGTGTCCCTCCTCAAATGCCTCTGGTGTGTGCATCTTTTGCTATGGGACTTTGGCGTCTTTGATTGGCTATTATGTTCTACAGTGTACTCCTGGCCTATTTCCTCCCTTTCTACCTTTGGGTAATCAGAAACATTTTCATCTTCATTCCTTTGGGATTATTTAACCGGAACCAGATGCTTCCCAGCTCCTGTCAGCTGTCCCCTATGGTTTAGTTTAAAGGCTGCTCTGCCCCCCTTTTTTATGTTTAGGACCAATAGTCTGGTTCCATTTTGGTTCACGTGGAACCCATCCCTCTTTTACAGGCCTGGCTTGTCCCAAAATGTTCCCCAGTGCCTAACAAAACTGAACCCCTCCTCCCTGCACCTTCATCTCACCCATGCATTGAGACTCCTCGGCTTCACCTGTCCATCTCACCTTGCCCCTGGAACTGGTAGCATTTCCAAGAAAGCCACCTTGGGGGTCCTGGATTTTAGCCTCCTACCTAGCAACCTACATTTGCCTTCCAGGTCCTCATGATTACATTTTCCCACATTGTTAGTAGTAGGGGTGTACGAACCCCATGACTTCTGGTCCGGGGGGGGGGGGATGGTCTGTGGTGTGGAAACCTGGGCCGCTTCAGGCCCCACAGGTTTCCCTAGAGCCTTGCTGCATCTGTTGGATTTCGCAGAGTGGCTCTCCTCCTGGCCATGCTGGGACCCTTCTTGTCCATGCCAGCTGTTATGGAAGCCCTTGACAGCTGGCACAGGGAAGGAGGGCCTTGGCGGCAGCCCAGCGCTGTCTTCCAGGTCTCCTCGAGGGGAGGCCAGGGGTAGAGCACTGGGGGCTGGCTGCACCGGGACCCTTCTTGCCTGCACTGGTTGTTGAGGAATCCCTTGACAGCTGGCACGGGGAGGAAGGGCCTTGGTGGCATTGACAGTGCTGGAGAGCCACCCCACAGGAAATCCAATGGACCCAGAGGTGAGTGGGGTTGGTTTGCTGCCTTTGAAAACTATTCTGAAACTTTAGCTGGTCTGGAATGCTGTGGCCAGAGTGCTGACCGGGGGGCGGTTACAGGGAGCACTCACCTCCCTTGTTACAGCAGCTTCACTGGCTGCCGGTCTGTTTCCAGGAAGAATTCAAAGTGCTGGTTATGACCTATCAAGTCCTTTACAGCTTGGGAGCAGGCTACCTGAAAGACCAAATTCTCCCATGTGAGCCTACCCAGTCTTTCAGGTCTTCTGGAGAGGCCCTGCTTTTGAGACTGCCACCATCAGAGGCATGTTTGGTGGTGATGTTACGCAGGGCCTTTTCAGTGGTGAGTCCCAGGCTGTAAAACTCCCTCCAAAGGGACACTAGGTTTGCTCCCTTTCTGCTTTCCTTCTGACAGGACCACCTGATAATTCAGCAGCCTCCCGCTGCCCTGGCGAGCTGCCGTTGTGTACAATGAGGGTGGGGGCAGTGGTGGCAGCAGGATGAGACTGGAGTTGAGAGGGAAGCTCCAGGGCATTTCTCTCTCAGCTCCAGTCCAATCCTGCCTCTGCTGAGCAGCCACCAAGAGCAACTGCGCCAGTCTCTGCCAGGCATGGCAGAGGAAGCCTTAACCCTTCCCACTCTCCTTTGGCTGAATGAAGACGAGAAGAAAGTGCGTGCTATGGGGACTGGGTAAAATGAGGATCCATAAAATCAAAAAGGGATCCTCATGATTTCATATGACTTTTAAAGGGGAGACCCCGAAACGACCATCCAATCACATGGCACATCTACCTCCATGGACCGAACCAGAAAAATCATGGATCTGCCACTTATGTGTGCAACCACGATGCAAAAATGGGGATCTGAGGCAGGGATCCTCTTGATTTCATATGATTTTTCACACCATTTGAGGTGCTTTGATGGGGGGTGGGTTGAGCAGGAGGGACCCAATGTAAAAATTCAGAGGATCCATATTGAACTGGGCATCTTATCCATGGCTTTTTAACATGACGATGCTATGAAGCCCCAAATCTATGTTTTTTGTCACTCAATCCATGGGCATAGATGTGCTCTGTGATACGACAGTGTTTTGGGGTATCTTTCTTGTAAAAATCATGAGGATCCCTAAGGATCCCTGCCTCGGATCCTTGACCCACCCAGGTCAAGCCAGACAATTTATATTGGCACAGGAGGAAAAAAAATCCCACAAGCACCTTGCCCCATCCTTGACAGCAAATGGACAATACCAACAAACTAAATTACTAACCATTTGCTGTCCCTCCATGATATCCAAAATCTGCCACCTGAGGCAGCCACCTCTCACTGCCTAATGGTAGGGCCGGCCTTGTCCATCACACACATACACATGAAACCACATATTTTCTTTGTATCTAGCTGTATCACTCTTTTCAAAAAATACTTGTTCACTTGTAACGTCCTCAATTTTACTGACGTTTGAGGGTGCCATTTTAGTTCTTCTTAAATACACAAATAATGGTTTCAAGGGCCTCTTCAATGGTCTCTCACTTCCTTAGCCTTTGAGGTGTCACATTTTCCTCTGCACCCATACTTCAGTGCCATAAGATTCCACGTATGTATGCTCAGTTGACAAGTATGTAATGTGTATGCAGATCTGTAATTATATACACATTGTAATGGGTTGGACAAGAGACTGCCAAGCTAAGCTGGCCGCTTCCTATAGGAGGTTAGCCTGTTATGAAAAGGGAGCCACTCAGGAATAGAATCAGGAATAAAATGTCAATAGGGTAAGTTACAGATCACGCAAGGTGATCTCCTGTCACCTCCAGGTGACACTGGGTGCTGAATAGCTGGCAGTAATCTGGGCTGATGCTACCTGGGTATCACACTGCCCACATGCACTGAGAGGGCAGACCTGCCTGCAAAGGTCAGCTCAGGACTTGGATGACAGTCAATATGTCAATAGGGTAAGTTACAGATCACGCAAGGTGATCTCCTATCACCTCCAGGTGACACTGGGTGCTGAACAGCTGGCAGTAATCTGGGCTGATGCTACCTGGGTATCACACTGCCCACATGCACTGAGAGGGCAGACCTGCCTGCAAAGGTCAGCTCAGGACTTGGATGACAGCCTGGGGACAATTTTGCAGCAGGACATTCAGGACAGTCTGCCTAGGCACAGGGAATCCATGATCTGGCTCTCTTCGTCACTGGCCCATAGCCGTTTCAAGAGTTGACTCATCTCTTTCTAACCATCTGCAACTGTACAAGTTGTGAGTCTGTGTTGCGCCTAGGGCTTCTTCACATAGAGCTTTTATCCTGCTTTTGGGATTGCTCACTCATGGAAGTTTGTGGGCCCTTTAGCTGACGTTGTGAACCTCCGGGGTGTCTTCTGCACTAAATGACCTCTATTCCGTTTTTAAATAGATCGGAGGTAATGAGCTCTCAAATTAACCCGCTTGTGCTCCGCTTGAGTTCCCTCCGTGACAAAGGAAAAGCCTCAAGAAGAGAAGCGAAATCAATGAAACATATAGAAGACTCCGATAAGGGGGAGAAGGCAGGGGAAAGGGGAGGGGGGAAAGAAAGCACGTGTAAAGGGGATCCGTTGTGATCCTGCATTTAAAATGGGAGCAGAAAGCCCTGCTTTAAATGTGGGATTTTAGGCTGGTGTAGAGATGCTCCTAGTGGGCATATGAAATGTTATGAGCCATTTTCTCTGCATTCTTCAAGACAAACTAATCTGAGCAGCAAGACAGCTTATTACCCTTGTCCTGGGCAAAGAAAAACTGGATGCACCAGGCCGCATAGCATCTGCTGCCGCTCCTGTTGTTTGTCTGTGTTTAGTGCCACAATAACGGCAGCGTGTGGAAAGCAAATTTTCTCCCCTGTAATTATCAGCATGCCTCTGATTCACTGTCCTCCTCAGTAAACCCCAAGGGATATCTAGGCGCCTGAAGAAAAATTAACAATGACATCGGAATATCTTATAAAAGCCATCCATAATACCAATGTCCCACAGAGGGCTGATCATTTTCAGGGATGTCTGCACTGCTGGATTTACTGGGATTTCAAGTCAGATAAAATATGAACAGTAGCTTGAGATGTCTGCAACTCTCAGTCCCATCTCTTTCACAAAGGGCACCCCCCTCCCGCCCCATTTCTTGATATTGTTTGGTGAATCAGTACAGGAAAGGGCCCAAAATTCCTTGGAGATATAGATGAGCATGAAGCAGTAACAAACCCCCTCACATTCTGAAATTTAAAAACGGGAGAATTTGTGTCCTCCCTTATCAATTTAACAGTATTTTGGTAGGGTCAGGTCCAGTTCAAATCAGGTTATTCTGAGACATCAAATGCTCTTGAGAAAATCAGGGGAATGTGTGTCTAGATGGGAAATTCTGTTCTCCGGATGATGGTATTCTTGGTATGGTTGGTTGGGCTGCTTCCTCATTTTGTGTGTCAGACAGATTCTGTTCATCACAGCATGAAGACTCCTTCCAGGACATGTAGAGGAAGTGGCCACCTCACTAGTTTTCATGAGTTTTATCAACGGGGAGAACTTGTCATCGGAGAGATCACTTCTACATTCCATTTCCTGCACCCCGATACAACTTTCAGTGAAAAGCCATCTTCAATGTTCATGAAGGAACTCATGTAAGAACTTCTCATCTAACAGAGTAGCACGTTTTGCTTATGTAATACTGGGAACAGCAAATTAAGCAACAGAAAGTGTAAAGAAAGATTATGCTCAATAAGAATAAATAAGAATAAGAATAAATGGTATAAAGGGCACACTTCACTTTTCAGTAATTTTGGTTCTTCATTCCTAAGAATTCCTTTATTTTTTCCATTACATAATTCTAACAGAAAATTTTGTTTTATTTTTAAAAAAAAACAGTTGAAGAAATAAAGGCCACAAAAAAGAACTATCATCATAATATAACACGATCACTAAAGAAATAAAGGAGCTTACAAATTATCATTCTTGATCTATCACCAATATAATTGTGGAACAGTTCCAGTAAAACAGCATAAGTAGAACATCACCATATAATGCAAGAATGAAAACAAATGTTACATAGCATGTATAAGGTATGTGTGTTCATTATCTTGCGTGTCTGTGTGTGAATTAGCCAGAAATAATATAGGCAACTATACTTGGTTGGAAGTTGATCTCATGTATGAAGGGCTTCCACACAGGAAATAAGTGCAAACTATGGTGCCGCATTATTTATCTTAAAGTTGGGATTTCTTGCATGCTGCACTTGCTGACTAAATTTACACATATTCAGAGTTTCCCAGATTTTATCGACTCACTGTTGTTCAGTAGGTTGCTTTCGGGGCTTCCAATTAAGTGCTCTACAACGCTGTTCATGCCTACCCAGGCCCCATCTATATGGCACCGCTTTGACCCCCCACCCCATCGCAACTGCGCAGCAACGCGGCTTCGAATCACCATGCCCTGCGATACACTCGCAATGTGCTGCGCACTTCCCTAAGAGACTCACGGTGCCCTTTTCTTTGGCCATTATACTGAAATGCGCAGCTGTGCAGTCCCATGAGCGTGGGGCGCAACACTTCAGTGGCTGTTTATATTTCAGGGGCTCTGCTGTGTCTTTCTGACCCTGTTTTAGGCAAAAAGTGGGACTTTTGTGCTCCTTCATTTCCACACCATGAGTTTGTCAGTTCCCCAGCCTGAGACTCTCGCGATGGTTTGCACTCACAAGAGTGAGTGCTACATCTCTAGCCATCACTCCGAAATGGTGGCCGGAGCAATGTTGTTCCTTCTCCCAAGACGCTCCTCAGCCCTTGGGCACTGAGTCCAAAAGCAACTGTTGCAAAGATACGAAGCTGCAAAAATGTGTGGAAGTGTGATTAAATAAATGAAAATGCCCCTCTGTGCCTCTGTAACTGTGCAGCTGTGAAGGCATAGGGGAGTAAAGGGACATCACAGAGTGACACAGGCACTATGTACACCAGAATACACCCACCGTAAGATGCGAAGTCAGTTCGGGGAAGGAATAGATGGCCCACAACAGTGGGGAAACCCGCAGCAACCCCCCAAAATCACAGTAAAATGACTCCTTGGAACTCCGCTTTTTCCGGGCGAAAACCACAGATGGCTGCGAAGTTGCCATTGTATCATCTATCACGACGGACCTCAACTCGCACCCACTCTGGAGTAAAAGCCTGGTGTAGATGGATCCCCAGAAAAGAGCCGTTTGAGATCGATGGGGCTGACTCTCAGGTACATGGTTATAGGATAGTAGCCTTAATTGTGACACTTACTCCATTCAACATTTTATACTATTTTTACTGAGCATTTTTCTCCCTCATTCTGTGAATGCCAGTGATTTCATTTTATTTTTTTCCCTTTTATCTTTTTAAGTTTACAAATACCCTATTGTGCTCTTTCATCTATGTTTTTCAGCACCAGAGGTTTCCCTTTTCATTATTCTGGCTTAGTAACAGATTCTTATCTGATATGTCCAATTACACTCCTGTGCTCATTTCAGATCCTAAGGTTTGTGTATGTTCTCAGTATCTCCAATACATTCTCTGAATCCATGACCTTATAGAAGCCTTCCTTCCAACACTTGCAAGGAAAACTATGGTCTGTGGGCTTCTTGCCTCCCTCATAGGAGCATAAATTCACTGGCTGTGCTGGTGAAGGCCAGTTTTTGTCAGATCTTCCCACTCCATTTATTATCTGCATGGGGATAATAATGCTAAGAAGAGGAGGACAATAGCCCCCTGCCACTGTCACTCCCCATAACTGGTATGCAGAAGAGTGCTGCTTCTGACCTCGGATGTCGTGTGTAGCCATTGTTAGCAGGCTAGTGTAAGTTCTGCAACATGTAAATGTGCCACAATTCGTCCGCCACATGAAGGTGCCTCCTCATACAGGGAATGGTATATTTAAATCTCCATTATTTTTTGGAGGCCTTTCTACATTTAAGAACATAGGAATTGCAGAGCTGGATCGTATCAAGGCCCATCTAGTCCAGCCTACTGTTCACACAGCTTCCCACGAGTAACCCACAAGCAGGACACGAGTGCAACAGAACCCCCACCCCCCGCCCCAAGTTCCCCAGCAACTGGTGTACATAGGCATACTGCCTCTGATACTGGAGGTAGCATGTAGCCAGCAGGATTGCTACCCTTCTAAAGGTGCTGGCTCTACTTCCATGGAATGTGTGTGAAATCCTATTTCTTTTTAAGAATCCAAAAAACTCTAGTGTTATTTCTTTCAAAGGAAAATGATTCCGTAACCCTGCCCTGAAACTCTCAGCTATGAACATCCCAACACTAAGGGCCTTTCACTTCTGCAACACAGCTCAAGGTATGGGCCTAGATTGCAGCAGTATCTCCGATACCTTCCATCTTTTCCTTCCATCTTTGTAAAATACCATATTGTGCTCTTCCATCTATGTTTTTCAGCCCCAGACGTTTTCATATTCATTATTCTGGCTTAGTAGTAGCAGATCCTTATCTGACGTCTGATATGTCCTTTGTTTCGGCATTAAACTCTACTGCACTCATTCCATATCCTAAGCTTTATGTACGTACTCAGTATCTCCATTTCATTCTCGGAATCCATGATCTTATGGAAGCCCTCCTTCCTGCAAGGAAAACTATGAGCTGTGGGCTTCATGCCTCACTCAGCATAAATCCACTGGCTGTGCTTGTGAAGGACAGTTTTTGTCAGGTCTTCCCACTCCATGTATTCTCTCCATGGGGACAATAATGCTAAGAAGATGAAGGCAATAGCCCCTTTCCCCAATAACTTGTATGCAGACCGGTACTGCCTCTGAACCTGGAAGTATATAGCCATTACCAGCACCAGCAGGCTACTGGGAGAGGGTGTAGGATCTGCAACATTTAAATGCATCCCAATTCATTAGCTACAGAAAGGGGCTTCTTGGCACAGGGAATGGTAACTTTAAATCCCCATCTATCTTCAGAAATGCTGCGGCGGATCAGAGCAAGGGTCCATCTAGTCCAGGATTCTGGTCATACAGTGGCCAAACGGCTATCCACGGGAAACCCACAAGCAGGAAATGAGTGCAACAGCACCCTCCTGACCATGTTCCCCAGCAACTGATTTACATAGACATACTGCCTCTGATACAGGGGGTAGCATATAGCTATCAGGACCAGCAGCCATTTGATAGCCTTATCCTACATGAATAATCCCTTTTTGAAGACGTCCAAATTGATGGCCATCCCTGCATCTTCTGGTACTGAATTCCATGGTTTAAATATCCGCTGTGTGAACAGGTACTTCCTTTTATCTGTCATGAAGCTCTCAGCTCTTATGGGATGACCCTGGGTTCTACTATTATGAGAGAAGGAGAGAAATGTCTCCCTATCACTTCCTCCAGACCATGCATCATGTTGTACACCTCTGTCATATGTCCTGTCAATTACCTTCTCTTTAAGTTATACAGTCCCAGATGCTGTAACCTTTCCTCACAGGGGAGCAGCTCCAGCCCCTTGATCATTGTCGTTGGTCCTTTCTGCACATTTTCCAACTCTACAATGTTCATTTTTAGGTGTGCTCACTATCACTGCACACAGTATTCAAGATGCGGACACACCGCAGATTGATATAAGGGGAATATGATACGGACAGCTTTATTTTTAATTCCTTTCCTAATTATTCCTAACATGGAATGTGCCTTACATACTGCAGCCACACACTGGGTCGACATTTTCAACAAGCTGTCCACCACAACCCCAAGAGCTCTTTCTTGGTCCCCAACTGTCATCAGCTTATTTGAGGAGTTTGGATTTTTTGCCCCTGTATGCATCACTTTACGCTTGCTTACACTGAATCACATTTGCCACTTTGATGCTCATTCTCCCACTTTGGAGAGGTCGTTTTGGAACTGTTTGCAGCCCTTTTTTCTTTTAAACGCCCTAAATAATTTGATATTGGCAGTAAACTTGGCCACCTCAGTGTTCACCCCTAATTCCAGATCATTGAACAAGCTGAAAAGAATTGGTCTCAATACATAACCCTGTGAGACCACACCATTTGCATCCCTCTATTGCAAGAAGTTACCAGTTATTCCTAATCTCTGCTTTCTGTTCTTTAACCTGTTACTGATTCAGAAGAAGACCTTTTCTCTTTTAGAACTCTTTGACAGTGTTAATAAAAATGTGGACATGGGTGAACCAGTAGACATTGTTTATTTCCAAAAGGCTTTTGACAAAATCCCTCACCAAAGACTCCTGGGCAAACTGCTCAGTCACGCCCATCCACATCTTTATTGACACTATCAAAGAACTATAAAAGTATAGTGAACAGTACCGACCTTTGGAAAAGCCTTGTTGATTCTTTTTCAGCAGGGCAGCATGTCCTTCTATATGCTTACTTATTTTGTCTTTTATAATGCTTTCACCCAATTTATCCAGAACAGATACTAAGATAACTGGCCTGTAATTTCCCCGACCCTCCCTGTATCCCTTTTTTAAAATTGCCATTGCATTGGTCATTCTCCAGTCCTCTGGTATGGATGTTGATCTTAGGGATATGTTCGACCTTTCTTTTTGAAGATCAGCAATTTCATGTTTGAATTCTTTAAAAATTCTAGGATGGATATTAGCTGGACCCAGCTATTTTTTAGCTGTCAGTTTCTCAATAAGGTTGAGAACTTCATCTTTTGACACCACCGTTTGCCTCAGTTCCTCACATTCCCTTCCTGAAAACATCAGTTCAGGCACAGTTATCTCTCCTACATCTTCTGCAGTGAAGACAGATGAAAATAATTCATTTAGCTTCTCTGCATTCTCCTTATCTTTTTGAACTCCTTTAATTCTATTATCATGCAACGGGCCAACTGCCTCCCGAGCTGGTTTCCTGCTACTGATATATTTAAAGAATTCTTCATTGTTAGCCTTGATGTTGTTCACAATATGCTCTTCAAAATGCTTTTCTGCAGCTCTTGTTGTCTCCTTGCATCTTCTTTGCACAAGTTTGTGCTCCCTTTTGTTCTCATTTGGGCAAGACTTCCATCTTCTGAAGGAAGCCTTCTTTTCTTTACAAGCCTATTTGATGCTGCTTCATCACCATACTGTTGACCTCTTGGACTTGGTGTTACGTTTCCTAGCCTGTGGTATACATTTTAGCTGGGCTTCTATTATTGTGGTTTTGAGGAACGTCCAAGCAATTTAGAGGGTTTTAATCCTCTTGACTCCCCTTTTCAACTTCTTTTTTTTACCAGTTCCCTCATTTTGGAGACGTTTCCTCTTTTGAAGCCAAATGTGACTGTGTTGGACTTCCTTAGCAAGTTTCCACTTAAATATATATTCAGTCTAGCCTCCATCCCTCTTTCTGTGGTGTATATGTGTGCGTGTGCGTGCACTACTTTGATCTACTTTCAAACCAATGTGGTTGGAGCTCCAGCCTTTTTCATGTGTCCTTCTTTAGCTGACTTGTAGACAGGATTGTGGCTGGGACCCCTTTTGTACCCCCTGCTTCTCTCCTGATGGTCTTTTTCAAGTAGTTGTCCAATTCTACCTGGAGAGGCAATCGACATTCACAGTGAACAGGTGATGCAGTCACGAAGAAACAGGAGGCAAAGTGCACAAAGCACTGGAAAAGTAAAGCAAATTACTTTATCTGTGTATGCAGGATAGACCCCTTCTCCCCCTCCTTCTAGCTACGGTGATTGTCCACCAGGAACTGGCCTGATCAGTTACTGTAGGATAAATCCGTCTCTCACCCCTTCTCTCTGCTCTCCGCGTTCACCCACAGCACTTGCTTTTTCTTTTTTCCTTCTCAAGAGTGTTAGCAAGTCCTACTTATCGAATCCCTTCCTTCCTACCCCACAGATCCTTCCTCCTGCCAGCTGAACAGTCAGTGCATGTCCACAGACTAGCTTAAGGCCTGGCGCCAGTCTCCATGAGGATGTAGCTAACCTCCCCACAATCCAAGTTTTCATTAACAGCTTGAAGGGTTTGTTTTGCCTAGTGTCTAAATGGCAATTGTGCTACCACTGGATTTCCCCCAAAGTAATGTGTCTGTTTTAATACTTACTTGTGCTTGGTAAATAGTTATGCCATCATTTTCAGGACTCTGTGTGCATTTGGATTGATATGAGTACCCCCCAAACGTTGACCAACAGTAGGCTATTGCCAGTGTTGAGAAGTTCCTTTTCATGAATGCCTGTCTTTTAGAACATGCACAATTTGTATGGGCAGCGCTTAGTTTGGAGGAGGGGAAGCGACCAAATTAGACACACAGACTTAACTGGGACAATACATTGGCTACAAGTTTATTGGTTTTAGCTTCAAGAGGCTTGGCAGCAGCATGAGGCATGGATGCTTGTCATCAGCTAAGCTCCCTGCACTCCGATTCCCCTTTCGTAGTGGAGGGCAGAGCAGGGCCAGGGGCTCTCTCCAGCGCAGACCACTAAGGTGAAACCCTTTTCACCACCCCAGACCTCGCCTGCTTTCAGCCTCTATGCTGCTCTCGGTACCAGGTCCCCGAGATCCCTTACTGAAAACCTCGCCATGGGGAGCGGGGAGTCCACTCCTAAGTCCCCTCCCCCTCACCAAGGGATCCAGCCCAACGCTCTTTTGCCGGCTTCTCCTTTGTCAGCAGGCAGAGAGGTACACTCCTCATCTCACTGGTCTTAGAGCTTTCTTGTGAGCTCAGTATTCCCTTTCTCCTATGGATTTACTCTGGAGAAAGTCAAAGACTCCAATGCTGTAGCAACGCCAGAGGCCTGGTTTTAGGGGCCAAAGGAGTGAGAACAAAGGAGAGAGTTTTCATTCTGCCCTTTGACCTCAGAGTGACAATGGATTCAACAGGCCTCTCCCTAGACATCTGCTGGCATCGCAGATCAGCACCTGCTCCACGCCAAGCTTTCCTCCCTTCACTGCTGGCCTTCGCACCCGCACAAGTCACAGCTTTCCGGTAAGCAGGGAACTCAGCCTGTACGTGTATCTAGATGGAGCACATCTGCTAAGAGCATCATGAGTAGTGTCTGTTGCTATCCTTATCCTCCATAAATTACTTAGATCCCATTTTAATACCTTATAAGTAAGATTGTAAGATTGGGTCAGGCTGTCACGTTGGATGTAACCACCTGGAATTGTTTGTAATCTAGAGGCTCCTCGGCCCTTTGCCCAAGGCCAGACGCCGCCCCAGCTACCTAGGAAGTGCCAACAGCTGGAGGTGGTGGGGAGTTCCAGCCTCTCGGAGGCCAGGGTGGTCCACCCAGGGACTGAGCCAGGGAATGGCTGAGGCAAAATCTGCCCTGGGTTGCCAGGGCTGGGCTTTAAAAGTGGGCTGAGGCTGAGGCATGGGGTCTCCCTTCATCCTGCTGGTCCTGGACCTGCAGGCGGCTGGTTGCTATCCAGGGAGATCCATACTTAGGTATGTAAGGATAGGCCAGGTAGATTTATTATTTTGCTTGGGTGTGCCTTCATGAAGCTCTCTGTTTATAGTTAAGTGAGTTAGCGTTGTACCCTCTGTGTAACCTGCTACTTCCATTCTTCCCTTTCCCTCTACCCTTTTATTTTGATCTTAATAAACCTTTATTTAATCTTTAGTTGGTGTGATCTCTCTGCATAACCTCAGTGCTAATTTCAGTGCCTCTTGGCTTACGAGGGTGGCTACTGGGTATTTTGGGGGACTGAAAGGCCAGGTTTGGCCAGTCCTGTCTTTGGGAAGGGGACCCCGGGATCGGGTCCTGGGCGGCCCTCCCTCGCAGGGAGGTTGGGGCTGGTCCCGGTGGCAGGATCCTTTTCCCATGACATATGGTATTAAAGCTGCCTGTCAACCATCTCCTTTCTTAGGCAGATTGTTGGTTAATACCTTAGGATGGCTGGCTGATGTTCCCTCTATTGGAGTTTTTGTTAGGATATAATTGTAGGTGTCTCTGTGTTTGTTTTATTGAGAAATCCTTAGTGACGCCCCTGTAGCCAACATAACGGAGCCAGACTGTGAAAAATGTCATGTAGGAGCAGAGAACTGTGGGGTGGCTGAAGGGTGCCATGTCTCTCCCTCATTCTTGATATGTGGCGGCAGAATGTCAACCTTCAAGAAATCCATCTTTGCCTCCAATTATGTCTCAACCAACTGTGTATTTGTAAATAAAGCATAGATGATAGATTGATGGATAGATAGAGATGATAGAGATGTAATGCCTTAAGACTCCAGTGCTCTCTGATCCATAGGAAATTAAGAACAGGTAGTGCTACCTAGAAATTCACCACATGTCATTGGATATTTCCTTAACAGCGGGAAAAGTGTAATAATGCCCCTTTTCTTAAATGTTGAAAGGACTTAACGTCTACCATTTCCATATGGCTTTGGCAATGTGCTTTTTGATATGAAGAGATGCAGAGTGGCGACAATAGTCCCGCCTTTGGCAAAAACTCCTGTAGCAATGTCAGAACTGATTTAAGCTAATTCCATCCTAGAGATTGATTTTGCCCAGATTGACTGCATGAAAAGCATCCTCAGAGAAATTCCTTGCCAGGTTTGCTGAAGATAGCTTGTTGCCCTCTATATGTTTTGGTCTACAGCTCCCATCAACCCTCACCATTGGCCATGCTTCATGGGAGTTAAAGGTAAAACGTCTGGAGGGACAGACATTTCCCATCTGTGCTCTATGAGGAACTTACCAACAGAGCAGAGGCTTACTTCTTAAAAGTCCTGCAGCCATCAACCTCTTTCCTTTTCCATTTGTATAAACCCCTAAAAATGTGTTCCTTTGTTTTATAACAGCGCCTAACTCTGTTAAGTAACAATTGTCAACCTTCTTGCATTGAATAGATACTGGGTGAGTGGAGGAAACTGGTAGGCATTTTCTTCCAGAAAAAAAGCTGATACTGAGATACCGATGGAATTTATTTTCAACAATAAAACATCCCTGATGTAAATGCAGGGGAAGATTTGTTGACTCTTCTGAATCCTGAAAATGTGGTGAAAAGTAAGGTGTAAGGATTAGCAGTAAACCAAACCTATCAGTATAATAACTTGATTCTATTTATATTCAGCCTGTCATTGTTATAACCAAATTGCATGTGTTAAAACTTGAGAATGTGATGCATACCTTCATATTCAAGCTATATATCCAAATGAATAAAAAGTTATATTAGCTTAGGGCATTGTTACAACCCAATAAGCATACTTATAATCTTATTGTACATTGATTTTTGTACCTTAACCAAAATGATCAGCCATGACAGCCAGGTCACTGTCATCGCTTTCAAAAATTATGTCGGCCAATCCCCGATAACCCAATATTCTTTGTCCCAGTGTTATTAGAACTAGAGATGGGTGAATGAGCAGTGTTCAAGATCAGTAGGATTCTCCAAAAATCATCTCGCCACCCATCCTGTGCCCAGTCTCTGTTTGCATTTGCAGTTGCTACTTGCTCTGTGGGAATGGTAAACTTGCGCAAACCGATCAGTGATTGAACATGAAATTTGCACAGATTTCCCCAACTTCCCTCCATAGACTGAAGTAGGGCTTTCAATCTGCAATGGGATATTGGCGCTAATCAGGAAATTTGTGCAAAATTGAACTGGGAAAGCTGTGCAAATTGAATGTGAGAATAAGTCTGGCAATTTGTGAACATTTTCAGCAGACATGTGCTCATGATTGCGTCTGAGTCTTCAAACAGTGCATCCTTGCATGTTTTGCGAGCAAAACACCCAGATTACTTTTCCAGGTTACCCAGGGGCCAAAATAAATGCCAGCATTAAGGCAGCTTTTTCAAAGATGATGAATTTATTTCACAGATTCTTTACAGCACAGGGGGATGTCAGGTTCTTTCCTTTTCTTTCACACTGATTCTCCATTGTGCAAGTGGACAAAAGCAAAACAAAAAAAACCAGTTGTGACTTTCTTGGGGGGCGGGGGCGGGGAGAGGATATGCCAGGGACCATATTATTACAAGCAGAATTCCAGGAGCATCAGAGATCACAAAAAAATTCATGCAGTGTAGAATACTGCTGCTTCACATAATTCAGAAGAGTAACCACTGATAGCTTTTGTTCGTAAAGTAGTGGTGAATGAGAAATTTGCTTCAGGTCATGTTTTATGAGGACTTACCCAATTCTCACTTTCAGGAACAAATGCAGATCCAGACACAATCTGTGGTAGAAATTTGTAAATTTCTGAGGTGGAAATGGCATTTGCAGACCAAGAAAAATGTGTTTGACAGCATGTGTACAATTGAAAAGTGTGCATGAAAAAATTGATACTTTTTTAAAAAAAGCATACAACTACACTTTAAACAATGGGAGAAATGCAAACATTTTAGAAGTGCACAGAATTGATGGGTATATTTCAACACACACACACGAAAATACACACAGATTTCCATGCCATAAGAAAAAAAGCCCACAGCTCATCATTTGATATGGACCGAGGTCAGAATGAGCTTTGAGATGGTTGCCACAGAATTTTGGCAAGCTCATATTTTGCTGATTGGCACATCCATATTGTAAAGTAAAGGGGGAAAAGATTTAATGTACTATGTTCTGTGAACAATAAGGTTTAAATTTGATATGTTTGTTTCTCATTGTAAACCAGAACGAAGCAAAATAACAACCACAACCACAGCAGTATGATAAATCACCAAGGCTATGTTTCTAGGTTATCTAGGAGCAGAACTGCATTCCAAGAAGCCCAGGTCCCCTACTCACCAGGGGTCCCAGTTTGCGCCGTGGCGTGGGTGCTAAGCCAAGGAGGCTCTGAAGGATGGGGTCCAAGTTGAGGCCAGCTGCTCATGGCTGCGCCTCCCACAGCCCAATCAGTGGCACTGGCTGGGCTTGCGGGGAGTGGGGCTGAAGGAGTGACCTGCGGGACGAGTTTTCCCTCTGGTCCCTTCCTTGGCTACTTCAAGGGACCGTGGCCCAGGCCTCCTCCTCACTCTGCTGTCTTGGATTTGCCCAATCCACCCTGCCCTAAGTAAGGTTGCTTATTGCTATGGACTGCTGTCAGTTGCTGGTTGATGGGGGGTGGGTGGGGAAGGAATTTTACCTGGGGACCAATTGGCTCATTTCACAGGACTTTCGCCTTCCTCATAGCAATGTAAGTTGGTTGAAAGGTCAATTATTAAGCATCATTGTCACAACTTTAGTATGGATGGCATTGAGCTGGATCCAAGTCAAGGGGAAACGGGGTACACACCCCACTCCCCAGTGGAAAGGGGATCCCTGGGGGTGGGCCACAGGGCTCCAGCCCAGCTCGGGGGCTGGCATCCCGGTGCCACTCCAAGAGGAGTAGGGGGGGGGACATGTGAATGGCCCATGCCATGGCAGGGTCAACCCCATGCTCTGGCCCAAACCTCCCCTTTAGGGCCACCCAGCACTCTGGCTGGGTTGTGAATCAGTCTGCAGGTGGGCTGGCCAATGATCAGATCCAGTCTCATGCCATGTCAAATTCTACACTGTTACCAATAAAGTTGTGGCCAGTTGTGGCCCAGCACTGTCTCTGTGTGGTTACTGGTACAGTAACCAATAACCTTCCTGGGCTGGCCACCCAGTGAGTGCTCCTGACGCAACGCATAGAGATCAAGATCATTGTATGAGATCTCGATCTCTCAAGGTCTGCAAAGCTAAAGGGGATGTCAGCTGAAGTATTTTTCTGTTCTTTCATGTGTACTTGCTATGGTGCAAGTGGTTTAATAAGTCAGTTTTGACCTGGGGGGGGGGGGGGTTATGCCAGGGACTGTGTTATTACAGGAAGAATTCCAAAAGCAGCAGACAGTTAAAACAGTGGCATGCGATGCTGAATACTGCTTCTAGACATAATTCAGGAGAACAGCCAGTGCACCATCAGAGATCATCATGGCTATAAGAAACTGTCTAAGATGCTTCAGCTATTGTTATTGTTTTATTACATGGTATGTATGTTTTATTGCAGAGTAATGCCAAAAAACTACCAGCATATCTTAGCCTTGGTGTTTGCTGTAAAGGAGATCAATGAAAATCCCACGGTCTTACCTAATGTCACACTGGGGTTTCGCATGTATGAGAGCTACTACAATCCACAGATTACTTATATGGGGACCCTTGGTCTGCTGTCTACACTGCATAGATTCCACCCCAACTACAAGTGTGATGCGCAGAACAATTTGGTAACCATCACTGGGGGAATTCATTCTCTCATCTCTTGAGATTGCCAAAATCTCAGAGTTTTACAAGATTCCACAGGTAGGTTTGTAGACATGATTTGGCTTCTTTACCCAGTAGTGGCAGGAAGAACAAGTTTTCACTTATGGCATGGGCCTTGAGCCCCTTTACCCCATAGATTTAGATGTGCAGGAAGACAAAATAGCCTGCCAGTGTATCTGCAAGACATTTATTGGATTGGTAGTTGGTCCCAAAGATGAGTGGGAATCCAAGGAAAATAAAAGTATGCGTTAACATTTGGCAGTTGACCACTGTGAATCCCGTAGATGCCAGTTTCCTCTGTTGTTTGGCCACTGTGCCCCAGAGAGAGGAGGGAAGTAGTCAGACAATGATTATTTGGCTGCAGGAGGTATTTTACCCCATAGAGAGAAAGTGAGGCTGGTTTAGCTGGTATTCTCTGCATCCTACTGAGTCAGTACTAGTTCCCCTCTCCTCAGCACTGGTTAGGCCTCATCTGGAGTACTGTGTCCAGTTCTGGCACCACACTTTAAGAAGGATGCAGACAAACTGGAGAGGGTTCAGAGGAGGGCAACAAAGATGATCAGGGGACTGGAAACAAAGCCCTATGAAGAGAGACTGAAAGAACTGGGCATGTTTAGCCTTGAGAAGACTGAAGGGAGATAGGATAGTGCTTTTCAAGTACTTGAAAGGTTGTCACAGAGAGGAATTGGGATCTCTTCCCCATCATGCCAGAGTGCAGGACACAGAGTAATGGGCTCAAGTGACAGGAAGCCAGATTCCGGCTGAACATCAGGAAAAACTTCCTGACTGTTAGAGCAATACGACAAGGGAACCAATTCCCTAGGGAGGTAGTGGGCTCTCCCACGTTGGAGGCACTCAAGACGAGGCCGGACAGCCATCTGTCAGGGATGCTCTGACTTAGATTCCTGCACTGAGCAGGGGTTGGACTTGATGGTCTTATAGGCCCCTTCCAACCCTACTATTCTATGATTCCTAAGAGAGAAAGAGAGAGATGGACCGTGTAGCTGGCATTTGCCTCCAAGGTTCCATACCTGGAGAAAGACCCAAGGCAGGCACAGTTTGGAAGACATTTGACTCTGGCAGTTCCCTATCACCCCCATATTCACATGTTTCAGAAGGCTTGCAGTTCCCTCAACACCACCATACCTATAAGGAATGGAAACCAAGCGTATTCTTTTTAAGAACTTTTGAAAGATCTCAACCTATTATTTTGTAAATAGTTCTCCTGAATGAACATCTTTTTTCTCTTTTTGAGAGGGTTTCTCTAGTAGTGTTGTCAGTTCCATCCCTACAGCACAGGAACTCGGTTACTGAGTTTCTTTTAGCTGTAGAGAATTTATTTTGGTGGCAGGAGTTAAAGATTTCATAAATAAGGTCGCATTTCCTAATGGTGAAGTCGAATTGGGAACTTTATAAAGGGCCTTTCTACACCAGCCTAAAATCCTGCTTCCCTTTTAAATGCAGGATCACAACAACTCCCTTCTTCACCTGCTTGCTTCCCCCCCTTCCCCCTCCTTCTCCCCATCTCTGAGTCGTCCATTATCTTTCATTGATCTCACTCCTCTTCTTCCCGCTTTAACTCTTTTGACAGAGGAAACTGAAGCGGAACACAAGCGGGGTAATTTGATAGCTCATTATCTGCAATCTATTTAAAAACGGAACAAAGGGCATTTAGTGCAGGAGGGTCATGGCAGGGTCACTCATGTAAAGAGCCTGCAAACGTTCGTGAAGGAGCCATCTCAATCGCAGGATAAAATTCCGGTGTCAAGGAGCCCTAAGGCTGACATACAGTGTTTCTCTCACATATGGGTTTTAGAGCTACATTCAGTGACCACTACAGCATCTAACACAGTGGCCTACCAGCATTTTGGGTCTGTGGTCACACAACAACACAGAGCCAGTACAATAAAAAGCAGTACCAAAGTCAGTATAATACACAATACAAATGAAGAGCTGAAACCACTTAATAAATGCGGAAGCCAAAACCTCAAAAATGTCATAGGGATTAAATATTATAGATCTGAAAGCTTGAGAGAACAAAAAACAGGGTCTTAACTTGTGACGGCAAGAAATAGAATTCAGGGGATCTTCCTTGGAGCCAATTATGCTGTCCTTTTGGTTCCAGACTAATATGTTTCTATTTCCCCAAGCATTCTGGCAGGTCTGGTGCAAAATAGATGAGCCACCACCCCCTTCCAGCATCTCTTCCACCCTTTACCTCATGGGAGATCACACAGGACTCGCGGGAGCTCATCCTGCCAGGCTTCCGTGGCTGCTTCTTCCATCTGCATGTGACACGGGATGGAGAGGGAGGGTGGACACTCCAGAGAGCCCCATGAGTTGTTTTCTCACTGCAGCAGATGCCATGGAAGGAGATCAGCTGGTGAGGTTCTCCAGAGCACCTGTTGGAGGGTACGGTGGCGGGCCGTCCTGGTGGGGGCAGAGGAAGGACTGGGGAAAGCAGAGCGGGCTGGTGCAATGTCCTGCTCCTCCCACTTTGCCTCCTGATGTAGGTGTCTCCCCCTGCCTCCTGGGTGGGCTGGCCCTGTATTACAGAATGGGATGCAAATTGTCCGACTGAATTTATCTGATGCCCTCTGCGGAATTGTTTTGCTGTTGGTCTGGTTTTTTTTATTTTATTTTAATTGTCACCTTATACTGATGCTCTTCATTTTCTCTTCTAAATTACATCCCCAATATGTTTAGGGAAGGACATCCTAAAAATCTTTTCAACTCACAAATAATTGAAGCAATGTGATTGTATAAATGCTGCTCTGTAAATACAATTTTTAAAACCCTGGACCTTTAGAAACCAAGGCTAGCATGTCATGGATGAATTTTGAGATGAGCCACTTCTGTGACCACCTATGCTTATATAAAACCGAACCTGTGACCTCCGAGTGTGGCCCACATTTATCCATGTAGGCAACTCGCCCACAGACGAATGTGCTAAAACTGACTTCATGAGCACGTACCCATCACAAGCAGCTGATATTCCATTCATAACATACATCCACAGTCTATTTCAGCTCACTACTGGATCTTTTCACCCAGCATGGGATGACAAATCCCTCTTCCCTTATTTATATCAGATGGTCCCAGACGAAGCTCAGCAGTACTTTGGGACTGTCCAGTTACTTGTGCATTTCAAGTGGACATGGATCGGGCTCTTTACTACTGATGCGGAACGGCGTTTGCAAAGATTACTGCCAATGCTTTCGACAGGAGGCATCTGTGTTTCCTTTATACAAAAATTGCATCTCATAGCAAAACGTGACCAAAAGGCAGGATTACTGCATAGTGAATTGGAAGAAAATTCAGCTGTCATGGAAAGCAAAGCCAATGTAATCCTTGCAGATTCTCCACACCCAGATATAATTAAAAGAAGTTCATTTCTTCAGAGAGCGGTCCTGGATTCACCTATAAGTAAGGTATGGATTATGAAAGCAGACTGGGATTTCACATCAAGCACCAGGCTAAGGGGCCATGATATACAGTCCCTCCATGGCATGCTGTCCTTTGCAGTTCACTCAAATGAACCATTAGGATTCAGGCAATTTCTTCAGCGTGTAAATCCTTCCTGGGCGAAAGAAGATGGCTTTATCAAAGTATTCTGGGAGGAGACCTTCAACTGTTCATTGCAGAAATCCAGTGAGAGTGAAGTAGTCAAGGAAGACTGCAGTGGGGAGGAGAAACTGGAGAGCCTTCCTGGAACTCTCTTTGAGATGAGTATGACTGGTCACAGCTACAATGTTTACAATGCTGCCCTTGCCGTGGCCCATGCTTTACATTCCGTGCATGTATCCAGATCCAAACACAAGTTCCGGGGGTCTGGAAGAAAGTTGGAGCCCTGGAATGTGCTTGCCTGGCAGGTATTTTCAATCCAAAGCACATCCCTTATTTGTCTGGATAGGAAGAAGTCTGTGGGGAGGATAAGCTACTAAAAGTGCCAGGCTTATTTTGTCCTCTATGACAGCAAAGCCCTATTGATGAAGACGAGACTGAGTCTGGAGAAGAAATACTTTTAACTGGAAGTTTACTTAAAGAACATAGCTTGTCACAATCATGGCTTCCACTTGTTACAGAGAGAGAGAGAAAATGGGGGAGCTTCTCTTAGCTCAGTGATGCAAGGATGGGAGAAAAAGGAATGGCTTCCTTCCAGGCAAATAAAAGAACATACCAATACAAAAAAAAAAGGGGGGGGGAGACCAATTACTCATTGGTCACTAGACTATACCTACTATCTCCTCCCTAGTCACTGGTGGAGCGGTTCATTCTGTGAACCCCTGTCCCCAGAGTCATCCCAGAAGGCTTAGAGTGCAAAGTCTAGTTAACCCTTGCATGCACATGCATCTTCTCCCCAAAACTCCTCCCTCCAGAGTTATTCTTCTGTTGTCATTCTTCCAACACCCTATATGTTAAAAGCCACAAAAGTTACACATGTAGCTATCCCAGCTTCTCAATGGAGCCTTTCTTAAAGTCACAGTATATCAGTAATTAGGGTTAAGGTTAGGGTGAATAGATATCACCTTGCTTGTTGTCTCTGGATCCTTTTCTATAGAACCCTGAGCTTATCAAGAGCTTATTTTTCTAGAGGGTCACATTAAGACAGAATGGAGAAGAAGGACATACCTATATCCCCTTTAACCAAAATTATCTACCACAAATTTCTATTTCCACCTACTTAGCAATTGGGGCAGACAACTCTTCTCCAAGGAAAGATTTGCATCCCTCCAGTATAAAAAGCTGAGGTAAAGCATTTAGGAAGCAAGGCAGACATTTGTAAAATGATTTCAACACATCTCAGATAAGTACATGTCAATGTGATAGTGAAAATACTTTGTAGTCCATTCCTATCTTTTCCTCTTTGAATTTAGCTCCATCCCTTTCTAAGGGGCATCTCATTCAACAACAGTGCAGGAGAGACAATACAGTTTGATGAAAATGGAGATGTAGTTACAGCATTTGATGTTACCAACTGGATAATTTTCCCAAATCAATCTTTTGTGAGAGTTAAAGTTGGGATGTTCAGTCCAGTAGCTCCGCCTGGGAAAAGGTTAACAGTCCATGATAAAAGCATCGTGTGGCCTAGGACATTTAACCAGGTGAGACCGAAAGAATCGTACAAGATGTAGCACAAGTTGTGTGTATGTATGTGTGATGGCCCCAGGCCTGTTACCAAGTCACCTGTAGTTTTAGAGGGGCCTAGAGATCCATAATGCTTGGCTTTGGTTCGTGGGCTGCAATTCTCTTGCTAGTGGGCCTCTTGGCTGGTAAGATGAGTCAAAGATCGATATTGCTGCCTCAGCACATTCCATGCTAACAAGCTCTGAATCTTGTCAGGGCCTGAGAAGCGCCTGAGAAGTGAGGCTACGTTTACAGGTGTCTGTGCTGGGAAAGTTCTGATTGTCTCCCCTCTGAGGTGGGGCTGTTAGGCTATGCTGGGAAAGTTGCAGATGAAAGCCAATTAATACTTGCTGCTGTCATGCTGCCTCACTGCTAACACAGAATCATAAAATCATAGAATAGTAGGGTTGGAAGGGGCCTATAAGACCATCGAGTCCAACCCCCTGCTCAATGCAGGAATCCAAGTCAGAGCATCCCTGACAGATGGCTGTCCAGTCTCATCTTGAATGCCTTCAGCATGGGAGGGCCCACCGCCTCCCTAGGGAATTGGTTCCATTGTCGTATTGCTCTAGCAGTCATGTATGTTATAAGACCCATTGTACCCCTTGGCTCTGGGTTCAGAGAAGCTGTCTGATCCACCCATTGGGCATGCCTGTGTGCTGTAAGTCCTCAATAAAGTCTTCTTGTAAGCAAACCTGGATCTGGCTTATCATTATCTTGGCGCCTCCAAGCCCTAGCAGCCCATGGCCAGGGCATACAATTGGCGCAGTGAGCAGGGTGCCAAGAGAACCTATCTGTTCAGATTCAAAGGGAAGGAGGATGTAGTTGTCGGTGTGCAAAACCGACTCCCGGGCTGTCTGCAGTTGGAGCTGTGGGGTCCGGTCGCAAAGCAATCAGCGGTCCTGAGCAGACTGGGAGCATGCCCAGAGGTCAAGAAGGACTGCACGCCAGTGGGTCTGGAAACAGGATTGGAATCTCCACAGCTGGAAAAGTGGTCAGCTAAGGAGGCGCAGAGTGCAGGAACTCTGGCATGGCTTTTGCTGACAGCATTGCAAACTGTCGGGCAGAAGGAGTCAGAATGGAGAGAGAAAGCAGAAAAGCTCAAGGATGAGCTGGGGAAAGAACAAGATCTGAGGCTGTTAACTAGAGAAACGTTGCAAGACAGCCTGGACTCCAAAGAGGCGTGGGAGCATAAGGCTGAAGAAGTAGCCGTTAGCCTGATATGTTGAGCTTGGAAGAATTGCCCAAAGAGTGCCAGAGTGCACAACAGCATCACCTCGCCTGATTGGGATGAAATCCCTAGGAAGTGGAAACTGAAGATGAAGACCTAGAGGAAGAAGATGAAGAACAGAGTAAAGGTGAAATATCAGCACCCAGAGCACAGGCTAGACCCCTCTTAGAGCAGAAAGTGCGCCAGAGGACGGTCCCAAGGCAAAATGAAGCAGAAAAACCACGTTGAAGATCTCAGTCATGGTAATAGTGTTTCGCTTTCGACTGTTCCAGAATTACATAAATCCTATAGCTACTGATTATCAGCTATATGATTTCTGAAGAGTGTAACTATTAAGCCTTTGCTGTGGGATTCCCTGCAATAAAGAAACCTCACTGATTTGGGTGTCCAGGGTTGGATTGCCTGAGCACGTGCACTGAAGAGATTGGGAAACCGGACAGCGTGTTCCTGGCCAAGCCAAAAATGCTACTACCACGCTCCTGCAAGCTGCAACAAACCTGGTAAGCTGGGAGACCCACCCTGATTTAGAAAAAGAAGAAATCATAGTAGCTGTTTCCAAAAACAGCAAGACCTGCATGGCCGGCTAGCTGATGTTGTAAATTATATTACAACTGCAAACCAAGACTGTTTTCCTGTTTGAGACCCCAGCGGAAAAAGACTGGCCTGAGTCGTTTGTCGCCCCTGACAAAGCAAAGCTTCGGTTGCTCTTTACCTCATCATGTCTTGTATTGAACCCAGGATTTACAAATACAAACAAACTGTGGAGCTCTACTTTCAAGCCCCGAAAATCACCCCACCCACCTCTCAAAGAAGATCGATGGCTGAATAAAGAATGCAAGTACAAGGCCCCCATCTCCCTGCTGCATCCTGAGTTTCGGCACTGTTTAGCAAAGGCTCACGTTTTTGCCTGTTAAAGAGCTGGTTTTACCTGAAAGTTTGTGTGCCAAGTGAGGGAGAATAAGGGGGGGGGGTTATGTTGTGAAACCTGGGCTAGCCTACCTAGTGATGGATGGCCCCAAGAGTTCTTCCCCTCACTCAAGACTCAGTTTCCTTAGTCTTCGTTTGAGAAGCACTGAAAGGTTCCATCGTTGTTCCCTTGCTGTTAAGAGCCTGGCAGTTCAAAACTGCCCTGTAACTGTAAGTTTACTTTTGCAAAGGGGAGGGGGATCATAGCCGATTATAGTGTGCAATGACAGCCAATGTAGATCTCTCCTTTTCTCCTTGCAAAAGAGATGGTTTTGTTCTTTTTAATGTGTTTGAAATAGCTTAGATTTAGCTTTCCAAGCAGACCCATTGAAAGCTCGGAAGCACTGGCAATGTTTTGGCAAGCTCCCTAGTTAGACAGTCGCATCTCCTCAGCAATCTCCGGGCAACCAAGCCAGGACAGTGTGAGGGGCGGGGAATAAAATTGTTTAGAGTGGTGTTATGAGAGCTAAAATGATGTCAAGGCCCAGCATCAGTACTACAGTGGGCCTTGTAAGTTATAGCCATTATTTGATTAGAGGTAGCCTGGAAGAATCACAGAACAGGAGTCATAGAATAGTAGGGTTGGAAGGGGCCTACAAGGCCATCGAGTCCAACCCCCAAGAGTTTAGGCCTATGCAGTTTTAGAATGTCAGAGTCTGTGTGAGCTTATCTCTGTCAGTGTTCTCAGAGCAGAGCCACCCAACTCCCTGTCTGCTGCTGGAGCCTTGGTGGGCAGGGAGGCTGGAAGATGTCTGTGAGAACCTGACAGAGGTGGAGTGGGATTTGCAGAAAAGTTGCCCAGGTTGAAGCGTCGCTGCTAGAGAGCTGAGCAGTGCTGCTCTGTTTAGACAGAAGCCTTTCGGAAAGGCTAAAGGCCCTTGTCTGTCAAGGGGATCTGGACCCTTTTAAGCTGATGCAGAGGTGGGGAGCCTTTGCTAGGAACATCTTGTCTTCATTGCCCGAAGCTTTCTGCGTTTGGATCCATCATCGTCTGGGCTTTTGAGAGGCACTCTGCACATAGACTGGAACTTTGAATTGTTAAAGACTTGCCATGAAAAGTACTGTGAGGCTTTTCATAGACTTGAACTCTCATTGCTGTAGACTCTGTGTCTGTGTTTGCAGTCAGCTCAGTGTACGGCAGGCTGGGTTTAGGGATGGTGGAGAATTCCGCCACGGATTCCAGTGAGCGGCGGATTCCACGGATTCCAGCGGCGGTTGCGGCGGCGGATTCGGAGGCGGCCGCGGCTGGGCTGCTGCGGCCGCCATTGCCGTCTGTCCAGGCTGCCGTGATAGGCTATGTAAGAATTTATGTAGCCTATCATGGCTACCCCCCCCAAAATAGCGCCCACTACGCTATTTGCGGTTCCCTTTTTTTTCCGCTGTAATTGCCTACGTAAATATTTATGTAGACTAGAACGGTGAAAAATAGGGAACGCAAATGGTGGCCGCTGTAGCCGCCTCCATTTGCGTACGCCTTTTTTTTGGGGGGGCATGCTGTGATATGCTATGTAAATTCTTACATAGCCTATCACGGCAGCCTGGAAGGACGCAAATGGCAGCTGCTATGGCAGCCGCCATTTGCATCCGCAGCAGCCCGTCCGTGGCCAGAACTCTGGCTGCGGACAGCCCTGGCCGGCTGCTCCGTGGAGCCACTGCGGAGCAGAGCCAGCCAGGCAGGATTCTGGGGGGGAGGACCGGATCGCCTCCCCCCCATCGAGGATTCCAGGGGGAGGGACGGAGCACTTCCCCCCCCCCAGCGGATGCCCCGACCAGAACAGGTAAGGGATTCGTACATCCCTACAATCGCTTTTTTTTTTAAAGGTGATCAGTAAGTGGAGGAGAACGGGACGGGTCCAGTAGGTAAGTGGACCTCAAGCTGGGCAGCTCCATGGAATCCTCATGGAGTGGATCCACTCTGGAGGATTCTGGGGGGGAGGAGGAATGGATCATCTCCCCCCCAGGGCAGATTCCCCACCAGAACAGACGGTGGGGAATCTGTACATCCCTAATTTACCCCTTGGCTTTGGGTTCAGTGAAGCTGTCTGATCCAACCATTGGGTATGTAAGTGCTGTAAGTACTCAGTAAAGTCTCCTTGTAAGCAAACCTGGGTCTGGCTTATCATTATCTCAGCACCTCCAGACCTTAGCAGCCCACGGCTGGGGCATACAGTATGTTTGTTGTCTAAAAATATTTTACACCCCCTGTTATGTTCAACATATTCAGGTTTTTTACAAGAATAGAACTACAGTAAATTACAGAGGCATGGGAGAGCCCCTGTAGTTAAGGTGCATCACACACAAAAACATTCCAGCATTAGAAGCCTTAAAACTCTATTGCTTATACAAATGACACCAGCTGAGCTAATAAGTGGAAACCTGGTACCAAGTTCTACCTTATGAGGTCTTCAATTGTACTGACGTTCAAACCAATTTGATAAAAATTGCCACAGGTACAACAAGTTAAAATGTGATGAAAGTTGGCACATTTTTACTTTTTCCTCCAATTCCAGCATGGCATATATTTCTTTCAGATTTTGGTGAAAACTACTGACGTATGTTATTCTTCCTTCTCGAGGAGGTGTGCTTTTCTTTGGTTTGGTGATGTTCTGAGCAGTGGTTAAAAAAACTATTAAGGTTTTCTGTCCCATTATAACCGATGGCAACAAATGCTGGTGAAGAGTTGTCATGCATGCTCGGTGTCATTCTGAGCCTAGAATGCTGCAAGTACTTCAATATTTTCAAAGGGTTTTGCAGAGGAAATCAATGGCATTCTGTGTTCAGTGCCTATTTCTTTAGTTTGGGATGTGACCTCACAACTTCTGGCTACATGTGACTCGACAGACTGGGACATTAATTTTGGGGTGCTTCAACACTTTCCAGCCTGCTGTGGTCCCAATCTGAATCAGACATTCCTGGCTCCACTTTACATTGCCAAAAAGGAATGTGCCTACACAGACTTTTTCAGACCTTTGCGTTCAGTGCGTGAAGGTATAAACAGAAGCCAGACATATGGGAACAGGGCTTACGTATGTGCCATGGTCCCCCTGCCCTCATTAGCCCTTCACACAATCACGTGAATGTAGGCATAGGGCTTCAGATCCAAACAGGTTTCTTCTAGCTCCTGTAACATGTCCAAATAAATTTTCCCAAAACCCACGCACGCACGCACGCACCCACCCACCCACCTCTCTCACACACATGGATAAACACACAAGCCTTTCATGAACAGCTTGGGAAGTTCAGGCTTTCTTAAAGAACGGTTAAATATTTTCCCCCAAAGGCTTCCCTCCTTGCTTGTAATGCAGATGTACGTGTGCTGTCACAAGTACTGTATATATGTGCCATTATCACTTTGTCACTTGCCCTGGTTGGCAGTTGCTTATCATGGCATCGTTTCAATTTATCGTTTCTTTTTATTTGTCTAATTTTGTATTGCAATTGTTTATTAACACTGTGTTTTGACAGTGATTTTAATACTTCTTTATTTAGAGATGTTATTAGATCAAGTGGAATGCAAGTATTATCAATCAATAAGTCTATCCGGTTAGGAAACCATATTTCTGTAGACCTGCAATTGAAACCACATCTATCAAAACATCTTTTTCGGAGTCCTAACCTTGCTCCACTGATATTTCTGATTAGGTGTTGCCCATTTCCATGTGTAATGACAACTGCCATCCTGGGTACATCAGGCAAAAGAAGGAAGGGGAGCCATTTTGCTGTTATGAGTGTGCCCCATGTCCTCAAGGGAAGATTTCTTATCAGGAGGGTAAGAGTCAGTTCATCAGAGATGTCAAGATTAGTACATACTCAGTCATCAAGAAACCTGCATTTTAAAAGACCAGAAGGTAAGGCAATCTTACGTTGGTTCAAACTCCGCAAAACCAGGAAATTGGAAGCTAAGGCTGATGCCTTATCTTAGGTGCCCTGTGATCAGTCATGACGTTGTGCAATGTCACAAATTGTGCTTGCTTATGTCTTACTCTCCACACTTTTCCTGGGTCTTTCAGTCCCAAATCCAGATTGGGAAGATAGAGGGCCTGGGACCAGCAGAGATACTCCACGTTGTCCTGGGGGGTGTCTCCACCAGCGATTTACTCCTAGCTGGCTTCGTTTGGAGGTCGTTAGGGATAGATGACATCATGGCCACCCAGTAGCCACCCCTTAGCTTATCACGGAAAACCTGGATTTCCTGAGACTGCTTGAAGTCCAATGCTTTTCCTTAAGTTGGGTTCTCCCTGGTATAGTGGTTGTGTGCCCCACCCCCGTCATTGACCTTAGGTATGTTCCCCCTGCCCAGGGGTGTGCCTTCCACCATGACCCCGATAAAGGGGTGTTTCCTATCTCTGTGTTTCCCAGCACAAACCAATTAGTGTCTACGCAGAAGTAACTGCCATTACTCAGAAGTACATGCGCACACCAGCATTTCGAGAGATCCCCCTCAATTGAAATAGCACATTTTAAAGCACTAATTCCCTAAAGGCTGTGAAGTGCTTTCCCAAATCTGCGAATCTGCATTGTTCGGTTTATTTCCTTTGGAAGTAACTAATTCACACCTTCATTCCGGTGTAGCATCAGGTTAGAAAGGGGGCTGGTTTCCTATCCCTTTGTTTCCCCTCCCTGTCTTTCCCAGCACAAACATATGTGTGGCTACTCAGAAGTAGCTCTCATTGTGGTCAATGAAGCTTGTCCCCAGAATGCATACTCCTGAAGTTGCTGAGATCCCATGAATTGTAATAATGCATTTAGGAGCCTTAATGTCGACGCTTCGAATCTTCGATTGATTGCAACATGGCAGGGAGAACACTGTGTTCCTATGGTCATTGTTGCCTTAAGGAAGTAAGGGAAAAAGTAATGTGGGGGTGGGGGGAGAGAAGGTGATTGTTCGCAGCTTCTGCAGGTTCAAGGCTGAGAGAACACTGTGTTCCTTCCTGTACTGATGGCTGCTTTAAGGGAGTAAGTAATGTGGAGTAGAGAGGGGAAAGTGAGCAGGAGAGTGATTTTATCGAAGGAGAAGCGGGGAGAGCATGGAAGCAAGGGAAGCCTCTCTTATTGGTTGAGCAGACCCTGCCAGTCAGATGACTTTCACTCCAACCCCCCTCCCCTGGAAGTATGTCTGTGAAGTGACTTATACTGGTGCAGTGCACTCGCCCGTAGAGCCTTGTGTGGACCAAAGCCGGGTCCTTGAAAAATCTGGGTAAGCCACCATTCACTTCTCCTTCCGTTGTCATGGAGACAATAACCCCCCTGGTCCTGAGTTGCCTTATGAAGCATCTGAGCCTTACCGTATTGCTGGTATTATGAGAGAGGGAGAAAAATGTCTCCCTATCCACTTCTTCCACACCATTCATAATTCTATACGTCGCTACCATGTCTCCCCTCGCTCACCTTTTCTCTAAGGTAAACAGTCCAAGATGTTTGTTTATTTTTATTTTATTTATTACATTTCTATACTGCCCAATAGCCAAAGCTCTCTGGGCAGTATAGGGTTAGGGTTAGGGTTAGTTTACAAAGGTTATCCTTTCCTCACAGGTTTGCTCCCACCCTTTGTTCATTGCAGTTACTCTTTTCTCTGCTTTTATCAACTGTACAATATCCTTTTTTAGGTGCAATGACCAGAAATGTACACAGTATTCAAAGTGTGGTCACACCATAGGTTTGTATAATGGAGTAAGATCTTGGCAGTTTTATTTTTCCAAATTATGCTTGTCATGGAAGTTGCCTTTTTCATGGTAGCCGAAGACTGGGTTGACATTTTCATCATGGTGTCCACCACACCCCCAAGAGTACCTCTGGAAATTCTCAGAGAGAGAAAGAGAGAGAGAATTTCAGGTGAGCTTGTAGTGCTCAGATGAGATTTAAACATGGAGGTCTTCCTTCGTAGTTCATGCATTACCATGATAGACCACATAGCACCATGTTCTCTCATATCAAAGGCTTATTTCATTATGTATATTTTTCCTTTCTTGTCATGGATTAATGCAGATGTGTGTGGGCAGGGCTATATGAGAAGGATAGGATCTTTGAACCACGCTAAACGTTTCCTTTAAGGCCTCTACCATCTTCAGAGATGGAATTAGGTTTCTATCTCTCATATAAAAAGCACTACTTTTTCTTTCCAGATATGGATTCCTGCAGTGAATGTTCAGAAGATCACTATTCAAACTTAGAACAGAATCAATGCATCCCCAAGGTTATACACTACCTGTCATATGAGGAACCTTTAGGGATCACTTTGGCTTTGCCTGCTGTTGCTTTTTCTCTGACCACAGCTTTGGTACTTGCAACATTTGTCAAGCATCAGGACACTCCTATAGTAAGAGCCAACAACCGGAGTCTCACTTACATCCTTCTCATCTCCCTCCTTCTTTGCTTCCTCTGCTCCTTGCTCTTCATTGGAGAGCCAAAGAAGATTCCCTGCCTCCTCCGTCAAACAGCTTTTGGCATCATCTTCTCAGTTGCCCTTTCTGCTCTTTTGGCAAAAACTACCACCGTGGTTCTTGCTTTTATGGCTACCAAACCAGGATCTGGAATGAGGAAATGGGTGGGGAAAAGGGTGGCAAATTTGGTAGTCAGTTCCTGCTCATTTATTCAAGCAGGACTTGCATGATTTGGTTAGGTACATTTCCTCCATTCCAAGAGATGGACATGCATTCACTGAATGGAGAAATTATAGTAGAATGCAATGAAGGTTCTATCACCATGTTCTACTGTGTCCTGGGCTATATGGGCTTTCTGGCTATTGTCAGCTTCACAGTAGCTTTCGTAGCTAGAAAGTTGCCAGACAGTTTTAATGAGTTCAAATTTATCACGTTCAGCATGTTAGTCTTTTGTAGTGTTTGGCTTTCCTTTGTTCCAGCATATCTGAGTAGCAAAGGAAAATATCTGGTGGCCGTGGAGATCTTCTCTATCCTAACTTCCAGTGCTGGCTTATTGGGTTGTATCTTTTTTCCAAAATGTTACAGCATTGTGTTCAGGCCTGACTTGAATATCAGAAATCAAATTAAAAGGGCAAAATGAATGTGAAAGAATGTGATAATCAGTCTTCTTTTTCCAAAATGTGTGAATAGTCTGCATTTCGTATGTAGGAAAAGCATTTATCCTACTTCTCAACCAAATAGGGTCTAGCATATTGACAAACATGGAATCTGATTGTATTCCTATTAGTTGGAAGTATGTCCTACTCAGAGCCTTAGGGTTTTCTAATAATTTTTAGCTGAAGGACTTGGCTGGTGACAACACACCTGTTCAACATTTGTCCTTCAGGCTACAGGGGTACTACACTATACCTCCTCTGACAAAAACCTGAATTCATATGTATTCAACAGTGATTTATGTGAGCATTGAAGAAAAAAAAGCACCCCCCACTCTTACCAAATATCGAGATATAATTCACCAGAAGCCCCAAATATAGCTCAATTCATAATCATGCCCCAAAGCTGCCCCTCGCAGTGATGCTATTAATCTGCAGCTGTGCTCCATGATGTATGTTTCATTTGACTCATCAGTATGAATGTTCTGGGCCCTATATCCTAGGTAAGGATGGTGGAGAATTCCGCCACGGATTTCAGTGAGGCTGAATGCGCTGGCATTCGCCCCCCCGAAATCCATGGTGGAACAGCCTGCCCCCCCAGCCCCCCCCGCAGATTTCCCCTGGGATGAGGCTTACCTGGGGCAGATGTTCTGGATGGCGGCGGGTCCGGCGGCGGGTCCGGCGGCGGGTCCGGTGGTGGCGGCGGCTGGTCTTTCGACTGTCTGCTGTGGCCGCCATTTACATCCTGGTCTTTGCCGTGATAGGCTACGTAAGTCTACGTAAGCCAGGGCCTGCAGGAGAAGCCACCACCACCAGGGAAGAGGCGTGCCTGCTGCTGCTGGGCCTGCTCCTGCTGCTGCCGGGCCTGCTGTTGCTGCTGCTGGGCCTGCTGCTGCCGCCGCCACCACCAACACCACCACCAGACCTTCTCCGTGGACTTCTGCCTGGCAGACTGCCAGTCCCTGCAGGACCAGGCCCCCAAGTAACGAGCCAGCTGTGCTGCTTCCACCTGCCCCTCCCTGGAGGGGCTACATAAGCTGGCTGGCTGAGTTGGCCTGGGAGAGCCAGGGCCTGCAGGAGAAGCTGCCACCAGCTGGGAAGAGGTGGGCCTGCTGCCGCCAGGCCTGCTGCCGCCGCCGCCACCACCACCAACACCCGGCCTTCCCTGCTGACTTCTGCCTGGCATTATTTTTAAGGGGATTTTTAATTGGTTTTTGTTGTTGTTGTTGTTGTTTTAATTTCTGGGGGATTCTGTTGTGTTTTTAGGGGGGGGTAGCCTGCCTGATAGGCGGGAGCGAGGGGGCATGTGTCCACCTGATGGAGGCAGTGGGGGGAGTGTTGGGGGCCAGAACATACCGAGGCTGGGCGGCAGGCGCTGGCGGAGCGCTAGGGGCAGGCCATGCCAGGTAAGAGGAACAAGGGAGAGATGTGTAGTATCTGTCTCCTGCTCCGGGCCTGTCCAGAGCCAAAGGATGGCTGGGGGAGGCGTGAACCCATCTTCTGGCCTTCGTTTGCTGCTCTGCAATGCCAGGTCTGTTACCCAGAAAACCTCCCTCATCCATGACATGTTCCTGGATGAGGGTGCAGACCTGGCATGTATTACGGAGACCTGGCTGGCCGAGGCTGCTGCTCCAACCCTTGCAGCCATGTGTCCAGCCGGATTTTCGTATGCACAGCAGCCGAGGGCTGGGGATCGGGGAGGGGGAGTGGCTGTTATCTACTGAGAGTCCTTGGTCTTCACCAGACCCCCTCTCCGGGAGACCAAGGTTGCTGAGTGCATGTACTGGAGGTTGGGCCCGAAGGGCAGTCTGGGGATTCTGCTCGTGTACCATCCACCCTGCTGCACGACTGACTCCCTGGCCGAGGTGCTTGAGGTGGTCTCTGATATGCGTGTACAGTCCCCTAACTTACTGGTGTTGGGGGACTTCAACGTACATTCGGAGGCCATCGTCACAGGAGCACTTCGGGACTTCATGGAGACCATGGCCTCCTGGGAGCTGCACCATATTCTAACTGGGTCCACCTATGTAGCTGGTCATGCACTAGACCATGTGTTTGTTTCTGGAGAAGTGGGGAGTGACCTGGAAGTTGGGGGTATATCCACCACCCCCTTGTCATGGTCAGATCACTATCTGGTGACATTGGACTTCTCGGTTCCACAACCCCTCCGCAGGGTTGGAGGACCCATTAAAATGGTCCACCCCAGGCGTCTTATGGATCCAAATGGATTCCTGAACGCGCTTGGGGATTCTCTGGGGCATGCCAATGGGCAATCGGTTGAGACCCTGGTGGGTGGCTGGAATGCCGCAATCACTGGGGCATTAGATCGGGTGGTTCCGAAATGCCCTCCCCCCTGAACAGGGCTCGGACTGCACCATGGTTCACTCCACAGTTACGAGCTCTGAAACAGGAGGTGAGACGGCTAGAGAGCCGGTGGCGGAAGTCTCGCTCCAAAGACGATCAGACACAGGCTAGAGCTGTATCTTCAGCCTATCACGTGGCAGTGAAGGCAGCAAAAAAGGAATATTATGCTGCCTCTATCACGTCTGCAGAGTGCTGTCCCAGGAGGCTGTTCCAAGTGGTCCGGAGCCTGGTCGGTCCTGTGGCTCCTGAACCACTGGAGCATTCTAAGGTCTCCTGTGAGGCCTTGGCAAGGCACTTTGCAGATAAAATTGATCGGATAAGGAGTGTTACTCCGCACGCTGTGGATACAGTTAGTGTGAAAGAGGTGGCCTGTGGCGAACTGGTTTTGTGGGATCGGTTCCAGCTTCTTCTTCCTGAGGAAGTGGACAAGGTGCTTTCATCTGTAAGGCCGACCACCCACTTACTTGATCCTTGCCCATTGTGGCTCATTATGGGCTGCAGAGAGAGACTGGGTGAGGGGATCAGGGCGGTGGTGAACTCCTCCCTTGAGGAGGGAGTGATGCCATCAGCCCTCAAGGAGGCAGTGATAAGACTGCTCTTAAAGAAGCCCTCCTTGGATCCCCAAGTCCTGAACAACTTTCGCCCAGTCTCAAATCCGCCATTTTGGGGCAAGGTGATTGAGCGGGTGGTGGCGATGCAGTTGAAGGCACACTCGGAAGAAACCGATTATCTAGACCCATTTCAGTCGGGCTTCAGGCTTGGGCATGGGACAGAAACAGCCTTGGTCGCCTTGGTGGATGATATGAGGAGGGCTCTGGGTAGGGGTGAATGCTCCTTCCTTGTTCTCCTCGACCTCTCAGCGGCTTTTGATACCATTGACCACGGTATCCTCCTGGACCGCCTGGAGGGGCTAGGCATTGGAGACACCGTATTGCGGTGGTTCCAGTCCTTCCTCTCCGGCAGGTACCAGAGGGCAGCATTGGGAGAGGAGGTTTCAGACCCATGGCCACTCACTTGTGGGGTGCCACAGGGTTCCATCCTCTCCCCGATGCTATTTAACATCTATGTGAAGCCGCTGGGGGCTATCATCAGGAGGTTTGGGGTGCAGTGTCATCAATATGCGGATGACACACAGCTCTACCTCTCGTTCAAATCTTCACCAAGGTTGATCATAGAATCCCTATCCAAATGTCTGGAGATGGTGAGTGGCTGGATGGGGAGGAATAAGCTGAAGCTGAACCCTGACAAGACCAAGGTACTTTTGGTGGGGGACAAGAGGAGGCTGGGGGATGCAATCCCGGCGCGCCTTTTCCAAGCCACGCCAGGATTGGTCCTGCGGGGTCATGTGACCCCTCTACAAACTCGCTGCGCTGCTGTGGACCAATAGGAAGAGGTCTTAGAGCCTAGCCCTGTAAGGTCATGCCCCGCAACCCCATTGACCAGTAGGGACCGCCTTGCCCCCAGAAAAACAGCCTTTTATCATGCCCAGACACGTTTTCTGCACAGAGAACATGGCGCAGCCAAGCACCTCTCCAGGGCCATCTGGTATTCCGCCACCGGCTGCAGAACGTGACCCCCGAAAACGGTATATTAGTACCAGTTCTGATGACTCTGCTTTTCCACCACCTAAATGTCTACGCGAGGAGGAGGCCGAGGTTTCCCAAATGTGGTAGAACATGTTGGAAGCCATTTCTCTAGAGAACATTGTAGCACAGGTAAGATTTCAATGTTTCTATCTATGTGTATGGATGGATGGTTGGAGGGGATATTTTATGGTGCTTTCCGAAGTTTGCAAACGGGTTACAGGCAGGATACAGCTTCATAATAGATGGTACCATTTTTTTCAGGACCCCTGTGTGAATAATGTTGGTGCAGAAGGTCTTGGAAAAACTGTTGAAATTAAAGCAGAGGGGCCATCACCGGTGGCATTATGGAAGATGGCCTCAATAGGAAACTTTCAAATACAGGTATGTGTGATTATTTGTAGCATCGTTATTAAAGACATGCTGTGTGTGTGTTTAGGAGACACCAAAAGTATTTTCTTAATTTTGTTTTTTAGGGTTGTGCTGACCTGTCAACGGGGCAGCCAGGCCATGTCATCCTGAAAAGTATTCTAGGCCTGGAAGCGGATGAAACAAGCTTCAGCTCACCCAGAAAGCGCCGCAGAGCAATGCAATGCATTGTCAGAGCCACTGTTTTTGGAATTCTGAAGCACTGCTTAATTGAATATCTACATGATACATGTATTGGATGTATAATCCAAGCACCAGGACAATCCTCACATGAATGCGTATCTTGGCCAAAGAGTGTCATCTCTAGAAAGCTGAGAATTGTATGTGGGAAAATATGTTTTAAAAGTATACTGCATATTATTACTCTAATCGGATACAGTCTAAATTGCCTCGAGCTCACACAAGAGTCATCTGTTAATGAGATGTTGATATTGGTGACTATAATTGGGTGTTCACACAGAGCTCTGAAGCTGATGGATAAAACCCTGAAAAATACCGATCATGTATTTTTAAATCATGTAATGAAAGTGATTAGAAACAGGTCCTATAAATATTTTCTTACATCTGTAAAGCAAAACTCTGAATAAAATGGCTCATTTGAAAACTGCTGCATTTTTTTTTGTTTTTTGTTTTATCAGAATGGTTTTTGAAAGAATAATTAAACATAGAAATCACAAGGGCTGCAAGTAAAACCTTCAAGAGTCTTTAAAAAGTAAAACACTCCTTAAGCACCACTTAGAGTTTCTAAAAAATACCCTAGCTAGCCCCCCAAAAAAACATATGATCACCCCTGTAAAGTGCCTTTTGAGATGAAGAAGACACAGATCAAGCAAAGGAGTCCACAGAATATCAGGATCCAACCACAACGTTCCCCTCTGTTGTTAGAAAGTTTTATGTTCTTTCTGCAGAGCACTTGCATCTTATGTTTAAAACCTACTATAAGCCTACCTGCAATTGACCCATCACCCTAGACACATTTAAAAATGCTGCTAGGTTTCCCAACAACTATGCTCACCCCTGTAAATGATTTTGTAGCATTAATTTCCATTTTTGAGATGGGTCCTGAAACCCCATTACGTGTTTTGGGTAGGGCGCTGCTAAATTTTAGGAATTAGCTTTTTATCACTAGCTTCCAATACAGGTCAGAGGGCTGGCCCCGAAAAGGCTCATGCCGCATGTCTCCAGATGGGGTAGATTACATGGGCCCTGAAACTGCATTACGTGCTTTGGGCATGGGTGTTGCTAAATTTTAGGAATCAGCTTTTTATTACTAGCTTCCAATACAGGGCAGAGGGCTGGTCCCGAAAAGGCTCATGCCGCATGTCTTCAGATACATGGGTCCTGAAACCGCATTACGTGTTTTTTGAGTAGGGCGTTTCTAAATGTCAGTGTTGGGAAAACAACCAGTGTTCTAATCTAATCTTTACACATTGATATGTAGGGGAAAACTATTCCCTCCTTTTCCTTTTAAATTATTATTTTATTTTTGTCAGAATCATTTTTGAAAGATCATTAAACATAGAGATCACAAGGGCTGCAAGTAAAACCTTCAAGAGTGTTTTAAAAGTACAACATTCCTTAAGTGCCACTTAGATTTTGTAAAAATCCTACATGGCATGCCCTTTAGAAGAGGGGGGTGGGGGGGCAATGGTCTAGTCCTCTCACATTTGCTGTTAGCAGCTTGGTAAAAAAGCATTAATGTAAACATCTGATATTAGAGAGAGGAAAAAAAACCTCAATAACTGTCTTTAAAATAATGGATACATAGGTATCCATTTTTTTTAAATAAACATGATGGGGTGGTAGGGGACCCCCCCTGACTTTATACATTTATATGTAGGGGAAAACTATTTCCTTTTTATTATTTTATTTTTGTCAGAATCATTTTTGAAAGAATCAACTTCTATCACTAGTTTCCATTACAGGGTAGAGGGGGTGGGCCCCGAAATGTCTCCAGATGGGGGCGGTGTAGATTACAGGGGACCTGAAACCCCATTTTGTGTTTTTGAGTAGGTGGTACTAACTTTTAGTGATGGGTTGGAGGCCAACCTTAGGGGCGGGGGGATCCTTAACTTTATCCAATCACCGTACCAGAATTCACACGATAGGACTAGCACTGATAAAAAGAGCCCGCACTTCTCTGTGTCTTTACACCCCCCAAACCTGAAGGGAAGGACCTGGAAGCCTACTTACATGTGAGTATACCGTAACTCTTTTTCCTTCTGCCAGCTAATGTAGATGGGTACAGATAAACTAAAATAAAATGCAATACAGTTTATGCTTCTTTTCCCAATTTATCCCCGCAGAAAAACTAAAACACCCTTCAGTATTCTAAAAGAGGTGCAGTATGCCTGCAGGCAAGTTCATTTCATATATATATATATTCCTTTCTGGGGTTGTTATATTAAAAAAAAAAAGTCTCTCTAAAACTGGTCTATTTTTTTCTTCTTATCCATAGAACAATCCCCCAAAGCAGTCTTGATGTCACAGGTCTATCAAGAAGGCATTTATTTTCTAGTTAATTTGTATGTTTTAAGGGGGGGCTTGTGTGTGTGTGTGTGGGGGGGAACCACCTGCTGCTATCCACCTGCTGCTATTGGTAAAAATGAATCTGTATGACCAGGGAGTGCCAGTAGGTTAACCATTTTTCATTATTATTATTATTATTATTATTATTATTATTATTATTATTTATGCTTTCAAATATATATTTACATTCAGAGCTATTGCTGCAATCTCTGTGCATAGAACAACAGCCATTTTAGGGAAAAATAGTGCATGCAAGCAGCTTTGATTTTTGTCTTGACATTGAAGGAATGTGTAGGAATCCAGGTGTTTCTATCTTCAAACATCCTTACAAATCCTTTTTCCTGCAATAAATAGAAAATTGTAGCTTTATCATGCCCTATTTTTATGGAAGGTAAAACACTACATTGGGGGGGTCTTGTTTTTAATACAAGAGCAGTATAGCTTCTTTATCACCTTAGAACCCCGCCCCCCATAATAAATATTAAAAGAACACACATCTGTAGCAAGGGATATGGATCTTAATGTGGTGGGGTGTTTCATACTTACCCATCCATCATGATCCATGATCCAATTTGCTTTGGTGTTTATGATATAGGCAGTGATAAAATTAGCAAGTTCTTCTATATTCTGTCTTGTTAGAGCCCCATCGCGTGTCTGTAGCTTCTGTCCAATTATACCTCCAAACAGAAAAATGGTTAAAATCCGCCCCCAGTTGATTTTTCCAGCAGCAAACTCAGACTGCATCACCACAGTAAAAGCGTTGAACGCATCAGCCAGACTATGAATTTGGAGATCAAGGATGAGGGGGTTTAACTGCTGTTCAATATCGTCTTGAATTGTAGAGAGTGTTTTTTGCAAAATTAAGAAAGTTTTGCATTTTGCTATTTTATAGGGTATTTGCCCACAAGCTGTGCTTAAATAAGCATGAACCAGCATAGCTGTTTCCCCCTCCATGCTTCTCAAGGGGTCTGCTAGGCTAGGTCAAAAGGCTCTCACACCATACGTAGTGTGGGTGGGGGGGCGGGGGTGGAGCAAAAGCTTGAGACAAGACTCTACATACCTTTGAGTGATCAAACAAGCACATTCTCCTTATTTACTATCTCATGAAATCACACACCTGACAGAAATGCACCAAAATTAAGTCAAATGATAAAGAACTGGGTAAGGCTTTTGGGGTGGGGGTATTTTTAATGTAAAAACAACATGCTGTTTCTGAAAGTATTGGCTGTGTGTATAATGTTTTATTTTTACATATATTTTTTACAGAAGACTTTATGGCCAGCCATCCTTTTAGCAAGAAAAGGCCCAGGACAGCACTCACACAGGCATCTGGTAGCGCAGATAAAACAGAATTGTTCTAATAATTGTCATGTGGTTTTTAAGGTTTCCTATAAAGCTAGAGATGGACGAAAGTCACTTACCTGATCCCAAAGCTTGCTTCGTGGTGGGGGGGAGGCGCTCCGTCCCTCCCCCCGAAACTCTGGGTGGGGGGGAGGCGCCCCATCCCTCCCCGCCGAAATTCTGGGTGGGGGGGAGGCGCCCCAGCCCTCCCCGCTGAAATTCTGGCTGGGGGGGAGTGCCCCACCTCTCTGGCCGTGAAAGTTCTTCTCCTGCTGGGACGCAAATGGCGGTGGCCGTAGCCGCCGCCGTTTGCGTCCCTGGCCTGCAGTCAGCCGTGATAGGCTATGTAAATCTTTACGTAGCCTATCACAGCTGACTTTGAAAAAAAAAAAAGCGCGTACGTGCATTCCTTATTTTGGCACGGGTAGTCTATGTAAATATTTACGTAGACTACCTGTGCCAAAATAAGGGACGCAAATGGCGGCGCCCATGGGCGCCACCATTTGCGTACGCGCTTCCCCCCCCCCCAAGTCAGCCGTGATAGGCTACGTAAAGATTTACGTAGCCCATCACGGTGTTTTTTGAAAATCTAGCTGTGATAGGCTACGTAAATCTTTACATAGCCTATCACGTTTGTTGTTGTTGTTGTTTTTTTACCTGGAAATGGCGGCGGTGGCAGCCGGTCAGAAGACTGGCTGCCGCTGCCGCCGCACCACTACCGAACCGCCGCCGGGAGCCGCCGCCGCCAGGGACATTCACCGAAGGTAAGTCCCATCCCGGGGGTGGTGGTGGCGGGGGGGTGGCGGTCCGTTTCTCCACCAATTTCAGTGTGTGTGTGTTCTCTTTTTTAGAAACCACAACCAATGTTCAGGAGGCTGCTGTGATTAACCCCCCAAAGAAGGCCACAAGAAAAACCAAGCACATAGACTCACCACCTTCTGATGATAAAACAGGTAAAAAAAAGTTAATGTTGGCAAGGGATTTGGGGGAGGGGTCATATCGAAAGTAGGAATCTACTGAAGTGGTTATTGCTTTTTTGCAGTGAACATGACGCCTGTTAGAGCTCCTTTTAAAACTCCAAAGGCTACCGGACTGCCAGTAGGCACGCATGGGTAAGGCATTGACGGTGTGTGTGTGTGTGTGTGTGTGTGTGTGTGTGAGAGAGAGAGGTTTGTACCTAATTAATAAGGATGTGCCCTACCCCTTCTCATTTTTTATTGTTTTGGTTTTAGACCAGAAACCTGCAACTGTGAAAAGTGTCTCTGTAGATCCACATGAGCCCAGAGGACCAAAGGCAAAGAGATCAAGATATGAAGGGCACCCAGAGTCTGCAATCTCTAAACCAGGGAGGGGGCTTGCTAATTGGCTTGAACATGCTTCTAAAAGACTGAAAGAAGGCTATGAGCTCATGAAGAGATTGAGATTGAAGATGTACAGAGACTGAAGCAGCCATACGCAAGTTTTTAAGTGTTGATAATGATGGGTTATCTGAAGTAAGCTCTTTTCAGAATATTAAAATGCATACAAAGTATCCTGCACATGGCAACACATTCTTTAGACACGTACAAGTTGGGGGTGGTAAACCAGGCTGGAGGTGTTGGAAAAGAGGCATAGGAAGAACACATTCAACAAAGCACGATTTTACTGGCGGAGGAGGGTTAGTAAAATATTAAACAGGGCTAAAAAAACACTCTATGCCTGTAAAAATCAAAGGCCTCCTAAGAAAAGCTGCTCTCCAATGGCAGACTCTCAGGATGCCTCACAGTTTTCTGAAGCATGCATAGAGGGTGACCCTCCAGAGGTGGCGTCTCAAGATACCTCACAGTCTTCTGAAGCTTCCAGGGATGCTTCAGGGTTGGACCAAACCCCACCCACAAATAACACAAATGCGGACCAACCCCCACAAGTATATGCAGAACTTGTGCGTAGGTGGGAGTGGGAACATAAGCGTTACAGGTCAATGCACGTAGGTGAAGAATTTAGATTTGTTAATTTAGAACATGTAACATCATTTTCACAGGCTGTGACTGCATTATACACAACGATCCAGCAAATCCTGGATGATGTTAATAGGAGAATCTCTCCTCAAGATTTTGTCCAACTACGATTGGACCGCGGGGGATTAGCTTATCCTCTTTTTTCAGGTAAAAGACATAGGGATGTTTTACATGTAGAAGATTTTCTGTCCCATATCAGTAATCTCCTGCAAAGCTGTGCTGAAAGATGTGGGGATGTTATGCTGCGGTTGATTGTTACAATTGTAAGGGCTCCACAGGGCAGTGGGAATCCAAGTAGGAAAATAGGTTCTCTCCCGAACAGTCAAATCATCCTTAGAAAATGACAACATTTGGTAGATCTAAATTACACAGGCACCAATCTCTGCTTTGCTGGGGGTCTTTTAGCCGTAATGGCCGAGAGGACACCCACAGATGCAGGATTGTTGACTGCCGCCAGACAGTTACATACAGAGCTTGGTTGGTCTGAACAGAAAAACGTAGCCCTCCGTGACATTTCATTGATTGAAAACCATTTAAGGGTCAACATTCAAGTCATACGTTTCGCAAAAAAAGGTTGGGGGCTATTTAAAGTACCAGGGCCTAGGTACCCCAAAACCTATACTATGATGCTACACAACGATCATTATTATGGTGTGCGTAGTGTAAAGGCGGTTTTTGGAGCTCAAAACTATTGTGAAATATGCAGTGCAATCTTTACCCACAGTCACAGTTGTCTATATACGTGCAGGCTCTGCTTGAGTGCAGATTGTGCTGTAAATGTCAGTAAAATGAAGAGGTGCGGACGTTGTCGGATGAACTGCAGATCCAGCGCCTGCTTAAATAGACATAGAGAATTGGCCTTAGAGGGTAAAATAAAATGTGTCTTTAGAGAGTATTGTGAATATTGTCAGACTTCCCAGAAAGGTGATCATGACTTTGAGCGTTGTCCAGGAAGGCGGTGCGCTGTCTGTTGGGGGTTTATCACATATGGTGATAAGCATGAGTGCTACATGGGGCATCTTAAGAAGCCTAACGTGTCTGTGAAATATGTGTTTTATGACTTTGAAGCGCACCAGTCTTCAGGATTTCATGTTCCTAATTTCTGCTTTGCAAAAGCGTTTGCGGGTGAAACTGTAGAAAGGTTTAAGGATAAACCAGGTAAGGGTAAGAAGAATAGAAAGCGGCGTGTGAAAGCGCATGGGGATGTAAGCCCGTGGGCCATGGCTGGCAAAACGTGGGAGTTCAAGGGTGATTCCTGTCTCTCTGGTTTTATCAAGACCTTCACAGACAGTGTGCAGTTCAAAGGGTGCACTTTTATAGCCCATAACTCAAAGGGGTATGATGGTTATTTTATTCTCAGCCAGCTGATAAAAGAGAAGCTTACTGTAGATCTTATTACTCAAGGGGGAAAATTGCTGTGTATCACCGTGAAGGGGCTAGATATAAAATTTATCGATTCACTCTGTCATCTACCCATGACCCTCTCAAAGCTACCAAAAGCCTTGGGTTTTACCGGCACCAAGGGCTACTTCCCACATTATTTTAACAAACCTGAGAATTGGGACTATGTGGGCCCGCTGCCTAAAGCAGAGGACTATGGTGCCCAATACATGATGCCTGGAGAGAGAGAGGCTTTTTTAGCGTGGTGTGATGAGAACAAGTCAAAAACTTTTGAAATGCAGAAGGAGTTGATGTTTTACTGCAGGCAAGATGTTAATATTTTGGAGCAGGCATGCACCACGTACTGACATGAAATCATGGAACTGACACAGACAGTGAGAGCATTTTGGAATGGTAAGACGTATGTGAAGAAAAGGTTAGCAGTAGATCCATTCCAATACCCCACTCTGGCTAGTACATCTTTTGCAATGTATAGGTTTAAGTTTCTGACGGAATACACCATTGCCATACCCCCACCAGATAATTATCACCGGCAGTGTAAACAGTTTTCTACCCCTGCAATTCGGTGGTTGAGTTACATAGAGCATAAAGAAAACATTTAGATTCAGCATGCCTTAAAGGGTGGGGAATTCAAAGCTGGCCCTTATTTTCTAGATGGCTATGCGGTCATAGATAATAAGAAGACAGCCTTTGAATTTCATGGCTGCTTTTGGCATGGGTGTTTAGTGTGTTATTCTCCGGAGGATAAGAACCCCCTGCAGGGTAAAACGTATGAATTCCTGTACAACTCCACACAAAAAAGGGCTGCTGAACTGAAACTGATGGGGTTTGAAGTCAGGACTATATGGGAACACGAGTGGAGGCATATGTTAAAAACAGATGAGGGCCTCAAGAGTTTTCTTGCTGGTGCTCATTTTCCAGACCCTCTAGAACCTAGAGACGCTCTCTTTGGGGGGCGTACTAATGCGGTCTGTCTGTATTATAAACCTGAAGATGGGGAACAGATTCATTACTATGATTTCACAAGCCTGTATCCCTATGTGAACAAGAATAAAGCATACCCTTGTGGTCACCCCAAAATAATTTATGAGAACTTTAAACCGCTCTCAGATTACTTCGGGATTGCAAAGGTTAAAGTTTACCCACCCTGAGGTCTTTTCTTCCCGGTTCTCCCTACCAAGGCAGGCGGTAAGCTTATGTTTGCCCTGTGTGCAGCTTGTGCAGCAGCGCATCAGCAGGAAACGTGTAAACATTCTGATGAGGAATGGGCTCTGCTAGGAACATGGTGCACTGTTGAGCTGAATGCAGCTGTAGAAAAGGGCTACAAGGTTGTGAAAAATTATGAAGTCTGGCATTTTGAAAAGCGGACCACCCATTTGTTTTCAGATTACACTGACATGCACCTTCGCCCAAAACAGGAGGCTTCAGGGTACCTACAATGGTGTGTCAGCACAGAAGATAAGATGCGATATATTGTTGATTATCTCCAAAATGAAGGGGTGGCATTGCGCCCCGATGAGATTGCTGTGAACCCCGCAAAATGGCAAATTGCAAAATTATTTTTAAATTCTCTGTGGGGGAAATTTGGCCAGAGGACAAACCTGCCTAACACACAAGTGGCGAGAGACCCTGATGAGTTATTTCAGATTCTGTTTTCTGATGCTTATGAGGTTTCAATGTGTGAATTTATCGATACTGATGCCGCATGCGTGTCCTGGAAACATTCTGATGACCGCATGATAACTCTAGGTAGGAAGAATGTGTTCATAGCTGCCTTTACAACAGCATATGCTTGGCTGAAGCTCTACACTTTGCTAGATGGCCTTCAAGATCGATGTTTATATCACGATACAGATTCGGTGATATTTGTGAGTAGGGAGGGGCAGTGGATACCCCCTCTCGGTGATTACTTAGGAGACCTCACAAGTGAAATCCCCGCAGATGAATTTATCACAGAGTTTGTGTCGGCTGGTCCTAGGTCCTATGGTTTTAAACTTTCAGGAGAAGGGAAAGTTTTTTTGAAGGTCAAAGGCATTACATTGAACACCACTAACTGTGAAAAAAGTAATTTCAACAGCCTCAAAGACTTAGTTTTTGCCTACGTCTCAGACAGGGAGTGCAGACCGCCTTGTGAGATTGTCGTACAGCAGCCAGGTATTGTAAGGAACAAAAGCCATTGGACTCTGGAAACTAAGACTCTCAGGAAAACTCAAAAGGTGGTATATGATAAAAGAGTTATTACTGAAGGGTTTAACACACTGCCTTACGGATTTTGACTACTGATGCAATGAATATGGACTTGAGCACACTCTGGGAGACAGTGCAGGACAGGAAGGCCTGGCGTGCTATGGTCCATGGGGTCACGAAGAGTCGGACATGACTGAACGACTGAACAACAACAACAACACGCTGGCAACACCCCTTTTCAGTCATTCTAGCCAGGCCTAGCAACTGTGGGAAAAGCTTTTTCATCAAAAATATGCTGGACAATGCTCACAGTGTGTTCTCGGTTGTACCTGAAAATATTGTGTGGGGTTATGGTTGTTGGCAGCCTCTGTACAAAGATCTGCTATGTAAATACCCATTTATTCAGTTTGTGGAGGGTTTGCCTGCAAAATTTGATGATAATGATTTGTTACCCCTCAATAAAGTAAATGTTTTGGTGATAGACGACCTGATGTTGTCGGCGTCTGAGAGCTGTGAAGTTGAAAAGGCCTTTACTCAGTATGTACACCACAGGAACTTGAGTATTTTTTTCATCACGCAGAATATTTTCTGCAGGGGAAAAAGCAACTGCACCATCAGCCTAAATGCAAAATATATGGTGCTGTTCAAAAACCCCAGGGATAAATTACAAATTGCGATTTTAGCTCGTCAAATGTACCCGCAAAACAGTCAATTCTTCATGGAGGCGTTTTCAGATTCTACAAGCAAACCTTATGGTTATCTGGTGGTAGATTTAAATGCATCTACCCCAGAAACTTACAGGTTAAGAACAGGTCTTTTTCCGCCAGACTGGCCTGTAGTGTACACCATGAAAAAAGCTCCAGCTGGTTACAAAAGGCATCGTCTTTAGTGCTAGCCCATCTATTGATGCCCAGCTCCTCTGCAAGGCAACATGTCTAACCGTGTAAAGAGAAATTTGGCACTCTTAAACATTCTTATTATGGCACCGCCACGCCAGAGGAAAGCCATTTTATGTGCAGCATCTGATGATCTGATTGCGGCCATCTCAGAAATAGCACTCAATACTTTAAAAGGCAACATTCCTCTATCTCCCCAACAGGTACGTACATTAAGAAAGAAACGTAACCTTATTAAAAGCCTGAGTAACAAGAAAGTCTCTCTGAGAAGAAAGAAGCATCTGGTGGGACAATCTGGTGGGTTTCTTGGACCGTTACTAAGTTTTGCAGTCCCCCTGCTCACCGGGTTTTTAGCCAATCAGTAATGGAGTATGCTGAAAAGATGTATTTGGTCCCTAGCCACCAGCTGGAAGAATTAAAGGGGCCACCTCCTAAGGAGGAAAGCATCAGAACTGCAGCAATCAGCTCACTAGATACTGAGATGCAGGGAATTCTCCACAGGAGCGACTTCACAGAACATGAAAAAGTTAAACGCTATGCTTCTTTGCTTCAAAAATATCTGACCCATGTAAGACAGAGGGAGGCGGAGAAAGAAAACCTAAACCTGTTTCTACCTCAGCCACAACACGCCTCTGTGGAAGCATCAGTAATCACTGACAATGTCTTCCAAGAAGTACTGGACAGTCTTTCTGCTAGATATAAGAACAATGCAAGGCTCCTATTGATCAAAATGCAGCAAAACGAGATGTTTCTTCGTGGGATGAGAAAGGAGCCTTTGTATACAAGGGGGTGGCTGTACCTGGTCCCAATATTCTGGATTTGGTGAAGGGGATCACACAGACCCTGAAAACCAAGCGTACCCCAAAAGGATGGGATGTTTTTATGAGTGGTCTGGCTGAACTAAATGTCCCAGCATCTGTATTGGGTAATCCTATCCATAGAGAAACCTTGGACTACCTAAAGATAGGGATGGGGGAGAATTTCTCCCTGAAACTTCGGGGGGCCGAGTGCCAACGCATTCGGTCCTCCGAAGGTTCGGGGAGAAATTCTCCCCCCCGCCCCCCCGCCCCCCCCGGGATGGGACTTACCTTTTACGAATGTCGCTCCTGGCGGCGGGTCCCGGTGGCAGTTCGGCAGGTCTTCGTCAGGGGCGGGGGCGGCAGCCGGTCTTTTGACCGGCTGCCGCTGCCGCCATTACAAGAAAAGTAAAAAAAAAACAAAACGCCCCTGTGATAGGCTACGTAACGATTAACGTAGCCTATCATGGCTAGATTTGCAAAGTCAGCCGTGATAGGCTACGTTAATCATCACGTAGCCTATCACGGGTGACTTTGGAAAAAAAAAAAAGCGTGTACGCAAATGGCGGCCCCCATAGGGAGCCGCCATTCGTGTTCCTTATTTGGTCCCTGTAGTCTACGTAAAGATTTACGTGGACTACGGTGAAAATAAGGGAACGCTATTTGCGTTGCCCTTATTTTCGCCGTAGTCTATGTAAATCTTTATGTAGACTACAGGGACCAAATAAGGAAAGCGAATGGCGTCTCCCTATGGGGGCCGCCATTAGCGTACGTGCTTTTTTTTTTTTTAAGTCACCTGTTATAGGCTACGTGATTATTAACGTAGCCTATCACTGCTGACTTTGCAGATCTAGCCGTGATAGGCTACATAAATCATTACGTAGCCTATCACGGGGCTTTTTTTTTTTTTAACTTTTCTTTTGAAGTTCGCGGCCGGGGAGACGGGGCGCTTCTCCCCGGCCTGAATTTCGGCCGGGCGAGGCGGGAAGCCTCCCCCCCGGCCTGAATTTCGGCCGGGCGAGGCGGGAAGATACCCCCCCTCGCATGAACTTCGTGGGGAGAAGCGAAGCGCCTCCCCCCCACTGCGAAAAAAGCTGCGGGACAAGGTAAGTGACTTTCATACATCCCTACCTAAAAAACCCCAAAGGCGCGACGCCAATGTTGTTGCACACCTCTATCGGTGCTAAAAAACAAAAGCGTTCTGATGCTCCTACCTGGTTCAGCTTATGAAGTAACCTTTTGTGGTTTTTGTTTTATCAGGACTAAAAATAAATTAGTATTTATATATATATAAAAAACCTTACTTAAAGTAATCTGCACTGTGCCTGTCTACTTTAAGGGTAAATAGTTAGAAAACGTACAGACAAGAAATTCTTTGTTTTAAAAACCCCCAATAGAGGATGCTTTATTGGGAAATTTGGCTATGAAAATCATGGTATGATCTACAGCGTTGGGCAGGTTGGAGCATGTCTAAGGCATGTCTGGGCAAGTTGGAACTTGTGTAAGGCATGCCTGGGCATGTTGGAACTTGTCTAAGGCCTGCCTGGGCAGGTTGGAACTTGTCTAAGGCATGCCTGGGCATGTTCTTCTTGTTTTTTACAAAATGATCCACCATTTGATCCTTTCTTTCTAAATTGTGAGAATAGGGTAAATAGTTAGAAAACATACAGACAAGACATTCTTTGTTTTAAAAAACCCTAATAGAGGTTGCTTTGTTGGGAAACACGGCTATGAAAATCATGGCATGATCTACAGTGTTGGGCAGGTTGAAACATGTCTAAGGCATGCCTGGACATATTCTTCTTGTTTTTCACAAAATGTTCCACCATTTGATCATTTCTTTCTAAATTGTGAGAATACAGTTCTTGAATCTGTTTAAATGTTAGGCCTTTACAACGCTGCTGCAGGAAAAATACACAGTGGTAGCCACAAAGCACGGACTCATCGGCTTGGAGTTGCCTGGGTTGAAACACAGTCTTCCTGGCATTTTTTCTTAAAAAATTCATGATGGTTTTAGGGAAGAGGCGGTGGTTGGGCTTGTGCCCGTAGGAATCAAAAAACTCTCCACTTTTGTCCTCTGTCAAGTAGATGGCCAGCCAGTGTTCTCCAGGTAGGTTGTGGGGGTGGGTATTGACTACTAACCCCACAGGCCTTTGGTGTACCCTCCCACTGGGAAGCATGTCACAAGGAAACATGCCATAGAAAATCTTTCTGGTGTAGGAGATTGAAGATAGCACACGAGTTAGCTGCACACTGTCCATGTTACGTATAGTCAAACAGGACATTTCTCCGGTGATTTATTTCTATCACATTGTCAAAAACACCATAAACAATCATGTTGACCGTGGCGGCCAGGGCTTTAGCAAAACGGAATTCTGCTCTCAGGTTCCCAGTTTTAATCAAAGAATAGTGATGTCCACATTCTTGGTCCGGCGTCAGGTCGAATGCAAAAAATGTGTAACCGTTCGCATACTCCTCACGGTTAATTAAAAGGGCCCTATCTTTCATATGTTTGCCAGCTGTTTGTACCAGACTCATGTATTCTCTTACAGTTTCCATCTTCAAAATTGGGTTGGAGTGGCTTCATGGGGATTTGCTCTCCATCCAGGTAAAGAGCTGCGAAATTAATTTCATAATGCTGAAAATTAAATGGATTTTTATTGAAAGCTCCACTGAAGGAATCATTATCCACTAGGCCTATAACGACCTGTTTAGGCAGTTGCCCCCAAACCAGATTTTCCTGGTTGGCAATGTGGCTTCCTCTGGGAATGCTAAACACTTTCATACTCACACGATCCATGGGGTATTTGGCGTTGGCTGTCAACAGAACCTCTGCATGGCCTAAGCGAATGCCAGGGCCACCGTCACTTTTTTCACAAAAAGGGAAGCTGACAAAATTTGCAGTCTATAACGTCTTGCTGCACTTTCTGTCATTAAGCAGAAAGCATCTTTGCTGCGTGTAAGTTTAATTTTCACATCAACTCCATTCAGTTTTTCCTGAAAAAACAGCTCAGTATGAAGATGTCCCAATAGCTCTATTTTTCGGCTTTGAGCTGTTAGGTTTGCTCTTTCAATGAAGCCTTGATTGTTTCCGTCCAGACCCGCAGATTCGTGTTCCCCAGCTGTATCTTTGTAAAATAGGCCTGCTGAGAATTGTGTTGCTAGAGTATCCTCACTATAGTTCAGCACAGATTCAATGAAAGCACGATAAGGGTAAGAATTATTACTCTGACTTATAAGTCGATCTCCCACCGTTACATCCAGTTGACTAAAGATGGATGCTATGGGGTAATTCACCAGGCCTACTGCCGCATCTGCAGCAATGTTGCTCCCATCTTCATTGACAATTTTGCAGCACACATAGAGCAAGGTGTTATTTAGATTCATATAATCTTCACCATTTCCTGTGATGAAGAAGTCTAGGGGTGCAGATTCTGTCAGGGCTGACAAGGGGGGTACTTCGATAAACAAACTTCTCTCAATACTGGTCTGCGTAGGACCAATGCTGGATAGATCCAGTTCAGATTTAGTGCATTCTTCAGAGCCGCAGTGGATAAAAGCCATGATTGAGTCTAAAATATATCTCTTTTTGATGCAGCTGGACGTCTCTTCTTTCTTACAACACGACGCTTCTGACATCTCTTTCCTCTCACAACTTTTCTTTTAAGGGGGTGGGGTGGTCCAATCAATCTCACCCGTGATGCTTTTCTTTTTCGGCTACTTTTCCTTTTAATATACATTAGGCCTGACCCCTCTTGAGAAAGTGGATTGTTCACTCTATTCAGAACTGCTTGAGTAACGTGACCAGCCACATCTTTAGCAATATTACGCGCAGCAGTCTTCGCGTGGGGTTTGATGATGTCCAAGCCTCTTCTCAAAAGGGGAACTGCTTTTCGGAAAGGCTCCTGAAAATTGTGCCAATCCCCGCCCCGTACATAACAGGGGCACCATGGAATCTTGGCAACGCATTTCCGGCCTGGGCCCTATAATATCCCCTATAAAAGGTAGGTTCCCCATATCTTTTTAGGATGACCATTTTAATAGGGATATACGAAAGTCACTTACCTTTTTGAAGGGTGACATTTGTGGTGGGGGGAGGTGCTCCATCCCTTCCCCCCAAAATTCTGGCCAGCCGGCTCTGCTCCGCAGGGATTCTGCAGAGCCGCCGGCTGGCTCCGCCAGCGGCCGGACATCCGGCCACTGGCTAGCAGGGACAAAAATGGCGGCGGCCATAGCTGCCGCCATTTGCGTCCCTGCAGTCAGCCGTGAGAGGCTACGTAAATGTTTACATAGCCTATCACAGCTGATTTAAAAGGAAAAAAACCCGCGCGTACGCAAATGGCAGCGCCCATGGGCGCCGCCATTTGCGTTCCTTATTTTGGCACGTCTTAGTCTACGTAAACATTTATGTAGACTAAGACGGCGAAAATAAGGGGAACATAAATAGCGTAGCGTCTACGCTATTTGCGTTCCCCTTATTTTCGCCGTCTTAGTCTACGTAAATGTTTACATAGACTGAGACGTGCCAATATAAGGAACGCAAATGGCGGCGCCCATGGGCGCCGCCATTTGCATACGCACATTTTCTTCCCCTTTTAAATCAGCCGTGATAGGCTACGTAAACATTTACGTAGCCTATCACGGTGTTTTTTAAAAATCTAGCCGTGATAGGCTATGTAAATCTTTACGTAGCCTATCACTTTTTTTTTTTTTTAACAGGAAATGGCAGCGGCGGGAGCTGGTCAGAAGACCGGCCGCCACCGCTGCCAAACAGCTGCCGGAACCGCCGCCGGAACTGCTGCCAGGAAGATCTACCCAAGGTAAGTCCCATCCCGGGGGGCAGGGGGGTGGCAGACCATCCCGCCACCGATTTCGGGGGGCCAAATGTGCTGGCATTCGGCCTCCCCGAGATTCGTGGCAAAATTCTCTGATATCCCTACATTTTAACTTTAAAATACCTGGGATCTCTGGGGGGAAACGTGGAGCTTCACAACCACCTTACCAAAATGAAATGGTACACTTTTGTTCTGATCCGTCTTTATTTCAACAGTGATGGTGTCGATGTGATGCTTACTCACAGGTATGTAGTGAGGCTTGTCATACCCAATATTGACACATTCCTTGTTCTGTCCATGCACCAGCACACAGCACAGTAAAGGTACATAAAAGTCCCCAACAATCGGATGTTCCACAATATCGGTGTAGATATATAAGGTGTTAAAGCCACCAGTAATGTCAGAATTTCCAGTTAACGGCCCCAATATGCGGATCAGCTCTGTACTGGCTTCTACGCTATATGGTGTTGTGGCTTTAACAACAACTTTGCCAGACACCGCATCGTAGTGCATAATCACTTCCGGGCCACCTGGTTTATCTAGTATAAGCTTGTTTATGTTTTCAACCAGATCAGGAATGCTCGCATGATAGCCACTGCGCAGAAAAAAGGTCCAATTGCTTTTCCCTTGATAAATTTCAATGTGTGCATCGCTAGTTAGAATGTACCAGCTGTGAGGGTATTGTATCTCAACCAGACCCACTTCCCATGACCCTGGAAGGTCCAGAGGTCTTGCTAGGCATATAGTAAATGCAGAGATGGTGTTCTGTGGGAAAATCTCTGCACAGGCGTTACTAGGCAGGGTAATGTAAAACCCACTGTCACCCATCCTGTTCTGCCCTTCTATACAGGTTCACAAAGATCAGAGGCGAGCACCCAACTGTTGAACTTGCTAGGCCAGCCTAACCATTTCACTAGGTGATACTTTCTCCTACCCCTACCTTTTGTAGCCAGGACTTCTTCGATCCTGTACACCCTATCCTCCGTGGCATTAACCTTCTGTAATTCTTCAGGATAGAAGGCCCCCACTACTGTGTCTCCTTCATAATCTTTTAACTGGTAGACAGGTCTCTTTGCTCTTTGGATGACTTGATCCACTATAAATAACTCTGTGGTGAAATTCTGTTTGTAACCCTTTGCAAAGACACCCTTGCTTTTAGAAATCCACACATGATCCCCTTTTCTGAGCCAGGGTGCCTCATGTTTCCTTTTTACAGAGTTCCCATAGACTACTTTCCAAATGGCCAGGGAGTTAGACTGATTAACATCCACAGGCCTACCTTTGATGGTTCTGTGAAAGCTGTGGTTATAACTTTTTAGGAATTGTGGTAGACATCTATATAAGTGAAGGTATTGTTGGTTGTGAAATACCTCCAAATTTTTGTTTTTAAAGTCCTGTTGAATCTCTCAACAACCCCTGCTTTTACCTCAGTATTGGAAACAAAATGGCGTACCCCATTTTTTTGAATAGATGACCCACATCATTGTTTAGGAACTCTGTTCCTTTGTCCATCTGTATTTTGATAGGCTGCCTTCCATCTTTTGTGAAAACCGCTTTAAAAGCTCCAGACACTTCCCTGCCCGTTTTGCCTTTTAGAGTGCAAGCCCAGGCATATTTAGACAGAATGTCTATCACTGTTAAAATATACTTGTAACCATTGTTGTATTGAGAAAATTGCTTCATGTCAACTAAATTGGCTTGCCATTGTGCATCCACTTCAGACACTATGGTCCTATTTCGTTTAAAATGGATCCTGGCTGGTTTATGCAGTGTGTAAGCCTCCTGATCTGAGAGCCACTTGGTAACCTCTCTTCTGAGCAACGTTTTGCTCTGTTTCTTTGCCTCCTGAAATAAGGGGTTCACTCCACCCAAACTCCCAACTTCACCGAGGTTATAATAAATCTTTTTTAGGATTTCTTCATGCTCTGACATTTTGTAGGTTAATGCAAGAATGGACGCTTAGGGTTACTACAAAGCATTTTTATTGGTGCAAAAGAAACAACCACCACAGAAAACATTATCTTTCTATGACCGTGTCTGGGGAAATACATGACAGGCAGGAAATGTTGACTGTTGGTGAACTCTCGATGTTCAGGTTCTCGATATCACCGTACATTCCATGTCCCTGTGTAAAAGAATGAAAAGCTTAGAGTCAGCAGCATGTACCCCCATCCCCGGAACTGCTCTCTAAATACTATTAAGAACAAATCTCAGAAATAAACACTTACTGGTGTTCCTTCTTTCTCTGCCACAAATTCCATCTCCTCTTCCAGATCCTCAAGGGATGTGCGGAAAGTAGACCAGGTTGTGTCAGGATCCTCCAGCTCCATTTTCTCTAAAGGTGAGGTTGCTATTTTCATAAGCACCCGGCCATCCATGTCTTCAACAGGCTTCACCTCAGTACTATCCATACTCCAAGTGGCATGTAACTCAGTTTCAGGAAAAGTTCTTTGCCCCATGGGAAATACAGCTAAAGGTAAGCTGTCTGTTACAGTCGCTGTGACATCAGCTCCCTTCCCTGGTTTACTGTTTATGACTCCAGGTTTCATAGGTGCAGTTTCCATCTTTCTGAGCTGAATGCACAAGGGTACTGGGAGATGAGTAAAACCCGTAGGTCCCTCAGTCACTCTTGGCTGCGCCACATTCTCTGTGCAGAAAACATGTCTGGGCATGATAAAAGGCTGTTTTTCTGGGGGCAAGGCGGTCCCTATTGGTCAATGGGGTTGTGGGGCGTGACCTTACAGGGCTAGGTTCTAAGACCTCTTCCTATTGGTCCGCGGCGGCGTGGCGAGTTCATAGAGGGGTCACATGACCCCACAGGACCAATCCCAGCACAGCTTGGAAAAGGCCCCGTGGGCCATCTCCGCACCCATACCCGCTAGGGCTCTAAAACCAATTCCTATTGGTCCGTGGTGGCACGGCGAGTTTGTAGAGGGGTCACATGACCCTGCAGGACCACTCCAGGCATGGCTTGGAAAAAGGCCCTGCGGGCCATCTCTGTGCCCGTACCTGCTAGGGCTCTAAAACCAATTCCTATTGGTCCATGGTGGCATAGCAAGTTCGTAGAGGGGTCACATGACCCCTATCAGGTGACCCTGAAGGTCATATGACCGGGGTCAGCTGATTGCATACGTGGGGCCTCTGGCTAGGGCGGGACTTCCCTTCTCAACAGGGGGCGGTGCAACTGTCACCTTCACAAACGGGGCATGGTTTAGAGTTTGATGCGGGCCCCCCTCCTTTACTACTTGTGTATTTTTCTGAAAGCTTATACCTTGCAATAAATATAGTACTAACTAACTGCTAATGATTTTGGCATTTGATTATCAGAGCCCTTATTTCTGAGGCTACCAAAAAAACCCCACAACCCCTATTGCATACTACAAAATGCCCTGCAAAATGTCTGACCCGTCTAGCCATGGAATGCTTTTAGTGTTTCCCAACCCTGGTTCCCCAGTACAACTCCAATTTTGAGGGATGGCATAGATGCCCAATTGGGTGCGGGAGTCCATTGGGCTCCCCGCCCACACCTCTGGCTTGTGCCTGCTGAGCCTCTCACCTTGCTCACTCCCACTTGCGCCCTTGCGGACGTTCCCCGCCTGGACTCACCTGGACCCATCTGTGAGTGCCCGCCATTTTGCCAAGCTTGCTTTTATGAAAAAAGGAGGTCATTAAAATATGCATATTTAAGGTGCTTAATGCCCCTAATATTGCATAGATCAAGCTTTCCCAGCCTGAATGTGCACATATTTAGATATGCGTATTTTTAATCACCTCCTTTTTTCTGTAAAAGCAAGCTAGGCAAAATGGTGGGCACTCACACACAGGATCCAGGGTGAGTGTGGTGGCTCACCAAACTTGTGGGGGCTCGAGCATGGCATCTGAGGGGGCTCGAGCGGGAGCAGTGCTTCAGCAGGGCGCCTGCCGGTATCAGGCGGGGGTGGGTTTGTACATCCCTACCTATTTTTGCCCAGCATTTGGCCATAGTTGATGGGAGTCGTGGTCCAAACAACACCTAGGACTTCAAGGCTGGGAACCAAATCCGGAGTTGGCAGACTTCAAGCTTGCAGTATTACTTGATTTTTTTACTAGTGCCCTGAGATCCCCCACTGGCCCATGGTGCAAAAGAGACATACATCCTTAGAATTAAAGTATTCTGAGTTCAGGAACTTGGACATGAAAGCCCATTCCTGATTAGCCCCAGGTTTCCTCCATTTCAGCTGTATAATATAGAGGGGAGGGTGTAATTTGTTGCTATTTTTTTTCTATTTTTATTGTGAATTTCAATGAACAAAACAAAGAAAAAACAACATAACAAAACCAAAAAGGAAAGCAAGTATAACAATATTCTAAAACCCTCAGCTTTGAACCATTACAATATTCTAGAAAGAGTAAAAAAAAAAAAGGGGGGGAGGGAAATATAGGTTACACATAAACTTCAGTAAAAGCAGACCAAATATCCACATGTAAGTCCATTTGCAAGTACGCCTATATACCACTCTTTCAAATGTTGCTAGTGTTGTTAAGTCTTCAATCCATTGCATTATGGGTGGAGAGCTTTTATCCTTCCAGTATCATAGTATCAGTCTTTTAGCAACCAAAAGGGTGCGAAAATGTACCTCAAATGTTGAGAGCCATATAAAAGTGAAGAAGATAGTGAGTGGGGACAACAGAAAGTTCAGAGATAAGGGGAAGTATCTACCATTTCCTCTGTCAATATACAAACATGAGCTTGGATCAATATTTTCTCTATAAATACCATTTTGGATTGCATATCTTTGTGATTTACTTGTTTGCAAAGTATTCCCCATTTCCTGAAGAAATCTTTGGTTTAAATAGTATAATAGTATAATAACAACTCTCAGGGACTAAGTAATATCCACAAATATAGAATCTGCTGGGTTGTCTTCATATTTGAATTGACTCACATTTTCATGCAAAATTATTTAAATTTCCAAACTTGGTTGTTTTGGAATCAGAGCTGAAGCTATTTGGGCAGAACATTGATCAGGGCACATGGTTGGTCTTCCTTGTAACAATCAGAACATGATACCCTAGTGTGAAACAAATTGTTCTTTTCATCTATAGTGATTGAAAATGAGGTTCTGACTTTGCCCCAATGGGTGAGAGAGTGTAACCAGAGCTGAACGGAGGTTATTTAAAAGTCCAATATGTTTGAAAATATATTTTAAAACTTAAGCAGGAAAACAGTCACCTTGGTGCTGTTCTAATCTGCTTCAGATCATGCCAAGGCACCTCTGAAGCAGCCCGCTTCACTTCAGCATTTGGACCTGTAATGGCCCCAGGCCTGTAACCAAGGCACCAGTAGTTTTAGAGGGGCCTAGAGATCCATAATGCTCTCTGCTTTGGTTCATTATCAGTGCAATTCTCTTGCTAGTGGGCCTCTTGGCTGGTAAGATGAGTCAAAGGTCGATATCGCTGCCTCAGCACATTCCATGCTAACGAGCTCTGAACTGTTTATCTTATCAGGGCCTAGGATGCGCCTGAGAAGTGAGGCTCTGTTTATGCTAAGCTACAGGTGTCTGTGCTGGGAAAGTTCTGATTGTTTTCCTTCTGAACAAGCACTGTTAGTCTATGCTGGGAAAGTTGCAGATGAACGCTAATTAATGCTTGCTGCTGTCATGCTGCCTCACTGCTAACATGTATGGTATACAACCCATTTTACCCCTTGGCTCTGGGTTCAGAGAAGCTGTCTGATCCAACCATTGGGTACGCCTGTGCGCTGTAAATACTCAGTAAAGTCTCCTTGTAAGCAAACCTGGATCTGGCTTATCATTATCTCGGCACCTCTAAGTTCTGGAAACCCACTGCAGGGGCGCACAGGACCAAAGTGGTGCACAACCCTATTAAGTATCTAATTTAAAAGTAAAGAAATGGCTAACTTTTAACTGTAACTAGTTAATTTTGTATTAACTTCCCATGATTGGTTCTGCATATAATATGTGGTTGGCTAGAGTGTGGATCTCTCTCCTTATCCGTGCATGTTAGTTTTGCAGTTCAAGTTCATGTGAACAATACAACAGGTGATGATGTAAAGTACTTTTCGCACTGTGAATGTAAAACACCTTTCACACTGTGAAAGCATTGCACAATTATTATTGTTGTTACTATCAACAACAATGTATTTTTATGTTGTTGTATCATTGTGTTTAAGCGACTGTTCTGTAATTATTATGTGATAGCTTATGACCATTTCTATGTGATGTAAATGCTAATATTAGTATATTATTACACTTTGCAGAACGTCACTGTAGAAGTATTTCAGTACAACTAAAGAGCAAAGGAAAGAGGGTGCCATGATAGGTACTGCCACATCAGACCGCAGTCAGCATCTTTCAAACATATGTCTAGGAACAAAACAGCAAAAGCAAGCAGTCAAATCTCAAATGCAAGACCAGAAATATAAGAGCTCAGGTAGACGTTGTTGCTCCAGCAAGGCTCAGCTGGAAAAGGAACTCCTGAATACTCCTTCCTGCCCAGGACGGGACAATGGCCAACCTGAGTGGATGGGTGGAGGCTGGCCTGATCTGGAAAGTTCTTCCACAAGAGGCTTAAGTTCCATGGCTCACCACTTGGGGCAGTGGTCAGCACATTGCAGTGCAGGTTTAAGAGGCTATTATTCTATTGAGCATTATTTAATTTGCTGATCATGATAGGTTTGTATTTTAATTACCATCATGAGGGATTGGGGGCTTTACAGCCAAAAGCGGGGGATATAAATATTTTAAATAAATAACAGAGCTTTCCTATGCATTTCTACTTGGAAACAAGTGGCATTGAGTTCTATGGCACTTATTTCCAGGTACGTGGATATGTGATTGCAGCCTAAATGATTTTTGATCAGGAAACTAAACAGGGGGAAGGGTTAATCTTCCATATTTCCACTGCCACCACTCTAATCAATCTCAGAGCCATTTGTATGAGATACAACTTCAACAGTATCTCCTCATATTTGGATGCTTGCAGACCTGCAACCAGGGACAACTTTACGAATACCGGTCCTCTGGCCAATGTCAGCTGAGCTGAGAAGACTGAGGCAGGGCAGAGGTGCTGCCTTGGTTGGGAGCAATACTGGAGGATGGAGGATGGACAGACCTCAAGTGACAAATCTGCCATCCTCTTGGCATGGATGTCTTGGTGGTGAGGCCTGCTTATTTTCTCCTCCTGGTTTTGGAGACAACTCTCTCCCAAGGCCAAGAAATGCTATAAAGCACCCAAGTGTAATGTATAACCATTTCAAATGAGCATTTTATTATACAATAAGTTAAAATTCAATCGTGCATAAGGAAGCAGAATATGCCCATAAACAACTGGGGTGGCCACAATTAAAGCTGGACTGAGGTTACAAAATGCACAGAAGGAGATACATTATAAGAATACACAAGTCTCAAAATACACAGGGATGGGAATCTGGCAGTGTACGTGTTCCGTGGATCTTCATCAGAGGTAATCCTGTTGAATGTGAATTCTTACTCCATTAAACTACAGTTTCAGTTGGTTGTATCAAGGCCAAACTCATGGTTTGAACCCCCAAAGTAGGCTGCAGTCTTCTATTTGTATCTATTGTCTTTAAGAATTGGAGCCTTGGCATGAGAAAAAGAAAGAACGGATAAGTTGGCATTTGCGGTTTTTCCTGTAAAAATAATTGACCATGTTTGGCCTTAATAGAACTGAATATCTCATCTCATCCTAGCTCTGGAGACATCACTCTTCTTGCGTGCCACTTTCTGGTGGGGATAAGGTGATCCCCCACCCCCCTTATGTACCTTTCCCTTGGCAGCAATATGGGATGATGGAGGATGGGCAGAACTCAAGTGACAAATCAGCCATCCTTTTGGCATGGTTGTCTTAGAGGTGATGGAGGTATATCATCTCAACCTGGCTTTGGAAACATCTCTTTTCAAACATGCCACCATCTGGTGGGGCAAGAGGATTGACCCCTCAATGGCACTGCTTCAGAATTGCCAGCCACTTGGGCAAGTAGGTAATTTGCCTGCCCAAGATCCCAGGCTCAGTCCTCAGCAACTCCAGCTTGGGGCAGGGAAAGACCCCCATCTGAAACCCTGGAGAGCTGCAGCAAGTCCGTGTAGAGCAGTGAAGAACCTCAGGCCCAGGAGCTGAATCCAGCCTTCCTGGGGTCCCAGTCCAGCTGTCTGGGGTTTGCCAAATGGCAATGCACCCTTCAGCCGGCCCCACACCTTTCCCCCAAATGCTGATCATTTGGTGGTTTCCCAGCTTTTGTTTGGTTCTCTTTTTTGATATAAGAATTTTATTTTTAAAAAAGAAACAACAACATAAACACACAATACACATAATGTATTGTCTAATGTTGTCCCTATCCTCAAAAAGGGTAAAAAGGAGGAACCTGGGAACTACAGACCAGTCAGTCTGACATCCATCCCTGGGAAAATTCTGGAGCAGATGATAAAGCAATCCATCTGGAAGCACCTTGAAAACAATGCCGTGATTACTTGCAGCCAACATGGATTTGTCAAAAACAAGTCCTGCCAGACAAATCTGATCTCATTTTTTGATCAAGTAACCTCCCTTGTAGACCGTGGGAATGCTGTAGACATCATATACCTCGGCTTCAGCAAAGCTTTCGACAAAGTGCCCCATGACATCCTGATGAGCAAACTAGCTCAAAGTGGGCTAGATGAAACAACAATCTGGTGGATCCACAGTTGGCTACAGAATCGGACTCAAAGAGTGCTTCTCAATGGGACCTTCTCAAACTGGGGAGAGGTAATGAGTGGGGTACCACAGGGCTCAGTCCTGGCCCCAGTGCTCTCCAACATTTGTATTAATGACTTGGAGGAGGAGGTGCAGGGAATGCTGATCAAATTTGCAGATGACACAAAATTGGGCGGGATAGCTAATACTTTGGAAGACAGAAACAAAATTCAAAGTGATCTGGATAGACTGGAGCGCTGGGCAGAAAACAACAGAATGACATTTAATAGGGATAAATGCCAAGTTCTGCACCTAGGAAAAAGAAACCAAAGGCACAGTTACATGATGGGGGATACGTGGCTCAACAACACTACAATCGAGAAGGATCTTGGAATTGTTGTCGATCACAAGCTGAATATGAGCCAACCATGTGATGTGGCTGCAAAAAAGGCCAATGCTCTTTTGGGCTGCATTAATAGAAACATAGCTTCCAAATCCCAGGAAGTCCTAGTTCCCCTCTACTCAGCACTGGTTAGGCCTCATCTGGAGTACTGTGTCCAGTTCTGGGCACCACACTTTAAGAAGGATGCAGACAAACTGGAGAGGGTTCAGAGGAGGTCAACAAACATGATCAGAGGACTGGAAACAAAGCCCTATGAAGACAGAGTGAAAGAACTGGGCATGTTTAGCCTTGAGAAGAGAAGACTGAGGGGAGATATGATAGCACTCTTCAAGTACTTGAAAGGTTGTCACAGAGAAGAAGGCCAGGATCTCTTCTTGATCATCCCAGAGTGCAGGACATGGAATAATGGGCTCAAGTGACATGAAGCCAGATTCCGGCTGAACCTCAGGAAAAACTTCCTGACTGTTAGAGCAATACGACAATGGAACCAATTACCTGGGGAGGCAGTGGGCTCTCCCACACTGGAGGCGTTCAAGACGAGGCTGGACAGCCATCTGTCAGGGATGCTCTGACTTGGATTCCTGCATTGAGCAGGGGGTTGGACTCGATGGCCTTGTAGGCCCCTTCCAACCCTACTATTCTATGATTCTATGATTCTACATACACTAAAATATCTCTTAAGATTGTAAGATATCTACCTTTGGCTCCCCTTACACAACAAATGCTTATTATTATTTTCTACTTCTTATCTTAGTTGCTTATCATACATTAAGTTCACAGACATTATCTCATTTCTCTCCTAATTTTTAACAACAAAAAATAAAGAAAAAAGGAGAACTAACCATCTCAAGGTTCAAAATCCACATACATAGACATCATTTTTCTCTATTTCTTGTACAAATTCTATAAAAGGTTTCCAATCTAACATAAATTTAGTTGTTGATCCTTCTTTAATTATAATATTAAGTTTTTGCCATCTCTGCCAGCTCCATCATTTTCATCATCCACTCGCTCACAGTTGGTCTTGTTTCATTATTCCACTTTTGTGCATACAATAACCGTGCAGCCCTTGTCAAGTAGAGAAAGAGGGTTCCCCCCTTCTCTTTTACGTGTTTATCTGGTAGACCCAATAAAAAAGTTTCTGGCTTTAATTCTATAGTTGTCTTTAATATTCTTTGAGCTAAAGACTGTATTCGTTTCCAAAATATTTTAGCTTTTTTACAAGTCCACCATAACTGATAAAATGTTCCGTCCTGATCTTCACATTTCCAACATTTTCCAGAAACACCGTTATACATTTTAGACAGTCTGAATGGTGACATATACCATCTATACATCATCTTATAAAAATTCTCTTTATGACTTGTACATAAAGTACATTTTAGAACTTTTCCCCACATAACTTTCCCACTCTTCCATTGATATATTATGACCAACATTTTGTGCCCATTTTATCATACAATCTTTTACTTGCTCATCCTCTGTCTCATACCTGTTTGTTTCAGATTCTGTTTGTTCAAATCCACCATTTTTCCAGCTTTTGTTTGGTTCTCACGCCCAATTCTAGAAGGCTGGAATGCCTCTCCTAAGGTTCAGTGACAAACAGTAAGAGGTTGAATCAGAAACATGCTGGTATTTTTGGTATTTTGGCCTCACATGTTTTGACTTTGGCCCCACACTCACTGGAATATGGCCCCCAAAGTTTTTCTAAAATGGGATTCAGCCCTTGGGCTGAAAGAGGTTCTGTCCCACTGGTGAGGGCAATACTGACATAGATAGACCAATGATAGATAGACCATTCCTCTTTGAACAGGAGCTACCATGCCTTGCTGGGATTTGCTTTTATTCCTCATTCTGGCCTGATTTCATATTACAAAATGTGTGTATCCCATGACTGTGGGAGGTTTCAGGGGTTCCAGTGCTTACCCAGGAGTACGTTTCCTTCGAAAGAGTTCACTACTATCACTAGAGGCTTCTGGAATGTCTTTGATTTGAGGTTTATTTACACACATATATAGGCTGAGCATAAGATGAAGGTCCACAACATTAAGGCTCCAAGAGAGATCCCTGTTCCCCCTCCAATGTCCAGGGGAACCAAGAGTGCCACGGGATTTCTTGCAGAGAGGAAAGTCTGCCCTCTGTCTCCTTTTCAGATCCCGTTTTGGCTCAGACTAGGGATGTACAAAAGGGACTTACCTGGTCCCGCAGCTTGCTTCGCGGTGGGGGGGAGGCGCTTCGGTTCTCCCCCCGAAGTTCAGGCCGGGGGGGGAGGCGCCCCGCCTTGCCCGGCCGAAATTCAGGCTGGGGGGGGAGGCGCCCCGCCTCGTCTGGCCGAAATTCAGGCCGGGGAGAAGTGCCCCGTCTCCCCGGCCGCAAAAGAAAAAGTGAAAAAAAACCCCACACACCCGTGATAGGTTACGTAACGATTTACGCAGCCTATCACGGCTAGATTTCCAAAGTCAGCCGTGATAGGCTATGTAAATTGTTACGTAGCCTATCACGGGTGACTTTGAAAAAAAAAAGCTCGTACGCAAATGGCGGCGCCCATGGGCGCCGCCATTTGCGTACATGCTTTTTCCCCCCCCCAAAGTCACCCGTGATAGGCTACGTAACGATTAACGTAGCCTATCATTGCTGACTTTGGAAATCTAGCCGTGATAGGCTACATTAATCGTTATGTAGCCTATCACGGGTGGTTTTTTTTTTAACTTTATTTTGTAATGGTGGCGGCGGCAGCTGGTCAGAAGACAGGCCGCCGCCCCCGCCCCCGCTGAACCGCCACCGAACCTCCTCCGGGACCTGCCGCCGGGAGGGACATTCGCAGGAGGTAAGTCCCATCCCAGAGGGGTGGCGGGGGGGTGGCGGAGAATTTCACCAACAATTTCAGGGGGCCGAATGCGTTGGCATTCGGCCTCCCGGAGATTCAGAGAGAAATTCTCTGCCATCCCTAGCTCAGACAGCTTGTCGCACTCAGGGGTTTGTCTGGTTTGTATACCCACAGTTAGTGCCAATTTTCTGGGTAGAAAGGCAGGGTGAAAATTAAATAAATAAATGGCTCTCGCACCAAACTCCGTTAGGACATTCCTTACAGAGGGGGAAGAGAAAGGGAAGCCCCCTCCCCGTCCATTCAGGGGGAGAACAAATGAGTCATCCCTCTCCACCACCTCTTCCTTCTTGACCCATCATAGTTCCCATTGAGGCTCATCAACAGAAGGTTACAGGCTATCACCTGTCCATTGTCAGGTCATGGAGAGAGATTAGCTCCAGGCATCTCCTCTATTTATTGAAATCTTAGAATCAAGAGTCACAGAGATGGAAGAGATCCTGAAGGTGTTTGCAGTCAAAGTTTCTGGGATGAAAGGGACCCCTAAATGTCGTTCAGACCAATCCAAATCCACACCAATATTACAGCTTTCCATTACTTGAAATTAATGGGTGAACAAACAAAACACCATTCAACCCACTCAGTATAAAAATATCTAGCTATAATAACCTTGATTAGATAGATTTATTTTAAAATAAAACAAATCAGGATCACAGTAACTCCTGTCAGCATAAATATGATGGTAAATTGTGATGGATTGACTGAAAAATAATGTAGCAGAGAGTTTCCCAGTATAGTATAATCACAGATTTTTTCTCCTTATTAAATTATCTTTACAATTGAGATTGGGCCTCAGGAGAATAATGTAACATTTGGGGAGAAAGATGCATCCCAAGAGACCACCACCAGAAGCCAAGATGGAGAAGACCTCCACAGCCATCATGGACTTTCCCTTGGTGCTCAGGTAGGTTGGCAAAAAGGAGACCCAAACACTGCAAAACACCAACATGCTGAAGGTAATAAACTTGGCTTCATTGAAGCTGTCAGGCAATTTTCTAGCTAGAAAAGCCACCAAGAAGCTCACGAGAGCCAGGAAACCCATGTAACCCAAGACAGTGTAAAACATGGTGGCTGAGCCTTCATTACATTCAACTATGATCTCTGTTGCCAGGGAATGGAAGTCCAAGTTTGGGAATGGGGGAGAGGTCACTAGCCAGACACCACAGATAACACCTTGGATGAGAGGACAGGCCAGGACAATGGAGTTTGTCAGTTGTCTCCCCAAGAATTTTCTTGCTATGTTTCTGGGTTTGGTTGCCATGAAGGCCAGAACCACCGTGACAGTTTTTGCCAAAATAGAAGAAACAGCAACAGAGAACGTGATGCCAAAAGCAGCTTGTCGGAGAAGACAGGTGACCTTCATGGGCTGACCAATGAAGAGGAAGGAGCAGAGGAAGCAGAGCAGGAGGGAGATGAGGAGGATGTAAGTGAGGTCTTGGTTGTTGGCTTTGACGATTGGTGTGTCACTGTGTTTAATGAAAGTTGCCAGCACTAGAGCTGTGATCAGAGAGAGGAAAAGGGCTAGAGAAACTAAAACAAAACTCAGTGTCTCTTGATAGGAAAGGAAATGGATCTTCTTGGGGATACAGTGGTCTTGGTTCCTGTTTGGGTGTTGATCTTCTGGGCACAGGGTACAGTGATCTGCATCTAGAGTGAGCAAACACTACTGAAATATCTCAAACATGACAGAGATGTCCTTTCTGTGGTGGTCAATTCAGACCACAAAGAAGGAGAAGGAAATATCCACTCTGTAGCTTATTTTACTCTTAAGTATATAACATTTGTTTGATAGCTATCTGTTTAAGCTTCTGAAATGTATTTAATAAGACCACAGATGGAAAGGGTACAAAACTGTTCCTTTTCTTTTCTTCTTGTTTTTACATGCCTATCCGCTGTACCAGACTTACATTTGATATTTTGCAAGGGGGAAAACCCAAATTCTGTACCCAGGAATGAAAACCGGGCAACTGTAAGAACTGAACCATGACCTTTAACCTGCAGCTCCATCTGAATGAGTAAATAAATAAATAGATCCCTATCTGTCATTTTCTTCAGCTTATGGACTGTCCTCTATGTGGGCTAACATGCTCCAATTATTACACGAATGACCAACCACCTGTCCTGATCAGTGTTCTACCCAAACAGCTTCAGGTCTGGTGCCAAAACAGCCATTTTTTAAAGAGATGCATGAGAGTTATTATTTTAAGATTTTAGTAGAAGAATTCTTCAGGAAATTGTGAATACTTTGCAAGCAAATAAAGAACAGAAGGATGCATTCCAAATGGAATTGACAGGAAAAATATTCCTAGGGGAAATGGTGGACTCTTCTCCTTGTCTATGATCATAGAATCATAGAATCATAGAATAGTAGGGTTGGAAGGGGCCTACAAGGCCATCGAGTCCAACCCTCTGCTCAATGCAGGAATCCAAGTCAGAGCATCCCTGACAAATGGCTGTCCAGTAGGGGTGGACGAAAGTCACTTACCTTTCATCTAAGGTTGTTCGCGGTGGGGGGGAGGCGCTTCGCTGCTCCCCCTGCGAAGTTCAGGCCGGGGGGGGGGGAGGCTTCCCGCCTCGCCCCGGCTGAAATTCAGGTCGGGGAGGAGGCTTCCCGTCTCGCCCGGCCGCGAACTTGAAAGTTTTTTTTTTTTTAAACGCCCCCGTGATAGGCTACGTGACGATTAACGTAGCCTATCACGGCTAGATCTGCAAAGTCAGCCATGATAGGCTACGTTAATCGTCACGTAGCCTATCACGGGTGACTTAAAAAAAAAAAGCGCGTACGCTAATGGCGGCCCCCATAGGGAGCCGCCATTCGCGTTCCTTATTTGGTCGCTGTAGTCTACGTAAATGTTTACGTAGACTACGGCGAAAATAAGGGCAACGCAAATAGCATTGCCCTTATTTTCGCCGTAGTCTATGTAAATCTTTACGTAGACTACAGTGACCAAATAAGGAACGGGAATGGAGGCTCCCTATGGGGGCCGCCATTATCCGTATGTGCTTTTTTTAAAAAAAGTCACCCGTGATAGGCTACGTGACGATTTACGTAGCCTATCACGGCTGACTTTGCAAATCTAGCCGTGATAGGCTACGTTAATCGTCACGTAGCCTATCACGGGGGCATTTTTTTTTCTTTCATTGGAATGGCGGCGGCGGCAGCCGGTCAAAAGACCGGCTGCCGCTCCCACCCCGCATGAACACCCGCTGAACCGCCGTCCGGACCCGCCACCGGGAGGGACATTCGGCGAAGGTAAGTCCCGTCCCGGGGATGTGTGTGCGGGGTGCGGGGGGGTGCGGAGGATTTCTCCCCGAAACTTGTTCGGGGGGCTGAACACGTTGGCGCTCAGCCCCCCGAAGTTTCGGGGAGAAATTCTCCGCCATCCCTACTGTCCAACCTCGTCTTGAAGGCCTCCAGTGTGGGAGAGCCCACCACCTCCCCAGATAATTGGTGATCTTCTCCTTGGCCCTGCTCCACTCTGACCCCTGTGCATTTCGCACTTTTATATGGCTCACAAACTTTGAGCTACCTGTCCAGTTGGAAATCCTCCTTTCCGGACAATGATCACATCTGTAGCAGCAAACCAGCTTCCCTTCTGGAACTTTTCTCCAGTACCCTGGAGAGCACCTCTCCACACACCTTGCAAAGGCTGTCTTCTAAAAGGGAAAGACAAGCAGTTCAGGATATCCAGTGACAACAATTGCACTAAAAGGGGGTACTCAGAAGAGATTCCCATTATATGATTTTATTCATTTTTATTTATTTGTGGCATTCATATACTGCTCAATAAAATAAATAAAATAAAATCTCTCAGCGGTTCACAATGTTAAAATACAGTATTAAAAACACAACATTAAAAAAAACCTTCCAACTACAGTGAAATAAAATCAAGGGGCAGTAAAATGGAGCAGCATAATTCATTTACTTCCAGCCCAGAGAAAGTCTGGGTGAAACAGTGTGTTTTCAGGAGGCGTTTGAAAGACATTGCTTTTTCTTCCTCCCGAACTCCACAAGGATGGTGTAGTGATGGATAGCATCACCAATTTAAGGAGGGCCAAATATCTTCTGGATGTCAGCAGAATAATTAGAAACACCATAAAAGAGGCTCAAAGGGGAGAGATAAATTGTAATGCTGGAAGTGGCTGTATCCTGCTGAAGTCAAGGGGAGGGCCCCACTGCAAATCCCCTCCCCCTCCCATGACATCAGGGAGTCCACCGCACTCACTTGTCCAGGGACAGAGCCTGGGACATTTGTCTGCAAAGATGGTTATTCATCACTGGACAACGACCCTTCCCTGGACCCAATAGGTCTTTGATCTCACCTAGAAAGAAGGGAGAAAGCTTCCTCTCTTGGGATGTATAAAAATGTAATAAATAAATAAATAAATATTATTTAGTTCTCCCATGACTCTAGAAAATAGGGAGGCAAACTTTTCTGACCCAGTGGCACATTTGCCCATTTGGGTGCCTGCGGATTTCTTTCTTTTCCTCCCCAACACTGCTTAGATTCCTTCTTTTCTTCAACCCCTAGCTTGGATTCCCTCCTCCCATATTTCTTCCAGTGGAGGCTGCAGAGCACCTTGTATAGCTCCTTAAAGTTCTGACTTCTGGTGACTGAAACCCTGAGCAGATTCACTATTCCACTGACATTGGAGCCAGCAGCCTCCACCGATTTCTTCCCTCCACTGCTGCTGACATTTCCATGGGGTTGGGGGTGGTAAAAGGGATGGTGGGCGAGTAAGAGGTTTGTCAGGTGCCTTTAGTTGTCTTGACGGAGGGGCCCTTGCTGACCACCACCCTAGAATATTCACTTCAACCCCACCTCTGTAGCCCACACAATTGCATCAGATTGAATGGTGAAGTCTTGGCCTGGAGAGGCCCCCGAATCCACACCTCCAACTTTCACAGGATAAAAAGATCCATTTGGGAAGTAGATCCAGTTCAGGATATCATATTTCTTGACATATTCAGTGAAAGAGACTTCGTCTCCAGCACTGTTGTTAAACCGGACGCTCCTCAAAGGATCAAGAATCTGAAATGGAAGAGATACTTAGAAAATCACCTAGGGAGGTGGTGGGCTCTCCCACACTGGAGACATTCAAGATGAAGCTGGTCAGCCACTTGACAGGGATGCTTTGACTTGGGTTCCTGCACTGAGCAGGGGGTTGGACTCGATGGTCTTGTAGGGCCCTTCCAACCCTACTATTCTATGATTCTGTGAAAACAGGGTAGGTTACAGAACACAGGATCATTAGAAGCTGCCTTATATCAAGGGTCAGGCCACTGGTCCATCTAGCCCAGTATTGTCCACACTTAGTGGCAGCAGCTCTCCAGGGTTTCAGGTAGGATTCTTTCCTAGCTCTACCTGGAGAAGCCTGGGATTGAACCTGGGACCTTTTGCATACAAAGCGGGTGCTCTGCCACTGAGCTGGGGCTCCTCCTCCTGTGAGTGAGTTCTGGTGTCTTCTAACATACTGCAACTGCCATTAAGTTAGAAGACTGCTTTTTTCCTGTGCAAATTTTTTTAGTTGAATGCTTTAGATTCATCTTGTTTGGGCACTAACCGTTACAATATGCTTGCCGAGTGTTTGATGCTTTTTGGTTGGTGTCTACATGCTATAACACACCCTCATATCTTTTAGTGGGAGTTGGAGGGAGTTTGCTCATAGCAGCAAAGAGACCAACACCTGGAGGTCTTCAGCTGGCAGTCAGGAAGGAACATGGGGCAGGGGGAGATACCTCCTATGTGGTCTTTGCTTCTGAGGGTTGAGGGGAGCAATACTGATTATAGAGAAGAAATAAATGTTTGGGGTAGAGACATGCCTGGTTCCTCTCTCCTCAATATCCATAGACATAAATACATAATCATTACATAAGCAGTATGTCTGCATGAATGTCTACTCACTTCTTAATGCTCTTTAAGGGAAATCATGGCCATGAAAGAATATCCATGTGGAATATCTTTCTTATGAGCTTTAGAGTGGCTCCCAGGTTCACCCTTTGCTTTCAGGATCAGACCATTGAAAAACCACCAAGGTACCTTTTATAAGATTCCCAAATCTGAAGGGGGAAGTTACCTGCCAAGGCTGGATATTCAGAAGCCTCTTGCCTTCCTTCATCATTGCACGTTTGGCTCCAGATACAGCATGTAACGCATGAGCCACAGAATACACACCATTGTAGACAGCGTAGCTGCGACTGAACATCTTCATTTTGAACAAGGAGGCTGGCAGGTCCTCTGGCTTCTCCTTCCCGGTACATTTTTTGTATTTCCATTGAAAGGTTTGGCCTGATTTCAGAAACTTACAGCCAAATGCCCTTTCCCACCAGAAATGGAGAAAAACATCTCCTTGTGGTTGGAATGGATCTAAAGCTGAGAGGAAACGCTTGAACTCTGGCACAGCCCTTCTGTTGACTCTGAAGTGCAAGGCACCATGAATGGTTTGGAGATACCGCTCTCCCAAGGGGGATCCTGTCACATCCATTTCCCAGTGGGAGGTCATGATCCAAACCTTCCTAAATTGGTTTTTTGTCTTTTCTTTATGATTACCCAACAAAACTGCTAATTGTATTATAACACTGGAGTCCCCAAAGATAATCACCACTTGGGGCTCCAACCAAGAACTGGGAATAAAGCCAGCCTTGACACGATTCATATAAAGCTGGTCCATTGACTTGAAGATTTCTGTGAAGGCCACACAGATGTCATTCTGCTTTAGCATTGGTGTCAGAGTTTGGATGAAATTTTCACCACTGTCGTCACTGTGAACAACCAGCCCAATCCAGTTCCAGTGGAAATGGAGGAGCAGCCGGACTAAGCCCACATACAGAGGAATTTCATTGGGATCGATCCGGAAGAAGGAAGGAAATACCATTTTCTCTGCCTGAACAGGGTTGAATATGCCATAACCAAGCTGAAGGAGAGAATTCCCTGTTTGTCTATTGCAGAAAAATTTTGTGGCATTTTAAAGATTAGCACATTTTTTATGGCATAAGCTTCCCTGGATTACTACAGATGAATTCAGATGCATGATGTGCTACCAAGAAGGAAGTTGTTCATTAAAAAAACAGATATTTAAATATAAACTGAAGTTCCGTGATATCTTTAAGACTCCCCCTGTGTCGATATGTCCCCCCAAAGTCAGGTCTGCCATGCAGGTAACTCTGACACAGTTTCTAACCATTGCAATGAATACGCACATGGGTTTATATTCAAAGCATGGGACTCTTTTTAACACATACTGGTAGCTTTCTAGCTATAGAGCCCCTTTCCAAAGACAATATTGATAGCCCAATACATAAAAGACTGACAAACTGTATATTGTTGGGGGAGGGGCTTCCCCCAATCCTCGAAGGTGTCACTGCATTGGTTGAGTGCAGCAAGAGCAACAAGGAGTCTTGTAGCACCTTCTTTGTGAGATTTAAAGGTGTCGCAACGCTCCTTATTTCTCACTATCCAAAACCTTTTCTTATGCAACAGACCAACTGCTAGCTAGGAATAGATGCAATAGCCTCCTGAGATTCCTGGCTACCACTAAGGTTACCATGTGGCTGTTTAGCCAAAGTCAGAAGCCCCCCTACTCCTGCCACCCAGGATTGACTAAACACACCTACTGCATGGGCAGATGTTTTCAAAGTTTGACCTTTCCATCTTAGGGTTCCCAAGCTCTGCATGTTTCTTACATCTATCCCCAGATGCATGTCTCCCACATCTATCCCCTTACCTGTGGGATCTTGTAGATGCCCATTAAGGATGCGATCTCCCTTGAGGATTTGGAGTCGAGACCCCCAATAACTGAGAGCAGTTTATCCTGCCTGTCACATTTATAATTGGGCATCATTCTCCCCTGAGTGGACAGCATAGAGAGACTGTTCTCATGCATCACACTGACAATGTCCATGTGCTCATAGATGCGGAAGCCGAGCGTTATGTTGGGAAGGAGAGTTCCAGCCTTGTTGAGCTCAGTGATGGCAAATGCCAAGGCCAGAAAGTGCTGGTAGTTCCTGATTATCGTCCTGTAATGATGAGAGTGACATTGGGAGGTGGGTGGGGATCCCAACATGACTGATGGGAAGTAGTGGGTTAAAATGTCCATCTTGTTCAACCCTCTTTGAACAAAGGCAAAACCTTCTTAAGCAAAGACATCTATGTGAAGGATTCACGGACAAATTTAGATTACCCCACTGACACATTGAGACATGAAGTCTTGCTAGTTGCATTTAGCTTAATCTAAGAGCTTTACGGCCACAAATGGCGTAGCTGACGCCATTTGCGTCCGGAGTGAGCCCTCAGCCAGCGATGCGGCACAGCTGGTGCTATGGAGCCAGCCAGCGGCTCTGTGGAATCTCCATGGAGCAGAGCCAGCTAGGGATGTCAGAGAATTCCCCCCGAAATCCATCACGGAATGAAGCCCCCACCCCCCCAACCCATGAAAGGCTCACAGGACAAAGTCCCTGCTGCCCCCACCCCACAAAAGGCACGCGAAACGGAGCACTTACCTGCTCCCGTCCGCGCTGCTTTGCACATGGCGGCCCTCCTGGCTGCCATTTGCTTCCTCCTCTTCCTAGCCATGATAGGCTATGTAAATACTTATGTAGCCTATCATGGCTAATGCATTTGCGTCCCTGCGGAGGCCGTGATAGGCTACGTAAGTATTTACGTAGCCTATCACGGCGGGGGTGGGGGAAACCCCAGCGTATGCAAATGGCGGCGGCTACCGCCATTTGCATATGCTGGGATTTTTTCCCCCTTGCCATGATAGGCTACGTAATTATTTACGTAGCCTATCACAGCGGGGGAAAAAAAACCCAGCATACGCAACTGGTGGTGGCTACCGCCATTTGCGTACACTGGGGTTTTTCTCCCTGCCATGATAGGCTATGTAAATATTTACATAGCCTATCACGGCTCACTACAGGGACGCAAATGGCGGCGGCTATGACAGCCGCCATTTGCGTCCCTGCAGGGCTGCCCAGCGGCCAGATGTCCGGCTGCGGGCAGCCAGAGCCGGCCGGTGGCTCTGTGGCTTGGGCGCGGAGCGGAGCCGGCCAGGCAGGATTCTGGGGGGAGGGACGGAGCTCCTCCCCCCCGTTGAGGATTCCGGGGGGAGGGATGGAGCGCCTCCCCCCCACCGCAGATGCCCCTGCGTGGAGCCAGGTAAGGGATTCGTACATCCCTAGAGCCAGCTGAAGAGGATTCTGGGGGAGGACCGGCTCGCCTCCCCCCATGGGCGGATTCCCCCCCAGAGCAGCAGGTTGGGAATCTGCCCATCCCTACACAGCGGTGTAGTGGTGGCAGGTCACCCTGGGGCCTCACTCCAGTACTTTTTTGGAAGCCAGCCCCCAGCTGGGGCGCAGTCTGCTAGGGAAGGCGGAGGGAGCAGAGGGAGTGCGGGCGGCTGCCTCTTGTCTCATCTACTGTGCAGAGCAGGCCAGACAAAGGGAGCGAGCGAGAGAGGGAGCCTGAGGGCGCTCGGCAACCTCCTCTCCCCCCACCTCCTCCTCCTCAGCTCTTGGTTCTCCGCCCGTCCCTGCTCCATGCCTGCGCACCTGGCGCTGCCCTCGTCTCCTGCAACACTGACCACCCATTCAGGGCTGCTGCTGCTGGCCATGGCAGCAGCAGGGGGTGGGGTGCTGCCACCATTATTTACTTATGGGGCAGGGCAGGTGGCTTGCTTGTGCCCATTTTTAGGATTTACCACACAATTTTAAGAAGGATGCAGACAAACTGGAGAGGGTTCAGAGGAGGGCAACAAAGATGATCAGAGGACTGGAAACAAAGCCCTATGAGGAGAGATTGAAAGAACTGGGCATGTTTAGCCTTGAGAAGAGAAGACTGAGGGGAGATAGGATAGCGCTCTTCAAGTCCTTGAAAGGCTGTCACAGAGAGGAAGGCCAGGATCTCTTCTAGATCATCCCAGAGTGCAGGACACGGAATAATGGGCTCAAGTTGCAGGAAGCCAGGCTCTGGCTGAACATCAGGAGAAACTTCCTGACTGTTAGAGCAATACGAGAATGGAACCAATGACACAGGGAGGTGGCGGGCTCTCCTACACTGGAGGCGTTCAAGACGAGGCTGGACAGCCATCTGTCAGGGATGCTCTGACTTGGATTCCTGCATTGAGCAGGGGGTTGGACTCGATGGCCTTGTAGGCCCCTTCCAACCCTACTATTCTATGATTCTATGATTCTATGATTCTATGATTCCTATGTATGTTTACTCAGAAGCCAGTCCCACTATGTTCATTTGCCAATTGGGCTTTCTCCCAGGGAAGCCTTAGCTGCCTTCCCAAGATCTCTGTCAATTTAATTCAAAATAAACACCCATTGGATTGCACTGTTAATTCTTGAACGTTAATTTCTACAGGAAGCAGAATTGCCAAATGCAACCTGCTCTGTCGGCTACACCTTTTGGTGCAAGGTTGGCATGTATCTGGGCAAACAAACCCTGGTGGAGGGAAGGGAAACAGGAAAAAATCAGTTGGGGGGGGGAGAGGAAAAAGAAGGTGTGTGCGTGCGTGCGGTTCAATCCAGCTGGGTGTGTGGATGTTTCTGTTGTGGGATGAGACAGATATAATAAAGGAGCTTAGGAAAGGCTAATGGGTAATGCTGGGGTGCTAAGGGAGTGTGCAAGGGGGCTGTGTAAATGAGGACTGTCCATGAGGGCTGAGTTGAGAGGGTGAAGCTTCCATAGAGCATCATATTTTGAAAACCTAAAATGTTTGTGTCTGAGTGAGTGAGCGAATGAATGAGTGAAAAAGATTAACACCCCTGCATTTTTCCTCAGACGTCCAAATACCCCTGCCTTACTCTCAGGTAGGGATGTACGAATCCCTTACCTTGCCGTCCATTGGCGGGTCCGCCAGGGGTTCGCGGGGGGGGGAGGTGATCTGTTCCTCCCCCCCTGGAATCCTTGCCGGCTGGCTGTGCTCCACTTTGACTCCACGGAGCTGCCAGCCGGCTCCGAAGCCCCAGTGATACGGCTGCCATTGCCGTATCGCTGGCTGGACTGACGTACTGTGGACGCAAATGGTGTCTGGCTAGAGATGTACGAAAATTCCGCTACGGATCTCGGGGAGGCCGAATGCCAGTGCATTCTGCCCCCCGAAATCGGTGGTGGAATGGCCTGCCACACCCCCGCCTCCCCGGGACGAGACTTACCTTGGGTGGATCTTCCTGGCAGCGGTGGCTCTGGCGGCGGCTCCGGCGGTGGTTCGGCGGCAGCAGCTGTGCCGCCCGGTCTTCCGACCGGCCGCCGCCGCCATTTCCAGTTGAACAAACAAACAAAAACAAACATGATAGGCAACGTAAAGATTTACATAGCCTATCATGGCTAGGTTTTTTTAAAAAAACGTGATAGGCTACGTAAATGTTTAAGTAGCCTATCATGTCTGACTTTTTTTAAAAAAACAACAATAACGTGTATACACAAATGGCGGCGGCCAGGGCCACCGCCATTTGCTTTCCTTATTTTGGCACGTCTTAGTCTACGTAAATATTTACGTAGACTAAGACGGCGAAAATAAGGGGAATGCAAATAGCGTAGCATCCTCTACACTATTTGCGTTCCCCTTATTTTCATCGTCTTAGTCTACGAAAATGTTTACGTAGACTAAGATGTGCCAAAATAGGGAACGCAAATGGCAGCGGCCCTGGCTGCCGCCATTTGCGTACGCGCGTTGTTGTTGTTTTTAAGTCAGCCGTGATAGGCTATGTAAACATTTACGTAGCCTATCATGGCTGACTGCAGGGGCACAAATGGCGGCGGCTATGGCCACCGCCATTTGCGTCCCTGCTAGCCAGCAGCCGGATGTCCTGCTGCTGGCGGAGCCGGCTGGTGGCTCCACAGAATCCCTGCAGAGCACAGCCGGCCGGCCAGGATTCCGAGGGGGGGGAAAGAACAGAGCGCCTCCCTCCCTGGCGAGGATTCCGGGGGGAGGGACGGAATGCCTCCCCCCCAACCATAAACATAATCCGTGAAAGGTAAGTGCCTTTCGTACTTCCCTACGTCTGGCGTAGCAGACACCATTTGCGTCCCTGCTCTTTGACATGATAGGCTACATAAATCTTTACGTAGCCTATCGTGCGAAGGAACAGGGATGCAAATACGTCATTTGTGCCCCTGTTTTTTCACACAATAAATCTACGTAAAAGATATATGTAGCCTATCATGTCAAAAAGCAGGGATGCAAATGGCGTAGCAGATTTGCGCCCACAGTCCATCAGCCCAGCCAGCAATATGGCAATGGCGCCCGTAGCGCTGGGGCTTCGGAGCCGGCGGCAGGAAGGATCCAGCTGGCGAGGGACTTCGTGGGGAGGCGGAGTTAGAAGATCCGATCCTCCACGGACTTCAGGGGGCCAGATTCAATAGAATCCGGCCTCACTGGGGTCCGTGGAGGATTTCTCCAACATCCCTACTGTCAGCTGCACTGTTTTTGGATCCCAGTTGAAGGTGGTATATCTTACAAAGTTGTACAATATTAGAAGGGGCGTGGCTGTGACAGGGCGTGGCTGTGACTGTCAGGAGGGGACGCTGCACTTCTGAATTTGCCACTACACTACTGTACAAGCATCTACATATACAAGCATCCCTGGGAGAAAGAGGGGGCCTGTTTAACACCTTGGAAAGCCTCTGATAGATCCCGAGCTAGAGAGGATTGATGGTCTCACTCAGTGTGAGTCAGCTCCTGGTGTTCTTTTATTCAGAGCCATGAGGACTGGCACCTTTTTTTATTCTAGTCAAACTACTGAAACAGCACCTGTTCTGCCCATTGAAGCTTCCAATCCCTGAAAGAATTTCTAGGTAGGACTGGGAAGGAAAGCCTTTGCCATCCAGTCCAGGAGAGACTGAACTAGATGGACTGACCGTGTCTCTTGGTAGAAGGAAGCTTTCCGGGTGGTTCAGTCAATTTTGTTTTGCTCCCTTTACAGAGCATCTAGAGACGTAGATGTAGACAGGAATTGCTGAGTCTTTTGTGGTCAAAAATATCTGAACACATATGTCAAATGATATGGATTGATGCATTTTTTTTTAAATACATTATAAATCTATTTTAAAAACTGGGGCCCAGTTTGCTGTGTAATAGGACTTTGTGCATAGAAATGGAGATGAGTGAAAGGGCTATAGATTCTTTAGCTTTTCTTTTCCCTTTTTGGATTTTCTTTTTCAAGGTGGGAATAACTCAGTCATTGTTGCATTTAATGTCTATTTAACTATGTTTGATTTTTTTCTGAAAGCTTATTCCATGCAATAAATATATTACTGGCGGACGGTTAATCATTTCAGTATTTTATTATGAGAACCCTTATTTCTGGGGCTACAAAAACCACACAATTATTGCATGCTACAGAATCTCATCCACACCCTGCAAAATGCCTGAAGCATCCAGCCATTGGGAACTCCAAATGTCCCCTGCATTTGGCCATGGATGATGGGAACTGTGGCCCAAACAACATCTGGGGATTCCAGGTTGGGCACCAGATCAGGAGTGGACAGACTCCAAGACTGCAGAAGCAACTTGATTTTTTATGAGCCCTGCCCTGAGATCCTCCAATGGGAGCCTGGTGTAAAACAGACACAGAGGGGGGAGGGAAGCGAGAGTGAGTGTGTGTGTGTGTGTGTGTGTGTGAGAGAGAGAGTTAAAATTAAACTGAATGGAGCCCACAGGCCTTGGACACAAAACCCCATTCCTGGTTACCCCCAAGTTTTCTTCTGTTCATCTGTATAATTTATGGCAGAAGGGAGTGATTTGTTGCTGCTGTTATTATACAATTGATTGTCAGCAATTCGTTCTGATCTGCTGCAAATCACCAGAGATCTACCAGTAGATCCAGATCTATGTCCCCCCACCCCTGTCTTAGATGAAGTCTGCTTGGGGCAGAGGCAGGGGGACATTTCATAGTCAGTAGTAGATGGTCAACATGAAATCAAATGATTGGTTAGCTCTGCCTCTGCTCCTTGCACAAACCCCCTCAGAACAATGCCACAGAAGAACACTCAAGTCTTTGACTCTCATTATGCATCAAAGTCAGTTATGACAAGCCTCCAAGACTCGTATATCAAACCAGAAAATTTTGAACCTGAGCAACACTGCTGATGCATATCTCTGGAAGGAGCTTGCTGAAAGCAAAGCAGGCAAACATCTGTCCCAGATCCCTCATGTGGAAACTTACACCTGAATAGTGGAGAACTCTGTTGTGGCAAAACTACGAAAGTCTTCTGACTTCGTATAATAGTAACTGCCAAGTGGTAAATTCCCACCGAGAATGAGGTCTCCTGGCCAGTAATATTCGCCTTCCACTTCATAACGCCTAGTCTTAGGGCATGTGGTCCTCAGCATCCTCTGGGTGGCCGGAGGCAGCATCCAAAATATTAGAAGCAGCCAAATCCTCTGTGGCATAGGAAGACCTTCCCTTCAAGGTCAGAGACAAACAGAACCTGAAGGAGATGGGAGTATTCAGGATCCAGCAGGGGAATTAGATCTTGGCAAGAAATGAGCAGACACCAAATGATCAGACACCACCCTAGCCCCACATGGAAGGACTCAGGGCGTATTTATTTTAAGCATATTTTATCCAGGATTCATTTGTTATTGACTTCCTGGATGGAAATCCATTAGGGATTCCTCAAGAATAACTGTCATTTTGATAATTCTTGGTTAGATATCTAACATAGCCCCAGAACACTGAGCTACCTTCACACTTCTGAGGGAGAAAAACAGGTTTGCATCACTCCACGCTTCTCTCTGGGCCAGGTGTCAAATTCTGCCCTTTGACCTGTGCAAATGTGATCACCTAATTCCAAAATGGAGTCCAGTCTTGTGACTACACTCATTGGACCAGATTGATGGCTGGGAAAGGATTGAGATGATATCTGGTTATAGCATGCAGGGCTGGGCAATAAGGCCACATAGTATGCAGGGCTGGGCTGGATGAAATGATCGGTGCGTCTGCAGTTATAACATCTTGCAAGGGCAGAGGACCTAACAGGATGGCCCACTTAGAAAGACCTATGGAATCTGAGGGATCGCTGAATGCTTTGGAGGAGCTTTTGTTTGGCATGGCTGACTCCCCTGCTGAGGCCCTAGTCTCATGTTGCACCTAAGTGTCCTCCCTGGCTCTGTGGAGCACAGATGGCTCCCTGGATTTCAGGAGAGCTTTGGGTTATGAAGCAGCCCAGATAACAGCTAGAGCTCAAGTGGTGTAAAGATCAGAACAAATGTGACTGAACACAGGTTAAAACTCATAATCACGCCTACCATGTGGTGGTTGTGGCAGTGAAGAAGGCCTACATTTTGGCTACTCTTGTACTTTCAAGTGGATGGATCTGACTTTAGGTGTCAGCATCTGCCCTTGGACCTGCGTGAAGCATAGCACATAAACCCAAAGTTCACATCTCAGGAGCCAAGGCAGCATGGAAGTTCCCCTGCTGCCATCCCAAGGCATATGTTCCGGTTGAGTACTTGAATTGCAACCTGAAATTGATCCTGCAGAAGGTTACCTGGGGGAAACTTCAGAGCTAGGGGGCCATGTTGCCTTGAGCTTGTCTGTCTCAGAGGATCCTGCCTGGCATCCAGGTTTTTTTAGCCATCCCTCAGGCTACAAATAGCACTGTCTCTATGAAGCTGACAGGATAGTGGTTAGAGCTCAAGTGGTGCAAGGATCAGAACAAATGCAACTGAGCAGAGGTGAAAACAGATTATCACACCTACTATGTGGTGATGGTGGCAGTGAAGAAGGCCTATTTCTTGACCACTACTGCACCCTTGAGTTGACTGGCCTGTGTGGGCCTTGGGCTTCTGTGAAGCTGAGCACCTAAATCTAATATTCACATCTCAGGAATCCAGGAAGCATGGACCTTCCCCTCTGATCCCCAGACAGGTGTTCTGGTTGAGTGCTAGAACTACAGCATGAAATTGGTCCTGTGGATGTTACATGGGGAAATCCTCCGACCTAGGCTAACATGCCCTCCAGATGTTCTGGACTAGAACTCCCATAATTTATCACCAGTATGGCCATTGGCTATGGTGGGTGGGAATAATGGGATTTGCAATCCAACACATCTGGATTGGATTCAGTGGGGGAAGGCAGGTCTGTATCAGCTTTACCAGGGGTGCAAGATGTATCAAGGTACAACTAAATTTGCTGCCCTATAAAGTACTTTGCCCTGTGTGACTCAGGGATTATCGAGCCCTTCAGAAGCAAATGAAGATGTCCAATTGAGATGGTGCCAAAGCCTGGCAGATTGATCTGTATATTCAGTGGACAAGATAGGGGTGGGGTGGGACTGACAGTGGCCCCCAGTGGCCCTCCACACACCTAAGTGGCCCTGAACACACACCTCCAAGTTGCCTTCATCCCCATTCACTCTGATATGAATGTCCAGTAACGTAGGAAGGGAAGCCAGAGGAGATGCACTCTTAGCACTGGGTGGACAGAGAAAGGAGTGAGAGTACACATTTCTCATGCAGGATGTACTGGGTTTGATCAGCAACATCTTCAGCTGGGGTTGGGAAAGGCTCTTGTCTGAAACCCCAGAGAGCCACTGCCGATCAGGAAAGACCAGGGGTAGGCAATATGGCACCCATGGGCACCAGTACATCCTCAGACACCTTTCCTGCCTCCTGCTGAGGTGCCCTACCTCCCTTTAAGGAGGCATATTCCTTGTTGACCAGCCACAGTAGCCAGCCACAGTTAGAGCTGGTTAAACCAAAGGAAAGGGAATGAACTAGGCAGTAGCTTGTTAAATGGCTCAAGGACTCTGAGGAAGAAGGAGGAGATGGGACAGAAGCACAGGATAAAAGTCTGAATGCTAGAAGCTCAGAAGAATACCAGGGAAACAGCTGGATTGAGAGAGAATCTCCCCCCCCCCACACACATAATGGAAGAATACAGTCCTTCATATTCCCTGGTGTGTTTATTCCTCATTTTGTCCATTCCCTGAGCATGTGCAGAGTGTGCTTTTTATTCAAACAAAGAGAAGGTTGCTAATCTTTCCCTTCATGCTGCATTTGTACAAGTGTGACTGCTTCAGAAAGAACTTTCCATTATACTGTCTTTTTTTCATGGGTTTCATAACAGAAGTGTGGTGTAGTTGTTAGAGGCCAGCCCAGAGTCACCCAGTGAGGTAACTAACAGGAGGTTTGATCATGAGCTGGATGTGGAAATACAAAGCTGAGCTGTGGGCAAATGGGGTGATGACATGTGTAGGAGTAAGTCACCTTGAACTCAGTAAGACTTACTTCTGAGTAGACATGCACAGTGTTGGTTCTCCTCTCCATTTTAGCCTCACAACGTCAACAACAATGCTGGATGTGGAAATAGAAAGCTTAGCAGGGAGAATAATACCTCCTGCAGGGCTCCAGGACCGGCATGGTCATTTTAAAAGGTTCTTTCTTTCTTTCTTTCTTTCTTTCTTTCTTTCTTTCTTTCTTTCAACAGCGTTGCTTTAAACAAAGTGTGCATCGCTCAGCCACACCTAGGGCAGCCTTATTTTGGGAAGCCCCTAGGAGGAGGAAGTGTTTTGGCTGAAAGTAATTACTGCACGTCTCAGGGCAGGGGAAAAAATACGTAAATATCTACGAAAAATAGCCTTTCTTATGGAAGTTATGCAGAATTACAGAGATGGCTGGGCACCAGAATTACAGTTGTCGGCACGGATTTATCTTCGCAATTTTCGGAGTGGAAAAAAAGAGAGGAGAATTCCGGGGGCTTGTTAAGGACAGAATGGAGCACTGGCTGCAAACTGCGGAAGTCAAGTGGCACGGAAGGTACACAATTCGTACATCCCTAGAAAACTGTCCTAATTACATACTTCCAGCAGGCAGGAATGTAGGCTATAAGTACAGGAGAGGAGAGAGAAGCAGCATTGTGGCTGTGCCTCCATGGAAGAAGGAAACATAGATAAGGGCAGAGGGAAGGAACATTAAATAGAGGTGCTGGATGAGGAGAGGAAGAAAAAAGAGAGGGGCCAAAGCCTAGGGAAAGAGGAAAAATGATGGCGCCGAAGGGGGAGAAAGGGAGAGAAAAGGAAGGGCCAGGTCAGAGGGAGAGGAAGAACAAATGGAGAAGCCACAACCGATTTGGGTTGTGATTCTTGGATAGAGTATGTGGGTATTGATTGAGAATTAATTTTAGAGGCATTTATTTAGAGGTGATTTGCGTAAATTATTTGGCTTACCTTCCGTGAAATGGGTGTTCTGTTGCACCAGAAAAACGAGCATTCAAAGGACTGATTCTGTGCTTTGGGGCTCAGACTGTATCTCTGCCTTGTACTCAGGTTAGGGTGCAAGTTATTTGTATTTTAGCCAAACCAGTTTGCCTCTGTGAAGTAGGGGTTTGTTGCAGCAGAAAATGTTGCAATTGTTCACATCCCCATGGATGCTATTTTGTGATGGTGTATGCCCACAGAACTTTCTCAAGATTTCAGATCTTCCCACAGGCCCAAAACACTTGAGGACCCTTGATCTATTTTGTATTGGGCCTCTAATCTAATAGTGTCCTGATTCAGTAATTGTTTTCTTTCTTTTTCCAGCTGTTATATAGATAAATGATCCCATTACAACAGCTTTAAAGTCAACCCATAATATGGTAATTTGATGACCCCTATCCCCACACACCCCACATGATTTCTAAAATAGCTTACTATATCACTGGGAATTTTATTGTTGATATTTTTATGAGAAAAGGGAGAATGGCCAGAACCAAAAGGAGGCAAGACCAGAGCCAAATCTGCCATTAAAGCATAATTGTTCTTGTCAATAGTGTTTGTAATTAAAATATATCCACAATTCACTCTGATCAGGCAATTTCATGTCCCTGATATCCCACAGTGTTTTTAATTAAAATATATCCCAACACAGTTCACCCCACTCTGGCACTTTAAGTTCATTTCCCTAGTTTAATGATGTCACTCATTTCATTTTCATGTAAACTTTCAATTTCATTCCTGCCTACACGTACCCACCCACTGCCCTTTATTCCTATGGCTCTTCCCTGGGGGATGTTTCAAAAGCTGTGCTTCTTTGCACCTCCTGGAAGCACCATTGGGGGCAGCATTGAAAACTGCCTGAAAGGAAGCTGATGGAGCCATAGAGCCTTCTGACTCTGGAGGGAAGAGTGACATCAAGGAGCTCATCTCAGTTGGCTCTTTGGCTCTGGTCATGAAAGTGTCCTCAAGGTATGGGAGGATACTGCAACGTTTGACATAGAAAAGGTGATCCAGTCCTAGAGTTTCTTCTGCAAAGTGAGACAACACTGCAATCTCCCCCACCCCAAGAGTGAGGGAGTGGTTTAATGGCAAGAAGGTGAGCAGGTTAGGGGCAGCAGGGATTCTTGGAGGGGTATTTTCTTGACAACACAGCAGGGCCAGTACTGGGCTTTTAGACAGTGGGGGGGGGGGTGTTGGCATTTTTTTCAATGGTGGAAATGGTTGGGCAGGTTGTGGGAGTTCTTGGGGAGCCACTCCACAAGGCTTTGGATGTACAGGTTGTGGGTTGGGCACCACTGATATAGAGAGAATGGAGCCAGTCTTCATCTCTTTTCTTCCATTTGCCCCTCTGCATCCAACCATTCTACTGAAATTGGGGCACCATCACAGAGAAGCTTGGTTTCTCTTCTTCTGTCAATAATATTTAAATATCAGACAGATGCCACAGAAAAATACAATTAGTCCTTGAATATACGTTGTGCTGTATGGACTAATATGCATAGGACTTTTTTTTCTTCTTCTGGTGGGTTCAAATGATGTCAAAAACCTGCTGTTCTCCACTGATGTACCCATTCCTTGAAAACATTTGGAATGGTATTAAATATCATGTTAAAAAAATCCTACCATCATTAATTCCCCTTCTCTAAATCCACCTATTTTTGTGGCTAATTTTGTACAGCACATTGGGAGGCTTTGATTGAGGGCCTCAACAAACGTTATTGTGATTACATTTTAAGTTAAGAACATAAGAACAGCCCTGCTGGATCAAACCAAGGGTCCATCTAGTCCAGCATTCTGTTCACATGGTGGCCAACCAGCTGTTCACGGGAAACTCACAAGCAGTTCATGACTGCAAAACATACCTGCTTTCATTCTAATTTGAATGTCCTTTGAGGTCCCAAGAAATTGTATTTGAAATTACTATTGCAATGCCGCTAGTCTTGTTGTGTGTCAAGAAAAATATTTGATCAGCACTTCCCCAAATGCTTTGGTAATCAGATCGATATATCAGGGCCAAACTACACATGATATTGCACATAACAGCTGATGAGTGGGTGGGGGGACACCAAGTAATATTGGGACCATGATGTATGTGTGTGTGAGGAGCATGGCCCTTTTCTCCTACATCTGAGTGCTGATGAAAAACTACCTCCCCCCAAAACTGCTCTTTGCACCAGAAGGGAAGCTCCCACTGGTACCATTGGAAACTTCAATTGCACAGCAAGGAACAGCTGTCAGGTCTTCCAGTCTTGACCAGGCAAAGGATAAAAAACCCCTTTCCCCTCTGCCATGGTCCTGATCTACCACTATCACAAACCTGGTTGCTATTTTTGCAATAATATATGGACACAACTGCTATCATGTGATTGTCATATCTAGTTTGACCCTTAAACCAGTGCTTGTTTGATCCTAGAATTCTCTGTTAGCTGAGATGGTGGGAGACTGTAAGAGGAGCAGAGATTCGGTGAAGTCCCCACCCAATTAATGCCAAATTATTAATGAATATAGTATATCTACGGAGTTAAGATGAAATGGAATGAGAGAATTATCTACAGGCTTACAATGAATATTGTCAATGAATATTGAATATTCAATGAATATTGAAATACTGAAGTGTTTCAAACATGACCCAGATGTTCTATTTATGGAGGCAAATGAGATGGAATGTCCAGTGAAGGGAACAATGTCTCTCTGATTAGGGATGGATGGACACACCTTCATCTGCTTAATTCATCTAAAATATATCACCAGTTATTAACTCCTAATGATTTTCAATATATATATGATAGCAGTTCACAAAATGTCCCTCTCTGGATTTTTAGAATTGCTTAGCCTAAAGTAAATGGATCAGGCAAAAAAAGAAGCACACCAAAAACATGGATTTGACTGGCTAGTGTTATTTTAAAATAAAACAAATAAAACCACATTAACTCCTGTATTGATAAATCTGATGGGGAATTTTGATTGATTGGCTGGGAAATTAAGTAGCCAGGAATTTCCCAAAGCATAAAAATAACAGATTATTTTTTCCTTATGAGATGATCTCGGCTATTAAGATGGGGCCTCAGCACAATAATGTAGCATTTGGGGAGGAAGATGCAATCGAGGAGACCAGCACCAGAGTCCAAGATGGAGAAGATCTCCACAGCCACCATAAACTTCCCCTTGGTGCTCAGGTAGGTGGGCACAAAGGAGATCCAAACACTGCAAAACACCAGCATACTAAAGGTGATAAGCTTGGCTTCATTAAAGCTGTTGGGCAATTTCCTTGCTAGGAAAGCCACCATGAAGCTAATGAGGGACAGGAAACCCACATAACCCAAGACAGTGTAGAACATGGATACTGAGCCTTCATTACATGCCACTATGATCTCTCCTTCCAAAGAATGGAAGTCTAAGTCTGGGAATGGAGGAGAAATTACCAGCCAGACAGCACAGTTCACAGCTTGGATGAGGGGACAGGCCAGGACAATGAAGTTTGCCAGTTGTCTCCCCAAGAGTTTTCTTGCTATGTTTCCTGGCTTGGTGGCCATGAAGGCCAGCACCACTGTGATGGTTTTTGCCAGAATGGAAGAAATGGCAACAGAGAAGGTGATGCCAAAAGCAGTTTGTTGGAGAAGACAGGTGATCTCCGTGGGTTGACCAATGAAAAGGAAGGAGCAGAGGAAGCAGAGTAGGAGGGAGATGAGGAGGACGTAAGTGAGGTCTTGGTTGTTGGCTTTGATGATTGGTGTGTCACAGTGTTTAATGAATGTTGCCAGCACTAGCGATGTGATCAGTGAGAGGAAAAGAGCTAGAGATACCAAAATAGATCCCAATGTCTCTTGATAGGAAAGGAAGTGGATCTTCTTGGAGATACACTGGTCTTGGTTCCTGTTTGGGTGTTGATCCTTTGGGCATGGGATACAGGAAACTGCATCTGGAATGAATAACAACTACTGAAGTATTTCAAACATGACCCAGATGTTCTATTTATGGAGGCAAATGAGATGGAATGTCCAGTGAAGGGAACAATGTCTCACTGATTAGGGATGGATGGACACACCTTCATCTGCTCCATTCGGGCAGTTGACAAGCCGTCCTCATTGCTCACACACTTAAGCTGCATGGTGGGACCTGCAGGATGGCTCAGCAATTGCCCAAAAAGCACTGAGGAGCTGTTTGTCCCCTTACCGAGTCGGCATTGTGTAAAGAAATTGTGGCTCAGGTTAGTTCCGCATATGTAAGATTGAGTCTATGGCTGCTTTAAAGGGGCAATGACTCAAGAGTACAGGTGTAAAGGGCCCTTTGCACTGTAATCTTGAATCATTGCTCCTTTAAGGCAGCCATAGACTCAACTTTAAATATGTGGAAGTAACTGAGCCACAACTGCATGCAGAATTGCAGCTAGGTGAGGGGCAGCTGGCCCCACAGTGCTTCCTGCTGGTTGCCGAGTGGGGAAGTGAGCCCCCTGCAGCCTGGTGAGTGGGGTTCAGGAGGCCAGATGGGGAGGAGGGGAGGCCATCAGACTCCACTCCCTCCTCAGACTCCTGCACTATCCTTACCTTTGATTGCTATCTGTTTCAGCAAGACACTACATGAGAATAGAGTTTGAAAAGTTACAACCCCCACTTTTTTAACATTACAGTCTCCTGTATCAACCTCATGTTCAATACTACCATGGGTAGAAATAAAATTCTGATAACTGTAAGAATTGAATCATGATCTGTCACATGGATTGTCTTCTGAAGGAGAAAATAAATGGATGTCTGTCTGTCATTTACTTCATATTATTAACTATCCCCACAAGAGATGTGGTGCTACGTTATCTGCGGAATGATGTTGCAGAAGAAATGAAAAGGTGATGTATTTGCCACTTGGGGTATCATGTCCCATTACAAGAATGGCCAACCACCTGCCCACGTCAATGTTCTGCCCAAATAGCTTCAGATCTGATGCCAAAACAGTCAAGGTTGGGGTAGGGATGGCAGAGAATTTCTCCCCAAAACTTCGGGGGGCCGAGCGCCAACGCATTCGGTCCTCCGAAGGTTGTTCGGGGAGAACTTCTCCACCCCCCTGCCCCCCGCCCCCCCCAGGATGGGACTCACCTTTCACGAACGTCCATCCCGGCGGCGGGTCCCGATGGCGGTTCGGCAGGTCTTCTTCAGGAGCGGGGGTGGCAGCCGGTCTTTCAACCGGCTGCCGCCGCCGCCATTACAAGCAAAGTAAAAAAAAAAACAACGCCCCTGTGATAGGCTACGTAACGATTAATGTAGCCTATCACGGCTAGATTTGCAAAGTCAGCCATGATAGGCTACGTTAATCGTCACGTAGCCTATCACGGGTGACTTAAAAAAAAAAAAGCACGTATGGCTAATGGCGGCCCCCATAGGGAGCCACCATTCACGTTCCTTATTTGGTCACTGTAGTCTACGTAAAGATTTACGTAGACTACGGCGAAAATAAGGGCAATGCAAATAGCGTTGCCCTTATTTTCGCCGTAGTCTATGTAAATCTTTATGTAGACTACAGGGACCAAATAAGGAACGCGAATGGCGGCTCCCTATGGGGGCCGCCATTTGCGTACACACTTTTTTTTTTTTCAAAGTCACCCGTGATAGGCTACGTGATGATTAATGTAGCCTATCACAGCTGACTTTGCAGATCTAGCCGTGATAGGCTACGTTAATCGCTACGTAGCCTATCACAGGGGCGGGGTTTTTTTTTACTTTTCTTTTGAAGTTCGCGGCCGGGGAGACGGGGCGCTTCTCCCTGGCCTGAATTTCGGCCAGGCGAGGCGGGAAGCCTCCCCCCCAGCCTGAACTTCGGGGGGAGCAGCGAAGCGCCTCCCCCCCACAGCGAAGCAAGCTGCGAGACCAGGTAAGTGACTTTCGTGCACCCCTAGGTTGGGAACATGGGTCTTAAAAAAAATGTATGAAAAGGTGAGCCAATGAGAATATGGAAGACAAGCCAACAGAGACTGAACTGGAAAGTTCTTACACATCAATATTTGTGAATTCCTGACAATTATTACTTCTTCTTCATCACCTAAATGTAACAATTCCACAGGAAACCCATAGAGGTATACAGCCCCAAATGTAATGTTATTCCTAGTGAAATTCCATGATCTGGTCTCTCCCTGTTCCACTGATGGAATAGTAATGCTGCACTTTAATATGGCTCCCGAGGTTTCAGCTACCTGTCTGGTTAGAAATTGTCCCTTCCAGACAACGATCACATCGATAGCAGCAAACTGGCTTCCCCTCTGGAACTTTTCTCCAGTACCCAGAAGAACACCTCTCCACACACCTTGCAAAGGGCATCTTCTAAAAAGGGAAGAGAGAAATAGTTGTTGTTTTTTCCACAAGAAAAAAATTGCTCTTAACTTGGTGGTGATCAATGGAATTTCCCTTTGCATCATGGATAGGATGCCCAATTTAGGAAGCCCAAACCACTTCGGGATGTCTGCAGGATATTTAGAACCATCCTAATAGAGGCTCATATTGAATGTTTTTTCCTTAGGAGACAGAAATAGGAAAATTGGAAGCTGCCTTATACCTGGACAGACCATTGGTCCATTTAGCTCTCCAATGTGTACAATTATTGGCTCTCCAAAATCTCCAGATAGGAGTCTTTTTCCAGCCCTACCTGGAGATGCCAGGGATTGAACCTCGAACTTTTTGCATACAAAGATTATCTTTTACCACAGTACAACGACCTCTCCCTGGACTCAATAGACCTTTGGTCTTCTCTAGAAAGGCATCTTCTCTTCTCAAGGGGTAGAACTGCAACATACCAAATTCTCCTGTTACCCTGGAACATTCACTTCAGCCCTACCTCTGTAGCCCACACGATCACTTCTGAGTTAATGGTGAAATCTTTGCCTGGGGGAGCCCCTGGATCCATCTGTCCAACTTTTACAGGAACAAAAGACTCATTTGGGAAAAAGACCCAATTCAAAATATCATAACTAGAGGACATCTTGCCCCTTTCAGTGAAAGAGACTTCATCTCCAGCATTGTTGTTAAACCGGACGTTTCCCAAGGAGGCAAGAATCTGAAATGGAAGAGACACTTAGAGAACAGGGTAATTTTGAGCAACCTCTGGTGTCTTTTAATGAACTGTGAATGCCATCAAGTTAGGAGTCTCTTCTTTTTCTGAACTCTGTTGTTCCATTTAATCCTTAAGATTCATCTTCACTTGGCATTATTGTCATGGATTTTAGGATATAACAGTGACTTTGCCTTATAGAACATGCTGTGAAGACTATTGAAAAAATGTGAACTCACCTCTCTTAATACAAAATGTCTTATTATGAAATGCAAATGCTAAATAGTAATTATGAATAATTAAGAATTTGAAAATGTAAAGAAATAATAAGGTAACTGGTACCAATAGAGAAGACACAAGCAGGTTCACAATGAATTCTGAATAACTGGCATAAAAATAATGGTCAATTTGACTTGGGTGGTATCCAAGAGAAAATGCTGATTTAAAGCCCTATCGCTTGGGCCAAAGGTTTATTTAAGTAATGAACGGGTGCAAGGCTGTATAATTACACGTCAAAAGTGTACTTTAAGTTTTTGCTTATGAGTTAATGAGCAAAATATATTGTGTAAGGTATAACAGCAAAAAGCTTGATATATAGATGCCTAGAAAAATTTATAGACATTGGTTTAATTGACAAATTTTAGGTAAAGAGTTATCATCTCAAAGGTATAATAAAAAATTGATCTTATCTAGCCTGAAAGGTGCACCTGTAAACCTTTTATGTATGTTCCAATTTTCAAAGAATGTTTAATAACAATGAAATAATTTAGACTGTGAGCCCTAATTCATGGGACCACAGATAATATTAGTTATGAGGTAATTGCTAAACAAAAAAAGGTATGCATATGTGCTGATTTTGGAATGCAGGAGCTTCTTTTTAGAAGTTCACTGCCCTGTCTGTGTAGCCTATTCAGTACTGAATAGGGAACTTGGTACTTAGAATGAAATATCTCATTTCTGAACGATTAAGATTTAAAGATCTGTAGCAAAGCTCTGTTCAACAACAAGAAATGTTTTAATGTAAATGAAAATACAAGTTATATTTTTATGTGATGTTATACGCATATTTGTAATAAAAATAAATGGATCAAAGAAGATTTTCGTGTATTAATTCTTGTTAGTACAAAACCTGGATTGTAACTCACAAAACAATCCTAGGTGTACACTTTGTTTAGAAGTATTTAATCTGCTATTAGATGATAAACGAGGACCTAAATGCTTCCAAAGTACTGAACTGTAGACAGATAGCTCAAACAAAGGCCCTCATCTGTAACAAATTGCTCATGCATAATTATTACTGAAGCAGTATACATCTCCTCTATTCTTTATGGACTTCTTCTTATAGAATATCCATGGGCAATGTCTTCCTTAGCATCTTTACAATGGACTAACAGCCCTTCTCCCAGGCTCACTCTTTGCTTCCAGAATTACACCACTGAAAAACCACCAAGGCACCTGTTAAAAGACTGGCAAATCTGAAGGAGGACGTTACCTGCCATGGCTGAATATTCAGAGGCCTCTTGCCTTCCCACATCATTCCATGTTTGGATCCAGATGCAGCATGTAAAGCATGTGCTAAAGAAAAAATACCATTGTAGATGCTGTAGCTGTGACTGGACATGCTCATTTCAAACAGCGAGTAATGCAGGTCCTCTATCTTCTCCATCCCAGTACAATTTCTCTCACCCCATTGAAAGGTTTGCCCTAATTTCAGAAACTGACAGTGAAATACCGTTTCCCACCAGTCACGGAGAAAGATGTCTCCTTGAGGTTGGTATGGATCTAAAGCTGCGAGAAAATGCTTGAATTCTGGCACATCCCTTCTGTGGACTCTGAAGTGTAAAGCACCATGGATGTTTTTTACATATTGCCCAGCCAAATGGGATCCCGTTGCTGCAATTTCCCAGTGGGATGTCATGATCCAAACCTTCCTAAATGGGGACTTGGTCTTTTGCTCATGATTACCCAACCACACTGTTAATTGATGTATCACACTGGAGTCCGCAAAGACAATCATCACTTTGGGATCAAACCAAGAACTAGGAACAGAACCAGTACCAACTCGAAGAATATGGAATGGGTCGAGTAACTTGAACAGGTCAGTGACAGCCACACAGATGTCCTTCTTCTTGAGCATCGGTGTCAGTGTCTGGATGAAATTTTCACCACTGTCATCACTGTGAATAACCAGCCCAATCCAGTTCCAGTGGAAATGCAGGAGAAGCCGGACTAATCCCACATACTGAGGAATTTCATCGGGATTTATCTGGTAGAAGGAAGGAAATATCCCTTTCTCTCCCTGAACAGGGTCGACCAAACCATAACCAAGCTGAATGAAAGAATTCCCTGTCAGTCTGTTGTGGCAGAATTTTGTGGAGTTTTAAAGACTGGAACATTTTTTAATCACATAAGCTTCTGGACTACTACACCTGACTTCAGTGCTCTCCAGAAGGAAGGTATCAATTTTAAAAATGGATATCTAAACCTAAAGTGAAGCTCTATGATGTCTTTAACGCTCCCCCTAGTGTGGATATCACCCCCCCCCCCACACACACACACAAAATCAGGGGTACAACGCAGCTAACCCAAACACAATTTCTAACCACTGCAGTCAATAGGCCTGTGTGTCAGTATTCAAGAAATGTGACTCTTCATATGCATATTGGGGGTGTTCTAGGTTTAGGTCCCCTTCCCAAAGACAATAATTTGGCCAAACCAGTTCCATTCTGTGTGGAAATGGATCAGGACTCACAAAATAGAAAAACTGACACACAACATTAGTGGGGCTTAATAAGACACAAACACCCCCCCAATGCCCCCAGTGCATACACCTTCTACTAACATCCTAAGGCATTTTCTTCAAAAAGGAAATAATTGTATATGGAAATGAAAACATGAGGAGAGCCATGATGGATCAGATCAAAGGTCCATCTAGTCTGGCATTCTGTTCACATAGTGGCCAACCAGCTGCCTGTGGGAAACACACAAAGAGGACATGAGTACAACAGCACCCTCCCAGTGGTGTTTCCCGCATACTGCTTCTGCTACTGCTGGAAGTAGCATACAGCCATCAGAACTAGCAGCCATTTATAGCCTAATGCATAAAAGACTGACAATTTTTTGTATCTGGATGAGTAGCAGCATTACTCATTTTCAGCAAGAGCAAAGAATAAAAGGAACCTGGTGGTCGGAGTCTACTACCGGCCTCCCAATCAAGAAGAAGACGAGGATGCAATTTCTGAAAAGCAAATAACCAATGTTTCAAGGAAGCATGATGTAGTAGTAATGGGGGGACTTCAATTTCCCCAATATTTGTTGGGAGACAAATTCTGCAAAACATGGACTCCCTAGGAAATTCCTGACTTGTGTGGCAGATAACTTCCTCCTACAGAAAGTAGAGGAAGGAACTAGATGATCGGCTATCCTTGACTTGATCCTAACCAACAGAGATGATTTAGTGGATAAAGTAGCAGTTACAGGAACTCCGGGGGAAAGCGACCATGTTATACTTGAGTTCTTAGTTCTAAAGGAAGCAAAAGCTGAGCGTAGCCAAAGGCGTACCCTGGATTTTAGGAAAGCTGATTTTAATAAACTCAGAACAATGATCAGTAAGGGCCCTTGGCAAGCAAGGCTGACGAGAAAAGGAGTCCAAGATGGGTGGGAGTTTTTAAAAAAGGAAATTCTCAAGGCATGATTACAAACAATTCCAACAAGAAAAAAAGGTGGAAGACAATAGAAGAAGCCAATATGGCTTCACAAAAAGCTTAGAGATGACCTGAAAACAAAAAAAGACAGATATGGGAAGTGCAAAGAAGGCCAAGCAACAAGGGAAGAGTACATGGCAGGTAGCACAGAATTGCAGGGATGGCGTCAGGAAGGCTAAAGCTGAGAACGAGCTGAGGTTAGTGAGGGATAGGGATGTTGGAGAATTCCACCATGGACTCCAGTGAAGCTGGATTCTGTAGAATCTGGCCCCCTGGAGTCCATGGCGGAATGGGGCAATCCCCCCCGCCACCCCTCGGAATCCCCCTGGGACGGAGCCTACCTGGTGGCGGCTCCGGCGGTGGCTCTGGGTGGTCTTCTGGCCTCTGCCAGGCTCTGGCAGCAAATGGCGGCTGCTACGCCGGCCGTCATTTGCGTCCCTGCTAGGGATGTTGGAGAATTTCTCCATGAATCTCTGGGAGGCCGAATGCCAACGCATTAGGCCCCCAGAAATTGGTGGAGAAACGGTCCGCCCCCCCGCCCCCCTCGGGATGGGACTTACCTTGGTCGAATGTCCCTGGCGGCGGCTGCCATTTCCAAATGTAAAAAACAACAACAACAACAAACGTGATAGGCTGCGTAAAGATTTACGTAGCCTATCATGGCTAGATTTTCAAAAAACACCTTGATAGGCTACATAAATGTTTACATAGCCTATCACGGCTGACTTTGGGAAAAAAAAAGAGTCAGACATGACTGAATGACTGAACAACATCAACAATGACTAAGAAATGTTCCCCCATCCATACCCCAAGCAGACGTAATCTAAGATAGGGGGTACCCTTATTTGGGCACGTGTAGTCTACATAGACATTTACACAGACTATGGCGAAAATAAGGTCTACGCTATTTGCGTTGCCCTTATTTTCGCCATAGTCTACGTAAATGTCTACGTAGACTACACGTGCCCAAATAAGGAATGCAAATGGCAGCACCCATGGGCGCCGCCATTTGTGTATGCGCTTCCCCCCCCAAAGTCAGCCGTGATAGGCTATGTAAACATTTACATAGCCTATCACGGATGACTGCAGGGATGCAAATGGCGGCGGCTACGGCAGCCGCCATGTGTGACCCGGCAAGAGCAGAGGATTTGTGGCTGGAGGGACGGGGCGCCTCCCCCCCGGCCAGAATTTCGGCCGGAGGGACGGGGCGCCTCCCCCCCGGCCAGAATTTCGGCGGGGAGGGATGGGGCGCCTCCCCCCTTCCAGAATTTTGGGGGGAGGAACGGCACGCCTCCCCCCCACCGCGAAGCAAGCTGCGGGACCAGGTAAGGGACTTTTGTCCATCCCTAGTCCCTGCCAAGCTGTTATAGGCTACATAAGTATATACGTAGCCTATCACGGCTAACGCAGGGACGCCATTTGCGCCATGATATGTATGCAGGGATGCAAATGGCATAGCGGCTGCCATTTGTGTCCCTGCCTTTTGCTGTGATAGGCTATGTAAATATATATGTAGCCTATCATGGCTACGGCAGGGACTCAAATGGCGGCCGCTATGGTGGCCGCCATTTGCGGCCGCAGCCCAGCAGCAGACGGAGGTCTGGCTGCGGGCGGCCCCGGCCAGCAGCTCTGCGGAGTCGCTGTGGAGCCGAGCCAACCGGGGAGGATTCCTGGGGGGGGGGACAGAGCACCTCCCCCCAACGCAGATGGCCCCAGAGGAACCTGGTAAGTGTTTCGTACACCCCTTGTGAGGGATGCTAAAAGCAACAAAAAGGCTTTCTTCAGCTACATGCACAGTAAAAGATAGAGGAAAGAAATGGTGGTTCAGCTATTAAATAAGGATGGCAAAATGATGACAGATGACAAAGAAAAGGCAGAGGTGCTCAATTCCTACTTTGGCTCAGTCTTCTCCCAAAAGAGGGTCTATGACCCCCCTGGCAAAGGCAAAGTACATGCTGAAGGGGCAGGATTGCAGCCTGAGATCGATAGGCACATGGTAAGGAACATGTAATTATTTTGAATGAGTTCAAATCTCCAGGGCCAGATGAACTGCACCCTAGAGTAATAAGGGAACTTGCAGAAGAACTCTTGGAGCCACTGTCTATTATCTTTGAGCAAACATGGAGGACGGGTGAAATGCCGGATGACTGGAGGAGGGCTAACATTGTCCCTATCTTCATAAAGGGTAAGAAGGAAGAACCTGGGAACTACAGACCAGTCAGTTTGACATCAATCCTTGGGAAAATTCTGGAGCAGATGATAAAGCAATCCATCTGTAAGCACCTTGAAAACAATGCAGTGATTACTTGAAGCCAACATAGATTTGTTAAGAACAAATCCTGCCAGACGAATCTGATCTCATTTTTTGATCAAGTAACCTCCCTTGTGGACTGTGGGAATGCTGTGGACATAATATACCTCGAGTTCAGCAAAGCTTTCGATAAGGTGCCCCATGATATCCTGATGAGCTTGAAAGGATGTCACAAATACTTGAAAGGCTGTCACAGAGAGGAAGGCCAGGATCTCTTCTTGATCATCCCAGAGTGCAGGACATGGAATAATGGGCTCAAGTGACAGGAAGCCAGATTCTGGCTGAACATGAGGATAGGGATGTACGAAACACTTACCTGGTTTCGTCCAGGGACATCCGCGGTGGGGGGGAGGTGCTCCGTCCCTCCCCCCGAAATCCTCAACAGGGCAGGAAGCGATCCGTTCCTCCACCCAGAATCCTGCCCGGCCAGCTCCGCTCCATGGCCAGGCCGTGGAGCCACCAGCCAGGCCAACCCGCAGTGGGGCCTCCAGCCGCTGCCGGGCTGCTGCGGATGCAAATGGCGTCCTGAGTAGGGGACGCCATTTGCGTCCCTATAGTAGCCCATGATAGGCTATGTAAATATTTACGTAGCCTATCACGGCTAAAGCGGGGACGCAAATGGCGTCCCCTACGCCATTTGCATTCCTGTTTTCTTTGTGATAGGCTACATAAATATTTATGTAGCCTATGACGGCTAAAACGGGGACGCAAATGGCGTAGGGGATGCCATTTGCGTCCCCGCTTTAGCTGTGACAGGCTACGTAAATATTTACGTAGCCTATCACAGGCTACCATAGGGACGCAAATGGCGTCCCCTACTCAGGACGCCATTTGCGTCTGAAGCAGCCCGGCAGTGTCTGGAGCCGCTGCTGCCACTGGAGCCACCGCTGGAGCCACAGCTGCAGCCGGAGCCGCCACCAGGTAGGCTCCGTTCCGGGGGGCTTTCGCAGGGTGCTCCTTTCCGTCACAGATTCTGGGGGGCTGAATTCACTGGAATTCGGCCCACCTGGGATCCGTGGCAGAATTCTCTAACATCCCTACATCAGGAGAAACTTCCTGACTGTTACAGCAATACGGCAATGGAACCAATGACCTAGGGAGGTGGTGGGCTCTCCCACACTGGAGGCATTCAAGATGAGGCTGGACAGCCATCTGTCAGGGATGCTCTGACTTGGATTCCTGCATTGAGCTGGGGGTTGGACTTGATGGACTTGTAGACGCCTTCCAACCCTACTATTCTGTGATTCTATGAACAAGTAGTCTTGTGGTATGTTGGTAGTTAGTGAGTCTTTAAGGTATTACAAGACTCCTTGTTATTTCTCCCAATGCAAGCCCCTTTCTTACCTAACTAGCCATCCAAGACTCCTGGCTGCCACCAGGTTTATCACATGGCAGGTTAGCCAGAGTCAGAAGGCCTGTAGCTCCTGCCAACCAGAACTGAGGGAACTCATTCACTGCATGAGCAAATCAGTTTTCAGAGATTGGCCTGTCCATCTTAGTGTTTCTGAGCTCTCCAGGTCCCCACATCTATCCCCAGATGGATCGCCTTACCTGTGGGATCTTGTAGATGCCTGTTAGGGATGCTATTTCTCTTGAAGATTTGGAGTCAAGACCCCCAATAACAGAGATCAGTTTATCCTGCTGGTCACATTTATAATTGGGAACCATTTGCCCCCGTGTGGACAGCATGGAGAGGCTGTTCAGATGCATCACTCTGACAATGTCCAGGTGCTGATAGATGCGGAAGCCAAGCGTTGTGTTGGGAAGGAGAGTTGGATCCTTGTTGAGCTCAGTGATGGCAAACGCCAAGGCCAGGAAGTGCTGGTAGTTCTTGATTATCTTGCTGAAAGAATGAAAGTGATATTGGGAGATGGGTGGGGACATCAGTGGAACTGCTGAGAAGTGGAGGGTTATAAAATTCATCAGACTCAACCCTCTTTGAACAAAGACAAAACCCTCTAGACCAAAGACATCTCTGTGGAGGAGTCATAGACACATTCTGATCATTCAAATGACACACAGGGACACAAATTCTTGCTAGATGCAATTCATAGGAGCATCTGAAGAGTCCTGCTGGATCAGAGACTTATTCAGCATTCATTCATTCATTCATTCATTCATTCATTCATTTATTCTCTATTTCCATTATATATGTTCCTCCTTTCAGGATGCAAATACTTCCAAGGTGGTTTACTGGTAAAGGCAAAAGGCAAAATCAAAATAAAACAATTATTGACTTTTTAACATAGTAAGGAGAACATCCGATGAGCTCTGCTGGATCTCACCTAGGTGGTTCCATCTAGCTCAGCATTTTTTCTGCCTGTGATCAGCCAAGATACCTCCTGGGAGACCCACAAGAAGGACAGGAAGGTAACAGCTCTCCTTTCCTCTTCTCCCTCACATAACGACTCCCATTCAGTGGTAAACTGCCTCTCATAATGGAATCTCTATTCAGCTGTTGTGGTTAATAACTTTCAATAGACCTGGGGGCCGTCTTCACAAGTGATTTGGTGAGACGTTAACAGCAGTCAGGTTGCTCATGAGAGATGACGTCATCACCAATCTGCTGCCAACCAGCCAATTCCCTCTTGAAAGCCACATTGTCCGAAACTCATTTTACTTTGACTGTTTTGTTTTTGTTTTACTGAAAGCAGCTCCCTGGCGGTTTTGCCACAGTGTGCAAATTCCTCACGCATTAAATCCTGAGCATGCCTCTGTGACCTGGCAGTGATGTGGTCAAGAGGATGGGATGCCCCATTCCCTCTTGTTTCCCCAATTGAAGTAGTTTTTTCCCATATCCCCCCTTCTGTGCATGTTTACTCTTAATAAATAAATAAATAAATAAATAAATAAATAAATAAAATATTTATTAATAAATCCTGCTCCCCTGCAGTGAATCTTTAACAGATTTCAGTGCATACAGAGCCACTGTAAATTGCTAAAGTGTTGAAAGGTTAAAGGGTTAAAGGCTAACTTTAGTAACTTGCCCTAAAGTGCTCTTTCACTTCTCTGTGAAATCGCTATATTGATGCTGTGCTTCTTTGATGTTCTATAGTTTCTCTGTTGTTACGTAAAGTTGCAGTAGCATCATTTGAGATCATGGGAGCTTCTCATCTCACTGTAAGCATGGAGAAGGAGAAAAGGGTGGGGGGGGGGTTGGTTGGAAGCAACAATTCCACAGCAGAGTGCTGGAATGGGGCAAAATTGGGGGTCGGGGCTGCTCTCATGGGAAGCCCTCATGGGAAGGGATTTTGGCTTCTTAAGGCAAAAGTGCGCACATTGGGGAAAAGGGGGGGGAATAATGCAGTAGCAGGAGGGAGCCTTCAGAATTGTGAATTAGTTGCTTTCCATTCATAATAATGTAGTAACAGGGGGGAGTCTGGTGGGTGGGGGGAACAAGCCCCTCTCATTGGTTGAGCATCCCCTGCCAGTCTGATGATGTTCAGTTCTACTCCCCCCACCCCACCTGGAAGTATGTTCCTTTCAAGCACTGTGTGACCCCTGAAAATTGGATTTTAAAGGTATTGTACACTTGGCTTTTCTTGCATCATGTGTCCCTGACAGACCAAAGCTGATTCCATGAAAAACCAGGTGATCCTCCACTGTGCTTCTCATTCTGTTGTCGTGAAGTTCCCCCCATGTCCTCCAGGAATTTGTCTGATCCTTTCTAAAGGAAATTTAACTCAGCAGCCCTCACCAGAACTCCAAAAACCTCTCTGCAGTGAAGCAAGACTTTGCACATCTGCTTCAGAACTACGGAAAGGAAGGGCCATAGCTCAGTGACAGAGCCCCTGCTTTGCATGGAGATGGTCCCAGGTTCCATCCCCAGGCTCTGCAGGTGGGGCGGGGAAAGACCCCTCTTAGGAACCCTGCAGAGCACTTGCCAGTCAGTGCAGGCAAGACTGAGTAATTGCACCGAAGCTCTGCCATGGTATGAAACAGCTTTTGACTTAAATCAGCCCTTCATTCACAGGCATGAGGACTGGGAACTTGTTTAATTTTTTAGTGGAAGGGCCATATTTCAATAATACAACACATCCTTCGAATACAACTGGTCCCAGGATCAATCCTTAGCATATACACCCTGTCTCGCATCCTGGAGAGCAGCTGCTAGGTACTGAGCTAGAGAGGATTGATAGTCTCATTCAGTATGAGGCAGCTCCTGTCCTGGTGTTCCTTTATTCAGAGCCATGAGGACTGTCATCTTTTTTAGTTTTAGCCAAAGCAGCAAAAGAGGCCTGTTTGGTCCATTGAAGCTTCCAGGTTCAGTCCCCAGCAGAATTTCTAGGTAGGACTGGGAAGGAAAGTCTCTGCCACTCAGTGCAGGAGAGATTGAACTGGATGGACCAGGGGTCTTTCTCGGCAGAAGGAAGTTTTCTGGGTTGTTAAATGAAGTTTTCTCCTTCCCTTTAAGCACCTACAGAGCAATTGCTTGGTGTTTTGTGGTTGAGAATATATCTTATCGTACATGTCAAATGAGAGGGATAGATATATATTTTAAAAGGGGCCCATTGTGCTGTTTTTGTGGTGAAAGGACTTTGTGCATAGGAATGGAGAAGAGGGTATGGGTAGCAGAGTATAGAGCTTTCCTCCCCCCTCCCTGCCCTCTTGGGATTTCTTCTTTGAGACGGGAGCTAATCCGCTATTGTTGCATATAAGTTTTATCTCAGTATGTTCGAAGTAGGGGTGTACGAAACCCCACTTACCTGGATCCGCCGAGTTCCGCTGGGGGGGGAGGTGCTCCGTCCCTCTCCCCGGAATCCTCGAAAGCCGGCTGTGCTCCACGGTGGCTCTGCGGAGCAGACGGCCAGGCCCAGGCCAGTGCTATCCGCAGCCAGATTTCTGGCCGCGGAGGGCTCTGGGTAAGGAAAAAAAAAACGCGTACGCAAATGGCGGCGGCTATGGCCGCTGCCATTTGCGTTCCTTATTTTTCTTCGTCTTAGTCTATGTAAATATTTACATAGACTAAGAAAAATAAGGAATGCAAATGGCGGCTGCTGTAGCCACCGCCATTTGCGTACGCCTTTTTTTAAAAAAATTACCCAGACGTTTTAGGCTACGTAAAAACTTACGTAGCCTATCACGTCTCTGTAAAAAAAAAAGAAAAAAAAAAGACAAGACTGCAAATGGTGGTGGCGGCAGCCGGTTGGAAGACCAGTTGCCGCCGCTGCCGAAGCTGCCGCCGGAGCCGCGCCACCCGGAACATCTGCCCCAGGTAAGTCTTGTCCCGGGGGGGGATCCGCGGGGGGGTGGTGGGGGGGTGGCAGGCCGTTCCGCCACAGAGTTCGGGGGGCCGAATGCACTGGCATTCGGCCTCACTGAGATCCGTGGCGGAATTCTCTGACATCCCTAGTTCGAAGTGGGCAGATTTCAAGCTTGCAGGATCTATTTCATTTTTCGCAAGCACCCTGCGATTCTTCAACCAGAGCCTGGTGCAAAAAAGACAAGCCCACTTAGAATTAAAGTATTCTGAGCTCAGCGGTTCTACTATTTTGCCCACCCCTATCTTAGATTACGTCTGCTTGGGGTATGGATGGGGGAACATTTCTTAGTCATTGTTATTGTTGTTCAGTCGTTCAGTCATGTCCGACTCTTCGTGACCCCATGGACCATAGCACGCCAGGCCTTCCTGTCCTGCGCTCTCTCCCAGAGCGTGCTCAAGTTCATTCATTGCATTCTTAGTCATTACCAGATGGTAAACATCAAACAAAATTACTGGTCAGCTTTGCCTCTGCTCCTTGCACAAAACCACTCACAATGAAGTCAGAGAAGAACCTTCATGTCTCTGACTGTTGTTATGGGTCAAAACTAGGGATGTTAGAGAATTCTGCCACGGATCCCAGGGGGGCTGAATTCCAGTGAATTCGGCCCCCCGGAATCCGTGGTGGAACAGAGCCCCCCGCCCCTCCACCCCACGAAAGCCCCGCAAAATGGAGCCTACCTGGCTGCAGCTCCGGCTCCGGCTCCGGCTCCGGCGGTGGTGGCGGTTCCGGCTGCTGCTGGGCTGCTGTGGCCGCAAATGGTGGCTATCGTAGTGGCCACCATTTGTGTCCCTATGCTGGCCCCGTGATAGGCTACGTATATATTTACGTAGCCTATCATGGTTAAAGCAGGGACGCAAATGGTGTCCCCTATGCCATTTTCATCCCTACTTTAGCCGTGATAGGCTCCATAAATATTTACGTAGCCTATCATGGGCTACCATGGGGACGCAGATGATGTCCCCTACTCAGGATGCCATTTGCGTCTGCACCAGCCTGGAAGCAGCTGGAGGCCCTGCTGCAGGTTGGCCCGGCCGGCGGCTCCGTGGCCTGGCCGCAGAGCGGAGCTGACCAGTCAGGATTCCGGGGGGGAGGAACAGATCGCCTCCCCCCCGTCGAGGATTCCGGGGGGAGGAACGGATCGCCTCCCCCCAACTGCAGAACCCGGCAGAGCCAGGTAAGCGGGGTTTCGTACAACCCTAGAAAACAAATCACAACAAGTCTTTGAGACTCATATATCGAGTCAGGAAATGTTGAATGTAAGCAGCATCACTGATGTATAATCCTGGAAAGAGCCCTTTAATCTGAAAGCAAAGCAGGCAAGCATCTATCCCAGATCTCTGGTAGAAACATACGCTAGAATAGTGGAGAGTTGTAATGGGGCTAAACTGCGAAAGTCTCGTGTCTTTTCATAAGAATAACTGCCAAGCGGTAAGTTCCCACCAACAAATAAGTGCCCTGGCCTGTAATAATCATGCCGTTCCTTTGGCCTGGTCATGAAGCAGATGATCCTCTGCATTTTCTGGGAGGTGTGACACGGGATCCAAAACAGCAGGAGGAGGAGCTGCAAAACCATCATCAGCATAGAGAGTCCTTCCCTTCAAGGTCAGAGACAAAGAGAACTTGAAAGAGAGCTGACTTTACAGGCCCATCAGGGGAATTAGATCTTAGGCAGATGTGAGCAGATGCCAAGTGACCAGGCTTGGGACCACCCCAGCCCCATACAGAAGGGCTCAGGGCATATTTATATTACACGTTCATCTCCCCCCGCCCCCGATTTCTTTGTTATTCACTTTCTGGATGGAAATCCATGTGAGATTCCTCAAAAATTGCTGTAATTTTGATAATTTAATTCTAGGGTAGCAAAATAACCACAGCCCCATAGCGCTGTACTCCCTTTGCACCTAGGAGGGAGAAGAAGCAGGTTTGCATCACTCTGCTTTTCCTTGGGCTTGTTGGACTTGACTTTATTTGTCAAGTCCTGCCCTTTGACTTGTGTAGCTCTGAGGACCTAATCCAAGATGGAGCCCAAGCTTGTGCAAGTTCATTAGCTCAGATTGATGGCTGGGAAAGGGAGGAGTAGTTAGGAGTGGCAGATTTGTGCCCAATTATAGCCATGCAGGGCTGGGAGATAAGGCATTGCTGGAAGAAATGGCTGGTCTGTCTCCAGTTATAGCTGGGGAAAGGGAGGAGCTGGCAACTGTTTATATCCGTGCCTGGCTGGGAGAAGAGGTATTGCTGGATGAAATGACTGCTGTGTCTGCAGTAACAATGTTCTGCAGGGGCAGAGGACCTCTTAGGTTGGTCCACCCCAAAAGACCTATGGAATCCAATGGACTCCTGAATTCTTTGGGTGAGTTTCTGGTTGTCATGGCTGTTGCCCCTGCCAAGGCTCTAGTCTCACTGTCATACGTAAGCATCCTCTCCAGCATATCATGCCTAACATATGACAGTGGAGGCAGTGAAGGAGGCCTACTTCTTGGCTGCCATGGCACCCTGAAGTAGATGGATTAGACTTTAGTCTCCAGAGACTGCCCTTAAATCTTTGTGAGGCTGAGCACCTAAATCCAAGGTTCACATCTCAGGAATCAAGGCAGCATGGACCTTATCCAACCATCCCCAGACAGATGTTCTGGTTGAGTGCTGGAACTGCAACCTGAATTTGATCCTTTGGAAGGTTCCCTGGGAGAACCCTGTTGCCATAACCCTGACTCAGATGGCCCGCGTCTACACGGTTGTTGACGCCTTGCGTTCAGTCTTTTATGTGGTCCCTCAGGCTATCCCCAGGTTGGGGAAGCCTCGATGCCAGCCTTCCCCTACCTGGTGCCTTCCAGATGTTTTGGACTGGAATCCTCATCATTTCTACCCAGTACGGACATTGGCAGCAGGCACCTTCCTCTCTCATCCCCGACAGATATTCTGGTTGAGTGCTAGGACTGCACCCTGAAGTTGAAAGTTACCTGGGAGAACTCCCAGATCCAGGATGGCATACCCTTCAGATGTTTTGGACTCAGACTCCTGTTATTCTTAACCAGTCTGGCCATTGCCTATGGTGGCTGGGAATGATGGGAGCTGCAGTCCAACATATCTGGAGGGCACTAGGCAGGGAACGTAGGCCTCTATCAGTTATACTATCAGTTGGATTCCTGCATTGAGCAGGGTGTTGGACTCGATGGCCCCTTCCAACCCTACTATTCTATGATTCTATGATTCTATACCAGGGACACAAAACATGTCCATGTAGCACTATGGAGGAGGAAGTGATGGTGCAGGGCCCTGTCCAAGAGGAGATGCATTATGTCTCATGACCTGGGATTATCAAGACTTTCATACGAAAATGGAGAAGTCCAATTGGGATGGTGCCAAAGCCTTGTAGATTGGTCTGTGCCTTCAATGGGCAAGAGAGGAATGGGCAGGGAGTGATTCCCCAGGAGCCATGCAGCATACTGTCTCCCTGAACACCCACCTCCAGCATGCCTCCATTCGCCCTCCCGATCTACCCTGAAATCACCATCTGGTCACATAGGAGGGGAGGATGCAGGACCTCAGCTAGTAGGACAATTGGCAGGAAGGAGCTGTAGTTCAGTGGTGGAGCACACACTCTGCACACAGAAGGTCCGGGTTCGATCCCCAACATCTCCATGTAGGGTTTGAAAAGTCTCTTGTCTCAAAACATGGAGAGCCATTGTCAGTCAGGGTTGACTGGGTATAGGCAGGCAATGTGGCAGCTGTGGGCACTTTTCCTGGTCCCCTGCCCTGCTACTTTTTTATTTTGTTTTTAAATAACAAAATGTCCTGCTGGCAGCTGGGATCCTTTCAAAGCAAAGTGAGGGCCCCTAGCTGTGCCCACCTTCTTTCCCCATGAATACCCATGGGGGCTCAGAGACATTCTTAGGAAATGGTGGGTGGCTGCAGGTGGGAAAAAAGTTGCCTACTCCTCAGGTGAGCAATACAGACCTTGGTACAATGCAGTTTTTTCCACAGTCTTTTTCTCTCAGAGGGAGCAACTCCCTACCTTTGTGTTATCTAGTTGAAGGGCTTTTATCTGTGGGAATATTGTGGGCTCCAGTTTGTCTCTGTATTTAAAGACTTGTGTGAAATGTGCTTCTCACCTTTCTGCCATCATTTGGGCCTCTACTTCTTGAGATACAGTATTAGTCCCAAATGCTAACAAATCCTGGATTACTGTTGTGGGTTTCTCCAAAACGTCAAGTTCTTAATCTGCCCATTAACTGTATCCGATGTCTGGACTTAGTCTTGGGCTGCAACTGCTTGTATTAGAGATGTGCACTAACCACAGGTATAGACTCTGCTGGGCTAGATGGCCCAAGTTCTGGCTCAGAAGTGGGCAGCTTCCCATCTTCATATTTAAATCAGCCCTTTATTCAGAACCATGGGGACTGGAATCTTACATTATTTTTGGGAGCTCACTCATGCTGCACGTGCTTTGCAGAAACTCCCAGTTTCGATCTGTGGCATCTCCCCGTAGGACTGGGAAGGGCCCCTGTCTGTGAATAGGGATAGCGGAGAATTCTGCCATGGTTTCTGGGGGGCTGAATGCCAGTGCATTCGCGGCTGCGGCGGCGGCTTCGGCGGTGTGGCGGCTTTGGTGCCACGGCAGCGGCGGCGGAAGGTGCGGCGGCGGGGGCAGTGGAAGGTGCGGTGGGGGTGGCAGGTGCGGCGGTGGCGGGGGTGGCAGCGAGGGTGGCAGGTGCAGTGGCGGGGGCAGCAGTTGTGGCGGCGGCGGGTGCAGGGGAGGTGGCGGCGAGGGTGGCAGGGGTGGGGGTGGCTGGTCTCCTGGCTGGCCGTGGCTGGGCCCAGCATACGCAAATGGCAGCGGCTATGGCGGCTGCCATTTGCATTCGCTATTTTTAGCTGTTCTAGCCTACGTAAATATTTATGTAGGCTAGAACGGCGAAAAATAGCGAATGCAAATACCGCCGTAGCCGCTGCCATTTGCGTACGCATTTTTTTTACTTTGCCATGATAGGCTACGTAAATATTTATGTAGCCTATCACGGTTAAGTACAGGGATGCAAATGGCGGTGGCTACGGCCACCGCCATTTGCGTCCCTGCTGCCCAGCGGCCGGATGTCTGGCTGCGGGCGGAGGCAGCTGGCGACTCTGCGGAATCCCCGCGGAGCGGAGCCGGCTGGGCAGGACTCCGGGGGGAGGGATGGAGCACCTCCCCCCCATCGAGGATTCTGGGGGGAGGGACGGAGCGCCTCCCCCCCACCGTGAAGCAGATCCGCGAAACGGTAAGTGACTTTCGTACATCCCTATCTGTGAACCTGGAGAGCCTCTGCCCGTCAGTGTGTAGACAATCCTGAGCTAGAAGAACCAGCCCTTTTGCCCAGTATGAGGCCACTTGCCCTGCTCCTAAAAAGGTCAATCCGCTCCTACAAACAGGGTCAGAGCTACCATATGAAGAGCACAACGTGCTTGTTAATTTATATCAGCCATTTCCAAATAGCTGACGGGGACTCGAAATTCTGTTGTTATTTTGTTTTTTATTGGCCCGGTTATTCTTAACAGTCTCTACAAAAAGTTAAATCTAAAAATGCAAGTCTTACAAGAGAGGAGATAGAGCTATTGTCATGTTTTAGCTTCTATTTCTTTCACTGCCATCTAGTGGCCAAATGGTGCAGCATGGTCAAAATAAGAGTGCAGTCGGGGTGGGTGGGTTGAAAAAAAGCAAAGACGAGATATTTCCAGCAATTACAATTAAGAGAGAATATACTGCCAAAGGTAACTTAGAATTATCACAAGTCACAGTAATTGTAACATAGTAACTATATTGGAAGAATGAGACTGAAGCTGAAATTGTATACCCACTTCCCTGCAAGTAAGGAAGCAAGGTCCCAGAGAGCGAGTGATCAGAGCGAGCAAACAGGGAAAGCAAACAGGAGTTTGCCAGGGGAGTTTGGCAGGGGAGGTCAAGGGGGAGGCCTCTAACACTTTCCCCCCATTTTTTAAAGATTTATTTTTCTTGTAACACATTTCCATACCAGTGGGACTGTGTTTTGAACCTCCAGTGAATAGAGGACAAAGCACAGGCTATTCCAGTACCATCAGAAAGCTAGAAACATAAAAGGAATAGAGACTATGGAAGGAAAAGACTCTCCAGTGGTGATGACCTGCAAGGTCTGTGTGATGTTTGTTTTCTTGCCTGAGATCAACATGGCCTACACGTGCAACAAGTGCAAGTTGATCACACTGTTGGAAGAAAAAGTAAGAGGACTGGAGCTGCAAGTGTTGACCCTCCAGGGAATAAGAGAAGATGAAGAGTTCTTGGACAGAATGGTGGAACTACAGCAGCAAAGTGAAGAACAGAAGCTAGCAGAGCAACAGCAAGCTGAGGCAGAAGAGGAAAAAGCTGAGGTGAGGAAAGATGAAGTAGAGGATACTCCTTGGAAAGGGTGACAGTTAGGAGCAGAAGAACTAGAAGACGCTCTACACCAGTGGAAGCATTGGAACTATGGAACCGTTTTTAGGTACTTGAGGATGAGACTGTAGGACAGCCTGCAGAGGAAGAATTACAGGCATAAGAACAAGCAAGAGGCTGAAAGTCAGTCAAGCAGAGGCAATGAAACCAAGGCCTACAGCAAGAAGAGAAGAGCAGTAGTAGTGGGAGACTCCTTGCTGCATGGGATCGAAACCCAAGTATGTCATGAAGACCTGTGGACTCACCACGTATGCTGTCTCCCAAGAGGATGGATTAGAGACATGACTGAAGGTTTGCCTACACTCATAAAGCCCACTGACAAGTATCCCTCTCTTCTCATCCATGTAGGAACAAATGATACTACCAAGTGGAGCTACGAAGAAATCATGTCAGGCTTTGAAGCTTTGGGAAGGAAACTCAAGAACTTTGGGTCTCATCTACCCTTCAAGTAGTTAGAAGAGGGATAGAAAGAGAAAGAAAAATACTCCAGGTGAATGACTGGCTATGAAGGTGGTGCCAACATGAGAGATTTGGATTATGGGACCATGGGCTATACTTCCTGGAATATGGACTGATGGCAAGGGACAGGTTGCACTTCCCAAGGGCTGGGAAGAATCTGTTTGGCCACAGCATGAAGAATATCATTAGGAATGCTTTAAACTGAATCCTACAGGGGTGGTGTGGTGGGGTGGGGTGGGGGGACGTAAAGTTGGGGGTAACATGGACAAAAGCTCATGCACCACAAGGGACACAACAACAGCTCTAATAGTGCTCAATAATAGTCTTCAAAAACATGTAGGAAGAAAGGCAGACTTTAAAGCACATGGTCTTCGATGTCTATGCACTAATGCCCAGAGTATGGGAAACAAAAAGAATGCGCTTGAATTCTTAATACAGGAGGAAAATTATGACTTGATAGGTGTAACTGAAACTTGGTGGGATGACTCCCATGATTGGAATACAGCAGTTGAAGGATTAGGGATGTCAGAGAATTCCGCCACAGATCCCAGGGAGGCCGAATTCCAGTGAATTCGGCCCCCTGGAATCTGTGGCGGAACGGAGCAACCCACCACACCACCCCGTGAAAGCCCCATGAAACAGAGCCTACCTGGCTGCGGCTCCGGCAGTGGCGGCGGCTCTGGCGGCAGGTCCGGTGGCAGTGGCAGCTCCAGCTGCTGCTGGGCTGCTGCCGCAAATTGCAGCCGCTACACTGGCCGCCATTTGCGTCCCTTCGCTGAGCTGTGATAGGCTACATAAATATTTACATAGCCTATCACAGCTCAGCGAAGGGACGCAAATGGTGGCCGCTACGCCGCCCGCCATTTGCATCCACAGACCTGCTGCAGCCGGATGTCCAGCTGCGGATGCACCCGGCCGGCGGCTCCGCAGAGTTGCCACAGAGTGGAGCCAGCCGGGGAGGATTCCGGGGGGAGGGACGGAGCGCCTCCTCCCCCACCATGGATGCCACTTACAAAACAGGTAAGTGGTTTCGTACATCCCTATGAAGGATATAACTTTTCAGAAAGAAGGAACAGAAAGGGAGGTGGAATTGCACTATATGTTAAAAATACATGTCTCTGCACAGAAATACAGGAGGAGGAGCTTTGTAGCCCTGTCGAGAACATCTGGGTTAAAATACATGACACAAAATTGGGCAGGAATGGATAGCTAATAACTTGGAGGACAGAAACAAAATTCAAAGTGATCTTGATAGACTGGAGCGCTGGGCAGAAAACAACTGAATGAAATTTAATAGGGATAAATGCCAAGTTCTGCACCTAGGAAAAAGAAATCAAATGCACAGTTACAAGATGGGGGATACAAGGCTCAATAACACTACAAGGGAATTGTGGTGGATCACAAGCCGAATATGAGCCAACAATGTGATGTGGCTGCAAAAAAGGCAAATGTTAATTGGGGCTGCATTAATAGAAGCATAGCTTCCAAATCCCGGGAAGTACTAGTTCCCCTCTACTCAGCACTGGTTAGGCCTCATCTGGAGTCCTGTGTCCCGTTCTGGGCACCACACTTTAGGAAGGATGCAGACAAACTGGAGAGGGTTCAGAGGAGGGCAACGAAGATGATCAGGGGACTGGAAACAAAGCCCTATGAGAAGAGACTGAAAGAACTGGGCATGTTTAACTTTAAGAAGGGAAAAGTGAGGAGAGATATGAAAGCACTCTTCAAGTACTTGAAAGGCTGTCACAGAGAGGAAGGCCAAGATCTCTTCTTGATCATCCCAGAGTGCAGGACACGGAATAATGGGCTCAAGTTAGAGGAAGCCAGGTTCCGGCTGAACATCAGGAAAAACTTCCTGACTGTTAAAGCAATACGATAATGGAACCAGTTGCCTGGGGAGTTAGTGGGCTCTCCCACACTGGAGGCATTCAAGATGAGTCTGGACAGCCATCTGTCAGGGATGCTCTGACTTGGATTCCTGCACTGAGCAGGGGGTTGGTCTTATGGGCCCCTTCCAACCCTACTATTCCATGATTCTATGGTTCTAAGCCAAATGGAACTCCATGGGACTTATGTCTGAGTAAACATATATAGGATTGTTTTGGTTTTTCATAATACGCAATAAAAGGACCCCAATTTTGAAGGAATTGGTTATACTCTTGCCATCTCTCAGCCTTATTATCCAGTTTTGCCATGAAAGCATACTCATACATTTTATTTTCCAACCCCACAAATATGGGAGTAGCTGACATTTTCCATAATGTAACATATTATATTCTTGCTGCTAGTATTACTCTCCCTAATGGTGCACTCAGGTGAGAAGTGCTGACAGAACAAAGAATCTTTAAAAATATTGTAGGGGTACCCCTGCAAAAATAATTCAGAAAGAAAAACTGATCATGCTCAAGAGCCATGGGATATCAATTGGAAGAGACAAAGAGATGCAGGGGACAGGAATGCCTTGCTCGAAATCCTTACGACACTGAACTTTTTGTTGCAGATGCCTTTTCTAAGTATTTTTTTTTTAAATATAAAGCTCATTCTTGATAGTGAATGGGTACCATTTCAAACTAATTCAACAACTGCAGGATTTTTATGGGGAATACAGTGCCCTGCAGAAAACAATTTCAATTCTGTTTACAGTTGACTGGGAAAGAACAAATACCTTTGCAGTTGGCAATGGTTCCAGTGTGGAAAGCCCTTTTTTCTTTCACAAGTAACTCAGCACATTAATTTTTTTAGTAATTCTATCAGCGTTCCTAAATAGATATACCCAAAAGGGAACTAGACTAGCAGGGCATGCTCCAAAGCATTAGATTCCTTAATCTTTTTTCCTTATAAGATGATCTCTGGTGTTGAGATTAGGCCTCAGCACAATTACAGCATTTGGGAAGAAAGATGCAAACTAGGAGACCAGCACCAGAGGTCGAGATGGAGAAGATCTCCACAGCCATTATAGACTTCCCCTTGGTCCTCAGGTAGGTTGGCACAAAGGAGACCCAAATGCTACAAAACAGAAACGGGGGTGGGAGGTGGGAAAACGGGGGTGCACATATGTATATGCACATACGTACACACACAGTATTTGTTGCATTTATATTCACACTAGTTGTCAGGTATTATCCTAATATATACATGCACAAAAACATTATTTCAAATAAACACAAACATTCTTGTTAGGAATTGTTGCCATAATCTTATCAAAAATTATTTGCATGATGAAATTATTGTATTTGGGGAGGGGAGCGAAAGACAGAGACCCCCCAATATGCACACAAAGAGTCACATTTCTTGAATATAGACGCAAGGGCCTATCCATTTTGTGTATAAATACATCAGAACACAGAACAAAATGTGACACAATGTTAGTGGGCCTTAATCAGAAACCCCCAAATGCCTCCGCTCCAAACACTTTCTGTATAGATCCTAAGGTATGTGGCTGAACCATAGCTATGTTATATGCAAATGTGTCCAAATACATAAACACTATCAAATGTTATCTTGATAGCCCAATACAGGGATGTTGCTAGGTTCTTAAAAGATACAGGGCCCAGACCCATAACACGAATTTGCATGTGCATATCCGAGTCTAAGCGCACCTCTAATCTCTCTCTCTCTTTCTCTCTCTCTCTTGCGCTCTCTCTCTCTCTCTCTCTCTCTGCCTCTCTCTCTCTCTGCCTCTCTCTCTCTCTGCCTCTCTCTCTCTCTCTCTGCCTCTCTCTCTCTCTCACTCTCTCTCTCGATATCTCTATCTCTATCTCTATCTCTATCTCTATCTCTGGATCTCTCTCTCTAGTAGGGATGGCGGAGAATTTCTCCACAAATCTCAGGGAGGCCAAATGCCAACGCATTTGGCCCCCCGAAATTGGCGGTTAAATTCTCCGCCCCCCCGGCCCCCCGGGATGGGACTTACCTCCCTCGAATGTCCCTCTCGGCGGTGGGTCCCGATGGCATTTCGGCGGCGTTTCGGCGGGGGCGGGGGTGGGGGCGGGGGAGGCGGCCGGTCTTCCAACTGGCTGCCGCCGCCGCCATTACAAAGTAAATGTAAAAAAAACAACAACACACATGTGATAGGCTACGTAACGATTTACGTAGCCTATCACGGCTAGATTTCCAAAGTCAGCCGTGATAGGCTACGTAAATCGTTACGTAGCCTATCATGGGTGACTTTGAAAAAAAAGCGCGTACACAAATGGTGGCACCCGTGGGTGCCGCCATTTGCGTTCCTTATTTGGGCCCGGGTAGTCTACGTAAAGATTTACGTAGACTACGGCGAAAATAAGGGCAACGCAAATAGCCATTTGCGTATGTGCTTTTTTTTTTTCAAAGTCACCCGTGATAGGCTACGTAACGATTTACGTAGCCTATCATGGCCGACTTTGGAAATCTAGCCGTGATAGGCTACGTAAATCGTTACGTAGCCTATCACGTGTATGTGTGTGTGTTTTTCTTTTTTCTTTCGCGGCCGGGGAGACGGGGCGCTTCTCCCCGGCCTGAATTTCGGCAGCGAGGGATGGGGCGCCTCCCCCCCGGCCTGAATTTTGGCCGGACGAGGCGGGGCGCCTCCCCCCCAGCCTGAACTTTGGGGGGAGAACCGACGCGCCTCCCCCCCACCGCGAAGCAAGCTGCGGGACCAGGTAAGGGACTTTCGTCCATCCCTACTCTCTAGATATCTAGATCTATGTATGTATGTATGTATGTATGTATCTATCTATCTATCTATCTATCTATCTATCTATCTATCTATCTATCATCTATCTACCTCTCTCTCTCTATATATATATATCTATATATCTATATATCTATATCTATATCTATATCTGTATCTGGATCTCTCTCTCTAGATATCTGGATCTCTCTCTCTCTATATATATATCGATATATCTATATCTGTCTGTCTGTCTGTTTGTCTGTGCGTGTGGTGTTTGCGGTGTGTTTGCGAGTGTGTATATTTGTGTATAGATTACATATATACATACATACTAGGGCTGTGCGCAGACCCCCCCCACTTCTCTTCATATTCCACTTCGGACCTTCTGAAGCAGCCCCGCTTTGCTTCAGATTGATTCAGACCCCACCTACTTCGCCAAAGCGAGATTCGTATATCTGAGTCATTCTGATATGACGTTTTCCCATTGACTTGCATTGGAAAATAGAAACTGCCATAACTTTATAGTTTTCATGATAAATACATAAAATGTGGGGATCTGTCAGCCCCCACTGAGGGGATTCTACCTGCAGACAGTTTGGCCCAGTAGTTTGTGTGCTAGGCACAGATAAATTATGCTGTTCTCAGAAACTCAACCAAAAGTCATAAAGGTATAATCAGAGAAACCAGGTGTTTGAGGGAGTAATCCTACAGCCGCTAGACAGCGGCTAGACGGCCATAGGATATGGTCTTTTCTGGGAACCAACCTCGGAGCCATTTTCTGCACTCCCAAGAGGAGCCTGGAGTGGCTGAAAAGGCCTGTGGCTGGTGGTGTTCCAGGGTACGGAGGGCGGAAATGCCCCTACAGCATATCCTATGTGTTGTACAGCTGCCTCCTTCCCTGCTCCATGCTCCTGTGGCTAGATAGCTGACATTGGCTGTCTAGCCAAAAATGCGGGGCCAGAGAAGTGCAGAGGGAAAATCCCCTTTGTGCTTCCCCTGCCCTGCTACAGATAGGTGGTCACCTCTGAGTTTGGAGCTGGATGCCTATCTCGATAGGATTGCACCCTAAGTGATGATTAGGAGGAGGTCACTATCCCTAATTTCTGCTGTAGGTTTCTTGGAAGTGCAAATAACCCTTCTCCCCTAGTACTACTAAATTTGGTAATCTGGGGCCAAACAAAGTTGGCATCCAGGCTGTGGACTGCCAATTTTCCATCTTGGACTTAAGAGATGGTTGATTCATGAAACTGCCCTGTGGTAAAAAATTGCTGGATTTCTAAAATCTGGACAACTTAATGTGCCCAGTTCCATCTTTTCTAAATCCATATAACTTCTCACTCTCCCTCAAGTACTCTGCTTGATTGTAACAGTAGGGTGTTGGAGAAATCTGCAATGGATTCAAGACCCTGAAGATGCCTCATATTGGGCTTGCTTGGTTTGCCACACAGTGGATTATTATTTGACTAATAGATGCACTGCTTTGCATATTGTATTTTGAAATGTGGACATGTGTAGTGCTTAGCTTGCCCACAACACAAACACACACACCCAGACACCCAGAGACACACAAGAGCAAAAGAAAAGCAAATACAGAGCTACCTACAAGCAAAGAAAAGGCTTTATATTTTATTTTTTAGGGAAAAGTTATAGAGTTCAAAAATGGAAAGGGAAGAAATATAGGAAGTGAGAAGGGCAGCGGATGGCATGGGGGGGGGACCATAGCCGCCGCCATTTGCGTACGCGTTTTTTTTTTTTTAATCCAGCCATGATAGGCTACGTAAATCTTTACGTAGCCTATCATGTATTTTTTTGTTTGTTTTTACAAGACTGCAAATAATGGCGGCGGCAGCCAGTCGGAAGACCAGCTGCTGCGGCCACCGCCGCCCGGAAGATCCGCCCAAGGTAAGTCTCATCCTGGGAGGGATCCATGGGGGGGGTGGGGGGGCAGGCCATTCCGCCGCAGATTTCGGGGGGCTGAATGCACTGGCATTCGGCCTCACCAAGATCTGTGGTGGAATTCTCTGCCATTCCTATTACAGTGGGCATGTAAGAGCAGAAAGGTGGGGGGGGGAGAGAAGAAACCATGACCCGACTGTGGAAGGAAAGGTGGCAGTCTCCCCTATAGTTTAAAAGGCTGGTTCATTCACACCAGAGTTCCTATTGGTCTGCCAAGGGAGCGAGTATGGATGGGGGAGAATTTCTCCCTGAAACTTCGGGGGGCCAAGTGCCAATGCATTTGGTCCTCTGAAGGTTCGGGGAGAAATTCTCCCCCCCGCCCCCCCCCCCGGGATGGGACTTACCTTTTACGAATGTCGCTCCCGGGGGCGGGTCCCGGCGGCGGTTCGGCAGGTCTTCGTCAGGGGCGGGGGCGGCAGCCGGTCTTTCGACCGGCTGCCACCGCCGCCATTACAAGAAAAGTTAAAAAAAAAACAAACGCCCCTGTGATAGGCTACGTAATGATTAAGATTAACATAGCCTATCACGGCTGACTTTGACTTTCGGCTGACTATCAGCCTATCACGACTGACTTTGACACAGCTGACTTTCACGGATTCGCGTTCCTTATTTGGTCGCTGTAGTCTACGTAAATGTTTACGTAGACTACGGCGAAAATAAGGGCAACGCAAATAGCGTTGCCCTTATTTTCGCCGTAGTCTATGTAAATCTTTACGTAGACTACAGCGACCAAATAAGGAACGGGAATGGCGGCTCCCTATGGGGGCCGCCATCATCCGTACGTGCTTTTTTTTTTTTAAAGTCACCTGTGATAGGCTACGTGACGATTGACGTAGCCTATCACGGCTGACTTTGCAAATCTAGCCATGATAGGCTACGTTAATTGTCACGTAGCCTATCACGGGGGCATTTTTTTTTTTCTTTCATTGGAATGGCGGCGGCGGCAGCTGGTCGAAAGACCGGCTGCCGCTCCCGCCCCGCTCGAACACCCGTTGAACCACCGGCTGGACCCGCCGCCGGGAGGGACATTCAGCGAAGGTAAGTTCTGTCCCGGGGGGGTGCGGGGAGCGGGGGGGTGCGGAGGATTTTTCCCTGAAACTTGTTTGGGAGGCCGAACACGTTGGCGCTCGGCCCCCCGAAGTTTCGGGGAGAAATTCTCCGCCATCCCTAATCAATTGGCGGTTCGGCGGCAGTTCGGCGGTGGTTTGGCGGCGGTGGCGACTGCGGCGGCCGGTCTTCCGACCGACTGGCCGCCACCACCGCCATTTCCAGTAAAAAAAAAAAAAGCAAAAAAAGTGTTAGGCTAGATTTTAAAAAAATACCGTGATAGGCTACGCAAATAGCGTTCCCCTTATTTTCGCTGTCATCTACGTAAATGTTTACATAGACTACACGTGCCAAAATAAGGAACGCAAATGGTGGCATCTACGGGCGCCACCATTTGCATACGTGCGGGTTTTTTTTTGTTTTGTTTTTACTCAGCCGTGATAGGCTACGTAAACATTTACGTAGCCTATCACGGCTGATTGCAGGGACGCAAACGGTGGTGGCTACGGCCGCCGCCATTTGCGTTCCCGGCCAGCCAGGATTCGCGGCGGGAGGGACGGGGCGCCTCCCCCCAGGCTAGAATTTCGGGGGGAGGGAATGAGCGCTTCCCCCCCCCACGAATCAAATTTCGGGCAAGGTAAGTGACTTTCGTACATCCGTAATTCAAAGACAATTCAGATTGTTCAGTTGACACACAGAGACACAAAGTCATGCTAGGTGCATTTCATAGGAGCCCTGCTGGATCAGAGACCTCATTCAGCAGGTTTATAATTTGTTTATTCATTAATTATCTATTTCCATTATTTCTGTTCCTCCTTTGGGGTTGCAAATGCTTCCAAGGTGGCTTACAGGTAAAAGCAAAATGCAAAATCAAAATAAGACAATGTTTTTAATGTAGTAGGAGAACATCTGATGAGCCCTGCTGGATCTGACCAAGGTGGTTCCTGTTTCTGCCTGTGATTAGCCCAGATGCTTCCTGGGAGCCCTACAAGGAGGACAGGAAAGGAACAGCCTTCTTTTCTTCTCTTCCCCCACAAATCAATGAACCTGCCTCTGAAACTGGAATCTCGATTTAGCTGTCCTGGTTCAGAGCTGCCAATCAACCTGTCCTCCAGGGATCTGTTTGATCCATTTCAAAGCAAACGTAACCCAGCAGCCATCACCAGAACTCCAAAAACCTCTCTGTAGCGAAGCAAGACTTTGCACTTGTGCTTCAGAACTACGGAGGGGAAGGGCCATAGCTCAGTGACAGAGCCCCTGCTTTGCATGGAGATGGTCCCAGGTTCCATCCCCAGGCTCTGCAGGTGGGGCGGGGAAAGACCCCTCTTAGGAACCCTGCAGAGCACTTGCCAGTCAGTGCAGGCAAGACAGACTAATTGCACCGAAGCTCTGCCATGGTATGAAACAGCTTTTGACTGAAATCAGCCCTTCATTCGCAGGCATGAGGACTGGGAACTTGTTATATTTGTATAAGGAGGATCATAGTTCAGCGACAGAGCACCTCCTTCAAAAGCAACTGGTCCCAGAACCAATCCCTGGCATATACAGGCAACCCTCAGAAAAAGAGACCCTGGCTCACCCCCTGGAGAGCTGCTGCTTGATACTGAGCTTGGGAGGCTCGATGGTCTGACTCAGCATGAGGCAAGCTCCCAGTGTTCCTGTTTAAAGCTGCCCTGTATTCAGAGCCGTGAAGACTGGCACCTGATTTAGTTTCAGCCAAGGGAACAACATCACCCCTGCTTTGCGGATCAAAGCCCCCAGGTTCCATCCCTGGCAGAACTTCTAGGTAGGGCAGGGAAGGACAGCCACTGACACTCCGCAGGGGAGACTGAACTCGATGGACCGATGGTCTGACTTGCCAGGAGGCGCCTTCCGGGGTTGTGCATCATTTAGTTCAACCATCTGTCATTGTTTTTAATTTTTTAAAACAATACTTTTTATTTAAGTTTTATCTTTATAAATGAAGTAAACAGTACCAACAACCTAATCAGTAGCTACATTTTCCCAACAATACAATATTCTTAAGAGGACACAGCAATAACAAAAAGGAGAAAAAAATGTTTAAAAGGATTACATTTAAATTCCAATACACATGGGCTTCAAATCCCATTCCACTTAAAAATTATACCTGTAACATTGGCAATATTACAATTCAAGACAGCATGATTAATCATATCATGTCATCAGTCTTATAGCAAGGAAGGAAGCCTACAATTCATTTCCAGTAACCATATATTGCTCTTCAATTAACATATAATAGTAAAGCTTAACAATTTAACCAGCCAAAAATCTTACTAGCCAGTCTCATAATAAAGATAATAATAATAATAAAAAGAAAGATTAAAAAGGATAAATAATAATAATAACAAATCACTAATAAATTTTATAATATTATATGATAATAAAGCTTAAAAACAACCTTACAACAATCAGTAATATATTTTATACTAGATATATAAATGAGTGTGCACATTTCTATAAACCCTCAAACAGTATATTTAGGTACAGTATGTCATATCCATTTTAAAGAAAAGGGATTTTTTTTTAAAAAAAAAGGAGAGAGAAAAATGAGACAAAGCAGACGGGGAGATTATATATATATATATATATATATATATATATATATATATATATATATGCAATTAACTCTGACCTAGCCTGAGTCATTCAGAGTAAACATAGCCAGTTAACAAAACACGTTTGTGGATTCCAGTTCATGGGGCTGGGACACAAATCTCAAGCATTTTTGCATTTAGCCATGCCTCTGACATTTCGTGATTTAGGAACTTCTTAATCTGACCTTCAGAAACAATGCAAAATGTAGCTGGATATTTTAAATGATATTGTAAGTTCATTTGTTTTTCCAGATTTTTCACCTTGATAAATTGCCTTCTTTTCTCAGCAACTTCTTTGGTGTAATCCAGAAATAACATAACTTTATCTAGTTTCCAAAAAAGATTTCCATCCCCTCTTGCCAAACACAGGATATAATTTTTTTGTGGAGATTCTTGCAAATTGAACTATAATCATATAGCCAGTCCCTTTGGCATTTGACACACGGAATGCCTACTCAACAGCAAGTAAATAATCAGATGGCACAGGGAGTATCTCATGCAAAAGCTTATCTACAAAGGTAGACAAATTTACATCACTAGGCAAATCCTTAAGACCAATAATAAGTACATTTGCCCTGTGTATAAAAGCCTCCAGTTGAGAAATTCTGACAAAGGAGTTGTTGAAAAAAACTTGTGATGCAGTTTCGTTCTCTGCCACCCTATCTTTCAGCTCATTAACCTTCACTTCCATTTTTTGCCAAGAAGTGTTAATTCAATTCACAGCCCCTTGCAGGGTGGTGATGGAATTTTGAATTGTATCCAACCCCTTAGCCTATTCAGCAAATTGTGAAGATAAAGCTTTTATCAGAGTAAATAACTCCCCTATATTTTTGGTTCTCGGTGCCTTTGCCAAAGGAGGTACAGGGGGAGTAGGTGGAGATGCATTTCCTTTTTACTGCTTGCTGTAGCCCTGTTTCTCTTCAAACAGATCTTGCAGGTCCTCAGATATCCTCAAACATTGTTAATATTTCTTAAACCATTCCTCAGATATTGGTATTTCTTAATCCATAAATTACAATGGAGCACGTCAACCCTAATTACTCCTATTTAGATAGGAGTTTCAAAACAGCTTTTGGTGATGATTAAGTTCTGGGAGGGTAGTCCCAGAATCCAGCCCCCCTGCTGCTTTGCCGAGAGGACTAATTTACCAAGACTTCATCCAGATGCTGCCTTGCCTCCCCTTTTCATTCCAGGGGAGAGATGAAAAGGTTTTTCAACCTTTTAAAAAGCTGCTTGAGACAGCATCCCGCAGAGGCTCCACGAAATGCTGCAAGGGCGACATTGGATCCGACTGGAAGTCCAATTGAACCATCTGTCATTGTTGAACATCGTGTATATTTCAGTATGTTTTAAGTTTTATTTCCTGAAAGCTTCTTCCATGCAGTAAAGATACTACTGACTATTAGGTATTTGAGCCTTTGATTTTCAAAGGCCTTATTTCTGGGGCTACAAAGACCACACAATTATTGCATACTACAGAATCTCATCTTAAACCTGCCAAACATCTGTACCATCCAGCCATGGCAATGTTTTCTGTGTTTCCCAGCATTGAGTTCTGAGTAGAATTCCTATCGTGGTCAGTATATGGCCATGGATGATGGGAGTTTTGGTCCAAACAACATCTGGGAATTCAAGCTTAGGAACCAGATCAGGAGTGGGCAGATTTCAATCTTGCAGAATCTACTTCATTTTTTACAGGCACTTTGAGCTCAGGAATTTGTTTTGAGAGCCAGAACCAAACAGAGCCCACAGGCCTTGGACACAAAACCCCATTCCTGGTTATGCCCACGTTTTCTACATTCCCACTGTGTAACTGGGGGTGGGGGTGGGAATGGAGTCATTCATTGCTGCTGTTATTACACAATTGGGGGTCAGAAATGCATGCTGATGCACCACAGATATCCTCCAGTAGATCCAGATCTTGGAGGCTGGTGCTCCGATTTCAGTGTGGCTGAATATCTGCTCTGGGTTTTAGTCGGAACCAGTCAGAACTCTAAAGGAGCTATCCAAGGTGCTGAACCAAATCCCTAAAATGGGTTCAGCACCTTAGATAGCTCCGTTGGAGTTCTGACTGCAACCCAGAGCGGATTCAGAGCCCCACTGAAATTGGAGCTATCAGCCTCCACCGTCCAGGTCTACCTTTTGCCCACCCCTGTCTTAGATGAAATTGGCAGGGCTGGGGCATTCCTTAGTCCTCATCCAGTTCTTTACATGAAACCAAATTACTGCCCAGCTCTGCCCACCCTTCTTACCCTGAACAGCCTCTAGAGCAAGATCAATAGCAAGGAAGTGGATATATGATGGCAAACTCTTCCGAGGTCACCCCCGCCCCTTGTTCGAGTCAGAGCAGGACTATGCAGGGCCAGCTTTTGGCTCAAAGAGCTGAAAAGAGTTCTTCCAAACTCTATTACAAATGGACCAAAGTCAGAAATATACTCCCAACCTCTGGGTTGAGTCCACAAATCCCAGCCTCCAAGTTCCCCTTCTCTCCCCTCTCCATGCAAAGACACACACACACACACACACACACACACACACACCCCTTCTCAAATATCTCACCTTGCAGCAGGAGATGCAACAGCAGGGCTTGGCTCCTCTACTGTCTGGGAATTATACCACTGATCGTGCCAGAGAGGGAAGGAAGAATGATCCTCCAGCATAGAATGGAGCCGTAGCTCATGCTTTGGATGCAGAAGGGACCAGGTTCAATCCCCGGCTTCTCCAGGTAGGGCAGCAAAAATCCTGGCTGAAACCCTGGAGAGCCACTGCTGCCAGTCAGTGTCAACAGAACTGAGCTAGAGGGACCAAGAGTCTGGCTCAGGATGAGGCAGCTTCCCATGTTCCTAGGACCCTCAAGTCTCTGACACTCATTACAAGTTGAAGGGAAATACGATAAGCCTGGAGGGATCCCTGTCATCTGAAAGCAAAGCAGACAAGCAGCACATATCCGGATCCCTCTCATGGAAACTTATGAAGGACTAGGGATGGACGGAATACTTATCTTCCGTTCCGTTCTGTTTCTGCTGGGGGGTGGAGGCGCTCCGTCCCTCCCCCTGGAATCCTCGACTGGGGGGGAGGAGATCCAGTCCTTCCCCCCAGAATCCTTCCTGGCCAGCTCCGCTCCGTGGCCAAGCCGCGGAGCTGCCGGCTGGCTCCGGCCGCCCGCAGCCAGACATCCGGCCATTGGGCAGCCTGCAGGGATGCAAATGGCGGTGGCCATAGCCGCCGCCATTTGCGTCCCTGTATTTAGCCGTGATAGGCTACGTAAGTATCACAGCAGGGGGGAAAAAACCCCAGTGTACGCAAATGGCGGCGGCTACGGCCGCCGCCATTTGCGTTCCTTATTTTTCGCCGTCTTAGCCTACGTCAATATTTACGTAGACTAAGATGGCGAAAATAGGAACGCAAATAGCACCCACTACGCTATTTGCATTCCCCTTTATTTTCGCCATAATAGCTTACGTAAATATTGACGTAGACTAAGATGGTGAAAAATGAGGAATGCAAATGGCGGCGGCCGTAGCCGCCGCCATTTGCATATGCATTTTTTTAAAAAACCCAGACCTGATAGGCTACGTAAGTCTTTATGTAACCTATCACGTATATGTAAAAAACCAATAACACACAGACTGCAAATGGCGGCGGCAGCAGGCGGTCGGAAGACCAGCCATCGCTGCCGCCGCCAAAGCCACCACTGGAGCTGCTGCCATCCGGAATATCCGCCCCAGGTAAGTCTCGTCCCGGGGGGGATCTGCGGGGGGCAGGGGGGGGTGGCAGGCCGTTCTGCCATGGATTTCAGGGGGCTGAATGCACTGGCATTCGGCCTCACCAAGATCCGTGGTGGAATTCTCTGACATCCCTATTGAAACTTGGTCGCCTTGGTGGATGATATGAGGAGGGCTCTGGATAGGGGTGAATGCTCCTTCCTTGTTCTCCTCGACCTCTCAGTGGCTTTTGATACCGTTGACCATGGTATCCTCCTGGACTGCCTGGAGGGGTTGGGCATTGGGGACACCGTATTGCGGTGGTTCCGGTCCTTCCTCTCCGGCAGGTATCAGAGGGTAGCACTGTGAGAGGAGGTTTCGGACCCGCGCCACTCACTCGTGGGGTGCCACAGGGTTCCATCCTCTCCCCAATGCTATTTAATATCTATGTGAAGCCGCTGGGGGCTATCATCAGGAGGTTTGGGGTGCGGTGTCACCAATATGCGGATGACACGCAGCTCTACGTCTTTAAAACCCTATATGGTTTTAAATATGGACAGCTAAACTGGTGGGGACGAGGGAGAGGGCCTTCTCTGTGGTGGCCCCCACTCTGTGGAACTCCCTCCCTAGGGAACTCTGCCATGCCCCCTCTTTAATGAGGTTCCGCCATGCATTAAAAACATGATTGTTCAGGCAGGCATTTGGGGTGGGTTAGGGTATTTTAGAAAATGTTTTTATTGTAGAATTTTATTGTTTTAAACTGTTTTATTGTATGCTGTACATTGCCCAGAGTGGCTGGGTGACCAGCCAGATGGGCAATTAATAAATTTAATAATAAATAAATAATAAAAAAAATAAGGACAAGTGAAGACGTCTTGTGCGGTTGGACTACAGAAGTTTCATGTCTTTTCATGATAATAATACATGCCCAGTAGTAAATTCCCACCGACAATGTGGTCTCCTGGGCTGCGATAGTCCTGCAGTTCAGTAGGCCTGGTCAATGGGCAGGTGGTCCTCAGCATCATTTGGGTGGCCCAAGGCAGGAGCCAAAATATTAGCAGCAGCCAAATCATAACAGCTAGAGCTCAAGAGGCACAAACATCAGAACAAACATGACCGAGCACAGGCAAGAGCTCATTATCACGCCTGCCACGTGGCGGCGGTGGCAGTGCAGGAGGCCACCACTTCTTGGCCACCATTGCTACCTGTAGCTGGGGGATTTGACTTTTGGTGTCGGGGTCTGCTGTTGGTCCTGTGTAAAGCTGAGCACCTGCACCCAAGATTCACATCTCAGCAGTTAAGGCAGCATGGGCATTCCCCCGTTTTGGTACCCAGACAGATGTTCCGGTTGAGTGTAGAAGTGCAGCCTGAATTTGATCCTGCCGATGGTTACTGGGAAGAACCCTCGGAGTTAGGACAACACGTTGCCTCAACCCTGTCTCAGAGGACCATAATGAGTGCCTGCTGTTTGCGTCCTTCAGGAATTTGGGTCTCATGTCGCCTAGATCTTTAAGGGCAAGTCGCAGCACCTAGAAGTGGGCATGGAAGGAAAATACTTAGTCTGTGGAATCTATCTATCTATCTATCTATCTATCTATCTATCTATCTATCTATCTATCTATCTATCTACCTATCTATGACATATAATTAGGGATGTACGAAAGTCACTTACCTTTTCGAAGGGTGACATTCGCAGTGGGGGGGAGGCACTCCGTCCCTCCCCCTGAAATTCTAGATGGGGGAGAGGTGCTCTGTCCCTCCCCCCCAAATCCTGGCCGGCCGGCTCTGCTCTGCAGGGATTCTGCGGAGCCGCTGGCCAGCTCTGCCAGCGGCCAGACATCTGGCCGCTGGCTAGCAGGGACGCAAATGGCGGTGGCTGCAGCCGCCACCGTTTGCGTCCCTGCAGTCAGCTGTGATAGTCTACGTAAATGTTTACACAGCCTATCACGGCTGAGTAAAACAAACAAACAAAAAAAGCTTTTACGCAAATGGCGGCGCCCATGGGCACCGCCATTTGTGTTCCTTATTTTGGCACATCTTAGTCTACGTAAAGATTTACGTAGACTAAGACGGTGAAAATAAGGGGAACGCAAATAGCGTAGCTTCTACACTATTTGCGTTCCCCTTATTTTCGCCGTCTTAGTCTACGTAAATGTTTATGTAGACTAAGACGTGCCAAAATAAGGAACGCAAGCCGCCATTTGTGTATGCGCTTAAAAAAAAAAAAAATCAGCCGTGATAGGCTACGTAAATCTTTACGTAGCCTATCATGGTGTTTTTTAAAAATCTAGCCATCATAGGCTACGTAAATCTTTATGTAGCCTATCAAGTGTTTTTTTTTTTTAAACTGGAAATGGTGGCAGTGGCAGCTGGTAGGAAGACCGGCCGCTGCCGCCACCGAACCACTGCCGGAGCCGCTGCCGGAGCCGCCGCCGCCAGGACGATCCGCCCAAGTTAAGTCCCGTCCCGGGGGTGGGGGGGTGGCAGACCGTTCCGCCACAGAGTTTGGGGGGCCGAATGCACTGGCATTCGGCCTCCCCGAGATCCGTAGCAGAATTCTCTGACATCCCTACATATTATGCATAAAACTGGCCATACCAGACAGACAAAGGAAACCAGCACATGGTGCAGACCGAAGGTGGACCCCCCCCCAGGCACCTGGGCAAATAAAATCACTGCCAGTAGGATAATTGTGAAGATGTTTGATTGAAGCCCAGTGTGTTGCAGGTTTTAGAACCCCCTTTTCAAGGGTATGCTGCAACAGACACAAAAAAGGTACATAAATAGCACTCATTAAAATATTCTGCACTCATGAAAACCTTAGTTTACATGATTTATAAACAAATCCTTTCACACACAAAATGCAGAAAGGACAGGTAATATTGACATTAATCTAAACTAGCACAGAAGTCTTTAACAACAAAACCCTTATTAATAATCTAAGATATTTTACATTGTTTTCTGCTGCACCTTGTGGTTTTAATTTTTGTGAACTGCCCAGAGAGCTTTGGCTATTGGGTGGTATAGAAATGAAATAAAAAAATATAGTAGAGAAGACTTTTAAAAATAAAGCGTTTTTAGTAATAACCAACATGATCTAATGCAGTAACATATTCTGAGAAACCAGCAAGAAATATTTGAAGGGTCCAGAATACATCCCTTAGCAAACAAACCTTAAAAGACTCCATAGGATCTTCAAAGACTCTCTTAGCGAGACCTTTCCGAAACATTAAAAATACAGCAACATCCACCTTGAAACCCTGATTGCATGCTTTTCCAAGACAGAAAATGAGTTGCGAAGTGCACATTCCACACAGGCTACTCCATACTGGAAAATCAGGCATTCTTATACACGTAGCCAAGACATTCTGGGTGTGGTGAGCTGCAGCACTTTCAAAGGGATACTACATTTATTTTCAGTAGTATTGGAAGTACAAAGTGTACTTGCGAGTAAGCTTATAGACCAGAATGTAAAAGGTTCTCCACACTCATTATCGTGAACATTAGATCCTGTTACAGTAAGGTTTAGGGATGCAGGTAGGGATGGACGAAAGTCCCTTACCTGTCCTTGAAGCTTGCTTCGCGGTGGGGGGGAGGCGCTTCGCTTCTCCCCCCGAAGTTCATGAGAGGTGGGGGAGGCGCCCCTCCCCGCCCGGCCGAAATTCAGGCCGGGCGGGAGGCGCCCCATCCCTTGCCGGCGTTATTCAGGCTGGGTAGAAGAGCCCCATCTACCCGGCCGTGAACCCCCCCCCAAAAACACCCACCCCCGTGATAGGCTACATAACGATTTACGTAGCCTATCACAGCTGACTTTGGAGATCTAGCCGTGATAGGCTACGTTAATCATTACATAGCCTATCATGGGGTTTTGTTTTTGTTTTTACTGCACTTGTAATGGCGGCGGCAGCAGCCGGTTGAAAGACCGGCTGCCGCCCCCGCCCCTGACAAGGACCCGACCAACCGCCGCCGGGACCCGCCGCCGGGAGGAACATTCGTGAAAGGTAAGTCCCATCCTGGGGGGGTGGCGGGGGGGTGGCAGAGAATTTCACTGACAATTTCGGGGGGCCGAATGTGTTGGCACTCGGCCCCCCCAAGTTTCGGGGAGAAATTCTCCCCCATCCCTAGATGCAGGAGAAATCCACCATGGACTCAAGTGAGGCCAGTTTCCAAGGAATCCCAGCTCCAGAGTCTGCAGCAGACCGGCTGCACTTACCTCCGGGTCCAGAGGAGTTCCCGTGGGGCGGCTCTCCAGCTTCCTAAAAAACTAGGGATGTACGAAAGTCACTCACCGTTTCGCGGAATCTTTCACGAAGGGGGCAGAGGCGCTCCATCTGTCCCCCCGGAATCCTCAATGGGGGGGGGAGGCACTCCGTCCATCCCCACAGGAATCCTCGACAGCTGGCTCCACTCTGTGGGGATTCCGCGGAGCCGCCGGCCGGCTCCACCAGCAGCTGGACATCTGGCCACTGGGTAGCAGGGACGCAAATGGCGGCATCTGTAGCCGCCGCCGTTTGCGTCCCTGTATTCAGCCATGATAGGCTACGTAAGTCTTTACGTAAGTCTTTACGTAAGTCTATTATGTCTGGGGAAAAAAACCAAAAAAAACCAAAACGCGTACGCAAATGGCGGCAGCTATGGCCGCCGCCATTTGCTTTCCTTATTTTTGGCCATCTTAGTCAAATATTTATGTAGACTAAGAAGGTGAAAATAAAGGGGAACGCAAATAGCGTAGTGGGCGCTATTTGCGTTCCTTTTTGATTTGCCATTTTAGCCTACGTAATTTTTTTTTTAAAACCCAGATGTAAAAAAAACACAAGCGACCAGACTGCAAATGGCAGTGGCGGCAGCCAGTCGGAAGACCAGTCGCCACCGCTGCTGCTGCCGCCGCCGAAGCCATGGCTGGAGCCGCCGCTGTCCGGAACATCCGTCCCAGGTAAGTCTCAACCCGGGGGGGATCCGTGGGGGGCAGGGGGTGGCAGGCTGTTCTGCCATGGATTTCGGGGGGCCGAATGCACTGGCATTCGGCATCACCGAGATCCGTGGCGGAATTCTCTGACATCCCTATAAAAAACGTGATACATTAATGATGTTTGCAATTAGGAAAGTCACAGCTGTAAATGACGTATTGTACACCATCTGCAGCTGTAAGGCACTTACTTTTACCTAAATACAACGGTAAACAGCTGTATAACGGCTGTACGTTTTCTGCGATAGGTTAATGGCAGCCACCATTGGTGTATCGTGCTCTTTAGAATGCCAGAGAGTTGCTCTGCCAACTCTGTCAGATGCAGCAGGGCTCCAGAGGACTCTGCAGGGGCTCAAGCAGCTCGAATTGCCCCTCAGCAGAACCCCCCTCCCCCAGACCGGACAGTGGGGTTTTTCGTACATCTGTAGTAAGGATGTAACTTCCAGATTTTCATTAAGTCCAAAAAATGACAAACTTTTTAACTTAAGTATCCAACACAATTTCCTTCTTAATAGGGACTTATCACCCACATGGTTCACTGTGTTTTCTATAGCCCCGATGATTAAATCACTGGCAATATGTATGATCCTGAAAGTATGGCACTAAAGGAGAGCCAGCTGTGGTATTTCTAATATTATTCAAATGTTCACTGGTGCAGTTTTTTTTAAAGGTCTCTTAGTTTGCCCTTCATAATTTTTGTTTACAAGGGCACTGGATAACATACACCACATTATCACTATTATGAATGGACAAATGGTAAAGAACATAAACCCTTTTCATCAACAGGATTAACAAATGACAAGCACTGTGAGTAAATATGCAGAATGCACCATGTCCACAGGGGTGGTGCCCTGTGGGCACAGAGGCATCCCTTAGGGCTTGTTGTTGAGGATCCGAGGGAAGGTCGGTATTGACATTGGCTCTTCCCTGGGGGAATGCTTCAAAAGCTATGCTGTTCTGGGCCATAAGTTATGGTGTATGGACTAATACATATAGGGGTTGTTTTTTTCTCCTTACAGGTTCAGATGACATCATAAACCTGCTGTTCTTAAATAATGCATCCATTCCTAGAAAAACGTTGGAATGGCATTCGATATCATGTTCAAAAATCCTACCTTCATTAACTGCCCTTCACTAAAATTACCTATTTCTGTGGCTAATTTTGTAAAGAACGTTGGGAAGCTTTGATTGGGGACCTCAACGGATGCTGTCATGATTAACGTAACTTTAAATATCATTGTTCAAAACATACCTGCCTTCATCCTCATTTTAATATCCTTTGGGTTTGCAAGAAATGGTGTTTGAAATCACTATTGAACACCACTTGTCTTGTTGTGTGTCAAGAAAAATATGCAATCGGCACTCCTCAAAATGCTTTGGTAATCAGATGGATATATAAGGGCCACTACACCTCATATTGTTAGTAACAGCTGAGGAGTTGTGGGGGAGCAAGTAGGATTGGGACCACAGTGTACAGTAAGGGGCATGGCCCTTTTCTCCCACATCAGGGTGCTGATGAAAAACTGCTATCCTAAAACTGCAGTTTGCACCAGAAGGGAAGCTCCCACAGACACCAAGAGCAACTCTCATTGCACAGCAAAGAAACAGCTATCAGGGTTTCTAATTCAGACCAGGCAAAGGATGAAATAATAACCCTGCTCCCCCTGCCATTGTCCTGATACATCATCACCATGGTTGCTGTTTATTTGCAACAATACTGTATAAGAGCACAATGGCTAGTCTTGTGATGGTCCCATCTAGATTGATGCTTAAACCAGAGGTTGTTTGATCCTAAAATTCTTCAATAGCAAAGAGGGAGGGTGATAGTAAGAAGAGCTGAGATCTGGCAAGGTCCCATTCCAATCAATGCAAAATTATTTACGAATTCAGTATACCTATTCACTTAATACATGATGAAACAGATGAAGAGAAGTGTCCACAGACTTCCAAGAAATACTGTCAGTTGTATGATTTGTCTAATGGCTATACTGTTTCTTTCATCTAACACTTTTGACTAATTATTACCATCTGAAAACTTTCAATACTAGGGATGGCAGAGAATTCCACCACGGATCTCGGTGAGGCCGAATGCCAGTGCATTCGGCCCCCCGAACTCTGTGGCAGAACGGCCTGCCCCCCCCGCCCCTCCGTGGATCACCCCGGGATGAGACTCACCTGGGGCGGATCGTCCAGGCGGCGGCGGCTCTGGCGGCAGCTGTGGTGGCTGCAGTGGCTGGTCTTCCGACCGGCTGCTGCCGCCACCATTTCCAGTCATGTAAAAAAATAGAAAAAGATGTGATAGGCTACGTAAAGATTTACGTAGCCTATCATGGCTAGTTTTTTTTTTAAAAAAAACACGACGTGATAGGCTACGCAAATCTTTACATAGCCTATCATGGCTGGGTGGGTTAAAAAACAAAACAAAACCACGTATGCAAATGGTGGCGGCTACGTCCGCCGCCATTTGCGTTCCTTATTTTTGCCTGTCTTAGTCTACGTAAATATTTACGTAGACTATGACGGCGAAAATAAAGGGAAATGCAAATAGTGTAGTGGCCGCTACGCTATTTGTGTTCCCCTTTATTTTCACCGTCATAGTCTATGTAAATATTTACGTAGATTAAGAGGGCAAAAATAAGGAACGCAAATGGCGGTGGCCATAGCCGCCACTATTTGCGTATGCAGTTTTTGTTTTTGTTTTAACCCACCCAGCCATGATAGGCTACGTAAAGATTTGTGTATGCGGTTTTTTTTTTTACCCAGAGCCCTCCGCAGCCAGAAATCTGGCTGCGGACGGCTCTGGCCTGGCTGGGCCTGGCCGGCTGCTCCGCAGAGCTGCCGCGGAGCACAGCCATCCACGGAGGATTCCGGGGGGGTGGAATGGAGCGCCTCCCCCCCAGCGAGGATTCTGGGGGGAGGGACGGAATGAATCCCCCTCCATCAACATAATCCGCGAAAGGTAAGTGACTTTCGTACATCTCTATTCAATACACACTTGAGAGGAGTACACAAGATGTCCCTCTCTAGATTTTTAGAACTCTGCCTAAAGTAGGCATGGTGGAGAATTCTGCCACAGATCTCGGTGAGGCCAAATGCCAGTGCATTCGGCCCCCTGAAATCCATGGCGGAACGAAGCCACCCCACGAAATGGGGCCGGAACAGAGCACATACCAGCTGTCATCTGTGCTGCATAGCGAATGGCAGCTGCATCCGCCGTAGCCACCATTTGCGTTCCCTGTTTTTTTTCATGATAGGCTACGTAAACATTTATGTAGCCTATCACAGGCTGGTGTAGGGATGCAAATGGCGTCCCCTACACAGTATGCCATTTGCGTCCGCGCCAGCCAGGCAGCGGTTGGAGGCCTTGCTGCGGGTTGGCCCAGCCGGCGGCTCCGCAGCCTGACCACAGAGCGAAGCCAGCTGGGCAGGATTCCGGAGGGGAGGAACGGATTGCCTCCCCCCCCATCGAGGATTCCAGGTAGAGGAACAGATCACCTCCCCCCACCTGCGGAACCTGGCGGAGCCAGGTAAGCGGGGTTTTGTACACCCCTAGCCTAAAGTAAATACACCAGGGGGGAAAAGAAGGAAAAAGAAGGAAAATAATAATGGATTTGATTGGTTAGTTTTATTTTAAATAAAACAGACAGGATCACCTTCACTTATGATTGACTGGCTGGAAAATGAATTATGAAGGAATTCCCCCAAACATAAGATTCACAGATTATTTTTTCCTTATTAGATGATCTCTGCAATTGAGAGCGGGTCTCAGCACAATAATGTAGCATTTGGGGAGAAAGATGCAACTGAGGAGACCAGCTCCAGAGGCCAAGATGGAGAAGATCTCCACAGCCACCATGGACTTCCCCTTGGTGCTCACATAAGTGGGCACAAAGGAGACCCAAACACTGCAAAACACCAGCATGCTGAAAGTGATAACCTTGGCTTCATTAAAGCTGTCAGGTAATTTCCTTGCAAGGAAAGCCACCATGAAGCTAATGAAGGACAGGAAAGCCATGTAGCCCAAGACAATGTAAAACATCGTGACTGAGCCTTCATTACATTTCAGTATGATCTCTCCAGCCAGGGAATAGAAGTCCATGTTTGGAAACGGGGGAGAGGTCACTAGCCAGACAGCACAGATTACACCTTGGATGAGGGGACAGGCCAGGACAATGCAGTTTGACAATTGTCTGCCCAAAAGTTTTCTTGCCATGTTTCCTGGTTTGGTTGCCATGAAGGCCAGAATCACCATGATGGTTTTTGCCAGAACAGCAGAAACAGCAACAGAGAAGATGATGCCAAAAGCAGGTTGTCTGAGAAGACAAGTGACAATTGTGGGTTGACCGATGAACAGGAAGGAGCAGAGGAAGCAGAGCAGGAGGGAGATGAGGAGGATGTAAGTGAGGTCTCGGTTGTTTGCTTTTACAATTGGTGTGTCACCATGTCTAATGAAGATTACCAGCACTACAGATGTGATCAGAAAGAGGAAAAGAGCTAGAGAAACTAAAAGAAAGCCCAGTGTCTCTTGATAGGAAAGGAAGTGGATCTTCTTGGGAATGCACTGGTCTTGGTTCCTATTTGGATGCTGATCTTCGGGGCAGGATTCACAGTGATCTGCATCTGGAAGAATCAAAAGCGACTGAAGTTTCTCAAACATGGCATAGATGTTCTTTATATGGGGACAGTTCAGCCAACAAAGGAGATGGAAATATCCATTCCTAGCTTACTATACACCTCAGGGTACAACTCCCCTTTTATTATTTTCTCTTTGAGCTTCAGCACCAAATGTCATAAAATCAGAATCAGAAAAGGTACAAAATGCCTTTTCTTCACCTCCATATGATTCCCCCCATAGCAGCCTCATGTTCCATAATCTGCAAGGAAGAAAAACCCAAATTATGTAACTAGAAATTAAAAGCTGGTAGCTGTAAGAGTGTAACCACTGTCTGACACCTGCAGTGCATTCTAAATGGGAAAAACAAATGATTAATAACTATCTGTCATTTTGTTTAGATGATGGACTGTTCTCTAAGGAGTTGTTTGGTGTAGAGGATGGGAATAGGTGACAAAAATCACTAGAGTGAAAAAGGGCTACAGATTCTGTACTTGCAAGTATTAATAATGTACTGAGAGTTGTTTTATTTTTTAAACAGAAAATGTCTTCAGAAAAGTGTGAATATTTTACAAAGCAGTTAAGCACAGAGCCATGCAATCCACAATGGCATTTATGAAGAAAATATTCATAGGTTAAAAGGCTGGCTCTTCTCCTTGTCTATGATCATCCCCTTGGTCCCACTCCACTCTGAGCCCATTAGGCTCTGTCCTTTTTTATAGCTTTCAACATCTGAGCTACCTGTCCAGTTAGAAAATCTCCCTTCGGGACAACGGTCACATCTGTAGCAGCAAATGAGCTTCCCCTCTGGAACTTTTCTCCAGTGCCCTGGAGAGCACCTCTCCACACACCTCGCAAAGGGTTGCTTCTAAATGGAAAGAGAGAAATAGTTGAGGTTTTACATGTGATGGCTATTGCACTAAAAAGGACTTGGAATTCATCAACAGTGTTTCCCATTACAGGACGTATAGGATCACCAATTTTGAGAGGCCAAATCTTTTCTTGATGTTGGCAGGTTACTTAGAACCATCAGACTAGACGCTTATATAAAATATATTCTCAGACACAAACACAAGCATTGGAAGCTGCCTTCTACCAAGTCAGATCCTTGGTCAACCTAGCCCAGTATTGACTGTGCAGACTGGCAGCAGCTCTCTGGGGTTTCACGAAGGGGACTTTTTGCTGCCCTACCTAGAGATGCTGTGGACTGCAAATACTGCATGTAAAGACTATTTTTTCTCATTGATCAACGTTCCCTCCCTGGACTGAATAGGCCTTTGGACTCATCTAGAATGGCACGTTCTGTTCACAAGAGATAGAACTGCAACGTTCTTTAGTACTCCAGTGACATTCACTTCAACCCCACCTCTGTGGCCCACGCAGTAGCATCAGACTGAATAGTGAAGTCTTGGCCTGGGGGAGCTTCCGGGTCTGTATATCCAACTTTCATGTGAGCAAAAGATATATTTGGGATGAAAATCCAGTTCACAATGTCATATCTCTCCCCCTTTTTATAGAAAGAGACTTCATCCCCAGCACTGTTGTTAAAATGAACGTTCCTCAAAGCAGCAAGGATCTGTAATGGAAGAGACACTTAGAAATGGGTTAATTGTTAATGAGTTCTGGTGTCTTCTAACATAATGGGCATCAAGTAGGGATACTTCCTTTTTTTCTGTACTCCCTTTTCAATACTTCAGATGTGTCTTCATTGGGAACTAACTGGTTTCATATGCTTGCACTGTGGCTTTTTGTGGCTGATGTCTACTTGTTCTAGTTCACCTTTGTATCTTTGACTGGGAGAAGGAGGGAATTTGTTTGGAGCAGGAAATAGACTGATATGGGGGTCTTTAGCTAGATGGCATGAAGGACAAATCAAACCAGACAAATCAAATCAAATTTGATTCAAATTTGCGCCAAGCCGATGGCCGCTGCGATTTGTAACAATGTTCATACAAAGATGCATAATTAAGCAGAAAAAACAGTAATACTGTCTAATACCCATAAAAATCTATTGTTGACAAATTGACTAAGCAAATAAAACATTTAATACAATTAAAACTAACATTATATAATTAAAGCTCAAGTGGCCTTGCTGCGCCCACTTTGATAGCAATTACTAAAAATTCGCCATTTTTGCTGTAACCAATCTATCACGGTCCTCAAAAAGGAGGTTCACGTAATAATCAGCTGGGTGCCCTGGATAGGGCAGTAATAAGGGGGTAATTAACTCTTCACAGGCATTTCTATACAAAGAGCAAAATAACAGCTCATCGGCTACGGTTTCGATACTTCCATCTCCGCAGACACATTCCCGATTTTGAAATGGGATTCTCTAATAGTGGCCTTCGAGGACTGCAGAGGGAAGCACATTAAAATGTGCACATTAAAAAGCTTTTCTGTGTTTAGGGTAGGATAGCTGCTGTAAGTATGGCAAGGGCTTGTGGGTAAAACAAGGTGAGGACTGTCTAAGGTAAGGGCGTGGCAAGAAGGAAGATGTGGCGGTGGGGGCGGCCTGCTTTCGCTTTGGCAGCTTGGTGAGGGGAGACGAATACTGCTGTATACACTAGAACTTATGTTTGGGGCTACTACTAAGTGTTTGGGGTTTGCTTGATTCCTCCCTTCTCAATATCCACAATGTATTTTAAATACATAATATCACTGAAGCGCTGTAAGTCTCCACTACTTTTTAATCACTTATCCAGGGTGACCCTTTTCTTCCAGGATCAGAGCACTGATAAAACACCAAGGCACTTCTGTAAGGTGGCCAAATCTGAAGGAAGATGTTACCTGCCATGGGTGAATATTCAGAAGCCTCTTGCCTGCCCCCATCATTCTATGTTTGGATCCAGATGAGGACACAGCTTGTAGCGCATGTGCCAAGGAATAGACAGCATTGTAGATGCTGTAGCTGTGTCTGGACATGGTGATTTCAAACTTGTGGCCCGACAGGTCCTGTACCTCCTCCTTCCCAGTACAGTTTCTCCATCCCATTGGAGACGTTTGGCCTGATTTCAGAAAGTGACACTCAAATGCCCATTCCCACCACTTATTGAGAAATGGATCTCCTTGTGGCTGGAGTGGATCTAAAGCCCAGAGAAAATACTTAAATCCTGGCACATCCCTTCTCTGGACCCTGAAGTGCAAAGCACCATGGAAGAGCTTGGCCATGTCTAAATTTAGTCCCTTAGCAGCACTTTCCCAGTGGGCTGTCAGGATCCAAACCTTTCTAAATGGGGTCTTGGTCTTTTCTTCATTAACATCCAAGAAGACAGTTAATATGTTCATAACACTGGTGTCCCCAAAGACAATAATCACTTGGGGTTCAAACCAAGAACTAGGAATAGAGCCAGCTAGTGCTTGATGTATTAGGAGATGATTTGTTAGCTTGAACATTTCAGTGAAGGCCACACAGATGTCATTCTGCTTGAGCATTGGTGTCAGTGTCTGGATGAACCTTTCCCCTCTCTCATCAGTTGAGGCAATCAGCCCAATCCAGTTCCAGTGGAAATGCAGGAGCAGCCATACCAAGGCCATATATTGAGCAATGTCATCAGCATCAATCCGGTAGAAGGAACGAAATTCTGTTTTCTCTTCCTGAACATGGTTGAACAAACCATAACAGAGCTGAAGGAAGGAATTTCCTGTTAGCCTGTTGCAGAGAGGTTTTCTGGCAGTTTAAAGACTGACACATTTTAAATGGCATAATTTTCCATGGACTACTACAGCTGACTTCAGATTCATGAAGTGCTATCCAGAAGGAAGACAGCCATTTAAAACATCTCTAAATATAAAATACAACTCTATGATGTCATTGAGGTTCCTCACTAGTGTGGATTTCACGCCAAAGGTCAGAGCTGCCATGGAGGTAACACTGACACAGCTTCTAGCCATTGCCCCTTAAGTTCCTCCACTGCAAACACTTTTTGTTTTCATCCTAAGGTGCGTGGCTGAAACATAAACTCTTTCATAGAATCATAGAATAGTAGGGTTGGAAGGGCCTACAAGGCCATCGAGTCCAACCTCCTGCTCAATGCAGGAATCCAAGTCAATGAAGGAATTCAAGTCATATGGGAATGTGCTCCAATACATGAAACACTGACAAATGTTAGATTGTTGTGGGGTTTGTGTTCCCCCAATCACCAGAGGGGTAGCTCTGTTAACTGATTGCAGCAAGAATAAGAAGACTTCTGACACCTTTCTCATTCATGAGCCTTTAAGGTGTTGCAAGACTCTTTGTTATTTCTCCCAGTGCAAAACCTTTTAATACAGAACTGACCCGTTGCTGGCTGTGAATTGTCATGCAATAGCCACCTGAGATTCCTGGCTACTAACAAAGGTTTTGCAGGGCAGGTTATCCATGGTCAGAAGGCCCATGACTCCTGCTATCTGGAATCAAAGCAACACACCCACTGCATGGGAAAATCTGTTTTCAAAGACTGGCCTGTCCATCTTACAGTTCCTGAGTTCTGCAGGTCCCCCATGTCTGTACCCACATGAATCCCCTTACCTGTGGGATCTTGAAGATGCCCATTAAGGATGTAATCTCTCTTGAGGATTTGGAGTCAAGACCCCCAATAACAGAGAGCAGTTTATACTTCCTGTCACATTTATAATTAGGGAACATTTGCCCCCGTGTGGAGAGGAGACACAGACTGTTAAAGTAGGTGGATCTTGCAATGTTGCTGTGGTCATAGATGTGAAAGCCAAGGGTGTGGTTGGGTAGGAGAATTGGATCCTTGTTGATCTCCTTGATGGCGAACGCCAAGGCCAGGACTTGCTGGTAGTGCTTGAATATCATCCTGCAATGATATCACAGCAAGCAAAAAACCCCTATCATGGCAAGCAACGCCCCCCAAAACCCCGCGTATGCAAATGGCAGCGGCTACGGCAGCCGCCATTTGCATTCCCTATTTTTCGCCATTTTATCCTACGTAAATATTTACATAGGATAAAACGGTGAAAAAAAGAGAACGCAAATAGCACCCACTACGCTATTTGCGTTCCCCTTTTTTTGCGCCGTAATAGCCTACGTAAATATTTACATAGGATAAAACAGCGAAAAATAGGGAATGCAAATGGCAGCCGTCATAGCTGCCGCCATTTGCGTATGCAGGCTTTTTTTTTTTTTGCTTGCCATAATAGGCTACGTAAATACTTATGTAATCTATCACGGCAGCCTGACTGGACACAAATGGCAGCCGCTACAGCAGCCGCCATTTGTGTCCGCAGCACCCCATCCGTGGCTGGAACTCCGGCTGTGGACGGCCCCGGCCGGCTGCTCTGCAGAGCCGCCGCAGAGCAGAGCCGGCTGGGCAGGATTCTGGGGGGGAGGACCGGATCGCCTCCCCCCCCATCGAGGATTCCAGGGAGAGGGACGACGCGCCTCCCCCCCCACACACCACAAATCACATCCACGAAAAGGTAAGTGACTTTCGTACATCCCTACAAAATATACATTTATTGCTCAAACAGAATGATGGAATCACAAAACTTTGTAATGATGAAATAAGCAAAACATATTATTACATGCAATGCAATTAGGAAGATTAGAAGCATAATAGAAATTGTGGCATGCATATTTCTCAGTAAAATTAAAGTTCCATTCCTCTCAACCAACACAGCAAGTCACCAATGAGATCTTGTAGTTATCTATCTGGCAAGCATGGTCTGCAGATATTAGGTAGTCATATTTGGTAGGCTTCTCATTCTCCCAGGTTCTCTCTGGGCAATCAGATCAAACCCTTGCTTTTTATACCTCTTTATGTTGGTGACCACATTCTAAGCTTCAGACCTGGCCATACCATTACTCAGGGGCGTAGCTAGCTTCTTAAAAGATCCTGGGCACAGGCCCATAACACACATTTGCATATCTATCTATCTATCTATCTATCTATCTATCTATCTATCTATCTATCTATCATCTATCTACCTACCTACCTACCTACCTACCTACTTACGAATCTAAGCACACCTCTAATATCTTTCTCTGTGTATGAGTGTGTGCGTGTGCGTGTGTGGTGTGTTCATGTGGTGTACTTGTGTGTGTGTGTGTGTGTGCGTAGATTACATACATACAGAAGTGTGCACTGACCCCCCACCCCACTTCAACTCAGACCCCGATTCAGCATTTTGGGAAACATCCTGCTTATTTATTATTATTATTATTATTATTATTATTAAATTTATTAATCGCCCATCTGGCTGGTCACCCAGCCACTCTGGGCGATGTACAAGATACAATAAAACAGTTTAAAACAATAAAATTCTACAATAAAAACATTTTCTAAAATACCCTAACCCACCCCAAATGCCTGCCTGAACAACCACGTTTTTAATGCATGACGGAAGCTCATTAAAGAGGGGGCATGATGGAGTTCCCTAGGGAGGGAGTTCCACAGAGTGGGGGCCACCACAGAAAAGGCCCTCTCCCTCGTCCCCACCAGTCTAGCTGTCCTGGCTGATGGGACAGAGAGAAGGCCATCCGAGGCTGATCTTGTTAAGCGGCCTGTCTGGTGCTGCTGGAGGTGCTCCTTAAGATAGACTGGGCCGGAACCATATAGGGTTTTAAAGGTCAAAACCAACACCTTGAATTTGGCCTGGAAAACAACTGGTAACCAGTGCAACTCCTTCAGCACTGGAGTGATGTGATCTCACCAGCGGCTGCCTTTAATCAGGCGAGCCGCCACGTTCTGTACCAGCTGCAGTTTCCGAACCGTTACAAGGGTAACCCCACGTAGAGCGCATTACAGTAGTCTAAATGAGAGGAGACCAGGGCATGTACTACCGATGGGAGCAGATGGTCGGGAAGGAAGGGGCGCAGCCGCCGTATCAGATGGAGTTGATACAGCGCTGTCCGGCTCACAGCTGACACCTGAGTCTCCATGGACAGCTGGGAGTCCAAAATGACCCCCGGGCTGCGGACCTGGTCTTTCAAGGGTAGCTGTACCCCATTCAACACCAGGCCAACATCTCCCAGCCTCCTCTTGTCTCCCACCAAAAGTACCTCGGTCTTGTCAGGGTTCAGCTTCAGCTTATTTCTAGGGGTGAACGAAAGTCACTTACCTTTTCTCGCAGCTTTTTCGCGGTGGGGGGGAGCGCTTCACTGCTCCCCCCGCGAAGTTCAGGCCAGGGGGGGAGGCTTCCCGCCTCGCCCGGCCGAAATTCAGGCCGGGGGGGGAGGCTTCCCGCCTCGCCCGGCCGAAATTCAGGCTGGGGAGGAGGCTTCCCGCCTCGCCCGGCCGCGAACACGAAAGTAAAAAAAAAAAAAAAAAAAGTCCCCTGATAGGCTACGTGACGATTCACGTAGCCTATCACGGCTAGATCTGCAAAGTCAGCCATGATAGGCTATGTGAATCGTCACGTAGCCTATCACGGGTGACTTAAAAAAAAAAAAAAAGCGCGTACGCGAATGGCGGCCCCCATAGGGAGCCGCCATTCGCGTTCCTTATTTAGTTGCTGTAGTCTACGTCAATGTTTACGTAGAGTACGGCGAAAATAAGGGCAACGCAAATAGCGTTGCCCTTATTTTCGCCGTAGTCTACGTAAAGATTGACGTAGACTACAGTGACCAAATAAGGAACGGGAATGGCAGCTCCCTATGGGGGCCGCCATTCGCGTACGCGCTTTTTTTTTTTAAAGTCACCCGTGATAGGCTACGTGACGATTCACGTAGCCTATCACGGCTGACTTTGCAAATCTAGCCGTGATAGGCTACGTGAATCGTCACGTAGCCTATCAGGGGACAGTTTTTTTTTTTTCTTTCATTGCAATGGCGGGGGCGGCAGCCGGTCCCGCCCCGCTCGAACACCGGACGAACCACCAGCCGGACCCGCCGCCGGGAGGGACATTCAGGGAAGGTAAGTCCCGTCCCGGGGGGGGCGGGGGGCGGGGGGGCGGAGGATTTCTCCCCAAAACTTGTTCGGGGGGCCGAACACGTTGGCGCTCGGCCCCCCGAAGTTTCGGGGAGAAATTCTCCGCCATCCCTACTTATTTCTCCCCATCCAGCCACTCACTGTCTCCAGACATTTGGACAGGGATTCTACAGCCAACCTTGGTGAACCTTGGTGAACCAGAAGCCAACCTTGGCTTCTGCTCAGGCCAATTTATAGTCAGACCACTTCAGCTCAGCACCAACCCTAAGTCATGGATTGGAAAAAAGAGTCTTTATGCTTCCTGTTGACTACCAATGGGAAATTAGAAAAATAACCTGCATGTTTTTTTTTCTCTTGGTCAGAACTGGATGATAATTTCAGGCATAGTAGCCCCCTAGAAGAGGATTACAGCTGCCCAGTGTCAGAAGAATAGGTGCAGGGTATAGTTTGATTTCCATTTAAAGAGAACTCCCAATAACATTTTTATTCCTTGGAGGAATTAGATAAACATTTTAGGATTCAGTGCCCCATCAGAGGAGATCATGTTTGCCAAATTTCAGAATGATAGCCACAAGATTTTTTGTGCAATGATGGCCTTGACATTTTGAGGTCTCCAAAAGAGGACATACCTATCTCTCTATGTTCTTGGCGAATCATTGTTCTGAAAATTACAGACATCTTAGAGGTGTCCCTACGTAGGAAACCAGCAATGTTTCAGAGGGATAGGTGAAGCAGATCATGTGGAAGGGGAGTTCCCCAATTTCAGGGAAGGATTTGCTTTGGGATTTGCTTTCCCTTCCATTCACGCCTTCCCCAATAGGTTTTAAGTAAGTCTGTATGAAAATACACAGGTCATTAGAGGTGTCCCGCAGTCAAGAAACCTGCAAAGTTCCTGAAGGATATACGTTTATGGAAATTTAGAATTACTAGAATTGATTTACATTTCACCAATGTTAGCAGCAAGGGAACATGGGTGGGAAGGTGCTACTGCACTCATGTCATGCTTGCGGCTCATTGTATCTACCTCCCCATAACTTCATTTGTGCCAAGACTTCAGCAGGATTCAGCCAATAAGTCTGTTTTCAAAACTAGGGCTAAATTATGGAGAAACTCTGAGCATGTATCGAGTGCCTTTCCCTCACCACTGAAGCAAAACAATTCATTGCAAGCAAGCTCCCAACAGTGGTTCATGTAAAAAACATAGAAACCCCAAACACAAATGACAAAACATGCATAGGACTGAGCTGAAAGGGTAGTCAATTCTAGGGAGGGTGGAGAATTTCTCCCCGAAACTTCGGGGGGCCGAGCGCCAACATGTTCGGCCCCCCGAACAAGTTTCGGGGAGAAATCCTCTGAACCCCCCCGCCCCCGCACCCCCCCCGGGACGGGACTTACCTTCGCCGAATGTCCCTCCCGGCGGCGGGTCCGGCCGGCGGTTCGGCGGGTGTTCGAGCGGGGCAGGAGCGGCAGCCGGTCTTTTGACCAGCTGCCGCCGCCGCCATTGCAATAAAAGAAAAAAAAAATGCCCCCTGATAGGCTACGTGATGATTAACGTAGCCTATCACGGCTAGATTTGCAAAGTCAGCCATGATAGTCTACGTCAATCGTCACGTAGCCTATCAAAAAAAAAAAAAAAGTGCGTACGGATAATGGCAGCCCCCATAGGGAGCTGCCATTCCCGTTCCTTATTTGGTCGCTGTAGTCTACATAAAGATTTACGTAGACTACGGCGAAAATAAGGGCAACGCTATCACAGGGGAGGTTTTTTTTTTTTTTTTACTTTTCTTGTAATGGCGGCGGCGGCAGCCGGTCAAAAGACCGGCTGCCGCCCCCGCCCCTGACCAAGACCTGCCGAACCGCTGCCGGGACCCGCCTCCGGGAGGGACATTCGTGAAAGGTAAGTCCCATCCCGGGGGGGGCGGGGGGGTGGAGAATTTCTCCCCGAACAACCTTCGGAGGACCAAATGCATTGGCACTCGGCCCCCGAAGTTTCGGGGAGAAATTCTCCCCCATCCCTACCAAGGTCTCTCCATTTTAGCAGTACAATATAAGGTGGGAGGAAGACATTTGTTGCTGCTGTTATTGCACAATTGGGACTCAGAAATGTTTGCTCCTCTACTTCAGATCACCCAGAAATCGACCTTCCCCACCCATAGTCTTAGATGATGTCCGGGGGGGGGGGGGTAGATGGGTCAGCATTTCTTAGTTATTCTGAAATTCCTAACATGAAACTAAATTATTGCTTAGCTCTGCCTATGCTTTTTGCAGCAAACAGCCTCTTGAAAAAGATAAGTTATTCTCTCAGTTAGCGATATATGATGCCAAACTCTGGCCAGGTACCCACTGTGCCCAGCTCAGTTCAGAAGAGGACTCTGCAAAGCCAACTTTTGGATTAAAAATCTGATTTTTTAAAATTTCAAACTCCATTACAAGTAGACCATAATCCAGTGACTTTGGGGTGGGGGTAGGGTGGGGATACCATATGAAGTATCCTCCCAACTTCTTGGTTGAGTCCCAAAATCCCTGCCTCCGAGTTCCCATTCCCTGCCTTACACACACACACACACACACACACACACACACACATCTCTCCAAACATCTCACCTTGCAGCAGGAGAAGCAGCAGCAGGGCTTGGCTCCCTCAGTCTCTGGAAATTATAGTTCTTAGGGTTCCTGTGACATTACCATAGCACCATCAATCGTGCCAGAGAGGGGGGAGGAATGAAGCTCTGGCTCAGAATGGGACCATAGCTCAGTGTGACAGAGCACATCCTTTGCATGCGGAAGGTCCCAGTTTCAATCCTCGGTTTCTCCAAATAAGGCAGGAAAACCTCATGGCTGAAACCCTGGAGAACCGCTGCTGCCAGTCAGTGTTGACAATACTGGGCTAGATGGACCAACGCTCTACATAAGAACATAAGAAGAGCCATACTGGATCAGGCCAAGGGTCCATCTAGTCCAGCATTCTGTTTGCACAGTGCCCAACCAGCTGCCCACAGAGGACGCAATATGACTCAGGCTGACTCAGTATAAGGAGCTGACTATGTTGCTATGAAGCCGGAGAAGAACTCTCAAGTCTCTAGTTCTCATTACATTGATGCCAAATCATGAGACACCTGGAAGTACCCCTCTAGTCTAAAAGCAAAGCAGGCAAACATCTACCCCAGACCCCTTGTGGATACTTACAAATTAACAGTGAAGAACTTTGGTGGGGTTAAACTATGAAAATCTTGTGTCTCTTTATAATGATGCATGCCAAGCGGTAAATTCCCACCGACAATGAGGTCTCCTGGGCTGTTATAGGCTTGCAGTTCAATAGGCCTGGTCAAGAGGCAAGTGGTCCTCAGCATCCTCTGGGTGGCTTGAGGAACAATCCAAAATACCAGCAGCAGCCAAATCATCAGTGGCACAGAGAGACCTTCCCTTCTAGTTCAGAGACAAAGACAACCTGAAAAATACTGGACTTCATAGACACTAACAGGGGAATTAGATCCTAGCAAGCAATGACCAGAAAGTGATCAGACGCCACCCCAGCCCCACATGGAAAGGCTCAGAGTGTTTTTATATTATGCACATTTTCTCTTGGATTTCATTGTTATTGACTCGCTGGATGGACATCCACAGGAGATTCTTCAGGAATTACTGTCATTTTCACAATTCCAGGGTAGCAAAAGGGACCACAGTCCCAGAACACTGAGTCCCTTTGCTCCATGGAGGGAATTAAGAAAAAAGTTTGTGCCACTGTTTGCTAGGGGTCTACAAACCCCACTCGCCCATCTGGTTTGGGGCATCTGGGCGGGGGGGGGAGGCAATCTGTCCCTCCCCCCGTAACCTTCCCTGGCCTGCTTCACTCTGCGGTGAGTCCCTGGCCTGCTTCACTCCACTGCCGGTCTGCGGACACAAATGGCATCTGGCGTAGCGGACACAATTTGCGTCCCTGCTTTAGCCATGATAGGCTACAGAAATATTTACATAGCCTATCACAGCAAAGAGTAGCTAAAGTAGGGACGCAGATGGCCAGCAGCTAAAGCAGGGACACAAAATGACCCGGAACGGTCAGCAGCAAGTATCCATCTGGGGAGAATTTCGCGGGGTGGTGGTGGGGGGAGTAGTCTGTTCTGCCACGGACTCTGGGGGGGAGTAGTCCATTCCGCCACAGACTCACGGACTCATTGGAGTCCATGGCGGATTTCTCCGCCATCCCTACTGTTTGCTCCTGTGGGGCAGATGGGCACAGAAATTTGACTTGTCAGGTTCTGGCCTTGGGCTTGTGTGGATCTTAGAACCTAAATCTGAGATGGAGTTTGAGCTTTTCTGAAGTCTGTTAGCCCAGATTGATGGCTGTGAAAGTTGGGTATGGCAGAGACATGCTCAGTGACAGTTTTAGTACTATTTTCCTATTCACTAAATGCCGAGTAGGGATGGCGGAGAATTTCTCCCGTTGCCCTTATAGCGTTATATATAGAAATAGCGTTGCCCTTATTTTCGCCGTAGTCTATGTAAATCTTTACGTAGACTACAGCGACCAAATAAGGAATGGGAATGGCGGCTCCCTATGGGGGCCGCCATTAGCGTACGCGCTTTTTTTTTTTAAAAAAGTCACCCGTGATAGGCTACGTGACGATTGACGTAGCCTATCATGGCTGACTTTGCAGATCTAGCCGTGATAGGCTATGTGAATAGTCACGTAGCCTATCAGGGGGCGTTTAAAAAAAAAAAAAAAAAAACTTTCGCGTTCGCGGCCGGGAGAGGCGGGAAGCCTCCTCCCCGGCCTGAATTTCGGCCGGGGCAAGGCGGGAAGCCTCCCCCCTGGCCTGAAGTTCATGGGGGAAGCAGCGAAGCGCCTCCCCCCCCCGCGAACATCCTTCAACGACAGGTAAGGGACTTTCGTCCACCCCTAATGCCGAGGGGAAATCGAAGTGTGTATTACCTCACATTTTATGAAGTCTTATGTAAGGCACTTTAAGCTGACTAATTTATTTAATGATGATCAGATTTGCAGATGGCACAAAATTGGGTTTGATAGCTAATACCTTGGATGACAGAAACAAAATTCAAAGTAATCTTGATAGACTGGAACGCTGGGCTGAAAATAACAGAAAAACATTCAACAGGGATAAATGCCAAGTTCTGCACCTAGGAAAAAGAAACCAAATGCACATTTACAAGATGGAGGGATACTTGGCTCAAGCACGAAGGATCTTGGAATTGTCATGGATCACAAGCTGAATATGAGCCAACAATGTGATGTGGCTGCAAAAAAGGCCAATGCTATTTTGGGCTGCATTAATACAAGTATAGCTTCCAAATCCTGGGAAGTACTAGTTCCCCTGTACTCAGCACTGGTTAGGTCTCATCTGGAGTACTGTGTCCAGTTCTGGGCACCACACTTGAAGAAGGATGCAGAGAAGCTGGAGAGGGTTCAGAGGAGGGCAACAAAGATGATCAGGGGACTGGAAACAAAGCCCTATGAAGAGAGATTGAAAGAACTGGGCATGTTTAGCCTTGAGAAGAGAAGACTGAGGGGAGATAGGATAGCGCTCTTCAAGGAGTTGAAAGGTTGTCACAGAGAGGAAGGCCTGGATCTCTTCTTGATCATCCCAGAGTACAGAACACGAAATAATGGGCACAAGTTACAGGAAGCCAAATTCCGGCTGAACATCTGGAAAAACTTCCTGACTTTTAGGGCAATACGACAATGGAACCCATTGCCTAGGGAGGCGGTGGGCTTTCCCACCCTGGAGGCGTTCAAGACGAGGCTGGACAGCCATCTGTCAGGGATGCTCTGACTTGGGTTCCTGCACTGAGCAGGGGGTTGGACTCGATGGCCTTGTAGGCCCCTTCCAACCCTACTATTCTGTGATTCTATGACAGAACACATGGCTGGTGGGGGAGGTTCTCTGATAATACTAGACTCCGCCCAGAAGCATCTCAGGAGCAGCAGAAAAAAGCACATTCGAGCACCACATGACCGGTTTTGTACCAGTTTTGTACCACGGGATAATTCCCAATCATTGCTCTGACTTGGATTTCTGCATTGAGCAGGGGGTTGGACTAAATGCTCTTATAGACTATTCTATGATATATATCCGAGTCTAAGCACACCTCCACTATATCTCTGTGTGTATGTGCCTGTGGTGTACTTGCATGTGTGTATAGATTACATACATACAGAAGTGTGCACTGACCCCCAACCCCACTTCAACTCAGACCCGATTCAGCATTTTGGAAACATCACCACTGAGCACTTACATTCTCCCCCTACCAATTCTATTCCCCTCCATGAAACCATCCCTCCTCATCCTATCATCCTTCAGCAACTCTTAAAAACAGATGTCTTGTTTCTTGCAACTCCTCTCTACCTCCTCCTTGTTATGCACAAGCTCTCATTGTATCTTCTTCCCCATAACTTCATTTGTGTCAGGAATTCACCGGGATTCAGCCAATAAGTCTGTTTTCAAAACTGGGGCTAAGTTATGGAGATACTCTGAGAATGTACTAAGTGAAATTTTCTAGAAAATTGCACATGCTACCTGTGACTAGCACAAAAACCACTGGACCTAACTGCCTGAAATTAGGCAAGTTTAATAAGATACATCGGGGCTACCAGGTGTCATGTATTTATCATACAAGATAAAAAAGTTATGTCCATTTCTGTTTTCCAATGTTAAAAAAAAGGCAATTACGACAGCTCAGAAGATCCAGGGCACAGCTCAAATGATCCGGGTCCTGTGCCCAGGTGGGCCTTCTGTAACAATGCCCCTGCCATGACTACCATTTCTCTCAGGGTAGCTAGGCTTGCCATGGACACCAGCAACTCCTAGATGAAGCTATCCCTGCTAAGCTAAGCAGCTTCCTGGTTCCTGTACTTGACCGACCCATTTCTAGAAGTCTTCCTTCATTTCCAAGAATGCTTTCTATTACCACAGTTCTCTCACAGAGCAGACAGAACTAATCACATCTGTTACTGATCACTTACAGCGTACACAGATAATTAGAAATAGCACTCCCATGAAATACAATGAATGCTGATCAACAGTACATGTCACATTCATACTCTGTAACACTTTTGCCAACTCCAATGGTTTGAAGAGTGACTGTTAGCTCAATAAAAGACTGTGGATTGCAGGCTGAGTCTCTGACTATTTTTATTGTTCAGCGGGAGGGCCTGGAAACTGGACACTAAGAATAGTTTTCCTCAGGAGCTATATTGACCACTCTTTTAAGTACATAACAAAATATGAAAACTGATACCATAATAATGTTTTCCAGTTAGTGACGATTATAATTTTTCAGTGGTGTACTGGTCGATAAAGCAAAATAGCCAAACATATTCTAATAGTGAGTGAGATATATTTTCTGGAGAAAACTTCAGTATTGTACTGAATGAGGAAATTCTGGTTTCTTCCAACTCCCAAGAAGTTAAGAACATAGTCATGCTCCAAAAGCCAGTCTGCTGTGGCAGCCTACGTCCTTCACTCACAACTTAACAATACTAGTGGAAAGCCTGTGCTGCCGCGGGCGCTGTCAGTCTGAGAATGACTGGATGAAAATAGGTTTGGGCGTCATCCTTGTGACTGGAACAACTTTCAGGGGGCAATTCCTTTTTTCCCTCCCTCTTCCTGTCTCAACATTCCAATTACCAGCTTCCCTTCAATGACCACCGCAATAATATGACCTCTTCCCACTTCATTATTGCAAGCCCCCCACAACATAGCAAATGGGGTCTTCCAACCCACCTCCCGCCCTCTCATTCACCCACACAGTTAGTCTGCTTCATTCCAACAGGAACCCCCTTGGATTACATGAAAGCAGAACAACCCCACCCCGCCTTTGTTGCAGGGATACAGGGTGTTCCAAGCCCCCACCCAAAAAGCCCCATTCCCACCTTCAGCTGGGCTTAAAAAATGAAAGGTGATATGGGGCAGGGAGAAGAAAAATGCTTCCTTTCTCTCACCTGGCCTGAGCCAGAGCCATCCAATATGGTGCTGGTCTTGCGCCCCACCCACTCCTGCCAGCAGCAACCCCTCCCTCCCGATTCGCTGATTCGTCCCCTTCAAATCATTACAATCCGAGGGGTGGGGGAGCATGGCTGTTGACCCTAGCAGCCACTCTGCAGCCTAGCAGCACTCCATGAAGCCTGCCTGAGAAGCAAAGCAAATAAAGATGAACCCAAACAGAAACAGAAAAAAGGAGCGGAGGTCAAAAACACATGATGTCAGATCAGGCGCTGTTTGGTCCATTCTTTTTAAACAGATCATTTAGCGTTTCCATTTCTTAAAGTTTCAGGTTGAAAAGATGTGATGACAGATCATAGAGCAATGGGAGTGTGATTGACATGGAACAATTAAACATACTGCTTGAGCTTTGAACCTTTTCAAAGGTTCAGACATTTCTGCATGTCTACAGTTCTCAAGCTGCAGTTTAAAAATAAAAATCATTGAACAAGATTGGTCTGGTAGGAGTAGAAACATTTTGTTTTTTAGAGGAGTGGCCATAGTTCAGTAATGGAGCACGTCCTTTGAATGTACCTGGTCCTAGGATCAATCCTTGGCATATACAGGCAACCCTGGGAGAGGAAGACCCTGGGAGAGTTAGATACACCTTGAAGAGTTGCTGCTAGATACTGAACCAGAGGCAGCTCCTGGGGTTTCTGTTTGAAGCAGCCCTTTAGTCAGAGCCATGAGGACTGGCATCTTGCTTTAGTTTCAGAGAAAGGACCAAAAGAAGACCTGCTTTGCACATGGAAGCCCCCAAGTTCAATCCCTGACATGATGTAGGAGGGGTAGTGTTAAACACCCAAACTGCTCCTGCCCCCAGTCTAATAAAACTCAGCCTCTCACACTTTCAAACAGCTTCTAAGATGCTGGGAGCATCTGAGAGCAAAATGTGAATCTTGCATCTCATTCAGATTTACTTCTCACCCTTAAGGATCTGAGCAAGGACACACACACACATTGTCAGCCCCAGGTTTTTTAGAGCCCTTGGGCAAGGCACCCTCAGTGGGCCCCCTCCGTCAGTGACTCAACCTTCTCACTGCTCTTGTCACTGGCTTCTCCTCCTCCTCTTCCTCATCATGGCTCACACTTGCTTGCTTGTCAGCTAGAGAGCCAGGGAACAAGGAGGCTGTGGCATCTGCTGGCCCTCCTCCTCACCACCTCCATTTGCTGATACGTTATAATCACAGATCCTTTCTCCTTATTAGATGATCTTTGCACTTGAGATTGGGCCTCAAGAGAATAATGTAGCATTTGGAGAGAAAGATGCAACCCAGGAGACCAGCTCCAGAGGCCAAGATGGAGAAGATCTCCATGACCACCATGGATTTCCCCTGGGTGCTCAGGTAGGTGGGCACGAAGGAGACCCAAACACTGCAAAACACCAGCATGCTGAAGCCAATAAACTTGGCTCCTCACTAGGAAAGCCACTGTGAAGCTCACAAGGGCCAGAAAACCAATGTAGACCAGGACAGTGTAAAACATGGTGACTGAACCTTCATTGCATTTCCCTATGATCTCTCTACTCAGGGAATGGAAGTCCAAGTTTGGGAATGGGGGAGAGGTCACCAGCCAGACATTACAGATAACACCTTGGATAAGGAGACAGGTTAGGACAATGGAGTTTATCCATTGTCTCCCCAAGAGTTTTCTGGCCATGTTTCCTGGCTTCATGGCCATGAAGGCCAGAACCACCATGAGTTTTTTTGCCAAAATAGAAGAAACAGTAACAGAGAAGAAGGTGCCAAACATAGCTTATTGAAGAAAGCAGGTAACCTTCATAGGTCGGCCGATGAATAAAAAAGAACAGAGGAAGCAGAGCAGGAGGGAGATGAGGAGGACGTAGGTGATGTATTGGTTGTTAGCTTTGACGACTGGCATGTAATGTTGTTTAATGAAGGTTGCCAGCACTACAGATGCCATCAGAAGTCCCCCAGCACCACCTTCTGAGACTGTTCCTCCAGAACGGACCGGAACCACTTTAAAACTGTGCCTCCCAAGCCCAATTCAGAAGGATACCATGGTCGATGGTAGCGAAGCATCTGAGAGGTCCAGAAGAACCACCAGGGTTGCACTCCCCCCATCCATTCCCCGGTGCAAGTCATCAACCAGGGCGACCAAGGCTGTTTCTGTCCCATAACCATGCCTGAATCCTGAGTGGAAGGGATCTAGGTAAACAGTGTCATCCAAAAAGGCTTGGAGTTGTGAGGCCAACACACCCTCCAGCCCCCTGCCCAAGAAGGGCAAATTTAACACATAATTATCTGAAACCATTGGATCTAAATTCGGTTTCTTCAACAAAGGCCTCACCACAGCTTCTTTCAAAGCTGCAGTGGCCTCACCATCTCAAGGAGGCATTGACTACCTCGCTGGTCCAGATATCCATCCCAGCTCCGGCAGATTTCTCAAGGCAGGATGGGCAAGGATCTCAAGGGCAAGTAGTAGGACCCAGTCCTCCAAGCAGTTTGTCCACATCCTCAGGTTGCACAAGCCGAAAGGTATCCATAACATGACTAGATGATGCACCAGCCCCATCCATATCAGACTCTGTCAAAACGATGGCATCCTGGTCAGCATGAATATGAGCTATTTTAGCTGCAAAGTGTCTGGCAAATTGTTCGCAGCAGGCCTTTGTGGGGTCAAGTTGTTGTGTTCCAAGGCCTACACCCAAGATGCCCTGAACGTACGGATGGGCGGATTACTTACCCTGTTCCGGGTGGGGGCATCCGCTGGGGGGGGAGGCGATCCGTCCCTCCCCCCGGAATCCTCCCCAGTCAGGCTCCATTCCGTGGTGAGTCCATGGAGCCGCCGGCCGGGCCCGCCCGCAGCCAGACTTCCGTCCGCTGCCAGGCTGCGGCCGCAAATGGCGTCCGGTGTAGCGGGTCCCTGCGGCCATGAATGGCTGCCCCAGTCTGCGGGTGCCATTTGCGTCCCAGCGTTAGCTGTGATAGGCTACGTATATATTTATGTAGCCTATCACGGCAAAGAATAGAGAAGCAAATGGCGTAGCAGACGCCATTTGCATCCCTACTCTTTGCCATGATAGGCTACGGAAATACTTATGTAGCCTATCACAGCTAACGCAGGGAGGCAAATGGCGGCCGCAGACTGGGGCAGCCATTCATGGCCACAGACCGGAGCAGTGGACGGACCGGACCGGCTGACGCCAGGTAGGGTCTGTCCTGGGAAAATTTCGTGGGGTTGCAGGGGGGACTGCTTCGTTCTGGATTCTTTAGACTCATTGGAGTCCATGGCGGAATTCTCTAACATCACTACATGAACCACATGATAGAGTGCCACTGGACGACACTGAGCAGATGCAGAGGTGGAAGAGAAGTAGGATTTTTTTCTCCACCATCACCTCCACATGATCTCAAGTGGATTCCTACCTGTGTTTGATCGTATTCATTCCGAGTCTTCTGCCATTTGCACTCTGATCATCAACACAGTCATTTCATCACCCTCAGCAACCATAAGCTTTGGGATTCTTAACCTCACGCTGGAGACCACCTCAGTCAGCTCAGGCAGGGAGACTGTTGGGCAGCGGGGTGGGTGGTACCCCAAGAGAATCCTGATCCTGTCTCAGGTGCCCAGCACCAGGTACAGACACTGAAACCTGGCTGACTGTGGATAGGGAATCTGACCAGGGGGGTGGAATCCCTATAGACCAAGGCTACCCCCCCCCACCCTTCCAGTCGAGCTTGTTACATGAGAAACCCTGGTGGACACGTTTGGGGGAGACTGACTCCTCCCTGTTCATCTAACCAGGTTTCAGTAACACAGGCCAAGTCTGTGTTCAACCTTCTGCACAAACAGCTTCAAGTATGATGCGACCACAACCGAGGTTGGAAACATGCTGCTTAAAAAATTATGCATGGAAAGGTGAGCCAATGGGAATATCTAAAAAACCCCAGCAGATTCTGTACATGTGAATATGAGTAATTTACTGAGTGTCATTATTTTATCATTTAAAAAGAAGATTTCTTTGGGAAATTGTGAATACTTTGCAAACCAGTGAACCACAGAGATATGGAATCCACAATGGTATTTATGGAGAAAATATTCCATGGGGAAATGAACAACTCTTCCCCTTGTTTCTGACCTTCCCTTTGTCTCCAATCTGCACTGTTCCCACTCTGCACTTTTACATGGCTCTCAATGCTTTAACTCCCTGTTGTTACTCAGGTCCCTGTTTGGGTTCAAGTGCTGAGAACAGAGGGCTTCGAAGGAAGCCACGGAATAGAACAGGAGTGAAACTTCGCTCCATAAGCAGGCCTGTCTTTCCTTGAGGGCACAATGTTTTGCTGCCTGGAGTCTGAGAGGCAGGCAGTCATGCTGACAAAGCTGGGGTCAAGTTGCAGAACAATGGACCAGTATGAGAAGAAGTCACAGTTTTTGTTACTCCTCACAGCTGGAAGCTCCATGAGTCTGAAATGTTCCCATATACCCTGATAAAGTAACCACAGCTGCCTAAAGTATGCAACAGGTTTGTATGCAACAGGATTGTTTGTGCAGGTTTCTGCCCGCCCAATACGTCTTTCACTGACTCAGAACCAAATTTCCAGTAGACAACTGAAAAGAAGGAAAAAGGCCAATCAGAAGGCAAGAAAGTTTAGGGGAGTCCATGAATCAAAGAGTGATTGAAACTGAAGAGAAGGACTTTGGTTTTCAGTTCTTTCTGTTGTTTGTTCTGTTTTGCATTGCTCTAGCTTTTGCTACCACATTTTTGTTAATTTGGGGGCCTTTGGGGCCATACTTTGCATGCATGCCTTACTTTGACCATGTCTCTCCTCCAGTTTTTAAGGCTTCAGCTGGCCATTTTTTCCTGAATTAGCTTTTGAGGGCTAGATGCAGCTTGATTCAGTTTTCCCCATTTTTTATTTTGCTTTACATTCTTTACATTCTTTTTTGCTTTACATGCTTTACATTCTGAAACATTTTCTTTAGACTCTTCCTGGATTCCCCCCCTCCCCAAATGTGGCCTTCACTGAGTTCTACACCTTGGACTCTGGGAGCAGTCCCTTTCAGACTTCCTCTAGGTCCACAAAAGCCTGTCCTTCAGATCTCTGCTTGGGATAGGTAGCTATTCCTCCCCCCCCTTCTTTTTCTCTAAAGGTTTAGACTTCACTGCTATATAGTTAAAAGCTTCAAATATTGCATTTAACTAGTTTGGAGTGGTGGAAGTTAAAGTGGTGCTAAATAACCATTCAGACTGCTACTGGTTGGGCCGGCTATAACTTTTATATGCCATAGCTATTAATAAGCCTCAACAAGAGGGAAACTGTAGTTTACTTTGCATGGTGATTCATGAGTACAATATATTTTCTCTGTAATCATTGTCTGTTTCACATTTGAGTTTTGTATGTGAGGTTCTACTGCATTAACTTTTCTGTATAAACCATTCATAACTTAAGACTTTCTGTGTGACATGTTTTCATTTGTTTAACAAGTTAAACCAATATTCACTATTTTCCTGCTTAAGTTTAAAATATATTTTCAAACCCAGTGAACTTGTAAAGAGCCTTAAGTCAGCCTGGTTACACACTCTTGCCCACTGGGGCAAAGTCAGAACGTCATTTTCACCTCTCCATTCAAAAATCGTCCCTTCTGGACAACGGTCACATCTGTAGCAGCAAACCGGCTTCCCCTCCGGAACTTTTCTCCAGTGCCCTGGGGAGCACCTCTCCACACACCTCGCAAAGGGCGTCTTCTAAAGGGGAAGAGATAAATAGCTGAAGTTTTACATGAGATGGAAATGTTTAAAAGACTTGGAGTTACTCAGTGGAGTTCCCCATTGCAGGGTGGATAGGATCACCAATTTACGAAGGCCAAATCTTTTATGGATGTCTGCACGTTATTTAAAACCATCATGTTAGAGGCTGATGTAAAATATATTCTCAGACAGAAACAGGGGCACTGGAAACTTCCTTCTCTGAATCAGACCCTTGGTCTACCTAGCCAAGTAGTGGCTGCACTGACAGACAGTAGCTCTCCGGGGATTCAAGGTGAAGCCTTTTTCCAGCCCTACCTGGAGATGCCCTGGACTGAACGTGGGACTGTTGCATGCAAATTGTGTTCTTCATCCCTGGAAGATGACCCCTCTCTGGACTCAAGAGGCCTTTGATGTCATCTAGAAAGATAATTCCTGTTCTCAAGGGATAGAACTGCAACATTCTTTAGTTCACCCATGACTCCAGAACATCCACTTCAACCCCACCTCTGTAGCCCACACAATTGCATCCTAGTGAATGGTGATGTCTTGGCCTGGGGGAGCTTCTGGATCCACCTGTCCAATTTTCATGGGAACAAAAGATATACTTGGGAAGAAAATACAGTTCACAATGTCATCTATTCAATGTCATCTATTCAATGTCAGGGACCTGACAGCATATATACCGCTGTCTATTCTCTTTGAGAAATCATGGAGGACCGGGGAAGTGCCAGATGACTGGAGGAGGGCTAACGTTGTCCCTATCTTCAAAAAGGGTAAAAAGGAGGAACCTGGGAACTACAGACCAGTCAGTCTGACATCAATCCCTGGGAAAATTCTGGAGCAGATCATAAAGCAATCCATCTGGAAGCACCTTGACAACAATGCCGTGATTACTCGAAGCCAACATGGATTTGTCAAAAACAAGTCCTGCCAGACAAATCTGATCTCATTTTTTGATCAAGTCACCTCCCTTGTAGACCGTGGGAATGCTGTAGACATCATATACCTCGACTTCAGCAAAGCTTTCGACAAAGTGCCCCATGATATCCTGATGAGCAAACTTGCTCGAAGTGGGCTAGATGAAACAACGATCATGTGGATCCACAGTTGGCTACAGAATCGGACTCAAAGAGTGCTTATCAATGGGACCTTCTCAAGCTGGGGAGAGGTAACGAGCGGGGTACCGCAGGGCTCAGTCCTGGGCCCAGTGCTCTTCAACATTTTTATTAATGACTTGGAGGAGGAGGTGCAGGGAATGCTGATCAAATTTGCAGATGACACAAAATTGGGAGGGATAGCTAATACTTTGGAAGACAGAAACAAAATTCAAAGTGATCTGGATAGACTGGAGTGCTGGGCAGAAAACAACAGAATGGCATTTAATAGGGACAAATGCCAAGTTCTGCACCTAGGAAAAAGAAACCAAATGCACAGTTACAAGATGGGGGATACGTGGCTCAACCACACTACGAGCGAGAAGGATCTTGGAATTGTCGTCGATCACAAGCTGAATATGAGCCAACAATGTGATGTGGCTGCAAAAAAGGCAAATGCTATTTTGGGCTGCATTAATAGAAGCATCGCTTCCAAATCCCGGGAAGTACTAGTTCCCCTCTACTCAGCACTGGTTAGGCCTCATCTGGAGTACTGTGTCCAGTTCTGGGCACCACACTTTAAGAAGGATGCAGACAAGCTGGAGAGGGTTCAAAGGAGGGCAACAAAGATGATCAGGGGACTGGAAACAAAGCCCTATGAAGAGAGACTGAAAGAACTGGGCATGTTTAGCCTTGAGAAGAGAAGACTGAGGGGAGATATGATAGCACTCTTCAAGTACTTGAAAGGTTGTCACAGAGAAGAAGGCCAGGATCTCTTCTTGATCATCCCAGAGTGCAGGACACGGAATAATGGGCTCAAGTTACAGGAAGCCAGATTCCGGCTGAACATCAGGAAAAACTTCCTGAGTGTCAGAGCAATACGGCAATGGAACCAATTACCTGGGGAGGTGGTGGGCTCTCCCACACTGGAGGCCTTTAAGACGAGGCTGGACAGCCATTTGTCAGGGATGCTCTGACTTGGATTCCTGCATTGAGCAGGGGGTTGGACTCGATGGCCTTGTAGGCCCCTTCCAACCCTACTATTCTATGATTCTATGATTCTATGATCTCTCTCTCTCTTTTTAGCGAAAGAGACTTCATCTCCAGCACTGCTGTTAAAATGGGCGTTGCTCAAGGATGCAAGAAGAATCTGAAATGGAAGAGGCACTTTGAAAATGGGTAATTGTGAGTGAGTTCTGGTGACTGCCATTAAGTCACATATGCTAAATGCCATTAGGTTTGGAGACTGCTTTTTTTTGGGGGGGGGGTGTCCTGTGCCATTTAGTCTAATACTTTAATTCATCTTCATTGGTCACTATGAAGTGATCATTGCCTGGGGTCTTCGGCTGGCTGACAAGAAAGAATGTGAGGTGGAGGAAGATCGATGCTTTTGCTTCTGAGGGAAGGGAGGGAGAAATCCTGCTCTGTAGACTAGAACTTTGCTTGGGATCAGGGCTTCCCTGATTCCTCCCTCCTCAGTATTCACAATTGTAATGATTATAGAAGCAATATCAAGGTGTCAAGGTGTTTAATGTCAAGGTCATGCCAATATCAAGGCATGTCAAGGTGTTTAATGAAGGTTGCCAGGACTAGAGATGTGAGAGACTTCATCTCCAGCACTGTTGTTAAAATGGACGCAAGAATCTGAAATGGAAGAGACACTTTGAAAATGGGTAATTGTGAGTGAGTTCTGGTGACTGCCATTAAGTCACATATGCTAAATGCCATTAGGTTTGAAGACTGCTTTTTTTTTGGGGGGGGGGTGTCCTGTGCCATTTAGTCTAATACTTTAATTCATCTTCATTGGTCTCTATGAAGTGACCACTGCCTGGGGTCTTCGGCTGGCTGGCAAGAAAGAATGTGAGGTGGAAGAAGATTGATGCTTTTGCTTCTGAGGGAAGGGAGGGAGAAATCCTGCTCTGTAGAATAGAACTTTGCTTGGGATCAGGGCTTCCCTGGTTCCTCCCTCCTCAGTATTCACAGTTGTAAATACATAATGATTATAGAAGCAATATAAGTCTCAGCTACTCCTTACTCCCTTCTTAATGCTCTTTCAGGGAAATGATGACCATGAAAGAATATCCATGGGGAATGACTTTCTTAGGATACTTAAAATGGAGTAACACCCCATCTTGCAGGCTCACTGTTTGCTTCCAGGATCAGACCATTAAGAAACTACCTTTTGTAAGATTCCCAAATCTGAAGGAGGATGTTACCTGCCATGGCTGGATATTCAGAAACCTCTTGCAATCCCCTGTGATTGCACGTTTGGATCCAGAGGACACAGCATGGAACACCTGTGCAGGGAATAGATGGCGTTGTAGATATTGTTGCTGGGACTGGTCATGCCCACTGAGAACTGGGAGGCTGGCAAGTCCTCCAGATTCTCTTTTCCAGTACAGTTCTTCCATATAGGAGTTTGGCCTAATTTTGTAAACCGACAGATACATGAATATTCCCACCATCCATGGAGAAAGATGTCTCCTTGCAGTTGGAGTGGACCTAAAGCAGAGAGAAAATGCTTGAATCCTGGCACATCCCTTCTGTGGACTATGAAGTGCAAAGCACCATGGAAGGGTTGTGGATCATCTCTGCCCATGTGGGATGATGTCACATCAATTTCCCAGTGGGTGTCATGATCCAAACATTCCTAAATGGGGTCTTTGTGTTTTTCTCATGCTTGCTCAAGAATAGTTTTATAACACTGGTTTTCCCCAAGACAATAATCACTGGGGCCTCAATCCAAGAACTAGGAATAGATCCAGTTAGTGCTTGCTTTAGAAGGAGCAGATTTGTTGGCTTGAACATTTCAGTGAAGGCCACACAGATGTCCTCCTGCTTGAGCATCAGTGTCAGTGTCTGGATGAAGATGTCACCACTGTCATCACTGGGAGCAATGAGCCCAACCCAGTTCCAGTGGAAATACAGGAGCAGCCAGAATAAGCCTGCACACTGAGGAAATTCTTTGGGATCAATCCGGAGGAAGGCAGGAGATACCATTTTTTCTTCATGGACAGGGTCGAGCAAGCCATAACCAAGCTAGAAGAAGGTCTTTTTTGTTAGTCTCTTGCAGCAGAATTTTGTGGCACCTTAAGGGATAGTACATATGAGCCTCATGGACTCACAGACAACTTGAGATGCATGAACAGCGATCCTGAAGGAAGGTATTCATTTTAAACATGAGTATCCAAATATAAACTGAAAGTCTGTGCTGTCTTTAAGACTCCCCCCACCCACCACCCTTCAGTGTGCAGCTCAGGGGTACCATGCAGCTAACCCAGACACAATTTCTAACCATTGCAATGGATAGGCCCTTGCATCTATATTCAAGAAATGTGACTGTTTGTGTGCATATTGGGGGTTTTCTGGCTTTTGCTCCCCTCCCCAAATATCATCAATTTCATCAAACCGGTTCCATTTTGTGTATAAATCCATCAGAACACAGAACAATATGTGACACAATGTTAGTGGGCCTTAATCAGAAACCTCCAAATGCCCCCGCTCCAAACACTTTCTGTATACATCCTAAGGTATGTGGCTGAACCATAGCTATGTTGTATGCAAATGTGTCCAAATACGTAAACACTGTCAAATGTTATCTTGATAGCCCAATACAGGGATGTTGCTAGGTTCTTAAAAGATACGAGGCACAGACCCATAACACGAATTTGCATGTGCATATCCGAGTCTAAGCGCACCTCTAATCTCTCTCTCTCTTTCTCTCTCTCTCTTGCGCTCTCTCTCTCTCTCTCTCGCTATCTATGTCTGTCTATCTATCTATCTATCTATCTATCTATCTATCTATCATCTATCTATCTATCTATCTATCATCTATCTATCTATCTATCTATCTATCTATCTATCTATCTATCTATCTGTGTTTGTGTGTTTGGTGTGCATGTGGTGTGTGTGTGGTGTGTTTGTGTGTGTGTATGTTCGTGTATATATTACATACATAGATACATACATACTAGGGCTGTGCACAGACCCCCCCGCCCTTCTCTTCGTATGCTGCTTCGGACCTTCTGAAGCTGCCCTGCTTTGCTTCAGATTGATTCAGACTCCATCTGCTTCACTTTGGATTTAGATCGAAAGCAAGAGTCAGATTGTAACAGTAGGGGTGTTGGAGAAATCTGTAATGGATTCAAGACCCCAAAGATGCCTCATATTGGGCTTGCTTGCTTTGCCACACAGTGGAGTATTATTTGAATAATAGATGCAGTGCTCTGCGCATTGTATTTTGAAATGTGGACACGTCTAGTGCTTTGCTTGACCACGCTGGACAGCCATCTGTCAGGAATGCTCTCACTTGGATTCCTGCATTGAGCAGGGGGTTGGACTCGATGGTCTTGTAGGCCCCTTCCAACCCTACCCTTCTATGATTCTATGACACAAGCACACACACCCAGACACCCAGAGACACACAAGATCCAAAGAAAAGCAAATATAGAGCTACTTACAAGCAAAGAAAAGGGTTTATATTTTATTTTTTAAGGGAAAGATATTGAGTTCAAAAATGGAAAGGGAAGGAATACAGGAACTGAGAAGGGCAGAGGACTGGGGGGGTGGGGGTGGAGCCAAGAACAAGGAAAGGAAAGTACTTTTTAAATATATTTTTTCTGTTTTTTAAAAAGGATCTAGCTGGAAAACTACAAAGAAAGATGGGAAAGAGTCCAACACACACACACCACAGATCTAGCCAAATAACTTCAGAGCTCTCTCCTGTAACACCGCCAGATCTCTCTCTTGCAATGAACAATTGCAGGGGTTTATCCTCCAATATATTGGGGATATTGGAGAATTCAGCCACGGGCCCCAGTGAGGCTGGATTCTTTAGAATCCAGCCCCCCTGAATCTGTGGCAGAACAGATCTGTGGCAGAGGAACGGATCACCTCCCCCACCCTGCGGATGGTAGGGAATCCGTACATCCCTAGGCTAAGTTATGGAGAAACTCTGAGCATGTACTAAGTGCCTTTTCCTTGCCACTGAAGCTAGAGTCCATGCAAAATGGAAAAAACACACATGCATAAATGACAAAACATGCATAGGACTGAGCTAAAACGGTAGTCAGTTCATTAGACTGGATTGGGTAAGCACGGTATTAAGCCTGCAGTACCATGCTCACAACTCAGGACTTATTTCTGAGTAAAGATGCAGAACATCCGGGTGCAAAAGTAACCTGTGCTGGAATCCTATGCACACTTTCCTGAGGATAAGCCTCATGAAACATAATGGGGCTTCTGAGTAAGGCCTCCACTTAAAAATCAAACCCCAAACTCCTATTTTTATTAAAGCTTTGTTCATAGGAACATAGGAAGCCACCTTATACTGAGGCAGATCCTGGGTCCATCTAGGCCAGTATTGTTGACACTGACTGGCAGCAGCGGCTCTCCAGGGTTTCAGGCCAGATTCTTCCCTAGCCCTACCTGGAGATGCTGGGGATTGAACCTGGGACCTTCTGCATGCCAAGCGTGTGCTCTGCCACTGAGCGACAGCCTTTCCTACAGCCCGTCTTCACTGCCGTAGCCACTGTTTTCACCACCACCGCTGCCACCGCTGCCCTTACTTCCACCAATTTTAAAAATGGAGACTCCCTGCAATAAGAGTTGCCACACGTGTCTAGGCCTCAGCAGTTGGCAGCGGCAAGGACAGCGGTGGTGGTGGAGGAGGCGGCGGGGACGACGATGGCAAAGGAGGTGGTGGTGGCAAGGTAAGGGGGTTTGCACAGGGGCATCATGGGAGGACCCAAAGCCGGTTCGGGACCAAGGCAGGTTGGGGCCCCCCCAAAACTGCCTGAGGCGGGTCGAGCCCACCTCGGGCCCGCAAAGCGGCTTCTGAGTTGGATCGGGGGGTCCCTGCACAGCCCTAGTAAAATCAGATGCTGTGTGAAATACCAGTATTTCTCATGGAGCTCTTCCTTCTCCCTCTTGAAAATGTCATTGTAAGCAAGCTCCCAAAAGTGGGCATGTAAGAGCAGAAAACTGGGGGGAGACAGAAAAAAAACATGAGCCAACTGTGGAAGGAAAGGTCTCCCTTATAGTTTAAAAGGCCAGTGCATTCACACCAGAATCCCTATTGGTCTGCCAAGGAAGCGAGTCCTAAGGCCTTCTAATAACAGCGAGGCTACTGAGCTCAGAGGGAAGAAGCAGGCTTGTATTAAGTAGGGCTGTGCACTGCTTTGGATCTGGATCCAAATTCCAAACTGAAGCAGGGTGATTTGGACCAAATCAGTCTGGACCTGAAGCAGGTCTGGACTGGTCCAAAGTGGGTTGGATCAGTCTGAAACACTTCAGATCACTTCGGACAATTTTGAAGCCAAGGTCACCTGTTTGGGGAATGTAACAATTTCCTTAAGATGAGGGAGGGGGAAAGGAGGAGTTGAGAGGGGGGAACTGAGCCTTGACAAGCATCATCTAGCTGCTAATAGGGTTGAACTTTTAACCCAGAAGTCTCCAGTCACAGTGGGGTCACTGCACACCATTCTCAATCACTCCTCTATAAGGAAAGGCTTCAATATTTGGGCTATTTGATTTAGAAGAATGGCAAATAAAAGGGGAGGTTTATAAAATTATATGGAATGAGAAAGCAGAGCAGTACAATAAATAAGCTGAGTTCAGTGAGATTTTTCCCCAGGTAATGTGTATTGCAGCCAAAGAGATGTTTAACATTTTTCTTCCCTCAATGAGGAGCCTCAGGTCATCCGGTGAAGCTGAATAGTGGCAGATTCAGGACAGACAAAAGGAAAGTACTATTTGTACTTTCACAAAACCTACACCAGATATTAGGGATAGTGACCTCTTAATGGTCACCTGAAACACCTTCTCATGAGGATTTCTAATCCCCTGTGTAGCTTGACAGTTTTTACCTTCTGTTTTAGTCTTTGAGAAAAGGAAACTTTATGCATGGCTAGCACAAAAGCCACAGGACTTAACTGTCTGAAATTTGGCAGGTTCAATCAACTCCATGGGTGCTCTTAGGTCCCCAAATTCCATGCAATTATGTGGGAGGACAACATTTTTTATATCTCTTTAAGTTGGCAGATTTTCTTGAAAAAAGGAAAATTTACCGGTGACTAGCACAAACACCACTGGACCTAACTGCTTGCGATGTTGCTGTGGTCATAGATGCGGAAGCCAAGGGTGAGGTTGGGTAGGAGAAGTGGGTCCACGTTGAGCTCCTTGATGGTGAATGCCAAGGCCAGGATTTGCTGGTAGTAGGGGTGGACGAAAGTCACTTACCTGTCCTCGAAGCTTGTTCACGGTGGGGGGGAGGTGCTTCGCTGCTTCCCCTGCGAAGTTCAGGCCAGGGGGGAGGCTTCCCTTTGCAGATCTAGCCGTGATAGGCTACATTAATCGTCACTTAGCCTATCACGGGGGTGTTTTTTTTTTTTATTGCAATGGCGGCGGCGGCAGCCGGTCAAAAGACTGGCTGCCGCTCCCGCCCCGGACGAAGACCCGCCGAACCGCCGGCCAGACCCGCCGCCGGGAGGGACATTCGGCAAAGGTAAGTCCCGTCCCGGGGGGGTGTGCGGGGGCGGGGGGGTGCAGAGAATTTCTCCCCAAAACTTGTTCGGGGGGCTGAACACATTGGCGCTTGGCCCCCCAAAGTTTCGGGGAGAAATTCTCCACCATCCCTAGCTGGTAGTACTTTTGCATCATCCTGAAATGATGCAAGTGACGTTGGGAGATGGGTGAGGATATCAACAGAACTGCTGAGAAGTGGAGGGTTAAAAATTCATCAGGCTTAACCTCTTTGAACTTCTAGATGAAAGACACCTCCATGAAGGATTCAAAGACAATTCAGATTGTTCAGTTGACACATGGAGACACAAAGTAATGCTAGGTGCATTGCACAGGAGCCCTGGTGGATCACAGACCTAATTCAGCAGATTTATAATTATTTATTAATTATCTATTTCCATTATTTCTGCTCCTCCTTTCAGGATGCAAATGCTTCCAAGGTGGCTTAGAGGATTAACAAATGACAAGCACCTGTAAGTAAATATGCAGAATACACCATGTCCACAGGGGTGGTCCCCTGTGGGTACAGAGGCATCCCTTAGGGGTTGCTGTTGAGGACCCGAGGGAAGGCCGGTATTGGCATTGGCTCTTCCCTGGGGGAATGCTTCAAAAGCTATGTTTTTCTGGGCCATAAGTTATGGTGTATGGATATGGTGTATTATGGTGTATACTAATACATATAGGGGTTGTTGTTTTTTCCTCTGACAGGTTCAGATGACATCATCAACCTGCTGTTCTTAAATAATGTCTCCATTCCTAGAAAAACATTGGAATGGTATTCAATATCATGTTCAAAAATCCTTCCTTCATTAACTGCCCTTCACTAAAATTACCCATTTCTGTGGCTAATTTTGTAAAGAACGTTGGGAGGCTTTGATTGGGGACCTCAACGGATGCTGTCATGATGAACGTAACTTTAAATATCATTGTTCAAAACATACCTGCCTTCATCCTCATTTTAATATCCTTTGGGTTTGCAAGAAATGGTGTTTGAAATTGCTACTGCACACCACTTGTCTTGTTGTGTGTCAAGAAAAATATGCAGTCAGCACTCCTCAAAATGCTTTGGTAAACAGATGGATATATAAGGGCCACTACACCTCATATTGTAAGTAGCAGCTGAGGGGTTTTGGGGGAGCAAGTAGGATTGGGACCACAGTGTACAGGAAGGGGCATGGCCCTTTTCTCCCACATCAGGGTGCTGATGAAAACCTGCTACCCTAAAACTGGAAGTTTGCACCAGAAGGGAATAGGGATGTACGAAAGGCACTTACCTTTCGCGGATTATGTTTATGGTTGGGGGGGAGGCGCTCTGTTCCTCCCCCCCCCCGGAATCCTGGCCGGCTGGCTGTGCTTCGCAGGGATTCTGTGGAGCCGCTGGCATCCGGCCGCTGGCTAGCAGGGATGCAAATGGTGGCGGCCATAGCCGCCATCATTTGCATCCCTGCAGTCAGCCGTGATAGGCTACGTAAATGTTTATGTAGCCTATCACGGCTGACTTAAAAAACCAACAACAACAACGCGTGTACGTGTCTGCTACGCTATTTGCGTTCCCCTTATTTTCGCCGTCCTAGTCTACGTAAATGTTTACGTAGACTAAGACGTGCCAAAATAAGGAATACAAATGGCGGTGGCCATGGCCGCTGCCATTTGCGTACACGTTTTTTTTTTTGAAGTCAGCCGTGATAGGCTACGTAAACATTTACGTAGCCTATCACGTTTTTTTTTTAAACCTAGCCGTGATAGGCTATGTAAATCTTTACGTAGCCTATCATTTTTTTTTTTAAAAAAAACTGGAAATGGTGGCGGCAGCAGCCGGTCAGAAGACCAGCTGCCGCAGCCGCTGCCACCGAACCGCCGCCGGAGCTGCCGCCGCCAGGAAGATCCGCCCAAGGTAAGTCTCGTCCCGGGGGGTGGCGGGTTGGTTGCAGGCTGTTCCGCCACCGATTTTGGGGGGCCGAATGCACTGGCATTCGGCCTCCCCGAGATCCGTGGCGGAATTTTCGTACATCCCTAGAAGGGAAGCTCCCACAGACACCAAAGGAAACTTTTATTGCACAGCAAAAAACAACTATCAGGGCTTCTAATCTAGACCAGGCAAAGGATGAAATAATAACCCTGCTCCCCCTGTCATGGTCCTGCTACACCATCACCATGGTTGCTGTTCATTTGCAACAATACTGTATAAGGGCATAACAGCTAGTCGTGTGATGGTCCCATCTAGATTGATGCTTAAACCAGAGGTTGTTTAATCCTAAAATTCCTCAATAGCAGAGAGGATGAGTGATAGTAAGAGGAGCTGAGATCTGGCAAGGTCCCCATCCAATCAATGCAAAATTATTTATGAATTCAGTATACCTATTCACTTAATACATGATGAAACAGATGAAGAGAAGTGTCCACAGACTTTCAAGAAATAATGTACAGTTGTGCGATTTGTCTAATGGCTATATTGCTTCTTTCATCTAATACTTTTGACTAATTATTGCCATCTCAAGACTTCCAATACACACATGAGAGGACTACACAAGATGTCCCTCTCTAGATTTTTTAGAACTCCTTAGCCTAAAGTAAATACACCAGGCAAAAAAAGAAAAAAAGAAACATAATAATGGATTTGATTGGTTGGTTTTATCTTAAAATAAAACAGACAGAATCACATTCACTTATAATTGACTGGCTGGAATATGAATTATGAAGGAATTCTCCAAAACATAAGATTCACAGATTATTTTTTCCTGATTAGGTGATCTCTGCAATTGAGAGCGGGTCTCAGCACAATAATGTAGCATTTGGGGAGAAAGATGCAACTGAGGAGACCAGCTCCGGAGGCCAAGATGGAGAAGATCTCCACAGCCACCATGGACTTCCCCTTGGTGCTCATGTAGGTGGGCACAAAGGAGACCCAAACACTGCAAAACACCAGCATGCTGAAAGTGATAAACTTGGCTTCATTAAAGCTGTCAGGTAATTTCCTTGCAAGGAAAGCCACCATGAAGCTAATGAAGGACAGGAAAGCCATGTAGCCCAAGACAATGTAAAACATCGTGACTGAGCCTTCATTACATTTCAGTATGATCTCTCCAGCCAGGGAATGGAAATCCACATTTGGAAATGGGGGAGAGGTCACTAGCCAGACAGCACAGATTACACCTTGGATGAGGGGACAGGCCAGGACAATGCAGTTTGACAATTGTCTTCCCAAAAGTTTTCTTGCCATGTTTCCTGGTTTGGTTGCCATGAAGGCCAGAATCACCATGATGGTTTTTGCCAGAACAGCAGAAACAGCAACAGAGAAGATGATGCCAAAAGCAGGTTGTCCGAGAAGACAGGTGACAATTGTGGGTTGACCAATGAACAGGAAGGAGCAGAGGAAGCAGAGCAGGAGGGAGATGAGGAGGATGTAAGTGAGGTTTTGGTTGTTTGCTTTTACAATTGGTGTGTCACCGTGTCTAATGAAGATTGTCAGCACTACAGATGTGATCAGAAAGAGGAAAAGAGCTAGAGAAACTAAAAGAAAGCCCAGTGTCTCTTGATAGGAAAGGAAGTGGATCTTCTTGGGAATGCACTGGTCTTGGTTCCTATTTGGATGTTGATCTTCTGGGCAGGATTCACAGTGATCTGCATCTGGAAGAATCAAAAGCGACTGAAGTTTCTCAAACATGGCATAGATGTTCTTTATATGGGGACAGTTCAGCTAACAAAGGAGATGGAAATATCCATTCCTAGCTTACTATACACCTTAGGGTACAACTCCCCTTTTATTATTTTCTCTTTAAGCTTCAGCACCAAATGTCATAAAATCAGAAAAGGTACAAAATGCCTTTTTTTCACCTCCATATGATTCCCCCCCCCCCATAGCAGCCTCATGTTCCATATTCTGCAAGGAAGAAAAACCCAAATGATATAACTAGAAATTAAAAACTGGTAACTGTATGAGTGTAACCATTGTCTGATGCTTGCAACACATTCTGAATGGACAAACAAATGATTAATAACTATCTGTCATTTTGTTTAGATGATGGACTGTTCTCTAAGGAGTTGTTTGGTGTAGAGGATGGGAATAGGTGACAAAAATCACTAGAGTGAAAAAGGGCTACAGATTCTGTACTTGCAAGTATTAATAATGTACTGAGAGTCGTTTTATTTTTTAAACAGAAGATGCCTTCAGAAAAGTGTGAGTATTTTACAAAGCAGTTAAGTGCAAAGCTAAGCAATCCACAATGGCATTTTATGGAGAAATTTTTCATAGGTTAAATGGCCGACTCTTCTCCTTGTCTATGATCATCCCCTTGGTCCCACTCCACTCTGAGCCCATTAGGCTCTGTCCTTTTTTATAGCTTTCAACATCTGAGCTACCTATCCAGTTAGAAAATCTCCCTTCGGGACAACGGTCACATCTGTAGCAGCAAATGAGCTTCCCCTCTGGAACTTTTCTCCAGTGCCCTGGAGAGCACCTCTCCACACACCTCGCAAAGGGTTGCTTCTAAATGGAAAGAGAGAAATAGTTGAGGTTTTACATGTGATGGCTATTGCACTAAAAAGGACTTGGAATTCATCAACAGAGTTTCCCATTACAGGACGTGTAGGATCACCAATTTTGAGAGGCCAAATCCTTTCTTGATGTTGGCAGGTTACTTAGAACCATCAGACTAGATGCTTATATAAAATATATTCTCAGACACAAGCAAGAGCATTGGAAGCTGCCTTTTACCGAGCCAGATCCTTGGGCAACCTAGCCCAGTATTGTCTGCACGTACTGGCAGCAGCTCTCTAGGGTTTCACGAAGGGGACTTTTTGCTGCCCTACCTAGAGATGCTGTGGACTGCAAATACTGCATGCAAAGACTACTTTTTCTCATTGATCAGCGTTCCCTCCCTGGACTGAATAGGCCTTTGGGCTCATCTAGAAAGACGTGTTCCATTCACAAGAGATAGAACTGCAATGTTCTTTAATTCTCCAGTGACATTCACTTCAACCCCACCTCTGTAGCCCACGCAGTAGCATCAGACTGAATAGTGAAGTCTTGGCCTGGGGGCGCTTCTGGGTCCGTATGTCCAACTTTCATGTGAGCAAAAGATATATTCGGGAAGAAAATCCAGTTCACAATGTCATATCTCTCCCACTTTTTATAGAAAGAGACTTCATCTCCAGCACTGTTGTTAAAATGAACGTTCCTCAAAGCAGCAAGGATCTGTAATGGAAGAGACACTTAGAAATGGGTTAATTGTTAAAGAGTTCTGGTGTCTTCTAACATACTGTAATGGCTGTCAAGTAAGGAGAATTTCTTTTTTTCTGAACTCCCTTTTTTAATACTTCAGATGTGTCTTCACTGGGAACTAACTGCTCTCATATGCTTGCACATATGTCTTTGTGGCTGGTGTCTACTTGCTCCAGCAGACCTTCATATCTTTGACTGGGAGCAGGAGAGAGTCTGCTTGGAGCAGGAAATAGACCGACATGGGGGTCTTCAGCTAGATGGCAAGAAGGACAAATCAAATCAAATTGTATTTGCACCAAGCCAATGGCCGCTGCGATTTGTAGCAATGTTCATACAAAGATGTATAATGAAACAGAAAACAAAAGTAATACTGTCCAATACCCATAAAAAGCTATTTTTGAAAAATTTACTAAGCAAATAAAACATTAAACACAGTTAAAACTAACATTATACAATTTAAATATCGAGATGTCTTCCTGCTCCCACTGTGATAACAATTACTAGAAATGTTGCTGTTTCTGCTGTAACCAACCTATCGTGGTCCTCAAGAAGGAGGTTCACGTAATGATCAGCTGGGCATCCTGGATAGGGCAGTAATAAGGGGGTAATTAACTCTTCACAGGCATTTCTATACAAAGAGCAAAATAACAGCACATCGGCTACGGTTTCGATACTTCCATCTCCGCAGACACATTCCCGATTTTGAAATGGGATTCTCTAATAGCGGCCTTCGAGGACTGCAGAGGGAAGCACATTAAAACGTGCACATTAAAAAGCTTTTCTGTGTTTAGGGTAGGATAGCTGCTGTAAGTATGGCAAGGGCTTGTGGGTAAAACAAGGTGAGGACTGTCTAAGGTAAGGGCGTGGCAAGAAGGAAGATGTGGCAGTGGGGGCGGCCTGCTTTCGCTTTGGCAGCTTGGTGAGGGGAGACGAATACTGCTGTATACACTAGAACTTATGTTTGGGGCTACAACTAAGTGTTTGGGATTTGCTTGGTTCCTCCCTTCTCAATATCCACAATGAATTTTAAATACGTAATTATCACAGAAGCGCTGTAAGTCTCCACTACTTTTTAATCACTTACCCAGGGTGACCCTTTTCTTCCAGGATCAGAGCACTGATAAAACACCAAGGCACTTCTGTAAGGTGGCCAAATCTGAAGGAAGATGTTACCTGCCATGGCTGGATATTCAGAAGCCTCTTGCCTGCCCCCATCATTCTATGTTTGGATCCAGATGAGGACACAGCTTGTAGCGTATGTGCCAAGGAATAGACAGCATTGTAGATGCTGTAGCTGTGTCTGGACATGGTGATTTCAAACTTGTGGCCCGTCAGGTCCTGTACCTCCTCCTTCCCAGTACAGTTTCTCCATCCCATTGGAGACGTTTGGCCTGATTTCAGAAAGTGACACACAAATGCCCATTCCCACCACTTATTGAGAAAGGGATCTCCTTGTGGCTGGAGTGGATCTAAAGCCCAGAGAAAATGCTTAAATCCTGGCACATCCCTTCTCTGGACCCTGAAGTGCAACGCACCATGGAAGAGTTTGGCCATTTCTAAATTTAGTCCCTTAGCAGCACTTTCCCAATGGGATGTCAGGATCCAAACCTTCCTAAATGGGATCATGGTCTTTTCTTCATTAGCATCCAAGAAGACAGTTAATATGTTCATAACACTGGTGTCCCCAAAGACAATAATCACTTCGGGTTCAAACCAAAAACTAGGAATAGAGCCAGCTAGTGCTTGATGTATTAGGAGATGATTTGTTAGCTTGAACATGTCAGTGAAGGCCACACAGATGTCATTCTGCTTGAGCATTGGTTTCAGTGTCTGGATGAACCTTTCCCCTCTCTCATCAGCTGAGGCAATCAGCCCAATCCAGTTCCAGTGGAAATGTAGGAGCAGCCATACCAAGGCCATATATTGAGTAGTGTCATCAGCATCAATCCGGTAGAATGAAATAAATTCTGTTTCCTCTCGTTGAACATGGTTGAACAAGCCATAACCAAGCTGAAGGAAGGAATTTCGTGTTAGCCTGTTGCAGAGAAGTTTTGCGGCAGTTTAAAGATTGACACAGTTTGAATGGCATAATTTTCCATGGACTACCACAGCCGACTTCAGATGCATGATGTGCTATCCAGAAGGAAGACAGCTATTTAAAATGTCTCTAAATATAAAATAAAGCTCTATGATATCATTGAGGTTCCTCACTAGTGTGGATTTCACCCCAAAAATCAGGGCTGCCGTGGAGATAACCCTGACACAGCTTCTAGCCATTGTCAGGAACAGGCCCTTGTGTCAAAACTGAAGAAATGTGACTCTTTGTAAGCATACTGGGGATTCAGGGCTCTTCTCCAAATATGACAGTGTGGTCAAATCAGTTTCACTGTGCGTCAAAATCCCTTAGAACACACACCATTGAAGATGTGACATGATACTAGTAGATCATAATAAGAAACCCCTTAAGTTCCTCCACTGCAAATACTTTTTGTTTTAATCCTAAGCTGTGTGGTTGAAACATAAGCTCTTTCATAAGGGAATGTGCCCCAGTTAGGGATGTCAGAGAATTCTGCCATGGATCTCGGTGAGGCCAAATGCCAGTGCATTTGGCCCCCCGAAATCTGAGGCGGAATGAAGCCCCCCGCCCCCCACCCCACGAAAGGCATGCGAAATGGAGTACTTGCCTGGCGCTGTTCACACTGCTTTGCAAATGGCGGACGTGTCCGCGGCCGCCATTCGCTTCTTCATTATAGCCGTGATAGGCTATGTAAGTATTTACGTAGCCTATCACGGCAAAAAAACAAACCAACAGCGAACACAAATGGCGGCGGTTACGGCAGCTGCCATTTGCTTTCCCTCTTTTTTTTTGCCATTTTAGCTTACGTAAATATTTACGTAGGCTAAAACAGCAAAAAAAAAGAACGCAGATGATGGCCGCTGTAGCCGCCGCCAGTTGCGTTTGCGTTTTTTTGTTGTTGCTGTGATAGGCTATGTAAATATTTACGTAGCCTATCACGGCAAAATACAGGGATGCAAATGGCGGTGGCTACAGCAGCCGCCATTTGCATCCTTGCAGGCTGCCCAGTGGCCGGATGTCCGGCTGCAGGCGGCCCCGGCCGGTGGCTCCACGGAATCTCTGCAGAGCGAAGCCGGCCGGAGAGAATTTCAGGGGGAGGGACGGAGCGCCTCCCCCCCACCATTTTTGTGAACTGCCCAGAGAGCTTCGGCTATTGGGCAGTATAGAAATAAATGAATGAATGAATGAATGAATGAATGAATGTCACCCTTCAAAAAGGTAAGTGACTTTCGTACATCCCTAGCCCCGATACATGGAACACTGACCAATTTTATATTGTAGTGGGGTTTGGTTTCCCGCAATCACCAGAGGGGTAGCTCTGTTAACTGATTGTAGGGATGTGAGAACTCCCCACTATTCGCTTCTCCTCCCCTTCATCGAAGCATGCAAGCGATCGGCGTTCGCTGTCAATCGTCCCTCGAACCGTTTGCGGCTTCGCTGGGTTTTGTTTTTTTATTCGGTCACCTGTACGCGCAAAAGGGGGCACATTCGCACACAAAGCCTGGAATTTGCCCACTTTTACATCCCTCAAATGTGCACTTTCAACTACATCTGCGCAACATTTCGATTCAGTGTTGCTCAATCGTCCGTTCGCCATTGCATTGCAATGATTTTAGGGAGGAGGGAACATGAGGAGTGTTGAGTTGTTCCTGCCATCCATGTGCTTTAGCCTGCCCTTCTGAAATGGCCACCACCACCACCCCCATCCTCCAAGCAAAAAGAAGAAGCTGGCAGGGTCCCGTGTCAACAATGATCTTTCCATGTAGTGAATGAATCCGACCCTTGTTCCTTCTGTAAGCCATTGGCATGATGACTCATTCCATTCACCAAAGTTACACTTTTGTGCTTACAAAAGCACACAGTAAAATAAGCTGGGGTACTTTCAAATTGTTATGCAGAAATTTAGGACGATGGACCATTCAATGATACATTCAGGAAGAAGGTGCTTGCAGTGCTCTTATCTTTCTCTATTCCCGTCTCCCCAGCCCCCACAACACCTGGCTGGTCCTCCTGGATCTCTCTGTGGCTACATTTGCTAAGAAGGCAACTTATTTGACTGGGCTATGGGGCAAACCTCTGGTAAATCAGGGATAGTTGGAGGGAGCTCAGAGAGGAAAAAGCAGTGGGGTGGGGTTGGACAAGAAAAAACAAGGTTTTGACCAGAACGTTTGCATCATGATTTTGCCAACCCACGCCCCACAACACTGTCCTGGATCTCTCTGTGGCTGTAGGTCACTGGTGTGTGGAACTGTTCACAGAGCAGACGATTGCTGAAAGCTGGGGGGGGGGGCTGGTGAACAGGATTACCATAGTACCCAAAGCTTCAAGGAAATCTTTCGAATAGAATGGAGCAGAGTCGGGCGAGGGAGAGTTCGTGAACTCCAGTTCTTTAAGGTGTTGCAAGACTCTTTGTTATTTCTCCCAATGCAAAGCCTTTTCTTACATAATTGGCCCATTGCTGGTTGTGAATAGTCATGCAATAGCCACCTGAGATTCCTGGCGACTACTAGGAGTGCTCGAAAGTCACTTACCTCGTCTCGCAGCTTGCTTCGCGGTGGGGGGGAGGCGCTTCGCTTCTCCCCCCGAAATTCCGGCCGGGGGGGGAGGCGCCTCGCCTTGCCCGGCCGAAATTCAGGCCGGGGGGGAGGTGCCTCGCCTCGCCCGGCCGAAATTCAGGCCGGGGGGGAGGCGCCTCGCCCGGCCGTGAAATAAAAAGTTAAAAACAAAACAAAAATGCCCCCGTGATAGGCTACGTGACGATTTACGTAGCCTATCACAGCTAGATCTGCAAAGTCAGCCGTGATAGGCTACGTTAATCATCACGTAGCCTATCACGGGTGACTTAAAAAAAAAAAACGCGTACGCAAATGTATGCAAACGCGTACATAAATCTTTATGTAGACTATGGCAAAAATAAGGGCAACGCAAATAGCGTTGCCCTTATTTTTGCCGTAGTCTACGTAATCTTTACGTAGACTACAGTGACCAAATAAGGAACGGGAATGGCGGCTCCCTATGGGGGCCGCCATTAGCGTACGCGCTTTTTTTTTTTTTTAAAGTCACCCGTGATAGGCTACGTGACGATTGACATAGCCTATCATGGCTGACTTTGCAAATCTAGCCGTGATAGGCTACGTTAATCGTCATGTAGCCTATCACGGGGGTGTTTTTTTTTTTTTTACTTTTCTTGGAATGGCGGCAGTGGCAGCCAGTCGATAGACCGGCTGCCGCCCCCGCCCCTGTCGAAGCCCTGCCGAACCGCCGCTGCGACCCGCCACCGGGAGCGACATTCGGGAAAGGTAAGTCCCATCACGGGGGGGGGGGTGCGGGGGGGTGCAGAGAATTTCTCCCCGAAACTACTTCGGGGGGCCGAATACGTTGGCACTCGGCCCCCTGAAGTTTCGGTGCGAAATTCTCTGACACCCCTAGCTACTACCAAAGGTTTTGCAGGGCAGGCTATCCATGGTCAGAAGGCCCATGACTCCTGATACCCGGAATCAAAGCAACACACCCACTGCATGGGAAAATCTGTTTTCAAAGACTGGCCTGTCCATCTCACAGTTCCTGAGTTCCGCAGATCCCCCATGTCTGTACCCACATGAATCCCCTTACCTGTGGTATCTTGAAGATGCCCATTAAGGATGCAATCTCTCTTGAGGATTTGGAGTCAAGACCCCCAATAACAGAGAGCAGTTTATACTTCCTGTCACATTTATAATTAGGGAACATTTGCCCCCGTGTGGAGAGGAGACACAGACTGTTAAAGTAGATGGATCTTGCAATGTTGCTGTGGTCATAGATGTGAAAGCCAAGGGTGTGGTTGGGTAGGAGAATTGGATCCTTGTTGATCTCCTTGATGGCGAATGCCAAGGCCAGGACTTGCTGGTAGTGCTTGAATATCATCCTGCAATGATGGGAGTGACATTGGGAGGTGAGTGAAGATCCCAATGGAACTGACAAGAACGGTTACATAGTCTATATGGTTCAACCCTCCTTGAAGAGAGAAAAAAACCTTCTAGACCAAAGCCACCTGCACCAAGGATTCACAGACACACTCAGATTGTGCTGTTGACACACAGAGACACAAAGTCTTGATAGATGCATTTCAGAGGAACATTGGAAAAGCCTTGCTGGATCTTATTCAGCACATTTATAATTTATTTGAAAATATTTATGCTCCACCTTTCAGGATGCAAATCCTTCCAAGGCAGCATACAGGTAGGACTGCAAAAGAGATAAGACAAGATCTGCAATGACATCTCATCAAGAACATACGATATGCAAGGGACCTTACAGAATTACACTTTATCAATATATTCGATGAAATAAATACTTTTATAGGAGGGTATAAACATGAATTTAACAAATAGGGCCCAACTGATAATGCACACCAAATTACAGAGGAAGTAAATGTTTCCAGTGCATATATACCATATCACACATATCAATCAATTCCAATGCATATACATCGTATCAGACATAACAGTATCATAACAAACATATCAGTCAAATGGAAGCCTGGTGTATTACCATTTCAACTAAGTGTCAGGATTGGGCCCAGCCTCCCTGCTGAGTCTGAAGATTCCAATTCAGATTCATAGGCAGGGCTAGGAGAAGAAAAGCTGGGACGGGGGCAAGGGAGGAAATTCCCCAAGACTCTTCAAGGGCCAGCGAAGACCCTTCCCAAGGGCATATCAGTCAAGAAGCTCAGGTACAGATACTTCCTCCCCAACCCCACCCCCACCCCGTGGAGAAGCAGCTTCTTTCAGAGGGGTATGAAGGGCACAAATTGGGAGATGCAAGGGTCTGCCATCAATCCAAGAGGGCGGATCTTATGAGAGGATGGAGGTGCTCTGCCAGGCTGGTCACCCACTGGAGGCAAGGGAGGGAGGATCCACCCTGAAGGAGGGGCTCAGAACACCATTCAGGTACTGTGTAGTAGCCTATAGTTAGTTGAGGGGCAACTCTCTTCCCTACTGACGTTTCTCTATCGGAGGACTCAGCTTAGCCAATTAGACCCTGAGGGCAGCCTGTAGTCTTTGAGATGGGTGACTCCTTCCCACTCCTTTTGGCTAGCTCGCTTCTCTTCTTCGAACAAGTGTGTGTTACTCACTTGACCAGGAGAGAAAACTGTGGCTATATGGACAGACCCCACTCAGCAACAGATGTATGAGTCCCAGCAGAGTCTTTGGGTTGCAAGAATTAATTTATACACGATGGGTGGTGGTCCCTGAAACACCTCTCAAGCCAAGCAACACCAACTGGTACCACAAAATATACATTTATTGCTCAAACAGAATGAGGGAATCACAAAACTTCGTAATGATGAAATAAGCAAAACACATTATGACATGCAATGCAATTAGGAAGATTAGAAGCATAATAGAAATTGTGGCACGCATATTTCTCAGTAAAATTAAAGTTCCGTTCCTCTCTCAACCAACACAGCAGTCATCGATAAGATGTTGTAGTTATCTATCTGGCAAGCATGGTCTGCAGATATTAGGTAGCCATATTTGGTAGGCTTCTCATTCTCCCAGGATCTCTCTGGGCAATCAGATCAAACTTGCTTTTTATACCTCTTTATGTTGATGACCACATTCTAAGCTTCAGACCTGGCCATACCATTACTCAGGGGCGTAGCTAGCTTCTTAAAAGATCCTGAGCACAGGCCCATAACACAAATTTGCATCTCTCTCTCTCTCTCTCTCTCTCTCTCCGAGTCTAAGAACACCTCTAATATCTCTCTGTGTCTATGAGTGTGTGTGTACTTGTGTATGTGTGTGTAGGTTACATACATACTGAAGTGTGCACTGACCCCCTACCCCACTTCAACTCAGACCCCAATTCAGCATTTTGGAAAACATCCCGCTTCTGCTTGGGCCAATTTATAGTCGGACATCTTCAGCTCAGCACCAACCCTGAGTCAAGGTTTGGAAAAATGAGTCTTTATGCTTCCTGTTGACCATGGGAAATTAAAACAAACAAACAAACCTGTAGCTTTTTTCTCTTGGTCAGAACTGGATGATAATGTCGGGCATAGTAGCCCCTAGAAGGGGATTACACCTGCCCAATCTCAGAAAAATAGGTACAGAGTTTATATTTTGATTTCCTTTTAAAGGAAAGTGCCAGTAATATTTTTATTCCTTGGAAGAATTGGATAAATATTTCAGGATTCACTGCCCCATCAGAGGGGATCATGACTGCCAAATTTCTAAATGATAGCCACAAGGGATTTTGTGAGAGGGTGGCCTTGAAATTTTGAGGTCTTCAAAAGAGGACATACTTATCTCCCTATGTTCCTTGTGGACCATGGTTCTGAAAATGACAGACAGCCAAGAATTGTCCCTAAGTAAAAAGCCAGCCAAGTTTCAGAAGTATAGGTGCAGCAATTCATGTGGACAGGGAGTTCTCCAGTTTGGGAGAGGAAGTAATTTTCTTTCCCTTCCCTTCCCCTCTTCCCCAATAGGTTTTAAGTAAGTCTGTACGAAAATACACAGGTCATTAGAGGCGTCCCGCAGTCAAGAAACCTGCAAAGTTCCTGAAGGATCTACATTCATGGAAATTTAGAATTACGAGAATTGATTTACATTTCACCAATGTTAGCAGCAAGGGAACATGGGTGGGAAGGTGCTGTTGCACTCATGTCATGCTTGTGGGTTTCCCATGGGCATTTGGTTGGCCACTGTGTGAACAGAATGCTGGACTAGATGGACCTTGGTCTGACGCAAAACATCTCTTCTTATTTTCTTAAATAGAGAGTGCCTCTCAGCATATGCAGAATGCCTTTCTGTCACCATGGAGCACTTACATTCTCCCCCTACCAATTCTATTCCCCTCCATGCAACCAATCCTCCTTATCCTACCATCCTGCAGTAACTCTTCCTAAAAAGAGATGTTTTGTTTTGTGCAACTATCCCCTACCTCCTCCTTGTTATGCACAAGCTCTCATTGTATCTACCTCCCCATAACTTCATTTGAGCCAAGACTTCAGCAGGATTCAGCCAATGAGTCTGTTTTCAAAAATAGGGCTACATTATGGACTAACTCTGAGCATGTACTGAGTGCCTTTCCCTCACCACTGAAGTAAAAAAAATTCATTGCAAGCAAGCTCTCAACAGTGGTTCATGTAAAAACAAAAAATAAAAAAAATAAAAAACCAAACACAAATGACAAAACATTCACAGGACTGAGCTGAAAGCTGTATTAAGCCTGCAGTACCATGCTCACAACTCAGGGCTTACTTCTGAGTAAACATGCAGAACATCAGGGTGCAAACCTCCCTGCAAAATAACCTGTGCTGGAATCCTATGCACACTTTCCTGAGGGTAAGCCTCATGAAACATAATGGGGCTTCTGAGTAAGGCCTCCATGTAAAAAGCAAACCCCAAACTCCTATTTTATTAAAACATTCTGTTCATAGGAACATAGGAAGCTGCCTTATATTGAGGCAGACCCTGGGTTCATCTAGCCCAGAATTTTTGACAATGACTGGCAGCAGCGGCTCTCCAGAGTTTCAGGCAGGATTCTTTCCTAGCCCTACTTGGAGATGCTGGGGATTGAACCTGGGACCTCTTGCATGCCAGGCATGTGCTCTACCACTGAGCTACAGCCCTTCCTATTGCTGGACAATGACAGCTGGCAAACAAAACACACCCAGGTTTGTTTCTCTGCAACCATGTGAACCCACTTTTCTTAAAGACTTCTGTGAGGAGAAGGAGAAAAACCAACCCTCTTGTCTGTTTCTATAAAGTCAAATACAGTTCAGAACTTCTCTTGCCCACCAAAGAGAATTCTCTTTAAGAATTCCCCAAGATATACTCTGGGTGGAATAAAGAAGAAAAAGAAAGAACAGGATAGGGGAAGGAAGAAGAGCAGAAGAATGGTGATTGGAAATGAGCTTGGGGGTGGGGGTAGAGAGAATTCCCTCAGCCAAGTGGCTCCTTTAAGAGAGGTGGTACTTCAGAGGAATTTAGGAGGCTGTGGAGGGTTTGTAAGGATTGTGCATACTTAAATTAACTTCATGTGGTGAGGTGGCTGAGGGCTTTTTCTAGGTTTTTTAAAACTGTGGAACTTATTTAAAAGCCTCAGCAGTTCCTCAATCATGACACCACATAGTCCTAACCCTCCTTTTGGAATAACAGCTATTTAGGAGAAATTAAAGTGTCGAGGGAGAAAGAAGTTGGTGGAGGCTGATTGGATCCTTTGCTGTATTGAAGCTACTACACTTCTGCAGAAGCTAAAGGTTCCACTTTGGGGCAGTATGTTCAGTTGCTGTGTGAAATACCAGTATTTCACATGGCGCACTTTCTTCTCTTTGTTCTCCCTCTTCAAAATGTCACTGCAAGCAAGCTCCCAATAGTGGGCATGTAAGAGCAGAAAAGGAGGGGGAGAGAGGTTCTTTGCACCTCAAAAGAACAAAAACAAACAAACCCTATACCAGAGATTAGGGATAGTGACCTCTGAATGGTCACCTTAAACACCTTCTGATTAGGATCTCTAATCCCCTGTGTGGCTTGACAGGTTTCTTTACTTTTTGTTTTAGTCTTTGAGAACAGGAAATTTATGCATGGCTAGCACAAAAGCCACTGGACCTAACTGCCTGAAATTTGGCAGGTTCAATCAACTCTTTGGGGGCTGTCAGGTCCCCAAATTCCATGCACTTATGTGGAAGAACAGAACAATTATAGCTCTTGGCTTTGACAGGTTTTCTAGAAAATTGCACAAGCTACCTTTGACTAGCACAAAAACCACTGGACCTAACTGCCTGAAATTAGGCAAGTTTAATAAGATACATTGGGGCTACCACGTCTCCCAATGTCATGTATTTATCATACAAGATCAAAAAGTTATGTCCGTTTCCGTTTTCCAACGTTAAAAAAAGGCAATTAGGACAGCTCAGAAGATCCAGGGCACAGCTCAAATGATCCGGGTCCTGTGCCCAGGTGGGCCTTCTGTAACAACGCCCCTGCCATGACTCCCATTTCTCTCAGCGTAGCTAGGCTTGCCATGGACACCAGCAACTCCTAGATGAAGCTATCCCTGCTAAGCTAAGCAGCTTCCTGGTTCCTGTACTTGACCGACCCATTTCTGGCAATCTCTCTTCATTTCCAAGAATGCTTTCTATCACCACAGTTCTCTCACAGCACAGACAGAACCAATCACATCTGTTACTGATCACTTACAGTGTACACAGATAATTAGAAATAGCACTCCCATGAAATACAATGAATGCTGATCAACAGTACATGTCACATTCATACTCTGTAACACTTTTACCAACTCTAATGGTCTGAAGAGCGACTTTTAGCTCAATAAAAGACTGTGGATTGCAGGTCGAGTCTCTGACTGTTTTTATTGCTCAGCAGGAGGGCCTGGAAACTGGACGCTTAGAATAGTTACCCTCGGGAGCTGTATCGGCCGCTCTTTTAAGTATATAACAAAACATGAAAACTCATACCATAATAATTGTTTTCCAGTTAGTGAGGAATGGCCATAGTTCAGTAACAGAGCACGTCCTTTGAATGCACCTGGTCCCAGGACCAATCCTTGGCATATCTAGGCAACCCTGGAGAGGAAGACCCTGGGAGAGTTAGACACACCTTGGAGAGTTGCTGCTAGATACTGAGCTGCGGAGGCTCGATGGTGCGACTCACTATGAGGCAGCTCCCGGGGTTTCTGTTTGAAGCAGCCCTTTCGTCAGAGCCATGAGGACTGGCATCTTGCTTGAGTTTTAGACAAAGGACCCAAAGAGGACCTGCTTTGCACATGGAAGCCCCCAGGATCAATCCCTCCCAGAATTTCTAGGTAGGACAGGGAAGGAAAGCTGCTGCCATTCAATGCAGGACAGACTGAATTAGCTGGGTGAAAGGCCTGACTTGCGAGAAGGCAGCTTCCGAGCTTGCTCATTCAATTTCGCAAATGTGCAGGATCAACTTCATTTTTAAAATGCAAGAGATTCCCCAGCCAGAGCCTGATGCAAAAAAGACCTGCCCCTTATATTAATATATTCTGAGCCCAGGAGTTTTTTTTGAGTAGCAGAATTGAAGGGCACTCACAGCCCCTGGACACAAACCCCCAGTCCTGGTTAAGCCCAAGTTCTCTTCATTTTCACAGTACAATATAAGGTGGGAGGGAGACATTTGTTGCTGCTATTACTGCACAATTGGGAAATCTACCTTCCCCACCCATGTCTTAGATGAAGTCTGTGGGGGGTGGACGGGTCGGCATTTCTTAGTTATCCTGAAATTCTTAACATGAAACTCAATTATTGCTTAGCTCTGCCTATGCTTTTTGCAGCTAACAGCCTCTTGAAAAAGATCAGTTATTCTCCCAGTTAGCAAGGAAGTGGATATATGATGGCAAACCATAATCCAGTGTCTCCGAGGTGGAGTCCCCAAATCCCTGCCTCCAAGTTCCCATTCCCTGCCTTACACACACACACAAAGGATGCTTTGCATCCTTTGCATGTGGAAGGTCCCAGGTTCAGTCCCCGGCTCCTCCAAATAAGGCAGGAAAACCTCATGGCTGAAACCCTGGAGAACTGCTGCTGCCAGTCAGTGTTGACAATACTGGGCTAGATGGACCAACGCTCTACATAAGAACATAAGAAGTGCCATACTGGATCAGGCCAAAGGTCCATCTAATCCAGCATTCTGTTCACATAGTGGCCAGCCAGCTGCCCACAGAAGACTCAGTATAACTCAGTCTGACTCAGTATAAGGCGCTGACTATGTTGCTATGAAGCCGGAGAAGAACTCCCAAGTCTCTGGTTCTCATCACATGGATGCCAAATCATGAAAAAGTATCCCTCTAATCTGAAAGCAAAGTAGGCAAACATCTACCCCAGACCCCTTGTGGATACTTACAAATTAACAGTGAGGAACTTTGGTGGGGTTAAACTATGAAAATCTTGTGTCTGTTTATAATGATGCATGCCAAGTGGTAAATTCCCACCGACAATGAGGTCTCCTGGGCTGTCATAGGCTTGAAGTTCAATAGGTCCGGTCAAGACACAAGTGGTCCTCAGCATCCTCTGGGTGGCTTGAGGAACAATCCAAAATACCAGCAGCAGCCAAATCATCAGTGGCACAGACAGACCTTCCCTTCTAGTTCAGAGACAAAGACAACCTGAAAAATACTGGACTTCATAGACACTAACAGGGGAATTAGATCCTAGCAAGCAATGACCAGAAAGCGATCAGACGCCACCCCAGTCCCACACGGAAAGGCTCAGAGTGTCTTTATATTAAGCACATTTTCTCCTGGATTTCATTGTTATTGACTCGCTGGATGGAAATCCACAGGAGATTCTTCAGGAATTACTGTCATTTTCACAATTCCAGGGTAGCAAAATTTCAGGGTAGCAAAACGGACCACAGTCCCAGAACACTGAGTCCCTTTGCTCCATGGAGGGAGTTAAAACAGAAAAGAAAAGTTTGTGCCACTGCTTGCTCCTGTGGGGCAGTTTTAGTACCATTTTCCTATTCACTGAATGCTGAGGGGAAATCGAAGTGCATATTACCTCACATTTTATGCAGTCTTATGTAAGGCACTTTAAGCTGACTAATTTACTTAATGATGAGGGCAGAAGCCAGACTCTGAGACTGGCGTTCCTCTGAGCCAGTAAGAAGAAGAGAAGGGAAGAGAGTGCCAATCAGGACACAGGCCACGCCAAGTCCTGGCCTCCATGCTCTGAGGGGGGCACTTGAGGGAGGAGCATGGAAGGCCTTCTAGGCACGCTAATTCATGCAAAAATGAGGACTCCACGCTAAGACACAGAAGGCCATGTGCTGCTCTTCTGATTCTGGTGGCATTTATGCACTTTTAAAAAGCTACAATTTATTTTGCTCTCTATGATGTGTTCCTATTTCAATTATCATTATGAGTCTTTGTAGGCCTTGCACCCAAAAGGTGGGATAGAAATCTTCTAAATAAATAACAGAGCAATCCTATCTGTTGCTACTTGGAAGCAAGCCCCATTGAGTTCAATGGTGCTGACTTCCAGATATGCATGTAGAGCTGCAGCCTAAATGAATCTGGGTCAGGAAATGACAATCCAAGGGGTGGGGGAGCATCATGGCCATTGACCCTAGCAGCCACGCTGAGGCCTAGCAGCGCTCCATGAAGCCTGCCTGAGAAGCAAAGCAAATAAAGATGAACCCAAACAGAAACACAAAAGGAGCGGAGGTCGAAAACTCATGATGGCAGATCAGGTGCTGTTTGGTCCATTCTTTGTAAACAGATCATTTAGTGTTTCTTAAAGTTTCAGGCTGAAAACATGTGATGTCAGATCATAGAGCAATGGGAGTGTGATTGGCACGGAGCAATTAAACATACCGCTTGAGCTTTGAACCTTTTCAAAAGTTCAGACATTTCTGCATGTCTACAGTTCTCAAGCTGCAGTTTTTTGTTTTTTTTTAAAAAAAAAATCAATGAGCAAAATCGGTCTGGTAGGATTAGAAACATTTTGTTTTTTAGAGGAGTGGCCATAGTTCAGTAATAGAGCACGTCCTTTGAATGTACCTGATCCCAGGATCAATCCTTGGCATACCCAGGCAGCCCTGGGAGAGGAAGACCCTGGGAGAGTTAGATACACCTTGAAGAGTTGCTGCTAGATACTGAACCGGGGTCTGTCTCATTATGAGGCAGCTCCTGGGGTTTCTGTTTGAAGCAGCCTTTCAGTCAGAGTCATGAGGACTGGCATCTTGCTTTAGTTTCAGAGAAAGGACCAAAAGAAGACCTGCTTTGCACATGGAAGCCCCCAGGTTCAATCCCTGACATGATGCAGGAGGGGTAGTGTTAAACACCCACACTGCTCCCGCCCCCAGTCTAGTAAAACTCAGCCTCTCTCACACACACTTTCAAACAGCTTCTAAGATGCTGGGAGCATCTGAGAGCAAAATGTGAATCTTGCATCTCATTCAGATTTACTTCTCACTCTTAAGGATCTGAGCAAGGACACAGTGTCAGCCCCAGGTTTTTGAGAGCCCTCGGGCAAGGCACCCTCAGTGGGCACCCTCCGTCAGTGAGACAACCTTCTCACCGCTCTTGTCACCGGCTCCTCCTTTTCCTCATCATGGCTCACACTTGCTTGCTTGTCAGCCAGAGAGCCGGGGAACAAAGAGGCTGTGGCAGAAGCTGGCCCTCCTCCTCACCACCTCCATTTGCTGATATGTTATAATCACAGATCCTTTCTCCTTATTAGGGATGGCGGAGAATTCCGCCATGGATTTCAGTGAGGCTGAATGCACTGGCATTCGGCCCCCCGAAATCCGTGGTGGAAAGGCTGCCCCCCCCCCGCGGATTCCCCCTGGGATGAGGCTTACCTGGGGTGGATGTTCTGGATGGCGGCGGGTCCAGCAGCGGGTCCAGCGGCGGCGACGGCGGTGGGGCTTGTCTTTCAACTGGCTGCCACGGCCGCCATTTCCATGCTGCTCTTTGCTGTGATAGGCTACGTAAGTATTTACGTAGCCTATCACGGCAAGCCAAGCCAAAAAAACCACCCAAAAACTGCGTACGCAAGTGGCGGTGGCTACAGCGGCCGCCATTTGCCTTCCCTATTTACGTAGGCTAAAATCGTGAAAAATAGGGAACGCAAATGGTGGCCGCCGTAGCCGCTGCCATTTGCGTATGCTGGTTTTTTTTTTTGCGCAGTTGTGATAGGCTACGTAGCCTATCATGGTAGCCTGGTAAGTCGCAAATCAATTCCGCTAACAGGTGAGTGACTTTCATACATCCCTACTCCTTATGAGATGATCTTTGCACTTGAGATTGGGCCTCAAGAGAATAATGTAGCATTTGGAGAGAAAGATGCAACCCAGGAGACCAGCTCCAGAGGCCAAAATGGAGAAGATCTCCACGACCACCATGGATTTCCCCTGGGTGTTCAGGTAGGTGGGCACAAAGGAGACTGAAATGCTGCAAAACACCAGCATGCTGAAGCCAATAAACTTGGCTTCATTGAAGCTGTCCGGTGATTTCCTCACTAGGAAAGCCACTGTGAAGCTCACAAGGGCCAGAAAACCAATGTAGCCCAGGACAATGTAAAACATGGTGACTGAACCTTCATTGCATTTCCCTATGATCTCTCTACTCAGGGAATGGAAGTCCAAGTTTGGGAATGGGGGAGAGGTCACCAGCCAGACATTACAGATAACAACATTGATAAGGAGACAGGCTAAGACAATGGAGTTTGTCCATTGTCTCCCCAAGAGTTTTCTGGCCATATTTTTTGGCTTTATGGCCATGAAGGCCAGAACCACTGTGACATTTTTTGCCAAAATAGAAGAAACAGTAACAGAGAAGAAGATGCCAAACATGGCTTGTTGAAGAAAGCTGGTAACCTTTGTAGGTCGGCCAATGAACAAAAAAAGAACAGAGGAAGCAGAGCAGGAGGGAGATGAGGAGGACGTAGGTGATGCCTTGGTTGTTCACTTTGATGACTGGCATGTAAAGGTGTTTAATGAAGGTTGCCAGGATTAGAGATGTGAGAGACTTCATCCCCAGCACTGTTGTTAAAATGGGCGCAAGAATCTGAAATGGAAGAGACACTTTGAAAATGGGTAATTGTGAGTGAGTTCTGGTGACTGCCATTAAGTCACATATGATAACTGCCATTAGGTTTGGAGACTGCTTTTTTTTTGGGGGGGGGGTGTCCTGTGCCATTTAGTTTAATGCTTTAATTCATCTTCATTGGTCTCTATGAAGTGACCACTGCCTGGGGTCTTTGGCTGGCTGGCAAGAAAGAATGTGAGGTGGAGGAAGATTGATGCTTTTGCTTCTGAGGGAAGGGAGGGAGAAATCCTGCTCTGTAGATTAGAACTTTGCTTGGGGTGGGGGCTTCCCTGATTCCTCCCTCCTCAGTATTCACAGTTGTAAATACATAATGATTATAGAAGCAATATAAGTCTCAGCTACTCCTTACTCCCTTCTTAATGCTCTTTCAGGGAAATGATGACCATGAAAGAATATCCATGGGGAATGACCTTCTTAGGATACTTAAAATGGAGTAACACCCCATCTTGCAGGCTCACTGTTTGCTTCCAGGATCAGATCATTAAGAAACTACCTTTTGTAAGATTCCCAAATCTGAAGGAGGATGTTACCTGCCATGGCTGGATATTCAGAAACCTCTTGCAATCCCCTGTGATTGCACGTTTGGATCCAGAGGAGGACACAGCATGAAACACCTGTGCAGGGAATAGATGGCGTTGTAGATATTGTTGCTGGGACTGGTCATGCCCACTGAGAACTGGGAGGCTGGCAAGTCCTCCAGATTCTCTTTTCCAGTACAGTTCTTCCATATAGGAGTTTGGCCTAATTTTGTAAACCGACAGATACATGAATATTCCCACCATCCATGGAGAAAGATGTCTCCTTGCAGTTGGAGTGGACCTAAAGCAGAGAGAAAATGCTTGAATCCTGGCACATCCCTTCTGTGGACTATGAAGTGCAAAGCACCATGGAAGGGTTGTAGATCATCTCTGCCCATGTGGGATGATGTCACAGCAATTTCCCAGTGGGATGTCATGATGTCATGAAACCTTCCTAAATGGGGTCTTTGTTTTTTTTTTCATCCTTACCCAAGAAGACTGTTCATAGTTTTATAATACCGGTTTCCCCCAAGACAATAATCACTGGGGCCTCAATCCAAGAACTAGGAATAGATCCAGTTAGTGCTTGCTTTAGAAGGAGCAGATTTGTTGGCTTGAACATTTCAGTGAAGGCCACACAGATGTCCTCCTGCTTGAGCATCGGTGTCAGTGTCTGGATGAAGATGTCACCACTGTCATCACTGGGAGCAATGAGCCCAACCCAGTTCCAGTGGAAATACAGGAGCAGCCGGACTAAGTCACTGTAGCGGCTGCCATTTGTGACCCTACGCCAGCCCATGATAGGCTACATATATTATTTACGTAGCCTATTACAGCTAAAGCGGGAACACAAATGTATTTTTAAATATTTTTTAAAAATGGCAATTAGGGCAGCACAGAAGATCCAGGATACAGCTCAGAAGATCCCCGGGCCAAGCCCAGGTGGGCCATCCTATCACAATGCCCAGGGCCCACTATATAGAAATCTGACAAACTATATGGGGGTGGGGGGCCTCCCTTAATCCTCGGAGGGGTAGATGCATCAGGCTCTTGCAGCAAGAATGGTTCAGCAGCTGCAGCTTGTGCAAAATGTGGTGACCAGATTGATAACAGGGACCAGAAAGTCCAGACATCTAACACTAGTTCTGGTCCACTTGCACTGGTTGCCTGAATGTTTCTGAACCCAGTTCTAGGCGCTGGCTTTGCCTATAGAGCCTTCATGGCTCGGGAGCAGAATACCTGACAGAGCACCTCTCCCGCCATGAAGCGGCCACTCACTGCGCTCATCATCTAAGGCCCTCCTCCTCCAGGTGCCGTCTCCGAGGGAGGCTCAGAAGGCGGCAACAAGGGAGAGGGCCTTCTCAGCCCCTGAATTATGGAATAAACTTCCAGCAAGGCCCACCTGGCACCAACATGGTTCTCTTTTCAGCGCCGGGTTAAGATCTTCCCCAACTATCAGGCATTTAGCAGCATTTTTAATCAGTTTATAGGATATTGTTTGGAAATGTGTGTGTCTACTACCTTTATATGTTTGTAACTAAACTGTTTTTATATTATGCATAATACTGTATTTTGAAGGTTTTTGATCTTTGTAAACTTCACAGAGAGGTTTGTAATAAATTACATTACATTAAAATGAAAGTACAACAAGAAATCTTGTGGCACCTGGTTCGACTGTGAGTCTTTAAGGTGTTGCAAGATGCCTTGTTATTTCTCCCTGTCCAAAGCCTTTTGTGATATAACAGACCCACTGCTGCTGGGATTAGTCATGCAAGTTTGTCCTGAGACTGCTGGCTACCACAAAGGTTGCCACATGGCAGGTTACCAAATTCAGAAGGCCCTTATTCGTGATATCAAGAACCGAGGCACAGTAGCACCAGAAACCCACTGCATAGGCAAGAGACTGTTTACGGAGACTGGTCTTTCTATCTCTGTGTTCCTGTGTTCTGCAGAATGCCTACCCTGGCTAAGTCCGGTTAGCCAAAGCCCTGGGACTCCTCTTCTGACATAACAGAGACATTACTGGGATTAGACACGCAACATCATCCAGAGATTCCTGGCTACCACCAAGGTTATTGTGTGGCAGTTTAGCCAAAGTCAGAAGGCCTCCTACTCCTTCCATCCATCACTGACTTAACACACCCACTGCAGGGGCAAATCTGTTTTCAGGGATTGGTGCATCCATCTTAGCTCCATCTGAGCTCTGCAGGTCCCCACATCTATGCCCAGATGAATCCCCTTACCTGTGGGATCTTGAAGATGCCCATCAAGGATGCAATCTCCCCTAAGGATTTGGAGTCCAGACCCCAAATAACAGAGAGCAGTGAATCCTGCCTGTCACATTTATAATTGGGAAACATCCGCCCTCCTGTGGAGACGAGAGACAGACCGTTCAAGTAGATCCATCTTGCGATGTTGATGTGGTCATAGATGCGAAAGCCAAGGGTGAGGTTGGGTAGGGGAAGTGGATCCATGTTGAGCTCCTTGATGGTGATCGCCAAGGCCAGGATATGCTGGTAGTACTTTTGCATCATCCTGAAATGATGGAATTGACATTGGAAGATGGGTGAGGACATCAACGGAACTGCTGAGAAGTGGAGGGTTAAAAAATTCATCAGGTTTAACCCTCTTTGAACTTCTAGATGAAAGACATGTCCATGAAGGATTCAAAGACAATTCAGATTGTTCAGTTGACACACAGAGACACAAAGTCGTCCTAGGTGCATTTCATAGGAGCCCTGCTGGATCAGAGACCTCATTTAGCAGGTTTATAATTTGTTTATTCATTAATTATCTATTTCCATTATTTCTGTTCCTCCTTTGGGGTTGCAAATGCTTCCAAGGTGGCTTACAGGTAAAAGCAAAATGCAAAAGCAAAATAAGACAATGTTTTTAATGTAGTAGGAGAACATCTGATGAGCCCTGCTGGATCTGACCAAGGTGGTTCCTGTTTCTGCCTGTGATCAGCCCAGATGCTTCCTGGGAGCCCTACAAGGAGGACAGGAAAGGAACAGCCTTCTTTTCTTCTCTTCCCCCACAAATCAATGAACCTGCCTCTGAAACTGGAATCTCGATTTAGCTGTCCTGGTTCAGAGCTGCCAATCAACCTGTCCTCCAGGGATCTGTTTGATCCATTTCAAAGCAAACGTAACCCAGCAGCCATCACCAGAACTCCAAAAACCTCTCTGTAGCGAAGCAAGACTTTGCACTTGTGCTTCAGAACTACGGAGGGGAAGGGCCATAGCTCAGTGACAGAGCCCCTGCTTTGCATGGAGATGGTCCCAGGTTCCATCCCCAGGCTCTGCAGGTGGGGCGGGGAAAGACCCCTCTTAGGAACCCTGCAGAGCACTTGCCAGTCAGTGCAGGCAAGACTGAGTAATTGCACCGAAGCTCTGCCATAGTATGAAACAGCTTTTGACTTAAATCAGCCCTTCATTCACAGGCATGAGGACTGGGAACTTGTTATATTTGTATAAGGAGGATCATAGTTCAGCGACAGAGCACCTCCTTCAAAAGCAACTGGTCCCAGAACCAATCCCTGGCATATACAGGCAACCCTCCGATAGAGAGACCCTGGCTCACCCCCTGGAGAGCTGCTGCTTGATACTGAGCTTGGGAGGCTCGATGGTCTGACTCAGCATGAGGCAAGCTCCCAGTGTTCCTGTGTAAAGCTGCCCTGTATTCAGAGCCGTGAAGACTGGCACCTGATTTAGTTTCAGCCAAGGGAACAACATCACCCCTGCTTTGCGGATCAAAGCCCCCAGGTTCCATCCCTGGCAGAACTTCTAGGTAGGGCAGGGAAGGACAGCCACTGACACTCCGCAGGGGAGACTGAACTCGATGGACCGATGGTCTGACTTGCCAGGAGGCGCCTTCCGGGGTTGTGCATCATTTAGTTCAACCATCTGTCATTGTTGGACATAATGTATATTTCAGTACGTTTGAAGTTTGTTTTTGTTTTTTTCCTGAAAGCTTCTTCCTCACAATAAATACACTCCCGACTGTTAGATATTTGAGCCTTTGATTTTCAAAGGCCTTATTTCTGGGGCTACAAAGATCACACAGTTATTGCATACTACAGAAACTCTTCCGAGGTCACCCCTGCCCCTTGTTTGAGTCAGAGCAGGACTATGCAGGGCCAGCTTTTGGCTCAAAGATCTGAAAAGAGTTCTTCCAAACTCAATTCCAAGTGGACCAAAGTCAGAAATATACTCCCAACCTCTGGGTTGAGTCCACAAATCCCAGCCTCCAAGTTCCCCTTCTCTCCCCTCTCCATACACACACACACACACACACACACACACACACACACACACCTCTTCTCAAATATCTCACCTTGCAGCAGGAGATGCAACAGCAGGGCTTGGCTCCTCTACTGTCTGGGAATTATACCACTGATCGTGCCAGAGAGGGAAGGAAGAATGATCCTCCAGCGTAGAATGGAGCCATAGCTCACGCTTTGGATGCAGAAGGAACCAGGTTCAATCCCCGGCTTCTCCAGGTAGGGCAGGAAAAAATCCTGGCTGAAACCCTGGAGAGCCACTGCTGCCAGTCAGTGTCAACAGAACTGAGCTAGAGGGACCAAGAGTCTGGCTCAGGATGAGGCAGCTTCCCATGTTCCTAGGACCCTCAAGTCTCTGACACTCATTACAAGTTGAAGGGAAATACGATAAGCCTGGATGGAGCCCTGTCATCTGAAAGCAAAGCAGACAAGCAGCACCTATCCCGGATCCCTCTCATGGAAACTTATGAAGGACAAGTGAAGACGTCTCGTGCGGTTGGACTACAGAAGTCTTGTGTCTTTTTATGATAATAACACATGCCCAGTGGTAAATTCCCACTGACAATGCGGTCTCCTGGGCTGCGATAGTCCTGCAGTTCAGTAGGCCTGGTCAATGGGCAGGTGGTCCTCAGCATCATTTGGGTGGCCCAAGGCAGGAGCCAAAATATTAGCAGCAGCCAAATCGTAACGGCTAGAGCTCAAGTGGCACAAACATCAGAACAAACATGACCGAGCACAGGCAAGAGCTCATTATCACACCTGCCACGCGGCGGCGGTGGCAGTACAGGAGGCCACCACTTCTTGGCCACCATTGCTACCTGTAGCTGGGGGATTTGACTTTTGGTGTCGGGGTCTGCTGTTGGGCCTGTGTAAAGCTGAGCACCTGCACCCAAGATTCACATCTCAGCAGTTAAGGCAGCATGGGCATTCCCCCGTTTTGGTACCCAGACAGGTGTTCCGGTTGAGTGTAGAAGTGCAGCCTGAATTTGATCCTGCCGATGGTTACTGGGAAGAACCCTCAGAGTTAGGACAACACGTTGCCTCAGCCCTGTCTCAGAGGACCATAATGGGTGCCTGCTGCTTGTGTCCTTCAGGAATTTGGGTCTCATGTCATCTAGATCTTTAAGGGCAAGTCGCAGCACCTAGAAGTGGGCATGGAAGGAAAATACTTAGTCTGTGGAATCTATCTATCTATCTATCTATCTATCTATCTATCTATCTATCTATCTATCTATCTTTCATCTATCTATCTATCTATGACGTATTATGCATAAAACTGGCCATACCAGCAGACAAAGGAAACCAGCACATGGTGCAGACCGAAGGTGGACTCCCCGCCCAGGCACCTGGGCAAATAAAATCACTGCCAGTAGGATAATTGTGAAGATGTTTGATTGAAGCCCAGTGTGTTGCAGGTTTTAGAACCCCCTTTTCAAGGGTATGCTGCAACAGACACAAAAAAGGTACATAAATAGCACTCATTAAAATATTCTACACTCAAGAAAACCTTAGTTTACATGATTTATAAACAAATCCTTTCACACACAAAATGCAGAAAGGACAGGTAATATTGACATTAATCTAAACTAGCACAGAAGTCTTTAACAACAAAACCCTTATTAATAATCTAAGATATTTTACATTGTTTTCTGCTGCACCTTGTGGTTTTAATTTTTGTGAACCGCCCAGAGAGCTTTGGCTATTGGGTGGTATAGAAATGAAATAAAAAAATATAGTAGAGAAGACTTTTAAAAATAAAGCGTTTTTAGTAATAACCAACATGATCTAATGCAGTAACATATTCTGAGAAACCAGCAAGAAATATTTGAAGGGTCCAGAATACATCCCTTAGCAAACAAACCTTAAAAGACTCCATAGGATCTTCAAAGACTCTCTTAGCGAGACCTTTCCGAAACATTAAAAATACAGCAACATCCACCTTGAAACCCTGATTGCATGCTTTTCCAAGACAGAAAATGAGTTGCGAAGTGCACATTCCACACAGGCTACTCCATACTGGAAAATCAGGCATTCTTATACACGTAGCCAAGACATTCTGGGTGTGGTGAGCTGCAGCACTTTCAAAGGGATACTACATTTATTTTCAGTACTATTGGAAGTACAAAGTGTTCTTGCGAGTAAGCTTATAGACCAGAATGTAAAAGGTTCTCCACACTCATTATCGTGAACATTAGATCCTGTTACAGTACAGATTAGGGATGCAGGAGAAATCCACCGTGGACTCAAGTGAGGCCAGATTCCAAGGAATCCCAGCTCCAGAGTCTGCAGCAGACCGGCTGCACTTACCTCCGGGCCCAGAGGAGTTCCCGTGGGGCGGCTCTCCAGCTTCCTAAAAAACGTGATACACTAATGATGGTTGCCATTAGCTTATTGTAGGAAAGTCACAGCTGCAAGTGGTGTATTGTACACCATATGCTGCTGTAAGGCACTTACTTTTACCTAAATACAACCGTAAACAGCTGTATTACGGCTGTACTTTTTCTGCGATAGGTTAATGGCAGCCACCATTGGTGTATCGCGCTCTTTAGAATGCCAGAGAGTTGCTCTGCCAACTCTGTCAGATGCAGCAGGGCTCCAGAGGACTCTGCAGGGGCCCAAGCAGCTAAAATTGCCCCTCAGCGGAACCCCCCTCCCCTGTACTGGACAGTGGGGGGTTCGTACATCTGTAGTAAGGATGTAACTTCCAGATTTTCATTAAGTCCAAAAAATGACAAACTTTTTAACTTAAGTATCCAACACAATTTCTTTCTTAATATGGACTTTTCACCCACATGGTTCACTGTGTTTTCTATAGCCCAGAAGATTAAATCACTGGCAATATGTCTATGATCCTGAAAGTATGGCACTAAAGGAGAGCCAGCTGTGGTATTTCTAATATTACTCAAATGTTCACTGGTGCAGTTTTTTTAAAGGTCTCTTAGTTTGCCCTTCATAATTTTTGTTTACAAGGACACTGGATAACATACACCACATTATCACTATTATGAATGGAAAAATGGCAAAGAACATAAACCCTTTTCATCAACAGGATTAACAAATGACAAGCACTGTGAGTAAATATGCAGAATGCACCATGTCCACAGGGGTGGTGCCCTGTGGGTACAAAGGCATCCCTTAGGGCTTGCTGTTGAGGACCCGAGGGAAGGTCGGTATTGGCATTGGCTCTTCCCTGGGGGAATGCTTCAAAAGCTATGCTTTTCTGGGCCATAAGTCATGGTGTATGGACTAATACATATAGGGGTTGTTTTTTTCTTCCAACAGGTTCAGATGACATCATAAATCTGCTGTTCTTAAATAATGCATCCATTCCTAGAAAAACATTGGAATGGTATTCAATATCATGTTCAAAAATCCTACCTTCATTAACTGCCCTTCACTAAAATTACCTATTTCTGTGGCTAATTTTGTAAAGAACGTTGGGAGGCTTTGATTGGGGACCTCAACAGATGCTGTCATGATTAACGTAACTTTAAATATCATTGTTCAAAACATACCTGCCTTCATCCTCATTTTAATATCCTTTGGGTTTGCAAGAAATGGTATTTGAAAACACTATTGCACACCAGTTGTCTTATTGATTTGTGTGTCAAGAAAAATATACAGTCAGTACTCCTAAAAATGCTTTATTAAACAGATGGATATATAAGGGCCACTACACCTGATATTGTAAATAGCAGTTGAGGAGTTGTGGGGGAGCAAGTAGGATTGGGACCACAGTGTACAGGAAGAGGCATGGCCCTTTTCTCCCATCAGGGAGCAAATATCAGGGTGCTGATGAAAACCTGCTACCCTAAAACTGCAGTTTGCACCAGAAGGGAAGCTCCCACAGACACCAAGAGAAACTAGGGATGTACGAAAATCACTTACCTGTTCACGGATTATTTTTATGGTGGGTCCGGAATCCTGGACAGGGGGGAGGCGCACCGTTCCTTCCCTCCGGAATCCTCCTTGGCCGGCTATTTGAGTTCCCCTTATTTTTGCCGTCTTAGTCTACGTAATTATTTACGTAGACTAAGACGGCCCAAAATAAGGAACGCAGATGGCGGCGGCTGTAGCTGCCGCCATTTGCGTACACTTTTTTTTTTTTTACCCAGTCATTTTAGGCTACGTAAGTTTTTACGTAGCCTAAAATGTCTGGGTTAAAAAAAAAAGGCGTACGCAAATGGCGGTGGCCATAGCCGCTGCCATTTGCGTACGCCTTTTTTTTTTTTTTTTACCCAGACATTTTAGGCTACGTAAAAACTTATGTAGCCTATCACGTGGGTGTAAAAAAAAACCAAAAAAAACTGCAAATGGCGGCGGTGGCGGCAGCCGGTCGGAAGACCAGCCGCTGCCACCACCGCAGCCGCCGCCGCAGCTGCCCAGAAGATCCGCCCCAGGTAAGTCTCGTCCCAGTGGGATCCATGGGGGGGGTGGTGGGGGGTGGCAGGTCGTTCTGCTACAGATTTCGGGGGGCTGAATGCACCGGCATTCGGCCTCCCCGAGATCCGTGGCAAAATTCTCTGCCATCCCTAAGAGAAACTATCATTGTACAGCAAAGAACAGCTATTAGCGTTTCCAATGTAGACCAGGCAAAGGATAAATAATAACCCTCCTCCCCCTGCCATGGTCCTGATACATCAACACCATGGTTGCTGTTTACTTGCAACAGTACCGTATAAGGACACAATGGCTAGTCATGTGATGGTCCCATCTAGATTGATGCTTAAACCAGAGGTTGTTTGATCCTAAAATTCCCCAATAGCGGAGAGGGTGGGAAAGTAAGAGGAGCTGAGATCTGGCAAGGTCCCCATCCAATCAATGCAAAATTATTTATGAATTCAGTATACCTATTCACTTAGAAGATGAAACAGATGAAGGGAAGTGTCCACAGACTTCCAAGCAATACTGTCCAGTTGTACAATTTGTCTCATGGCTATACTGCTTCTTTCTTCTAACTTTTTTGACTAATTATTACTATCTAAAGACTCCCAATACACACATGAGAGGAGTACACAAGATGTCCCTCTCTAGATTTTTAGAACTCCTTAGCCTAAAGTAAATACACCTGGCAAAAAAAGAAAGAAAGACAATAATGGATTCAATTGGTTAGTTTTATTTTAAAATAAAACAGACAGGATCACATTCACTTATGATTGGCTGGTAAATGAATTAGGAAGGAATTCCCCCAAACCTAAGATTCACAGATTATTTTTTCCTTATTAGATGATCTCTGCAATTGAGAGAGGGTCTCAGCACAATAATGTAGCATTTGGGGAGAAAGATGCAACTGAGGAGACCAGCTCCGGAGGCCAAGATGGAGAAGATCTCCACAGCCACCATGGACTTCCCCTTGGTGCTCACGTAGGTGGGCACAAAGGAGACCCAAACACTGCAAAACACCAGCATGCTGAAAGTGATAACCTTGGCTTCATTAAAGCTGGTAGCTGTAAGAGTGTAACCACTGTCTGACACCTGCAGTGCATTCTGAATGGGAAAAACAAATGATTAATAACTATCTGTCATTTTGTTTAGATGATGGACTGTTCTCTAAGGAGTTGTTTGGTGTAGAGGATGGGAATAGGTGACAAAAATCACTAGAGTGAAAAAGGGCTACAGATTCTGTACTTGCAAGTATTAATAATGTACTGAGAGTTGTTTTATTTTTTAAACAGAATATGTCTTCAGAAAAGTGTGAATATTTTACAGAGCAGTTAAGTGCAGAGCTATGCAATCCACCGTGGCATTTATGAAGAAAATATTCATAGGTTAAATGGCTGGCTCTTCTCCTTGTCTATGATCATCCCCTTGGTCCCACTCCACTCTGAGCCCAGTAGGTTCTGCCCTTTTATATAGCTCTCAATGTCCGAGCTACCTGTCCAGTTAGAAAATCTCCCTTCTGGGCAACGGTCACATCTGTAGCAGCAAATGAGCTTCCCCTCTGGAACTTTCCTCCAGTGCCCTGGAGAGCACCTCTCCACACACCTCGCAAAGGGTTGCTTCTAAATGGAAAGAGAGAAATAGTTGAGGTTTTACATGTGATGGATATTGCACTAAATAGGACTTGGAGTTCACCTATTACGGCAGGGGGGGGGCAGAAACCAAGCGTAGTCAAATGGCGGCGGCTACCATTTGTGTACGCTGTGTTTTTTCCCCCCCTGCCATGATAGGCTACGTAAATACTTACGTAGTCTATCACGGCCTCTGCAGGGATGCAAGTGGCATCCCTGCGTTAGCCATGATAGGCTACGTAAGTATTTATGTAGCCTATCATGGCTATGAAGAAGAGGAAGCAAATGGCGGCCACAGGACGACCGCCATTCGCAAAGCAGCGCGGATGGGAGCAGGTAAGTGCTCCATTTCACGTGCCTTTCATGGGGTGGGGGGCGGGGGCTTCATTCCATGACAGATTTTGGGGGGCCGAATGCACTGGCATTCGGCCTCACCGAGATCCGTCGCAGAATTCTCTGACATCCCTATAGGCTACATAAATACTTACGTAGCCTAACACAGCAAAAGACAGGGATGCAAATGGCGTAGGGGACACAAGGTTTGACACAATTACGTAGCCTATCATGGCAGGGGGAAAAAAACCCAGTGCATGCAAATGGCGGCGGCTACCACCATTTGCATACACTGGGTTTTTCCCCCTGCCATGATAGGCTACGTAAATATTTATGTAGCCTATCATGGCTTAATACAGGGACGCAAATGGTGGCGGCTATGACAGCCGCCATTTGCGTTCCTGCAGGGCTGCCCGTTGGCTGGATGTCCAGCTGTGGGTGGCCGGAGCCTGCTGGTGGCTCCATGGCTTGGCCGCAGAGCGGAGCCGGCCGGGCAGGATTCTGGGGGGAGGGACGGAGCACCTCCCCCCCATTGAGGATTCCGGGGGGAGGGACGGAGCGCCTCTCCCCCACTGTGAATTGCCCGGCACGGAGCCAGGTAGGTGTTTCGTACATCCCTAGTAGCCTATCATGGCAAAATACAAGGATGCAAATGGAGGCTGCAATTTGCGGCCGCAGCAGCCTGGAAGACGACCTGGAGCCGCCGCCGCCAGGTAGATCAGTTCTGGGGGGGGATTGTGGGGGGGCAGGGGGCGAGGCTGTTCTGCCACAGATTCCGGGGGACGGGATTCTTTAGAATCCGGCCTCACTGGAGTCCGTGGTGGAATTCTCCAACATCCCTAATTCTCAGACACAAACAAGAGCATTGGAAGCTGCCTTCTACCAAGTCAGATCCCGTCAGGGTGGATACTGAGCCCATAGAGGTCCAGAGTAGTTCTGATTCTGAGGAGGACAAACCACCCATGGGAGTGGAGCTCGCTCATCTCTCACAGGCACAGTGGCAGGGAGAGATTCCTCCTGCCTGCATTCCTGAGAGAGATAGTGATCCTAGCAGTGAGAGAGCGGGAGATGGGATCTTGCTGGATGCTCGGCAGAGACGGAGGGAGCAGTGCCTGATGGAGGGCGCCGAGGGGTGGTGCTCTGCCCGGTTGGAGCTAAAACAATGGTCACGTCCTGAGGATCCCCGGATAAGAGGGAGGACCTCTCCATAGCCCATAAATTCAGAGTTTTCCTACTCTTCCCCTTCAAACAGGGACCAACTGCCTTACCCGGAGCTTAGGCTACTCCGCTAACTACTCCAGTGCATTTCCTTGCTTAGTTGCTGGTGATTAGCAACTGAAAGAGTCATTAAGTTGTAAAGGAATAAAGCCTTAGAAAGAATCCCTTTCGTCTGTGTCATGAGTTGGCTATTGGAAGGGACTTAAAGAGGCAGCTAGGGGGGCTCCTGACAGAAACTTGGTCAACCTAGCCCAGTATTGTCTGCACAGACTGGCAGCAGCTCTCTGGGGTTTCACGAAGGGGACTTTTTGCTGCCCTACCTAGAGATGCTGTGGACTGTGAATACTGCATGCAAAGACTATTTTTTCTGATTGAGCAACGTTCCCTCCCTGGACTGAATAGGCCTTTGGACTCATCTAGAATGACACGTTCTGTTCACAAGAGATAGAACTGCAATGTTCTTTAGTTCTCCAGTGACATTCACTTCAACCCCACCTTTGTAGCCCACACAATAGCATCAGACTGAATAGTGAAGTCTTGGCCTGGGGGAGCTTCTGGGTCCATATGGCCAACTTTCATGTGAACAAAAGATATATTTGGGAAGAAAATCCAGTTCACAATGTCATATCTCTCCCCCTTTTTATAGAAAGAGACTTCATCTCCAGCACTGTTGTTAAAATGAACGTTCCTCAAAGCAGCAAGGATCTGTAATGGAAGAGACACTTAGAAATGGGTTAATTGTTAATGAGTTCTGGTGTCTTCTAACATAATGGCCATCAAGTAGGGATAATTCCTTTTTTTTCTGTACTCCCTTTTTAAATACTTCAGATGTGTCTTCACTGGGAACTAACTGCTCTCATATTAGGGATGGCAGAGAATTTCTCCCTGAATCTTCGGGGGGCCAAGTGCCAACGCATTTGGCCCCCCAAAATCGGCGGTGAAATTCTCCGCCCCCCCCGCCCCCCCGGGATGGGACTTACCTTTGGCGAATGTCCCTCCCGGTGGCAGGTCCCAGCGGCGGTTCGTCGGCCTTTCGTCGGGGGCGGGGGTGAAAAGGTGCGAAAAGGCAAGTGACTTTCGTACATCCCTATCTCATATGCTTGCAAATATGTCTTCGTGGCTGGTGTCTACTTGCTCTGGCACACCTTCATATCTTTGACTGGGGGAAGGAGGGAATTTGCTTGGAGCAGGAAATAGGCTGACATAGGTGTCTTCAGCTAGATGGCAAGAAGGACAAATCAAATCAAATTTTATTTGCGCCAAGCCGATGGCCATTGCAATTTGTAACGATGTTCATACAAAGATGCATAATCAAGCAGAAAACAACAGTAATACTGTCCAGTATCCACAAAAATCTTAGGGATGTAGGAAAATCACTTCCCTGTTCGCGGATTATGCTGATGGTGGTGGGAGGGGATGCATTCCATCCCTCCCCCCGGAATCCTGGATGAGGAGGAGGCGCTCCGTTCCTCCCCCCGCCTGGAATCCTCCTTGGCCGGCTGTGCTCCGCGGCAGCTTTGCAGAGCAGCCGGCCAGGCCCAGCCAGGCCAGAGCCGTCCGCAGCCGGATTTCTGGCCGTGGAGGGCTCTGGGGGAAAAAACAAACAAACCGCATACACAAATGGCGGTGGCTATGGACACCACCATTTGCGTTCCTTATTTTTGACGTCTTAATCTACATAAATATTTACGTAGACTAAGACGGCGAAAATAAGGGGAACGCTAATAGCGTGGTGGACGCTATTTGCATTCCCCTTATTTTCGCCGTCTTAGTCTACGTAATTATTTATGTAGACTAAGATGGGACAAAATAAGGAATGCAAATGGCGGCGCCCATAGCTGCTGCCATTTGCGTATGCCTTTTTTTTTTTTTTTACCCAGACGTTTTTGGCTACGTAAAAACTTATGTAGCCTATCACGTGGGTGTAAAAAAACAAAAACAAAAAAAACTGCAAATGGAGGCGGCGGCTGGTCGGAAGACCAGCCGCTGCCGCCGCCGCCGCCGCCCGGACAATCCGCACAAGGTAAGTCTCGTCCCAGGGGCATCTGCAGGGGTGGCGGGGGGGTGGCACGCCATTCCGCGACATATTTTGGGGGGCCGAATGCACTGGCATTCGGCCTCCCCGAGATCCGTGGCAGAATTCTCTGCCATCCCTAAAAAATCTATTGTTGATTTGTAAAATATATAAAAATAAAACATTAAATACAGTTAAAACTAACAGTATACAATTTAAAGCTCAAGTGGCCTTGCTGCTCCCACTTTGATAGCAATTACTAAAATTTCACCATTTTTGCTGTAACCAACCTATCGCGGTCCTCAAGAAGGAGGTTCATGTAATAATCAGCTGGGCACCCTGGATAGGGCAGTAATAAGGGGGTAATTAACTCTTCATAGGCATTTTTATACAAAGAGCAAAATAACAGCACTTCGGCTATGGTTTCGATACTTCCATCTCCGCAGACACATTCCGATTTTGAAATGGGATTCTCTAATAGCGGCCTTCGAGGACCGCAGAGGGAAGCACATTAAAACGTGCACATTAAACAGCTTTTCTGTGTTTAGGGTAGGATAGCTGCTGTAAGTATGGCAAGGGCTTGTGGGTAAAACAAGGTGAGGACTGTCTAAGGTAAGGGCGTGGCAAGAAGAAAGATGTGGCGGTGGGGGCGGCCTGCTTTTGCTTTGGCAGCTTGGTGAGGGGAGACGAATACTGCTGTATACACTAGAACTTATGTTTGGGGCTACAACTAAGTGTTTGGGATTTGCTTGGTTCCTCCCTTCTCAATATCCACAATGAATTTTAAATACGTAATTATCACAGAAGCGCTGTAAGTCTCCACTACTTTTTAATCACTTATCCAGGGTGACCCTTTTCTTCCAGGATCAGAGCACTGATAAAACACCAAGGCACTTCTGTAAGGTGGCCAAATCTGAAGGAAGTTGTTACCTGCCATGGCTGAATATTCAGATGCCTCTTGCCTGCCCTCATCATTCTATGTTTGGATCCAGATGAGGACACAGCTTGTAGCATATGTGCCAAGGAATAGACAGCATTGTAGATTCTGTAGCTGTGTCTGGACATGGTGATTTCAAACTTGTGGCCCGACAGGTCCCGTACCTCCTCCTTCCCAGTACAGTTTCTCCATCCCATTGGAGACGTTTGGCCTGATTTCAGAAAGTGACACACAAATGCCCATTCCCACCACTTATTGAGAAATGGATCTCCTTGTGGCTGGAGTGGATCTAAAGCCCAGAGAAAATGCTTAAATCCTGGCACATCCCTTCTCTGGACCCTGAAGTGCAAAGCACCATGGAAGAGTTTGGCCATGTCTTAATTTAGTCCCTTAGCAGCACTTTCCCAATGGGATGTCAGGATCCAAACCTTCCTAAATGGGATCATGGTCTTTTCTTCATTAGCATCCAAGAAGACGGTTAATATGTTCATAACACTGGTGTCCCCAAAGACAATAATCACTTCGGGTTCAAACCAAGAACTAGGAACAGAGCCAGCTAGTGCTTGATGTATTAGGAGATGATTTGTTAGCTTGAACATGTCAGTGAAGGCCACACAGATGTCATTCTGCTTGAGCATTGGTGTCAGTGTCTGGATGAACCTTTCCCCTCTCTCATCAGCTGAGGCAGTCAGCCCAATCCAGTTCCAGTGGAAATGCAGGAGCAGCCATACCAAGGCCATATATTGAGTAGTGTCATCAGCATCAATCCGGTAGAATGAAATAAATTCTGTTTCCTCTCGTTGAACATGGTTGAACAAGCCATAACCGAGCTGAAGGAAGGAATTTCGTGTTAGCCTGTTGCAGAGAAGTTTTGCGGCAGTTTAAAGATTGACACAGTTTGAATGGCATAATTTTCCATGGACTACTACAGCCGCCTTCAGATGCATGACGTGCTATCCAGAAGGAAGACAGCCATTAAAACATCTCTAAATATAAAATAAAGCTCTATGATATCATTAAGGTTCCTCACTAGTGTGGATTTCACCCCAAAAATCAGGGCTGCCGTGGAGGTAACCCTGACACAGCTTCTAGCCATTGCCATGAACAGGCCTTGTGTCAAAACTGAAGAAATGTGACTCTTTGTAAGCATACTGGGGATTCAGTTGGGATGTCAGAGTATTCCGCCACAGATCTCGGTGAGGCCAAATGCCAGTGCATTCGGCCTCCCGAACTCCGTGTCAGAATGGCCTGCCCCCCCGCCCCCCCGCGGATCCCCCCAGGACGAGACTTACCTGGGGTGGATCTTCTGGGCGGCGGCAGCTCCGGCGGCGGCTTCGGCTTCGGTGGCGGCGGCCGGTCTTCCGACTGGCTGCCGCCGCCGCCATTTCCAGTGTTAAAAAAAAAAAAAGACGTGATAGGCTACGTAAAGATTTACGTAGCCTATCATGGCTAGGTTAAAAAACAACAACAAACATGATAGGCTATGTAAATCTTTACGTAGCCTATCACGTCTGACTTAAAAACAAACAACGCGCGTATGCAAATGGCGGTGGCTACGGCCTCTGCCATTCGCATTCCTTATTTTTGGCTGTCTTAGTCTACGTAAATATTTACGTAGACTAAGACAGCGAAAATAGGGGGGAACGCAAATAGCGTCCGCTACGCTATTTGCGTTCCCCTTATTTTCGCCGTCTTAGTCTACGTAAATATTTGTGTACACGCGTTTTTTTTTTTTTTTAAAGTCAGACGTGATAGGCTACGTAAAGATTTACGTAGACTATCACGGCTGACTACAGGGACGGTACATGGTACACGGCTGACGGCTGACTACAGGAACGCAAGCGGCGGCAGCTACGGCTGCCGCCATTTGTGTCCCTGCTAGGTAGCGGCTGGATGTCCGGTTTCTGGTGGAGTCGGCTGGCGGCTCGGCGGAATCCCCATGGAGCGGAGCGGAGCCGGCCAGCCAGGATTCCAGGGGGGAGGCGCGGAGTGCCTCCCCCCCAGCGAGGATTCTGGGGGGAGTGACGGAGCGCCTCCCGCCCCAGCGGAACCCGGCGGAGACAGGTAAGGGCAATTTCGTACATCCCTAGGATTCAGGGCTCCTCTCCAAATATGACAGTTTGGTCAAAACAGTTTCACTGTGTGTCAAAATCCCTTAGGACACACACCATTGAAAATGTGACATGATATTAGTAGGTCACAAAATGAAACCCGTTATGTTCCTCCACTGCAAACAGTTTTTGTTTTCATCCTAAAGTGTGTGGCTGAAACATAAACCCTTTCATATGGGAATGTGCTCCAATGCATGAAACAGTAACACATTTTACATTGTTATGCGGTTTTGTTTCCTCCAATCACTGGAGCGGTAGTTCTGTTAACTGATTGCAGCAAGAATAATAATAAGTCTTCTGACAACTTTTTCGTTCATGAGTCTTTAAGGTGTTGCAAGACTCCTTGTTATTTCTCCCAATGCAAAACTTTTTCTTGCAGAATTGACCCATTGCTGGCTATGAATAATCATGGAAGAGCCACCTGAGATTCCTGGCTACTAACAAATGTTTTGCAGGGCAGGTTATCCATGGTCAGAAGGCCCATGACTCCTGCTATTTGGAATCAAGGCAACACATCCACTGCATGGGCAAATCTGTTTTCAGAGACTGGCCAGTCCATCTCACAGTTCCTGAGTTCTGCAGGTCCCTCACGTCTATACCCACATGAATCCCCTTACCTGTGGGATCTTGAAGATGCCCATTAAGGATGCAATCTCTCTTGAGGATTTGGAGTCAAGACCCCCAATAACCGAGAGCAGTTTATACTTCCTGTCACATTTATAATTAGGGAACATTTGCCCCCATGTGGAGAGCAGAGACAGGCTGTTCAAGTGGATCCATCTTGCGATGTTGCTGTGGTCATAGATGTGAAAGCCAAGGGTGTGGTTGGGGAGGAGAATTGGATCTTTGTTGATCTCCTTGATGGCGAACGCCAAGGCCAGGACTTGCTGGTAGTGCTTGAATATCATCCTGCAATGATGGGAGTGACATTGGGAGGTGAGTGAAGATCCCAATGGAACTGACAAGAACGGTTACATAGTCCATATGGTTCAACCCTCCTTGAAGAGAGAAAATGCTGTATGCTGTGGATACAGTTAGTGAGCAAGAGGCGGCCTGTGGCAAACCGGTTTTGTGGGATCGGTTCCAGCTTCTTCCTCCTGATGAAGTGGACAAGGTGCTTTCATCGGTACGGCTGACCACCTGCTTACTTGATCCTTGCCCATCTTGGCTCATTATGAGCTGCAGAGAGAGACTGGGTGAGGGGATCAATGCGGTGGTGAATGCCTCCCTTGAGGAGGGAGTGATGCCATCAGCCCTCAAGGAGGCAGTGATAAGACCGCTCTTAAAGAAGCCCTCCTTGGATCCTCAAGTTTTGAACAACTTTCGCCCAGTCTCAAATCTGCCATTTTTGGGCAAGGTGATTGAGCGGGTGGTGGCGATGCAGTTGAAGGCACACTTGGAAGAAACTGATTATCTAGACCCATTTCAGTCGGGCTTCAGGCTTGGGCATGGGACAGAAACGGCCTTGGTCGCCTTGGTAGATGATATGAGGAGGGCTCTGGATAGGGGTGACTGCTCCTTCCTTGTTCTCCTCGACCTCTCAGCGGCTTTCGATACCGTTGACCATGGTATCCTCCTGGACCGCTTGGAGGGGTTGGGCATTGGGGACACCGTATTTAGGGGTGAACGAAAGTCACTTACCTTTTCTCGCAGCTTTTTCGCGGTGGGGGGAGCGCTTCGCTGCTCCCCCCGCGAAGTTCAGGCCAGGGGGGGAGGCTTCCCGCCTCGCCCGGCCGAAATTCAGGCCGGGGGGGGAGGCTTCCCGCCTCGCCCGGCCGAAATTCAGGCCGGGGAGGAGGCTTCCCGCCTCGCCTGGCCGCGAACACGAAAGTAAAAAAAAAAACAAAAAACCGTCCCCTGATAGGCTACGTGACGATTCACGTAGCCTATCATGGCTAGATCTGGAAAGTCAGCCGTGATAGGCTACGTGAATCGTCACGTAGCCTATCACGGGTGACTTTAAAAAAAAAAAGCGCGTACGTGAATGGCGGCCCCCATAGGGAGCCGCCATTCGCGTTCCTTATTTAGTTGCTGTAGTCTATGTCAATGTTTACGTAGACTACGGCGAAAATAAGGGCAACGCAAATAGCGTTGCCCTTATTTTCGCCGTAGTCTATGTAAACATTGACGTAGACTACAGCGACCAAATAAGGAACGGGAATGGCGGCTCCCTATGGGGGCCGCCATTATCCGTACACACTTTTTTTTTTTTAAGTCACCCGTGATAGGCTACGTGACGATTCACGTAGCCTATCACGGCTGACTTTGCAAATCTTGCCGTGATAGGCTACGTGAATCGTCACGTAGCCTATCAGGGGACGTGTTTTTTTTTTTCTTTCATTGCAATGGCGGGGGTGGCAGCAGGTCGAAAGACCGGCTGCCGCTCCCGCCCCGCTCGAACACCCGCCGAACCGCCAGCCGGACCCGCCGCCGGGAGGGACATTCGGCGAAGGTAAGTCCCGTCCCGGGGGGGGTGCGGGGGGCGGGGGGGTTCGGAGGATTTCTCCCCGAAACTTGTTCGGGGGGCCGAACATGTTGGCGCTCGGCCCCCCGAAGTTTCGGGGAGAAATTCTCCACCCTCCCTAGAATTGACTACCCTTTCAGCTCAGTCCTATGCATGTTTTGTCATTTGTGTTTGGGGTTTCTTTGTTTTTTACATGAACCACTGTTGGGAGCTTGCTTGCAATGAATTGTTTTGCTTCAGTGGTGAGGGAAAGGCACTCGGTACATGCTCAGAGTTTCTCTATAATTTAGCCCTAGTTTTGAAAACAGACTTATTGGCTGAATCCTGCTGAAGTCTTGGCACAAATGAAGTTATGGGGAGGAAGATACAATGAGAGCTTGTACATAACAAAGAGGAAGTAGAGCAGAGTTGCACAACACAAGACATCTGTTTTCAGGAAGAGTTGCTGATGGATGGTAGGATGAGGAGGGATGGTTGCATGGAGGGGAATAGAATTGGTAGGGGGAGAATGTAAGTGCTCAGTGGTGACAGAAAGGCATTCTGCATATGCACAGAGGTACTCTCTATTTAAGAACATAAGAAGAGCTGTGCTGCATCAGACCAAGGTCCATCTAGTCCAGCATTCTGTTCACACAGTGGCCAACCAAATGCCCATGGGAAAGCCGCAAGCATGACATGAGTGCAGTAGCACCTTCCCACCCATGTTCCCTTGCTGCTAACATTGGTGAAATGTAAATCAATTCTAGTAATTCTAAATTTCCATAAACGTATATCCTTCAGGAACTTTGCAAATTCAAGGTGTTGGTTTTGACCTTTAAAACCCTATATGGTTCTGGCCCAGCCTACCTTAAGGAGCGCCTCCAGCAGCACCAGACAGGCCGCTTAACAAGATCAGCCTCGGATGGCCTTCTCTCTGTCCCATCAGCCAGGACAGCTAGACTGGTGGGGACGAGGGAGAGGGCCTTTTCTGTGGTGGCCCCCACTCTGTGGAACTCCCTCCCTAGGGAACTCCATCATGCCCCCTCTTTAATGAGCTTCCGTCGTGCATTAAAAACGTGGTTGTTCAGGCAGGCATTTGGGGTGGGTTAGGGTATTTTAGAAAATGTTTTTATTGTAGAATTTTATTGTTTTAAACTGTTTTATTGTATCTTGTACATCGCCCAGAGTGGCTGGGTGACCAGCCAGATGGGCGATTAATAAATTTAATAATAATAATAATAATAATAATAATAATAATAAATAAGCAGGATGTTTCCCAAAATGCTGAATCGGGGTCTGAGTTGAAGTGGGGTGGGGGGTCAGTGCACACTTCTGTATGTATGTAATCCTCCATGCAACCATTCCTCCTCATCCTACCATCCTCCAGCAACTCTTCCTAAAAACAGATGTCTTGTGTTGTGTAACTCTGCGCTACTTCCTCCTTGTTATGCACAAGCTCTCATTGTATCTTCCTCCCCATAACTTCATTTGTGCCAGGAATTCACAGGGATTCGGCCAATAAGTCCATTTTCAAAACTAAGGCTAAGTTATGGAGATACTCTGAGCATGTACTAAGTGCCTTTCCCTCACCACTGAAGCAAAAAGAAATCATTGCAAGCAAGCTTCCAACAGTGGTTCATGTAAAAACAAACAAACCCAGACACAAATGACAAAACATGCGTAGGAATGAGCTGAAAGGGGAGTCAATTCATTAAACGGAAATAGGTAGGCACTGAATTAAGCCTGCAGGACCATGCTCACAACTCAGGACTTATTTCTGAGTAAAACATGCAGAACATCAGGGTGCAAACCTCCCTGCAAAATAACCTGTGCTGGAATCCTAAACCCTGGGTCCAACTAGCCCAGTACTGTTGACACTGAAAGGAGCCACTTGGCTTAGGGAATTCTCCCCCCACCCCTTTTAGTCTTTGAGAAAAGTGAAATTTATACATGGCTAGAACAAAAGCCACTGGACCTAACTGCCTGAAATTTGGCAGGTTCAATCAACTCTTCGGGGGCTGTCAGGTCCCCAAATTCCATGCGCTTATGTGGAAGAACAAAAAAAAATATAGCTCTTAGCTTTGACAGGTTTTCTAGAAAATTGCACATGTTACCTGTGACTAGCACAAAAACCACTGGACCTAACTGCCTGAAATTGGGCAGCTTTAATCATATATATTGGGGCTACCAGGTCTCCAAATGTCATGTGCATATCATACAGGATCAAAAAGTTATGGCCGTTTATGTTTTCCAATGCAAGTCAATGTGAAAACGTTAAAAAAATGGCAATTAGGACAGCTCAAAAGATCCAGGGCACAGCTCAAAAAGATCTGGAGCCTGGGCCCAGGTGGGCTGTCTGTAATGATGCCCCTGCCGTGACTCCCATTTCTCTCAGGGTAGCTAGGCTTGCCATGGACTCCAGCAACCTCTAGATGAAGCTATCCCTGCTAAGCTAAGCAGTTTCCTGGTTCCTGTACTTGACCAAACTGTTTCTGGCAATCTTCCTTCATTTCCAAGAATGCTTCTAGACAGAACTAATCACATCTGTTACTGATCACTTACAGCATACACAGATAATTAGAAATAGCACTCCTATGAAATACAATGAAGCCTGCCTGAAAAGCAAAGCAAATAAAGATGAACCCAAACAGAAACAGACAAAAGGAGCGGAGGTCGAAAACACATGATGGCAGATCAGGCGCTGTTTGGTCCATTCTTTTGAAACTGATCGTTTAGCGTTTCTTAAAGTTTCAGGCTGAAAACATGTGATGTCAGATCAGGTGCTGTTTGATGCAGAGCAAATAAACTGCCACTGAACTATAGAGCAATAGGAGAGTGTTTGGCACGGAGCAATCAACATGCAGTTTGTTATTAAAGCTTGAGCTTTGAACCTTTCAAAAGTTCAGACTTTTCTACATGTCTACAGTGCTCAAGCTGCAGTTTTTTTAAAAAAAATCAATGAGCAAAATTGGTCTGGTAGGACTAGAAACATGTTTTATTTTTTAGAGGAATGGCCATCGTTCAGTAACAGAGCACGTCCTTTGAATGCACCTGGTCCCAGAACCAATCCTTGGCATATCCAGGCAACCCTGGAGAGGAAGACCCTGGGAGAGTTAGACACACCTTGGAGAGTTGCTGCTAGATACTGAGCTGCGGAGGCTTGATGGTGTGACTCGCTATGAGGCAGCTCCTGCGGTTTCTGTTTGAAGCAGCCCTTTCGTCAGAGCCATGAGTACTGGCATCTTGCATTAGTTTTAGACAAAGGATCAAAAGAGGATAGAATTTCTAGGTAGGACAGGGAAGGAAAGCTGCTGCCATTCAATGCAGGATAGACTGAATTAGCTGGGCGAAAGGCCTGACTTGCAAGAAGGCAGCTTCCGAGCTTGCTCATTCAATTTCGCAAAGGTGCAGGACCTACTTTTTAAAACGCAACATGAGATTCCCCAGCCAGAGCCTGATGCAAAAAAGACCTGCCCCTTATATTAATGTATTCTGAGCCCAGGACTTTGTTTTGAGTAGCAGAACTGAAGGGCATTCGCAGTCCCTGGACACAAACCCCTAGTCCTGGTTAAGCCCAAGTTCTCTTCATTTTAGCAGTGCAATATAAGGTGGGAGGCAGACATTTGTTGCTGCTGTTATTACAAATCCAGTTTTTGGCATTAAAAAATTATTTTTTTAAAAAAATTAAAAATGTTATTTTAAAAATTTCAAACTCCATTACAAGTAGACCATAATCCAGTGATTTCAGGGTTGAGTCCCCAAATCCCTGCCTCCAAGTTCCCATTCCCTGCCTTACACACACACACACACACGAAGGATGCTTTGCATCCTTTGCATGTGGAAGGTCCCAGGTTCAATCCCCAGCTCCTCCAAATAAGGCAGGAAAACCTCATGGCTGAAACCCTGGAGAACCGCTGCTGCCAGTCAGTGTTGACAATACTGGGCTAGATGGACCAAGGCTCTACATAAGAGCATAAGAAGCGCCATACTGGATCAGGCCAAAGGTCCAGCATTCTGTTTATACAGTGGCCAGCCAGCTGCCCACAGAAGACTCAATATAACTCAGTCTGACTCAGTATAAGGAGCTGACTATGTTGCTATGAAGCCGGAGAAGAACTCCCAAGTCTCTGGTTCTCATGACATGGATGCCAAATCATGAGAAACCTGGAAGTACCCCTCTAATAATAATTAATAATAATTCCTTTGTCTCTAATAAGCAAAGGAGGCAAACGTCTACCCCAGACTCCTTGTGGATACTTACAAATTAACAGTGAGGAACTTTGGTGGGGTTAAACTATGAAAATCTTGTGTCTGTTTATAATGATGCAAGCCAAGCGGTAAATTCCCACCGACAATGAGGTCTCCTGGGCTGTCATAGGCTTGAAGTTCAATAGGTCTGGTCAAGAGGCAAGTGGTCCTCAGCATCCTCAAGGTGGCCTGAGGAAACATCCAAAATACCACCAGCAGCCAAATCATCAGTGGTACAGAGAGACCTTCCCTTCTAGTTCAGAGACAAAGACAACCTGAAAAATACTGGACTTCATAGACACTAACAGAGGAATTACATCTTAGCAAGCATTGACCAGGAAGTGATCAGACGCCACCCCAGCCCCACACGGAAAGGCTCAGAGTGTCTTTATATTAAGCACATTTTCTCCTGGATTTCATTGTTATTGACTCGCTGGATGGAAATCCACAGGAGATTCTTCAGGAATTACTGTCATTTTCACAATTCCAGGGTAGCAAAATTCCAGGGTAGCGAAAGGGACCACAGTCCAAGAACACTGAGTCCCTTTGCTCCATGGAGGGAGTTAAAACAGAAAAGAAAAGTTTGTGCCACTGCTTGCTCCTGTAGGGCAGATGGGCTCAGAAATTTGACTTGTCAGGTTCTGGCTTTGGGCTTGTGTGGATCTTAGAACCTAAACCCGAGGTGGAGTTTGAGCTTTTCCAAAGTTCGTTAGCCCAGATTGATGGCTGTGGAAGTTGGGTGTGGCAGAGACATGCTCAGCGACAGTTTTAGTACCATTTTCCTATTCACCGAATGCTGAGGGGAAATCAAAGTGCATATTACCTCACATTTTATGCAGTCTTATGTAAGGCACTTTAAGCTGACTAATTTACTTAATGATGAGGGCAGAAGCCAGACTCGGAGACTGGCGTTCCTCTGAGCCAGTAAGAAGAAGAGAAGGGAAGAGAGTGCCAATCAGGACACAGGCCACGCCAAGTCCTGGCCTCCATGCTCTGAGGGGGGCTCTTGAGGGAGGAGTATGGAAGGCCTTCTAGGCAGGCTAATTCATGTAAAAATGAGGACTCCACTCTAAGACACAGAAGGCCACGTGCTACTCTTCCGCCTTCCCTTCCCTGAATGGATTTCCCTTAGAAGAAGCACTGGGAAACACAGGAGTGTTACGAGATAAAGACAACAGCATCTGGGCCCCCTGCAGAAATTATGGGACGGAGGCAGGGTGAAGGCGCAATAAACGCCTCGCCTGGAAGGCCCCCTCTTCTTTGTTGATGGGAATTTTAAAAGGCGGAGGGGTTCACCCATGTCATGTCCTTGTAAGAAGAAAAAGAAAGGGAAGGATTTACATTTCAGAATAAATAGAAGGGGGTTGTGGTGCAATTAGGGCAGAGTGACGTGTTACAGATGAAGTGATGGAGTTGTCAACCCCGCACCCCACCCCACCCCATAACATGGCGTCTCTTCCTGTGATAGCAGCACATGAGGACATCCACTCTACACACAAAACACACGTGCCGGTAGCAGCATTGATCCAAATATGGCAGCCTCCACATGTGATGGACTACAGCTTCCACCAACCCCAACCATCACAGCCGGAATTGCCTATCTACATAATTCAACACATGCAATGTTAACTTATATGCACGACCCCAGAAGACCTGGCAATCTCTCTGTCGGTGCTCTGTCAAGGAAGTGGAACGAGAAACCATGGGCCAACTCAGAAGCTGCCTTCTACCAAGGCAGAGCACAGGTCCATGTAGTACTTATCAGAATTTTCCACACTGGCTGGGTCTCCTCAGGGTCTCAGAAAAGGGCCCTTTCCCAGCCCTACCTGGAGATGTCAGGGATGGAATTGTGTGGCCTTCTATATGCAAAGCAGGGGCTCTACCACTGAGCTACGGCCCGTCCATCTCAATGGGTTGCTTGTGTCATGCTTGGTTGTGGTTTAAATGTTAAATAAATAAACCAATGTGTGGTCTGTATTTGAGTGGGGGCGAGGAAGGCTTTCATGAACCTAACATCCTCAAACCTTCCCCCTTCCTCTGGGCAGAGCTGCTTTCATATAAACTGTGCGAGGGTGAGCATTAGGAGGAGGGGACAAATCGAGACACTATTAGGAGCAGGAAAGTACCTCACTTAACTCCTTCCCAACTTTGGCAACATGTGCTCCCTTTCCTCCCTCCCCTTCCCCCCCGCTTCTCCTCGTATCTGAGTCTTCCATTATCTTTCATTGATCTCACTCCTCTTCTCACCACTTTAAGTCCTTTCATGGAGAGAACTCAAGTGGAACACAACGGGGTAATTTGATAGCTCATGATCTGCCATCTATTTAAAAACAGAACAAAGGGCATTTAGTGCAGGAGGGTCATGGCAGAGCCATGGCCTCACGTAAAGAGCCCACAAACTTCTGTGAAGGAGTGCTCTCAATCGCAGGATAAAGGCTTTGTGTGATGAAGCCCCTTGTCTCAGCCGGCTATGTTGTGCTCAGCCAAGTCGTTGAAAGACAGTAGAGATGTCCAGCAATGGGAAATCCATTCTGTTTAAGCCCAATGGATTTCCACAGCATTTCCATTTGCGCAAATTATAATTTAATAATATGATATATATAACTGGGGGGGGGGAATCTTGAAATGTACACAAATGTTGTTCTATTATTGCTTTTTTATATATATTGCCCATCTTATACAACTGCACAGGGTTGTAAGTCTGCCTGTTCGCTATGTCGTGTCATGCCCCCCTTGGACTCCTCTGAGGATGAAGGGGAAGAGCAGGCTCCAGAGCCAGGGAAGGGACCAGCATAGAAGGAGCCTGAGCCCCCTCACCCCCTATGGAGGTTCCAGGTTCCAGGCCCAGTTGCAGTCTCCCCATAGGATTCAGAGGGCGAAATGCCACTGACCCCTGCGGAACGAAAGCAGCTGCATGTCCAGGAGCAGCGTGGGTGAGCCTCTGTCTGTTTAAGACAGAGAGGCTCTTAGAGGCAGGAGGACTGATTAGATACAGCCGCCTCAAGTTGTGGCTGTTAAAAGGGGTTGGCAGGCTGGGGCTAGACCGCTGAAGGAACATTGTATTACACACCGGTTCTCAGCCTCAGACCGGCTGCCATGCCATGCTCGTGTTTCCATGCTCGTGTGTTTTGGACCCCGGATTGGATAATGGACATCTCGTTGCCTCAATGCTTTGGACTCACTGCCTGGGTAAAACGTCCCTTGCTTCAAGCTGCTTTTTTGCTTCCCAGCCTTGGACAGCCCTGTTATCAGCTGGCGATTTATTGCCGCTAGCTGTGGTCAGCTGGCAGGAGCCGACATGTAGCCCCACAGAGGCGTATTGCCCCCTTGTCAATATCCTTGTCAGTTTCATCCTCTCCACACATTACTGCATTTAGCCCAGCAGAGCCCTACTGCGTTCTTCTCAGGCAACTTGTCAATTCCCCCTGCCCCCTCCTCCTTGAGGGACGTACTGCCACAGTTACTGCAAATGGGAGCTGGGAAAAGTGGGTGGGGGCTACATCTGTGTTACAAACCACTTGCTTGAGACTCAGGCAAGTATGCAGTGGAAGTGGGGTACCCCCAAGTGCCGCTTCAAACCCTGATCAGGTTGCTAAGTGGGTGATCTGCTCCGCTTTTCCCAACCTGGCAGTGGGTAATTTGCACACGCTCGACTCTAAGAGCTCACTGAAGGGACAGGCTGAGAGAGACAGGGGACTTGCCTAAGTTCGCTTGGTGTGCAACCCTATGCACATTTAGACAAAAGCAGTCCGACAGCTCCCAGCATATCCCAGCCATCCATACTGCTTGGGGGATGCTGGGGGTTGTAGGACTTTTTTTTCTATCTAAATGTGCATAGGATTGCACCCTCAGTCATTTCATGGCAGAGGTGAGATTAGGGATGTACGAAAGTCACTTACATTTTTGCGGAATTGATTCATGGTGGTGGGGGGGAGGCACTCCGTCCCTCCCCCCGGAATCCTCGACGGTGGGGAGGCGATCCAGTCCTCCCCCCCAGAATCCTGCCTGGCCAGCTCCACTCTGCGGCAGCTCCGCGGAGCAGCCGGCCAGGGTCGTCCGAAGCCGGGGTTCCGGCCGCGGGCAGGCTGCTGCGGCCGCCATTTGCGTCCACCCAGGCTGCCGTGATAGGCTATGTAACTATTTACGTAGCCTATCACGGCTGGGCATAAAAAAACCAAAACAGCAGCCGCCATTTGCGTTCCCTATTTTTTGCCGTTTTATCTTATGTAAATATTTACGTAGGCTATTACGGCGAAAAAAAGGGGAACGCAAATAGTGTAGTGGGCACTATTTGCGTTCCTTTTTTTTCCTGCCGTAATAGCCTACATAAATATTTACGTAAGATAAAACAGTGAAAAATAGGGAACACAAATGGCGGCCGCTATAGCTGCCGCCATTTGCGTACGCCTTTTTTTTTTTTTTCTTCTTGGCTTGTCGTGATAGGCTACGTAAATACTTACGTAGCCTATCATCGCAAAGACCAGGATGCAAATGGTGGCCGCGGCAGCCAGTCGAAAGACCAGCTGCCGCAGCCGTAGCTGCCACCGTCCGGAACATCCGCCCTAGGTAAGCTTTGTCCCAGGGGGAATCTGTGGGGGGGCGGGGGGTGGCAGGCTGTTCAGCCACAGATTTCAGGGGGCCAAATGCCAGTGCATTCGGCCTCACTGAAATCTGTGGCGGAATTCTCCGCCATCCCTAGGTGAGATTCAAACTCGGGCCATCCTGATTTGTACCTACACATGCTCTCACCATGCCTTTGATTTGATCTAATTGTTTTGTCCTCTGCTCTTTCGGTACTTCTATTTGACCCTGGTGGCATTTATGCACTTTTAAAAAACTGAACAATTTATTTTGCTATCTATGATATGTTCCTATTTCAGTTATCATCATGAGTCTTTGTAGGCCTTCCAGCCAAAAGTTGGGATAGAAATCTTCTAAATAAATAAATAAATAAATAAATAAGCTGCTCCAGCTGGTCCAGGGACTACAGAAGCAAGCAAGCTCCCAGAGAGTGAGCGACCAGAATGCGCAGACAGGGGGAGCAAAAAGGAGTTGGCCAGGGGAGTTCGGCAGGGGAGGTCAAGGGGGACCTCAAAATAGCCTATGTAAATACGGGAGATGACCCATTTCACACAGAGGAAAACTGAGAGAGCAAACAATTGAAGTCAGTCATGAGTATGGGTTACATAATCACAGGGTTTAAAACATAATTTTGCCCCCCAAACAGAAGGAATGTAGCCAAAAATGTTGAGGACAAAACCATGGCCAATTTAAAATTACTTCAGACAGCTAGACCACCACTCCCACCACAAAGTATCTAGAACAGCAGCACAAAGAAAGCAATTTCTGACACTTATCAAAGACTGGAAGTGGGGCAGTGGTGGCGGGGAGACCCATTTCACACACAGAAAAATGGAGCCAGCAGGCAACTGAAGTCAGCGCTGGGTTTGGGTTACATAACCACTGGGTTCAAAACAACATTTTTGCCCAGCAAAGAGAAAACAGGAGGACTTCGGCCAAAACGTCAAGGACAAAAGCGCTGCCAGTTTAAAAGAAGTTAAGACCACCAAGCCCCCACCCCAATTTACCCAGAAGAGCAGCACAGGGAGAGGGATTTCTGACAGAGGCCACTTCTCAATGATTGATAGTGGGGGGCCGGGGGGAGACACCCATCTCATACACAGGAAAACTGAGACAGCCCGCAATTGAACTCAGTGCTGAGTCTGGATTACATAATCACAGGTCTTAAAACAATAATTTCCCCAGCAAATAGAAAACAGGAAGAATTTAACCAGAATTGTGTGTTCTGAGGCATTAGCTTGCACCACCAAGGAAAGGGTAAACAAACAGACTGGGAAACATTGCGTCACACCACAAAATGGAGGCCAGGCGTGGGCCTCCGTTCATTACTGAAGGCAAGGATAATGGAGAACAAAAAAGGCCCCAATTTAAAAGCCGTTCAGACCACCAACCCCCCACCCCACCCTACCCCACTTTATCTAGAACAGCTGCACAGGGAAAGGAATTTCTGGCAGAGGCCACTAAAAATCCCCCCCCCCAGTCATTGGGGGGTGGAGGAGTGGGGGGGAGATGGCGTAAACAAGATGAGAACAAAGATTTCTGTTGCATTTGACAACCCAGCGCCATGAATTTCTCCAGACACCCAAAACAGTAGTACAGTTTATGATGGTAAATAACCAGCATATCAAGGCAGTTAAAACAAAGAAATACAAAAAGGTGGTGAAGGATAGGCTGGTCATGTGATGTAAGTGCAAGAGATGTACATAAAACAACCAGCCTGTTGTCCCTCGTCATCATCACCACTGTAGCAGGGGGTTGGGGAGAGGAGAGGTGCTCCCTTCTTCCCTGCTCGTCCCTGCTACAGCAGCGGCGGCAACAGGCAGCTCACGGAGGGACCCGGCACCTGCAAGCTTGCCTGACTCAGCATGCAGTGAGTTGGGCAAGAACTGGTGTCTGCAGGTTGGCATCTGGGGGGCCGAGTCGGTGATTCCTTGCTGAGCTTTGAGTCCCAACTGGACACCCGCGCCATCCTTACTTGAGACTGGGCATCCTGTGTGAAGGAGGGGATGATTCCAATGGGAAACTGTGCAGCAGGGAATCTGGGTGCCCGACGTAGTAGATCGGCATCGGTGAAATGGTGGCGTTGGACCACCAGCCATTCAGCGTCGTTGGAAATATGGGGTTCAGGAGTTGGATGGCCCTTGTGATGCCCTACTGTAAGCTGCCATGTCACACCACCTTTGTCAGGCGGGTGGTGCCCTCCCTCTACCGGGCATGCAGGGAGAGAGTGCTGGCCCGTTTGCTCTCTGCTGTACCCATTGCCCATCACTGCCTCTCCTCTGCCTCCTCTGCCAGCCCCTGCCTGCCAGCCTTGTGCCAGTGCCCGTGCCCATACCTGCCTCTCCTCCTCCTCTGCACACTGTTTTCCCAAGTAATGTGTATTTCATTCAGCCAAAGAGAGCCTGAGGTCATCCACTGTGAAGCTGAATAGGAAAGTATACTGCGGAGAGGGTTATTTTGCACATCGACAAAACCTAAGCCAGAGATTAGGGATAGTGACCTCCTCCTAAACACCTCTAGTTAACACCTAACTTCTCTGATTACCCCTTTATGACCTTTGGTTTAGGTTTCTGAGAGCAGCACATTTTACCTGCACCTAGCACAAAAACTATTTGACAAACTCTCTGAATGCTGGCAGGTTCATTCACCTACATTGGGGCTTCCAGATGCCCAGATTTCATGCACTTCTGCAGAAACAGTTAGGGATGTCAGAGAATTCCGCGATGGATCTCAGTGAGGCCGAATGCCAATGCATTCGGCCCCCCGAAATCCGTCGCAGAACGAAGCCCCCGCCCCCCCAACTCACGAAAGGTGCACGGGACGAAGTCCCCGCTGCCCCCACCCCACGAAAGGCGCATGAAACGGAGCACTTACCTGCTCCCATCCATGCTGCTTTGCGAATGGCGGCCACCCTGCAGCTGCCATTCGCTTCCTCCTCTTCATAGCCATGATAGGCTACGTAAATACTTATGTAGCCTATCACGGCTAATGCAGGGACGCCATTTGCGTCCCTGCGGAGGCCGTGATAGGCTACATGAATATTTACGTAGCCTATCACGGCGGGGGGACCCCAGCGTACGCAAATGGCAGTGGCTACCGCCATTTGCGTACGCTGGGTTTTTTTTCCCCCTTCCGTGATAGGCTACGTAAGTATTTACGTAGCCTATCATGGCAGGGGGAAAAAAACCCAGCGTACGCAAATGGCAGTGGCTACCACCATTTGCGTATACTGGGGTTTTCCCCCCTGCTGTGATAGGCCACGTAAATATTTACATAGCGTATCACGGCTCAATACAGGGACGCAAATGGTGGTGGCTATGACAGCCACCATTTGCATCCCTGCAGGGCTGCCCAGCGGCCGGATGTCCGGCTGCAGGCGGCTGGAGCCGGCCGGTGGCTCTGCGGCTTGGCCGCGGAGCGGAGCCGGCCAGGCAGGATTCCGGGGGGAGGGATGGAGCGCCTCCCCCCCCGTTGAGGATTCTGGGGGGAGGGATGGAGCACCTCCTCCCCACCGCGGATGCCCCTGCGCGGAGCCAGGTAAGGGATTCGTACATCTCTAGAAACCGTGAAAAGTTATGGCTCTTTGCTTTGAGAGTTTTTGTTGGAAAAAACACATTTTACCTGCACCTAGCACAAAGCTACTATGCCAAACTGTCTGAAATTTTGCAGGTTGAATCAGCTCCCTGGGGGCTGCCAAATCTCCAAATTCCATTCATTTATCATAAAAACTGAAAACGTTATGGTCATTTCTGTTTTCCAATGCAAGTCAACGGGAAAATTTAAAATTGGAATAATTTGGATAGCTGCATCTCGCTTCGGATCCAAATCTGAGAGCTGGTGTAGTGTAATGGCGAGAGTGTTGGACTAGGAGTCAGGAGACCCGAGTTCTAGTTGCCACTCAGCCATGAAGCTCACTGGGGAACTTTGGGCCAGTCACAGACTATCAGCCCAACCTACCTCACAGGGTTGTTGTTGTAAGGATAAAATGGGGAGGAGGAGGATTATGTACGCTGCCCTGGGTTCCTTAAGGAGGAAAAAAGGTGGGATATAAATGTAATAAATAAATAAATGAAGCAACTTTGATTGGGTCCAAATTGTCCAAAGCAAAGTGGAGCCAATTCAGAAGGTCCAAATCGGCATCTGAAGTGAATCGGGGAGGGGGTCTGTGTCCAGCCCTAACAAATAGCAGTTGTGTCCTTTTATTATTGTAAAAGTGTGTGTGTGTGTGTGGGGATTTGGAACATGGTGTGGGGCAAAGTTATTCTACCAGGGGCCTCCATGGCTATTTGTTGTGCAATGTAAATTCCCATTGGTGCTGGTGGGAGCTTCCATTTTGGTGAGAAGACCAGTTTTAGGGGGGAATTTTGATCAAGCCCCCAATGCAAGAGAAAAGGCCTTGCCCCTCCCTGCACACCACACTCCCAATTCCACTTTCCCTCCCACAGCGGCTGCTTCTCTCTCTCTCTCTCTTTCTCTCTCTCTGTCCTATCTATTTAGTGTATTATTGTGCACAGATTAGAACAAGACTAATGGTGTTGCAATAATCGTTCCATTATACTTTCTTGAGACCTCAAAGGACATTGAAAAGACGATGAAGGCTGGGATGTTGTGAACAAAGTATATATTCATTTTAGGTTTATCATGATCCCCTCAGTTGAAGACCCCACTGAAACCCTTCCATTTTTTTTTAATTAGCCTCAGAAATAGATAGATTTAGAGGGAGGGGATTAATGATGGCTGGAGATTTTAACATGATATTTAACAAAATTCCAAAGTTTTTGAAGGAGTGGATGCATCAGTAGGGAATGGCTGCTGTTTGACATCATTTGAATCCACGAGGAAAATATATACCTGTTATTCCACACAGCAGAACCTACATTCAAGGAATGATTATCTCATTGTTTCCTTGCTGGTATTTAAACCTTACTGAAATGGCCGTGAGAGGGCTCCACCCTGAATGACAGCCTAGAAATAATTTTAGACAGATAGATGTGGATGGAAATTATGAATATCTCTGATCGTGCCCCATTTTCAGTAGCATGGATGGATACAGAGCCACAAACTGGAGAAAGGAGTTGGAGTTTTTCACCATTCTCTCTCTTTATATGATGAAAATGTCAGGAATACAACTTCCAGCAATACAATAACTTATTTTAGAAATAATGCAGGATCTGTTAATCCTGCATTAGTAAGGATGTTTTTAAAGCTGTCGTCATGGTGTGGTAAAAATTGTTGTTGTTCAGTCGTTCAGTCGTGTCCGACTCTTCGTGACCCCGTGGACCATAGCACGCCAGGCCTTCCTGTCCTGCGCTCTCTCCTGGAGCGTGCTCAAGTCCATATTCATTGCATCGGTGATGCTATCGTGGTAAAAATACTTGCCTGCAAGCCAACTGTACTGAAAAAGTCCTAGCCACGTGAAGAGTACATGACCAGATAACTAAGCACCTCATGCACAATGCCTGACCGTTACCTAATGGGCAAGTTATTAGCTAAAAAAGAGAAAAGGATCTCCTTACAGGGCAGCTCCTCCTAGCCTGACCAATCAGAAGTTTAGCACATAGCTACATAATTGTAAATCAGAGGTATAAATGTACTGAACAAAGAACTCTTTGTGAGCTTTGTTTTGAGCTTGAGCTCCTCTGCTGATCTGTTTCACGAAACAATAAAACTGAGTCGTACCCTTCGTGCTGTGTGTTGGTTCCCTTCTTGAGAGGTGAATTGACCAGTCCTCCAGGAAGAATGATTTAGTGTCTCGTTTATGCAACAATGGCACCATTTAGCAACATAACAGCTGCGAAAAATAAGGAATATAAAGGAAGAAGGCAATTACAGAATCAGGATATTATTAGGGTCCCAATTAGATATGCCTTGAAAACATATCATACCTCTGATGGATCCACACCATCCTTAGATCCAGCATGTAATAAGCCCCAAACAGCCCAGAAAGTCTCTGCTGGGTGGCATATGGAGAATTCAAGAGGGGCTAAGAGATATTGTTTCTTTTTCACCCTCACTGTACCTCCAGGAATTTTATGAGATTTTACAAGATTTCCATATGCTGATTCCCTCCCATGTCTTCTGTCTTTTTTCTTCCCACGTAAAACCAGTTAAGGAGAAAAAAAGATGGAATACCTGCAAAATGCTTTTGGACTCCTAGTGATGTAAGTCCAAAATTGCTATGAGGGGTGCTATAGTGCTGTAAGTCCAATAGTCCTATAAGGGGTGGTTCCAGACAAACCCTCTGTCTGGAACCACCGCTGTGTCTTGTTAATGGGTAAAACCACCCAAGCTCAAGTCTGGATCCAGACGGTTGCTGGTTTACCTATCGTGGCCTACTGACACAAAGGCGAGATGGGGTGGGGGAACATCTTCATCTTCAAAATTTCTTCTGTCAAAGCCCAATAACAGCAGCCAGCTAATCCCATACTGCTCCCAGAAGTCACCACATGTTGTTTAGAATATGTCCTGGGGAGTTGGAGTGTCTTTCGAAAGGCTTCCGCACTCATCAGTGTTGTAATAGAGCAACTTGGGGCATGGAGCCGCCGGCCGGGGCCTATCACCCCTTGCGTAGCCTATCACGGGAAGGGGAAGTGATGCAAATGGTGTAGCGCATGCCATTTGCGTCCCTGGTCTTTACCGTGATGGGCTACTTAAATATATACGTAGCCTATCCTGGGCTAGCGTAGGGACACAAATGGTGGCCGCTGTGACAGGTAGGTCCACGGGGTGGCAGGGGGGGAGGCTGTTCCGCCATGGACTTTGGGAGTCCGTGGTGGAATTCTCCGCCATCCCTATCTGTCATATCGGCACCTCAGAGCTCAATGCTATTTCAGCATCCACAAGAGGGATGTGGGATTTTGAGCAAGGAGCAGAGGCAGAGCTAATGAATAATTTGTTTTCATGTTGTTTATCTGGAATATCTAAGAAATGTCCTCCCATCTATGCCCCAAGCAGACTTCATCTAAGGTGCTGGCAAAGGTAGGTCTGGATCTACTGGGAGATCTCTGGGAGATCAGCAGTGGATCAGCAAGCGTTTCTGACTCCCAATTGCATATTTTATTTCATTTCATTTCTATACTGCCCATAGGGATGGACGAAAGTCACTTACCTGATCCCGAAGCTTGCTTCATGGTGGGGGGGAGGTGCTCCGTCCCCCCGCCGAAATTCTGGGCGGGGGGGAGGCGCCCCGTCCTTCCCTGCCGAAATTCTGGCTGGGGGGGAGGTGCCCCATCCCTCCCCGCCGAAATTCTGCCCGGGGGGGAGCGCCCCACCTCTCCGGCTGCGAAAGTTCTTCTCCTGCTGGGACGCAAATGGTGGCGGCCGTAGCCGCCGCCGTTTGCGTCCCTGGCTTGCAGTCAGCCGTGATAGGCTACGTAAATCTTTACGTAGCCTATCACGGCTGACTTTGAAAAAAAAAAAAAGCACGTACACAAATGGCGGCGCCCATGGGCGCCGCCATTTGCGTTCCTTATTTTGGCACGGGTAGTCTACGTAAATATTTACGTAGACTACAGCAAAAATAAGGGCAACGCAAATAGCGTTGCCCTTATTTTCGCCGTAGTCTACGTAAATATTTACGTAGACTACCTGTGCCAAAATATGGAATATTCCAAAATATGGAATAGACTACCTGTGCCAAAATATGGCGCCCATGGGCGCCGCCATTTGCGTACGCGCTTTTTTTTTTTTCAAAGTCAGCTGTGATAGGCTACGTAAAGATTTACATAGCCTATCACGGTGTTTTTTGAATATCTAGCCGTGATAGGCTACGTAAATCTTTACGTAGCCTATCACGTTTGTTGTTGTGTGTTTTTTTTTTACTTGGAAATGGCGGCGGTGGCAGCCGGTCGGAAGACCAGCCACCGCCGCCGCCGCCGCACTGCCGCTGCACCGCCGCCGGGAGCCGCCGCCGCCAGGGACATTCGCCGAAGGTAAGTCCCATCCCGGGGGGTTGGCGGGGGGATGGCAGACTGTTTCTCCACCAATTTCGGGGGGCCGAATGCATTGGCATTTGGCCTCCCTGAGATTCGTGGAGAAATTCTCTGATATCCCTAAGAGCCAGAGCTCTCTGGGTGGTTCACAGAAAGTAATAACAGCAGCAACAGATGACTCCCTCCCACCTCAAATCATACAGCTGAAATGAAGGAAACTGGGGGGGGGGGTTGCCTCTGAGGACTCTGGGTTCCATTCAGTACTGCTACTAAAAATAAACTCCTGAGCCAAGAATACCTTATTTCTATGTGTGTGTCTCTATTTTGCACCACACTCCGGTTGGGGATCTCAGGGTGCATGGAAAAAATGAAATAGATTCTGCAGGCCTGAATTCTGCCCAGTCCAGCTCTGGTTCCCAGCCTTGAATTGCCAGATATTGTTTGGACCAAAACTCCCATCATCCATGGCCAAATGCAGGGGACAACAGGCATTGTACTGAGGACCCAAGGCTGGGAAATACTGAAGGCATCCCCACGGCTGGATGCCTCAGACATTTTGCAGGGTGTGGATGAGATTCTGTTGTTGTTGTTCAGTCGTTAAGTCATGCCTGACTCTTCGTGACCCCATGGTCCATAGCACACCAGGCCTTCCTGTCCTCCACTCTCTCGCGGAGTGTGCTCAAGTCCATATTCATTGCATCGGTGATGCTATCTAACCATCTCATCCTCTGCCGTCCCCTTCTCCTTTTGCCTTCAATCTTTCCCAGCATCAGGGTCCTTTCCAGTGACTTTTCGCATTAGGTGGCCAAAATATTTGAGCTTCAGCTTCAGTATCTGTCCTTCCAATGAGCACTCAGGGTTGATTTCCTTTGGGATTGACTGATTTGACCTCCTTGTGGTCCAGGGGACACGTAAGAGTCTTCTCCAGCACCACAATTCGAAAGCATCGATTCTTCAGCGCTCAGCCTTCCTTATAGTCCAGCTCTCACAGCCATACGTTACTACTGGGAAAACCACAGCTTTGATTATGTGGACCTTTGTCGGCAAGGTGATGTGTCTCTGCTTCTTACTATGCTGTCTAGGTTTGCCATAGCTTTCCTCCCAAGGAGCAAGCGTATTTTAATTTCATGGCTACAGTCACTGTCTGTGGTGATCTTGGGGCCCAAGAAAATAAAATCTGTCACTGCTTCCATTTCTTCCCCTTCTATATGCCAGGAAGTGATGGGACCAGATGCCATGATCTTCGTTTTTTAATGTTGAGCTTCAAACCAGCTTTTGCACTCTCCTCTTTCACCCTCAACAAGAGGCTCTTTAGATCCTCTTCGCTTTCTGCCATTAGGGTGGTATCATCTGCGTATCTGAGGTTGTTGATAATTCTCCCGGCAATCTTCATTCTGACCTGTGATTCATCCAACCCGGCGTTTCTCATGATGTACTCTGCATATAAGTTAAATAAGCAGGGCGACAATATGCAGCCTTAATTGGGTGGTTTTAGTAGAAAAGACCAGAAAAAAAGGACTCTGATAATCAAAGGCTGAAATACTTAACAACCCATGAGCAATATATTTATTTCAAGGAATAAGCTTTCAGAAAATTTACTTCAAACATACTGATATATAGATTAAATGCAACAATGAGAGATTAGCTCCCCTCTCCAAGTAGAAATCCCAAGAAGGGAAAAATTAGGAAAACCTCAATATTCAATGACCTTTACGCTCTTCTCCATTTCTATGCACACAGTCTTTTTGCCAGTACAACAGTAAAGTGCCCCCCCTTATTAAAATTACACATCCATGACATTTGACATAGATGTCAAAATATATTTTGGACCACAAAAGGCTCAGAAAGATGTCTGTAGCTGCTCTGTAAACAGAGGAAAGCAAAATTGACTCAACAACTCAGAAAGCTTCCTTCTCCTGAAACAGGCCATCAGTCCATCTAGATCAGTCTCTCCTGCACTGAATGGCAATGGCTTTCTTTCACTGTCCTACCTACACATTCTGCCAGGGATGGAACCTGGGGGCTTCCATGTGGAGAGCAGATGCTCTTTGGGTCCTTTGGCTAAAGCTAAAGCAAGATACCAGACTTCATGACTCCGACCAATGGGGTGAATTAATTAGGAAGCTGCTTTATGCCATGTGAGAGCTTTGTCGCAATTTGGTCAATTTTGCCGGCACATATTGGCTGATGGGTTAAGTTTGCTGTAAAAAGGATCAGACAAATTCCTGGAGGTCAGGACTGTTATCAGACCACCCATCCTCTCCAGCTCAGTATCTAGCTGGTGCTCTCCAAGGTGTTGGGCAGGGTCTCTCTCTCCCAGGGTTGCCTGTACATGCCAAGGATTCATCCTGGGACAAGCTGGATTTGAAGGATGTGCTCTGTCATTGAACCATGGCCCTTCCACTAAAAATAAAACCGGTTTCCGGTCCTCATGGTTCTGAATGAAGGGGTGGTTTAAGTCAGAAATGGCTTTGTACCGTATAACAGCTTCGGTGCAATTGGGTCATTACTGCTTGCACTGATTGGCAACAGCTCTCCAGGGTTTCAACAAGGGCTCTTTCCCCACCCTACCTGGAGATGCTGGGGATTGAACCCAGGACGTCCTGCATGCAAAGCAGGGGTTCTGTCTCTGAGCTATGGGCCTTCCCCTGAATAGTTCTTAATCACATGTGCAAAATCTTGCTCCACTACGGAGAGATTTTGGGAGATGTGGTGATGTCTGCTGGGTTAAGTTTGCTTTCAAAAGGATCAGACATTCCTGGAGAAGAAGACTATTGGTAGGTATTAACCCTGATAGATAAAAAAGAGATTCCATCATGAGAGGCAGTCTATCACTGAACGGGAGTTGCTATGTGGGGGAGGAGAAGAAAGGAGAGCTGTTGCCTTCATCTCCTTAGAATCATAGAATCATAGGGTTGGAAGGGGCCTACAAGACCATCGAGTTCAACCCCTTCTCAGTGTAGGAAGCCTGATTCCCAGGCAGCCTCCCATCCAAGTACTAACCTGGGCTGACCCTGCTTAGCTTCCCAGATCAGATCAGGCACATCCAGCCCTTTGCCAGCCCTTCTGTGAGTCTCTCAGGAAGCATCTTGGCTAGGGATGTACGAAAGTCACTTACCTGTTCGCGGATTATGCTGAAGCTGGGGGGGAGGCGCTCCGTCCCTCCCCTTGAAATTCTGGCTGGCGGGGGAGGCACTCTGTCCCTCCCCCCCAAAATTCTGGACGTAGCCGCCGTTTGCGTCCCTGTAGTCAGCCGTGATAGGCTACGTAAATGTTTACGTAGCCTATCACGAATGATTTAAAAGAAAAAAAAACGTGCGTATGCAAATGGTGGTGCCCATGGGCGCTGCCATTTGCGTACGCGTGTTTTTTTTTTCCTTTTAAATCAGCCGTGATAGGCTACGTAAACATTTACGTAGCCTATCACGGTGTTTTTTTAAAAATCTAGCCGTGATAGGCTACGTAAATCTTTACGTAGCCTATCATGTTTTTTTGTTTTTTGTTTTTTTTAACTGGAAATGGTGGCGGCGGCAGCCAGTTGGAAGACCGGCCGCCGCCGCCGTACCGCCGCCGTACCGCCGCCGTACCGCCGCCGTACCGCCGCCGTACCGCCGCCGTACCGCCGCCGTACCACCGCCGGAGCCACCGCTGGAGCTGCTGCCACCAGGAAGATCCGTCCAAGGTAAGTCCCATCCTGGGGGGGGTGTGTGGCAGACTGTTCCGCCACCGATTTCAGGGGGCCGAATGCGCTGGCATTCGGCCTCCCCGAGATCCATGGCGGAATTCTCTGACATCCCTAATCTTGGCTGACCACTAGCGGAAACAGGATGCTGAGCTGGATGGAACCACCTTAATCTGATCCAGCAGGGATCCTCTGATGTTCTTGCCATCTTCTTCTTTGACAAATTAATGGGGGAGGCTAGTTCAATCATGAGCTATTAGGCATTTTTAAGTCTGATACTGCTGCCCTGTGGGAAGGACCCTGGCAAATATTTAGTTTTTAAAAATATTCTCTTACTTTCATTTTAGTATTGTGCCACTATTTTACCTGTAACCCATATTAGAAATATTTCTATCCTGAAAGGTGGAACTTTAAAAAATGAAAATAGTTAATTGAGAAATACTTCATAAATGTACCGAATTATAACTGTGACCTAGCTGAGCTCTTCAGATGTTCTTCTAAAGTGTAGGGAACAAGACTTTGTGTCTCTGTGTGACAATAGGATAGTCTGAATTTCACTCTGAATCCTTTGAAGAGTTGCCTTTGTCTAGAAGGGTTTGTCTAGGGCTGTGCACTGCTTCGGATCCGAATCCAAATTCTGAGCTGAAGCGGGGTGATTTGATCAGGATTGGTCCAAATGGGCCTCTGCAGTGGGTTGTGGGGATCATCACAGCCCTAGTTTTGCCTTCCCACAAAGAGGGTTGAACCAGACTGACTTTTTAACCCATCAGTTCCATTGTGATCCTCACCCACCTCCCAATGTCACTCTCACCATTACAGGACGATAGTTAAGAACTACCAGCACTTCCTGGCCTTGGCATTCGCCATCACTGAGCTCAACAATGGGCTTCTTCACATGGAGCTTTTATCCTGCTATTGAGATGGCTCTGTCACGGATGTTTGCAGGCTCTTTAGATGACGCTGTTGCCCTCCAGGGTTTCTCCTGCCATTTTCCCCAGCTTATCCTGCGTAGGGATGTACGAATCCCTTGCCTGTTCCGGTGGCGGTGTCCGCTGGAGGGGGGAGGCGCTCCGTCCCTCCCCCTGGAATCCTTGATGGGGGGGAGGCGATCCGGTCCTCCCACCTGGAATCCTCGATGGCCGGCTCTGCTCCGCGGTGGCTCTGCAGAGCAGCCGGCCAGCCCAGGCCATCTGCAGCTGGATTTCCAGCTGCGGACTGGCTGCTGGGGAAAAAAAAGGCATATGCAAATGGCGGCAGCTACGGCGGCCGCCATTTGCGTTCCTTATTTTTTGCTGTTTTAGTCTACGTAAATATTTACGTAGGCTAAAATGGCGAATAAAAAAGGAACGCAAATAGCGCCCACTACGCTATTTGCATTCCTTTTTTATTTTGCCGTAATAGTCTATGTAAATATTTACGTAGACTAAAACAGCGAAAAATAAGGAACGCAAATGGTGGCCGCCGTAGCTGCCGCCATTTGTGTATGCCTTTTTTTTTTACCCAGACGTGATAGGCTATATAAGTCTTTATGTAGCCTATCATGTCTGGGTAAAAAAAAAAAAGGTCAGCCTGCAAATGGCGGCCACGGCAGCCAGTCGGAAGACCAGCTGCCGCCGCCACCGAAGCCGTCGCTGGAGCTGCCGCCGTCCGGAACATCCGCCCCAGTTAAATCTCGTCCTGGGGGGGATCTGCGGGGGCACGGGGGGTGTGTGTGGCAGGCCCTTCTGCCACAGATTTCAGGGGGCCGAATGCCAGTGCATTCGGCCTCACTGAAATCTGTGGCGGAATTCTCCGCCATCCCTAATCCTGCGTTTTCCCCAAATGCAAACAATGTGGTATTTTTCCCAGCCCACGGAACAGGAGCACCATGAGCTCCCCGTGAAATTCTCCCGTAGCGGAAGAAACCAGCTGTGGGCATTTGTTTTCAGTTGTTGGAGGCACAGTCAGAGGCTGCGGGACTGCGGGCAGATTGGACAGGCGCGAGGGCTTGTGCTCTCTCCCTTCCTTGCAAGGAGGGGAGGGCGCATGGTTGCAGGGCGACTCCTGCCTCTGCTCAAGTCTTGCTGAGGAAGGAAAGATCTGCCCCCAACCCTCCCTGCCCCAAATTTTCCCCTTTGTTCAAGGTGACCCCCCTGCCAAATTGCTCAAATCCTGGCCGCAGCGCGCTGCCCACTCAGCAAAAGCAGCACCAGATGGCACCAAAAAAGTGCATTGCTCTCAAACCACGTGTCTGCCACGTAAATGTTTGAGCACATTTCTTGACTGGAGGTAGAAGAGGGTAAAATGCCTCCATGCAACGAAAGGAGACAGATCTGATCCCCCACCCCACGAAGCTCAGAATGAACGTCCTCTGTTGATTCAGAGCATCCCATTAAGTTCAATGGGACTTACTCCCAAGTAAGTGTGCTGAGGGTTGCAGACGTACAGCGTGTCAGTCCCCTTCCACCAGGAACATGCAAGGGGAGGGAAAGGGGCAGGAACCAGGGAGGAATTGTTGCTATACCCCACGCGTCATCACCACCCCCGTGAGAAGGAAAGAAACGAAAAATAAGGTGATAGGGACAGCCATCTAAAGAGAACGACCCAGTCCTGCAATGATACCGGATGGGGAAAGAACCAGCATTGATGTGGAATTCTCCACTCGTGTGATGGAGCCCAAAGATCCAACTCGCCTTCCCAGCACAACGCTCGGCTTCCGCATGTATGAGCCGCCTGGGCATTGCCAGAGTGATGCATGAGAACAGCCTCTCTCTGCTTCCACTCTGGTGTAGGGATGGCGGAGAATTTCTTCCCGAATCTTCAGGGGGCCAAGCGCCAACGCATTCGGCCCCCGAAATCGGCAGTGAAATTCTCCGCCCCCCGCCCCCCCGGGATGGGACTTACCTTTGGCGAATGTCCCTCCCGGCGGCAGGTCCCGGCGGCGGTTCGTCGGCCTTTCGTCGGGAGCCAGGGTGGCAGCCGGTCTTCCGACCGGCTGCCGCCGCCGCCATTACAAAGTAAACTGTAAAAAAACCCCAAAACCCTGTGATAGGCTACGTAACGATTAATGTAGCCTATCACGGCTAGATTTCCAAAGTCAGCCGTGATAGGCTACGTTAATCGTCACGTAGCCTATCACGGGTGACTTTGGAAAAAAAAAAAAAAAAGCACATATGCAAATGGCGGCGCCCTATGGGTGCCGCCATTTGCGTTCCTCATTTGGTCCCAGTAGTCTATGTAAAGATTTATGTAGACTACGCTGTAGTCTACATAAATCTTTACGTAGACTACCGGGACCAAATAAGGAACGCAAATGGCGGCGCCCATAGGGCGCCGCCATTTGCATATGCACTTTTTTTTTTTCCAAAGTCACCCGTGATAGGCTACGTGACAATTAACGTAGCCTATCATGGCTGACTTTGGAAATCTAGCCATGATAGGCTACGTTAATCGTTACATAGCCTATCACGTTTTTTTTTTTTTTAACTTTTTGTTTCGTGGCTGGGGAGACGTGGCGCTTCTCCCCGGCCTGAATTTCGGCCAGGCGAGGCGGGGTGCCTCCCCCCCCGGCCTGAATTTCGGCTGGGTGAGGCGGGACGCCTCCCCCCCCTCGTCTGAACTTACTACTGGGAAAACCATAGCTTTGATTAGACGGACCTTTGTCGGCAAGGTGATGTCTCTGCTTCTTACTATGCTGTCTAGGTTTGCCATAGCTTCCCTCCCCAAGAGCAAGCGTCTTTTAATTTCATGGCTACAGTCACCGTCTGCGGTGATCTTGGAGCCCAAGAAAGTAAAATCTGCCACTGCTTCCATTTCTTCCCCTTCTTTATGCCAGGAAGTGATGGGGCCAGATGCCATGATCTTTGTTTTTTTAATGTTGAGTTTCAAACCAGCTTTTGCACTCTCCTCTTTCACCCTCAACAAGAGGCTCTTGAGATCTTCTTCTCTTTCTGCCATTAGGGTGGTATTGTCTGCATATCGGAGGTTGTTGATAATTCTCCCGGCAATCTTCATTCTGACCTGTGATTCATCCAACCCGGCGTTTCTCATGATGTACTCTGCATATAAGTTAAATAAGCACGGTGACAATATGCAGCCTTGTCGTACTCCTTTCCCAGTTTTGAACCAATTGGTTGTTCCATGTCCGGTTCTTACTGTTGCTTCTTGACCCTCGTACAGGTTTCTCAGGAGACAGGTAAGGTGGTCTGGTACTCCCATCACTTTAAGAATTTGCCACAGTTTGTTGTGATCCACACAATCAAAGGCTTTAGCCTAGTCAATGAAGCAGAAATAGACGTTTTTCTGGAATTCTCTTGCTTTCTCCATGATCCAGCGAACACTGGCGATTTGATCTCTAGTTCCTCTGCCTCTTCGAAACCCAGCTTGTACTTCCGGTAGTTCTCGGTTCGCATACTGCTGAAGCCTAGCTTGTAGGATTTTGAGCATCACCTTGCTGGTATGCGAAATGACAGCAATTGTGCGGTACTTTGAACACTCTTTGGTGTTGCCTTTCTTTGGAATTGGAATGTAAACTGAACTTTTCCAGTCTTGCGGCCATTGTTGAGTGTTCCAAATTTGTTGGCATAAAGCTCATGAGAGGGGGGGGAGGCTTCCCGCCTCGCCCGGCTGAAATTCAGGCCGGGCGGGAGGCGCCCCATCCCTCGCTGGCGAAATGCAGGCTGGGTACAAGCGCCCCGTCTACCCGGCCGCGAAAAAACAAAACAAAACAAAAACCACCCCCGTGATAGGCTACGTAACGATTAACGTAGCCTATCATGGCTAGATTTGCAAAGTCAGCCGTGATAGGCTATGTTAATCGTCACGTAGCCTATCATGGGTGACTTTGGAAAAAAAAAAAAGCGCGTACGCAAATGGCGGCCCCCATAGGGAGCTGCCATTTGCATTCCTTATTTGGTCCCTGTAGTCTACGTAAAGATTTACATAGACTTCAGCGAAAATAAGGGCAATGCAAATAGCGTTGCCCTTATTTTCGCCGTAGTCTACGTAAATTTTAACTTTCCTTGTAATGGCGGCGGCGGCAGCCAGTTGAAAGACCGGCTGCTGCCCCCGCCCCTGACGAAGACCCGACGAACCGCCGCCGGGACCCGCCGCCGGGAGGGACATTCGTGAAAGGTAAGTCCCATCCTGGGGGTGGTGGCGGGGTGGTGTTGGAGAATTTCACCATCGATTTCGGGGGGCCGAATGCGTTGGCACTTGGCCCCCCGAAGTTTCGGGGAGAAATTCTCCCCCATCTCTAGTTGTTACTAATGCTTCCTAAGGCCCACTTGACTTCACTCTCGAGGATGTCCGGCTCAAGTTCAGTGACCTCACTCTCATGGCTATCAGGGACATTCAGATCTTTCCTGTATAGTTCTTCTGTGTATTCTTGCCACCTCTTCTTAATCTCATCTGCTTCTGTTAGGTCCCTGCCTTCTTTGTCCTTTATCATGCCCGTCTTTGCACAAAATGTTCCCTTGAGATCTCTGATTTTCTTGAAGAGATCTCTAGTCTTTCCCATTCTGTTGTTTTCCTCGATTTCTTTGCATTGTTCATTGAAGAAGGCCTTCTTGTCTCTCCTTGCTATTCTCTGGAACTCTGCATTCAGTTGGATATATCTTCCCCTTTCTCCCTTGCTTTTCGCTTCCCTTCTTTCTTCAGCTACTTGTAAAGCCTCATCAGACAGCCACTTGGCTTTCTTGCATTTCTTTTTCTTTGGGATGGATTGAGTTGCTGCCTCCTGAACAATGTTACGGACCTCCGTCCATAGTTCCTCAGGCACTCTGTCTATCAGGTCTAATCCCTGAAATCTATTCCTCACCTCCACTGTATATTCATAAGGGATATGATTTAGGTCATACCGGAATGGTTTAGTGGTTTTCCCTACGTTCTTCAATTTCAGCTGAAATTTTGCAACAAGAAGCTCATGATCTGAGCCACAGTCAGCTCCAGGTCTTGTTTTTACTGACTGTATAGAGCTTCTCCATCTTTGACTGCAAAGGACATAATCAATCTGATTTCGTTACAACTCATTACAATGCCTCAGTCTATATTTAGATATTTATTTTTGAAATGGAATTCTTCCTTCTTGGTAGCACCACATGCATCTGAAGATGGCAGTAGTAGTCCAGGGAAGCTTATACCACAAAAAATAGGGTAGTCTTTAAAATGTCACAAAATTGTGCTGCAATAGACAAACTGGAAATTCCTTCCTTCAGCTTGGTTATGGCGTATTTGACCCTGTTCTGGGAGGGAAAGGGTATTTCCTTCCTTCTTCCGGATTGATCGCAGTGGAATTGCTCAGAATTGGGGACCTTGCCTGACAACAATATACATATGCCAATCTGTAATTTATTGGGCTATGAACAAATACAGGCCTTCATGCAAATGTGCTTCCCCTGGAAGTATCAGACACAGTCTGCCTATGTAGGGATGTCAGAGAATTCCGCCACGGATCTCAGTGAGGCCAAATGCCAGTGCATTCAGCCCCCCGAAATCTGTGTCGGAACGAAGCCCCCGCCCCCCCAACCCCTGAAAGGAGCGTGAAACGAAGCACTTATCTGCTGCCATCCGTGCTGATGTAAATATTTACGTAAGGTATTACGGCGAAAAAAAAAGGGACGCAAATAGCATCCACTACACTATTTGCGGTCCCCTTTTTTTCGCCGTAATAGCTTACGTAAATATTTACGTAGGCCAAAACAGTGAAAAAAAGGGAACACAAATGGCGGCCGCTGTAGCCACCGCCATTTGCGTACACAGGTTGTTTTTTTTTTGGCTTGCCATGATAGGCTACGTAAATACTTACATAGCCTATCACGGCCTCTGCAGGGATGCAAAAGGCATCCCTGCGTTAGCTGTGATAGGCTACGTAAGTATTTACATAGCCTATCACGGCTATGATCAACCAGGAAGCGAATGTCGGCCGCAGGGCAGCCGCCATTTTCAAGTCAGCGCAGATGGCAGCAGGTAAGTGCTCCATTTCACATGCCTTTTGGGGGTTGGGGGGGTGGGGGCTTCGTTCTGCCATGGATTTCGGGGGGCTGAATGCACTGGCATTTGGCCTCACTGAGATCCATGGTGGAATTCTCTGACATCCCTACTCTCTGGAGATTTAGACAAGAGCCATTCCCAACCCTAGCTGGAGATTCTGGGGATCATTCTTGGGACCTTCTGCATGAAGACTGTGTGCTTTAGCCCTGGACTCCGGCCCTTCTCTGCCTGCCTCTCCTGCTAGCTCACCTCCTCCATCCTCCCCTCCTCCATGACTGGATGCAGACTTGAAAGACTGGTTGAAAAATCAATGGCTCAGGCTGAGCCTGCATTTCATCCACAGCTTTGGAACCAGAATGAAACTTCCAGACCCTTCACCAGGGGAACCCGGGAACCCCTCAGAGTGTCACGAGGAATTCTTACTCATTTTTCTACTCCTTTATTCTTTCTAAAGGAGCTAACAGGCCCTTCTGCTGTTGCCTTTGGAGACCTCCCCTTGAACCATCAGAGCTGAGAAGAGAGAGGCCACTTCCTGACAAAACTGCTCCCCCTGTTATGGCAGCTACGGCGGCTGCCATTTGCGTTCCCTTTTTTTGCCGTGATAGGCTACGTAAATATTTACGTAGCCTATCATGGCCTCTGCAGGGACACAAATGGCATCCCTGCATTAGCCGTAATAGGCTACATAAGTATTTATGTAGCCTATCATTGTAAAAATGGAGAGGTGAATGGCAGCCGCAGACGTGGCTGCCATTCACAAAGCAGCACGAACGGCACCAGGTAAGTGCTCCTTTTTGCGTGCCTTTAGTGGGGTGGTGGTGGGGAGGTTTGCTCCACCATGGATTTTGGGGGGCCAAATGCACTGGCATTCATCCTCACTGGGATCCATGGCAGAATTCTCTGACATCCCTACTCAGCCCTCCTGTTTTCTGAGGGATGAGTAGGGATGTACGAAAGTCTCTTACCGTCTCATTTCATGGTATCTGCGGTGGGGGGGAGGTGCTCCGTTCTTCCCCCTGAAATCCTCACTGGCCAGCTCCACTCTGTGGTGACTCTGCGGAGCTGCCAGCTGGGGCCACCCACAGCCAGACATCTGGCTGATGGGCTGAGCAGGGACGCACATGGTGGCCGCCGTAGCCACCGCTATTTGCGTCCCTGCGGAGACTGTGATAGGGTATGTAAAGATATACGTAGCTTATCATGGCAAAAGACAGGGACTCAAATGACGTAGCGGCCAGCATTTGCATTCCTGCCTTTTGCCATGCTAGGCTATGTAAATACTTACGTAGCCTATCATGGCATTCGTGGGGAGGCGAATGGCAGCCACAGATGCAGCCGCCATTCGCGAAGCACCAGCAAACGGCAGCAGGTACGCTCTGTTCCCATTGGATTTTGCGGGGTGGTGGGGCAGGGGACTTCGCTCTGCCACAGATTCCGGGGGGCCGAATGTGCTGGCATTCAGCCTCCCTGGAATCTGTGGTGAAATTCTCTGCCATCCCTAGGGATGAGGGAGTCTAATAGTCTCATCAAAAATAAGTACTGGAACTCTTTGGCTTCCTCACTAGAAAGTTTGCCACCCCTTCCATTTCTGAGGTGGGGAGAGGTGTGGCATAGGTAACCTCTTGATGTCATGAGGTAGACCCCCTCCCCCCCATCTTGGACTGACTGACATGTCTTCAGGGGTCCTTATAACTCCAGAACATTGTGAGGACAGTGCAAGGAGCAAAGGGTAAGAGACCTATGTTCGTGCTTGCTCCTTTTGTGCCCCATTTCTGCTCCTAAATCAATGGTGGAGCCCTTTTTCCTTTTCCCTGTGGGTCTCACACATACCCAGGTGTAAGGCCCCAGGCCTGTAGCCAACTTGCCAGAAGTTTTAGAGAGACTTAGTGATCTGTAGTGCTCTTTGCTTTGTTTCATTAGCTGCAGTTTTCTTGCTAGTGGGCCTCTTAGCTTGTACAATGAGTCAAAGGGCGATACCTCCGCCTCAGCACATTCCATGCTAACGAGCTCTGGTCCCATTTCTCTTATCAGAGCCTAGGCTGTGCCTGAGAAGTGAGGCTATGTTTATGCTCAGCTAGACTCCATCTTGGATGTAAGTGCTCACATTGACACAGGTGAAAGGGAAGAACCTGACAACTCAGGTCAAGTCCAATTGGCCCACAAAGAAGCAAAGAGTGATGCAAATCTGTTTTTCTCCCTCCAAAGTGCAAAGGGGGCCCAGTGTTATTGAGATGCAGTTATTTCTCTTGCCTGGAATTATCAAAATGACAATAATTCTTGATGAATCCTCCAGGGATTTCCCTCCAGCAATAACAAAGAAATCCTGGAGAAAACATGCTTAATATAAATATGCCAGGAGCTCGTCCACGTGGGGCTGGGGTGCTGTCTGGTCACTTGGCATCTGCTCTCTTCTTGCTGTGATCTAATTCTCCTGCCAGGTCGTCTTTCTCTCATTCTCTTTGTCGATGACCTAGCAGGGAAGGTCTCCCTGTGCTGCTGATGATTTGGCTGCTGCTGCTGCTGCTGTTTGGGCTCCTGCCTCAGGCCACCCAGAGGATGCTGAGGACCACGTGCCCCCTGACCTGGCCGTCTAACCTGGAGGAAGATTATTACAGGCCGGGAGACCTCATTGTCGGTGGGAATTTACACCTTGGCACTTATTATTTCAAAAAGTCAGAAGGCTTCCGTAAATTCCCCCAATTATACATATACAGTTTTACCCGGTAAGTTTCCACCAGAGGGATCTGGGAGAGGGGCTTGCCTGCTTTCCTCTCAGATGGGAAAGCTCCTTCCAGGGAAATGCATCAGCAATGCTGCTGATGTTGAAAATCTCTTGGTTTGAGATGACGCTCTCAGAGGCCTGTCAGGATTGGCTTCGACCTGTATGGAGAGTCATAGACTTGAGGGTTCTTTTCTTTCTTTTTTGATATAATAATTTTATTTTTAAAAAAGAAAACAACAACAACAACAACATAAACACACAATACACATACGCTAAAGTATCTTTTAATAGATTGTAAGACATCTACCAGACTCCCCTTACACAACAAATGGTTATTATTATTCTCTAATTCTTGTCTTAGTTTTATATCATACATTGAGTTCACAGACATTATCTCATTTCTCTCCTAATTTTCAATAAGAACAACAGAAAAAAAGAAAAGAGAACTAGCCATCTCAAAGTTCAAAATCCACATACATAGATATAATTTTTTCTCTATTTCTTGTACAAATTCTAGAAAAGGTTTCCAATCTAACATAAATTTTGTTGTTGATCCTTCTTTAATTATAATAGTAAGTTTTGCCATCTCTGCCAGCTCCATCCTTTTCATGAGCCACTTGCTCACAGTTGATGTTTTTTGAAAAAAACCTTAATTTATATTTATTCCAAATTCTTAATTTAGCCCTTCTTATATAATGATTATTAAAATCTGCATTCACTTTTGTTTTATCATGCCACAAATAACCATGCCACCCATATCTCAATTCATGTCCTTCTAGTTCTAAAAGTATTGTATTTTTCGATGTCACCCATTCCTTCTTCCACATCAAGCAGCAGGCAGAAAAATAGGTTTTCAAATCTGGTAATCCCAAGCCACCTCTTTCCTTTGCATCTTGGAAAATTTGTATTTGAACTCTTGCTCCTAAATAGACCCTGCAGCTGGAAGCCTGCACCCTCCGGATCTGGTCTCCAACTTGGTCCTCCTCGATATTGTTTGGAGTACAACACCCACCATCTTTGGGAAAATGCTGGGGACAACAGGAATTGTCCTGCAGACCCAAGGCTGGGAAATACTGACCACATTCCCATGACTGGATGTTTGAGGATATTTGCAGGGTGTGGATGAGATTCTGCAGTTTGCGGCAAGTGTGGCTTTTGTAACTGCAGAAATAGGGCTCTGATAATAAAATACTGAAATGATTAACTGTTAGTCATCAGCATATTTCATGCAAGGAATAAGCTTTGGGCTAAAAATAAAATGGCGGTCCTCATGTCTCTGGATACAGGGCTGCTTTAGACAAGAACACTGGGAACTGCCTCATACTGTGTCAGAAAATGATCCTCTCTAAGCTCAGTATGTAGCAGCAGCTCTTCAGGGTGTTAGACAGGGTCTCTCTCTCTCTCCCAGGGTAGCCTGTATATGCCAAGGATGGATCCTGGGACAAGAAACATTCAGAGGAGGCATTCTATCCCTGAACTATGCTCCTTCCTCTAAAAATAACACAATGTTTGAGCTGTCATGGTTCCTAATAATAGGCAAGTTTAACGCAGAAGCTGTTTTAACACTGCACTTCTCACCAGTTCTGTTGGGATCTTCATAGGGTTGGCGGAGAATTTCTCCCCGAAACTTCGGGGGACCGAGCGCCAACGTGTTCGGCCCCCCGAAGTAGTTTTGGGGAGAAATTCTCCCCCCCGCCCCCCCCCGGGACGGGACTTACCTTTCCCAAATGTCCCTCCCGGCAGCGGGTCCCGGTGGCAGTTCGTCGGGTCTTCATCAGGGGCGGGGGCGGCGGCCGATCTTTCGACCGGCTGCTGCCGCCGCCATTCCAATAAAACTAAAAAGAAACAAACGCCCCCATGATAGGCTACGTGACGATTAACGTAGCCGATCACGGCTAGATTTGCAAAGTCAGCCGTGATAGGCTACGTAAATCGTCATGTAGCCTATCACGGGTGACTTTTTTTTTTTAAAAAAAAGCGCGTACGGCTAATGGCGGCCCCCATAGGGAGCCGCCATTCACGTTCCTTATTTGGTCACTGTAGTCTACGTAAAGATTACGTAGACTACGGTGAAAATAAGGGCAACGCAAATAGCTTATTTGCTATTTTTTGCTTATTTTTGCCGTAGTCTACGTGAAGATTTACGTAGACTATAGCGACCAAATAAGGAACGCGAATGGCGGCTCCCTATGGGGGCCGCCATTTGCGTATGTGCTTTTTTTTTTTTTTTAAGTCACCCGTGATAGGCTACGTGACGATTTACATAGCCTATCACGGCTGACTTTGCAGATCTAGCCGTGATAGGCTACGTTAATCGTCACGTAGCCTATCACGGGGGCGTTTTTTTTTTAAACTTTTTATTTCGCGGCCGGGCGAGGCGAGGCACCTCCTCCCCGGCCTGAATTTCGGTCGGGCGAGGCGGGAAGCCTCCCCCCCGGCCTGAACTTCGCGGGGAGAGCAGCGAAGCGCCTCCCCCTCACCGCGAAAAGCTGCGAGACCAGGTAAGTGACTTTCGTGCACCCCTAGATCTTCACCCACCTCCCAATGTCCCTCTCTCCACTGCAGGTCGATAGTCAAGAACTACCAGCACTTCCTGGCCTTGGTGTTTGCCATCACAGAGGTCAACAAGGATCCGGCTCTCCTTCCCAACACAACACTTGGCTTCCGCATGTATGAACACAAGGACCTTGCCAGATGGATGCATCAGAACAGCCTCTCTCTGCTTTCCACTCGGGGGCGAATGATGCCCAATTATAAATGTGACCGGCAGGATAAACTGCTCTCCATTATTGGGGGTCTGGACTCCAAATCTTCCAGAGAAATAGCATCCCTAACAGGCATCTACAAGATCCCACAGGTAAGGAGATCCATCTCGGGATAGAGAGGAGGGGCCTGCAGAGCTCAGGAGCACTAAGACACACAGGGCGATCTCCGAAACAGATTAGCCCCTGCAGTGTCTGAGTGCCTGTATTCTGGATTGGGGGGTCGGGGGCCCTGGCTAAGCTGCCATTCCTTGGTGGTAGCCAGGAATCCCAGATGGCTACTGCATGACTAATCCCACCCAGCAGAGGGCCTGTTCTGTCAGAAAAAGTGTGTGGACTGGGAGAAATCAGACGGATTCTCTTGACACCTTCAAGAGTCATAAAATAACAAGGTGCCTCAAGACTCCGTGTTGTTCTTGCTGCGATCAACTAAGGCAGCCACCCCTCCAGGGCTTGGTGGAGTTCCCACTCCCATGACAAGGTGACATTTGTCTGACTTTTATGTATAGGGCTATCGATGCCTACTAGTCCTGAGGGAGAGGTGCGACCTCCAGCAGTATCAGAGGCAGTATGCCAATGTACACCAATTGGAGGGGAACATGACCATGGGGGTGCATAAGGAAATGAAGTGATTGTGGGCTTCCCACAGGCAGCTGCTTGGCCACTGTGTGAACCACTGTTGGGCACTGTGCTGGACTAGATGGACCTTTGGTCTGATCTGGCAGGGATCTTCCTATATTCTGATTTCCATTTAAAATGGCCCATGTTTCAGCCACACACCATAGGATGTCAACAGAAAGTGTGTGGAGTGGGGGCACTTCAGGGATGTCTTTTTCAGCCCCACTAACATTGCCTCCCATTTTCTGTCTTGTGTGTCTCGATGCCTTTCCGTGAAGAATGGATCCAGTTTGATCAAATGCAGTTCAGTGTAGGCAAGTGTAATGTGATGCACATTGGGGCAAACAAACCCAACTTCACCTACAAGCTGATGTGACCTGAGCCAGAAGTGACTGACCATGAAAGAGGTCTTGGGTTTGCAGTGGACAGCTCAATGAAAATGTCATCCCAGTGTGTGGCTGCTGTGAAAAAGGAAAATTCCATGTGTGGCATAATTAGCGAAGGAGCTGAAAATAAAACTTCCATGATCAAACTCCACTGATACAAATCCAGGGTGCAACCACACTTGGAATACTGTGTACAGTTCTGGTCACCACACCGAGGAAGGACATTGCAGAGGTGGCAAAAGTGCAGAAAAGGGCAACTAAAATGATCAAGGGGCTGGAACATCTCCCCTATGAGGAGAGTTACAACATCTGGGATTATTTATTGTTGAAAAGAAGGCGAGTGAGGGGAGAAACGATAGAGGTGTACACAATGATGCATGGTGTGGAGAAAGTGGCTAGGGTGGCATTTTCTCCATGTCTCATAATACTCGAACCTATGGTCATCCCATGAGGTTGAATAGTGGGAGATTCAGGGCAGATAAAGGAAGGACTTCCTCACACAGCGCATAGCTGAACTGTGGAACTCACTTCCGCAACTTGCAGTGATGGCCACCAATGGGATGGCTTTAAAAGGGGATTGGACACATTCCTGGAGGAGAAGGCTATTACTGGCTACCAGTCCTGATGTCTATATGCTGCCTTCAGTATCGTAGGGACGATGCGTCTGTATGCCAGTTGTGGGGATCATGTGCAGGACGTGCTCTTGCACTCATGTCCTGCCTGTGAGTTTCCCATGAGCATCTGGTTTGCAGCTCTGGGAACAGAATGCTGGATGAGATGGACCCTTGGTCCGATTCAGCAGGACTCTTCTTAGGTTGCTATGACCAAACTATTATATATGGGGAGGGCCAGAAAGCCCCCAATACATTTCTAGTCTTTAGACACAAGAGCCCATTCACTGGAATGCTACGAAATTCTTTCAGGTTACATGCATGGTCACTCGGACCTTTGGGGATGATATCCACACCGGGGGTGGGGGGAGAGTTAAGAACATCACAATGCTTCACTTTATATTTAGATATGTATTTTTAAAATGTCCATCTTCCTTCTGGGTAGCACTTTATGCATCCAAAGTCAGCTTCGGAAAGTCCATGGAAGCTCATGCCATTAATACTGTGCTAGATGCCCCAAAATTCTCCTACAACAGACTCATAGGAAATTCCTTCCTTCAGCTCGGTTATGGCTTTTTGGACCCTGCTCAGGGAGGGGAAGGGCCACTCCCTTCCTTCTATCGGATCGATCCCAGTGAAATTCCTCAGTATGTGGGCTTAGTCCGGCTGCTCCTGTATTTCCACTGGAACTGGATTGGGCTACTTGCTCCCGAGGGTGACAGCGTTGAACATTTCATCCAGACACTGACCCCAATGCTCAAGCAGAATGACATCTGTGTGGCCATCTCTGAAACGTTCAATCCAGCGGACCCACTTTATCAGCATCGGATAGACAGTGGATCTATTCCTAGTTCTTGGTTTGAGCCCCAAGTGATGATTTTCTTTGGGGACTCCAGTGTTATGTCACAATTAACACTGTTGTTGAGGAATCATGAAAGACAGAGCAGGACCCCATTTAGGAAAGTTTGGATCATGACATCCTATTGGGAAATGGCTGCAGCAGGAGCCCCCTCAGGTGGGTGGTATCTAAAATTCTTCTATGGTGCTTTGCACTTCAAAGTCCACACAAGGGATGTGCCAGAATTCAAGCATTTTCTTGCGGCGTTAGATCAACTCCGACCACAAGAAGTTGTCCCTCTCCGGCTCTGGTGGGAAAGGGCATTTAACTGTCTGTTTCTGAAATCAGGCCAAACCTTTCCACAAGGAAAGAGAAACTGCACTGGGAAGGAGAAGGCAGAGGACCTGAAACACTACAAGTTCGAAATGAGCATGACAAGTCACAGCTACAGGATCTACAATGGTGTTTATTCTGTGGCACACGCGTTACATGCTGTGTCTGGATCCAAACATGGACTGATGGGGGGAGGCAGGAGGCTCCTGGACATCCAGCCGTGGCAGGTAACATCCTCCTTCACCTTGGGCAACCGTATGAAAGCACGTCAGTTGGTTCTCAGCGGTGAGATCCTGGAAGCAAATGGGGGGCCTGGGAGAAGGGGAGTCAGCCTTTCTTAAGCTCTGAAGAAGTACATGTCCCCATGGAAATGCTTCCATGGCCACCATTTCCATTAAAGAGCACTGGAAAGGGAGTCCGGGATAAAGGAGATTCATGGCGCTTCTGGAATAATTTTACAGTTGCAACTATGACTAGTGAGGAGGGAGGAAGGCTGCGAGGCCCCAGCCTGACAAATAGTTCTTACCCATAAAGTGGCATTGTTCCCCAGCACACCCCTGCGAGACAAACAGCAGACAACTCCCCCCCCGTCTAAGTTCCATCTTGACAGCCAGCTGAAGAACCCCAGATATTGCTCTCTTTGCTGCCATGAGTAAAACCCATCTAGCTCCCACTCAAAGATACTCAAAGAGAGTGTGTTGTAGCAAGTAGGCACCAGCCAAAAAAGCCCGAAATATTCCACAAGCATAGCCAAGCAGATATGTCAAAATAAGATGCATCTTAGGCATTAATTTACTAATGGAGTGCAGGAAAAAAACAGTCTCCTAACCTAATGGCAGTTACAGAGTGTTAGAAGATGCCAGAACTCATTCACAATTTCCCCCGTTTTCCAAGTGTCTCTTGCTTTTCAGATCCTTGCCTCTTTGAGGAGCATCCGCCTTAATAACAGCGCTGGAGGTGAAGTCTCTTTCACTGAAAATGGCGAGAGATGGGATATCCTGAACTGGAACTTCTTCCAAAATGGATCTTTTTATTCTGTGAAAGTTGGGGGAGTGGATTCAGGGGCTCCCCCAGGCCAAGACTTCACCATTCGCCCTGATGCGATTGCGTGGGCGACAGAGGTGGGGTTGAAGGGAATGTTCCGGGGTCCACCTTACACCCCAGTTGGAACATGAACGCGGCAGGACAGAGGCACCCGGCTCAGACAGAGCTGCAGGACGAGGTCGCCTTCTCTGTGCAGAGAGAGGTATAGAGCTCCGTCTCTCTCTCTCTGCACTGAGGGGGAAAGTGGATGGGATGATCTTGCTGATATAATGGGCAAGGGAAGGGATTTGCTGAGTGGAGGCTCCCTGTCCCCTTAGCCTCACCAGGATACAGCTGGTTCTGGCGTTAGAATTGGTGTCTCCCAGAGGAGCCTCTCTTACGATGGTGCTGAGAGATTTGGCCCTCCTGTCGGGGATATTGCAACCTCGTCTGCAAGTTAAAGAAAGGGGGCAGTTTGGCATTTAGATAGTCAAAGCATCGACATAGCTGGCCTTAGGACTCTATAGCCCCCAGCGGCCTCCTGTTTCTTCCTCCCCTACCCCCCCTCACCTTTCTCCATTGCTGGGAGTGCACCTGGCTTGCTCTAGTTCCTGCCTGAACGCAGAGAAATTGACTGAACAAACTCTTGTTTTGAAACTGCAAGCTGTGCATGCATTATATGCAGACTGACGTGTGAATGAAGCTGTTCTATTTCTTAACTAAAGGAAGAGTATGGCCGCTATTTCTTCTATAGCCTTTATGTGAATGTGGGACTGGCAAACCCGCATTCTGCTTTGCCTGTCTCTGCTAAACTGCCTTTCGAATAAGAGGCACTGATGCCACATATTTCCCATCACCTCCTGAACATATGTCCATGCTTTAACTAACTAAATGCTGAACTGCCTCCTTTCTTTAATCCCCTCCATCATGTAATGGGAGACTCTTGAGTAGCTACATTCAGTGCAGTTGCTGCCATGTGGAAATCCTGCACTGTTTGCCTTTTCCCTTTTAGAAGGTGCCCGTCGCGAGGTGTGTGGAGCGGTGCTCTCCAGGGCACCGGAGAAGAGTTCCAGAAGGGAAGCCGGTTTGCTGCTACAGATGTGACCGTTGTCCAGAAGGGACGATTTCTAACTTCACAGGTACCTCCGACTTTGAGAGCCATGTAACAGTGCAGACCATACTCGGGTAAGAGTGAAGTGGGGACAGGGGGAGATCATAGACAAAGGGACGTGTGCCATTTGCCCTAGCAATATTTTCTCTATAAGTACCATTTTGGATAACGTAGCCTTTGATTGTGTGGATCACAACAAACTGTGGCAAATTCTAGGGATGTCAGAGAATTCCGCCATGGATCTCAGTGAAGCCAAATGCCAGTGCATTCAGCCCCCCAAATCCATGGCAGAACGAAGCCCCCCGGCCCACCATCCCGCAAAAGGCGCGCAAAACGGAACACTTACCTGGTGCTGTTCACGCTGCTTTGCGAATGGCAGCCGCATCTGAGGCTGCCATTCGCTTCCCCATTTAGGCCATGATAGGCTACGTAAATACTTATGTAGCCTATCACGGCTAACACAGAGATGCCGTTTGTGTCCCTGAGGAGGCCGTTATAGGCTACGTAAGTATTTATGTAGCCTATCACGGCAAAAAAAAGGGAATGCAAATGGCGGCCACCATAGCCGCTGACATTTGTGTTCCTGTTTTTTTGCCATGATAGGCTACGTAAATATTTACGTAGCCTATCACGGCCAAAAACAGGAACGCCTGCGAATGCACCCGGCTGGCGGCTCCACGGAGTGGGGTGGAGCTGGGCAGGTTAGCATTTCGGGGGGAGGTGTGGAGCACCTCCCCTCCACTGCGAATCACCCCAGCGAAAACGCAAGTGACTTTTGTACATCCCTAGCAAATTCTTAAAGAGATGGAGTACCAGACCATCTTACCTGTCTCCTGAGAAACCTGTAGGAGGGTCAAGAAGCAACAGTAAGAACCGGGCAAGGAACAACTGATTGGTTCAAAATTGGGAAAGGAGTATGACAAGGCTGCATATTGTCACCCTGCTTATTTAACTTATATGCAGAGTACATCATGAGAAACTCTGGGTTGGATGAATCACAGGTCGGAATTAAGATTGCCAGGAGAATTATCAACAACCTCAGATATGCAGACGATACCACCCTAATGGCAGAAAGCGAAGAGGATCTCAAGAGCCTCTTGTTGAGGGTGAAAGTGGAGAGTGCAAAAGCTGGTTTGAAACTCAACATTAAAACAACTAAGATCATGGCATCTGGCCCCATCACTTCCTGGCATATAGAAGGGGAAGAAATGGAAACAGTGACAGATTTTATTTTCTTGGGCCCCAAGATCACCGCAGACGGTGACTGTAGCCATGAAATTAAAAGACGCTTGCTCCTGGGGAGGAAAGCTATGGCACACCTAGACAGCGTAGTAAGAAGCAGAGACATCACCTTGCTGACAAAGGTTCGTATAATCAAAGCTATGGTTTTCCCAGTAGCAACATATGACTGTGAGAGCTGGACTATAGGAAGGCTGAGCGCCGAAGAATTGATGCTTTCGAACTGTGGTGCTGGAGAAGACTCTTACGAGTCTCCTGGACTGCAAGGAGGTCAAATCAGTCAATCCTAAAGGAAATCAACCCTGAGTGCTCATTGGAAGGACAGATAATGAAGCTGAAGCTCAAATATTTTGGCCACCTTATGCGAAGAGAAAACTCCCTGGAAATGACCCTGATGCTAGGAAAGATTGAAGGCAAAAGGAGAAGGGGACGGCAGAGGATGAGATGGCTAGATAGCATCACCGATGCAATGAATATGAACTTGAGCACACTCCGGGAGAGGGCGGAGGACAGGAAGACCTGGCGTGCTATGGTCCATGGGGTCACAAAGAGTCGGACACAACTTAACAACTGAACAAACCTCTGTTGCTTACTTCTGTGCATGCTTCCTCAAAAAATCTATTCAAATAATAAAATAATGATTCCCAGGAAATTACTAATACTTGCAAGTACAGAATCTGTCCTGACTCCACTTTTCATGCGTATTTATTTTAGAACTATGTTCCCAACCTCGGTTGTTTTGGCATGAGACCTGAAGTGTTTGGGGCAGAACATTGACCAGGGCAGGTGGTTGGTCATCCTTATGTCAACTGGAGGATGTTACGCCAATGCAGGGATACTGTGGGTGCCCAACTGGGTCTGAGAGTCTGTTGTACTCCCCCCACCCCACTTGCCCCCAAACCTGGCTTGGCGAGCACCTGGGATGTGTCGGACCCATCTGCTTGTGCCCGGGGGCTTCCTGTCCTCCAAGCGAACTGCCATTTTAGTGCAGGGTGTGGGCTCTAGTCTTTCGTATATCTAATGTTGCACACAATGGTGGCTGGAAAGGGCCATTTCCACAAATTTAGAGGCCTGTCCTGTTGTGGAAATGGCCCTTTACAGCCACCATTCTGCACAATACTAGATATATGGAAACTAGAGCCCCCGTCTTGCATCAAAATGGTGGCTCACATGGAGGAGTGGACAACTGCAGAGCATTCCTGGACCAGGGCTCATGTGGCCAGGCTTGGGTGGGTGGGCAGCAGGGGCAGTGCCTCACGGGCCCAGCAGCCTCAGACTCGGGTGAGTCCATCCACCCCTATTGCAATGTCAGACAATTTCCCCCTTTTATCTGTAGAGATTTTTGCAATCTGTTCCCCAGCCTCTGCACCAACACAGCTCCTCAGAGGACATTTTGTCATATTAAGATGATGAGGGATAGCATTTTCCCTATATCTTTGCCCATTCAGAAGATACTGCAGGTGATGGAGCATGACTGAGTTCTTAAATTTGCCAGGTTTTTATGTCTAGTCAGAGAATTTGTGACAGCAGTGCCGGGCAATTAGAGATGGATCATTAGCACCCTTTTACCAATTAAGAAGGAATCCAGATAATGAGGCGCCCGTGTTAAAAGCATAGCAGTGTGTTTCATTAGCATCCTTCAAGAGAGTGCCATAAAACAATTAGTGGCATTACTGGGCCAGATGGGCCATGAGATAAGTGACAAGATACCTCATCCCAGATGGTAAGTGCAGTAAGATATGTAAGAAGAAGATAAGCCCACAGGACAGGATGATATCCAAGAAATCTTCCAAGATCACTTTGAATTCTGTTTCTGTCTTCTGGGGCATTAGCTATCCAGCCCAATCTTGTGTCATCTGCAAATTTGATCAGCATTCCCTGCACCTCCTCCTCCAAGTCATTAATGGAAATGTTGAAGAGCACTGGGCCCAGGACTGAGCCCTGTGGTACCCCTCTCATTACCTCTCCCCAGTTTGAGAAGATCCCATTGAAAAGCACACTTTGAGTCCGATTCTGTAGCCAACTGTGGATCCACCAGATCATTGTTTCATCTAGCCCACTTTTAGCTAGTTTGCTCATCAGGATATCATGGGGAACTTTGTCGAAAGCATTGCTGAAGTCAAGGTATATGATGTCCACAGCATTCCCACAGTCCACAAGGGAGGTTACCAGATCAAAAAATGAGATCAAATTCGTCTGGCAGGGTTCGTTCTTGACAAATCCATGTTGGCTTTGAGTAATCACTGCATTGTTTTCAAGGTGCTTCCAGATAGATTGCTTTATCATCTGCTCCAGAATTTTCCCAGGGATTGATTTCAGACTGACTGGTCTGTAGTTCCCATGATGTTGGATCCTTGAAATGTTTGAATTCATGCATGCAGAAGCTCTTGTATTTAGTGCTGTTATGCTGATATCTTTGGAGTAAAAAGACAAAAAAGACAAATCTTGTCTGAGATATTTCTGAAAAATAAAATCCAGTATCACCCATTTTGAGAGTGCGGGATTAAGCTTGCTCTAAGATGGTTTTGAGAGGGTTCTCTATATGTATGGTTCATCAGGTAACACAGCATTGCCTTCATACTGGTAACATATCTTGAGATAACCTCGGAACCAGGGCATATGCCACAGGACCGGGGGTGGGGGATGGGGGTGGGATCATATGGGGAGAAAAAGTAGCATTTTGTACCTTTCTGCTTCTGGTATTCTGATGGCCAAAGCTTAAACAGAAAATTATCAAAGGTGTACAGTAAGGTAGAGAATGGCTATTTCCATCACTGTCTTTGAGGGCTGAACAAGGCTCCACATAATGAACATCGTGTCATGATTGCGATATTTCAATCATTGTTGCTCTTTCCAGATGCAGCTCGCTGTGCCCCATGTCCAGAAGATCAACACCCAAACAAGAACCAAGACCAGTGTATCTCCAAGAAGATCCATTTCCTTTCCTATCAAGAGACACTGGGGCAAATTTTAGCCTCTGTACCTCTTTTCCTCTCCTTGATCACGTCTCTAGTACTGGCAACCTTCATTCAGCACCGTAACACACCAATCGTCAAAGCCAACAACCGAGAGCTCACTTATGTCCTCCTCATCTCCCTCCTGCTCTGCTTCCTCTGCTCCTTCCTGTTCATTGGCCAACCCACAAAGCTCACCTGTCTTCTGCGACAAACTGTTTTCAGCATCATCTTCTCTGTTGCAATTTCTTCCATTCTGGCAAAAACTGTCACGGTAGTTCTGGCCTTCATGGCCACCAAGCCAGGAAACATGGCCAGAAAACTTTTGGGGAGACAACTGACAAACTCCATTGTCCTGGCCTGCCCGCTCATCCAAGCTGTGATCTGCACTTTCTGGCTGATGACCTCTCCACCATTTCTAAATGTCAACTTCCATTCCCTGCCTGGAGAAATTGTCGTGGAATGCAACGAAGGCTCAGTCACCATGTTTTACACTGTCCTGGGTTACATGGGTTTCCTGTCCCTTGTTAGCTTCATGGTGGCTTTCCTAGCAAGGAAACTGCCCGACAGCTTCAATGAAGCCAAGTTTATCACCTTCAGCATGCTGGTGTTTTGCAGCGTTTGGGTCTCCTTTGTGCCCACCTACCTGAGCACCAAGGGGAAGTCCATGGTGGCCGTGGAAATCTTCTCCATCTTGGCCTCCGGGTCTGGTCTCGTCAGTTGCATCTTCCTTCCCAAATGTTACATTATTCTCCTGAGGCCCAGTCTCAATTGTAAAGATCACCTAATAAGGAGAAGGAACCTGTGATTACAACACATGGTTTAAAAAACTCCTTGCTAATTCATTTTCCAGTCAATCAATCACAATTCAGCTGGCTATTTGTTCTTTCAGGATTTATTCTGTTCCCAATTTGTTTTATTTTAAAATAAAACCTTCTAGTTCACTTCTATATTGCTGTATATTTTTATACTGACTGGGTGGAATGGTGTTTTGTTTGTTAGCTTAATGTTATGGAAGGCATTAATATGTTTATAGGGTTGGGGTTGGTCTGAATGACCTTTGGGGGTACTTTACAGCCCAATGACTCTGAGTGCAAAGCAATTCAGAATCCTGCCCAACTGTGTACATCTTGGTTCTAACATTTCAGTAGGCAGAGGCCTGGAGGCAACCCCTCTTAATGACGTGACAAGAGACAGATGATAGCCCATAACCTTCTGTTGGTGTGTTTCAACGGGAGATGGTATGGGTCAAGAAATTGTTGGTGGGCAGCGGTGACACGACTCATCTTTTCTTTCCCCTCACTGGACTCTTCTGGAGGCAGGTGACTGTTCTCACTCCCTCTCCCTGAGGAATATCCTGATTGCGTTTGGTGTGAGAATAGAAACCAGAGAAGCTCATGTGTGTCTTGGACAGTCTGTGCCATAAGTGGATCTGAAAAGGAGTTAGAGGGTTGACTTTGCTCTCTGCAGTAAATCCTGTTGGACTCAGGGATTCCCCTGGACATTGGAAGGGGAACAGGGCACTGTTGGAGTGCTAATGTCGTGGTTCATCACCTTATGCTCACCCTGTATTTAGGCAGAAATAACATGTCAATCACAGAAGTCTCCTTCTATGGAAAATGAACCATGCCTAAGTGCTGGAACCCCTGAAACTTCTCACTGTTCAGAGTTGGGGTGCCTGCACATAAAAATGCTGCAGCCCAATTTATTACATGGATTAACCACTGGCTAGAATGTTTTGTTAATAGACAAATTGTTAAAAGACAATTTAAGGCATTTAACTGAGTTGAATGTTTTCTTGTTTCTTTGTTTCTTTGTGTGTTTATTTCATGTTATGGGAACTGCATCCCAATTTGTTAAAGCTGTATATTCAGCACCAGATATTTTAATGAACAAAGAACCAATGGGAAGACAGGATTGTCCCCTTTTACCATTATTGGTTTCCCTGGGCATCAGACCACCTGCTATTTCATTCTGCCTGTTACCCCACATACATGGTACCAAGATAAATATGAGTCAGATAAAAGCCACGTTATATGCAGATCACGTTCTGACATATCTGACCCAGCCAGACTGCGCTTCATCAATATGGTTTGAGGAGATTTGAAAATACAGCTCAATCCTATATTATCAAATGAACAGATCAACAACAGCTCTTATCTCTATAAAGTGATAGGATCATGAAGAGAACCTAATTCTAATGAATCAGGGTCTTCAAACTGCCACCCAAGAAGGCTTTCAGTATGCAATTGTCTGGTCTCATTCACAGGGTTTGAGAAGGCTTTCAGACATCGCCATCTTCCACTTGTCACTCTCTTGTGTTTCCCAGCACTGTGTCTGTCTTGTTTTTCCTGCCACAAAATCCCATTCTGGAGGAAAGAATCAAGTAGCTGCACGAGGCCTTTGGATTGATAGGGCTGGGAGCCGTCCATCTGGAGACCACACCCTATCTTGCCAGTGGGGGAAACCACTTCATCTTACATGATGTGGATGGTGTAGCAATGAGGGGCAGGTGAAGAACGGTGTGTCTGTGGCAAACCCTCCACTGATACGGATGTACAGCACCTCCTAGAGCATCTTGCATGTCTTGTTGCCGTTCCATGAAGAATGGATCTTATGAGGAAAGTTACAACATCTGGGATCATGTAGCTTTGAATAAAAGGCGAGTAAGGGGAGAAATTTATTTATTTATTTATCGTATGGCACATTTACATCACATTACAATAAAAACATAGAGCATAATAAATATGAAATGTAAAATATAAAATATAGACAGGAATATTACAAACGTATGTGTAGGTTACAGATATAGTTTTTTACTTCTGTTGTCATAGCCAGGAAATCGGCAAAGTCTCCATTGTAGACTCAGTTTTGACACTCTGTCACTATATGTTGGATAGTTTGTTTTTCAGCTCCACAATCACAATTTGATTATGTTGTTTTGCCCCATTTATAAAGGGCATCTGCACATCTACCATGACCCCATGCGAATTCGGTTCAAGGTTGTCCATATCGCACGGGGCTGGTCAAATCCAGGTGGTTTTTCCAAGATGCAAGGCAAGCTTTGGCATTGTGGAGGGCAATTCCCTAGCCAATGTTGTTTCCACATGTTGTGGATATTGAAATCATCCTCTAGAAGAGCTTTAGCAGTAGAAATGGCTGGATGTCTCGATCTTAACCTGTTTTGCTCCAAGTAGGTTATGTCATTTAATATTGGTAGCTGGAGATTGTCAATAATCTTCTGGTATTCTTGAAGAAGGGTGCTCTTTCGTCTTGCATCCGGAGGTGGTATATGGCTCAAAACAGGCAGCCAGTATGTGGGAGTAGATCGTATCATCCCACTAACAGTACGCATTGACTCATGCAGTTGTGTATCGATCTTTCTCGTGTGCGCACTATTAAGCCACACTGGGGCACAGTACTCTGCTGCTGAGGAAACCAGACTGAGTGCGGCATTCTCAGCGTATGCGCTGTCGAGCCCCAGCTAGTGCCGCATAGTTTGTGTAGAATGTTATTTCTACTTCTCGTTTGGCAGCAGTCTTCATCAAGTGTTCTTTATAGGAAAGTGTCCTATCCAGTGTGACCCCAAGATATTTGGGATGCATGTTGTTATTGAGCCGGTTTCCCTTAAATTGAACGTTGAGCTCTCTGCCTGCTGATCTATTACAAAGGTGGAAGCATGTTACTTCCGTCTTTGTTGGATTGGGCTGTAACCTCCACTTACAGAAATATTTATCCAGTGTGTCTAGATCAGAAGTGAGGACATCTTCAGTTGTCTCAAAGGATTTATGTTGTGTGGCTATAGCCCAATCATCCGCGTAGCCAAACTTCCTAGACTTTGTGTGTGGTATGTCAGCTATGTATAGATTGAAAAGGAGAGGTGCAAGAACTGAGCCTTGTGGTAGTCCATTGTTTAAAATTTTAGGGACGCTAGTATCCTCTCCCATAGTCACAGAGAAAGTTCTTCCAGCAAGCGTATTATCAATAAGTTGGGTAGTTTTTCAGCATGAGGTTACTTGTATTAATTTATAAAGTAGTCCATGTCTCCACATGGTATCATATGCTGCACTTAAATCTATAAAAGCAACTGATGTTTTTTGCTTCACCTGATATCCTGCTTCTATATAGGTTGTTAGTGAAAGCACTTGGTCAGCGCAGCTTCGTGCGGGGCGAAATCCAGCTTATTCCACTGGCAAGGAACAAGGGGAGAAATGATTGAGGTGTACACAATGATGCATGGTGTGGAGAATGTGGATAGAGAGGCATTTCTCTCCCGCTCTCAAAATGCTAGAACCCGGGGTCATCCCATGAAGCTGATTGGTGGGAGATTCAGGATACATAGAAGGAAGGCCTTCTTCACACAGCACACAGTTCAGCTATGGAATTCGCTACCATAGAATGTAGTGATGGCCGCCAAGTTTGCTCCTTTGCACTCGTGCCAGGGAGGGGAGGCGCTCCTCGGATTCAAACCGTATCTTTCGAGTGGCCACCATCTCGGATGGCATGGAAGAAGGTGGGGCAGACACCTGCACAGGGCTGGCATGTACATGCACCCAGCCATTGAATGGAATTGCACTCATGCCTATGAAAACATCCATATGAAGGGGAAGCCAGCCAGCCGCTATTGGTTCTCCTAGCCCACCTTGCAGGGTCATTGGGAAGCCAGAATAAAGGGGAAGTGGGGGGGGGGAATCAGCAGATGGGAAGCCTCCTGTGGCAGCACCATGAGGATCCAAGCAGATGCATCCGGAAGGGGGGCTCCCTCCACCATCAAGGTAAGAGAAGGGCTTCCGACTTCCCTCCTGCTGCGGAATCCAAAGGATCCACCGATCAGCCTTCTGTCCTGATTTTTCCATGCAGCCATGAAAAGGGACAGAGCAGGGGGATGTGCTAGGAGAGATGCCTGTATACAGGGCCAGTCCAAATTCCAGAAACCATCCAGAATCCAAAGGACCGGTTTGTAGTGGGATGAACTGCCAGGTGTGAAGAGAGCCGACAGCTCTGTGCCGTCATCTGTAACATGCCATTCTGAGCTAATTGCACCAAGACCTCCCCCATCTCTCAATTTTAAAATCTAAGATCTTCCCCTTTGGGGCAGAAGAACATGAGGTGGGCCGGTCCCCTTTTTAAAAAATCCAAGCAAAACAGAGAAGGGGGGCTTCCAGATGAGGCTTTCCGTGTGCCCTCATCCTGCCTCAGTCCCTTATTTTTTACAGGGGGTCCAGACATCGTTGTCTTTATCTTGCAACCCCCCAGTATTTTCCCACTGCTCCATCCGAGGGAGATCGATTAAAGCGAGACAGAAGAGTAGTGCTAGGCCTTTGGTGTCTCAGCACTGAGGCCTCTTCTGCATGTGAATTAGCATCCTTCAGTGTCCTTCCGTAATCCTCCCTCAGAGTCTCTCAGAATGGTTTCTCCTCAGACAAGAGACTGGCTCTCCCCTCTGGTCTCTCCTTCCCACTGGCGCTGAGGGGGCCCATCACAGGGCTCCTTCTCACCAGGCTTTTATCCTGAGGTGGAGATGGCTCCTTCACGGACATTTGTGGGCTCTTTACATGATGCCGTGACCCTGCTGTGACCCTCCAGGGCGTCTCCTGCACTAAATGTCCCTTGTTCCATTTTTAAACGGGTCGCAGATAATGAGCTATCAAATTACCCCGTTGCGTGCGTCCCACTTGAGTTCCCTCCGTGAAAAGGGGAAAAGCGGCAAGAAGAGGAGCGAGATCAATGAAAGATCATGGAAGACAGACACGGGGAGAAGGAGGATATATGGGGGATGGGGATACGTGATGGGGGATGGGGGATACGTATCCAAGATGGGGGATACGTGGCTCAACCACACTACGAGCGAGAAGGATCTTGGAATTGTCGTCGATCACAAGCTGAATATGAGCCAACAATGTGATGTGGCTGCAAAAAAGGCAAATGCTATTTTGGGCTGCATTAATAGAAGCATCGCTTCCAAATCCCGGGAAGTACTAGTTCCCCTCTACTCAGCACTGGTTAGGCCTCATCTGGAGTACTGTGTCCAGTTCTGGGCACCACACTTTAAGAAGGATGCAGACAAGCTGGAGAGGGTTCAAAGGAGGGCAACAAAGATGATCAGGGGACTGGAAACAAAGCCCTATGAAGAGAGACTGAAAGAACTGGGCATGTTTAGCCTTGAGAAGAGAAGACTGAGGGGAGATATGATAGCACTCTTCAAGTACTTGAAAGGTTGTCACAGAGAAGAAGGCCAGGATCTCTTCTTGATCATCCCAGAGTGCAGGACACGGAATAATGGGCTCAAGTGACAGGAAGCCAGATTCCGGCTGAACATCAGGAAAAACTTCCTGAGTGTCAGAGCAATACGGCAATGGAACCAATTACCTGGGGAGGTGGTGGGCTCTCCCACACTGGAGGCCTTTAAGACGAGGCTGGACAGCCATTTGTCAGGGATGCTCTGACTTGGATTCCTGCATTGAGCAGGGGGTTGGACTCGATGGCCTTGTAGGCCCCTTCCAACCCTACTATTCTATGATTCTATGATTCTATGATTCTATGAGGGGGAAAGGGGAGGAGGTGAAGAAGCACATGTAAAGGTGGCCAGTTGTGATCTTGCATTTAAGATGGAAGCAGTTAGCCCCGTTTTAAAGGCAGGATTTTAGGCTGGTGTAGAGATGCCCTCAGAGTCTGTCACTAATGTACTCTATGTATGTATGCATTGCTTGACAAACTCCCTTGATGGTTCTTTACTGGCTATTTTTCCCCCAACTGAAGAGACTTAAAAGGAAAATGGAGCTCCAAATTGCCTACATGCTGTTTCTTGTGGGCCAGTAACTCAAACAGGCAGCTGAAGTAGACAAAAGAAAACTTTAGTAATGAACTTGACAATCTTTTAACAGGGAGGGAAAAGATCAATCCCAAGCCAGCAATATGTCAACTGCATGATCATATATAAGCTGTCAAAAGAACCAGGCAGATGAACTGTTCAGCTAACCCAGAAATTTCCATCCGGCCTACAAGAGAATTGAAGCTTAATTTAGGTCCTCAGCTCCACACAGGCCCAAGGCCGGAACTTGACAACTCAAGTCCAATCTCAGAGCCTGTCTGCCCCACAGAGAAGCAGTTAAAATTCACCCCCCCACTCCACTTTGCATAGGGAGCTCAGTGCTGTGGGGCTGTGGCTATTTTGCCACTCTGGAATTGTGGAAATGATAGTAATTTTTGATGAACCCCCATGGATTTCTGCCCACCCAACCAAGAACAACGAAATCCAGGAGAAAACATGCATCATATAAATATGTCCTGGGCCCTTCCATGTGGGGTGGGGCAGTGTTTGATGACTTGAGGGTTGATCATTTCTGGCTACACTCGAATTCCCCTGCCGGGGCCTGTATATTCAGCTCTTCTTCCGGTTCTGTCTGGTCGCTGACCTCGGAGGGAAGGTCTCTCTGTGTCACTGATGATTTCGCTGCTGCAGCTACTGCTGCTGCTCTGGATGGTGCCTCAGGCCACTCAGAGGATGCTGAGGACCATCTGCCTCTTGACCAGGCCTAAGGAACTGCAAGCCTATCCCAGCCCAGAAGTAGGGATGGCGGAGAATTTCTCCCCGAATCTTCGGGGGGCTGAGCGCCAATGCATTCAGCCCCCCGAAATCGGTGGTGAAATTCTCCGCCCCCCCGCCCCCGCCCCCCCCAGGATGGGACTTACCGTAGCCGAATGTCCTTCCCAGCGGCGGGTCCCGGTGGCGGTTCGGCGGGCTTTCGGCGGGGGCGGGGGCGGCAGCCGGTCTTTTGACCGGCTGCCGCTGCCGCCATTACAGCTGAAGTAAAAAACAACAACAACCCCGTGATAGGCTACATAATGATTAATGTAGCCTATCACGGCTAGATCTCCAAAGTCAGCCGTGATAGGCTACGTTAATCGTTACGTAGCCTATCACGGCTGACTTTGGAAAAAAAAAAAAGTGCGTACGCAAATGGCGGCCCCCATGGGGCGCCGCCATTTGAGTTCCTTATTTGTTCCCTGTAGTCTACGTAAAGATTTACGTAGACTACGGCGAAAATAAGGGCAACGCAAATAGCGTTGCCCTTATTTTTGCCGTAGTCTATGTAAATCTTTACGTAGACTACAGGGACCGAATAAGGAATGCAAATGGTGGCACCCCATGGGGGCCGCCATTTGCGTACGTGCTTTTTTTTTTTCAAAGTCACCCGTGATAGGCTACGTAACAATTAACGTAGCCTATCACGGCTGACTTTGCAAATCTAGCCGTGATAGGCTGCGTAAATTGTTACGTAGCCTATCACGGGGTCTTTTTTTTTTTTACTTTCATAGTTCGCGGCCGGGGAGACGGGGCGCTTCTCCCCGGCCTGAATTTCGGCTGGGCGAGGCGGGAAGCCTCCCCCCCTGGCCTGAATTTCGGCTGGGTGAGGTGGGATGGCTCCCCCCCCTTGCCTGAACTTCAGGGGGAGAAGCGAAGTGCCTCCCCCCCACCGTGAAGCAAGCTGTGAGACCAGGTAAGTGACTTCGTACATCCCTACCCAGGAGACCTCATTGTCGGAGGGAATTTACCAGTTGGCATGAATTATTATAAAGAGACTCAGGATTTCAGTGGTTTATGAGAGGGATCTGGGACCGATGTTTGCCTGCTTTGCTTGCAGGTTAGAGGGCTCCTTCCAGGCTGATCCTAATTTGGCTTCGACCTGTAATGAGAAGCAGAGACTTGGAGGTCCTTCTCCTGCTGCATAGCAACACAGGAAGCTGCAGTATACCAAGTCAGACCCTTGGTCCATCTAGCTCGGTATTGTCAACACTGACTGGCAGCAGCGGCTCTCCAGGGTTTCAGTCAGGAAGCTTTCCTGCCTTTTTTGGAGAAGTCAGGCATTGAACCTGGGACCTTCTGCATGCAAAGGATACATAGCTTGTGCTGTGTCACACTGAGCTATGTATGGTCCCATCCTAAGCCCGAGCATAATTCCTCTTTCCTTCTTTGGCTATGGTAGTGACACCGAAGCCCTGGGAACTATAATTTCCAGAGACTGTGGGAGCCAAGCTCTGCTCTTGCATCTACTGCTGCAAGGTGAAATATGTGGAACGGTGTGTGTGTGTGTGTGTGTGGTTCATAAGGCAGAGAAGGGGCACTTGGAAGCTGGGATTTGTGCATTCAACCAATAGGTTGGGAGGACACTTCATACTTTGTTCCATCAACATTGAAGTTGCTGGATTGTGTTCTCCTTGTACCTGAGTCTGGAATAAATAATTTTCAGAGTCTTGAGCCAGAAGCTGGCTTTGCAGTCTCCTCCTCCTCTGAATCGAGCTGAAGGTGGAGGTGACCTGGGGAGGGTTGGCCATCATATCTCCGCTTCCTTGCGAACTGGGAGAACAGGCGACCTGCCCCTAGAGGCTGCTTGGTGCAAGAAGGGTAGGCAGAGCAAAACAATGGTTGGGGTTCATGTCAAGAGTCTCGTAATGACCTACAAATGCCCACCTTTCCACCCCCTGCAGACTTCATGTAAGACAGGGGTGGGGAAGGTTGATTTCTGGGTGAGCTGAAGTAGATAAGCAAGCATTTCTGACTCACAGTTGGGTAATCATAGCAACAGCAAATGTCTCCCTCCCACCTGATATTAAATTATATTGTATCTTCACTCACCTCCCCAACATAACTCCCATCATTGCAGGATGATATTCAAGCACTACCAGCAAGTCCTGGCCTTGGCGTTCACCATGAAGGAGATCCAGAAGGACAGAATTCTCCTCCCCAACCACACCCTTGGCTTTCGCATCTATGACCACAGCAACATCGCAAGATGGATCCACTTGAACAGCCTGTCTCTGCTGTCCACATGGGGGCAGATGTGTCCTAATTATACATGGCACAGACATGATCAGCTGCCCTCCGTTATTGGGGGTCTCAACTCCAAATCCTCAAGGGAGATTGCTTCCTTAATGGGCATCTTCAAGATCCCACAGGTAAGGGGATTCATTTGGGGAGAGATGTGGGGGATCTGCAGAACTCAGGAACTCTAAGATGGAGAGGCCAATCTCTGAAACCATTTTCCCCCATGCAGTGCATGTGTTGCCTTGATTTTGGATGGGAGGAGTAGGAGGCCTTCTGACCTTGGCTGACCTGCCCCATGATAGACTTGGTTGTAGCCAGGAATCACAGGTGGCTATTGTTTGATTAGTCCCAGTCAGCAATGGGTCTGTTACATAAGAAAAAGTTTTGGATGGGGAGAAAAGAATGGAATCTTGTGACACCTTAAAGATTCACAAACAAACCACCTCCTAAAGAAGTACTAAATGAGGACAAGGAGATTGCAGAGAAGCTGCATGAATTCTTTTCATCTGTCTTCACTGCAGAAGATATAGGACAGATACCTGTGCCTGAATGGAGGTTTTCAAGAATGGAGTCTGAGGAACTGAGGCAAATAGTGGTGACAGAAGATGACGCTCTCAACCTTATTGATAAATTCAAAGCAAATGAATCACCAGGCCCTGATAGGGGTGAACGAAAGTCACTTACCTTTTCTCGCAGCTTTTTCACGGTGGGGGGGAGCGCTTCGCTGCTCCCCCCGCGAAGTTCAGGCTGGGGGGGGGAGGCTTCCCGCCTCGCCCGGCCGAAATTCAGGCCGGGGAGGAGGCTTCCCGCCTCGCCCGGCCGCGAACATGAAAGTAAAAAAAAAAAAAAAACAACGTCCCCTGATAGGCTACGTGACGATTCACGTAGCCTATCACGGCTAGATCTGGAAAGTCAGCCGTGATAGGCTACGTACATCGTCACGTAGCCTATCACGGGTGACTTAAAAAAAAAAAAAAGCGCGTACGCGAATGGCGGCCCCCATAGGGAGCCGCCATTCGCGTTCCTTATTTAGTTGCTGTTGTCTACGTCAATGTTTACGTAGACTACGGCGAAAATAAGGGCAACGCAAATAGCGTTGCCCTTATTTTCACCGTAGTCTATGTAAACATTGACGTAGACTACAGCGACCAAATAAGGAAGGGGAATGGCGGCTCCCTATGGGGGCCGCCATTATCCGTACACACTTTTTTTTTTTAAGTCACCCGTCATAGGCTACGTGACGATTCACGTAGCCTATCACGGCTGACTTTGCAAATCTTGCCGTGATAGGCTACGTGAATCGTCACGTAGCCTATCAGGGGACGTGTTTTTTTTTTTCTTTCATTGCAATGGCGGGGGCGGCAGCCGGTCGAAAGACCGGCTGCCGCTCCTGCCCTGCTCGAACACCGGACGAACCGCCAGCCGGACCCGCCGCCGGGAGGGACATTCAGGGAAGGTAAGTCCCGTCCCGGGGGGGGGGCGGGGGGCGGGGGGGCAGAGGATTTCTCCCCGAAACTTGTTCGGGGGGCCGAACACGTTGGCGCTCGGCCCCCCGAAGTTTCGGGGAGAAATTCTCCGCCATCCCTAGGCCCTGATGGTATCCATCCTAGCGTTCTCAAAAACCCCATATATGAAATTGCTGATCTTCTAACCAGAATATGCAACATGTCCCTAAGATCAGCCTCTGTACCAGTGTACTGGAAGATGGACAATATAATACCAATTTTTAAAATGGGATCCAGGGGGGATCCAGGAAATCCCAGGCCCACTAACTTAACGTTTATTCTGAGGAAATTGGTTGAAAGCATTATGAAAGATAAAATTAGCAAGCATATAGAAGGTCATGCCATGCTGGAAAAGAATCACCACAGCTTCTGCAAAGGTAAGTCCTGTCTCAGTTACCGTTTAGAGTTCTTTGAGAGTCTCAGTAGACATGTAGACAGGAGTGATCCAGTAGACATTGTCTACATGTACTTCCAAAAAGCTTTTGATGAATTCTCTCACAAAAGACTCCTGCGCAAACTTGGCAGTCATGGAATAAGAAGACAACACTTCTTATGGATCAGTAGCTGGTTAAAGAACAGAAAGCAGAAAGTGGGAATAAATGGTAAATTCTGCCATTGGAGGGATGTAAGTAGTGGGGTCCCACAAGGTTCTGTACTGGGACCAATGCTTTTTGAATTGTTCATAAAGGATCTGGAAGTAGGAGTGTGCAGTTAACTGTCCATGTTTGCCGATGACACCAACTTATTTAGGGTGGCTAAAACAAAAAGGGATTGTGAGGCGCTCAAAAAGAATCTCCCCTAACAGGGAGAATGGGCATCCAAATGGCATAGAATCATAGAATAGTAGGGTTGGAAGGGGCCTCCAAGGCCATTGAGTCCAACCGCCTGCTCAAGGCAGGAATCCAAGTCAGAGCATCCCCGACAGATGGCTGTCCAGCCTCATCTTGAATGCCTCCAGGGTTGGAGAACCCACCACCTAGGGATGTACGAAAGTTCCGCCACGGATCTCAGGGAGGCCGAATGCCAGCGCATTTGCCCCCCTGAAATCGGTGGCGGAACGGCCCGCCACAACCCCCGGGACTGGACTTACCTTGGGTGATCTTCCTGGTGGCAGCAGCTCCGGCGGCGGCTGCGGCGGCCGGTCTTCCGACCGGCTGCCGCCGCTGCCATTTCCAGGTTAAAAAAAACCAAAAAAATGTGATAGGCTACGTAAAGATTTACGTAGACTATCACAGCTAGATTTTAAAGAAACACCGTGATAGGCTACGTAAATGTTTACATAGCCTATCACGGCTGATTTAAAAAAACAAACAAAACACGCATACACAAATGGCAGTGGCCATGGCCGCCGCCATTTGCGTTCCTTATTTCGGCACGTCTTAGTCTACATAAACATTTACGTAGACTAAGATGGCGAAAATAAGGGGAATGCAAATAGAGTAGATGCTACGCTATTTGCGTTCCCCTTATTTTTGCCATCTTAGTCTACGTAAATGTTGACGTAGACTAAGACGTGCCAAAATAAGGAACGCAAATGGTGGCGGCCATGGCCGCCACCATTTGCATATGCACATTTTTTTTTTTAATATATCAGCCGTGATAGGCTACATAAACATTTATGTAGCCTATCATGGCTGACTGCAGGGACGCAAACGGTGGTGGCTACAGCCACCATTTGCGTCCCTGCTATCCAGTGGCCATATGTCCGGCTGCTGGCGGAGCCAGCCGGCAGTTCCGCAGAATCGCTGTGGAGCACAGCCGGCTGGCCAGGATTCCAGGGGGGGAGGAATGGAGCACCTCCCCCCCATCCAGGATTCCGGGGGGAGGGACGGAGCACCTCCACCCCCACCATCAGCATAATCCCCGAAAGGTAAGTGATTTTCGTACATCCTTACCACCACCTCCCTAGGTAATGGATCCATTGTCGTATTGCTCTAACAGTCAGGACGTTTTTCCTGATGTTCAGCTGGCATCTGGCTTCCTGTCACTTGAGCCCATTATTCTGTGTCCTGCACTCTGGGATGATCGAGAAGAGATCCTGGCCTTCCTCTCTGTGACAACCTTTCAAGTACTTGAAGAGCGCTATCATATCTCCCCTCAGTCTTCTCTTCTCCAGGCTAAACATGCCCAGTTCTTTCAGTCTCTCTTCATAGGGCTTTGTTTCCAGTCCCCTGATCATCTTTGTTGCCCTCCTCTGAACCCTCTCCAGTTTGTCTGCATCCTTCTTAAAGTGTGGTGCCCAGAACTGGACACAATACTCCAGATGAGGCCTCTAGGGATGTACGAAAGTCACTTACCTTTTACGAAATTTGATTTGCGGTGGGGGGGAGTCGCTCCATCCCTCCCCCCGAAATTCTGGCCGGGGGGGGAGGCGCCCCGTCCCTCCCGCCGCGAATCTTGCCAGCTGCGTCTGCAAATGGCGGCGGCCATAGCTGCCACCGTTTGCGTCCCTGCAGTCAGCTGTGATAGGCTCCGTAAATGTTTACATAGCCTATCACGGCTGAGTTAAAAACAAAAACAAAAACTGTGCGTACGCAAAAAAAAACCACACAAAAAAACCCTGCGCGTACGCGCGTGCGTTCCTCATTTTGGCACGTGTAGTCTACGTAAACATTTACGTAGACTACAGCGAAAATAAGGGGAATACTATTTGCGTTCCCCTTATTTTCGCCGTAGTCTATGTAAATGTTTACGTAGACTGCACGTGCCAAAATAAGGAACGCAAATGGCGGCACCCATGGGCGCCGCCATTTGCGTACATGCGGTTTTTGTTTTTACTCAGCCGTCATAGGCTACATAAACATTTACGGAGCCTATCACGGTATTTTTTAAAATATCTAGCCGTGATAGGCTATGTAAATCTTTACGAAGCCTATCACGTTTTGTTTTGTTTTTAACTTGGAAATGGCGCCGGAGCCGCTGCCGCCAGGGAGATTCGCCCAAGGTAAGTCCTGTCCCGGGGGGGGTGGCAGACTGTTTCGGCACCAATTTCGGGGGGCCGAATGCTCTGGCATTCGGCCTCCCCGAGATTCGTGGCGAAATTCTCTGACATCCCTAGGCCTAACCAGTGCTGAGTAGAGGGGAACTAGTACTTCCCGGAATTTGGAAGCTATTCTTCTATTATTGCAGCCCAAAAGAGCATTTGCCTTTTTTACAGCCACATCACATTGTTGGCTCATCTTCAGCTTGTGATCGACAACAATTCCAAGATCCTTCTCGCTTGTAGTGTTGTTGAGCCACGTATCCCCCATCTTGTAACTGTGCATTTCGTTTCTTTTTCCTAGGTGCAGAACTTGGCATTGATCCCTATTAAATGTCATTCTGTTGTTTTCTGCCCAGCACTCCAGTCTATCCAGATCACTTTGAATTTTGTTTCTGTCTTCCAGTGTATTAGCTATCCCACCGAATTTGGTGTCATCTGCAAATTTGATCAGCATTCCCTGCACCTCCTCCTCCAAGTCATTAATAAAAATTTAATGAGGCAAATGAGGTTCAGTGTAGGCAAATACAAAGTGATGAATGTTGGGACAAAAAAGCCCAACTTCAAGTATAACGTGATGGGCTCCGAGGTAGCAGTGACCAACCAACAAAAAGATGCTGGGGTTGAGGTGGACAGCTTGATGAAAGTGTCAACTCAGAGTGTGCCTGCTGTAAAAAAAGGCAAACTCCATGTTTGGCATAGTTAGAAAAGGAATTGAGAATAAAACTAGCAATAAAGGATATTGTAGAGCTGGGAAAAGTGCAGAAAAGGGCAACTAAAATGATCAAGGGGCTGGAGCATCTCCCCCATGAGGGAATGTTGGATGGGGAGATATTTTTCTTCCTCTCTCAAAATACTAGAACCCAGGGTCATCCCATAAGGCTGATTGGTGGGAGATTCAAGACAGATCAAAGGAAAGGCTTCTTTACAGTGCATAGTCAAACTATGGAATTTGCTACCACAACATGTAGTGATGGCCACCAATTTAGATGGCTTTACGAGGGGGTTGGACAAACTCCTGGAGGACAAGCAATCAATGGCTACTAGTCCTGATAGCTATGTGCTCCCTCCAGTACCAGAGGCAGTATTCCTACATAGACCCAGGTGACAGCCGGTTTGTCACTATGTGAAAAGAATGGTGGCCTAGACGGACCCTTGGCGTGAGGCAGCATGGCTTTCCTTCTGTACTTGTGTTCTTGAACAAGGTGATGCAAGACTGCTTGTTGATTTTGCTGCAATTCATTAATCCCTCCAGTGACTGTGGGAACTTGAACCCACAATGATATAACATTTGTCGGAGTTGTATGTATTGGGACTAAGGATGGACAAAAGTCCCTTACCTGGTCCCGTAGCTGTTTTCGGTGGGGGGGGAGGCACTCCGTTTCTCCCCCTGAAATTCTTGGTGGGTGGGGAGGTGCCCCATCCCTCCCCGCCAAAATTCTGGCCGAGGGGGAGCGCCCCGTCTCCCCGGCCGCGAAAGAAAAAAGTAAAGTGTAAAAAACCCCCCAAAACGTGATAGGCTAGGTAAAGATTTATGTAGCCTATCACGGCTAGATTTTCAAAGTCAGCCATGATAGGCTATGTAAATCTCTACATAGCCTATCACGGCTGACTTTGAAAAAAAAAAAAGCGCTAATGCATTTGCGTACGCGCTTTTTTTTTTTTCAAAGTCAGCCGTGATAGGCTACGTAAAGATTTACGTAGCCTATCATGGCTGACTTTGAAAATCTAGCCGTGATAGGCTACATAAATCTTTACCTAGCCTATCACTTTTTTTTTTTTTTACACTTTACTTGGAAATGGCGGTGGCGGCAGCCGGTTGGAAGACCAGCCGCCGCCGCCACCGAAACGCTGCTGAACTGCCGCTGGGACCTGCCGCCGCGAGGGACATTCGCGCAAGGTAAGTCCCATCCCGGGGGGGGGCAGGGGGGTGTCGGAGAATTTTCCCACCAATTTTGGGGGTGAATCTCCTGGAGATTCGTGGAGAAATTCTCCGACATCCCTAATTGGGACACATTTCCGAATAAAAGAGCTTCTGTTTCAGCCACACATCTTGGGATGAAAACGGAAAGTGTTCCGAGTAGAGGAACTTACGGGGTTTCTGATTAAGACCCACTAACATTATGTCACATTTCCCTTTTTGTGTGTCCTAATGGATTTGACACACAATGGAACTGTTTGACCAAACTATTGTACTTGGGGAGGGACCCTAAATCCCCACCACACTTACAAAGAGTTCTATTGCTTCAGTATAGCAACATGGGCCTCTTCAGGATGATGGCTATAAACTGTGCCAAGGTTACCTCCATGGCAGCCCTGACTTTTGGGTTGATATCCACAGTGGGGGGGGGGGGCTTAAAGAGAGCTTCATTTCCTATTAGATGCCTATGTTCCTAATGGATCTTTGCCTTCTGGATCGCACTTCATGCATCTGAAGTCGGCTGTAGTAGTCCATGGAAGATTATGCCATTAAAAATGTGTCAGTCCTTAAAGGAGCACAAAATTCACTGCAGTGGTCTAACAAGAAAATCCTTCTTTCAGCTTGGTTATGGTTTGGCTGACTCTGTTCAGGGAGAAAAAAACAGAATTTTCTTCCTTCTACTGGATTGATAGTAACGAACTTGCTCAATATGTGGGCCTTGTCCAGCTGCTCCTGCATTTCCATTGGAACTGGATTGGTCTGGTTGCCTTAACTGAGGAAAGTGGTGAAAATTTCATCCAGACACTCACACAAATGCTCAGGCAGAAGGACATCTGTGTGGCCTTCACTGACATGTTTAAGCCAACAAACCCTCTCCTTATACAACAAGCACTATCTGGATCTATTCCTAGTGCGTGGTTTGAACCCCAAGTGATTATTGTCTTTGGGGACACCAATGTTTTACACATATTAAGAGTCCTCTTGGCTATTTATGAAGAAAAGATGAAGACCCCATTTAGAAAGGTTTGGATCCTGACAGCCCGTTGGGAAACTTCTGCTAAAGGCCAAAAATTAAAGCAGGCCAAATTCTTCCATGGTGTTTTGCACTTCAGAGTCCACAGCAGGGATGTGCCAGAACTCACACATTTTCTCTGGGCTTTAAATCCACACCGACCACAAGGAGATGTATTTCTCCAAAAATGGTGGGAATACACATTTGAATGTCAGTTTCTGAAATCAGGAGAAATCTCTCCGTGGGGATGGGGGAGCTGCACTGGGGAGGAGAAGGTACGGGACCTGCCAAGCCATATGCTTGAAATGACGATGTCCAGTTATAGCTACAGCATCTACACGGCTGTCTATTCCATGGCGTTACATGCCGTGTCCTCATCTGGATCCAAACATGCATTGAGAGGGGGAGGCAAGAGGTTGCTGAATCTTCAGCCATGGCAGGTAATGTCCTCGTCGAGAGTTGGCAATCTTATCAAAGGTTCCTTGGTGGTTTCTCAGTGGTCTGATCCTGGAAGCAAAGGGCGAGCCTAGGAGATGGGCTGTTGGTCTAGTCTAAAGATACCAATAGAGACATTCCACAGAGATATTCTTCCATGCCCATCAGCTCCCTTAAAGAGCACTAGGAAGTGAATAAAAGGCAGTGGAGAGCAATGGTGCTTCTGCGATAATCATGTATTTAAAACTGCAGCTACTGAGGAGGAAGGATCAAGCAAGCTCTCATCCCAAATGCAAAGTATTCTACTCCCCACCCCCCATCTCCAGGAGCAAACAACAGGCCACTCCTCCCCGCTCCCTGCCCCACGTTCATTCTTGCCAGGCAGCATGAGAACACCTCAGGTGTTGTTCGCCTTGATGGCACCACCCTTCTTCCTCCTGCACACAGGCAAGGATACGAGCATGGCTTCTGGGAAGTAGACACCAACGAAAGAAGGCCAAACCACTGGGCAAGTGCATGCGAGCAATTAGTGCCTATGAGCCCATCTTAATGCATCTTCAGTGTTGAACCAAACAATGGAGTCAAGGAAAAAGGAGAAGTCTCCTAACGTGATGGCAGTCACAGAATGTCAGAAGACACCAGAACTCACTCACAATTACCCTGTTTATAATTCTCTCTTCCATTTCATATTCTTGCCTCTTTGAGGAACGTCCAGTTTAACAACAGTGCTGGAGATGAAGTCTCTTTCTTTAAAAAGGAAGAGAGATACGATCTTGTGAACTTGATTTTCTTCCAATGGATCTTTTGCTCACACCAAAGTTGGACAGGTGGATCCAGAAGCTCCGCCTGACCAGGACTTCACCATTCACTCTGATGCAGTCGTGTGGGCTACAGAGGTGGGTTTGAAGTGAATGTCATGGAGGCAACAAAGAATGTTGTAGTTCTATCACTTGAGAATCATTATGATGTTTCTAAGTAACCTGCAGAAATCCAGAAAAGATTCAGACTTTCTAAATTGGTGATCCTATCCATTGTGTAATGGGAAACTCTGTTGGGTAACTCTGTCCTATTTTGTGCAATATCCATTGCATGTAAACCCTCAACTATTTCTCTCTTCCCTTTTAGGTTTCTCCCTCTGCGAGGTGTGTGGAGCGGTGCTCTCCAGGGCACCAGAGAAAAGTTCCAGAGGGGAAGCCGGTTTGCTGCTACAGGTGTGATCGTTGTCCAGAAGGGACGATCTCTAACCGGACAGGTAGCTCAAGCATTCAGAGCAAACTGGGGTTAGCATGGGAAGATCATGGGCAAGGAGAAGACAGGGCCATTTAACCTATGCATATTTTCTCCATAAGAACCATTGGGGGTTGCATAACTCGGTGGTTTACTGTTTTGCAGACAATTCACAATTTCCTGAAGGAACCTTCTATTTAAATAATAAAGAATAATAATATCCTTAGATAGTTGCATTGGCTTTCCATGCACAGTGTTTTAAACACCATGTTTCCAATTTCGGTTGTTTGGGCATTAGACATGAAGCTGAGCGGTGATCAGTTCTTGTAGCAACTGGAGCATGATACTCCAATGTCAAAGAAACTGCTGTTTAATCTATATTGATTTCTGTCACCTATTTCCCAGCCTCTGCACCAACACATCTCCTCTGAAGAAAGTGCGTCATCTGAAGCAAATGACAGATATTTATTTATTTATTTGCCCATTCAGAAGGCACTGGAGGTGACAGGCTGTGGTGATGTTCTTACTATGGATGTACGGATTGTACTCATCCTCGTTTGCCTGTGGGTCCCCGGGGGGGGGGAGGCAATCCAGTCTTCCCCCCGGAATCCTTGCCATCCAGCTCCTCTCTGCAGCGGGTCTGAGGAGCCGCCGTCTGGCTCCAGCCCCTGCTGGACTTTGGCTGCGGCCGGTCTGCGGACATAAATGGCGTCCGCTGTAGCAGACGCCATTTGCGTCCCTGCCTTTTGCTGTGGTAGGCTACATAAATCGTTATGTAGCCTATCATGGCAAAAGGCAGGGACGCAAATGACGTCCGCTATGCCGGATGCCATTTGTGTCCGAAGACAGGCAGCAGCGGCCAACAACAGCTGGCAGTGGATGGATGGTGGCAAGTAGGATCTGGCCAGAACGGATTCCCCTGGGTGGCGGAGGTGAGTCTTTCATTCCTCCATGGACTCCAGGCAGCTGGATCCTTAGAATCCGGCCTCATTGGAGTCTGTGGTGGAATTCTCCACCATCCCTAGTTCTTACACTTAACAGTTTTTAATTTCTAGTTACAGACTTTAGGTTTTTCTTCTTGCAGAATATTGAAGACGGGTCTGCTAGTGTGGGCTATTCTACACAGGTGAAAAGGAGCATTTTGTACCTTTCCTGACTCTGGTCTTATGCAATATGTTGTTAAAACTTAAAGAGAAAATACTAAAAGGGATGTTGCATGCTTACATGTACAGGAAGCTAGGGAACTGATATCTCCATCTCCTTCTTTGTGGGCTCCACCATCCCCATGTTAAGAACATCTATGTCATGTTTGAGATACTTTTGCTCATTCCAGATGCAGATCACTGTGACCCATGCCCAGAAGACCAACATCCAAACAGGAACCAAGACCACTGTTTCCCCAAGAAGACCCACTTCCTTTCCTATCAAGAGACACTGTGGTTCCTTTTAGCTTCTCTGGCTCTTTTCCTCTCTCTGATTACATCTGTAGCGTTGGCCACCTTCATTCTACACCGTGACATGCCTATCGTCAAAGCCGACAACCGAGACCTCACCTATGTCCTCCTCCTCTGTTTCTTCTGCTGCCTTCTATTCATCGGTCGCCCCACAAAGGTCACGTGTCTTCTACGTCAAACTGCTTTTGGCATCATCTTTGCAGTTGCCATTTCTTCCGTCTTGGCAAAAACTGCCACAGTGCTTATGGCCTTCATGGCCACCAAGCCAGAAATCATCGCCAGAAAACTCTTGGGGAGACAATTAACAAACTCCATTGTCCTGGCCTGTCCCCTCATCCAAGCAATTATCTGTGCTTTCTGGCTGGTGACCTCTTCCCCATTCCCAATCTTGGACTTCCATTCCCTGGCTGGAGAAATCATCGTCGAATGTAATGAAGGCTCAGTCACTATGTTTTACACTGTCCTGGGTTACATGGGTTTTCTGGCTGTCGTCAGGTTCATGGTGGCTTTCCTCGCCAGAAAACTGCCTGACACCTTCAACGAAGCCAAGTTTATCACCTTCAGCATGCTGGTGTTTTGCAGTGTTTGGGTCTCCTTTGTGCCCAGCTACCTGAGCACCAAGGGAAAGTCCATGGTGGCTGTGGAGGTCTTCTCCATCTTGTCCTCTGGGGCTGGTCTGCTGGGTTGCATCTTCCTCCCCAGATGCTACATTATAGTGCTGAGGCCCAGTCTCAACTGTAAAGATAATCTAATCAGGATAAGGACTTAAGGTGTCTATCACTTTGAAACATGCCCTGCTACTCTAGTTTCCTGTCAAGTACACGTGTAAGAAGGCCAATAACATTGTAAAATGTGCTGAATTTAGGGATGTATGAAAGTGACTTACCTTTCCGTGGATTATGTTGATGGTGGGGGGGAGGCGTTACGTCCCTCCCCCTGGAATCCTGGCCGGGGGAGGGAGGCGCTCCGTTCCTCCCCCCCGGAATCCTGGCCGGCTGGCTGTGCTCCGCAGCGATTCTGTGGAGCCACTGGCTGGCTCCGCCAGCAGCCGGACATCTGGCCGCTGGCTAGCAGGGATGCAAATGGTGGCGGCCGTAGCCACCGCTGTTTGCATCCCTGCAGTCAGCTGTGATAGGCTACGTAAATGTTTACGTAGCCTATCATGGCTGATTTAAAAAAACCAACAAAAATGCGCGTATGCAAACGCGCGTATGCAAACGCGCGTATGCATTTGCGTTCTTTATTTTGGCACATCTTAGTAGCCTAAGATGGCAAAAATAAGGGGAACGCAAATAGTGTAGCGTCTACGTAACCTATCACAGTGTTTTTTTAAAATCTAGCCGTGATAGGCTACGTAAATCTTTACGTAGCGTATCATGTTTTTTTGTTTTTGTTTTAAACTGGAAATGGCGGCGGCAGCCGGTCGGAAGACCGGCCGCCGCCACCGCCGCCGTGCCACCGCTGGAGCTGCCACCACCAGGAAAATCCGCCCAAGGTAAGTCTCATCCCAGGGGGTGGCGGGGGGGTGGCGGGCCATTCTGCCACCGATTTCGGGGGGCCGAATGTGCTGGCATTCGGCCTCCCCGAGATCCGTGGCGAAACTTTTGTACATCCCTAGCTGAATTATTCCTTAATCATAGAATCATAGAATCATAGAATCATAGAATCATAGAATCATAGAATCATAGAATCATAGAATCATAGAATCATAGAATCATAGAATCATAGAATAGTAGGGTTGGAAGGGGCCTACAAGGCCATCGAGTCCAACCCCCTGCTCAATGCAGGAATCCAAGTCAGAGCATCCCTGACAATTGGCTGTCCAGCCTCGTCTTGAAGGCCTCCAGTGTGGGAGAGCCCACCACCTCCCCAGGTAATATGTTCCATTGTCGTATTGCTCTTACAGTCAGGAAGTTTTTCCTGATGTTCAGCCGGAATCTGGCTTCCTGTCACTTGAGCCCATTATTCCGTGTCCTGCACTCTGGGATGATCAAGAAGAGATCCCGGCCTTCTTCTCTGTGACAACCTTTCAAGTACTTGAAGAGTGCTATCATATCTCCCCTCAGTCTTCTCTTCTCAAGGCTAAACATGCCCAGTTCTTTCAGTCTCTCTTCATAGGGCTTTGTTTCCAGTCCCCTGATCATCTTTGTTGCCCTCCTCTGAACCCTCTCCAGTTTGTCTGCATCCTTCTTAAAGTGTGGTGCCCAGAACTGGACACAGTACTCCAGATGACGCCTAACCAGTGCTGAGTAGAGGGGAACTAGTACTTCCCGGGATTTGGAAACGATGCTTCTATGAATGCAGCCCAAAATAGCATTTGCTTTTTTTGCAGCCACATCACATTGTTGGCTCATATTCAGCTTGTGATCGACAACAATTCCAAGATCCTTCTCGCTTGTAGTGTGGTTGAGCCACATATCCCCCATCTTGTAACTGTGCATTTGGTTTCTTTTTCCTAGGTGCAGAACTTGGGATTTGTCCCTATTAAATGTCATTCTGTTGTTTTCTGCCCAGCGCTCCAGTCTATCCAGATCACTTTGAATTTTGTTTCTGTCTTCCAAAGTATTAGCTATCCCTCCCAATTTGGTGTCATCTGCAAATTTGATCAGCATTCCCTGCACCTCCTCCTCCAAGTCATTCATAAAAATGTTGAAGAGCACTGGGCCCAGGACTGAGCCCTGCAGTACCCCACTCGTTACCTCTCCCCAGTTGGAGAAGGTCCCATTGATAAGCACTCTTTGAGTCCGATTCTGTAGCCAACTGTGGATCCACATGATCGTTGTTTCATCTAGCCCACTTTGAGCTAGTTTGCTCATCAGGATATCATGGGGCACTTTGTCGAAAGCTTTGCTGAAGTCGAGGTATATGATGTCTACAGCATTCCCACGGTCTACAAGGGAGGTTACTTGATCAAATAATGAGATCAGATTTGTCTGGCAGGACTTGTTTTTGACAAATCCATGTTGGCTTCGAGTAATCACGGCATTGTTGTCAAGGTGCTTCCAGATGGATTGCTTTATCATTTGCTCCAGAATTTTCCCAGGGATTGATGTCAGACTGACTGGTCTGTAGTTCCCAGGTTCCTCCTTTTTACCGTTTTTGAAGATAGGGACAACGTTAGCCCTCCTCCAGTCATCTGGCACTTCCCCCGTCCTCCATGATTTCTCAAAGAGAATAGACAGCGGTTCTGAGAGTTCTTCTGCCAGTTCCTTTATGACTCTAGGATGCAGTTCATCTGGCCCTGGAGATTTGAACTCATTCAAAGTAATGAGGTGTTCCTTGACCATATGCCTATCGATCTCAAGCTGCAATCCTGCCCCTTCAGCCTGTACTTCGCCTTTGCCAGGGGGGTCATAGACCCTCTTTTGGGAGAAGACTGAGCCAAAGTAGGAATTGAGCACCTCTGCCTTTTCTTTGTCATCTGTTATCATTTTGCCATCCTTACTTAATAGCTGAACCACCATTTCTTTCCTCTGCCTTTTACTATGCACGTAGCTGAAGAAAGCCTTTTTGTTGTTTTTAACATCCCTTGCTAACCTCAGCTCATTCTCAGCTTTAGCCTTCCTGATGCCATCCCTGCAATTCTGTGCTATCTGCCTGTACTCTTCCTTTGTTACTTGGCCTTCTTTCCACTTCCTATATGTGTCCTTTTTTGTTTTCAGGTCATCCCTAAGCTTTTTGTGAAGCCACATTGGCTTCTTCTGTTGTCTTCCACCTTTTCTTCTTGTTGGAATTGCTTGTGATTGTGCCTTGAGAATTTCCTTTTTTAAAAGCTCCTACCCATCTTGGACTCTTTTTCTCGCTAGCATCGCTTGCCATGGGACCTTACTGATCATTGTTCTGAGTTTATTAAAATCAGCTTTCCTAAAATCCAGGGTACGCATTTGACTACACTCGGCTTTTGCTTCCCTTAGAACCAAGAACTCAACAACATGGTCGCTTTCCTCCAGAGTTCCTGTAACTGCTACTTTATCCACTAAGTCATCTCTGTTGGTTAGCATCCAGTCAAGGATAGCCGATCCTCTAGTTCCTTCCTCTACTTTCTGTAGGAGGAAGTTATCCGCCACACAAGTCAGGAATTTCCTGGAGGGGCCATGTTTTGCAGAATTTGTCTCCCAACAAATATTGGGGAAATTGAAGTCCCCCATTACTACTACATCATGCTTCCTTAAAACATTGGCTATTTGCTTTTCAAAAGTTTCATCCTTGTCTTCTCCTTGATTGGGTGGCTGGTAGTAGACTCCGACCACCAGGTTCCTTTTATTCTTTGCTCCATTAATTTCAACCCAGATGCTCTCGATGGGGCTACCAAGCTCCTCCTCCTGTATTTCTGTGCAGAGATATGTATTTTTCACATACAGTGCAAACCCACCTCCCTTTCTGTTCCTCCTGTTCTTTTTGAACAAGTTATATCCTTCAATTGCTGTATTCCAGTCATGAGAGTCATCCCACCAAGTCTCAGTTATACCTATCAGGACATAATTTCCCTCTTGTATTAAGAGTTCAAGTTCGTTCTGTTTGTTTCCCATACTCTGGGCATTAGTATATAGACATTGAAGACCATGTGCTTCATAGTCTGGCTTTCTTCCTACATGTGTCTGAAGACTATTATTGGGCGCTATCAGAGCTGTTCTCTCCATTGCAGTGCATGCGCCTACGTCCATTGTTACCCCCAACATTACATCTCCCTTCCCTGTGGGATTCAGTTTAAAGCCCTCCTGATGAAGTTCTTCATGCTGTGGCCAAACACATTCTTCCCATCCTTTGTGAGGTGCAACCCATCCCTAGCCAGCAGCCCATCTTCCAGGAAGTATAGCCCGTGGTCCCAGAATCCAAATCTCTCTCGTCGGCACCACCTTTGTAGCCAGTCATTCACCCAGAGTATTTTTCGTTCCCTTTCTATCCCTCTTCTAAGTACTGGAAGGATGGATGAGAAAACTATTTGGCCCCAAAGTTCTTGAGTTTCCTTCCCAAAGCTTCAAAGTCTGATGTGATCTCTTCGTAGCTCCGCTTGGCGGTATCATTTGTTCCCACATGGATGAGAAGAAAGGGATACCTGTCAGTGGGCTTTATGAGTGCAGGCAACCTTTCAGTCACATCTCTAATCTGTCCTCCTGGGAGACAACATACCTGGCGAGTCCATGGGTCTTCGCGACATACTTGGTTCTCGATCCCACGCAGCAAGGAGTCTCCCACTACTACCACTCTTCTCTTCTTCTTCTTGTAGGCCTGGGTTTCATCGCCTCTGTTTGACTGACCTTTAGCCTCTTGCTCACTCTCATGCAGGTTCCCCTGTGATTCTTCCTCTGCGGGCTGTCCTCCAATCTCATCCGCAAGTACCTGGAATCGGTTCCACAGCTCCACCGCTTCCACTGGTGCAGAGTGGCGTCTAGTTCTTCTTCTCCTAACTGTCACCCTTTTCCAAGGAGTATCCTGTATTCCATTTTTCTTCACCTCAGCATTTGCCACTGCCTCATCTTGCTGTTGCTCTTCAAGCTTCTGGTCTGCCCTTTGCTGCTGTAGTTCCCCCATTCTGTCCAAGAACTCTTCGTGTTCTCTTATTCCCCGGAGGGTCGACAGTCGCCGCTCCAGTCCACTTACTTTTTCCTCCAGCAGCGTGATCAACTTGCACTTGTTGCAGGTGTAGGCCATGTTGTTCTCAGGCAAGAAAACAAACATTGCACACACTTTGCAGGTCACCACCACTGGAGAGTCTTGTCCTTCCATAGCCTCTTTTCCCTTTTTGTGTCTAGCTTTGTGATTGTTCTAGACTAGCCTGTGCCTGCTCCTCTACTCAGTAGAGGTTAAAAGCAGAGTCCCACTGGTGTGAAAGTGTGTGTTACAAGACAAATAAATGGAAAAAAGTTAGTTAAAATAAAAAAAAAATAATTTAAAAAAATGTTAGGGGCCTCCCCCTTGACCTCCCCTGCCGAGCTCCCCTGGCCAACTCCTGTTTGCTCCCCCTGTTCGCTCGCTCTGTTCGCTCGCTCTCTGGGAGCTTGCCTGCTTCTGTAGTCCCTGGACCAGCTGGAGCAGCTTGCTCTGCTCTGCTCTGCTCAGCTGGGAGGCAGGAAACAGACTCATTATGAGGTCCTTTCTTTAATTATGAGGTCCTTTCCACACTGGGCTTTTGCTCTTTCCCACTCAACTGGAAGTGGACTTAAAAGGTTGTCTGTATGGCACTATATTCCTCCTACACATCTTTCCATCATATAATTCTTTAAAAAATCATGCCATGACACTATCAGCAATTAGTGTTACATATCATGCATTATAGGTACAACAGAGAGTTGCAATGTGGTTCAGGGTTAGGCTCACTTCGGAGATACTCTAAATTGTACGGATCTCATTTCCCCCATAAGGAGAACGTTCTTCTCTCCTCCATGCCATTCTCCCTCCTTCTCACTGGATTGGTCTTGGGGAGGGTAGGTTTCATTTAATTTTATTGGCCGCTGTTGAGGCATTTGGAACTTGAGTTCCTTCGAAGAGGAAACATGGCGGGATAGAAATGTAATACTAAATAAAAATGAATAAAATAAATTGTTCTCATGTTTCAGTACTTCTCCAAGCCATAGCGTTGCCCTTATTTTCGCCGTAGTCTACGTAATCTTTACGTAGACTACAGCGACCAAATAAGGAACGCGAATGGTGGCTCCCTATGGGGGCCGCCATCAGCTGTACGCACTTTGTTTTTTTAAAGTCACCCGTGATAGGCTACGTGACGATTTACGTAGCCTATAATGGCTGACTTTGCAAATCTAGCCGTGATAGGCTACATTAATCATCACGTAGCCTATCACGGGGGCATTTTTGTTTTTTACTTTTCTTGGAATGGCGGCGGTGGCAGCCGGTTGAAAGACTGGCTGCCGCCCCTGCCCCTGTCAAAGCCCTGCCGAACCACCGCTGCGACCCGCCACCGGGAGCGACATTTGGGAAAGGTAAGTCCCATCCCGGGGGTGGGGAGAATTTCTCCCCAAAACTACTTCGGGGGGCCGAATACATTGGCACTCGGCCCCCCGAAGTTTTGGCGAGAAATTCTCGGACACCCTTAGAGATTGGTTAAATATTGAGGGGGAAAGGGCAGTTAACAGGAAAAAAAGAAGAAAACTTAGTCATGCAAACATGTTCCTGAAAGCCTGTGTTGCCTCCCTTTGGTGCCCATCATTTGTGAACAAAAGTATAGGGTCCTTATTTTAGAGACTGATGTTTTCCTATTCCTTTCTACTGTCGTTGATGGAATTGATTTTTTAAAATGCAATTTCCTTATTTTAAAAATATTTTTTTATTAGCATAATGCAAGTCTGTGGGTGTCTCATCATGTGGACCTCGGAATGTGTGAGTGTGGTGGGGAGCGGAATCACTGCTGTGTGGAGAAGCCCAAGCAGCAGCAGATTCTAAGTGGTGCATTTCTGGGACCTCTGTGTGTGTGTGAACGTGGTCAAGCGGCACAGATGTTAAAAGAAAAAGGGTTACAACAGAAATTACAAAGCACTCTTCAGAGGTCCTATTTTTGCCAGAGACGCATCTAACTAAGTGATATAAGGCAATATTAAAACACCCATATTTTGGACAACAATTTACTGCCTCAGGCTCTAGCTGCCAAATTGGAGCTGAACTTAACCCAGCAGCCTCTGATCAGTGACAGTGGTGGAGGAGGGGGAGAGCAGCCTGCGTTCCGTTCATTGTGTGTGAGAGAGAGCTGGTTAGAGTTGGTTACGAAAGAAGATGGTGCATGAGGAGCAGCGTTCTTTTTGGGCGCTGCTGTTTGTTTTAATTCTTAAATTAATTTTGACATTTTTATCACCTCGCTTGACACCTCACTTGACAGTTTCATCACCTCACTTGACTCTCAAATTATGAAGTTTGTATTGGAAAAGTTACACCTGGGGTTTACTTAGAGGTCCCCCACCCCACTTATAGGTTGGATGCAGCACTGCTGAATCAGTCACCCTGGAGATCATGATCTCCTGCCCACCTCCAAACAGAGTAAGATTGTGTGTTCTTTTTCACCACTGGAGAATCAGCTTCCAACATTAGTTGTTCGTCAAGATCTGCCTTCTGCTAGGCACTCTCCAAGCCATTCAGTTGACATTCAAGACCAGGAGACCTTTCAGTCTTCCAAGGAGCTAGTTACTTTGAAGCTGTCAACTGGTTTTGCTCCAAAACCCCCCTCAGCCCTCTGCTTTGTTGCTATGAAAACAACCAAGCCCTGAAGACTGGCAGGCCTTTAGATATTTAAATTTAAATGAATTTTGTTCTCCAGAAACAACTGCTATCCATCGACGTAGCACAACATTAATGAAGGTTGAAGTGGATTTAGTCGCTCAGGATCAGGTAGAGAACCCCTTGTCAGTAGGTCCTAAAACTAGGCAGATACAAGCGGAAGTTAACATAGTGCCCCTCAAAGAGAATATATATTTAAAAAGGAAGATCCATTGTATGGGTTCAAATGGGGCACTTGCCTCCTCTAGTAATAGATGAGAGTTGATGTCTCCAATATACTGTAAGGCCATGCTGTAAATCTGTGTTTTTTTATAGGATGGTGATGCATTGTGGATTGGCAAATTAATCCTTTTATGAGTAGCTTTCTCTCAGGGATTGTGAAGGATTGCTGGTTTCACCCCAACAACCCTGCAAGGTAGACCAGGCCAAACCCGGCTACAAGATTAACCTAAATTAACCCAGTAGCTCCCTTCCTGGCCAACAGGCACTGTATTCAGCACTGAAGTTATTCAGGACACACCACACCAACTGGAAGTTGGGTAAAAATGTATTAGGGGGAAGGAACAAAGAGGAAGGAATAGGGAGACGAGGTTGGTTGTGTAAGAAATTACAAGCAGGGTACAAAACTCTAAGTGAAACCAGAAACGCCAAACACCAAGGCACACACTCCCACATGCAAAACAAGAAAGCTCGCTGGGCTACCCTATCCATACCAAAGTATGGGTGTCCCAGGATCGCCTTTGACCCGCAGCACACCCTAGTACCATCAGGGCCAAGGATAGACACCCGCCCCTTCTCTAGCCCTCTTTTTATTACCCAGCCCTAGCAACCCAAGGCAGGTTCGAGGCACCCAATCCAAACCCAGGCCTGGGACACCCCACTCCACCCTCCAAAGAGGTTGCATCTTCCCACGAGGCATGGTTGTTATCATTTTCCCAAGTAGCCAGGCAAATCGTGGCCTTGAGCTGCAGGCTCACACGCACCTGAAAGCAACCAACCTCCAGGTGGCTGCTGCATACCCCAGCAGCCCTCATGGCTCCTACTCTATTAACCCATTCTTGTAGGGATGTCAGAGAATTCCACGATGGATCTCGGTGAGGCCGAATGCCAGTACATTCAGCCCCCCGAAAACCGTCGCAGAACGAAGCCCCCGCCCCCCACCCCACGAAAGGCGCGCAGGACAAATTCCCCGCCACCACCACCCCATGAAAGGCACCTGAAATGGAGCACTTACCTGCTCCCGTCCGCGCTTCTTCCTCTTCAGCCGTGATAGGGTACGTAAATACGTAGCCTATCACGGTTAATGCAGGGATGCCATTTGCATCCCTGCAGAGGCTGTGATAGGCTACATAAATATTTACGTAGCCTATCACGGCATGGGGGGGAAACCCCAGCGTACAGAAATGGCAGTGGCTACCGCCATTTGCATACGCTGGGGTTTTCCCCCTGCCGTGATAGGCTACGTAAATATTTACATAGCCTATCATGGCTCACTACAGGGATGCAAATGGCGGTGGGGTTTCGTACACCCCTACATTCCTGACATCCCCCCTTTAAAAGATGAGAACTCAGGGGACAATTTCCGGATTCTCTGTCTCCCCCCCATCTAAAATTTTAAATAAAATACATGTTACAGAAAAGAAACGAAAACCAGATTCAAAAATTCTCCCACGGGCTGCTCCAGAGAAGCCCAACAGTCTAGGCTCGCTGATCAGGAGTCCCGTCTCCTGACACCTGGCTCAAATCATGAACATGGGAGAGGCTGTCAGCCAAAACGTTCTTCTTGCCCTGGATGTGAGAGGCAGTAAAATGATAGTCCTGTAGGGCTAGGCTCCAGGACAATCGCTTCCGGTTTGACCCCTTCATTGGATCCTGCCAGCACAGGGGGGATGGTCAGTCTGTAGCTGGATCTTTCGGCCCCAGAAATAAGGATGAGACACAGCTTAAAACAACCAACCTCCAGGGGGCTGCTTTAGGGATGTCAGAGAATTCCGCCATGGATCTCAGTGAGGCCGAATGCCAGTGCATTTGGCCCCCTGAGATCCATGGCGGAATGAAGCCCCCTGCCCCCCCATGAAAGGCACATGAAATGAAGCACTTACCTGCTGCTGTTTGCACTGCTTTGCGAATGGCGGCCGCAGATGTGGCCGCCATTCGCTTCTTCATTATGGCTATGATAGGCTACGTAAATACTTACATAGCCTATCACAGCAAAAAAAAGGGGAATGCAAATGGCGGTGGCTACGACCACTACGTCATTTGAGCCCCTGTTTTTTGCCAAAATAGGATACGAAAATATTTATGTAGCGTTATCACAGCAAAATACAGGGACACAAATGGTGGCGGCTATGGCAGCCACCATTTACGTCCCTGTGCAGGCTGCCCAATGGCCAGATGTCCAGCTGCGGGTGGCCTCGGCTGGCAGCTCTGCAAAGTCGCTGTGGAATGAAGCCGGCCGGGGAGAATTTCGGGGGGAGGGACGGAGCGCCTCCCCCCACTGCGAATGTCACCCTTCGAAAAGGCAAGTGACTTTCGTACATCCGTATGCTGCATGTGTGACCACCCCAGCAGCCCTCCTGGCTCCTACTCTATTAGGCCCTTCTTGACAGGGATCATTTCTGGTATAAGTTATAGAGTTATGCATTTTTGTTGGAAGTGTCATTTATTTCAAGGCTATTTGTTTTGTCATCGCTTGTAGCCAGTTTGGACTTTCTTAGATATCAAGCTTACGTTGTCACAGGTATCTAATGCGACATAAATGGGTGATCTAAAATGTTATTCTCTCACTGTCAGGGGTTTAATCATGTTGTTAAAAGGAAAAGTGTTCCAGCAGAAATTAAAAAGCTTGCTCTAGTGATGCATCCAACTAAGAGAGATCAGGCAGTCTTAAAACACACACAGTTTGGACAACAATTTTCTGCATCAGGCTATTCAGAAACCTGTGGTGTGGCTATTCCTTTTGAAACCTCCCTTCTTCTCTCTGTAGAAAGTACTACGGCAGACCCCAGTGGCAAAGACCTATTTATGAAAGGTGCCATAGGAGATTCAAAGTATACATTTGCCACTTTGTACTCCCCAAATTCAAATCAACATACTTTTTTACATGACAGTTTGCAGAAATTAGCGGTATTTCAACAAGGTGCAACATTTATAGGGGGGATTAGAAGATAGTCAGTGATAGGCTAGACGGTGAAAATAAGGGGAACGCAAATAGCATAGCGTCTACACATTTGCATGTGCGCGTTTGTTTGTTTTTTCTTTTAAATCAGCCGTGATAGGCTACGTAAACATTTACATAGCCTATCACGGTGTTTTTTAAAAATCTAGCCATGATAGGCTACGTAAATCTTTACATAGCCTATCACGTTTTTGTTTTTGTTTTAACTGGAAATGGCGGCGGCGGCAGCTGGTTGGAAGACCGGCGGCGGCCGCCGCCGCTGCCGAACCGCCGCCGAACCATCGCCGGAGCCGCCGCCGCCAGGAAGATCCGCCCAAGTTAAGTCCCGTCCCGGGGGGGACGGGGGGGCAGACCGTTCCGCCACCAATTTCGGGGGGCTGAATGCGCTGGCATTCAGCCTCCCCGAGATCCATGGCGGAATTCTCTGACATCCCTAGTCAGTGATCCAGCTCTGGACAGAACTTGCTTTGGGGATGAGTGCAGGAACACCACTATGTCCTCATTTAGGGACCTTTTGGCTGAATTTAAATTAATAGTTTCTTAAATATAGGATCCTGAGATTATGCATACTTTGCCCGTCACTATCAAACATACACTAGAATAGACCATCTCTTCATTTCTTCGACCCATGCCTCTTCCATCATAAGCACAGAGAACTATCAAAAAAGGGTATCAGATCATTCAGCTGTAAGTCTCACCATACACCCTTGTTTACATCAGTCCTCTAAACTGATCCATGGCACTTCAATCCTATCATCCATAAAACCAACTCTGTGTTGTGACAATTAAAAGTGAAATAGAATATTATTTCCATCCAAATGAGCAAGTAGGATTGTCACACGCAGAATATGGGATGCAATGAACTCTGTTACGAGGGGCATCTGTATAAGTGAATTGACAGCAGTTCAGAAGATTTCAATACGAAAAAACAAAGACTTTTGTCAGAAATAAAACTTCTGGAAATGAAACAAAAAATCAGTTAGGGCAAGAAATTACCATCTTCTTTCACAAGCAAGAATGGAACTTAAAGCCCTTGAAGTAGGGAAGATTTCGACATCACTCCTTTGCCTTCAACAAAAATATGATGTATTGGGGATAGAAGCTCTAAATTGCTAGCCTATGAGCTGAAACGCCGCAACCTAAGAAATGTTATTTGCTCAATTAAAGACAATCAAAATTCATTGGTTTGTGGGACTATACAGATCAGTAATCAATTTGTGCAATTTTACTAAGACCTGTATTCTAACCCAGATCCTGAAGTTATGCAGAATTACGGCTGTCGGTACGGATTTATCTTTGTAATTTTTGGAGTGGAAAAAAAAGAGGAGAATTCCAGGTGCTTGCAAATGACGGTACGGAGCACTGCGTAAGTCAAGCGGCACGGAAGGTCCACAATTCGTACATCCCTAGTCAAAGGGCAACATCTCCGCCTCAGCACATTCCATGCTAATGAGCTCTGGTACGGTTTATCTTATCAGAGCCTAGGATGTGACTGAGAAGGGAGGCTATGTTTATGCTCAGCTAGACTCCATCTTGGATGTAAGTGCTCACATTGACACAGGTGAAAGGGAAGAGCCTGACAAGGTCAAGTCCAGTTGGCCCACAGAGAAGCAAAGAGTGATGTAAATCTGTTTTTCTCCCACAAAGTGCAAAGGCGACCAGTGTTATTGGGATGCGGTGATTTCTCTTGCCTGGAATTATCAAAATGACAATAATTCTGGATGAATCCTCCAGGGATTTCCCTCCAGCAAGTCAATAACAAAGTGGCTCCACGTGGGGCTGGGGTGGTGTCTTGTCACTTGGCATCTGCTCTCTTCTTGCTGTGATCTAATTCCCCTGCCAGGGTGTCTTTCTCTCATTCTCTTTGTCGATGACCTAGCACAGAAGGTCTCCCTGTGCTGCTGATGATTTGGCTGCTGCTGCTGCTATTTTGGCTCCTGCCTCAGGCCACCCAGAGGATGCTGAGGACCACGTGCCCCCTGACCTGGCCGTCTAAGCTGGAAGAAGATTATTACAGGCCGGGAGACCTCATCATTGGTGGGAATTTACACCTTGGCACTTATTATTTCAAAAAGTCAGAAGGCTTCCATAGATTCCCCCGATTATACATAGCCAATATTCACCGGTAGGTTTCCACCAGAGGGATCTGGGAATGGGGCTTGCCTGCTTTCCTCTCAGATGAGAAAGCTCCTTCCAGGGAAATGCATCAGTAATGCTGCTGATGTTTAAAATCTCTTGGTTTGAGATGATGCTCTCAGAGGCCAGTCAGGATTGGCTTTGACCTGCAAGGAGAGTCGTAGACTTGTGGGTTCTTGTCTTTTCTTTTTTGAGGTAATAATTTTATTTTTTAAAAAGAAAACAACAACAACAACATGAACACACAATACACATACACTAAAATATCTCTAAAGATTGTAAGATATCGACCTTTGGCTCCACTTACACAACAAATGCGTATTATTATTTTCTACTTCTTACCTTAGTTGTATATCATACATTGAGTTCACAGACATTGTATCATTTCTCTCCTAATTTTTAACAACAAAAAATAAAGAAAAAAGGGGAACCAACCATCTCAAAGTTCAAAATCCACTTATATAGAAATCATTTTTCTCTATTTCTTGTACAAATGCTATAAAAGGCTTCCAATCTAACATACATTTTGCTGTTAATCCTTCTTTAATTATAACAGTAAGTTTTGCCATCTCTGCCAGCTACATCATTTTCATCATCCACTCGCTCACAGTTGGTATTGTTTCATTCTGCCACTTCTGTACATACAATAACCGTGCAGCCGTTGTCATGTAGAGAAAGAGGGTTCCCCCCTTCTCTTCTATGTGTTTATCTGTTAGACCCAATGTAAAGGTTTCTGGCGTTAATTCTATAGTAGTCTGTAATATTCTTTGAGCTAAAAACTGTATTCGTTTCCAAAATATTTTAGCTTTAAGTCCACCATAAAGGATAAAACGTTCCATCTTGAGCTTCACATTTCCAACATTTTCCAGAAACACCCTCATACACTTTAGACAGTTTAAACGGTGACATACACCATCTATACATCATCATATAAAAATTCTCTTTAAGACTTGTACATAAAGTACATTTTTGATTTTTTCCCCACATACTTTCCCACTCTTCCATTGATATATTATGACCAACTTTTCATGCCCGTTTCATCATACGATCTTTTACTTGTTCATCCTCTGTCTCATACCTTAACAGTAATTTATACCGTTTTGCAATGTGTTCATCATTTGTACACAGTGCTGTTTCATACTCAGATTCTGTTTGTTCAAATCCATCATTTTTCTCATCTATTTTAAACCTTTCTTTAATTTGCAATAAGAAAACCACTGGCAGACTTGGCCTTCTTCCAATACATTTTCCCTTGATTTTAACTTATATTCCCCTTGTGACAATTCCAGTAAATCATTATATCTTATCCATTTATGCGTGCTATCAAATTCTCTTCTCTGCATTGCTTCTTGTGAAGATATCCAATGTGGTGTTTTTTGATAAAACCTTAATTTATATTCATTCCAAATTCTTAATACAGCCCTTCTTATATAATGATTATTAAAATCTGCATTCACTTTTGTTTTATCATACCACAAATCACCATGCCACCCATATCCAAATTCATGTCCTTCTAGTTCTAAAAGTCTTGTATTTTTCAATGTCACCCATTCCTTCATCCACATCAAGCAGCAGGCAGAAAAATAGGTTTTCAAATTTGGTAATCCCAAGCCACGTCTTTCCTTTGCATCTGGTAAAATTTGTATTTGAACTTGTTTGTTTTTGCCTGCCATATAAACTTCATTATATCTCTCTGCCACTGCTTAAAAGGTAAATCCGATGTAATAATGGGTATCATTTGAAACAAAAATAACATTCTAGGTATTACATTAATTTTAATCGTTGAAATTCTTCCCAAAAGTCATAGCTGTAATTTTTCCCATTTTCATCCGTAGCAGCAGCTCTCCAGGGTGTTAGACAGGGTCTCTCTCTCTTCCTCCCAGGATAGCCTGTATATGCCAAGAATGGATCCTGGGACAAGAAACCTTCAGAGGAGGCATTCTATCCCTGAACTATGCTCCTTCCTCTAAAAATACAACTATTTTCGACTCCTCATGGTTCTGAATAATGGGCAAGTTTGACACAGATGCTGTTTCAACACTGCACGTCTCTGTTGAACGTCCAGGTCTGTTGGGATTCTCACCCACCTCCCAATGTCCCTCTCACCACTGCAGGTTGATAGTCAAGAACTACCAGCACTTCCTGGCCTCGGTCTTTGCCATCACAGAGGTTAACAAGGATCCGGCTCTCCTTCCCAACACAACGCTGGGCTTCCGCATGTATGAACACAAGGACCTTGCCAGATGGATGCATCAGAACAGCCTCTCTCTGCTTTCCACTCGGGGGCAAATGATGCCCAATTATAAATGTGACCGGCAGGATAAACTGCTCTCCATTGTTGGGGGCATCCCTAACATCCATAGCATCCCTAACAGGCATCTACAAGATCCCACAGGTAAGGCGATCCATCGGGGGATGGATATGAGGGGCCTGCAGAGCTCAGGAGAACGAAGATGCACAGGGCAATCTCTGAAACAGATTAGCCCCTGCAGTGTCTGAGTGCCTGTATTCTGGATTGGAGGGGTTGGGGGCCCTGGCTAAGCTGCCATTCCTTGGTGGTAGCCAGGAATCCCAGATGGCTACTGCACGACTAATCCCACCCAGCAGAGGGCCTGTTCTGTCAGAAAAAGTGTGTGGATTGGGAGAAATCAGACATATTTCCTTGACACCTTCAAGAGTCATAAAAGAACAAGGCGCCTCAAGACTCCATGTTGTTCTTGCTGCGATCAGCTAAGGCAGCTACCCCTCTAGGGCTTGGTGGAGGCTCCACTCCCATGACAAGGTGGCATTTGTCTGAAGTTTATGTATAGGGCTATCGATGCTTTCTAGTCCTGATGGAGATGTGTGACCTCCAGCAGTATCAGAAGCAGCATGCCAAAGTACACCAGTTGGAGGGGAACATGACCATGGGGGTGCATAAGGAAATGAAGTGATTGTGGGCTTCCCACAGGCAGCTGCTTGGCCACTGTGTGAACCACTGTTGGCCACTGTGCTGGACTAGATGGACCTTTGGTCTGATCCAGCAGGGCTCTTCCTATATTCTGATTTCCATTTAAAATGGCCCATGTTTCAGCCACACACCATAGGATGTCAACAGAAAGAGTTTGGAGTGGGGGCACTTCAGGGATGTCTTTTTCAACCCACTAACATTGCCTCCCATTTTCTGTCTTGTGTGTCTCGATGCGTTTCCATGAAGAATGGATCCAGTTTGATCAAATGCGGTTCAGTGTAAGCAAGTGTAATGTGATGCAAGTTGGGGCAAAAAATACCAACTTCACCTACAAGCTGATGTGATCTGAGCCAGCAGTGACTGACCATGAAAGAGATCTTGGGGTTGTGGTGGACAGCTCAATGAAAATGTCATCCCAGTGTGTGGCTGCTGTGAAAAAGGAAAATTCCACGTGTGGCATAATTAGCGAAGGAGCTGAAAATAAAACTTCCATGATCAAACTCCACTGATACAAATCTCGGGTGCAACCACACTTCGCATTCTGTGTACAGTTCTGGTCACCACACCAAGGAAGGACATTGCAGAGGTGGCAAAAGTGCAGAAAGTGCCTGTTGTGGGGAACATGGGCAGGAGGGGCTCTTGCACTCATGTCCTGGTTGTGAGTTTCCCATGAGCTGCTCGTTGCAACGAGTTGCTCGATGCAACGAGTAGGGATGGCGGAGAATTTCTCCCCGAAACTTTGGGGGGCCGAGCGCCAACGTGTTCGGCCCCCCGAACAAATTTCAGGGAGAAATTCTCTGCACCCCCCACCCCCTGCACCCCCCCCGGGACGGGACTTACCTTTGGCGAATGTCCCTCCCGGAGGCGGGTCCAGCCGGCGGTTCGGCAGGTGTTCGTGCGGGGCGGGAGCAGCAGCCGGTCTTTCGACCGGCTGCCGCCACTGCCATTCCAATCAAAGAAAAGAAAACAAAAACGCCCCCATGATAGGCTACGTGACGATGAACGTAGCCTATCACGGCTAGATTTGCAAAGTCAGCCGTGATAGGCTACGTAAATCGTCATGTAGCCTATCACGGGTGACTTAAAAAAAAAAAAGCACGTACGGATAATGGTGGCCCCCATAGGGAGCCGCCATTCCCGTTCCTTATTTGGTCGCCGTAGTCTACGTAAAGATTTACGTAGACTACAGCGACCAAATAAGGAACGCGAATGGCGGCTCACTATGGGGGCCGCCATTTGCGTACGCACTTTTCTTTTTTTTAAAGAAAAAAGGAGAATCACGGGGGCATTTTTGTTTTTTTAAAACTTTTGAGTTCGTGGCTGGGCGAGGCGAGGCGCCTCCTCCCCGGCCTGAATTTTGGCCGGGCGAGGCGGGAAGCCTCCCCCCCCGGCCTGAACTTCGCGGGGGGAGCAGCGAAGCGCCTCCCCCCCACCGCGAACAAGCTTCGAGGACAGGTAAGTGACTTTCGTCCACCCCTAGCAACGAGCTGCTCGTTGCAGCTCTGGGAACAGAATGCTGGATGAGATGGACCCTTGGTCTGCTTCAGCAGGACTCTTCTTATGTTGCTATGACCAAACCATTATACGTATATGGGGAGGGCCAGAAAGCCCCCGATACATTTCTAGTCTTTAGACACAAGAGCCCATTCACTGGAATGCTACGAAATTCAGGTTACATGCATGGTCACTCGGACCTTTGGGGATGATATCCACACTGGGGGTGGGGGGAGAGTTAAGAACATCACAGTGCTTCACTTTATATTTAGATATGTATTTTTAAAATGTCCATCTTCTTTCTGGGTAGCACTTTATGCATCCAAAGTCAGCTTTGGAAAGTCCATGGAAGCTCATGCCATTAACACGGTGCTAGATGCCAAAAATTCTGCTACAACAGACTCATAGGAAATTCCTTCCTTCAGCTCGGTTATGGCTTTTTGGACCCTGCTCAGGGAGGGGAAGGGCCACTCCCTTCCTTCTATCGGATCGATCCCAGTGAAAATCCTCAGTATGTGGGCTTAGTCCGGCTGCTTCTCCATTTCCACTGGAACTGGATTGGGCTACTTGCTCCCGAGGGTGACAGCGTTGAACATTTCATCCAGACACTGACCCCAATGCTCAAGCAGAATGACATCTGTGTGGCCATCTCTGAAACATTCAATCCAGCGGATCCACTTTATCGGCATCAGATACAAAGTGGCTCTATTCCTCACTCTTGGTTTGAGCCCCAAGTGATGATTTTCTTTGGGTCCTCCAGTGCTATGTCACAATTACAACTGTTGTTGAGGAATCATGAAAGACAGAGCAGGACCCCATTTAGGAAGGTTTGGATCATGACATCCTATTGGGAAATGGCTGCGGCAGGAGCCCCCTCAGGTGTGTGGTATCTAAAAATCTTGGATGGTGCTTTGCACTTCAAAGTCCATACAAGGGATGTGCCAGAATTCAAGCATTTTCTTGCGGCGTTAGATACGCTCCGACCACAAGAGTTTGTCCTTCTCCGTTTCTGGTGGGAAAGGGCATTTAACTGTCTGTTTCTGAAATCAGGCCAAACCTCTCCACAAGGACAGAGAAACTGCACTGGGAAGGAGAAGGCAGCGGACCTGCCACACAACATGTTCGAAATGAGCATGACAAGTCACAGCTACAGGATCTACAATGGTGTTTATTCTGTGGCACACGCGTTGCATGCTGTGTCTGGATCCAAACATGGACTGATGGGGGGAGGCAGGAGGCTCCTGGACATCCAGCCGTGGCAGGTAACATCCTCCTTCACCTTGGGCAACCGTATGAAAGCACGTCAGTTGGTTCTCAGCGGTGAGATCCTGGAAGCAAATGGGGGGCCTGGGAGAAGGGGAGTCAGCCTTTCTTAAGCTCTGAAGAAGTACATGTCCCCATGGAAATGCTTCCATGGCCACCATTTCCATTAAAGAGCACTGGAAAGGGAGTCCGGGATAGAGGAGATTCATGGCGCTTCTGGAATAATTTTACAGTTGCAACTATGACTAGTGAGGAGGGAGGAAGGCTGCGAGGCCCCAGCCTGACAAATAGTTCTTATCCATAAAGTGGCATTGTTCCCCAGCACACCCCTGCGAGGCAAACAGCAGACAACTCCCCCCCGTCTAAGTTCCATCTTGACAGCCAGCTGAAGAACCCAAGATATTGCTCTCTTTGCTGCCATGAGTAAAACCCCTCTAGCTCCCACTCAAAGATACTCAAAGAGGGTGTGTTGTAGCAAGTAGGCACCAGCCAAAAAAGCCCGAAATATTCCACAAGCATAGCCGAGCAGATATGTCAAAATAAGATGCATCTTAGGCATTAATTTACTAATGGAGTGCAGGAAAAAAACAGTCTCCTAACCTAATGGCAGTTACAGAGTGTTAGAAGATGCCAGAACTCATTCACAATCACCCCCATTTTCTAAGTGTCTCTTGCTTTTCAGATCCTTGCCTCTTTGAGGAGCATCCACCTTAATAACAGCGCTGGAGGTGAAGTCTCTTTCACGGAAAATGGCGAGAGATGGGATATCCTGAACTGGAACTTCTTCCAAAATGGATCTTTTTATTCTGTGAAAGTTGGAGGAGTGGATTCAGGGGCTCCCCCAGGCCAAGACTTCACCATTCGCCCTGATGCGATTGCGTGGGCGACAGAGGTGGGGTTGAAGGGAATGTTCCGCGGTCTGCCTTACACCCCAGTTGGAAGATGAATGTGGCAGGACAGAGGCACCCGGTTCAGACAGAGCTGCAGGACGAGGTCGCTTTCTCTGTGCAGAGAGAAGTATAGAGCTCCGTCTCTCTCTCTCTGCACCTAGGGGGAAAGTGGATGAGATGAACTTGCTGATATAATGGGAAAGAGAAGGGATTTGCTGGGTCGAGGCTCCCTGTCCCCTTAGCCTCATCTGGATACAGCTGGTTGTGGCATTAGGATTGGTGTCTCCCAGAGGAGCCTCTCTTACGATTGTGCTGAGAGATTAGATTTGGCCCTCTTGTTGGGGATATTGCAACCTCGTCTGCAAGTTAAAGGAAGGGGGAAGTTCAGCATTTAGCTAGTTAAAGCATTGACATACCTGGCCTTTGCACTCTATAGCCCCCAGCGGCCTCCTGTTTCTTCCTCCCATACCCCCCCCCCCGCCTTTCTCCGTTGCTGGGAGTGCACCTGGCTTGCTCTCTCTCTCCTGCCTGAACACAGAGAAACTGATGGAACAAACTCTTGTTTTGGAACTGCAAGCTGTGCATGCATTATATGCAGGATGACATGTGAGCAAAGCTGTCCTATTCTTTAACTAAAGGAAGAGTATGGCCCCTATATGTTCTGTAGCCTTCATGTGAATGTCGGACAGGCAAACCTGCATTCTGCTTTGCCTCTCTGTGCTAATCTGCCTTTCCAATAAGAGGCAGTGGTACCATGTATTTCCCATCCCCTCCTGAACTCGTAATCCCCTCCATCATGCAATGGGACGCTCTGTTGAGTAGCTACATTCAGTGCAATTGCTGCCATGTTGAAATCCTCCACTGTTGGCCTTTCCCCTTTCAGGAGGTGCCTGTCGCAAGGTGTGTGGAGCGGTGCTCTCCAGGGCACCGGAGAAGAGTTCCAGAGGGGAAGCCGGTTTGCTACTACAGATGTGATCGTTGTCCAGAAGGGACCATTTCTAACTGGACGGGTACCTCAGACTTTAAGAGCCATATAAAAGTGCAGAACTTACTGGGTCAAGAGTGGTGTGGGGACAAGGGGAAGATCATCATAATCCCAGAGAGGAGCCCACCATTTCCCCTAGGAATATATTTTCTTCCTTGCCGAATATTGAGCACAAGTCGGGTACTGTGGCAGATCAGGCAAAACTTTCCTGTCTGCATCCTCTCAGCCCTGCATCATCTCACCCCAGTCAGGAAGTTCTGCAATCAGATGCCTCCAAGAGAGTTCTGGAATTACAAATGAGATCCCAATGGCTAATGCAACACAGCTCTGTGTTCTGACTCATGAGTAGTGAAGGTGACTCATCTCTGGGGTTTGCCAGATGAGAGACAGCAGTGCCGGGCAATTAGAGAGGGTTCATTAGCACCCTTTTAGCGATTAAGAAGGAATCCAGATAAGGAGGCACCCATGTTACAATTAGCAGCATAACAGGGCCAGAAGGGCCATTAGATAAGTGACAAGATATCTTATCCCAGATCATAAATACCACAAGATATGTAAATTGAAGGCAAACTCACAGGACAGAATGACATCCAAGAAATCTTGTATTTAGTGCTGTTATGCTGACACTTTTGTAGTAAAAAGACAAAATAGGACAAATTTTGTCTGTGATGTTTCTTAAGAAATAGAATCCGGTATCACCCATCTTCAGAGTGAGGGATTAAGCTTGCTCTAAGATGGTTTTGAGTAGATATGTACGAATTGTGTACCTTCCGTGCCGCTTGACCTCCGCAGTTTGAGGCCTGCGCTCCGTACACCGTACACTCCATTCGCAAGCCCCCAGAATTCTCCTCTTTTTTTTCCGCTCCAAGAATTACAAAGATAAATCCGTACCGACAGCCGTAATTCTGCATAACTTCTGTGAGAAAGGCTATTTTTCGTAGATATTTACGTATTTTTTTCCCCTGCCCTGAGACGTGCGGTAATTACTTTCAGCCAAAACACTTCCTCCTCCTAGGGGCTTCCCAAAAGAAGGCTGTCCTAGGTGTGCCTGAGCGATGCACTCTTTGTTTAAAGCAACGCTGTTTGAAAGAAAGAAAGAAAAAACCTTTTAAAATGACCATGCCGGTCTGGAGCCCTGCACGAGGTATTATTCTCCCTGCTAAGCTTTATATTTCCACATCCAGCGTTGTTGTTGACATTGTGAGGCTAAAATGGAGAGGAGAACCAACTCTGTGCATTTCTACTCAGAAGTAAGTCTTACTGAGTTCAATGCGACTTAGTTCTACACATGTCAGCACCCCACTTGCCCCCAGCTCAGCTTTGTATTTCCACATCCAGCTCATTAGCAAACCTGTTAGTTACCTCACTGGGCTGGACTCTAACCACTACATCATACTCCTCTTATATTTAGGGATGGACAAAAGTCCCTTACCTGATCCTGATGCTTGCTTCGTGGTGGGGGGGAGGCACTCCGTCCCTCCCTGCTGAAATTCTGGCCGGGGGGGGAGGCGCCCCGTCCCTCCCTGCTGAAATTCTGGCCGGGGGGGAGGCGCCCCATCCCTCCCCGCCGAAATTCTGGCCGAGGGGGAGGCACCCCGTCCCTCCGGCCGCGGAACCTCGTCTCCTGCCAGGACGCAAATGGCGGCGGCCGTAGACGCCGCTGTTTGCGTCCCTGCAGTCAGCCGTGATAGGCTACATAAATGTTTACGTAGCCTATCACGGCTGACTTTGAAAAAAAAAAACGCTATTTGCGTTGCCCTTATTTTCGCCGTAGTCTATGTAAATGTTTACATAGACTACATGTGCCAAAATAAGGAACGCAAATGGCGGCGCCCATGGGTGCCGCCATTTGGTACGCGCTTTTTTTTTCCCCCCAAAGTCAGCCGTGATAGGCTACGTAAACATTTACGTAGCCTATCACGGTGCTTTTTTAAAATCTAGCCGTGATAGGCTACGTAAAGATTTACGTAGGCTATCACATTTGTTTGTTTGTTTTACTTGGAAATGGTGGCGGCTGCCGGTCGGAAGACTGGCGGCCGCCGCCACCGAACTGCCGCCAAACTGCCGCTGGAGCCGCCGCTGCCAGGGACATTCGAGCAAGGTAAGTCCCGTCCCGGGGTGTGTGTGTGTGGCAGACTGTTTCTCCACCAATTTCGGGGGGCCGAATACGCTGGCATTCGGCCTCCCCGAGATTCGTGGAGAAATTCTCTGACATCACTATATGAAACTCATGAAGAAAAAGAGACAGTATAATGGAAAGTTCTTTCCGAAGCAGTCACACTTCGCTTGTACAAATGCAGCATGAAGGGAAAGATCAGCAACCTTCTCTTTATTTGAATAAAAAGCACACTCTGCACATGCTCAGGGAATGGACAAAATGAGGAAGAAACATACCAGGGAATATGAAGAACTATATTCTTCCATTATGTGTGTGTGTGTGTGTGTGTAATCTCCCTCAATCCAGGTTCCCTGGACCCCCCCCCCCATTCGCCCAAGGGTCTTCTGAGATAACTAACAGGAGGTTTGAACATGAGCTGGATGTGGAAATACAAAGCTGAGCTGGGGGCAAGTGCGGTGCTGACATGTGTAGGAGTAAGTAGCATTGAACTCAGTAAGTCTTACTTCTGAGTAGACATGTACAGAGTTGGGTCTCCTCTCCATTTTAGCCTCACAACATCACCAACAATGCTGGATGTGGAATTAGAAAGCCTAGCAGGGAGAATAATACCTCGTGCTGGGCTTCAGACTGGCATGGACATTTTGAAAGGTTCTTTCTTTCTTTCTTTCTTTCTTTCTTTCTTTCTTTCTTTCTTTCTTTCTTTCTTTCTTTCTTTCAAACAGCGGTGCTTTAAACCAAGAGTGCATTGCTCAGGCACACCTGGGGCAGCCTTGCTTTGGGAAGTCCCGAGGAGGAGGAAGTGTTTTGGCTGAAAGTAAACGGAGATGGAGGATTTCAATTGAAAAAGAACACCTACAAACAAGGCGGTGAGCACAATTCATTTTTTTTTTAAAGTATGTATTTATTATCGGAATATACTACCTTGCATTTTTATTTACGAAACTTTCACGACTCTGTGCGGATGACCAAAAAAAGCCGTGTGACTGCTGGCTCAGCAGGACCTCGTGGTGCCGTTCCGCAGAGGATTCCGTGGCACGGACTGAAGGGAATTCGACCCCATTTCAGAGCGTGGTGGAATTCTCTGACATCCCTCGTGCTGCTATGCTGATGCCTTTGTAGTAAAAAGACAAAAAAAAAGACAAATCTTGTCTGAGAGTGTTGCTTAAGAAATAGAGTCTGGCATCACCCATCTTGAGAGTGAAGGATTAAGCTTGCTCTAAGATGGTTTGGAGAGGGTTCTGTATACGTATGGTTCATCAGGTAACCATACTGGAAACTTATCTTGAGAGAACCTCTGAAACAGGCCATATGGCACAGGAACAGGGGGTGGTGGGTGGGTAGGGATGGCAGAATATTTCGCCACGGACTCCATTTTGGCTGGATTTTTTTTTTATCCAGCCTCCAGAGTCCAGGGTGGAAGGGGTCCACGTACTTCCGCCTCCCACCGGACCCGCGAAGAGCTGGATCCTCCTCACCGGCAAGCTCCATACAGCAAGCGATATGGCTGCCATTCCTGTGCCGTATGTCAAGGGCTCCTTGGAGGGCTCTCTCAGTCTAATCCAGTAGCCAAGTCCAGACGCAGACAAAAGGATTCTTTTCAAAGCTTTATTCTTCTTTTACAACTTACAACTCTACAGGTAGCAACTAGATCTGAGCAGCAGCATCCCTATGCCCTAAGTTGGAACAGTTGGTCCCCATTTGAAAAGCAATTACTGGCAGACCCCTGAATATAAGGACTAGGGAGAATCCCTCCCCTTTTCCCTTGGATCCTCTGGGCGCAACCGTTCTTTGAGCGCCAACCGGGCGCTACGCCTCCTTTCCGCGCTCTCCATTTGGCGCCGCTCTCTGCGTCTGCGCCACTCATCCAACCAGTCTGCTATTGGTGCTGGGTCACTCCCTGGACTGCTTTCTAATCTAGGAATGTGGGTGGGAGGAATCTCTGTCAGCTGCGGACCCTGGGAAAAAGGGGCACGCTCCTCTCCCAGGAACGACTGCTCTTCCTCCGAATCAGAACTACTCTGGGATTCTATGGGCTCAGTGTCCACCCTGACACCGGATCACTGAGCATTCACTGCAGGAAGGGTCCTGGATGCCATTTACGTGGCGGATGCCGTTTGCGTCCCTGTTTTTTCACGCAATAGGCGACACAAATATCTACGTGAATACAAATGCGTAGCCTATTGCATGAAAAAACAGGGACGCAAATAGTGTAGCTGATGCCATTTGCATCTCGATCCCTTCCTGCAGTGAGTGCTCAGCGATAACGGCACGGCACTGAGCACTCACTGGAGTCACCGTGGAGTGGAGCCGGCTGCCGAGGATTCCGGGGGAAGGACCAGCCAGCAGCTGCACCAGGTGGATCCTGAGCCTGAGCCTGCTTCTGCCCCCGCCCACAGGTACTTAAGGCGGGGCTGCCAGAGGCTGCTCGGGAAGGAGCCTGGGGAAGGAGGACCAGCCAGCAGCTGCACCAGGTGGATCCTGAGCCTGAGCCTGCTTCTGCCCCCGCCCGCAGGTACTTAAGGCGGCGCCTCGGCGTCGCACCAAGTGCGACGCTAAGTGCGCACTTAGCGTCGCACTTGGAGTCGCGTAGGACCTGAAGATCTACCCACCTGCCTCTCCAGAGACACCAGCAGCCACAACACCAGCAGCAAATAGCAGCAGCAGCAGAGGGCAGCAGCTTTAAAGACCAGGGGAAGGGGCAAACGTGGACTATCTGCTCCTTCTTAGCTGCTGTTCTCTTTTATCTTTTTTATATTCTTTTAAACTGTTGTATATTTTATATCTTAATATTTTAATATGTGCCTGGGAGGACTATTGGGCAACTCAGGGGGTGGGGGAGGTGCCACCATAACTGTGGTCACGGGCAGGGGGAGGTATGGCGTTGGGGGATTAACAGGCCAGCTGAGGAGAAGAGGGGCTAGACACCTTACAGCTGTCCCCTCTTCTGGTTCTTCCCCCAACCTGATGGTTCCTGGCAGCCTTACCAGTCTGCCCTCGGGTCTGGTGGTGCTGCTGCTGAATGCCAGGTCGGCCCAAAATAAGACCTCCCTCATCCATGATTTGATTGTGGATGAGGGGGCTGACCTGGCATGTATTACTGAGACCTGGGTGGGGGAACTGGGAGGGGTCACTCTCTCCCAGCTGTGCCCTCCTGGGTACTTGGTGCAGCACCAACACCGACTTGAGGGTCGGGGAGGGGGGGTTGCCATGGTCTATAGGAATTCAATCTCCCTCTCCAGGCTTCCTGCTCATTCGAGTGCAGATCTTGAGTGTCTGTACCTTGTGTTGGGTACCCGGGACAGATTAGGGATTCTGTTGGTGTACCGCCCACCCCGCTGCCCATCGGACTCCCTGCCTGAGCTGACGGAGGTGGTCTCGGACTTGGTGTTGAGGACCCCCAGGATGATGGTCCTGGGGGATCTCAACTTCCATGCCGAGGCCGCTGTATCCGGGGCGGCTCAGGACTTAATGGCCACCATGACAACCATGGGGCTGTCCCAACATGTCATCGGCCCAACGCATATAAAAGGACACACGCTTGATCTGGTTTTCTCGACTGGGCAGGAGGATGGTGATCTGAAAGTGGAGGAATTAACATCTGTCCCTTTGTCATGGTCAGATCACTTCCTGGTGAGGTTTAGACTTCTGGTGGCCTTCCCCCTCTGCAAGGGTGGGGGACCTATTAAAATGGTCCGCCCCCAGAGATTAATGGATTCCGATGGATTCCAGAGGGCTCTGGGGGATTTTCCTGCTGGTATGGCTGGTGCTCCTGTCGAAGCCCAGGTCGCTCTGTGGAATGCAGAGAAGACTCGGGCGGTTGACATGATTGCACCCAAGCGCCCTCTCCCTCTGAGCAGAGACCGGCCAGCTCCTTGGTATACACCTGAGCTGAGGGCAATGAAGCAAGAGGGGAGACAGCTAGAATGCAGGTGGAGGAAAACTTGTGCTGAGTCTGACCGAACACAGGTAAGAGCCCACTAGCGAGCCTACTCTGTGGCGGTGAGGGTGGCAAAGAGGCAGTTCTTTTCCACCAGCATTGCATCTTCTCAGTGTCGTCCGGCGGAGCTTTTCTGAGTGGTTCGTGGCCTGTTACATTCTGGGCCAGGGAGAGAGACGGTGGAACCCTCGGTAGCACGCTGTGACGAGTTTGCGTGGCACTTTGAGGATAAAGTTGCTCAGATTCGTCATGAATTGGACACCACCATTAATGCAGTTCCATTGGTAGAGGCGTTCAGAGCACCGTCTGGTCCAGTTTTATTGGATGAGTTTCAGTTACTGAGGCCTGAGGATGCGGACAAGGTGCTTGGCCAAGTCCGATCGACCACTTGTGTGCTTGACCCTTGCCCTTCATGGCTTATTAAATCAAACAAGGAGGGGTTGTCCGGCTGGGTCCAGGAGGTTGTAAATTCCTCCTTGAGAGAGGGAGTGGTGCCTGCTGCTTTAAAAGAGGCAGTAATTAGACCACTCCTGAAAAAGCCTAACCTGGACCCAGAGGATGTTAACAATTATAGGCCAGTGGCCAACATCCCCTTCCTGGGCAAGGTGCTTGAGCGGGTGGTTGTAGGACAGCTCCAGGCACTCTTGAATGAAACAGATTATCTAGATCCATTTCAATCGGGCTTCAGGCCTGGTTTTGGAACGGAAACTGCCTTGGTCACCCTGTGGGATGACCTCTGCCGGGAGAGGGACAGGGGGAGTGCGACCCTGTTGATTCTCCTGGACCTCTCAGCGGCTTTCGATACCATCGACCATGGTATCCTTCTGGATAGGTTGTCTGGGTTGGGAGTTGGAGGCACTGCACTACAGTGGTTCCGCTCCTACTTGGATGGCCGATTCCAGAAGGTGGTGCTGGGGGATTATTGCTCTGTGCCATGGCAATTGTGCCATGGGGTTCCACAGGGCTCTATTTTATCCCCCATGCTGTTTAACATCTACATGAAACCGCTGGGGGAGGTTATCTAGAGGTGTGGGCTGAGGTGCCATCAATATGCGGATGACACCCAGCTCTACCTCTCTTTCTCATCAAAACCAGGTGAGGCAGTGGCTGTTCTGAACCAGTGCCTGGGCACGGTAATGGACTGGATGAGGGCTAATAAACTGAAACTCAATCCAGACAAGACAGAGGTACTGTTAGTGGGTGGTTCGTCTGCCCGGCTAGGTGATATTCAACCTGTTCTGGAGGGGGTTGCACTCCCCCTAAAGGATCAGGTTCGTAGTTTGGGGGTGCTCTTGGATCCAGAACTGTCACTTGAGGCACAGGTGAACTCAGTGGCACGGAGCACTTTTTATCAGCTTAGGCTGGTATACCAACTACGCCCTTATCTGGACAGATATAGCCTAGCTACAGTTATCCATGCTCTGATAACTTCTCGTCTGGATTACTGCAATGTGTTATACGTGGGGCTGCCTTTGAAAACGGTCTGGAAACTTCAGCTGGTCCAAAATAGGGCAGCAAGACTGTTAACAGGGACTGGCCTGCGAGCTCATATTACGCCAGTACTTTTCCAGCTGCACTGGCTGCCAGTCCATTTCCGGGCCCGATTCATAGTGCTGGTGTTAACATTCAAAGCCCTTAACGGCTTGGGGCCAGGTTACTTGAAGGATCGCCTCCTCCCATATGTGCCTGCCCGGACCTTAAGATCATCATCAGCGGCCCTTCTCCGTGAGCCCCTGCCAAAGGAAGTGAGGCGGGTGGCTACTAGGAGGAGGGCTTTTTCTGTTGTGCCACCCCGGCTCTGGAATGGGCTCTCTAGTGAGGTTCGCCTGGTGCCTACATTGTACTCCTTTCGGCGCCAGGTGAAGACCTTTTTATTTTCCCAGGCATTTTAGCTTTCTAAATTTTTATCTTTGCTGTTTTAAATCTGTATTTTAAACTCCTGTACTGCTGCTTGGTTTTATTGTGGTTGTATTGTTATATTGTGGTTTTAATGTTCTATATATTTTAAATTGTTTTATTGTGTGTTGTTTGGTTTTAGTTTTTGTGAACCGCCCAGAGAGCTTCGGCTATTGTGCGGTATAGAAATAAATAAATAAATAAATAAATAATAAATAAGGAACGGGTCAAATCCTTCCCCCTGCAGACTCCTCCCCAGACTGGCAAGTAGGGGATTTCTACATCCCTAGGGGTGGGGTGGGGTATCATGTGGGGAGAAAAAGTAGCATTTTGTACCTTTTCTGTTTCTGGTATTCTGTAGAGATGTACGAAAGTCACTTACCTTTTCACAGTTTTGATTCGTGGTGAGGGGGAGGCGCTCCGTCCCTCTCCCAGGAATCCTCCCTGGGCGGCTTCTGCTCCACAGCGGCTCCGCGGAGCCACTGGCCAGGGCCATCCGCAGCTGGAGTTCTGGCAAAGCCTGGCTGCTGCGGCTGCAAATGGCGGCTGTCGTAGCGGCTGACATCTGTGTCCTGCCAGGCTGCCACTACGTAAATACGTATTTACGTAGCCTATCACGGTAAAGGCAGCTACGCAAATGGCATAGCGGCTGCCATTTGTGCCCCTGCTCCTTGCAATGATGCAAATGGCAGCTGCAGCAGGCGGCCAAGAGACCAGCTGTCGCTGCTAGAGCCACGACCGGAGCCGCCACCGCCAGAACATCCTCCCCAGTTAGCCTTCGTCCCGGGGGGGATTCCATGGGGTGGCAGGGGGTGGGAGGCCGTTCTGCCATGGGTATTAGGGGTGCCAGTGCATTTGGCCTCACTGAAATCTGTGGTGGAATTCTCTGCCATCCCTAGTATTCTGATGACCAAAACCTAAACAGAAAATTATCAAAGGTGTACAGTAAGGTAGAGAATGGCTATTTCCATCCCTGTCTTTGGGGGCTGAACAAGGCTCCACATAATGAACATTGTGTCATGATTGCGATATTTCAATCGTTGTTGCTTTTTCCAGATGCAGCTCGCTGTGCCCCATGCCCAAAAGATCAACACCCAAACAAGAACCAAGACCAGTGTATCTCCAAGAAGATCCATTTCTTTTCCTATCAAGAGACACTGGGGCAAATTTTAGCTTCTTTACCTCTTTTCCTCTCCTTGATCACATCTCTAGTACTGGCAACCTTCATTAAACATCGTAACACACCAATTGTCAAAGCGAACAACCGAGAGCTCACTTACATCCTCCTCATCTCCCTCCTGCTCTGCTTCCTCTGCTCCTTCCTGTTCGTTGGCCAACCCACAAAGCTCACCTGCCTTCTGAGACAAACTGTTTTCAGCATCATCTTCTCTGTTGCGATTTCTTCCATTTTGGCAAAAACTGTCATGGTAGTTCTGGCCTTCATGGCCACCAAGCCAGGAAACATGGCCAGAAAACTCTTGGGGAGACAACTGACAAACTCGATTCTCCTGGCCTGCCCCCTCATCCAAGCCGTGATCTGCACTTTCTGGCTGATGACCTGTCCACCATTCCTAAATGTCAACTTCCATTCCCTGCCTGGAGAGATCATCATGGAATGCAACGAAGGCTCAGACACCATGTTTTACACTGTCTTGGGTTACATGGGTTTCCTGTCTCTTGTTAGCTTCATGGTGGCCTTCCTAGCAAGGAAATTGCCCGACAGCTTCAATGAAGCCAAGTTTATCACCTTCAGCATGCTGGTGTTTTTTGCAGCGTTTGGGTCTCCTTTGTGCCCACCTACCTGAGCACCAAGGGGAAGTCCATGGTGGCCGTGGAAATCTTCTCCATCTTGGCCTCCGGGGCTGGTCTCCTCAGTTGCATCTTCCTTCCCAAATGTTACATTATTCTCCTGAGGCCCAGTCTCAATTGTAAAGATCACCTTATCAGGAGAGGAACCTGTGATTTCAATACATTGTTTTAAAAAAACTCCCTGCTAATTCATTTTCCAGTCAGTCACTCACAATTCAGCTTCCTATTTGTTCTCACAGGATTTATTGTGATCCCAATTTATTTTATTTTAAAATAAAACCTTCTAGTTCCCTTCTGTATTGCTGTATATTTTTATACTGACTGGGAGGAATGGTGTTTTGTTTGTTAGCTTAACGTTCTGGAGGGCTTTAATATTATTTATAGGGTTGGGGTTGGTCTGAATGACCTTTGGGGGTTCTTTACAGCCCAAAGACTCTGAGTGCAAAGAGATTCAAAATCCCTCCCAACTGTGTAAGTCTTGGTTCTAAGATTTCCTTAGGCAGAGTAGATGCCTGGAGGCAAGCCCTCTTAATCACACGACAAGAGACAGATGATAGCCCGCAGCCTTCTGTTGGTGTGTTTCAACGGGAGATGAGATGGGTCAAGACACTGTTGGTTGGGAAAGGTGGTGAGACTCATCTTTTCTTTCCCCTCACTGGACTCTTCTGGAGGCGGGTGACCTCTTTCCCTCTCCCTGAGGAATATCCTCATTGCGTTTGGTGTGAGAATACAAACCAGCGAAGCTCATGTGTGTCTTGGACAGTCTGTGCCATAAGTGGATCTGAAAAGGAGTTAGAGGGTTGACTTTGCTCTCTGCAGTAAATCCTGTTGGACTCAGGGGTTCCCCTGGACATTGGAAGGGGAGTAGGGCCCTGTTGGAGTGCTAATGTTGTGGTTCATCACCTTATGCTCACCCTGTATTCATCCAGAAATAAAATGTCAATCACAGAGGTCTCCTTCTTAGGGATATACGAAATTGTCCTTACCTGGCTCCGCCGGGTTTCGCTGGGGGGAGGCGCTCCGTCCCTCCCCCCGGAATACTCGTCGGAATCCTGGCTGGCCGGCTGTGCTCCGCAGGGATTCTTTGGAGCCGCCGGCCGGCTCTGCCAGCAGCCTGACATCCATAGCCGCTGCTGTTTGCATCCCTGTAGTCAGCCGGGATAGGCTACGTAAATAGCCTATCATGTCTGACTTAAAACAAAAACAAAAACACGCGATTACAGAAATGGCAGCGGCTACGGCCACTGCCATTTGAGTTCCTTATTTTGGCCCACCTTAGTCTACGTAAATATTTACGTAGACGAAGATGGCGAAAATAAGGGGAATACAAAGATGGGCCAAAATAAAGATCGCAAATGGCGGCAGCCGTAGCCGCCGCCATTTGGATATGCGCGTGTTTTTTTTAAAAAAGTCAGACATGATAGGCTACGTAAAGATTTACGTAGCCTATCACATTGGTTTTTTTTTTAACCAAGCCTTGATAGGCTACGTAAATCTTTACGTAGCCTATCACGTCTTTTTTTTTTTTTTTACATGGGAAATGGCGGTGGCGGCAGCTGGTCGGAAGACCAGCAGCCGCAGCCACCGCTGCCGAACCGCCACCGGAGCCGCCACTGGAGCCGCCACCACCCGGAAGATCCACCCGAGGTAAGTCTCATCCCGGGGGGATCCACGGGGGGGTGGGGGGGTGGCAGGCAGTTCCACCACAGATTTCGGGAGGCCGAATGCATTTGCATTCAGCCTCTCCGAGGTCCGTGGCGGAATTCTCTGCCATCCCTACTCCTTCTACAGAAAATGAACCATGCCGAACTGCTGGAACCCCTGAAACTTCTCATTGTTCAGAGTTGGGGGGGCTGCACATCAAAATCTGCAGCCCAAATTGTTAAGTGGATTAACCACTTGCTAGAATGTTTTGTTAATAGACAAATTGTTAAAAGACCATTGAAGGCATTTGACTGAGTGGAATGTTTTCTTGTTTCTTTGTTGGTTTATTTCATGTTATGGACTGCATCCCAATTTGTTAAAGCTGTTTATTCAGCACCAGATATTGTAATGAACAAAGAACCAATGAGAAGACAGGATTGTCCCCTTTTTTCGTTATTGGTTTCCCTCAGCATCAGACCACCTGCTATTGCATTCCGACTCTTACGGCAAGATCAATGCAAGTGAGATAAAAGCCACATTGTCTGCAGATCACGTCCTGACATATCTGAGCCAGCCAGACTGCTCTTTATCAAAATGGTTTGAGGAGATTTGAAAATACAGCTCGATCTTATATTATCAAATGAACAAATGAGCAACAGGACTTATCTCTATAAAGTGATAGGACCATGAAGAGAACCGAATTCTATCAAATCATGGTTTTCAAACTGCCACCCAAGAAGGCTTTCAGTACGCAATTGCCAGGCCTCATTCACAGGGTTTGAGAAGGTTTTCAGCCATCACCATCTTCCACTTGTAACCCTCTTGAGTTTCACAGCGCTGCATCTGTCTTGTTTTTCCATCCACAAACACCCATTCAGGAGGAAAGAACCAAGTAGCTGCACGAGGCCTTTGGACTGATGGTGCCAGGAGCCGTCCGTCTGGAGAGCACACCCTCTCCTGCCAGCGGGCAAAACCACTTCCTCTAACATGTGGATGGTGGAGCAATGAGGGGCAGGTGGAGAACGGTGTGTCTGTGACAAACCCTCCGCTGATACAGATGCACAGTGCCCCCCAGAGCATCTTGCCTGTCTCGATGCCTTTCCATGAGGAATGGATCTTATGAGGAAAGTTATGACATCTGGGATTGCATAGCTTTGAAAAACAGGCGAGTAAGTAGAGAAATGATAGAGGTGTTCACAATGACGCATGGTGTGGGGAATGTGGATAGTGAGCTATTTCTCTCCCTTCTCAAAATACTAGAACCCGGGGTCATCCCTTGAAGCTGATTGGTGGGAGATTCAGGATACATAGAAGGAAGGACTTCTTCACACAGCACATAGTTCAGCTATAGAATTCGCGAGCACAGGATGTAGCCATGGCCGCCAAGTTGGAAGCCTTTCAAAGGGGGTTAGAGAACTTCCTCACTGAGCTTTCCTATATACCGTCTCACGGGAAGCCAGATGCTCTCTCACTGTCTCAGAGCAGCCTCTCTGCAATAAACTCAGTATATGGTCTAAGACTCAAGGCTGTACTAAAACTGGGAATATGACTACATAAGGTAGACTTCTTATTTTATTGGGAATTCTGAGTATGTGTGTGATTGTTGCCTTCCATGTCGTTTCTTTCTCCCTTATTTCTCTCCCCCCCCCCAAATAACTGCTTTTTATATTTGGACATTTGGCTGTGTCGTTTTAGAAGGGATTTCTCACTGAGCTCTTCCCCACATGGTTACGAAGCTACCATTTGTCTTTTAAAAGTTTTAGATGGGTTTTGGAATGTTCACTGTTTCTGTGCTTTGGAAAGGAAAGCCCAAAGTACTTTTATTTTTTTCTTCTTCCCCAGGTCTGGGCTGAAGAAAGAGTCCTTGGCAATAGGGCTCCAAAGCTGATGGAAAGACTAGGGTGTGTGAGGAAGTTTTTCTTGACTGGTGGCAGCCTGTCAGATATTCTTTTCCTGGGGAACCCACATAAAGAAGAGCGCTACCAAGAGGAAAACTTACCCCCCCTCCCAGTCTCATGACAGCATCCAGAAGCCAGCTGACCATCAAAATTCAGATGTGTCTCCCTTCATTGCAGGGAGGCATTTTACCCTCTTCTCCCTTTGACTGAGAAATGCAGAGGGAGACACAATCTGCAGGCGATTCTTGCCCCCCACTTGTCAAATCTGTTCGGGTCTCCTTCTCTGCAAATCCGCCCCCATCTTCAATGCCTTTGTCATCCTGACGGTGTCCCCAACAACTGAAAACAAATGCCCACAGAAAGCAGACAGAGAGGTATCTTCTGCTATGGGAGAATTTCACGTGGAGGTCATGATGTTTCATGGGCTGGAAAAAACACTGAATTTTTTGCATTTGGGGAAAACCCGGGATAGGCTGGTGGAAATGGTGGGATACACCCTGGAGGGTGACGGCATCATCTAAAGGGCCCGCAAACTTCCGTGACAGAGCATTCTCAATAGCGAGTTAAAAGCTCCATGCGATGAACCTCTAAGCAGTCTTCGGAAATCCATTTTTCCCCCCTGTTAAGCTCCAGGGGGGTGGCACCTGGATGGCCACAACGTCATGTATCCCTAATGACCTCCACATGCAGCCAGTTTGGAGGAAATCGCTCATGGAAACAGGCCCTTACCCAGCTGAGACTAGAACCTCTAACCCCTGCTAGCCTCCTGAGCCTTCAACCAAAATTGGGAAGGACGTCAATGAGACGCTGTCCTGCTCTGAATAGCATCTGGATTCCTCCCCTCCTCCTTCCCCTTACACAGCTGAGACGAGAGCCCCTCTGCCCAGGGGGAGCGAGTGGCCTTCTGTAATCCTCCCTCAGAGTCTCTCAGAATGGTTTCTCCTCAGACAGGAGACTGGCTCTCCCCTCCTGTCTCCCCTTCCCCTGGACCTGAGAGGGCCCATCACTGGGCTCCTTCACACCGGTCTTTTATCCTACGGTGGAGATGGCTCCTTCACGGATGTCTGTGGGCTCTTTACATGATGCCGTGACCCTGCTGTGACACTCCAGGGCATCTCCTGCACTAAATGTCCCTTGTTCCATTTTTAAACGGGTCGCAGATCATGAGATGTCAAATATCTCGATTTCGGGGCTTCTGGCTCTTTGGAAATGATTCCAGCCTTAAGCCCGTGCGTTAAATAAAGAATCTCTTTTTCCTTCACTCCGTGGTCTCTCTGACTCTGGGTTCTGTAATATAAATGGTGCCGTGACTCGGATGTGGCAGGCTCTGAGCCAGACAGGTGGCATTTGCCTGCTCTTGATCGCCGCACTGGGAAGACGAGCTCGGCGCATGCCTCCCTTTCTTGGCGCCACTGACCTTTTTGTAGAATGAATGGGAGAAAGCCTGCGCTGGGACCTCCTGAACGGCAGCGAGCAGCAAGAGAACCTTGGGAAGCGGAGGAAGGAACTTGAGCCCTGCCTGTATCGCAGCTGCAATTGAGTTGAAACCCACATTGGAAGCCTTCAGGAGAAAGGCAAGTATATGGGAAAAAGAGGGCCCCGCCTTTAGGGAGAAAGGCCACTGGGCAGAAAAAAAGAGGGCCCCGCCTTATGAAGAAGGTCAGTGTTGGTGGTATACGTATACAAAAAGAACCGACTCCTTGCGAGTAGAAGGGGGGCCTGATCACCCCCCCCCCCGAGTGGGCGCCAGTACCCAGCACACCAGTACTCAGTAGGAAGCTGAGGAAGCTGGGGAAGCCGCTTTCCGCTTGGGTAAAAAGTGGGAAAAGTGGGTGGCAGGGACATATGGATGCAGTGGAGAGATTGATGATTGTGTGAGTGGCTACTGCGGTTTCTGACGCATACCATTGACCGTCCAGGTGCCCAGGCCAGTAGCAAAGTGCGTGGTGTGTAAAATCCTCTTGTGTCGGCCAGTGAGACCCCTTACTCCCTGACCAATTCCCATTCCCTAATTGTGTCTGTCTTCAATTTAGGAGGGAGGCTATGGGTGGTGGGGGAAGGAAACCTTGCACCCCCTTGGGATGTATGCTAGCAAATTTTAAGAAAGGTTTTAGTAGAGATTATAGGGATCCCCCCATGAATCCTCAACGGTTGCGGACTTTGTGTGAAATAGAGTGGCCGTCTTTTGGTGTAGGATGGCCTACTAAAGGCTCTTTGGAGCCCAGCAAAATCAGCCGTGTATATGCCATTGTGGTTGGGAGACCTGGGCACCCCGACCAATTTCCCTACATAAACTCGTGAGATTCCATAGTCCGTGCTTCTCCTCCATGGCTAAAGAAATGCCTAGAATCCCAGGCAAAAGTTTTGGTGCTCAGAAGAGAAAAATTGGCCAAGAAATTACAACCAGTGTTAGAAGCCTCGTGTAAAGATCTGGCAGAGCTAACGGCATTTCCACCTGCTTATGCCCTGCTTCCACCACAGGCCCATGTTACTGTAAGACCGCCCCGTCGAGATCCAGATCCTGTGGCTCCTGAGCCCCTGCCATCCCCCCTACAGAGGCATTGCCCCTCGCTTTGACTTAGAACTGTCGCCATCAGTTTCAAGCCCCACCGGCAGTAATTCGCCGATTTCAGCTACGGTCCTCAACTCCCAGATATTGTCTGCCGAGACTTTCATCTCTATGGGATCGGGAGGTTCCCCTCTTACACCTCAATCAGCATTAATAAAAGAAACTGAAGAATTGAAGTGTTGGGCAGAAAATTTAATAAAATCGGCGGTAACCCTTAAAAAGATGTGTTCTCACAAAAAAGAGGAGGCGAGCTCGTCTACTGCTCAAGACTTGCACCCTCTTGAGATGTATGTCAAACAAAGAAGGAAAAGGGTTGTTTTTTTTTTTTTAAAGATTCAGAATAGAGAGAGAAAACAGTAAAAAGCTCAAGGTCGAGCTGAGAGAAAAAAAGAACAAGATCTGAGGCTGTTAATTAAAGAAATGTTGCAGGACAGTCTGGCTTTTAACAAAGCGTGGGAGCATGAGAGTGTAAGCCCGAAGAAGTAGCTGTTAGCCTAGCGCGCTGAGAGGGGGGGGCAGGAAAATTGCCCACAACGTTCTGAGTTGTGCAACATCATCACCTCACCTAATTGAGATGAAATCCCTAAGAAATGGAAACTGAAAATGAAGACCCAGAAGATGAAGGCAAAATAGAAAATAAAGGTGAAGAATCAGCCCCCAGAGCACAGGCTAGACCCCTCTTCGAGTGAAAAGTGTGCCATAAGACTGGCCCAAAGCAGAATGAAGCGGAAAGACCATGTTGAAGATCTCTGTCAAGGTAACTGTGTTTAGCTTTGAACTGTGTTAAAATTGCATAGAGCCTGTAGGTACTGACCATCGGCTATATGATTTCTGAAGAGCGTAACCATTAAGCTTTTGCCGTGGGATTCCCTGCAATGAAGAAATCTCACTGATTTGAGTGTCCAGTGTTACACTGCCTGAGCGTGTGTGCTGAAGAGACCAAGAAACCAGACAGCATGTTCCTGGCCAAGCCAAAATCACGCTACTACCATGCTCCTAAAAGCTGCAATAAACTGTGTAAGCTGGGAGACCCAACCTGATTGAGAAGAAAAGAAGATATTGGAGCAACTGTCTTGAAAAACAGTGAGATCTGTGTAGCTGGCTGGCTGACGCTGTCAGTGATGTTACAACTTTAAATTAAGACTGTTTTCCTGTTTGAGACCCCAGCGAAGAAAGCTGACCTGAGTTATTTGTTGCCCATGCCAAAGCAAAGATTTAGCTGCCCTGCACCTCATCGTGTCCTGTTTTGAGCTTGGGATTTACAAATACAAGCAAACTGAGAAGCTTGCCTTTAAAGTCCTGCAAATCACCCCACCGCCTCCCCGAAGATTAATGGCTGCCTGAAAAATGCAAGTATAAAGCGATGCCCATCACCCCCCAGCGTCCTGAGTTTCGGCACTCAGTGTTTCAGTGCTTTCGTGTACCAGGTTAGAAGAGAAAAAAAAGAGTAAGTTTTTAAAATGTCTGTGAGAACCTGACAGAAGTAAAATAAAATTTACAGAGGAGTTGCCCAAGTTAAAGCGTCATGGCTAGAGAGCTGAGCTGTGCCGCTCTGTTTAGACAGAGGCCTTGCTAAAAAGTTAAAGGCCCTTGTCTGTCAGAAGGGGTGTAGGGCCACACTTTCCCTTTTTAAACTGATGCAAAAGTGGAGAGCCTTTGCTGGAAACATCTCATCTGCATTGCCCAGAGCCTTCTCTGTTTGCCTCCATCATCATCTGGGCTTTTTAGAGACACTCTGCACATGGACTAAAATTTTAAATTGTCAAAGACTTGCCATGGACAGTGCTGTGAAGCTTTTGATAAACTTGAACTCACATTGCTGTGGACCGTGTGTCTGTGTTTGTAGTCAGCTCAGTGTACAACAAGCTAAGTTTGATCTATGACTTTTAGATTTCCTTCTGCTAAAACTCATGCAGCATAGAGTTGCCGATGCAAAAATGGTGACCTAGAACTCTTTGCGTGTGTGAGTATGCCCATCCCTTGATTTTGATGAGCCCTGAGCTTTCAGCCAGAAGAGCAGTATAATTGCTGGATCTGCTCCATCATGCCTTACAATGCAAAAAGTGTTTTCCATTCATTGTGTTAAATTGCAAAAAAAAAGTTTGTTGTGTATATTTTATGATTTCTTAGATATCATAAAATATATGTGATATTTGCAGATTAGTGTTAGTTGCAACTCCAAATGATACTGAGTGTGGTTCCCAATGGATGACAAGAAGAAAAGACAAAGGCAAGTAGAAAAGAGGGAATAGAGAAAGTAGCAGACAGAGAAGGAAGAAAAAAGAAGAAAGAAGAGGCAAGAAGCAAAAAGAAAGAACATTTATAAAGAAGAAGCGTGGCCATAGTTGCCCCCAGGGTAAATTAAAAGCAGCTGATTGTGCCTGGAGCTTATTACCTGGGATAAAGTAGCCACAATAATGTAATAGTTCTTTAAGATGAAGAAAATGTAACTAGAAAGAAAAGAAGAGCCTATCCCAAATGTGTGTCATTGAGACTAGTGTAAGGCAGAAAGGTTTAAGTAAGTGAGTTTAACTTGAAAAAGACAAATAAAGAGACAAGGCTGGTGCATGGAGCAGAAAGTTTTATATAAAAAGTTTGAAACATGATCTGCAATACAGGCAGATCAGCAAAGAAAAAGAAAGCAAAAGAAAGAGAAAAAATTTGTCTTCCCAATTTAGGGATGGCGGAGAATTTCTCCCCGAAACTTCAGGGGGCCGAGCGCCAACGTGTTCGGCCCCCCGAACAAGTTTCGGGGAGAAATCCTCCGCCCCCCCGCCCCCCCCGGGACAGGACTTACCTTCCCTGAATGTCCCTCCCGGGGGCGGGTCCGGCTGGCGGTTCGTCCGGTGTTCGAGCGGGGCGGGAGCGGCAGCCGGTCTTTCGACCGGCTGCCGCCCCCGCCATTGCAATGAAAGAAAAAAAAAAAGTCCCCTGATAGGCTACGTGACGATTCACGTAGCCTATCACGGCAAGATTTGCAAAGTCAGCCGTGATAGGCTACGTGAATCGTCATGTAGCCTATCACGGGTGACTTTAAAAAAAAAAAAAAGAAGTGTGTACGGATAATGGCGGCCCCCATAGGGAGCCGCCATTCCCCTTCCTTATTTGGTCGCTGTAGTCTACGTCAATGTTTACATAGACTACGGCGAAAATAAGGGCAACGCTATTTGCGTTGCCCTTATTTTCGCCGTAGTCTACGTAAACATTGACGTAGACTACAGCAACTAAATAAGGAACGCGAATGGCGGCTCCCTATGGGGGCCGCCATTATCCGTACACACTTTTTTTTTTTTTTAAAGTCACCCGTGATAGGCTACGTGACGATTCACGTAGCCTATCACGGCTGACTTTCCAGATCTAGCCGTGATAGGCTACGTGAATCGTCACGTAGCCTATCAGGGGACGTTTTTTTTTTTTACTTTCGTGTTCGCGGCTGGGCGAGGCGGGAAGCCTCCTCCCCGGCCTGAATTTTGGCCGGGCGAGGCGGGAAGCCTCCCCCCCCAGCCTGAATTTCGGCCGGGCGAGGCGGGAAGCCTCCCCCCCCGGCCTGAACTTCGCGGGGGGAGCAGCAAAGCGCTCCCCCCCACCGCGAAAAAGCTGCGAGAAAAGGTAAGTGACTTTCGTTCACCCCTACTTCCCATACTAATGAATAAAAGTGTTATCAAGCACTTTGGGAAGCGAAGTTGTTTACAGGAAGCTGTGCCTGAGAACCAAACACTTCTAGCCTATGCTGAAAATGCTTGCTAGTGTTGTGCTGCCTCATGAGTAACATGTATGGTATAAAACCCATTTAGCCCAATAGCTCGTGGTTCAGAGAAGCTGTCTGATCCAACCATTAAGTATGCCTGTGTGCTGTAAGTTACCCAATAAAGTCTCCTTGTAAGTAACCCCCCCCTCTAGAATCCCAAAACACAAGTGGGGCTAGAGCGCCTCACCCAGTATCAAACCCTGCTGTTAGAAGCCATGAAAGCAGGTATGAAGAAGTCAATTAATATGACCAAAGTGTCTAAAGTGCTGCAAGGTGCCACCGAGGCCCCAGAGCGTACTTGGAGCGTCTTTCAGATGCCTATCGCCAGTACACCCCCCTCGACCCAGAGGCCCAAGAAGACGTGGACGAAAGAAGAGAAGAAGAAGACCCGGCAGAGGCAAAAGATTCTTAAAAAAGAACCAGTATGCCCAGTGTGGACAAGATGGACATTAGTGGCATGAATGCCCAAATAAAATAAATCAAATACACAAAGGAGAAAACCAAAGGGGCCAGAATGGGCGAAGAAGGAGACAGCTTGAGAGGGGCCGTGACATTGACTTCATAATTGACACTGGAGTGGCATCAAGAGCAAGCAAACGTTAGCCTTAAACAAGAAGTCCAAACACTGAGCGAAGTTCTTCAAGCCCAGCGTCGCTTTGTCTTAGAAAATAAGCCCCCAATTCCCATCACAGAAGTTCATCCTTTCCAACCAAGAGTTAAAGTATGGGTTAAAGAGGGAAAAAATAACCCTTTGACTCCCAGATAGAGAGGACTGAAAACTGTCATACTTTCCACCCCCGCAGCTATGAAAGCAGCTGGAGTTAAACCCTGGATACAGTGGACACGAGTCAAGAGAGCGAGAGGGGGAGAGTAGACTGTAAACAGAAATCCTGAAAATCCTTTAAAAATCATTCTGAAAAAGCAGTAAGAAAACTCAGGCTAGCCCTTACTGTGGACACACTGGGAGACTGTCCCCCTGCGTACGGTCAGACCTGCAACTGGAAAATTGAAGAAGGGGACTAGACCTTACTGCAGCTTGCCAGGTGAATAGCTGCCCAGCGTACGGTCAGATCCCAAAGAAGATCAAACATGCGTGTTGTAGTTTTAGTAGTGTTGCATTGTGTTTCCTTAATAAGGTGCAAAAAGGGGGGTCTGCCCCTGGAAGGAGAAGTTTGTCCCAGTGATTTGCTGATAATTACTGGCTTCACCTGGCTAACATCACGAGAGTAAAACATTTTTGTTTGCCAAGAGATATACCTGCAAACAGGCTTATTAGCTCTTGCCTAATACCTGTCTGTAGACATCCTGGGAAAATTCAAAAAGATACCATGTTAAGAGTTTATGGTGTAAGTTTAACTTATTCCCAAAATGCTAATTGGGGCGTGGTTGCAAAGATCCTACCCCCTACAGAGTTCACTCTACGCACCCCCATCGTTGCTGAAACAAATGCTACATGTGCACGAATGCTTAATTGTCAAAGTTTTTCCAGAAAATATAAAGCTATCCCTGGCCCCCTTCCACTGTAATAAAATTCAAAACATATCTTTTAATGATGCCCACATACTTTTGCCTCATAGATGGTTTTAGACATGTGGTTCCCGCACTTGGTCATTCATTCCTGCCAACTTGGCTAATAACCACCCATGTTGCTTCAGCTGCCAATAGAACTGGTGCCAATTCTTCCCCTGTGGCCTGAGAAAATCCGTCGACGGCAGCCTCGAGCACTCCAACTTACTAAAAATTGTAATAGTCACGTGCAGTTATATTCTGACTCAGAAAAATTGGCCTTAGCAATGTCACTGGTTGGGGTTCCAGGTTTAGCCTTGGCTAATGGTCTAAAGATCAACCGGTTAGCTTGCAGCTTAGCCAAAAGCATAAATGCCACCTCACGAGCATTGTCATTGTTAAAGAGTTGCGTGATCTAAGAGGTGCAGTTCTAGAAAATAGAGCTGGTATAGATTACCTCTTCCTTTTTCATCATTTAAGTTGTGAGACACACCAAAAGCTCTGTTGTTTTAATTTAACTGATAATGGCAATGCTGTAGATGAACAGATCAACAAGCTGCACAATATAGTAGCTAACAAAACAATAAGACAAAACAATTAGCTAAATTAGTTAACCCCTTGGCTTCCAGATCTTAGCTGGCTTGAAGCATTGTTCATCCTAATTCTACCAGTGTTGTTCATAAAAGTTCTGTTATGTCTCTGCGTTCCTTGTCTTATGCGCTGTTTAACCAATCTGTTTTATGTCTCAGCTAGTAAAACTGCTGCGCTCTACACTCTAATAGCCCAACAAGAGGCTAAGTAATATGTAATATGTATGTCACAAAAAGCTTTGTATCGTTATCAGAAATGCTATAATTGTAATGAAATTATGCATTTAAGGGGGGAATGTAGCAGCCATATCGGGGGTCAGACTAAGTAGCCTCATGCAGTCTCATGCTTCATGTTCTTGCTGAGCTCTTTCTCCGTTGAATATATTGTTGTAAGCTGATGAGACACAGGAATTCCTTATCTTGTCAAAGGTCATACAATTGTATATCTTGTTCTCTGCTGTTCTCTTCTGTTCTCTCCTTATCATGGCTACCCTATAACCCAGTTCTTGTATTATAAACAATGGTGCTAGGAGAAGAAATGTTGAGGACTGCAACCCCACACGGGAGGGGGAGGAGGAGCCATTTCATATGTGTCACAATGTCTATAAAAACAATGTGCTGATGTATTTCGGGGCTTCTGGCTCTTTGGAAATGATTCCAGCCTTAAGCCCGCGCGTTAAATAAAGAATCTCTTTTTCCTTCACTCCATGGTCTCTCTGACTCTGGGTTCTGCAACACCAGCAATATGTCAACTTAACAATCATATATAAACTGACAAAAGAACCTAGCAGATGGACAGTTCAGCTAACCCTGGAAATTTCCATCCAGCCTACAAGAGAAACAAACATGCATTTAAGCTTAATTCAGGTCCTCAGCTCCACACAGGCCCAAGGCTGGAACTTGACAACTTAAGTCCAATCTCAGAGCCTGTCTGCCCCACAGAGAAGCAGTTAACCCCCCCCCCCTCCACTGTGCAAAGGGAGCTCAGTGCTGTGGGGCTGTGGCTATTTTACCACTCTGGAATTGTGGAAATGATAGTAATTTTTGATGAACCCCCATGGATTTCCGCCCACCCAACCAAGAACAACGAAATCCAGGAGAAAACATGCTTTATACAAATATGTCCTGGGCCCTTCCATGTGGGGTGGAGCAGTGTGTGATCACTTGAGGGCTGATCATTTCTGGCTATACTCAAATTCCCCTGCCGGGGCCCGTATATTCAGCTCTTCTTCCGGTTCTGCCTGGTCGCTGACCTAGGAGGGAAGGTCTCTCTGTGCCGCTGATGATTTCGCTGCTGCTGCTCTGGATGGTGCCTCAGGCCACCCAGAGGATGCTGAGGACCACCTGCCTCTTGACCAGGCCTAAGGAACTGCAAGCCTATCACAGCCCCAGAGACCTCCTTGTTGGAGGGAATTTACCAGTTGGCATGAATCATTATAAAGAGACTCAGGACTTCAGTGGTTTAGCTAGGGATGTACGAAAGTCACTTACCCAGTCCCGCAGCTTGCTTCACATTGTGGGGGAGGCGCTTCGAAATTCAGGCCGGGGAGAAGTGCCCCATCTCCCTGGCCGCGAAATACAAAAGTAAAAACAAACAAACCCCGTGATAGGCTACGTAACGATTTACGCAGCCTATCACGGCTAGATTTCCAAAGTCAGCCGTGATAGGCTACGTAAATCGTTACGTAGCCTATCACGGGTGACTTTGAAAAAAAAAAGCGCGTACGCAAATGCGTTCCTTAGTTTGGCACGTCTAGCCTACGTAAAGATTTACGTAAAGCGTTGCCCTTATTTTCGCCGTAGTCTACATAAATCTTTATGTAGACTACCGGGACCAAATAAGGAACGCAAATGGCGGCGCCCATGGGGCGCCGCCATTTGCATACATGCTTTTTTTTTCCCCCAAAGTCACCCGTGATAGGCTACGTAACGATTTACGTAGCGTATCACGGCTGACTTTGGAAATCTAGCCGTCATAGGCTACGTAAATCATTACATAGCCTATCACGGGGTTGTTGTTTTTTTTACTTTACTTTGTAATGGCGGTGGCGGCAGCTGGTCGGAAGACTGGCTGCCGCCCCCGCCCCCACCGAACTGCCGCCGCACCGCCGCCGGGCCCCACCGCTGGGATGGGCATCCGCCAAAGGTAAGTCCCATCCCGGGGGGGCGGCAGGGGGGTGGAGAATTTCACCGCTGATTTTGGGGGGCTGAATGCATTGGCACTCAGCCCCCTGAAGATTCGGGGAGAAATTCTCCGCCGTCCCTAGGTTTAGCATCACCAGAACTCCGCAATTCTGCTTTGTAAGTTTCCACAAGAGGAATCTGGGACCGATGTTTGCCAGCTTTGCTGGCAGGTGTCAACCTGTAATGAGAAGCAGAGACTTGGGGGTCCGTCTCCGGCTGCATAGCAACATAGGAAGCTGCAGTATACCGAGTCAGACGCTTGGTCCATCTAGCCCAATATTGTCAGCACTGACTGGCAGCAGCGGCTCACGAGGGCAGCAGTGGCTCTCCAGGGTTTCAGTGAGGAAGCTTTCCTGCATTTTTTAGAGAAGCTGGGCATTGAACCTGGGACCTGGTGCATGCAAAGTATGCAAAGCATGTGCTCTGTGGCACTGAGCTATGTATGGCCCCATTCTAAGCCCAAGCATAATTCCTCTTTCCTTCTCTGGCAAGATCAATGGTGCTATGGTTGTTGTTGTTCCCTCGTTCAGTCGTGTCCAACTCTTTGTGACCCCATGGACCATGGTACGCCAGGCCTTCCTGTCCTGCGCTCCCTCCTGGAGTGTGCTCAAGTCCATATTCATTGCATTGGTGATGCTATCTAGCCATCTCATCCTCTGCCATCCCCTTCTCCTTTTGCCTTCAATCTTCCCCAACATCAGGGTCTTTTCCAGAGAGTTTTCCCTTTGCATTAGGTGGCCAAAATATTTGACCTTCAGCTCAGTATCTGTCCTTCCAATGAGCACTCAGGGTTGATTTCCTTTAGGATTGACTGATTTGACCTCCTTGCAGTCCAGGGGACTCGTAGGAGTCTTCTCCAGCACCACAGTTCAAAAGCATCAATTCTTCGGGACTCAGCCTTCCTTATAGTCCAGCTCTCACAGCCATACATTACTAGGGATGTACGAAAGTCACTTACCTTTTCACAGATGTGATTCGCAGTTGGGGGAGAGGGACTTCCTTTCCTATCAAGAGCCACTGGGGTTCATTTTAGCTTCTCTGGCTCTTTTCCTCTCTCTGATTACATCTGTAGTGTTGGCCACCTTCATTCTACACTGTGACACACCCATCGTCAAAGCCAACAACCAAGACCTCACCTATGTCCTCCTCCTTTCTCTCCTGCTCTGTTCCTTCTGCTGCTTTCTGTTCATCGGTCACCCCACGAAGGTCACGTGTCTTCTACATCAAACTGTTTTTAGCATCATCTTCTCCATTGCCATTTCTTCCGTCTTGGCAAAAACTGTCACAGTGGTTCTGGCCTTTATGGCCACCAAGCCAGGAAACATGGCCAGAAAACTCTTGAGGAGACAACTACCAAACTCCATTGTCCTGGCCTGTCCCCTCATCCAAGCAATTTTCTGTGCTTTCTGGCTGGTGACCTCTCCCCCATTCCCAGTCTTGGACTTCCATTCCCTGGCTGGAGAAATCATCGTCGAATGTAATGAAGGCTCAGTCAACATGTTTTACATTGTCCTGGGTTACATGGGTTTTCTGGCTGTTGTCAGCTTCATGGTGGCTTTCCTCGCCAGAAAACTGCCTGACACCTTCAACGAAGTCAAATTTATCACCTTCAGCATGCTGGTGTTTTGCAGTGTTTGGGTCTCATTTGTGTCCACCTACCTAGGCACTAAGGGAAAATCCATGGTGGCTGTGGAGGTCTTCTCCATCTTGTCCTCTGGGGCTGGTCTACTGGGTTGCATCTTCCTCCCCAAATGCTACATTATAATGCTGAGGCCCAGTCTCAGCTGTAAAGATAAGCTAATCAGGAGAAGGACTTAAGGTGTCTATCACTTTGAAACATGCCCTGCTACTCGAGTTTCCTGTCAAGTACACATGTAAGAAGGCCAATAACATTGTTAAATATGCTGAGTTATTCCTTAAACTATGTGGTCCTTTCCACACTGGGCTTTTCCTCTTTCCCATTCAACTGGAGGTGGACTTTAAAGGTTGTCTGTATGGCATTATATTCCTCCTAGACATCTTTCAATCATATAATTCTTTAAAAAATCATGCCATCACACCAATTAGTGTTACATATCATGCATTATAGGGACAACAGAGACTTGCAGTATGGTTCAAGGTTAGGCTCACTTTGGAGATACTCTAAATTGTATGGATCTCACTTTCCGTATCAGGAGAACTTTCTTCTCTCCTCCATGCCACTCTCAGTTCTTCTCACTGGATTGGTCTTCGGAAGGGTAGGTTTTATTTCATTTCATAGGCCACTGTTGAGGCATTTGGAACTTGAGTTCCTTCCAGGAGGAAACATGGAAGGATATAAATGTAATACTAAATAATCCTGAATAAAATAAATTATGTTTATGTTTTATTACTTCTCCAGACCTGTTTCCTTCCAGAATGCTCATCCTTCTCTCTTGTTTCTCAGGATCCCAATTGTGGCTTGGTTGTTTTTGGCACTTGCCCCATGAGCTCACTATTAGAGGGAGTGATACTAGCAGCAAGAACACATTATGTTCAATCATGAAGAATGTCAGCAACACAACACACATATTTGCAGAGCTGGAATGTAAAATGTATGAATATGCTGTTGCGGAAAAATGGAAAATTAGGGTGAGAGAGGAGACAACAGTGTAACAGATTCCTTGAAAATCATGGACCTTTTATTGAATATTAGAAAAATAACAATACACTTCTCTGTTATAGGAGGCATGGTTGTGGCTCCTGTTAGATAATGTGTCAATAAAACCAGGGTCCCATAAGGTAGAATGGAAATCAGGCAGGCAGGTAGTTCTGAACTTTATGAAATCGAGAAAGTTTCACTACCCTTCCTGAAATTTGCAGGTGCCAGAAAGACATGTTTGTTTTACATCACCGGAAAATTTCAGGGAGATTGGTGAAATATTGAGGGAGAAAGGGCAGTTAACAGAAAAAAGAAGAAAAAACTTGGTCATGCAAAAGTAGGGATGTACGAAAGTTATTTACCGTTTCGCGGATCTGCTTCAGGGTGGGGGGGAAGCACTCTTTCCCTCCCCCTGGACTCCTTGATGGGGGGGAGGCACTCCGTCCCTCCCCCCGGAGTCCTGCCCGGCCGGCTCCACTCTGCGGGGATTCCGCGGAGTCGCCAGCTGGCTCCGCCAGCAGCTGGACATCTGGCCGCTGGGTAGCAGGGATGCAAATGGCGGCTGCCGTAGCTGCTGCCATTTGTGTCCCTGTATTCAACCGTGATAGGCTACATAAAGACTTACGTAGCCTGTCACGTCTGGGTTAAACAACAACAACAACAACAAAAAGCATATGCAAATGGCGGCGGCTACGGCGGCCGCCATTTGCGTTCCTTATTTTTTGCCATCTTAGTCTACGTAAATATTTACGTAGATTATTACGGCGAAAATAAAGGGGAATGCAAATAGTGTAGTGGGCGCTATTTGCATTCCTTTTTGATTCACTGTTTCAGCCTACGTAAATATTTATGTAGACTAAGATGGTGAAAAATAAGGAACGCAAATGGCAGCCGCCGTAGCCGCGCACATTTGCGTACGCTTTTTTTTTTAACCCAGACGTGACAGGCTAAGTAAGTCTTTATCTAGCTTATCACGTCTATGTAAAAAAAAAGAAAAAAAGACCAGACTGCAAATGGCGGCGGCAGCAGCAGCCAGTCGGAAGACCAGCTGCCGCCGCCGTTGGAGCCGCTGCTGGAGCCACCGCTGGAGCCGCTTCTGTCTGGAACATCTGCCCCAGGTAAGTCTCATCCCGGGGGGGATCCTCAGGGTGGCAGGGGGGTGGCAGGCCATTCTGCCACGGATTTTGGGGGGCCGAATGCCAGTGCATTCGGCCTCACTGAAATCCATGGTGGAATTCTCTGCCATCCCTATGCAAAAGTGTTCCTCAATGCCTGTGTTGGCTCCCTTTTGTGCCCATCATTTGTGAACAAACGTATAGGCTCCTTATTTTAGAGACTGATGTTTTCCTATTCCTTTGTACTGTAGTGATGGAATTCATTTTTTAAATTGCAATTTCCTTATTTTAAAAATATTTTTTATTAGCATAATGCAAGTCTGTGGGTGTCTCATCATGTGGACCTTGGAATGTGAGGGTGTGGTGGGGAGGGGAATCACTGCCCCATGGAGGAGAGGCCCAAGCAGCTGCAGAAGTTTAGTGGTGCATTTCTGGGACCTCTGTGTGTGTGTGAACGTGGTCAAGCAGCACAGTTGTTAAAAGGAAAAGGGTTCCAACAGAAATTACAAAGCACTCTTCAGAGGTCCTATTTTTGCCAGAGATGCATCTAACTAAGTGATATAAGGCAATATTAAAACACCTATATTTTGGACAAGAATTTATTGCCTCAGGCTCTAGCTGCCAAATTGGAGCTGAACTTAACACAGCAGCACCTGATCAGTGACAGTGGTGGAGGAGGGGGGGTTTCAGCCTGCGTTCAGTTCATTGTGTGAGAGAGAGCTGGTTAGAAAACAAGATGGCGCTGTGAGTAGCAGCGTTCTTTTTGGGCGCTGCCATTTGTTTTAATTCTTCAATTAATGTCGCCATTTTTATCACCTCGCTTGACACCTCACTCGACAGTTTCATCACCTCACTTGACTCTCAAATTATGGAGTTTGTACTGGAAAAGTTACACTTGGGGTTTACTTAGAGGTCCCCTACCCCGCTTATAGGTTGGATCCAGCACTGCCGCTTGGGTGATCTCTCAACCATTTTGAAAAGAAAAGTGCTCTTGTGTTTCCTCACAACAGCACTGAGAAGAGAAGAGAACCTCATATGAATGAATGGATGGCGTTACTGACTAAGTCTTCTGACTATTTCAAGGGAAATTATCATAGTATCGTCAAAGTATCGACATATCACTGCATGCGATTTTTATTTTTGCAAAGAGAAGTTGATACCCCCCTGCAGAGAATGTGACTGATTAAGCCCGACTCGGGGTCAACGAGAGTTGCTTAAAGGCTTTACAATGGATATTGGACTCTCAATTTTTATCTTTGTGGAAAAAGAATCTCCTAGTGGTGTTTGAGGTGGGCAGGGGAAAATAATTTTATCCTGAGCTTTCAGATATTGATTTAATACTGATTTTTAATTTTTCTTGTGTGTACCATTTTTACTCATTATTGATATTGATAATTGTCTTAACAATTTAGAAACATTGTTTTCCAGCTAGTTGTATCATTTTACAATTCTAGCTTGACAGATAACTTGTCTGATTTTTAAATGAGAAAATCTAAATGAATCAGTTGTCCTGGAGATCATGATCTCTTGCCCACCTCCAAACAGAGTAAGATTGTGAGTTCTTTTTCACCACTGTAGAATAAGCTTCAAACGTTAGTAGTTCATCAAGATCTGCCTTCTACTAGGCATGCTCCAAGCCCTTCAGTTGACATTCAAGACCAGGAGACCTTTCAATCCTCCAAGGAGCTAGTTAATTTGAAGCTGTCAACTGGCTTTGCTCCAAAAAACCCCTCAGCCCTCTGCTTTGTTTCTACCAAAGAAACCAAGCCCTGAAGACTGGCAGGCCTTTAGATATTTAAATTTAAATGAATTTTGTTCTCCTGAAACAAATGCTATCCACCGACGTAGCACAGCATTAATGAAGGCTGAAGTGGATTTAGTCGCTCAGGATCAGGTAGAGAACCCCTTGTCAGTAGGTCCTAACACTAGGCAAATACAGGCGGAAGTTAACATAGTGCCCCTCAAAGAGAATATATATTTAAAAAGGAAGATCCATTGTATGGGTTCAAATAGGGCACTTGCCTGCTCTAGCAATAGACGACAGTTGATGTCTCCAATATATTGTAAGGCTGTGCTGTAAATGTAAATTGGCAAATTAATCCCTTTATGAGTAGTTTTCCCTCAGGGATTGTGAAGGATTGCTGGTTTCACCCCAACAACCCAGCAAAGTAGACCAGGCCAATCTCGGCCACCAGATTCCCCTAAATTAACCCAGTAGCTCCCTTCCTGGCAAATAGGGACTGTATTCAGCACTGAAGTTATTCAGGACACACCACATCAACTGGAAGTTGGGTAAAAATGTATTAGGGGGAAGGAACAAAGAGGAAGGAAGAGGGAGTGGTGGTCGGTTGTACAAGAAATTACAAACAGGGTACAAAACTCTAAGCGAAACCAGAAACACCAAATGCCAAGGAACACACTTCTACGAGCAAAACAAGAAAGCTAGCTGGGCTATTCTATCCATATCAAAGGATGGGCCTCCAAGGATAGCCATGGACAAGCAGCACACCCTAGTACCATCAGGGCCAAGAAGAGACACCCGCCCCTTCTCTAGCCCTCCTTTCATTGCCCAGCCCTAGCAACCCAAGGCAAGTTCAAGGCACACAATCCAAACGCAGGCCTGGGACACCCCACTCCACCCTCCAAAGAGGTTGCATCTTCCCACCAGGCACGGCTCTTATCATTTTACCAATTAGGCAAATCATGGACTTGGGCTGCAGGATGACACAAAGCTGAAAACAACCAAACTCCAGGTAGCTGCTGCAGACCCCAGCAGCCCTCATGGCTCTTACTCTATTAACCCATTCTTGATATCCCCCTCTTTAAAAGAAGATAACTCGGGGTACAATTTCCCAATTCTCTATCTCCCCCCCTTATCTAAAATTGTAAATAAAATACATGTTACAGAAAAGAAACAAAAAGCAGATTTGAAAACTCTCCCACAGGCTCCTCCAGAGAAGCCCAACCATCTAGGCTCGCTGATCAGGAGTCCCGTCTCCTGACACGTGGCTCAAATCATGAACACGGGAGAGGCTGTCAGCCAAAATGTTCTTCTTGCCCTGGATGTGAGAGGCAGTAAATCATAGCCCTTTGGGGCTAGGCTCCAGTGCAATAGCTTCCGGTTGGACCCCTTCACTGGATCCAGCCAGCACAGGGGGGATGGTCAGTCTGTAGCTGGATCTTTTGGCCCCATAAATAAAGATGGAGCTTGCCTAAGGCCCACACAATGGCCAGACACTCTTTCTCCACAGTAGCCAGGTTCCCTTCTCAAGGCAATATGTTTTTACTCAAATAGACTACTGGGTGGAGTTCTTGGTCTGGACCTTCCTGCGGAAGGATTGGCCCCATCCCGCCCTGTGAGGCATCTGTCTGAAGGACAAAAGGGGCCTCAAAATCAGGGGCCTGCAGAATGGGATAGTCCACCAACTTAGCTTTCAGCTGATCAAAAGCCTGTTGACAGAATGCTGTCCACGTCACTTGTACAGGTTGTTTCTTTTTACAAAGGTCCGTCAGGGGGGCAGCCAGGTCACTGAAATGGGGCACAAATCACCTATAACATCCAGCCAACCCCCAAAAGGATTGAACCTGCTTCTTGGGGTTGGGCACCTGCCAATTCTGAATGGACGCTATTTTGGCATCAAGGGGTTTAATGGTGCCTCCTCCCACCTGATGGCCTAAGTAGATGACCTCTCCTTGGCCAAAGTGACATTTTGAGGCCTTCATGGTCAGGCCAGCCTCCTGAATACGCCCAAACGGCATATTGGTGGACATGTTCCCGATGGGATTCCCAGGTCTGGCTGAAAACGGCCACATCATCCAGGTACGCACAGGCGGAAGCCCCCAGCCCATTCAGGGGCCCATTAGTTAGCCTTTGAAACATAGCTGAAGCCCCCTTCAGGACAAATGGAAGAGCGACAAACTCATACAGGCTGAGGTGAGTTACAAAAGTGCTCCACTCTCCCCCAGCCTGGAGGCAGAAGCACCTACAACCCATTCAATGATGGCCAAACTCCTGGCTTCCGCTCCAGGTAGCTTGGAGGAAACTGCCTCCTCCCAGTCAGAGCGAATCCTACTTTGGGCCTGCATGGCCACTAACTAGCCAAAACAACAAACCTCGGGAGTATACAACCCCGGCTTTGTCGTCTGCCTCTCCTTGGTTCCTCAGTGCCCTCAAGCATCCTGGACAACTTCAGTGTCTTATCCCAGCACTGCCACCATGGGAAGGATTGCTGGTTTCACCCCAACAACCCCGCAAGGTAGACCAGGCCAAACTCAGCCACAAGATTTCCTAAATTAAGCCAGTAGCTCCCTTCCTGGCCAATAGGCACTGCATTTAGCACTGAAGGTATTCAGGACACACCACATGAACTGGAAGTTGGGTAAAAATGTATTGGGGGAAGGAACAAAGAGCAAGGAATAGGGAGAGGTGGTCGGTTGTACTAGAAATTACAAGCAAGGTACAAAACTCTAAGCAAAACCAGAAACGTCAAACCCAAGGCACACACTCCCATGCACAAAACAAGAAAGCTAGCTGGGCTATCCTATAAGGATGGGCCTCCCAGGATCGCCATCGACAAGCAGCACACCTTAGTACCAACAGGGCCAAGGAGAGACACCCGCCCCTTCACTAGGCCCCCTTTAATTGCCCAGCCCTAGCAATCCAAGGCCCGTTGGAGGCATCCAATCCAAACCCAGGCCTGGGACACCTGACTCACCCTCCAAAGAGGTTGCATCTTCCCACCAGGAATGGCTCTTATTATTTCCCAATTTGCCAGGCAAATCATGGCCTTGAGCTGCAGGCTGAGACACAGCTTAAAACAACCAAAATCCAAGGGGCTGCTGCATTAGGGATGTCAGAGAATTCTGCCACGGATCTCAGTGAGGCTGAATGCCAGTGCATTCGGCCCCCTGAAATCCCTGGCGGAATGAAGCCCCCTTCCCCCCCACCCCATGAAAGGTACGCGAAACGGAGCACTTACCTGCTGATGTTCACGCTGCTTTGCGAATGGTGGCTGCATCTGCGGCTGCCATTCGCTTCTTCATTATGGCCATGATAGGCTATGTAAATACTTCCATAGCCTATCACGGCTAATGCAGGGATGCCATTAACCTATCACGGCTAATTTACAGGGATGCCATATACAGGGACACAAATGGTGGCGGCTATGGCAGCCGCCATTTACGTCCCTGTGCAGGCTGCCCAGCGGCCGGATGTCTGGCTGTGGGTGGCCTCGGCTGGCGGCTCCACAGAGTCGCTGCGGAATGAAGCCGGCCAGGGAGAATTTGGGGGGAGGGACAGAGCACCTCCCCCCCATCGCAAATGTCACCCTTCGAAAAGGCAAGTGACTTTCGTACATCCCTATGTTGCATGTGTGACCACCCCAGCATCCCTCCTGGCCCCTACTCTTAGGCCCTTCTTGACAGGGATCATTTGTGGTATAAGTTATAGAGTTATGCATTTTTGTTGGAAGTGTCATTTATTTCATGGCTACTTGTTTTGTTATCGCTTGTAGCCAGTTTGGACTTGCTTAGATATCAAGGTTACGTTGACACACGTATCTAATGCGACATAAATGGGTGATCTCAAATGTTATTCCCTCACTGTCAGGGGTTTAATCATAGTTGTTAAAAGGAAAAGTGTTCCAGCAGAAATTAAAAAGCATGCTCCAGACATCATGGTTTTGCCAGTGACGCATCTAACTAAGAGATATCAGGCAGTCTTAAAACACCCACATTTTGGACAACAACTTACTGCCTCAGGCTATTCAGAAGCCCGTGGTGTGGCTATTCCTTTTGAAACCTCCCTTCTTCTATCCATAGAAAGTACTATGGCAGACCCCAGTGGCAGAGACCTATTTATAAAAGGTGCCATAGGAGGTTCATAGTATACATTTGCCACTTTGTACTCCCCAAATTCAAATCAACACACTTTTTGACATGACAGTTTGCAGAAATTAGCGGTATTTCAACAAGGTGTAACAATTACAGGGGGAATTTCAACATAGTAAGTGATCCATCTCTGGACAGAACTTGCTTTGGGGATGAGTGCAGGAACACCACTATGTCTTCATTTAGGGACCTTCTGGATGAATTTAAATTAATAGTTTCTTAAATATAGGATCCTGAGATTATGCATACTTTGTCCATCACTATCAGACATACACTAGAATAGACCATCTCTTCATTTCTTCGACCCATGCCTCTTCCATCGTAAGCACAGAGATCTATCAAAAAAGGGTATCAGATCATTCAGCTATAAGTCTCACCATACACCCTTGTTTACACCAATCCTCTAAACTGATCCATGGCACTTCAATGCTATCATCCATAAAACCAACTCTGTGTTGTGACAATTAAAAGTGAAATAGAACATTATTTCCATCCAAATGAGCAAGTAGGATTGTCACATGCAGAATATGGGATGCAATGAACTCTGTTATAAGGGGCATATGTATAAGTGAATTGACAGCAGTTCAGGAGATTTCAATACGAAAAAAACAAAGACTTTTGTCAGAAATAAAACTTCTGGAAATTAAACAAAAAATCAGTTAGGGCAAGAAATTACCATCTTCTTTCACAAGCAAGAAAGGAACTTAAAGCCCTTGAAGTAGGGAAGATTTCAACATCACTCCTTCGCCTTCAACAAAAATATGATGTATTGGGGATAGAAGCTCTAAATTGCTAGCCTATGAGCTGAAACACCGCAACCTAAGAAATGTTATTTGCTCAATTAAAGACAATCAAAATGCATTGGTTTGTGGGACTATACAGATCAGTAATCAATTTGTGCAATTTTATTCAGACCTGTATTCTAACCCAGATCCTGGAGTCACCAAGGGTGCAATCCTATCTAAAGTAGTCAGGGGCTAGATGGCCATAGAATAGGCCACACTTGGAGGTCAGTTCCCTGAGAACTGACCTCTACGCCCTCCAACGCTTCATCGTAGGCAGTGGGGAGCGGCCCCGTGCTCTGCACTTGGAAAAGGAGCACAAAGCAGGGAAACAGGGCGTTCCTGCAGGCATACCAGGGCGGAGATGTCAGAAATGCTGGTACAACACATCCTACATGTCATCCAGCTGCCACTTCCCTCTCTTGGAGGTCCCACGGCTAGAGATCCAAAATTGGCTGTCTAGCCGCAAATGCAGGGCAGGAGAAGCAAGACGGAATGATCCCACCATGCTTCTCCTGCCCTGCATGTCATTGAGGGAACCAGGTTGGGGAGGATGTGTCCACGCTGACAGGCAATGACTCTCCGGAGATTTAGACTAGGAATGTACAAAAGTCACTTTCCTTTTTGAAGGGTGATATTCGCGGTGGGGGTAGGCATGCCGTACCTCCCCCTGAAATCCTACCCCAACTGGCTCTGCTCCGTAGCAACTCTGCGGACCCGCCAGCTGGGTGCATCCACACGGCAGGTCTGCGGACATAAATGGTGGCCAGCATAGCGGCCGCCATTTGTGTCCCTTCATTGAGCTATGATAGGCTAGGTAGATATTTACGTAGCCTATCACGGCAAAAGCGGGGACGCAAATTGCAGCTGCTACGCGATTTGCGACCCTGCTCTGAGCTTTGATAGGCTAAATAGATACTTACGTAGCTATTCACGGTTTGCCAGGGATGCAAATGGCGGCTGGCATAGTGGCCGCCATTTGCGGCCGCAGCCTGGCAGCAGCTAGAGCCGCCGGAGCTGCCGCTGCCACCAGAGCCGCCAGGTAGGCTCTGTTTCACGTAGGGATTTACAAAACGTCTACCTGGCTCCGCGCTGGGCAATCCGTGGTGGAGGGAGGAGCTCCGTCCCTCCCCCCGGAATCCTTCCCGACATCTGGCCACTGGGCTGCACAGGGGCGCAAATGGCAGCCACTGTAGCCGCTGCCATTTGCGTCCGTGTCTTTAGCTGTGATAGGCTACGTAAATATATATGTAGCCTATCATGGCTAAAGACATGGACACAAATGGCAGCAGGTATGGCAGCTGCCATTTGCATTCCTTCCTATTGCCATGATAGGCTATGTATATATTTATGTAGCTGCTACGCCATTTGCTCTTCTGTCTTTTGCCATGATAGGCTATGTAAATATATACATAGCCTATCACGGCTAAAGACACGAACACAAATGGCGGCGGCTACACCATTTGTGTCCCTGTCCTAAGCCGTGATAGGCTATGTAGATACTTTTGTAGCCTATCACTGCTTGCCAGGGACACAAATGGCGGCTGGAGTAGAGGCCGCCAATTGCGGCCTCAGCCCGGCAGCAGCTAGAGCTGCCACTGCTGCTGGAGTCGCCGGAGCCGCTGGAGTCGCAGCCAGGTAGGCTCCATTTCCTTGGGCTTTCATGGGGTGGTGGGGTGGGTTGCTCCGTTCCGCCATGGATTCCAGGGGGCCAAATTCACTGGAATTTGCCTCCCTGGGATCCGTGGCAGAATTCTCTAACATCCCTAATTTAGACGAGAGCTGTTCCCAACTCTAGCTGGAGATCCTGGGGATCAAAACTGGGACCTTCTGCATGAAGACTGTGTGCTCTAGCCCTGGACTCCGGCCCTTCTCTGCCTGCCTCTCCTGCTAGCTCAGCTCCTCCATCCTCCCCTCCTCCATGACTGGATGCAGACTTGAAAGACTGGTTGAACAATCAATGGCTCAGGCTGAGCCTGCATTTTATCCACAGCTTTGGAACCAGAATGAAACTTCCAGACCAGGGGAACCCGGGAACCCCTCAGAGTGTCACGAGGAATTCTTATTCATTTTTCTACTCCTTTATTCTTTCTGAAGGAGCTAACAGGCTCTTCTGCTGTTGCTCTTGGAGACACCCCCTTGAACCCTCAGGGTTCAGAAGACAGAGGCCGCTTCCTGACAGAACTGCTCCCCCTGTCATGGAAGCTTCAGGGGAAAGGCAGGAAGTCCTAGGCTAGAGGGAACTCCCTTGTCTTAGACTGGAGAGATGGTGCCCCCTTCTCTTTCTGAGGTCTGTGTTTATGAAACTCTCCACAGAGGAAAAAAAATGGTTTCTGATACTCTGTAGGGATGTACAGATCCCTTACCTTGCTCCGCTCAGGGGCATCTGCAGTGTGGGGGAGGCAATCCCTCCTTCTCCGGAATCCTGCCTGGCTGGCTGCGCTCTGTGATAAGGCCGTGGAGCCACCAGCTGCAGCCGGACTTCCGCTATGCTGGCCACCATTTGTGTCCCTGCCAAGCCGTGATAGTCAACGTAAGTATCAACGTAGCCTATCACGGCAGAAGGCAGGGACACAAATGGTGGCCACTACGCCATTTGCGTCCCTGTCTTTTGCCGTGATAGGCTACGTAAGTATCTACATAGCCTATCACAGCAAAAGGCAGGGACACAAATGGCAGCCGCTACGCAGACCGCCAGTGGCCGGAAGACAACCCGGAGCAGATATGCTCCATCCCGAGGGGATTCCGTGGGGTTGCGGGGGGAGATTGCCCCATTCCCCCAGGGAGTCTGGGGGACCGGATTCTAAATAATCCAGCCTCACTGGAGCCCATGGCAGAATTCTCCAACATCCCTAATACTCTGACATTTCCTTACCAGAGAGCTCAGCCCTCCTTTTTTCTTAGGGATGAGGGAGTCTAATAGTCTCATCAAAAATAAGTACTGGAACTCTTTGTCTTCCTCACTATTAAGTTTGCCACCCCTTCCGTTTCTGAGATGGGGAGAGGTGTGGCATAGTTAACCTCTGGATATCCTGAGGTAAAGCCCCCTCCATCTTGGACTGACTGACCTGTCTTCAGGGGTCCTTATAACTCCAGAACTCTGTGAGGACAGTGCAAGGAGGAAAGGGTAAGAGAACTGGTCTGATCTGGCATGGCTCTTCTTATATTCGTATTTCCGTATAAAATGGCCCATGTTTCAGCCACACACCATAGGATGTCAACAGAAAGCGTGTGGAGTGGGGGCACTTCGGGGATGTCTTTTTCAGCCCCACTAACATTGCCTCCCATTTTCTGTCTTGCGTGTCTTGATGCCTTTCCATGAAGAATGGATCCAGTTTGATCAAATGTGGTTCAGCGTAAGCAAGTGTAATGTGATGCATGTTGGGGCAAAAAATCCCAATTTCACCTACAAGCTGATGTGATCTGAGCTAGCAGTGGCTGACCATGAAAGAGATCTCAGGGTTGCAGTGGACAGCTCAATGAAAATGTCATCCCAGTGTGTGGCTGCTGTGAAAATGGAAAATTCCATGTGTGGCATAATTAGCAAAGGAGCTGAAAATAAAACTTCCATGATCAAACTCCACTTATACAAAACCCGGGTGCAACCACACTTAGAATCCTGTGTACAGTCCTGGTCACCACACCAAGGAAGGACATTGCAGAGGTGTCAAAGGTGCAGAACAGGGCAACTGAAATGATCAAGGGGCTGGAACAACTCCCCTATGAGGAGAGTCACAACATCTGCGATTGTTTATCTTTGGAAAGAAGGTGAATAAGGGGAGAAAGGATAGAGGTGTACACAATGAGGTCTGATAATGAACTGGATGTGGAAATACAAAGCTGAGCAGAGAGGAGAACCATCTCTGTGCATGTCTACTCAGAAGTAAGTCTTATTGAGTTCAATGCAACTTACTCCTACACATGTCAGCACCTCACTTGCCCCCAGCTCAGCTTTGTATTTCCACATCCAGCTCATGATCAAACCTCCTGTTGGTTATCTCAGAAGACCCTTAGGCGAATGGGTGGGGGGTTCCAGGGAACAGCTGGATGGAGGGAGATTACACACACACACACACACACACAACACAGACACACACACACAAACACACGAAGAATATAGTTCTTCATATTCCCTGGTATGTTTCTTCCTCATTTTGTCCATTCCCTGAGCATGTGCAGAGTGTGCTTTTTATTCAAACAAAGAGAAGGTTGCTAATCTTTCCATTCATGCTGCATTCGTACAAGTGAAGTGTGACTGCTTCAGAAAGAACTTTTCATTATACTGTCTCTTTTTCTTCATGAGTTTCATAACAGAAGTGTGGTGTAGTTGTGAGAGTCCAGCCAAAAGTCACCCAGTATCAGGGTGGACACTGAGCCCATAGAATCCCAGAGTAGTTCTGATTCTGAGGAAGAGGAGTCGCTCCTGGGAGAGGAGTGCGCTCCTGTTTTCCAGGGCCAACAGCTGACGGAGATTCCCCCCACCAGCATTCCTAGCTTAGAAAGCAGTCCTGGGAGTGACAGAGCATGGGAAGCAGACTTGGTGGATGCGCGACGCCGATGCAGAGAGCGGTGCCAAATGGAGGGTGCAGAAAGGAGGCGTAGTGCCCAGTTGGTGTGCAAATAACGGCTGCGCCCAGAGGATCCAAGGGAAAAGGGGAGGGACTCTCCCTAGTCCTTAAGTTCAGGGGTCTGCCAGTAATTCCCTTTCAAACGGGGACCAACTGTTCCAACGTAAAGCATAGGTACTCTGCTGCTCATATCTAGTTGCTAACAGTAGAGTTTAGGGATGTCAGAGAATTTCTCCACGAATCTCTGGGTGGCCGAATGCCAATGCATTCGGCCCCCCGAAATTGGTGGAGAAACGGTCCGCCACCCCCCCGCCACCCCCCCCGGGATGGGACTTACCTTGTGCGAATGTCCCTGGCGGCGGCGGCTCCCGGCTGCTCCCAGCGGTGGTTCGGCGGCGGTTCGGCGATGGCGATGGCGGCGGCGGCCGGTCTTCTAACCGGCTGCAGCCACCGCCATTTCCAAGTAAAACAACAACAACAACAACAAACGTGATAGGCTATGTAAAGATTTACGTAGCCTATCACAGCTACATTTTCAAAAAACACCATGATAGGCTACATAAATGTTTACGTAGCCTATCACAGCTGACTTTGAAAAAAAAAAAAGCGTTTACGCAAATGGCGGCACCCATGGGCGCCACCATTCGCGTATGCGCTTTTTTTTTCTCTCAAAGTCAGCCGTGATAGGCTATGTAAACATTTACGTAGCCTATCATGGCTGACTGCGGGCCAGGGACGAAAATGGCAGCGGCTACGGCCGCTGCCATTTGCGTCCCGGCAGGAAAAGAACTTTCGCGGCCGGAGAGGCGGGGCGCTCCCCCCATCCAGAATTTCGGCGGGGAGGGATGGGGCGCCTCCTCCCCCACCCAGAATTTTGGGGGAGGGACGGAGCGCCTCCCCCCCACCACAAAGCAAGCTTTGGGATCAGGTAAGTGACTTTCATCCATCCCTAGAGTTGTTAAGTTGTAAAAGAGGAATAAAGCTTTGAAAAGAATCCATTTGTCTGTGTCTGGACTTGGCTACTGGATTAGACTGAGAGAGGCCTCCAAGGAGCCCTTGACATCTTGGTCCCCATTCCTCTTTTTTTTTTCCCTCTCTCTCTCTCTTCTCCTATTGCCTTATGGAGGGTGCCAGGGATGCAGCAGTGCAAGCTCTAGTGCAAGAGAACCAGATGCTCCGTGATCAGATGGCTCAACTGACGGCTGCCGTGCAGAATCTACAGGCTGCGGTTCAACCCCCTCCACCTCCGATTCTCCCCCGCTGCAAGTGCCCGGTGGCTTTGCCAGAGACGTTTTCTGGTGAGAAAGGACTTTTTCAGATTTTCAGGGCCCAATCAGAGCTGTACATGTGTCTTAGACCTGAGGATTTCCAGATGGAACAGGTTCGTGTGGGTTTCATCATTATCCTACTGTCAGGCATGGCAGCTAAATGGGCTTCGGGGCTCCTGCTCGCTAATGACCCCCTGCTCGGGGACTATCAAGGTTTCATGACAGCCATGGCACATTTTTTCGGTGACCCCCTGCGCACGCAGACAGCTTCTCAGGAGATTCACCGCCTCCAGCAGGGCAAGGACTCAGTTTCCAGCTACGCGACAACCTTTCGCTTGCTGATGCAGGATTTACAGTGGAATGATGCCGCGCTGGTGGCTCAGTTTTTGGATGGTTTGAACGACGAGATGAGTTGGCGCGCACGCCCAGCCTGCCTACTTTGGAGGAGCTCATCCAGACCTGCCTTCAGATGGATAGTCGGCTGGAGGGGCGCCAGCAGACCCGGTGGGGTGCCGGGGGCTGGGATTTCCCTCCTCCCATTCCCCCATGTTTCCTGCCTCCTCCCCCTCCCCCCGCTCCGGCGCTGGGGGTGGAGGAGACCCCGATGCAGCTGGGGGCTACCTGAGCCTCACTGCCGCCAGAGGAGCTTGAGCGCCGGCGTGCTGAGCGCCGATGTTTTCGATGTGGAAAGCTGGGGAATTTTGCCAAGACCTGCTGAGTGAAATCCACAGCTCCGCTGCCTCCTCCTCCTCTCCTTCCCCCTCCTTCTCCTCCTCGTCCCCAGGCCTGACTAGACTGCCCCCCAAGCTTGTTGGGGGCCTCCAGTGTGGGGGTCCATTCCCCACCGGGTGGGTGCCTTCCCCAACTCCCCCCACCCTCCCATCTGCTGTTGCATGTTCACCTCCACTCCTCTCAGTGGGGTGGGGTGGAGGCCCTAGCTTTAGTGGACACGGGGGCTACGATCAGTTTCATGGATGAGACCTTTGCCCTCTTCCGCAGGATTCCTACCCTGCCCCTTCCTGCCCCCTTGGCAGTGGAGACCATTGATGGGCGCCTTCTCTCTTCGGGCGCGGTGACCCGTATTACAGTTCTGCTCACTCTGCGCGCCCAGTTCCACATTGAGCAGATTCAGTTTCACTTGGCCAAGGTTCCATTATACCCAATCATGCTGGGTGTTTCCTGGCTCTCTAAGCACAACCCTCAGATTTCTTGGGGGCTTCAGCAAGTGGAGTTTGTGTCTCCCTACTGCCGGGAGCATTGCCTCCCAGAGGAGGTGCCAGTCCCAGCCCAGGCATTAACCCTTTCCTCCCCCTCCTTGTCTGCTTCTGGCAGTCCTTCAGCTACTGTCATCCTCCCAGAGAAGTATGCAGCTTTTCGGGATGTGTTTGACAAGAAGGAGGCTGGCCAGCTTTCCCCCCACTGCCCTTTTGACTGTGCCATTAACCTCATTCCAGGGGTGACCATCCCCGCTGGCCGGCTGTATTCAATGTCGGAGCCGGAACTTCGAGCTCTGCAGAGGTTTTTGGACACAAATCTCAAATGCGGTTTCATTCGCCCCTCCTCCTCCCCCACCTGCGCTCCTACCTTCTTTATGGCCCAGAGATCTGGAGAACTCAGGCCGGTCCATGATTTCAGAAATCTAAATTCCGTTTTCATCCCTGACAAGTTCCCCCTCCCCCTCATACCTGAGATGCTGGAGCGCCTGGGGCGAGCCAAGATTTTCACAAAGTTGGACCTGTGTAACGCATACAATCTGATTCGCATCCGGGAGGGGGATGAGTGGAAGACCAGTTTCGGGACCAGGTACGGAGCGTATGAATACCTAGTAATGCCTTTTGGGCTCACCTGCGCCCCCCCCTTTTTCGCGTTTTATGAATGCCATCTTCGGGGACTATTTGGACACTTTCCTCATTGTTTATCTTGATGATTTACTTATATTTTCTGAGGACACCCATGCCCATCAGCTTCATGTCTCTGCCATCCTCCAGCGCCTCTGCGAGAACCATCTTTATGCCAAGCTGGAGAAATGTGTGTTTGACCTAACCTCTTTGGACTTTCTTGGCTACATTATTTCGCCTGACGGTATCAGGATGGATCCTGCAAAGGTCCAGGCTGTCCTCTCCTGGCAGGCTCCATCCACCAAGAAGGACTTGCAACGTTTTCTGGGTTTTGCTAATTTTTACAGAAAGTTCCTGCCCAGTTTTGCTCGGCTGACATCTCCTCTCACGGACCTCCTTAAGGGCAAGAAATCTCCTTTTCATTGGACGGCATCTGCCCAACAGGCTTTCGAGGAACTTAAGAAGCTTTTCAGTTCTGAGCCGATCCTGTTACATCCCGACCCGAGGAAGCCTTTTGTAGTGCAGACCGATGCCTCTGACTTCGCAGTGGGGGCGGTGCTCTTTCAGCCAGATTGGGAGGGCGGCGGGCTGCAACCCTGCGCCTACCACTCCAGGAAACTGACCATGTCTGAGAGGAATTGTACCATCTGGGAGAAGGAACTGTTGGCCATCAAGTCCACTTTGGAGACCTGGCGTCATCTCCTGGAGGGGGCTCAGCACCCAGTCGAAGTTAAAACTGACCATTGCAACCTCGAACATCTTCAGACAGCCCGTGCCTTAAACCAGCGGCAGATTAGGTGGTCACTTTTTTTTTCTCGGTTCCACCTTAAGATTTGCCGTGTGAAGGCCTCAGACAACCTACAAGCAGATGCTCTTTCTTGTAAGCCTGACCTCCAGCCAGGGAGTGAGGAAAATTCCCCCCCCCCGATTCTTCCCCTCCAAGGCCTGGCGGCAGCTGCAGTGCCTCATTCTTGGGAGGAGCTCCTTCTCTCTGCATAGGCTCAGGATGCTTTTGTTTGCACAAAGGTGGAGGAATTGGGGCTAGCCTCGGCCCGCCCCTCTACCCCCTTCTGTTTGTGAGTTGGCCTGCTTTACCATTCCGGCCGGGTCTATGTGCCTTCTAGACCCCTCTGTGAGAAGGTCCTCCATCAGTGTCACGACTCCCCCACAGCTGGGCATTTTGGCATCGCCAAGACCTTGCATGGAGTGACGAGGGATTTTTGGTGGCCTCGTGTGTGTCAGGACGTCAAGTCCTATGTTGCCTCCTGCCCAACCTGCCAGCGGGCGAAGGCCCCCTCAGGCAAGCCCACAGGCTTGCTTCAGCCCCTGCCTACCCTCTCAGGACCTTGGAAACTGCTCTCCCTTGACTTCATCACTTACTTGCCTCGCTCACACGATAAGACCACTATTCTGGTGGTGGTGGATTTGTTTAATAAGATGGCCCATTTCATCCCTTGCTCTGGGTTGCCCACAGCCAGGGAGATGGCAGAGCTGTTCGTGGCGCATGTTTTCCGCCTCCACGGATGGCCCGAGGGTCTCATTTCCGATAGGGGGGCCCAATTCACTGCCCATTTCTGGAGGGAGCTACTGGCATTGCTCCATGTGATGCTCCGTCTTTCCTCCGCCCACCATCCACAGACGGACGGTCAGACCGAGTGCACCAATGTGACTCTGGAGCAATATCTGCTCTGTTATGTCATTTACCAGCAGGATGACTGGTTTTCCTTGCTGCCTCTTGTAGAATTTGCTTATAACAATGCTTGCCATGCTTCCACCTGCCAAACTCCATTTTTTGCCAATTTTGGTTACCACTCCAAGGCCTTCCCATCCACCCTAGCTCTGTCTTTGGTGCCAGCGGCCCAGGACTTTTTAGAGGGGTTGCGAGCGGTACACCACCTCTTACGGGACTCCCTCGAACAAGCCAAGACAGCCTACAAGGCCTCTGCAGACCGGCGGCGCCAGCCAGGTCCGTCTCTGCAACCTGGGGACTGGGTTTGGTTGTCCACCCAATACCTCCCCTCTCACTCGCCCGCAAGGAAGCTCGCGCCTCGCCACACGGGGCCATTCCAGATTATGGCCCAGATTAACCCTGTTGCTTTTTGCCTGGCTCTCCCCCCCTCCATGAAGATCCATCCTGTTTTTCATCGGTCCTTGGCTGTCCCCCCTGGTTTCTGGCAACCCTCATCGCTCAGTCGGCTCCCCCCCGCCGCTAGTGTGGAGTGCAGAGATTCTGGACTCCCGCCTTTCTCGTGGCCGCTTGCAATATCTGGTAGACTGGAAGGGGTACGGGCCAGATAAGCGATCCTGGGAACCCGCGGAAAATGTGTATGCTCCGTTGCTGCTGAGGTGCTTCCACCAGCTGTACCCCCACAAACTGGGGGCCCCAGGGGAGGGGCATGAGGGGGGGCCTAATGGGAGCGGGGATGAAGTCAGGGTGGACACTGAGCCCATAGAATCCCAGAGTAGTTCTGATTCTGAGGAAGAGGAGTTGCTCCTGGGAGAGGAGCGCGTTCCTCTTTCCCAGGGCCAACAGCTGATGGAGATTCCTCTAGGGATGTCGGAGAATTTCTCCACGAATCTCGGGGAGGCCGAATGCCAAAGCATTTGGCCCCCCGAAATTGTTGGTGGAATTCTCCGCCCCCCCACCCCCCCGGGATGGGACTTACCTCCCTCGAATGTCCCTCTCGGCGACGGGTCCTGGGGGCGTTTCCCGCCGCCGCCATTACAAAATAAAGTAAAAAAACCCAACAACACGTGATAGGCTACGTAATGATTTACATAGCCTATCACAGCTAGATTTCCAAAGTCAGCCGTGATAGGCTACGTTGATCGTTACGTAGCCTATCACGGGTGACTTTGGAAAAAAAAAGCGTGTACGCAAATGGCAGCGCCCATGGGCGCCGCCATTTGCGTTCCTTATTTGGTCCTGGGTAGTCTACGAAAAGATTTACGTAGACTATGGTGAAAATAAGGGCAACGCTATTTGCGATGCCCTTATTTTTGCCGTAGTCTATGCAAATCTTTACGTAGACTACCCGGGACCAAAAAAGGAACGCAAATGGCGGCACCCATGGGCGCCGCCATTTGCGTACGCTAGGGATGTACGAAAGTCACTTACCTGGTCCCGCAGCTTGCTTCCCGGTGGGGGGGAGGCGCTTGGCTGCTCCCCCCGAAGTTCAGGCCTGCGGGGGAGGCTTCCCTCCTCGCCCGGACGAAATTCAGGCCGGGGAGAAGCGCCCCGTCTCCCTGGCCGCGAACTTCAAAAGAAAAAAAAAACAGCCCTGTGATAGGCTACGTAACGATTTACGTAGCCTATCATGGCTAGATCTGCAAAGTCAGCCATGATAGGCTCCGTTAATCATCACGTAGCCTATCACGGGTGACTTTGAAAAAAAAAAAGCACGTATGCAAATGGCGGCCCCCATAGGGAGCCGCCATTCACGTTCCTTATTTGGTCCCTGTAGTCTACGTAAAGATTTACGTAGACTACGGAGAAAATAAGGGCAACGCTATTTGCGTTGTGGAGAATTTCTCCCCGAATTTGCAGAGAATTTCTCCCTGAACAACCTTCGGAGGACCGAATGCGTTGGCAGTCGGCCCCCCGAAGTTTCGGGGAGAAATTCTCCCCCATCCCTAGCGTATGCGCTTTTTTCCCCCCCCCAAAGTCACCCATGATAGGCTATGTTAATTGTTACGTAGCCTATCACAGGTGTTTTTTTTTTTTTTACTTTATTTTGTAATGGCGGTGGCGGCAGCCGGTCGGAAGACCAGCTGCTGCCCCCGCCGAAACGCTGCCGAAACACCATTGGGACCCACTGCCGAGAGGGACATTCGCATGAGGTAAGTCCCATCCCGGGGGGGGGGTGGCGGTGGGTGGCGGAGAATTTCACCAACAATTTCAGGGGGCCGAATGCGTTGGCATTCGGCATCCTCAAGATTCGTGGAGAAATTCACGGCCATCCCTACTTGCAAATGACGGTACAGAGCAGTGGCCGCAAACTGTGTAATTCAAGCGGCACGGAAGGTACACAATTCATACATCCCTAGTCAAAGGGCGATATCTCCGTCTCAGCACATTCCATGCAACCGAGCTCTGGTACCGTTTATCTTATCAGAGCTGAGGATGTGCCTGAGAAGGGAGGCTATGTTTATGCTGAGCTAGACTCCATCTTGGATTTAAGTGCTCACATTGACACAGGTGAAAGGGAAGAGCCTGATGACTCAGGTCAAGTCCAAGTGGCCCACAAAGAAGCAAAGAGTGATGCAAATCTGTTTTTCTCCCTCCAAAGTGCAAAGGGTACCAGTGTTATTGGGATGCGGTGATTTCTCTTGGCTGGAATTATCAAAATGACAATAATTCTGGATTAATCCTCCAGGGATTTCCCTCCAGCAAGTCAATAACAAAGAAATCCTGGAGAAAACATGCCTAATAGAAATATGCCAGGAGTGACTCCACATGGGGCTGGGGTGGTGTCTGGTCACTTGGCATCTGTTCTCTTCTTGCTGTGATCTAATTCCCCTGCCAGGGCGTCTTTCTCTCATTCTCTTTGTCTCTGACCTAGCAGGGAAGGTCTCCCTGTGCTGCTGATGATTTGGCTGCTGCTGCTGCTATTTTGGCTCCTGCCTCAGGCCACCGAGAGGATGCTGAAGACCACGTGCCCCCTGACCTGGACATCTAACCTGGAAGAAGATTATTACAGGCCGGGAGACCTCATTGTCGGTGGGAATTTACACCTTGGCACTTATTATTTCAAAAAGTCAGAAGGCTTCCTTAGATTCCCCCGATTAAACATAGCCAGTATTCACAGGTAACTTTCCACCAGAGGGATCTGGGAATGGGGCTTACCTGCCTTCCTCTCAGATGAGAAAGCCCCTTCCAGGGAAATGCATCAGCAATGCTGCTGATGTATGAAATCTCTCGGTTTGAGACGATGCTCTCAGAGGCCTGTCAGGATTGGCTTTGACCTGCAAGGAGAGTCGTAGACTTGAGGGTTCTTGTCTTTTCTTTTCTGAGGTAATAATTTTATTTTTTAAAAAGAAAACAACAACAACAACATGAACACACAATACGCATACACTAAAATATCTCTAAAGATTGTAAGATATCGACCTTTGGCTCCCCTTACACAACAAATGTGTATTATTATTTTCTACTTCTTATCTTAGTTGTATATCATACATTGAGTTCACAGACATTATATCATTTCTCTCCTAATTTTTAACAACAAAAAAAATAAAGAATACAGGGGAACCAACCATCTCAAAGTTCAAAATCCACATATATAGAAATCATTTTTCTCTATTTCTTGTACAAATGCTATAAAAGGCTTCCAATCTAACATAAATTTTGCTGTTAATCCTTCTTTAATTATAACAGTAAGTTTTGCCATCTCTGCCAGCTACATCATTTTCATCATCCACTCGCTCACAGTTGGTCTTGTTTCATTCTTCCACTTCTGTGCATACAATAACCGTGCAGCCGTTGTCATGTAGAGAAAGAGGGTTCCCCCCTTCTCTTTTACATGTTTATCTGTTAGACCCAATGAAAAGGTTTCTGGCGTTAATTCTATAGTAGTATGTAATATCCTTTGAGCTAAAAACTGTATTTGTTTCCAAAATATTTTAGCTTTTTTACAAGTCCACCATAAAGGATAAAACGTTCCATCTTGAGCTTCACATTTCCAATATTGTCCAGAAACACCCTCATACACTTTAGACAGTTTAAATGGTGACTAGGGGTGGACGAAAGTCACTTACCTTTTCTCGCAGCTTGTTCGCGGTGGGGGGGAGCGCTTCGCTGCTCCCCCCGCGAAGTTCAGGCCGGGGGGGGAGGCTTCCCGCCTTGCCCGGCCGAAATTCAGGCCGGGGGGGGAGGCTTCCCGCCTCGCCTGGTCGCGAACGCGAAAGTAAAAAAAAAACAAAAAACAACGCCCCCTGATAGGCTACGTGACGATTCACGTAGCCTATCACGGCTAGATCTGCAAAGTCAGTCGTGATAGGCTACGTGAATCGTCACGTAGCCTATCACGGGTGACTTTAAAAAAAAAAAAGCGCGTACGCGAATGGCGGCCCCCATAGGGAGCCGCCATTCGCATTCCTTATTTAGTTGCTGTAGTCTACGTAAATGTTTACGTAGACTACGGCGAAAATAAGGGCAACGCAAATAGCGTTGCCCTTATTTTTGCCGTAGTCTATGTAAACATTTACGTAGACTACAGCGACCAAATAAGGAACGGGAATGGCGGATCCCTATGGGGGCCGCCATTATCCGTACACACTTTTTTTTTTTTAAGTCACCCGTGATAGGCTACGTGACGATTCACATAGCCTATCATGGCTGACTTTGCAAATCTAGCCGTGATAGGCTACGTGAATTGTCACGTAGCCTATTAGGGGACGTGTTTTTTTTTTTTATTGCAATGGCGGCGGCGGCAGCCGGTCGAAAGACTGGCTGCCGCTCCCGCCCCGCTCGAACACCCGACGAACCGCCAGCCGGACCCGCCGCCAGGAGGGACATTCAAGGAAGGTAAGTCCCGTCCCGGGGGGGTGCGGGGGGTGGGGGGGCAGAGGATTTCTCCCCGAAACTTGTTCGGGGGGCCGAACACGTTGGCACTCAGCCCCCCGAAGTTTCGGGGAGAAATTCTCCGCCATCCCTAATGGTGACATATACCATCTATACATCATCTTATAAAAATTCTCTTTAAGACTTGTACATAAAGTACATTTTAGATCTTTTCCCCACATACTTTCCCACTCTTCCATTGATATATTATGACCAACTCTTCATGCCCATTTAATCATACAACCTTTTACTTGTTCATCCTCTGTCTCATTCCTTAACAGTAATTTATACAGTTTCGCAATGATATGATCATCATTTGTACACAGTGCTGTTTCACACTCAGATTCTGTTTGTTCAAATCCATCATTTTTCTCATCTATTTTAAACCTTTCTTTAATTTGCAATATGAAAACCCCTGGCAGACATGGCCTTCTTCCAATATGTTTCCCCTTGATTTTAACTTATATTCCAGTTGTGACAATTCCAGTAAATCATTATATCTTATACATTTATGTGTGCTATCAAATTCTCTTCTATGCATTGCTTCTTGTGAAGATATCCAATGTAGTGCTTTTTGATAAATACTTAATTTATATTCATTCCAAATTCTTAATACAGCCCTTCTTATATAATGATTATTAAAATCTGCATTCACTTTTGTTTTATCATACCACAAATCACCATGCCACCCATATCCAAATTCATGTCCTTCTAGTTCTAAAAGTCTTGTATTTTTCAACGTCACCCATTCCTTCATCCACATCAAGCAGCAGGCAGAAAAATAGGTTTTCAAATCTGGTAATCCCAAGCCACCTCTTTCCTTTGCATCTTGTAAATTTTGCATTTGAACTTGTTTGTATTGCTTGACATATCAACTTCATTATATCTCTCTGCCACTGCTTAAAAGGTAAATCCGATGTAATAATGGGTATCATTTGAAAGAAAAATAACATTCTAGGTAATACATTCATTTTAATCGTTGCAATTCTTCCCAAAAGTGATAGCTGTAATTGTTCCCATTTTCATCAGTAGCAGCAGCTCTCCAGGGTGTTAGGCAGGGTCTCTCTCTCTGTCTCTCCCAGGATCGCCTGTATATGCCAAGGATGGATCCTGGGACAAGAAACCTTCAGAGGAGGCATTCTATCACTGAACTATGCTCCTTCCTCTAAAAATACAACTATTTTCGACTCCTCATGGTTCTGAATAATGGGCAAGTTTGACACAGAAGCTGTTTCAACACTGCACTTCTCACCAGTTCCATTGGGATCCTCACCCACCTCTCAGTGTCCCTCTCTCCACTGTAGGTCGATAGTCAAGAACCAGCAGCACTTCCTAGCCTTGGCGTTCGCCATCACAGAGGTCAACAAGGATCCAGCTCTCCTTCCCAACACAACGCTGGGCTTCCGCATGTATGAGCACAAGGACCTTGCCAGATGGATGCATCAGAACAGCCTGTCTCTGCTTTCCACTCGGGGGCGAATGATGCCCAATTATAAATGTGACCGGCAGGATAAACTGCTCTCCATTCTTGGGGGTCTGGACTCCAAATCTTCTAGAGAAATAGCATCCCTAACAGGCATCTACAAGGTCCCGCAGGTAAGGTGATCCATCTGGGGATAGATCTGAGGGGCCTGCAGAGCTCAGGAGCACTAAGACACACTAGGCGATCTCCGAAACAGATTAGCCCCTGCAGTGTCTGAGTGCCTGTATTCTGGATTGGAGGAGTTGGGGGCCCTGGATAAACTGCCATTCCTTGGTGATGGCCAGTAATCCCAGATGGCTACTGCACGACTAATCCCACCCAGCAGAGGGCCTGTTCTGTCAGAAAAAGTGTGTGGACTGGGAGAAATCAGACATATTTCCTTGATACTTTCAAAAGTCATAAAAGATAGGGGTGGACGAAAGTCACTTACCTGTCCTCGAAGATTTCCCGCGGTGGGGGGGAGGCGCTTCATTGCTCCCCCCGCGAAGTTCAGGCCGGGGGGGGAGGCTTCCCGCCTCGCCCGGCCAAAATTCAGGCTGGGGGGGAGGCTTCTCGCCTTGCCCGGCCGAAATTCAGGCCGGGAAGGAGGCGCCTCTCCTCTCCCGGCCGCGAACTAAACAGTTAAAAAAAAAATGCCCCCGTGATAGGCTACGTGACGATTAACGTAGCCTATCACAGCTAGATCTGCAAAGTCAGCCGTGATAGGCTACGTAAATTGCCACGTAGCCTATCACGGGTGACTTTAAAAAAAAAAAAAGCACATACGCAAATGGCAGCCCCCATAGGGAGCTGCCATTCGCGTTCCTTATTTGGTCACTGTAGTCTACGTAAATCTTTACATGGACTAAGGCGAAAATAAGGGCAACGCAAATAGCGTTGCCCTTATTTTCGCCGTAGTCTATGTAAACATTTACATAGACTACAGTGACCAAATAAGGAATGGGAATGGAGGCTCCCTATGGGGGCCGCCATTATCGGTACGCACTTTTTTTTTTTTAAAGTCACCCGTGATAGGCTACGTGGCGATTTACGTAGACTATCACGGCTGACTTTGCAAATCTAGCCGTGATAGGCTACGTTAATCGTCATGTAGCCTATCACGGGGGCGTTTTTGTTTTTTTCCCTTTTATTGCAATGGCGGCGGCGGCAGCCGGTCGAACGATCAGCTGCCGCCCCCGCCCCTGACGAAGACCCGATGAACCACCGGCCGCACCCACCGCCGGGAGGGACATTCGGCAAAGGTAAGTCCCATCCTGGGGGGGGTGCGGGGGGCGGGGGGGCGGAGAATTTCTCCCCGAAACTTGTTCGGGGGGCCGAACACGTTGGCGCTCGGCCCCCCGAAGGTTCGGGAAGAAATTCTCCGCCATCCCTAATAAAAGAAAAAGGTGCCTCAAGACTCCTTGTTGTTCTTGCTGCAACCAGTAGGGATGTCAGAGAATTTCGCCACGAATCTCGAGGAGGCCGAATGCCAGCTCATTCGGCCCCCCAAAATTGGTGGCGAAACGGTCTGCCCCTCCCGCCCCCCCCGGGATGGGACTTAACTTGGGCGAATCCTCCTGGCGGCGGCAGCTCCGGCAGCAGTTCAGCGGCGATGCGGTGGCGGCTGCAGCGGCCAGTCTTCCGACCAGCTGCCGCCGCCGCCATTTCCAGTTAAAAAAAAAATGTGATAGGCTACGTAAACATTTGCGGACCCGGCCGGCCAGGATTCAGGGGAGGAGGGACGGAGCGCCTCCCCCCCACCTCGAATCAAATTTCGTGAAAAGGTAAGTGACTTTTGTACATCCCTAGTTGTGGGGAACCTGGGCAGGAGGTGCTCTTGCCCTCATGTCCTGCCTGTGAGTTTCGCACGAGCATCTGGTTTGCAGCTCTGGGAAAAGAATGCTGGATGAGATGGACCCTTGGTCTGATTCAGCAGGACTCTTCCTAGGTTGCTATGACCAAACTATTGTACATGGGGAGGGTCAGAAAGCCCCCAATACATTTCTAGAATTTAGACACAAGAGCCCAGTCACTGGAATCCTATGAAATTCTTTCAGGTTACGTGCATGGTCATCCTGAGTTTTGGGGGTGATATCCACATGTGGGGGAGACTTAACGACATCACAGTGCTTCACTTTATATTTAGATATGTATTTTTAAGATGTCCATCTTCCTTCTGGGGAGCACTTTATGCATCCACAGTCAACTTTGGAAAGTCCATGGAAGCTCATGCCATTAACACTGTGCTAGATGCCAAAAATTCTGCTACAACAGACTCATAGGAAATTCCTTCCTTCAGCTCGGTTATGGCTTTTTGGACCCTGCTCTGGGAGGGGAAGGGCCACTCCCTTCCTTCTATCGGATTGATCCCAGTGAAAATCCTCAGTATGTGGGCTTAGTCCGGCTGCTCCTGCATTTCCACTGGAACTGGATTGGGCTCCTTGCTCCCGAGGGTGACAACATTGAATATTTCATCCAGACCCTGACCCCAATGCTCAAGCAGAATGACATCTGTGTGGCCATCTCTGAAACGTTCAATCCAGCAGACCCAGTTTATCGGCATCAGATACAAAGTGGATCTATTCCTCATTCTTGGTTTGAGCCCCAAGTGATGATTTTCTATGGGTCCTCCAGTGCTGTGTCACAATTACAACTGTTGTTGAGGAATCATGAAAGAAAGACCAGGACCCCATTTAGGAAGGTTTGGATCATGACTTCCTATTGGGAAATGGCTGCGGCAGGAGCCCCCTCAGGTGTGTGGTATCTAAAAATCTTCAATGGTGCTTTGCACTTCAAAGTCCACACAAGGGATGTGCCAGAATTCAAGCATTTTCTTGCGGCATTAGATACACTCCGACCGCAAGAGTTTGTCCTTCTCCGTTTCTGGTGGGAAAAGGCATTTAACTGTCAGTTTCTGAAATCAGGCCAAACCTCTCCACGAGGACAGAGAAACTGTACTGGGAAGGAGAAGGCAGAGGACCTGCCACACAACATGTTCGAAATGAGCATGACAAGTCACAGCTACAGGATCTACAATGGTGTTTATTCTGTGGCACACGCATTGCATGCTGTGTCTGGATCCAAACGTGGACTGATGGGGGGAGCCAAGAGGCACCTGGACATCCAACCATGGCAGGTAACATCCTCCTTCACCCTGGGCAAGCGTATGAAAGCACCTCAGTGGTTTCTCAGTGGTCTGATCCTGGAAGCAAATGGGAGGTCTGGGAGAAGGGGAGTCAGCCTTTCTTAAGCTCTGAAGAAGGACATGTCCCCATGGAAATGCTTCCGTGGCCATCTTTTCCATGAAAGAGCACTGGAAAGTGAGTCAGGGATAGAGGGGATTCATGGCACTTCCAGAATAATTTTACAATTGCAACTGTGAATAGTGAGGAGGGAGGAATTCTCCCCATAAAGTGGCATCGTTCCCGAGCACACCCCTGAGAAGCAAACAGCAGGCAGCTACCCCCATCTATTCTCCATCTTGACAGCCAGCTGAAGAACGCCAGATGTTGCTCTCTTTGCTGCTCGGAGTAAAACCCCTCCAGCTCCTACTCAAAGATACGAGGGTGTGTTGTAGCAAGTAGGCACCAGCCAAAATAGCCTGAACCATTCCCCAAGTATAGCCAAGCAGATATGCCAAAATAAGATGCATCTTAAGCATTAAATTTACTAATGGAGTGCAGGAAAAAAACCAGTCTCCTAACTTAATGGCAGTTACAGAGTGTTAGAAAATGCCAGAACTCATTCACATTTTCCCCCATTTTTTAAGTGTCTCTTGCTTTTTAGATCCTTGCCTCTTTGAGGAGCATCCGCTTTAACAACAGCGCTGGAGATGAAGTCTCTTTCATGGAAAATGGCAAGAGATGGGATATCCTGAACTGGATCTTCTCCCGAAATGGATCTTTTTATTCTGTGAAAGTTGGGGGAGTGGATTCAGGGGCTCCCCCAGGCCAAGACTTCACCATTCACGCTGAAGCAATTACATGGGCAACAGAGGTGGGGTTGAAGGGAATGTTCCGGGGTCTGCCTTACACCCCAGTTGGAAGATGAATGTGGCAGGACAGAGGCACCCGGTTCAGACAGAGCTGCAGGACGAGGTCACTTTCTCTGTGCAGAGAGAAGTATAGAGCTCCGTCTCTCTCTCTCGCTGCACCTAGGGGGAAAGTGGATGGGATGAACTTGCTGATATAATGGGCAAGGGAAGGGATTTGCTGGGTGGAGGCTCTCTGTCCCCTTAGCCTCGTCTGCATACAGCTGGTTGTGGCATTAGGATTGGTGTCTACCAGAAGAGCCTCTTTTACGATGGTTCTGAGAGATTTGGCCCTCCTGTTGGGGAAATTGCAACCTCTTCTGCAAGTTAAAGGAAGGGGGAAGTTCGGCATTTAGCTAGTTAAAGCACTGACATAGCTGGCCTTTGCGCTCTATAGCCCCCAGTGGCCTCCTGTTTCTTCCTCCCATACCCCCCCCCCCGCCTTTCTCCGTTGCTGGGAGTGCACCTGGCTTGCTCTCTCTCTCCTGCCTGAACACAGAGAAACTGATGGAACAAACTCTTGTTTTGGAACTGCAAGCTGTGCATGCATTATATGCAGGATGACATGTGAGCAAAGCTGTCCTATTCCTTAACTAAAGGAAGAGTATGGCCGCTATATGTTCTGTAGCCTTCATGTGAATGTCGGACAGGCAAACCTGCATTCTGCTTTGCGTCTCTCTGCTAAACTCCCTTTCGAATAAGAGGCAGCGGTACCACATATTTCCCATCCCCTCCTGAACTCGTAATCCCCTCCATCATGCAATGGGACACTCTGTTGAGTAGCTACATTCAGTGCAATTGCTGCCATGTTGAAATCCTCCACTGTTGGCCTTTCCCCTTTCAGGAGGTGCCCGTCGCGAGGTGTGTGGAGCGGTGCTCTCCAGGGCACCAGAAAAGAGTTCCAGAGGGGAAGCCGGTTTGCTGCTACAGATGTGATCGTTGTCCAGAAGGGACCATTTCTAACTGGACAGGTACCTCAGACTTTAAGAGCCATATAAAAGTGCAGAACTTACTGGGGCAAGAGTGGTGTGGGGACAAGGGGAAGATCATCATAGTCCCAGAGAGGAGCCCACCATTTTCCCTAGGAATATATTTTCTTCCTTGCCAAATATTGAGCACAAGTCGGGTACTGTGGCAGATCAGGCAAAACTTTCCTGTCTGCATCATCTCAGCCCTGCATCATCTCACCCCAGTCAGGAAGTTCTGCAATCAGATGCCTCCAAGAGAGTTCTGGAATTACAAATGAGATCCCAATGGCTAATGCAACACAGCTCTGTGTTCTGACTCATGAGTCGTGAAGGTGACTCATCTCTGGGGTTTGCCAGATGAGAGACAGCAGTGCCGGGCAATTAGAGAGGGTTCATTAGCACTCATTTAGCGATTAAGAAGGAGTCCAGGTAAGGAGGTGCCCATGTTACAATTAGCAGCATAACAGGGCCAGATGGGCCATTAGATAAGTGACAAGATACCTTATCCCAGATCATAAATACCACAAGATATGTAATAAGAAGACAAGCTCACAGGACAGAATGATATCCAAGAAATCTTGTATTTAGTGCTATGCTGACACTTTTGTAGTAAAAAGACAAAATAAGACAAATCTTGTCTGAGATGTTTAAGAAATAGAATCTGGTATCGCCCATCTTCAGAGTGAGGGATTAAGCTTGCTCTAAGATGGTTTCTAGTAAAGATGTACAAATTGTGTACCTTCCGTGCCACTTGACCTCCACAGTTTGCGGCCAGTGCTCCGTACCGTCGTTTGCAAGCCCCCAGAATTCTCCTCTTTTTTTTCCGCTCCAAGAATTACAAAGATAAATCCGTACTGACAGCCATAATTCTGCATAACCTCCATGAGAAAGGCTATTTTTCGTAGATATTTATGTATTTTTTCCCCTGCCCTGAGACGTGCAGTAATTACTTTCAGCCAAAACACTTCCTCCTCCTAGGGGCTTCCCAAAAGAAGGCTGTCCTAGGTGTGCCTGAGCGATGCACTCTTTGTTTAAAGCAACGCTGTTTGAAAGAAAGAAAGAAAGAAAGAGAAAGAAAGAAAGAAAGAAAGAAAGAAAGAAAGAAAACCTTTTAAAATGACCATGCCACTCTGGAGTCCTGCATGAGTATTATTCCCCCTGCTAGGCTTTCTGTTTCCACATCCAGCCTGGTTGGTGACATGGTGAGGCTAAATGGAGAGGAGAACCATCTCTGTGCATGTCTACTCAGAAGTAAGTCTTACTGAGTTCAATGCAACTTACTCCTACACATGTCAGCACCCCACTTGCCCCCAGCTCAGCTTTGTATTTCCACATCCAGCTCATTAGCAAACCTGTTAGTTATCTCACTGGGCTGGACTCTAACCACTACATCATACTCTGTTATATGAAACTCATGAAGAAAAAGAGACAGTATAATGGAAAGTTCTTTCCGACGCAGTCACACTTCGCTTGTACAAATGCAGCATGAAGGGAAAGATCAGCAACCTTCTCTTTGTTTGAATAAAAAGCACACTCTGCACATGCTCAGGGAATGGACAAAATGAGGAAGAAACATACCAGGGAATATGAAGAACTATATTCTTCCATTATGTGTGTGTGTATGGAATCTCCCTCCATCCAGCTCTTCCCTGGACCCCCCCCCATTCGCCCAAGGGTCTTCTGAGATAACTTACAGGAGGTTTGATCATGAGCTGGATTGGGCGGTATAGAAATAAATAAATAAATAAATAAATAAATAAATACCCAGCCTCCAGAGTCCAGGGTGGAAGGGGTCCACCTACCTCCGCCTCCCACCGGACCCACGAATAGCTGGATCCTCCTCACCGGCAAGCTCCATACAGCAAGTGATACGGCTGCCATTGCTGTGCCATATCACTGAGCACTCAATGCAGGAAGGGTCCTGGACGCCATTTACGTGGTGGACTCCATTTGCGTCCCTGTTTTTTCACGAGATAGGAGACGCAAATATCTATGTGAATACAAATGCGTAGCCTATCGCATGAAAAAACAGGGACGCAAATAGCGTAGCTGATGCCATTTGCGTCTGGATCCCTTCCTGCAGTGAGTGCTCAGTGATACGGCACGGCACTGAGCACTCAGTGGAGTCGCCGTGGAGTGGAGCTGGCTGGCGAGGATTCCGGGGGGAGGAACGGGTCAAATCCTTCCCCCTGCGGACTCCTCCCCAGACTGGCAAGTAGGGGATTTCTACATCTTTAGGGGTGGGGTGGGGTGGGGTATCATGTGGGGAGAAAAAGTAGCATTTTGTACCTTTTCTGTTTCTGGTATTCTATAGGGATGTACGAAAGTCACTTACCATTTCACAGTTTTGATTCATGGGGAGGGAGAGGTGCTCCGTCCCTCTCCCCGGAATCCTCCCTGGGCGGCTTCTGCTCCGCAGTGGCTCCACGGAGCCACTGGCCAGGGCTGTCCGCAGCTGGAGTTCCGGCAAAGGCCAGCTGCTGCGGCCGCAAAAGGCGGCTGTCGTAGCGGCTGCTATCTGTGTCCTGCCAGGCTGCCACTACGTAAATAAGTAAGTATTTATGTAGCCTATCACGGTAAAGGCAGCTACACAAATGGCATAGTGGCCGCCATCTGTGCCCCTGCTCCTTGCAATGATGCAAATGGCAGCCACAGAAGGCGGCCAAGAGACCAGCTGCTGCTGCCAGAGCCACGACCGGAACCGCCACCCCCAGAACATCCACCCCAGGTAACCTTCGTCCCGGGGGGGGGGGGATTCCACGGGGTGGCAGGTTGTTCCGCCATGGGTATTAGGGGGCCAAATGCCAGTGCATTTGGCCTCACTGAAATCTGTGGTGGAATTCTCTGCCGTCCCTAGTATTCTGATGGCCAAAACCTAAACAGAAAATGATCAAAGGTGTACAGTAAGGTAGAGAATGGCTATTTCCATCCCTGTCTTTGAGGGCTGAACAAGGCTCCACATAATGAACATTGTGTCATGATTGCGATATTTCAATCATTGTTGCTCATTCCAGATGCAGCTCGCTGTGCCCCATGCCCAGAAGATCAACACCCAAACAAGAACCAAGACCAGTGTATCTCCAAGAAGATCCACTTCCTTTCCTATCAAGAGACACTAGGGCAAATCTTAGCTTCTCTACCTCTTTTCCTCTCCTTGATCACGTCCCTAGTACTGGCAACCTTCATTCAACACCGTAACACACCAATTGTCAAAGCCAACAACCGAGAGCTCACTTATGTCCTCCTCATCTCCCTCCTGCTCTGCTTCCCCTGCTCCTTCCTGTTCATTGGCCAACCCACAAAGCTCACCTGTCTTCTGCGACAAAGTGTTTTCAGCATCATCTTCTCTGTTGCGATTTCTTCCATTTTGGCAAAAACTGTCACGGTAGTTCTGGCCTTCATGGCCGCCAAACCAGGAAACATGGCCAGAAAACTCTTGGGGAGACAACTGACAAACTCCATTGTCCTGGCCTGCCCCCTCATCCAAGCTGTGATCTGCACTTTCTGGCTGATGACTTCTCCACCATTCCTAAACATCAACTTCCATTCTCTGCCTGGAGAGATTGTCGTGGAATGCAACGAAGGCTCAGTCACCATGTTTTACACGGTCTTGGGTTACATGGGTTTTCTGTCTCTTGTTAGCTTCATGGTGGCTTTCCTAGCAAGGAAGCTGCCCAACAGCTTTAATGAAGCCAAGTTTATCACCTTCAGCATGCTGGGGTTTTGCAGCGTTTGGGTCTCCTTTTTGCCCAGCTACCTGAGCACCAAGGGGAAGTTCATGGTGGCCATGGAAATCTTCTCCATCTTGGTCTCCGGGGCTGGTCTCCTCAGTTGCATCTTCCTTCCCAAATGTTACATTATTCTCCTGAGGCCCAGTCTCAATTGTAAAGATCACCTAATCAGGAGAGGAACCTGTGATTTCAATAAATTGTTTTAAAAAACTCCCTGCTAATTCATTTTCCAGTCAGTCACTCACAATTCAGCTACCTATTTGTTCTCACAGGATTTATTGTGATCCCAGTTTGTTTTATTTTAAAATAAAACCTTCTAGTTCCCTTCTGTATTGCTGTATATTTTTTATACTGACTGGGAGGAATGGTGTTTTGTTTGTTAACTTAAAGTTCTGGAAGGCTTTAATATTATTTCTAGGGTTGGGGTTGGTCTGAATGACCTTTGGGGGTTCTTTAGAGCCCAAAGACTCTGAGTGCAAAGAGATTCAAAATCCCTCCCAACTGTGTAAGTCTTGGTTCTAAGATTTCAGTAGGCAGAGTAGATGCCTGGAGGCAAGCCCTCTTAATCACACGACAAGGGACAGATGATAGCCCACAGCGTTCTGTTGGTGTGTTTCAACGGGAGATGAGATGGGTCAAGACATTATTGGTGGGAAGAGGTGGTGCGACTCATCTTTTCTTTCCCCTCACTGGACTCTTCTGGAGGAGGGTGACTGTTCTCTTTCTCTCTCCCTGAGGAATACGTGGATCCGAAAAAGAGGTAGAGGGTTGACTTTGCTCTCTGCAGTAAATCCTGTTGGACTCAGGGGTTCCCCTGGACATTGGAAGGGGAACAGGGCCCTGTTGGAGTGCTAATGTTGTGGTTCATCACCTTATGCTCACCCTGTATTCATCCAGAAATAAAATGTCAGTCACAGAGGTCTCCTTCTTAGGGATGTATGAAATTGGCCTTACCTGGCTCCGCCGGGTTTCGCTGGGGGGAGTCGCTCCGTCCCTCCCCCCGGAATACTCGCTGGAATCCTGGCCGTCTGGCTGTGCTCTGCAGGGATTCTTTGGAGCCGCCGGCCGGCTCTGCCAGCAGCCTGACATCCATAGCCGCTGCCGTTTGTGTCCGTGTAGTCAGCCGTGATAGGCTACGTAAATCTTTACGTAGCCTATCACGTCTGACTTAAAAAAACCACAAAAAACTGCACTTACGCAAATGGTGGTGGCTACGGCCGCCGCCATTTGCGTTCCTTATTTTGGCCCATCTTAGTCTACGTAAATATTTACATAGATGAAGATGGCAAAAATAAGGAGAATACAAAGATGGGCCAAAATAAAGAATGCAAATGGCGGCGGCCGTAGCCGCCGCCATTTGCATACGCGCGTGTTTTTTTTTTAAAAGTCAGACATGATAGGCTACGTAAAGTTTTACGTAGCCTATCACATTTTTTTTTTTTAAACCTAGCCTTGATAGGCTACGTAAAACTTTATGTAGCCTATCAAGTTGTTGTTTTTTTTAACCTAGCCTTGATAGGCTACGTAAATCTTTATGTAGCCTATGACTTTTTTTTTTACATGGGAAATGGCGTCGGTGGCAGCCGGTCGGAAGACTGGCTGCCACAGCCACCTCCGCTGAACCACCGCCGGAGCCGCCACTGGAGTCGCCGCCACCCAGAAGATCCGCCCCAGGTAAGTCTCATCCCAGGGGGATCCGCGGGGGGGTGGGGGATTGGCAGGCCGTTCTGCCACAGATTTCGGGCCCCTGAATGTGTTGGCATTCGGCCTCCCCGAGATCCGTGGTGGAATTCTCTGCCATCCCTACTCCTTCTACAGAAAATGAACCATGCCTAACTGCTGGAATCCCTGAAACTTCTCATTGTTCAGAGTTGGGGGGGCTGAACATCAAAATCTGCAGCCCAATTTGTTAAGTGGATTAACCACTTGCTAGAATGTTTTGTTAATAGACAAATTGTTAAAAGACCATTGAAGGCATTTGACTGAGTGGAATGTTTTCTTGTTTCTTTGTTGGTTTATTTCATGTTATGGGAACTGCATCCCAATTTGTTAAAGCTGTTTATTCAGCACCAGATATTGTAATGAACAAAGAACCAATGAGAAGACAGGATTGTCCCCTTTTTTCGTTATTGGTTTCCCTGGGCATCAGACCACCTGCTATTGCATTCCGACTCTTACGGCAAGATCAATGCAAGTGAGATAAAAGCCACATTGTCTGCAGATCACGTCCTGACATATCTGAGCCAGCCAGACTGCTCTTTATCAAAATGGTTGGAGGAGATTTGAAAATACAGCTCGATCTTACATTATCAAATGAACAGATCAGTAGGGATGGCAGAGAATTTCTCCCCGAAACTTCGGGGGGCCGAGCGCCAACGTGTTCGGCCCCTCGAAGAAGTTTTGGGGAGAAATTCTCCGCACCCCCCCGTCCCCCGCCCCCCCCCAGGACGGGACTTACCTTTCCCGAATGTCCCTCCCGGCGGCAGTTCGTCGGGTCTTCGTCAGGGGCGGGGGCGGCAGCCGATCTTTCGACCGGCTGCCGCCGCCACCATTCCAATAAAACTAAAAAAAAAAAACGCCCCCGTGATAGGCTACGTGACGATTAACGTAGCCTATCGTGGCTAGATTTACAAAGTCAGCCATGATAGGCTACGTAAATCGTCACATAGCCTATCACGGGTGACTTTTTTTTTAAAAAAAGCGCGTACGGCTAATGGCGGCCCCCATAGGGAGCCGCCATTCACGTTCCTTATTTGGTCACTGTAGTCTATGTAAAAATTATGTAGTGATAGGATCATGGAGAGAACTGAATTCTATCGAATCATGGTTTTCAAACTGCCACCCAAGAATGCTTTCAGTACGCAATTGCCAGGCCTCCTTCACAGGGTTTGAGAAGGTTTTCAGACATTGCCATCTTCCACTTGTCACTCTCTTGTGTTTCCCAGTGCTGAGTCTGTCTTGTTTTTCCCTCCACAAAATCCCATTCTGGAGGAAAGAACCAAGTAGCTGCACAAGGCCTTTGGACTGATGGTGCCAGGAGCCGTCCATCTGGAGAGCACACCCTCTCCTGCCAGCGGGCAAAACCACTTCGTCTAATATCTGGATGGTGGAGCAATGAGGGGCAGGTGGAGAAATGAGGAATGGATCTTATGAGGAATTTTATGACCTCTGGGACTGTGTAGCTTTGAAAAAAAGGTGAGTAAGGGGAGAAATGTTAGCGGTGTACACAATGACGCATGGTGTGGGAATGTGGATAGCGAGCTATTTCTCTCCCTTCTCAAAATACTAGAACCCGGGGTCATCCCTTGAAGCTGATTGGTGGGAGATTCAGGATACATAGAAGGAAGGACTTCTTCACACAGCACAGAGTTCAGCTATGGAATTCGCGACCACAGGATGTAGCCATGGCCGCCAAGTTGGAAGCCTTTCAAAGGGGGTTAGAGAACTTCCTCACTGAGCTTTCCTATATACCATCTAACGGGAAGCCAGATGCTCTCTCACTGTCTCAGAGCAGCCTCTCTGCAATAAACTCAGCATATGGTCTAAGACTCAAGGCTGTACTAAAATTGGGAATATGACTACATAAGGTAGACTTCTTATTTTATTGGGAATTCTGAGTATGTGTGTGATTGTTGCCTTCCGTGTCATTTCTCTCTCCCTTATTTCTCTTTCCCCCCCTAAATAACTGCTTTTTATATTTGGACATTTGGCTGTGTCGTTTTAAAAGGGATTTCTCACTGAGCTCTTCCCCACATGGTTACGAAGCTACCATTTGTCTTTTAAAAGTTTTAGATGGGTTATGGAACGTTCACTGGTTCTGTGCTTTGGAAAGGAAAGACCAAAGTACTTTTCTTTTTTTCTTCTTTTCCAGGTCTGGGCTGAAGAAAGGGTCCTTGGCAATAGGGCTCCAAAGCAGATGGAAAGACTAGGGTGTGTGAGGAAGTTTTCCTTGACTGGTGGCAGCCTGTCAGATATTCTTTTCCTGGGGAACCCACATAAAGAAGAGCGCTACCAAGAGGAAAACTTATCCCCCTCCCAGTCTCATGACAGCATCCAGCAGCCAGCTGACCATCAAAATTCAGATGTGTCTCCCTTTATTGCAGGGAGGCCTTTTACCCTCTTCTCCCTCTGACTGAGAAATGCAGAGGGAGACACAATCTGCAGGCGATTCTTGCCCCCCACTTGTCAAATCTGTTCGGGTCTCCTTCCCTGCAAATCCGCCCCCATCTTCAATGCCTTTGTCATCCTGACGGTGTCCCCAACAACTGAAAACAAATGCCCACAGAAAGCAGACAGAGCGGTATCTTCTGCTATGGGAGAATTTCACGTGGAGGTCATGATGTTCCATGGGCTGGAAAAAACACTGCATTTTTTGCATTTGGGGAAAACCCGGGAATGGTGGGATACACCCTGGAGGGTGACGGCATCATCTAAAGGGCCCGCAAACTTCCGTCACAGAGCATTCTCAATAGTGAGATAAAAGCTCCATGCGATGAACCTCTAAGCAGTCTTCGGAAATCCATTTCCCCCCCCTGTTAAGCTCCAGGGGGGTGGCAGCTGGATGGCCACAACGTCATGTATCCCTAATGACCTCCACACGCAGCCAGTTTGGAGGAAATCGCTCATGGAAACAGGCCCTTACCCAGCTGAGACTAGAACCTCTAACCCCTGCCAGCCTCCTGAGCCTTCAACCAAAGTTGGGAAGGAGGTCAATGAGACGCTATCCTGCTCTGAATAGCATCTGGATTCCTCCCCTCCTCCTTCCCTTTGCACAGCTGAGACGAGAGCCCCTCTGCCCAGGGGGAGGGAGTGGCCTTCCGTAATCCTCCTCAGAGTCTCTCAGAATGGTTTCTCCTCAGACTGGCTCTCCCCTCCTGTCTCCCCTTCCCCTGGACCTGAGAGGGCCCATCACTGGGCTCCTTCACACCGGTCTTTTATCCTACGGTGGAGATGGCTCCTTCACGGATGTCTGTGGGCTCTTTACATGATGCTGTGACCCTGCTGTGAGACTTCAGGGCATCTCCTGCACTAAATATCCCTTGTTCCATTTTTAAACGGGTCGCAGATCATGAGATGTGAAATACCCTATTGTACTCCGCTTCAGTTCCCTCCATGAAAAGAGGAAAAGCGGCAAGAAGAGCAGCGAGATCAACGAAAGATCATGGAAGACGGAGAAGGAGGGGCGAAGGGGATGAGGTAAAGGAAGCACATGTAAAGGGGCAAGTTGTGATCCTGCATTTAAAACAGAAGCAGATAGCCCTGTTTTAAATGCTGGATTTTAGGCTGGTGTAGAGATGCCCTCAGAGTCTGTCACTAATGTACCCTATGTATGTGTGGTTTGCTTGACAAACTGCCTTGATGGTTCTTTACTGGCTATTTCCCACCAGCCAAAGGGAGTTAAAAGGAAAATGGAGCTCCAAATTGCCTACATGCTGTTTCTTGTGGGCCAATAACTTGAACAGGCAGCTGAAGTAGGCACAAGAAAACGTTACTAATGAACTTGACAATCTTTTAACCAGGAGGGAAAAGATCAATCCGAAGCCAGCAATATGTCAACTTAACAATCATATATAAACTGACAAAAGAACCTAGCAGATGGACAGTTCAGCTAACCCTGGAAACTTCCATCCAGCCTACAAGAGAAACAAACATGCATTTAAGCTTAATTCAGGTCCTCAGCTCCACACAGGCCCAAGGCTGGAACTTGACAACTCAAGTCCAATCTCAGAGCCTGTCTGCCCCACAGAGAAGCAGTTAACCCCCCCCCTCCACTGTGCAAAGGGAGCTCAGTGCTGTGGGGCTGTGGCTATTTTGCCACTCTGGAATTGTGGAAATGACAGTAATTTTTGATGAACCCCCATGGATTTCCACCCACCCAACCAAGAACAACAAAATCCAGGAGAAAACATGCTTTATACAAATATGTCCTGGGTCCTTCCATGTGGGGTGGGGCAGTGTGTGATCACTTGAGGGCTGATCATTTCTGGCTATACTCAAATTCCCCTGCCTGGGCCCATATATTCAGCTCTTCTTCCAGTTCTGCCTGGTCGCTGACTAGGAGGGAAGGTCTCTCTGTGCCGCTGATGATTTTGCTGCTGCTGCTCTGGATGGTGCCTCAGGCCACCCAGAGGATGCTGAGGACCACCTGCCTCTTGACCAGGCCTAAGGAACTGCAAGCCTATCACAGCCCCAGAGACCTCCTTGTTGGAGGGAATTTACCACTTGGCATGAATTAATATGAAGAGACTCAGGACTTTAGCAGTTTAGCACTGCCAGAACTCCACAATTCTGCTTTGTAAGTTTCCACAAGAGGGATCTGGGACTGATGTTTGCTGGCTTTGCTTTCAGGTTAGTGGGCTCCTTCCAGGCTGATCCTAATTTGGCTTCAACCTTTAATGAGAAGCAGAAACTTGACACCTGCTTTGCTTGCAGGTGTCAACCTGTAATGAGACAGAGACTTGGGGGTCCATCTCTGGCTGCATAGCAACATAGGAATCTGCAGTATACTGAGTCAGACGCTTGGTCCATCTAGCCCGGTATTGTCAGCACTGACTGGCAGCATGCAAAGTATGCAAAGCATGTGCTCTGTGGCACTGAGCTATGTATGGCCCCATTCTAAGCCCAAGCATAATTCCTTTTTCCTTCTCTGGCAAGATCAATGGTACTATGGTTGTTGTTGTTCACTCATTCAGTCGTGTCCAACTCTTTGTGACCCCGCAGACCATTGCACGCCAGGCCTTCCTGTCCTGCGCTCTCTCCCGGAGTGTGCTCAAGTCCATATTCATTGCATTGGTGATGCTATCTAGCCATCTCATCCTCTGCCATCCCCTTCTCCTTTTGCCTTCAATCTTTCCCAGCATCAGGGTCTTTTCCAGGGAGTTTTCTCTTTGCATTAGGTGGCCAAAATATTTGAGCTTCAGCTTCAGTATCTGTCCTTCCAATGAGCACTCAGGGTTGATTTCCTTTAGGATTGACTGATTTGACCTCCTTGCAGTCCAGGGGAGTCTTCGTAGGAGACTCTCGTAGGAGTCTTCTCCAGCACCACAGTTCAAAAGCATCAATTCTTTGGCACTCAGCCTTCCTTATAGTCCAGCTCTCACAGCCATACATTACTAGGGATGTACGAAAGTCACTTACCTTTTCGCAGATGTGATTCGCAGTTGGGGGAGAGGCCCTTCCTTTCCTATCAAGAGCCACTGGGTTCATTTTAGCTTCTCTGGCTCTTTTCCTCTCTCTGATTACATCTGTAATGTTGGCCACCTTCATTCTACACTGTGACACACCCATCGTCAAAGCCAACAACCGACACCTCACCTATGTCCTCCTCCTTTCTCTCCTGCTCTGTTCCTTCTGCTGCTTTCTGTTCATCGGTCACACCACAAAGGTCACGTGTCTTCTACATCAAACTGTTTTTGGCATCATCTTCTCCATTGCCATTTCTTCCGTCTTGGCAAAAACTGTCACAGTGGTTCTGGCCTTCATGGCCACCAAGCCAGGAAACATGGCCAGAAAACTCTTGAGGAGACAACTACCAAACTCCATTGTCCTGGCCTGTCCCCTCATCCAAGCAATTATCTGTGCTTTCTGGCTGGTGACCTCTCCCCCATTCCCAGTCTTGGACTTCCATTCCCTGGCTGGAGAAATCATCGTCGAATGTAATGAAGGCTCAGTCACTATGTTTTATACTGTCCTGGGTTACATGGGTTTTCTGGCTGTTGTCAGCTTCATGGTGGCTTTCCTCGCCAGAAAACTGCCTGACACCTTCAACGAAGCCAAATTTATCACCTTCAGCATGCTGGTGTTTTGCAGTGTTTGGGTCTCCTTTGTGCCCACCTACCTAAGCACTAAGGGAAAGTCCATGGTGGCTGTGGAGGTCTTCTCCATCTTGTCCTCTGGGGCTGGTCTACTGGGTTGCATCTTCCTCCCCAAATGCTACATTATAATGCTGAGGCCCAGTCTCAGCTGTAAAGATAAGCTAATCAGGAGAAGGACTTAAGGTGTCTATCACTTTGAAACATGCCCTGCTACTCGAGTTTCCTGTCAAGTACACATGTAAGAAGGCCAATAACATTGTTAAATGTGCTGAGTTATTCCTTAAACTATGTGGTCCTTTCCACACTGGGCTTTTGCTCTTTCCCACTCAACTGGAGGTGGACTTTAGGTTGTCTGTATGGCATTATATTCCTCCTAGACATCTTTCAATCATATAATTCTTTAAAAAATCATGCCATCACACTAATTAGTGTTACATATCATGCATTATAGGGACAACAGAGACTTGCAGTATGGTTCAAGGTTAGGCTCACTTTGGAGATACTCTAAATTGTATGGATCTCACTTTCCGTATCAGGAGAACTTTCTTCTGTCCTCCATGCCACTCTCAGTTTTTCTCACTGGATTGATCTTGGGAAGGGTAGGTTTTATTTCATTTCATAGGCCACTGTTGAGGCATTTGGAACTTGAGTTCCTTCCAGGAGGAAACATGGCAGGATATAAATGTAATACTAAATAATCCTGAATAAAATAAATTATGTTCATGTTTTAGTACTTCTCCAGACCTGTTTCCTTCCAGAATGCTCATCCTTCTCTCTTGTTTCTCAGGATCCCAATTGTGGCTTGGTTGTTGTTGGCACTTGCCCCATGAGCTCACTATTAGAGGGAGTGATACTAGCAGCAAGAACACATTATGTTCAATCATGAAGAATGTCAGCAACACAACACACATATTTGCAGAGCTGGAATGTAAAATGTATGAATATGCTGTTGCGGAAAAATGGAAAATTAGGGTGAGAGAGGAGACAACAGTAACAGATTTGTTCAAAATCATGGACCTTTTATTGAATATTAGAAAAATAACAATACACTTCTCTGTTATAGGAGGCACGGTTGTGGCTCCTGTTAGATAATGTGTCAATAAAACCAGGGTCGCATAAGGTAGAATGGAAATGAGGCAAGCGGGTTGTTCTGAACTTTATGAAATTGAGAAAATTTCACCAACCTTCCTGAAATTTGCAGGTGCCAGAAAGACATGTTTGTTTTACATCACCGGAAAATTTCAGGGAGATTGGTGAAATATTGAGGGAGAAAGGGCAGTTAACAGAAAAAAGAAGAAAAAACTTGGTCATGCAAAAGTAGGGATGTCCGAAAGTTACTTACCGTTTCGCGGATCTGCTTCGCGGTGGGGGAGAAGCGCTCCATCCCTCCCCCTGGACTCCTCGACACCACCGCCATCCGGAACATCTGCCCCAGGTAAGTCTCATCCTGGGGGGGATCCTTGGGGTGGCAGGGGGGGTGGCAGGCCATTCTGCCACGGATTTTGCGGGGCCAAATGCCAGTGCATTTGGCCTCACTTAAATCCGTGGCGGAATTCTCCGCCATCCCTATGCAAATGTGTTCCTCAATGCCTGTGTTGGCTCCCTTTTTTGCCCATCATTTGTGAACAAACGTATAGGCTCCTTATTTTACAGACTGATGTTTTCCTATTCCTTTGTACTGTAGTGACGGAATTGGTTTTTTAAATTGCAATTCCCTTATTTTAAAAATATTTTGTATTTGCATAATGCAAGTCTGTGGGTGTCTCATCATGTGGACCTTGGAATGTGTGGGTGTGGTGGGGAGGGGAATCACTGCCGTGTGGAGGAGAAGCCCAAGCAGCAGCAGAAGTTTAGTGGTGCGTTTCTGTGATCTCTGTGTGTGCGTGAACATGGTCAAGCAGCACAGTTCTTAAGAGGAAAAGGGTTACAATAGAAATTACAAAGCACTCTCCAGAGGTCATATTTTTGTCAGAGATGCATCTAACTAAGTGATATAAGGCAGTATTAAAAAACCCATATTTTGGACAACAATTTACTGCCTCAGGCTCTAGCTGCCAAATTGGAGCTGAACTTAACCCAGCAGCCCCTGATCAGTGACAGTGGTGGAGGAGCGGGAGATCAGCCTGCATTCGGTTCATTGTGTGAGAGAGAGCTGGTTAGAAAACAAGATGGTGCCGAGAGTAGCAGCGTTCTTTTTGGGCGCTGCTGTTTGTTTTAATTCTTCACTTAATGTCGCCATTTTTATCACCTCTCTTGACACCTCACTCGACAGTTTCATCACCTCACTTGACTCTCAAATTATGGAGTTCGTATTGGAAAAGTTACACTTGGGGTTTATTTAGAGGTCCCCCACCATGCTTATAGGTTGGATCCAGCACTGCTGCTTGGGTGATCTCTCAACCATTTGGAAAAGAAAAGTGCTCTTGTGTTTCCTCACAACAGCACTGAGAAGAGAAGAGAAACTCATATGAATGAATGGATGACGTTACTGACTAAGTCTTCTGTAGGGATGTTTGAAAATCACTTACCTTTTGGGGATTATGCTGATGGTGGGGGGGAAGGAGTTCTGTCCCTCCCCCCAGAATCCTCGCTGGCTGGCTGGCTATGCTCCGCAGCGATTCTGAAGAGCCACCGGCTGGCTCCGCCAGCAGCCGGACATCCGGCCACTGGCTAGCAGAGACGCAAATGGTGGCGGCCATAGCTGCCGCCGTTTGCGTCCTTGCAGTCAGCCATGATAGGCTACGTAAATGTTTACGTAGCCTATCATGGCTGATTTAAACAAAAACAAAAATGTGCGTATAGGTGGAAGTTAACATACTGCCCCCCAAAGAAAATCTATATTTAAAATGGAAGATCCATGGTATGGGTTCAAATAGGGCACTTGCCTCCTCTAGCAATGGATGAGAGTTGATGTCTCCAATATATTGTAAGGCTGTTCTGTAAATCTGTGTGTTTTTATAGGATGGTGATGCATTGTGAATTGGCAAATTAATCCCTTTATGAGTAGTTTTCCATCAGGGATTGTGAAGGATTGCTGGTTTCACCCCAACAACCCAACAAGGTAGACCAGGCCAATCTCGGCCACCAGATTCCCCTAAATTAACCCAGTAGCTCCCTTCCTGGCCAATAGGCACTCTATTCAGCACTGAAGTTATTCAGGACACACCACACCAACTGGAAGTTGGGTAAAAATGTATTAGGGGGAAGGAACAAAGGGCCTCTCAGGATCACCATCGACCAGCAGCACACCCTAGTACTGTCAGGGCCAAGAAGAGACACCCACCCCTTCTCTAGCCCTCCTTTCATTGCCCAGCCCTAGCAACCCAAGTTCGAGGCACCCAAACAAAACCCAGGCCTGGGACACCCTACTCCACCCTCCAAAGAGGTTGCATCTTCCCACCAGGCACGGCTTTTATCATTTTCCCAATTAGCCAGGCAAATCAAATTGTGGACTTGGGCTGCAGGATGACACAAAGCTGAAAACAACCAACCTCCAGGTGGCTGCTGCAGACCCCAGCAGCCCTCATGGCTCTTACTCTATTAACCCATTCTTGATATCCCCCTCTTTAAAAGAAGATAACTCGGGGGACAATTTCCCGATTCTCTAGCTCCCTCCCTTATCTAAAATTGTAAATAAAATATATGTTACAGAAAAGAAATGAAAACCAGATTTGAAAACTCTCCCACAGGCTCCTCCAGAGAAGCCCAACAGCCTAGGCTCGCTGATCAGGAGTCCCCTCTCCTGACACCTGGCTCAAATCATGAACATGGGAGAGGCTGTCAGCCAAAATGTTCTTCTTGCCCTGGATGTGAGAGGCAGTAAAATGATAGTCCTGTAGGGCTAGGCTCCAGTGCAATAGCTTCTGGTTTGACCCCTTCACTGGATCCAGCCAGCACAGGGGGGATGGTCAGTCTGTACCTGGATCTTTCAGCCCCATAAATAAAGATGGAGCTTGCCTAAGGCTCACACAATGGCCAGACACTCCTTCTCCACAATAGCTAGGTTCCCTTCTCAAGGCAATATTTTTTTACTCAAATAGACTATTGGGTGGAGTTCTTGGTCTGGACCTTCCTGCGGAAGGACTGGCCCCATCCCCCCCTGTGAGGCATCTTTCTGAAGGACAAAAAGGGCCTCAAAATCAGTGGCCTGCAGAATGGGATAGTCCACCAACTTAGCTTTCAGCTGATCAAAAGCCTGTTGACAGAATGCTGTCCATGTCACTTGTACAGGTTGTTTCTTTATACAACGGTCCATCCGGGGGGCAGCCTGGTCACTGAAATGGGGCACAAATTGCCTATAACATCCAGCCAACCCCCAAAAGGATTGAACCTGCTTCTTAGGGTTGGGCACCGGCCAATTCCGAATGGATGCTATTTTGGCATCAAGGGGTTTAATGGTGCCTCCTCCCAACCAATGGCCTAAGTAGATGACCTCTCCTTGGCCAAAGTGACATTTTGAGGCCTTCATGGTCAGGCCAGCCTCCTGAATACGCCCAAACAGTGTATTGGTGGACATGTTCTCGATGGGATTCCCAGGTCTGGCTGAAAACGGCCACATCGTCCAGGTACGCATAGGCGAAAGCCCCCAGCCCATTCAGCAGCCTGTTAGTTAGCCTTTGAAACATAGCTGAAGCCCCCTTCAGGACAAATGGAAGCGCTACAAACTCATACAGGCTGAGGTGAGTTACAAAAGTGCTCCACTCTCCCCCAGCCTGGAGGCAGAAGCACCTACAACCCATTCAATGATGGCCAAACTCCTGGCTTCTGCTCCAGGTAGCTGGGAGGAAACTGCCTCCTCCCAGTCAGAGTGAATCCTACTTTGGGCCTGCATGGTCCCTAACTAGCCAAAACAACAAATCTCGGGAGTATACAACCCCGGCTTTGTCGTCTGCCTCCCCTGGTTCCTCAGTGCCCTCAAGCATCCTGGACAACTTCAGTGTCTTATCCCAGCACTGCCACCATGTGAAGGATTGTGGGTTTCACCCCAACAATCCCGCAAGGTAGACCAGGCCAAACCTGGCCACAAGATTCCCTAAATTAACCCAGGAGCTCCCTTCCTGGCCAATAGGCACTGCATTTAGCACTGAAGTTATTCAGGACACACCACACCAACTGGAAGTTGTGTAAAAATGTATTAGGGGGAAGGAACAAAGAGCAAGGAATAGGGAGAGGTGGTTGGTTGTACTAGAAATTATAAGCAAGGTACAAAACTCTAAGCAAAACCAGAAATGCCAAACACCAAGGCACACACTCCCATGCACAAAACAATGAAGCTAGCTGGGCTATCCTATCCATACCAAAGAATGGGCCTCCCAGGATCGCCCTCGACAAGCAGCACACCCTAGTACCATCAGGGCCAAGGAGAGACACCCGCCCCTTCTCTAGCCCTCCTTTCATTGCCCAGCCCTAGCAACCCAAGGCAAGTTCGAGGCACCCAATCCAAGCCTAGGCCTGGGACATCCGACTCACCCTCCAAAGAGGTTGCATCTTCCCACCAGGCACGGCTGTTATCATTTTACCAATTTGCCAGGCAAATCATGGCCTTGAGCTGCAGGCTGAGACACAGCTTGAAGGAACCAACCTCCAGGGGGCTGCTACATTAGTGATGTCAGAGAATTCCGCCACGGATCTCGGTGAGCCCCTGAAATCCATGGCGGAAGAAGGCCCCTGCCCCCCACCCCACAAAAGGCTTGCAAAATGGAGCACTTACCTGCTGCCATTCGTGCTGCTTCTGTGGCCGCCATTTGCTTCTTCATTATGGCCGTGATAGGCTACGTAAGTATTTACATAGCCTATGACGGTAAAATACAGGGACGCAAATGGTGGCGGCTATGGCAGCCGCCATTTACATTCCTGTGCAGGCTGCCCAGTGGCCGGATGTCTGGCTGCGGGCGGCCTCGGCCAGCGGCTCCATAGAGTCGCTGCGGAATGAAGCCGGCCAGGGAGAATTTCGGGGGGAGGGACAGAGTGCCTCCCCCCCCAGCGCGAACGTCACCCTTCGAAAAGGCAAGTGACTTTCGTACATCCCTATGCTGCATGTGTGACCACCCCAACAGCCCTCCTGGCTCCTACTCTATTAGGCCCTTCTTGACAGGGATCATTTCTGGTAAAAGTTATAGAGTTATGCGTTTTTGTTCGAAGTGTCATTATTTCAAGGCTACTTGTTTTGTCATCGCTTGTAGCCAGTTTGGACTTGCTTAGATATCAAGGTTACGTTGTCACACGTATCTAATGCGACATAAATGGGTGATCTCAAATGTTATTCCCTCACTGTCAGGGGTTTAATCATAATTGTTAAAAGGAAAAGTGTTCCAGCAGAAATTAAAAAGCATGCTCCAGTGATGCATCCAACTAAGAGATATCAGGCAGTCTTAAAACACCCACGTTTTGGACAACAACTTACTGCCTCAGGCTATTCAGAAGCCTGTGGTGTGGCTATTCCTTTTGAAACCTCAATTCTCTCCGTAGAAAGTACTATGGCAGACCCCAGTGGCAGAGACCTGTTTATGAAAGGCGCCATAGGAGGTTCAAAGTATACATTTGCCACTTTGTACTCCCCAAATTCAAATCAACATACTTTTTTACATGACCGTTTGCAGAAATTAGTGGTATTTCAACAAGGTGTAACAATTATAGGGGGAATTTCAACATAGTAAATGATTCAGCTCTGGACAGAACTTGCTTTGGGGATGAGTGCAGGAACACCACTATGTCATCATTTAGGGACCTTTTGGCTGAATTTAAATTAATAGTTTCTTAAATATAGGATCCTGAGATTATGCATCCTTTGCCCATCACTATCAAACATACCCCCTTCATGGATCACTGCCTTGTTGTGGCGAAGGGGCTTGCATAACTCAGTGAAGCCATAAGCTATGCCGTGCAGGGCCACCCAAGACGGACAAGTCATGGCAGAGGGTTCTGACAAAATGTGGTCCACTGGAGAAGGAAATGGCAACCCACTCCAGTATTCTTGCCAAGAAAACCCCATGGAACGTATCACAAGGCTAAAAGATATGACGCCGGAAGATGAGCCCCTCAGGTCGGAAGGTGTCCAATATGCTACTGGGGAAGAGCAGAGGGTATTTCCAAGTAGCGCCAGCAAGAGTGAAGCGGCTGGGCCAAACCCGAAAGGACACTCAGCTGTGGATGTGTCTGGCGGTGAAAAGAAAATCCGATGATGTAAAGAACAATATTGTTTAGGAACCTGGAATGTCAGATCAATGAATCAAGGTAAGCTGGAGGTGGTCAAACATGAGATGGCAAGATTGAACATCGACATCTTGGGAATCAGCGAACTAAAATGGACAGGCATGGGCGAATTTAATTCAGGTGACCATCATATCTACTATTGTGGGCAAGAATCCCTTAGAAGAAATGGAGTAGCACTCATAGTCAACAAAAGGGTGGGAAAAGCAGTACTGGGGTACAATCTTAAAAATGATCGAATGATCTCAGTACGAATCCAAGGCAAACCATTCAACATCACAGTAATTCAAGTCTATGCCCCAACCACTGAGGCCGAAGAAGCTGAGGTTGATCGGTTCTATGAAGACCTACAACACCTTCTAGAACTAACACCAAAAAAAGATGTCCTCTTCATCATAGGGGATTGGAATGCTAAAGTAGGAAGTCAAGAAATCACCGGGATAACAGGCAGGCATGGCCTTGGTGTACAAAATGAAGCAGGACAAAAGCTAATAGAGTTTTGCCAAGAGAACATGCTGATCATAGCAAACACTCTTTTCCAACAGCACAAGAGGCGACTACACATGGATGTCACCAGATGGTCAATATCGAAATCAGATTGATTATGTCCTTTGCAGCCAAAGATGGAGAAGCTCCATACAGTCAGTAAAAACAAGACCTGGAGCTGACTGTGGCTCAGATCATGAGCTGCTTCTTGCAAAATTTCGGCTTAAATTGAAGAATGTCGGGAAAACCACTAAACCGTTCAGGTATGACCTAAATCATATCCCTGATGAATATACAGTGGAGGTGAGGAATAGATTTCAGGGATTAGACCTGATAGACAGAGTGCCTGAGGAACTATGGACGGAGGTCCGTAACATTGTTCAGGAGGCAGCAACGAAATCCGTCCCAAAGAAAAAGAAATGCAAGAAAGCAAAGTGGCTGTCTGATGAGGCTTTACAAGTAGCTCACGAAAGAAGGGAAGCGAAAAGCAAGGGAGAAAGGGGAAGATATACCCAACTGAATGCAGAGTTCCAGAGAATAGCAAGGAGAGACAAGAAGGCCTTCTTAAATGAACAATGCAAAGAAATTGAGGAAAACAACAGAATGGGAAAGACTAGAGATCTCTTCAAGAAAATTGGAGAGCTCAAGGGAACGTTTTGTGCAAAGACGGGCATGATAAAGGACAAAGAAGGCAGGGAGCTAACAGAAGCAGATGAGATTAAGAAGAGGTGGAAAGAATACACAGAAGAACTATACAGGAAAGATCTGAATGTCCCTGATAGCCATGAGAGTGCGGTCACAGAACGTGAGCCGGACATCCTCGAGAGTGAAGTCGAGTGGGCCTTAGCAAGCATTAGTAACAACAAAGCTAGTGGAGATGACAGTATTCCAGCTGAGCTATTTAAAATCCTAAAAGATGATGCTGTTAAAGTGCTGCATTCAATATGCCAACAAATCTGGAACACTCAACAGTGGCCACAAGACTGGAAAAGGTCAGTTTACATTCCAATTCCAAAGAAGGGCAACGCCAAAGAGTGTTCAAACTACCGCAGCAGTGCGCTCATTTCACATGCCAGCAAGGTGATGCTCAAAATCCTACAAGCTAGGCTTCAGCAGTATGTGAACCGAGAACTACCGGAAGTACAAGCTGGGTTTAGAAGAGGCAGAGGAACTAGAGATCAAATCGCCAACATTCACTGCATCATGGAGAAAGCAAGAGAATTCCAGAAAAACGTCTATTTCTGCTTCATTGACTACGCTAAAGCCTTTGATTGTGTGGATCACAACAAACTGTGGCAAATTCTGAAAGTGATGGGAGTACCAGACCACCTTACCTGTCTCCTGAGAAACCTGTACGAGGGTCAAGAAGCAACAGTAAGAACCAGACATGGAACAACCGATTGGTTCAAAATTGGGAAAGGAGTACGACAAGGCTGCATATTGTCACCCTGCTTATTTAACTTATATGCAGAGTACATCATGAGAAATGCCAGGTTGGATGAATCACAGGTCGGAATTAAGATTGCCGGGAGAATTATCAACAACCTCCGATATGCAGACGATACCACCCTAATGGCAGAAAGCAAAGAGGATCTCAAGAGCCTCTTGTTGAGGGTGAAAGAGGAGAGTGCAAAAGCTGGTTTGAAACTCAACATTAAAAAAACTAAGATCATGTCATCTGGCCCTATCACTTCCTGGCATATAGAAGGGGAAGAAATGGAAGCAGTGACAGATTTTACTTTCTTGGGCTCCAAGATCACCGCAGACGGTGACTGTAGCCATGAAATTAAAAGACGCTTGCTCCTTGGGAGGAAAGCTATGGCCAACCTAGACAGCATAGTAAGAAGCAGAGACATCACCTTGCCGACAAAGGTCCGTCTAATCAAAGCTATGGTTTTCCCAGTAGTAATGTATGGCTGTGAGAGCTGGACTATAAGGAAGGCTGAGCGGCGAAGAATTGATGCTTTCGAACTGTGGTGCTGGAGAAGACTCTTACGAGTCCCCTGGACTGCAAGGAGGTCAAATCAGTCCATCCTAAAGGAAATCAACCCTGAGTGCTCATTGGAAGGACAGATAATGAAGCTGAAGCTCCAATATTTTGGCCACCTAATGCGAAGAGAAAACTCCCTGGAAAAGACCCTGATGCTGGGAAAGACTGAAGGCAAAAGGAGAAGGGGACGGCAGAGGATGAGATGGCTAGATAGCATCACGGATGCAATGAATATGAACTTGAGCACGCTCTGGGAGAGAGCGCAGGACAGGAAGGCCTGGCGTGCTATGGTCCATGAGGTCACGAAGAGTCGGACACGACTGAACGACTGAACAACAACAACATCAAACATACACTAGAATAGACCATCTCTTCATTTCTTCGACCCATGCCTCTTCCATCATAAGCACAGGGAACTATCAAAAAAGGGTATCAGATCATTCATCTGTAAGTCTCACCATACACCCTTGTTCACATCAATCCTCTAAACTGATCCATGGCGCTTCAGTCCTATCATCCATAAAACCAACTCTGTGTTGTGACAATTAAAAGAGAAATAGAACATTATTTCCATCCAAATGAGCAAGTAGGATTGTCACATGCAGAATATGGGATGCAATGAACTCTGTTACAAGGGGCTTCTGTATAAGTGAATTGACAGCAGTTCAGAAGATTTCAATACGAAAAAAACAAAGACTTCTGTCAGAAACAAAACTTCTGGAAATGAAAAAAAAATCAGTTAGGGCAAGAAATTACCATCTTCTTTCACAAGCAAGAATGGAACTTAAAGCCCTTGAAGTAGGGAAGATTTCGACATCACTCCTTTGCCTTCAACAAAAATATGATGTATTGGGGATAGAAGCTCTAAATTGCTAGCCTATGAGCTGAAACACTGCAACCTAAGAAATGTTATTTGCTCAATTAAAGACAATCAAAATTCATTGGTTTGTGGGACTATACAGATCAGTAATCAATTTGTGCAATTTTATTGAGACCTGTATTCTAACCGAGATCCTGATGTCACTAAGGGTGCAATCTGATGGCCACTAGTCAGCGGCTATGTGGCCATGGATGGTTCAGTTCCCTGAGAACTGACCTCCACCCCCTCCCATGCTTCCTCGTAAGTGGTGCAGAGCGGCCCTGCACTTTGCACTTGGAAGAGCAGCAGAAAGCAGCAAAACCAGGGCATTCCTGGGGGCATGCCAGGGCGGAGAAGTGAGAAATGCTGGTACGACACATCCTACATGTCATCCAGCTGCCACTTCCCCCTTTCTGAGGTCCTATGGCTAGAGAACCAAAATTGGCTGTCTAGCCACAAATGCAGGGACGGAAAAGCAAGAGGGAATGATCCCCCCGTGCTTCTCCTGCCCTGCATTGCACTGAGGGAACCAGGTGGGGGAGGATGTGTCCATGATGACTGGCAGTGACTCTCCAGAGATTTCGACAAGAGTCGTTCCCAACCCTGGCTGGAGATCCTGGGGATCAAACTTGGGACCTTCTGCATGAAGACTGTGTGCTCTAGCCCTGAACTCCGGCTCTTCTCTGCCTGCCTCTCCTGCTAGCTCAGCACTTCCATCCTCCCCTCCATGACTGCATGCAGACTTGAAAGACTGGTTGAACAATCAATGGCTAAGGCTGAGCCTGCATTTCATCCACAGCTTTGGAACCAGAATGAAACTTCCAGAGCCTTCACCAGGGGAATCTGGGAACCCCGCAGAGTGTCACGAGGAATTATTTTTTATTTTTCTACTCCTTCATTCTTTCTAAAGGAGCTAACAGGCTCTTCTGCTGTTGCCCTTGGAGACAACTCCTTGAACCCTCAGGGTTCAGTAGAGAGAGGCTGCTTCCTGACAGGACTGCTCCCCCTGTCATGGCAGCTTCAGGGGGAAAGGCAGGAGTCTTAGACTAGGAGGGAACTGCCTTGTCTCAGACTGAAGAGATGGTGGCCCCTTCTCTGTCTGAGGTCTATGTGTATGAAACTCTCCACAGAGGAAGAAAATGGTTTCTGATACTCTGATGTTTCCTCACCAGAGAGCTCAGCCTTCCTTTCTTCTGAGGGATGAGGGAGTCTAATAGTCTCATCAATAATAAGTACTGGAACTCTTTGTCTTCCTCACTATTAAGTTTGCCACCCCTTCCGTTTCTGAGGTGGGGAGAGGTGTGGCATAGTTAACCTCTTGATGTCCTAAGGTAAAGCCCCCCCCCCCAATCTTGGACTGACTGACATGTCTTCAGGGGTCCTTATAACTCCAGCACATTGTGAGGACAGTGCAAGGAGGAAAGGGTAAGAGACCTATGTTCATGCTTGCTCCTTTTGTGCCCCATTTCTGCTCCTAAATCAATGGTGGAACCCTTTTTCCTTTTCCCTGTGGGTCTCACACATACCCAGGTGTAAGGCCCCAGGCCTATAACCATGTTGCCAGTAGTTTTAGAGAGACTTAGTGATCCATATTGCTCTTTGCTTTGGTTTATTAGCTGCAGTTTTCTTGCTAGTGGGCCTCTCAGCTTGTAAGATGAGTCAAAGGGCGATATCTCCGCCTCAGCACATTCCATGCTACTGAGCTCTGGTACCATTTATCTTATTAGAGCCTAGGATGTGCCTGAGAAGGGAGGCTATGTTTATGCTAAGCTAGACTCCATCTTGGATGTATGTGCTTACACTTACACAGGTGAAAGGGATGTACCTGACAATTCAGGTCAAGTCCAAGTGGCCCACAATTATGCAAAGAGTGATGCAAATCTGTTTTTCTCCTTCCAAAGTGCAAAGGGGGCCCAGTGTTATTGGGATGCGGTGATTTCTCTTGCCTGGAATTATCAAAATGACAATAATTCTTGATGAATCCTCCAGGGATTTCCATCCAGCAAGTCAAAGAAATCCTGGAGAAAACATGCCTAATAGAAATATGCCAGGAGTGACTCCACATGGGGCTGAGATGGTGTCTGGTCACTTGGCATCTGCTCTCTTCTTGCTGTGATCTAATTCCCCTGCCAGGGCGTCTTTCTCTTGTTCTCTTTGTCTCTGACCTAGCAGGGAAGGTTTCCCTGTGCTGCGGATGATTTGGCTGCTGCTGCTGCTATTTTGGCTCCTGCCTCAGGTCACCGAGAGGATGCTGAAGACCACGTGCCCCCTGACCTGGCCGTCTAAGCTGGAAGAAGATTATTACAGGCCGGGAGACCTCATTGTCGGTGGGAATTTACACCTTGGCACTTATTATTTCAAAAAGTCAGAAAACTTCCGTAGATTCCCCCGATTATACATATCCGGTATTCACAGGTAAGTTTCCACAGAGGGATCTGGGAGAGGAGCTTGCCTCCTTTGCTCTCAGATGAGAAAGCTCCTTCCAGGGAAATGCATCAGCAATGCTGCTGATGTATAAAATCTCTCGGTTTGAGATGATGCTCTTAGAGGCCTGTCAGGATTGGCTTTGACCTGTAAGGAGAGTCATAGACTTGAGGGTTCTTTTCTTTTTTGATATAATAATTTTATTTTTAAAAAAGATAATAACAACAACAACAAAAACATAAACACACAATACACATCCACTAAAGTACCTCTTAAGATAGTAAGATATCTACCTTTGTCTCCCCTTACACAACAAATGCTTATTATTATTGTCTACTTCTTATCTTAGTTGTATATCATACATTGAGTTCACAGACATTATCTCATTTCTCTCCCAATTTTTTACAACAACAACAACAAAAGAAAAAAAAAGAAAAGAGAACCAACCATCTCAAAGCTCAAAATCCACATACATAGACATCATTTTTCTCTATTTCTTGTACAAATATTATAAAAGGCTTCCAATCTAACATAAATTTTGCTGTTGATCCTTCTTTCATTATAATAGCAAGTTTTGCCATCTCTGCCAGCTCCATCATTTTCATCATCCACTCGCTCACAGTTGGTCTTGTTTCATTCTTCCACTTCTGTGCATACAATAACCGTGCAGCCGTTGTCATGTAGAGAAAGAGGGTTCCCCCCTTCTCTTTTACATGTTTATCTGTTAGTCCCAATGAAAAAGTTTCTGACTTTAATTCTATAGTAGTCTGTAATATTCTTTGAGCTAACAACTGTATTCGTTTCCAAACTATTTTAGCTTTTTTACAAGTCCACCATAAAGGATAAAAAGTTCCATCTTGATCTTCACATTTCCAACATTTTCCAGAAACACCTTTATACATTTTAGACAGATTAAACAGTGACATATACCATCTATACATCGTCTTATAAAAATTCTCTTTAAGACGTGTACATAAAGTACATTTTAGATCTTTTCCCCCGCATACTTTCCCACTCTTCCATTGATATATTATGACGAACATTTTGTGCCCATTTGATCATACAGTCTTTTACTTGTTTGTCTTCTGTCTCATACCTTAACAGTAATTTATACATTTTCACAATAATGTGTTCATTGTTTGTACACAGTGCTGTTTCACACTCAGATTCTGTTTCTTCAAATCCATCATTTTTCTCTTCTATTTTAAACCTTTCTTTAATTTGCAAATATGAAAACCCCTGGCAGACATGGCCTTCTTCCAATACATTTTCCCTTGATTTTAACTTATATTCCCCTTGTGACAATTCCAGTAAATCATTATATCTTATCCATTTATGCATGCTATCAGATTCTCTTGTCTGCATTGCTTCTTGTGAAGATATCCAACGTGGTGTCTTTTGAGAAAACCTTCATTTATATTTATTCCAAATTATTAATACAGCCCTTCTTATATAATGAGTATTAAAGTCTTGTTTGTTTTCTCATACCACAAATCACCATGCCACCCATATCAAATTCATGTCCTCCTACTTCTAAAAGTCTTCTATTTTTCAACGTCACCCATTCCTTCATCCACATCAAGCAGCAGGCAGAAAAATAGGTTTTCAAATCTGGCAATCCCAAGCTACCTCTTTCTTGGAAAATTTGTATTTGAACTCTTGGTTTTTTTGCTTGCCATATCAACTAGGTTATATCTCTCTGCCACTGCTTAAAAGGTAAATCTGATGTAATAATGGGTATCATTTGAAACAAAAATAACTTTCTAGGTAATACATTCATTTTAATTGTTGCAATTCTTCCCAAAAGTGATAGCTGTAATTTTCCTCTCCAGGGCACTGGAGAAGACTTCCAGAGGGGAAGCCGGTTTGCTGCTACAGATGTGACCGTTGTCCAGAAGGGACAATTTCTAACTCCACAGGTACCTCCGACTTTGAGAGCCACATAAAATGCAGACCATACTGTGGTAAGAGTAAAGTGGGGTCAGGCGGAAGGTCATAGACAAGAGGACATGGGCCATTTGCCCTAGGAATATTTTCTGTATAAATACCATTTTGGATGGTGTACCTCTGTTGTTTACTTATGTGCAAAGTATTCATGACTTCCTCAAGAAATCTATTCAAATGATAAAATAAGGACACCCAGGAAATTACTAATACACAAAAGTAAAGAACGTGTCCTGGCTCCACTTTTCATGTATATTTATTTTAGAACCACGTTCCCAACCTCGGTTGTTTTGGCATCAGACCTGAACTGTTTGGGGCAGAACATTGACCATGGGCAGGTGGTTGGTCATCCTTATGTCATCTGGAGGACTTTACTCCAATGGAGGGATACTGTGGGTGCCCAACTGGGTCAGAGAGTCTGTTGTAGACCGCCGCCCCACTTGCACCCAAACCCGGCTTGGAGAACCCCTGGGATGTGCTGGACCCATCTGCTTGTGCCCGGGGGCTTCCTGTTCTCCAAGCAAATTGCCATTTTAGTGCAAGATGTGGGCTCTAGTGTTTCGTATATCTAATGTTGCACACAATGGTGGCTGGAAAGGGCCATGTCTACAACATTAGAGGCCTGTCCTGTTGTGGAAATGGCCCTTTACAGCCACCATTCCGTACAACACTAGATATATGGAAACTCCAGCCCCCGTCATGCCTCAAAATGGTGGCGCACATGGGAGAGTGGGAAGCTTCAGGACACTCCTGGACCAGGGCTCGTGCGGCCAGGCTTGGGTGGGTGGGCAGCAGGGGCAGCGCCTCACATGCCCAGCAACCTCGGTCTCAGGGAAGTCCATCCACCCCTAATCCGATGCCAAACTATTTCCCCTTTTATCTGTAGAGATTTTTGCAATCTGTTCCCCAGCCTCTGCACTAACACAGCTCCTCAGAGTACATTTTCTCATATTAAGATTATATGGTAGGGATGGGGGAGAATTTCTCCCCAAAACTTCGGGGGGCTGAGTGCCAACGCATTCGGTCCTTCGAAGGTTGTTCGGGGAGAAATTCTCCACCCCCCCGCCCCCCCCCGGGATGGGACTTACCTTTCACGAATGTCCCTCCCGGCGGCGGGTTCCGGCGGCGGTTCGGCAGGTCTTCGTCAGGGGCTGCTGCTGCCGCCGCCATTCCAAGAAAAGTAAAAAAAACAACAACGACCCTGTGATAGGCTACGTAACGATTAACGTAGCCTATCATGGCTAGATTTGCAAAGTTGCCCTTATTTTTGCTGTAGTCTACGTAAATCTTTACGTAGACTACAGGGCCCAAATAAGGAACACGAATGGTGGCTCCCTATGGGGGCCGCCATTTGCATACGTGCTTTTTTTTTTTTTTTTCAAAGTCACCCGTGATAGGCTATGTGATGATTAACGTAGCCTATCACGGCTGACTTTGCAGATCTAGCCATGATAGGCTACGTTAATCATTACGTAGCCTATCACAGGCGCGTTTTTTTTTTCTCTTTTGAAGTTCGCGGCCGGGGAGACGGGGCGCTTCTCCTCAGCCTGAATTTCGGCTGGGCGAGGCGGGAAGCCTCCCCCCTGGCCTGAATTTCGGCCGGGCGAGGAGGGAAGCCTCCCCCCCCCGGCCTGAACTTCAGGGTGAGCAGCGAAGCGCCTCCCCCGCACTGCGAAGCAAGCTGCGAGACCAGGTAAGTGACTTTCGTGCATCCCTATATGTGGGATAGCATTTTCCCTATATCTTCGCCCATTCAGAAGATAGTGCAGATGACTGAGTATGCCTGAGTTCTTAAATTTGCCAGGTTTTCATTTCTAGTTAGAGAATTTGTGATTTTCTTCCTTGCCGAATATTGAGCACAAGTCTGGTACTGTGGCAGATCAGGCAGAACTTTCCTGTCTGCATCATCTCAGTGCTGCATCATCTCACCCCAGTTAGGAAGTTCAGTAGTCCGATGCCTCCCAGAGAATTCTGGAATTACAAATGAGATCCCAATGGCTAATGCAACACAGCTCTGTGCTCTGACTCATGAGTAGTGAAGGGGTCTCGTCTCTGGGATTTGCCAGATGAGAGACAGCAGTTGTGGGCAATTAAAGAGGTATCTTTAGCACCTTTTTACCGATAAAGACGGAATCCAGATAGGGAGGTGCCCATGTTAAAAGTATAGCCATGTGTTTCATTAGCATCATTCAAACGAGTGCCATAAAACAATTAGCAGCATAACTGGGCCAGATGGTCCATTAGATAAGTGACAAGATGCCTCATCCCAGGTGGAAATACAGCAAGATATGTAAGAAGAAGACAAGCTCACAGGAAAGGATGATATCCAAGAAATCTTCCAAGATCACTTTGAATTCTGTTCATGTCTTCCAGGGCATTTGATATCCAGCCCAATTTTGTTTCATCTGCAAATGTGATCAGCATTCCCTGCACCTCCTCCTCCAAGTCATTAATGACAATGTTGAAGAGCACTGGGCCCAGGACTGAGCCCTGCGGTACCCCGCTCATTACCTCTCCCCAGTTGGAGAAGATCCCATTGAGAAGCCCTCTTTGAGTCCGATCCTGTAGCTAACTGTGGATGCACCTTATTGCTATTTCATCTAGCCCATTTGGAGCTAATTTGCTCATCAGGATATTATGGGGCACGTTGTCGAAAGCTTTACTGAAGTCGAGGTATATGATGTCCACAGCATTCCCACATTCCACTAGGGTTGTACGAAACTCACTTAGGTTTTCACGGAATCTTTCACGGTGGGGGGGAGGCGCTCCATCCCTCCCCCCAGAATCCTCAACAGGGGGGAGGTGATCTGTTTCCCCTCCCTGGAATCCTCGATGGCCGGTGGTTCCAGCGGCGGCGGTTCCGGCGGCGGAAGCTCTGGCAGCGGGAGCTGCAGTGGCGGCAGCAGCGGCTGGTCTCCTGGCCGGCCATGGCCTGGCTGCTGCCGCTGCCTTTGCTGTCCTGGATTACAGCCATGATAGGGTATGTAAGAATTTTCGTAGCCTATCACAGCTGGGTTAAAAAAACCCACAAATCCCAGCATACACAAATGGCGGTGGCTATGGCGGCCGCCATTTGCGTGCCCTATCTTTGGCTGATTTATCTTACGTAAATATTTACGTAAGATAAAATGGCAAAAAAAAGGGGAATGCAAATAGCGTCCAGGACGTTATTTGTGTTCCCCTTTTTTTCACCGTTTTATCTTACATAAATATTTACGTAAGATAAATTGGCCTAATGCAGGGATGCAAGTGGCGGCCGCTACGATGGCTGCCCTTTGTGGCCGCAGCAGCCTGGCTGCAGCCAGAAGTCTGGCTGTGGCCAACCGTGGCAAGCGGCTCTGCAGAGTCGCCGTGGAACGGAGCTGGCTGGGGAGGATTCTGGGGGGAGGGACAGAGGGCCTCCTCCCCCATCGTGGATGGCCCCAGCAGAGCCAGGTAAGTGATTTGTACACCCCTACACAGGGATTGATGTCAGACTGACTGGTGTGTAGTTCCCCTGATGTTGGATACTTGAAATGTTTGAATTCATGTATGCAGAAACTCTTGTACTCAGTGCTGTTATGCTGATACCTTTGTAGTAAAAAGACAAAAAAAGAGAAATCTTGTCTGAGAGTGTTTCTTAAGAAATAGAGGATGGTATCACCCATCTTGAGAGTGAAGGATTATGTTTTGAGAGGTTCTGTATATGGATGGTTCATCAGGTAACCCTTCATACTGGGAACATATCTTGAGAGAAACTCTGAACCAGGCCATATGCCACAGGAACAGGGGTGGCGGGTGGGTAGTGATGGAAGAGCATTCCACCACAGACTCCATTGCGGATGGATTCTTTTTTAATCCAGCCTCCGGAGTCCATGGCGGAAGGGGTCCACCTACCTCCAACTCCCACCAGACCCGTGAGGAGCAGGATCCTCCTCACCGGCCAGCTCTGTACAGCAAGAGATACGGCCACCATTGCTGTGCTGTATCATTGAGCACTCACTTCAGGAAGGGTCCTGGATGCCATTTACATGGTGGACACCATTTGTGTCCCTGTTTTTTCACGCGATAGGCTACGCGAATATCTACGTAAATACAAAAGCGTAGCCTATCGCGTGAGAAAACTGGGGTTAGGGATGTCTCAGAATTCTGCCATGGATCACAGTGAGGCCAAATGCCAGTGCATTCAGCCCCCCGAAATCCGTGGTGGAACGAAGCACCCCGCCTCCCCACCTAGCGAAAGGCACGGGAAATGGAGCACTTACCTGCTGCCGTTCGTGCTGTGGAGTTGCTGTGGATTGGAGCCAGCCAGGGAGAATTTCAGGGGGAGGGACGGAGTGCATCCCCCCCACTGTGAATGTCACCCCTCAAAAAGGTAAGTGACTTTCGTACATCCCTAACAGGGATGCAATAGCATAGCAGATGCCATTTGCGGCTGGATCCCTTCCTGCAGTGAGTGCTCAGTGATACGGCACGGCACTGAGCACTCTGTGGAGTCTCCGTGGAGTGGAACCCGCTGGCGAGGATTCCGAGGGGAGGAACGGGTTGAATCCCTCCCCCTGCGGATGCCCCCCTGGACTGGCAAGTAGGGGATTTGCACATCCCTAGGGGTGGAGGAGGGATCATATGGGGAGAAAAAGTAGCATTTTGTACCTTTTCTGTTTCTGGTATTCTGATGGCGAAAACCTAAACAGAAAATGATCAAAGGTGTACAGTAAGGTAGAGAATGGCAATTTCCATCCCTGTCTTTGAGGGCTGAACAAGGCTCCACATAATGAACATCGTGTCATGATTGCAATATTTCAATCGTTGTTGCTCATTCCAGATGCAGCTCGCTGTGCCTCATGTGCAGAAGATCAACACCCAAACAAGAACCAAGACCAGTGTATCTCCAAGGAGATCCACTTCCTTTCCTATCAAGAGACACTGGGGCAAATTTTAGCTTCTCTACCTCTTTTCCTCTCCTTGATCACGTCTCTAGTACTGGCAACCTTCATTCAACACCGTAACACACGAATCGTCAAAGCCAACAACCGAGAGCTCACTTATGTCCTCCTCATCTCCCTCCTGCTCTGCTTCCCCTGCTCCTTCCTGTTCATTGGCCAACCCACAAAGCTCACCTGTCTTCTGCGACAAAGTGTTTTCAGCATCATCTTCTCTGTTGCGATTTCTTCCATTTTGGCAAAAACTGTCACGGTAGTTCTGGCCTTCATGGCCACCAAACCAGGAAACATCGCCAGAAAACTCTTGGGGAGACAACTGACAAACTCCATTGTCCTGGCCTGCCCCCTCATCCAAGCTGTGATCTGCACTTTCTGGCTGATGACTTCTCCACCATTCCTAAACATCAACTTCCATTCTCTGCCTGGAGAGATTGTCGTGGAATGCAACGAAGGCTCAGTCACCATGTTTTACACGGTCTTGGGTTACATGGGTTTTCTGTCTCTTGTTAGCTTCATGGTGGCTTTCCTAGCAAGGAAACTGCCCAACAGCTTCAATGAAGCCAAGTTTATCACCTTCAGCATGCTGGTGTTTTTTGCAGCGTTTGGGTCTCCTTTGTGCCCACCTACCTGAGCACCAAGGGGAAGTCCATGGTGGCCGTGGAAATCTTCTCCATCTTGGCCTCCGGGGCTGGTCTCCTCAGTTGCATCTTCCTTCCCAAATGTTACATTATTCTCCTGAGGCCCAGTCTCAGTTGTAAAGATCACCTAATAAGGAGAGGAAACTGTGATTTCAATACATTGTTTTTTTAAAAAAACTCCCTGCTAATTCATTTTCCAGTCAAATCACTCACAATTCAGCTGGCTATTTGTACTCACAGGATTTATTCTGATCCCAATTTGTTTTATTTTAAAATTAAACCTTCTAGATCACTTCTGTATTGCTGTACATTTTTATACTGACTGGGAGGAATGGTGTTTTGTTTGTTAGCTGAAAGTTCTGGAAGGCTTTAATATTATTTCTAGGGTTGGGGTTGGTCTGAATGACCTTTGGGGGTACTTTACAGGCCAAAGACTCTGAGTGCAAAGAGATTCAAAATCCCTCCCAACTGTGTAAGTCTTGGTTCTAAGATTTCAGTAGGCAGAGTAGATGCCTGGAGGCAAGCCCTCTTAATGACACGACAAGGGACAGATGATAGCCCGCAGCCTTCTGTTGGTGTGTTTCAACGGGAGATGGGATGGGTCAAGACATTGTTGGTGGGCAGAGGTGGCATGACTCATCTTTTCTTTCCCCTCACTGGACTCTTCTGGAGGAGGATGACTATTCTCTTTCCCTCTCCCTGAGGAATAGCCTGATTGCCTTTCGTGTGAGAATACAAACCAGTGAAGCTCATATGTGTCTTGGACAGTCTGTGCCATACGTGGATCTGAAAAGGAGGTAGAGGGTTGACTTTGCTCGCTGCAGTAAATCCTGTTGGACTCAGGGGTTCCCCTGGACATTGGAAGGGGAACAGGGCCCTGTTGGAGTGCTAATGTTGTGGTTCATCACCTTATGCTCACCCTGTATTCATGCAGAAATAACATGTCAATCACAGAGGTCTCCTTCTGTGGAAAATGAACCATGCCTAAGTGCTAGAACCCCTGAAACTTCTCACTGTACAGAGTTGGGGTGGCTGCACATCAAAATCTGCAGCCCAAATTGTTAAGTGGATTTACCACTTGCTAGAATGTTTTGTTAATAAACAAATTGTTAAAAAACAATTTAAAGCATTTGACTGAGTGGAATGTTTCTTGTTTCTTTGTTTCTTAGTTGTTTATTTCATGTTATGGGAACTGCATCCCAATTTGTTAAAGCTGTATATTCAGCACCAGATATTTTAATGAACAAAGAACCAATGAGAGGACAGGATTGTCCCCTTTTACCATTATTGGTTTCCCTGGGCATCAGACCACCTGCTATTGCATTCCGCCTCTTACCTCACATACACGGTACCAAGAGAAATACTAGTCAGATAAAAGCCACATTGTCTGCAGTTCATGTTCTGACATATGTGACCTAGCCAGACTGCTCTTTATCCAAATGGTTTGAGGAGATTTGAAAATACAACTTGATCTTATGTTATCAAATGAACAGATCAGCAACAGGACTTATCTCTACAAAGTGATTAGAGATGGTGGAGAATTCCACCATGGATTCCAGTGAGGCCGGATTCTGTAGAATCCAGCCCCCCAGCATCCATGGCAGAAAGGCCTCCTGCACTCCCACCCCCCTGCGGAATCCCCCGGGACGGCACTTACCGGAGCCGGATGTGGCGGATTTGGCAATGGTTCCGGCGGTGGGTCTGGCGGCGGCAGCGGCGGCGGCAGTGGCTGGTCTTCTGGCCGGCCGCAGCCGGACTGCTGCGACCACCATTGTTGTCCTTCGAGCTGTGATAGGCTATGTAAGAATTTATGTAGCCTATCACGGCTAACCCACCCCCAGCGTATGCAAATGGCAGCGGCTACGGCGGCCTCCACTTGCGTTCTCTATTTTTCACCGTTCTAGCCTATGTAAATATTTATGTAGGCAATTACGGCAAAATATAGGGAACTGCAAATAGCTCCCACTACGCTATTTGTGGTTCCCTTTTTTTTCTGCTGTAATTGCCTACAGAAATATTTACGTAGGCTAGAAGGGCGAAAAATAGGGAACGCAAATCATGGCCATTATACCCTCGCCATTTGCGTACACCATTTTTTTTGGGGGGGCATGCTGTGATAGGCTATGTAAATTCTTACATAGCCTATCATGGCAGCCTGGAAGGACGCAAATGGCGGCCACTATGGCGGCCGCCATTTGCGTCTGTAGCAGCCCATCCACAGCTGGAAGTCCGGCTGCGGATGGCCCTGGCTGGCTGCTCTGCGGAGCCAGCCGGGCAGGATTCTGGGGGGGTAGGACCGGATCGCCTCCCCCCCGCCAGTGGATGTCCCGAGCGGAACAGGTAAGGGATTCGTACGTCGCTAAAAGTGATAGGATCGTGAAGAGAACCTTATTCTATCAAACCATGGTCTTCAAACTGCCACCCAAGAAGTCTTTTCAGTACGCAATTGCCAGCCTCATTCACAGGGATTGATAAGGTTTTCAAACATCGCCATCTTCCACTTGTAACCCTCTTGTGTTTTGCAGCACTGTGTCTGTCTTGTTTTTCCCTCCACAAAATCCCATTCTGAAGGAAAGAACCAAGTAGCTGCACGAGGCCTTTGTAATGATAGTGCCAGCAGCTGTCCATCTGGAGAGCGCACCCTATCCTGCCAGCGGGTGAAACCACTTTGTCTAATATGTGGATGGTGGAGCAATAAGGGGTAGGTGGAGAATGGTGTGTCTGTGACAAGCCCTCTGCTGATACAGATGCACAGTGCCCCTAGAGCATCTGGGCAGTTGGCACCCAGCCAGGCAACCTGAATAGTTTTATCTAGGCTTAGCTAAACCACACTTGGAATACTGTGTACAGTTCTGGTCACCACACCTAAAGAAAGTTATGGTAGAGCTGGAAAAAGTGCAGAAAAGGGCAGCTAACATGATCAAGGGGCTGGAGCATCGCCCCTGTGAGAGAAGGTTCCAGTAGCTGGGATTTTTAGCTTTGGAAAAAGAAGGGTAAGGAGAGACATGATGGAGGTCTACCAAATTATGCATGGTGTGGAGAATGTAGATGGTGAGATATTGTTCTCCCTTTCTCAAAATACTAGATCCTGGGGTCATCCCGTGAAGCTGATTGGTGGGATATTCAGGATAGATAGAAGGAAGTATTTCTTCAAACAGCACATAATTAAGCTATGGAATTCACAACTGCAGGATGTAGTGATGGCCGCGAAGTTGGATGGCTTTAAAAGGGGGTTTAAAAGCTAATACCCTGGGAGACAGAAACAAAATTCAAAGTGATCTTGATAGGCTGGAGCACTGGGCAGAAAACTGGATGACATTTAATAGGGAGAAATGCCACGTTCTGCACGTAGGAAAAAGAAACCAAATGCACAGTTACAGAATGGGGGATACTTGGCTCAACAATACTACAAGCGAGAAGGATCTTGGAAATGTGATAGATCACAAGCTGAATATGAGCCAACAACGTGATGTGGTTGCAAAAAGGGCAAATGCTATCTTGGGCTGCATTAACAGAAGTATAGCTTCCAAATCCAGGGAAGTACTTGTTCTCCTCTACTCAGCACTGGTTAGGCCTCATCTGGAGTCCAGTTCTGGGCACCACACTTCAAGAAGGATGCAGACAAACCGGAGAGGGTTCAGAGGAGGGCAACAAAGAAAGTACTCTTCAAGTACTAGAAAGGTTGTCACAGAGAGGAAGGCAAGGATCTCTTCTCAGTCATCCCAGAATGCAGGACACAGAATAATGGGCTCAAGTGACAGGAAGCCAGATACCGGCTGAACAGCAGGAATAACTTCCAGACTTAGAGCCATATTACAATGGAGCCAATTACCTAGGGAGGAAAGGGCTCTCCCACACTGGAGGCCTTCAAGACGAGGCTGGACAGCCACCTGTCAGGGATGCTCTGACCTGGATTCCTGCACTGAGCAGGGGCTTGGACTCGTTGGTCCTGTAGGCCCCTTCCAACCCTACTGTTCTATGATTCCATGACTTCCGTCCAGCAGGGAGGAAGTCAGACATGTGGCAATAAGTGCAATACACTGGATAGCCTCCTCCCCACTTCTGGCTTTCTACCTTTATCACTGGGTTTGTTTTTACTATTTCGGTGTGTTTTCCCTTGAAAACTTAGTTGTTTCCTATGAGAAGGTGGGGAAATTATTCATAGTTATTTGTTTACATTTACTTACGATAAGTATGGAGTAAGGAGGGAAGAGTTCTATGATTGTACGGTTCTGTCATTTTTTCAGATTATGCACTTTCTTCAAAGGAGATGTGGAGGTGACAGAAATCACTATACATTAAAACACATTTTCTTCGACTTCGGAGTATCATGCTCCAATTGCTACAACAACTGATCAACGTTCAGCTTCATGTCTAATGCCAAACCAACCGAGGGTGGAAACATGGTGTTTAAAAAAACTATGCATAGAAAGGTGAGCCTATGCAAACATCGAAGTATATTATTATTCTTTTATTATTTAAATAGAAGGTTTCTTCAGGAAATGGTGAATAGTCTGCAACCTACTAAACCACCAAATTGTGCAATCCCCAATGGTTTTATGCAGCAAATATTCACAGGTGAAATGGCTGTCTCTTCTCCTTTCCCATGATCTTCCCACCCCATGCTAACCCCAGTTTGCTCTGCCCTTTTTCAAGCCTCTGAATGCTTGAGCTACCCGTACAGTTAGAAATCGTCCCTTCTGGACAACAATCACATCTGTAGCAGCAAACCGGCTTTCCCTCTCGAACTTTTCTCAGGTGCCCTCAAGAGCCCCCCTCCACACACCTCGCAGGAGGAGATACCTAAAAGGGGAAAGAGCGCTTTAACATGCAATGGATAGTGCACTAAAAAGGACTTGGAGTTACTTAACAGCGTTTCCCATTACACAATGGATAGGATCACCATTTTAGACAGTCAAAATATTTCCTGCCTCTCCAGGGTTTCAGGCAGGGGTCTGTTTCCAGCCGTATCTGGAGATACCAAGGACTGAACCTGGGATTTTGCATGCAAAGATAGTCCTTTCTCACTGGACAAGGACCCCACCCAGGACTCAATAGGCTTTTTGTCTTATCTAGAAAAGACCTTTCATTCTCAATAGGGGTGTACATAACCCCGCTTACCAGGCTACGCTGGATTCCGCAGGTGGGGGGAGGTGCTCCGTCCCTCCCCCCAGGATCCTCGATGGGGGGGAGGTGCTCCGTGCCTCCCCCCAGAATCCTGGCTGGCCGGCTCCGCTCCACGGCCAATCCGCGGAGCTGCCGGCCGGCTCCGTCCGCCCGCAGCCGGACATCCAGCCGCTGGGCAGCCCTGCAGGGATGCAAATGGCAGCTGTCGTAGCTGCCACCATGTGCGTCCCTGTAGTGAGCCGTGATAGGCTCTGTAAATATTTACGTAGCCTATCATGGCAAGGGGAAAACCCCAGCGTACGCAAATGGTGGTAGCCGCTGCCATTTGAGTACGCTGGGGTTTCCCCCCCTGCCATGATAGGCCAGGTAAATACTTACGTAGCCTATCACGGCCTCCGCAGGGACGCAAATGGCATAAAAAAGTATTTACGTAGCCTATCATGGCTGAAGGGGAAGAAGCGAATGGCGGTGGCAGGATGGCTGCCATTCGCACAGCAGCGCGGATGAGAGCAGGTAAGTGCTCTGTTTCGTGTGCCTTTGGTGGGGTGGGGGCGGTGGGGGCTTCATTCTGTGGTGGTTTTTGGGGGGCCAAATGCACTGGCATTTGGCCTCACTGAGATCCTTCGCGGAATTCTCTGACATCCCTAGCTCTCAATAGGGATGTACGAAAGTCCCTTACCTGAACCCGAAGCTTGATTCGCGGTGGGGGGGGGCGCTCCATCCCTCCCCCCTGAAATTCTGGCCAGGGGGGAGGTGCCCCGTCCCTCCCCCCCAAAATTCTGGCTGGGGGGAGGCGCCCCGTCCCTCTGGCCGCGAATCCTCCTGTCCTGCTGGGACGCAAATGGAGGTGGCCGTAGCCGCCGCCGTTTGCGTCCCTGCAGTCAGCCATGATAGGCTACGTAAATGTTTACGTAGACTACACGTGCCAAAATAAGGAACGCAAATGGTGGCGCCCATGGGCGCCGCCATTTGCATACGCGTGTTTTTTTTTTTCACTCAGCCGTGATAGGCTACGTAAACATTTACGTAGCCTATCACAGTATTTTTTAAAAATCTAGCTGTGATAGGCTACGTAAATCTTTACGTAGCCTATCACGTCTGTTGTTGTTGTTTTTTAACTTGGAAATGGCGGCGGCGGCAGCCAGTCGGAAGACCGGTCGCTGCAGCTGGCGCCGCAGCACCACCGCTGCACTGCCGCCGGAGCCGCCGCCGCCAGGGACATTCGCACAAGGTAAGTCCTGTCCCGGGGGGGCGGGGGGGCAGACCATTTCTCCACCAATTTCGGGGGGCCGAATGCGCTGGCATTCGGCCTCCCCGAGATTCGTGGAGAAGTTATCTGACATCCCTAGTTCTCAAGACATAGAACCATAGAATCAGTTCTCCCATGGCATTCACTTCAACCCCTCCTGTGAAGCCCACACAAATGCAAGAGAGAGAACGATGAAGTCTTGCTGGGGGGGACTAATGGATCCACCTGTCCAATGTTGGTGTGAACAAAAGATTCATTTGGGAAGAAACTCCAGTTCACAAAATCGTATCTCTCTCCTTTTGTAAAGAAAGAGACTTCATCTCCACCACTGAACATTCCTCAAAGTGGCAAGAATCTGAAATGGAAGAGACATTTGGAAAATGGGATAAGTTTGAGTGGGCTCCATTGTTTAGTTTAAGACTAAAAATGCAAATTCCATAGTTTAACTATGCACCGTGTGAAGAAGTACTTCCTTTTATCTCTTCAGAATCTCCCACCAATCAGCTTCATGGGGTGACTCCGGGTTCTAGTATTTTGAGATAGGCAGAAAAAAACCCTCCCTATCCGCCTTCTCCACATTTGGTACACTGCTATCATGTCTCCCTGTACTCCCCTTTTTTCAAGCTAAACAATCCCAGATGTTGTAACCTTCCTTCATAGGGGAGATCCTCCAGCCTGTTGATCATTTCAGTTGGCTTTTTCTGCACCTTTTCCAGCTGTACAATATCTTTTATTGCCAGTTTTATTCTCAATTCCTTTTCTAATTATGCCAAACATGGAGTTCGCTTTATTTAAACCAGCCGCAAACTGGGTTGACATTTTCATCCAGCTGTCCACCACAACCCCAAGATCTTTTTGTTGGTTGGTCACCGCTAGCACAGATCCCATCAGGTATACTTGAAGTTTGGATTTTTTGTCCCAACGTGCATCACTTTGCATTTGCCTACTTTGAACCTCATTTGCCATTTCGATGCCCATTCTCCCAGTTTGGAGAGATGCTTTTCGAGCGCCTCACAATTCCTTTTTGTTTTAGCCGCCCTAAATAATTTGGTGTCGTCGGAAAACATGGACAGTTCACTGCACACTCCTTTTTTCCAGATAATTTATGCAGAAGTTGAATAGCACTGGTCCCAATACAGATCCCTGTGGGACCCCACTATTTACATCCCTCCATTGGCAGAATTTACCATTTATTCCTACCCTCTGCTTTCTGTTCTTTAACCAGTTACTGATCCATAAGTAACTGCTGTCCTCTTATTCCGTGACTGCTAGGTTTGCTCAGGAGTCTTTGATGAGAGACTTTGTCAGAAGCTTTTTGGAAGTCCATTTTGTTGCGTTCTCTTGGATCACCCCAGTCTACATGTTTACTGACACTCTCAAGGAACTTTCAAGGTTAGTGAGACAGGATTTACCTTTGCAGAAGCCATCTTGATTCTTTTCCAGTAGGGCTTGTCCTACTGTTGTTGTTGTTCAGTCGTGTCCGACTCTTCGTGACCCCATGGACCATAGCACGCCAGGCCTTCCTGTCCCGCGCTCTGTCCCGGAGCGTGCTCAAGTCCATATTCATTGCATTGGTGATGCTATCTAGCCATCTCATCCTCTGCCGTCCCCTTCCCTTTTTGCCTTCAGTCTTTCGCAGCGTCAGGGTCTTTTCCAGAGAGTTTTCTCTTTGCATTAGGTGGGCAAAATATTTGAGCTTCACCTTCAGTATCTGTCCTTCCAATGAGCACTCAGGGTTGATTTCCTTTAGGATGGACTGATTTGACCTCCTTGCAGTCCAGGGGACTCGTAAGAGTCTTCTCCAGCACCACAGTTCAAAGCATCAGTTCTTCGGTGCTCAGCCTTCCTTATAGTCCAGCTCTCACAGCCATACATTACTACTGGGAAAACCATAGCTTTGATTAGACGGACCTTTGTCGGCAAGGTGATGTCTCTGCTTCTTACTATGCTGTCTAGGTTGGCCATAGCTTTCCTCCCAAGGAGCAAGCGTCTTTTAATTTCATGGCTACAGTCACCGTCTGCGGTGATCTTGGAGCCCAAGAAAGTAAAATCTGTCAATGCTTCCATTTCTTCCCCTTCTATATACCAGGAAGTGATGGGGCCAGATGCCACAATCTTAGTTTTTTTAATGTTTAAGTTTTTCAAACCAGCTTTTGAAGTCTTCACTTTCACCCTCAACAAGAGGCTCTTTAGATCCTCTTTGCTTTCTGCCCTTAGGGTGGTATCATCTGCGTATCAGAGGTTGTTGATAATTCTCCCAGCAATCTTAATTCCGAACTGTGATTCATCCACCCCAGCGTTTCTCATGATGTACTCTGCATATAAGTTAAATAAGCAGTGCGACAATATATAGCCTTGTTGTACTCCTTTCCCAATTTTGAACCAATCGGTTGTTCCATGTCCATTTCTTACTGTTGCTTCTTGACCCTCGTACAGGTTTCTCAGGAGACAGGTAAGGTGGTCTGGTACTCCCATCTCTTTCAGAATTTGCCACAGTTTGTTGTGATAGACACAATCAAAGGCGTTAACGTAGTCAATGAAGCAGAAATAGACATTTTTCTGGAATTCTCTTGCTTTCTCCATGATCCAGCGAATGTTGGTGATTTCATCTCTAGTTCCTCTGCCTCTTCGAAACCCAGCTTGTACTTCCAGGAGTTCTCAGTTCGCATACTGTTGAGGCCTAGCTTGTAGGATTTTGAGCATCACCTTGCTGGCATGTGAAATAAGCGCAATTGTACGGTAGTTTGAACACTCTTTGGCATTGCCCTTCTTTGGAATTGGAATGTCAACTGACCTTTTCCAGTCTTGTGGCCACTGTTGAGTGTTCCAAATTTGTGGGCATATTGAGTGCAGCACTTTAACAGCATCATCTTTTAGGATTTTAAATAGCTCAGCTGGAATACTGTCATCTCCACTAGCTTTGTTGTTACTAATGCTTCCTAAGGCCCACTTGACTTTACTCTCTACGATGTCCGGCTCAAGTTCAGTGACCACACTATCATGGCTATCAGGGGCATTAAGATCTTCCCTGTATAGTTCTTCTGTGTATTCTTTCCACCTGTTCTTAATCTCATCTGCTTCTGTTAGCTCCCTGCCTTCTTTGTCCTTTATCATGGCCATCTTTGCACAAAACGTACCTTGAGATCTCCAATTTTCTTGAAGAGATCTCTAGTCTTTCCCATTCTGTTGTTTTCCTCGGTTTCTTTGCATTGTTCATTTAAGAAGGCCTTCTTGTCTCTCCTTGCTATTCTCTGGAACTCTGCATTCCATTGGATATATCTTCCCCTTTCTCCCTTGCTTTTCACTTCCCTTCTTTCCTCAGCTACTTGTAAAGCCTCCTCAGACAGCCACTTTGCTTTCTTGCATTTCTTTTTCTTTGGGATGGATTGAGTTGCTGCCTCCTGAACAATGTTACGGACCTCCATCCATAGTTTCTCAGGCACTCTGTCTATCAGGTCTAATCCCTGAAATCTATTCCTCACCTCCACTGTATATTCATAAGGGAGATGATTTAGGTCATACCTGAATGATTGAGTGGTTTTCCCTACGTTCTTCAATTGAAGCCGAAATTTTGCAAGAAGCAGCTCATGATCTGAGCCACAGTCAGCTCCAGGTCTTGTTTTTACTGACTGTATAGAGCTTCTCCATCTTTGGCAGCAAAGTATATAATCAATCTGATTTCGATATTGACCATCTGGTGATGTCCATGTGTAGAGTCGCCTCTTGTGCTGTTGGAAAAGAATGTTTGCTATGATCAGCGTGTTCTCTTGGCAAAACTCTATTAGCCTTTGTCCTGCTTCATTTTGTACACCAAGGCCATGCTTGCCTGTTATCCCAGTTATTTCTTGACTTCCTGCTTTAGCATTCCAATCCCCTATGATGAAGAGGACATCTTTTTTTGGTGTTAGTTCTAGAAGGTGTTGTAGGTCTTCACAGAACCGATCAACCTCAGCTTCTTTGGCATCAGTGGTTGGGGCATAGACTTGAATTACTGTGATGTTGAATGGTTTGCCTTGGATTCGTACTGAGATCATTCTATCATTTTTGAGATTGTACCCCAGTACTGCTTTCCCCACCCTTTTGTTGACTATGAGTGCTACTCCATTTCTTCTAAGGGATTCTTGCCCACCGTAGTAGATATGATGGTCACCTGAATTAAATTCGCCCATGCCTGTCTATTTTAGTTTGCTGATTGCCAAGATGTCGATGTTAAATCTTGCCATCTCATGTTTGACCACCTCCAGCTTACCTTGATTCATTGATCTGACATTCCAGGTTTCTAAACAATATTGTTCTTTACAGCATCGGATTTTCTTTTCACCACCAGACAAATCCACAGCTGAGTGTCCTTTCGGCTTTGGCCCAGCCGCTTCACTCTTTCTGGTGCTACTTGGAAATTCCCTCTGCTCTTCCCCAGTAATATATTGGACACCTTCTAACCTGAGGGGCTCATCTTCCAGTGTCATATCTTTTAGCCTTGTGATACGTTCCATGGGGTTTTCTTGGCAAGAATACTGGAGTGGGTTGCCATTTCCTTCTCCAGTGGACCACATTTTGTCAGAGCTCTCCGCCATGACCTGTCCATCTTGGGTGGCCCTGCATGGCATAGCTTATGGCTTCACTGAGTTACTCAAGCCCCTTCGCCACAACAAGGCAGTGATCCCTGAAGGGGATGTCCTTCTAGAGGCTTCCTATTTTTAACTTTAATAATGTCTTCAACCAATTTACCCTGTTAAGCTAACTGGCCAGAAATTTCCCAGATCACCCCGGATCCCTTTTTAAAAATTGGTGTTACATTGGCCATCTTCCAGTCTTCTGCTACAGAGACTGATCTTAGGGACATGTTGCATATTTTGGCTAGAAGATCAACCATTTCATATTTGGGGTTTTTGAGAAGTATTTGCCTCAGTTCCTCAGACTTCCTTCCTGAAAACATCAGTTCAGGCACAGGTATCTGTCCTATATCTTCTGCAGTGAAGGCAGATGGAAAGAATTCATGCAGCTTCTCTGCAATCTCCTTGTTCTCATTTATTTCTCCCTTTTTTGTGAATCTCTTTTGTGAACCTTTAAGGTATTGCAAGACTCCATTTTATTTCTCTGAAGACAAAACTTTTTCTTACTTAACAGATCCTTTGCTGGTGGGATATAGTCACACAGTAGCCACCAGAGATTTCTGGCGACCACCAAGGTCCTTCTGCTTGAGCATTGGTTCTGGATGAAATTTTCACCTCTGTCATCACTGTGAACAACCAGAACCAGCCCAATCCAGGTCCAATGGAAATGCAGGAGCAGCCTGACTTGGCCAACATACTGAGGAACTTTACAGGGATTAATCTGGTGGAAGGAGGAAATTCCCTTTTCTCTCCCTCAACATGGGTGACAAAGCTGTAACTGAGCTGAAGGCAGGAATTTCCTGTTAATGTCTCGCACAAAAATGTTGTGGCATTTTAAAAACTAGCCTATTTCTGCTTTCATGGACTCCTATGCCTGACCTTATGCCTGATCCAAATATAAAGTGAAGCTCTGTGAGGTTTTTAATACCCCCCCACCTGCTCCCAGTGTGGATATCACAACAGAGGTCAGAACTTCCATGGAAGTAATCTTGACACAATTTCTTCCTATTGCAATGAATAGGCCATTCTGTCTATATGCTAGATAATATATGACTTTTTGTAAGCAACTGTGTGGCTTTCAGGCTTTAGGGATCCTCCCCAAGGACAATGGTTTGGTCAAACTGCTTCAGGGGCGGGAAACACAGAAACACCCCTTAACCCAGGTCACGGTGAAAGGCATAGCCCTGGGGAGGGCTAGCATACCCAAGGAAAATGAGGGGGTTGTGGCATACAATAAATATATCATGGAGAACCCGACTTAAGGAAGAGAATCGGACTGTAAGGGTGTTTCTACATTAAGCAACCCCCCGCCCTGCAAAAACCCACATCCTTTCCAGAGCTTCCTGCTTTCAGTTTCTTGGCAGGAGTAGGGAAGGCTTCTTTACATGGCAGCCATATGGTCTGAACTGAGGGAGTGCCTCCCTCCCTGGCATGTGCGCAAAGGAGGGAGGGGAGTCTTGTTTTCATAGCTCACAGCCCCCAGGAAAGCTCTGACTTACTTCTGAGCAGAGATAATACCATGCTATAAGCCTGCAATCCTGGGCACACTTACTTGGGAGTAAGCCCCACTGAACACATTGGACTTACTTCTGAGTAGACATAAGATCACCCTGTGAGTCCGCAACCCTTGGCACACTTACTTGGGGGTAAGCTCCACTGAACTTAATAGGGTGCTCTCAACAAGAGAGGACGTTGCTTCCGAGCTCGGTGGGATGGAGGATCAGATGTGTCTCTCTTCGTTGCAGGGAGGCATTTTACTCTCTTCTCACTCCAGCTGAGAAATGCAGAGGCAGGAGACGCAATCGGCAGGCAATTCTTGCCCCCCCCCCAGTCAAATCTGTTCAGGTCTCCTTCCCTGCAACTCCGCTCTCATCCTCAATGCCTCTGTCATCCTGACGGTGCCCCCAACAACCGAAAACAAATGCCCACAGAAAGCAGGCAGAGAGGTTTCTTCCGCTATGGGAGAATTTCACATGCAGGTCATGGCGCTCCTGTTCCATGGGCTGGAAAAAACACTGCATTTTTTGCATTTGGGGAAAACATGGGATAGGCTGGTGGAAGTGGTGGGATACACCCTGTAGGGTAACGACACCATCTAAAGGGCCTGCAAACTTCCGTGACAGAGCCATCTCAATAGCGAGATAAAAGCTCCATGCGATGAACCTCTAAGCAGTCTTCAGAAATCTGTTTCCCCCCCCTGATAAGCTCCAGGGGGGTGGCGGCTGGATGGCCACGACATCATGTATCCCTAACAACCTCCAGACGCAGCCAGTTCGGAGGAAATCGCTCGTGGAAACAGGCCCTCAGCCAGCTGAGACTAGAACCTCCAACCCCTGCTAGCCTCCTGAGCCTTCAACCAAAATTGGGAAGGAGGTCAATGAGACACTGTCCTGCTCTGAATAGCATCTGGATTCCTCCCCTCCTTCTTCCCCTTGCACAGCTGAGATGACAGCCCCTCTGCCCAGGGGGAGGGAGAATGCTTGAGGACGTTTGGTTGGTGAAGGCCTTCCTCTCCCTCACGGGAATACAGAGCACAATGTGATACTGTTTTCCTGATGTATTAAGCATGGAAGCAACATCCAGGCACTGCCCAATTACCCACTGACTGAGACAGGCTGCAGCTCAGCAGAGAGGCCCTGCTCTGCAGAGGAGGCCACACAGTTCAGTCCCCAACATTTCCAGGCAGGGCTGGGAAAGAGCCCCGTCCTGAAACCCGAGGAACCACTGCCAGTCCGTGTCGAAAAGTATCATGGGAATTTGATGCTCTGGCTGGGAAAAAGATGGCTTCTGAGCTGGCTCAGGGTCTTCTGCTCCACTCCCTTCACCAACACCTACAGGGGGATTGCCAGGTCTCGTGTTGTCCTGAAGATAAGTTAACAGCACATATGTAAAATTATCCAGATAGAGAATGCTGGCCATGCAGGGGCTGATGGGAGCTGTAGTCCAACACAAGTAGAGGCTGCCAGTGTGGGGAAGGCAGCTCCACAGCGTTGGTTAGTGTTGCTGCCAGCGTGTGGGTCTGTGTGGAGAGCGAATGTTCTTATGTGCACTATGATCACCCAGTGAAATTCTCCAAGAGAGGAAAAACCCGCTGTGTCTGGGCTTGCCGAGGAAGGACTTCCCTAGATTCAGACCATGTGTCTGCCATGTAAATCCTTGAGCACATTTCTCGACAGGAGGGAGAAGAGGGTAAAATTCTGCCCTGCAACGAAGGGAGACAGATGTGATCCCACACCCCACTGAGCTCAGAATTAAGGTCCCCTGTTGATTCAGAGCACCCCATTAACTTCAATGGGGCTTACTTCCAAATAAGTGTGCTGAAGGTTGCAGACTTACAGCCCACTCTTATGTCTACTCAGAAGTAAGTCATAGCTTTCCTGGGGGCTGCGAGGAAACAGTTAAGCACAAAGTAAGAGATGAAAACAAGATTCCCCCCCAGCCCCTTTGTGCCCATGCCATGGAGGGAGGTGCTCCTCTGATTCAACCCATGTCTTCTGAGTGGTAACCATCTCAGATGGCATGGATGAAGGTGGGACAGACATAGAATCATAGAATAGTAGGGTTGGAAGGGGCCTGCAAGGTCATCTAGTCCAAGCCCCTGCTCAGTGCAGGAATCCAGGTCAGAGCATCCCTGACAGGTGGCTGTCCAGCCTCATCTTGAAGGCCTCCAGTGTGGGAGAGCCCTTTCCTCCCTAGGTAATTGGCTCCATTGTAATATGGCTCTAAGTCTGGAAGTTATTCCTGCTGTTCAGCCGGTATCTGGCTTCCTGTCACTTGAGCCCATTATTCTGTGTCCTGCATTCTGGGATGACTGAGAAGAGATCCTTGCCTTCCTCTCTGTGACAACCTTTCTAGTACTTGAAGAGTACTTTCTTTGTTGCCCTCCTCTGAACCCTCTCCAGTTTGTCTGCATCCTTCTTGAAGTGTGGTGCCCAGAACTGGACTCCAGATGAGGCCTAACCAGTGCTGAGTAGAGGAGAACAAGTACTTCCCTGGATTTGGAAGCTATACTTCTGTTAATGCAGCCCAAGATAGCATTTGCCCTTTTTGCAACCACATCACGTTGTTGGCTCATATTCAGCTTGTGATCTACCACATTTCCAAGATCCTTCTCGCTTGTAGTATTGTTGAGCCAAGTATCCCCCATTCTGTAACTGTGCTTTTGGTTTCTTTTTCCTACGTGCAGAACGTGGCATTTCTCCCTATTAAATGTCATCCAGTTTTCTGCCCAGTGCTCCAGCCTATCAAGATCACTTTGAATTTTGTTTCTGTCTCCCAGGGTATTAGCTTCTAAACCCCCTTTTAAAGCCATCCAACTTCACGGCCATCACTACATCCTGCGGTTGCGAATTCCATAGCTTAATGATGTGCTGTTTGAAGAAATACTTCCTTCTATCTATCCTGAATATCCCACCAATCAGCTTCACGGGATGACCCCAGGGTCTAGTATTTTGAGAAAGGGAGAACAATATCTCACCATCTACATTCTCCACAGAACTCTGTGCCGTCATCTGTAACATGCCAGTCTGAGCTAATTTCACCAAGACCTCCTGCATCTCTCCATTTTAAAATCTAAGATCTTCCCCTTCGGGGCAGAAGAACATGACGTGGGCCAGTCCGCTTTTTAAAAAATCCAAGCACAACAGAGAAGGGGGGCTTCCAGATGAGGCTTTCCGTGTGCCCTCATCCTGCCCCAGTCCCTGAATTTTTACTGGGGTCCAGACATTGTTGTCTTTATCTTGCAACTGCCCAGTATTTTCCCACTGCTCCTTCCGAGGGAGATCCATTAAGGAGAGGCGGAAGGGTAGTGCTAGGCCTTCGGTGTCTCAGCGCTGAGGCCCCTTCTGCACATGACTTAGCATCCTTCACTGGCCTTCCATAATCCCCCCAAAGAGTCTCTCTCAGAACGGTTTCTCCTCAGACAGGAGACTGGCTCTCCCCTCCAGTCTCCCCATCCCACTGGCACTGAGGGAGCCCATCACAGGACTCCTTCACACCGGGCTTTTATCCTGCAGTTGAGATGGCTCCTTCACAGAAGTTGGTGGACTCTTTACATGATGCTGTGACCCTCCAGGGCGTCTCCTGCACTAAATGCCCTTTGCTCCATTTTTAAATGAGTCGCAGATAATGAGCTATCAAATTACCCTTTGCGTGCGTCCCACTTGAGTTCCCTCCGTGAAAAGAGGAAAAGCGGCAAGAAGAGGAGTAGATCAAGGAAAGCTCATGGAAGACACACATGGGGAGAAGGAAGGGGAAAGGGGAGGAGGTAAAGGAAGCAAGTGTAAAGGGGGCCAGATCCCGCATTTCAGACGGAAGCAGATAGCCCCATTTTAAATGCAGGATGTTAGGCTGGTGTAGAGATGCCCTCAGAGTCTGTCACCAATGTACTCTATGTATGTATGCTTTGCTTGACAAATTCCCTTGATGGGTCTTTATTGGCTATTTTCCCCCCAGCCAAAGGGACTTAAAAGGAAAATGGAGCTCCAAATTGCCTACATGCTGTTTCTTGTGGGCCAGTAACTTGAATAGGCAGCTGAAGTAGGCACAAGAAAACATGGCTAATGAACTTGACAATCTTTTAACCGGGAGGGAAAAGATCAATCCCAAGCTACCAATATGTCAACTGAACAATCATATATAAACTGTCAAAAGAACCTTCCATCTGGCCTACAAGAGAAACAAACATGCATTTAAGGTAAGACACCCTAGGGGTGAATGAAACCCCACTTACCTGCATCCATGGGGGGTTCGCCGGGGGGGAGGTGATCTGTTCCTCCCCCTGGAATCTTCCCTGGCAGGCTCCACTCCACAGCAAGTTTGCAGAGCCGCCGGCAGGGGCTGCCTGCCGCAGCCTGACTTCTGGCCACGGCCGGGCTGCGGCTGCAAATGGCGACCCGCGTATGGGACGCCATTTGAGTCCCTGCTTTGCCATAATAGGCTACATAAGGATTTATGTAGCCTGTCATGGCTTAAAGGGAGGCACACAAAGGAGTAGCAGATGCCATTTGCATCCCTGCTCTTTGCTGTGATAGGCTACGTAAATCTTTATGTAGCCTATCATGGCCAAAGGAAGGCACGCCAATGGCATCTGCTATGCAGGATGACATTTGCGGCCGCAGCCTAGACAGCGGCCAGCAGCAGCTGGATCCGGACCTGCCATAGCCAGGTAGGATCTGGTCCATGCAGACTTTTTGGGGTGGCAGGGGAGATTGCTCCGTTCCGCCATGGACTCCGGGCGGCTGGATTCCAAAGAATCTGGCCTCACTGGAGTCTGTGGTGGAATTCTCCGCCATCCCTAAGACAAACAGCTCATATACTATTGTTCCTCCAAGCATCTCTGAGCATGACTCTGCCACACCCAGCTCCTCCCTTTCCCCAGTCACCAATCTGGACTAATGAACTTTGGCACGAGCTCAGACTCCATCTTGGATTTAGCTCCTCAGCTCCACACAGGCCCAAGCCCGGAACTTGACAACTCAAGTCCAATCTCAGAGCCTGTCTGCCCCACAGAGAAGCAGTTAAAACATTTTCCCCCTCCACCCACTGTGCAAAGGGAGCTCAGTGCTGTGGGGCTGTGGCTATTTTCCCAGTCTGGAATTGTGGAAATGACAGTAATTTTTGATGAACCCCCATGGATTTTCACCCAGCCAACCAAGAACAATGAAATCCAGGAGAAAACATGCTTCATATAAATATGTCCTGGGCCCTTCCTTGTGGGGTGGGGTGGTGTCTGATGACTTGAGGGATGATCATTTCTGGCTACGCTCAAATTCCCCTGCCAGGGCCTGTATATTCAGCTGTTATTCAGGTTGTGCCTGGTCGCTGACCTAGGAGGGAAGGTCTCTCTGTGCCGCTGATGATTTCGCTGCTGCTGCTCTGGATGGTGCCTCAGGCCACCCAGAGGATGCTGAGGACCACCTGCCTCTTGACCAGGCCTAAGGAACTGCAAGCCAATCACAGCCCCGGAGACCTCCTTGTCAGAGGGAATTTACCACTTGGCATGAATTAATATGAAGAGACTCAGGACTTTAGCAGTTTAGCACTGCCAGAACTCCACAATTCTGCTTTGTAAGTTTCCACAAGAGGGATCTGGGACCAATGTTTGCTGGCTTTGCTTTCAGGTTAGTGGGCTCCTTCCAGGCTGATCCTAATTTGGCTTCAACCTTTAATGAGAAGCAGAGACTTGGGGGTCCTTCTCCGGCTGCATGGCAATATAGGAAGCTGCAGTATACCGAGTCAGACCCTTGGTCCATCCAGGCTGGAGTTGTCAGCACTGACTGGCAGCAGCGGCTCTCCAGGGCAGCAGCAGCTCTCCAGGCTTAAAGGGAGACATCAGGACATTTTCCTGCCTTTTTTGGAGAAGCCGGGCATTGAACCTGGGACCTCCTGCATGCAAAGGATGCAAAGGATGCAAAGCTTGTGCTCTGTGGCACTGAGCTATGTATGGCCCCATTCTAAGCCCAAGCATAATTCCTCTTTCCTTCTCTGGCAAGGTCAATGGTACTATGGTAGTGATACAGAACCCTGGGAACTATAATGTCCAGAGACTGGGGGAGCCAAGCTCTGCTGTTGCATCTACTGCTGCAAGGCGAAATATGTGGAAAGGGGTGTGTGTGTGTGTGTGTGTGTGTGTGTAAGGCAGAGAAGGGGCACTTGGAAGCTGGGATTTGTGCATTCACCCAAAAGGTTGAAAGGACACTTCATACTTTGTTCCACCAACACTGAAGTCTCTGGTTTGTGTCCTCCATGTAACTGCATGAAGAATAAATAATTTTCAGAGTTTTGAGGCAGAACCTGGCTTTGCAGTCTCCTCCTCTGAATTGAGCTGAGGGTGGGGGTGACCTGGTGAGGTCTCCACTTCCTCACAAACTGGGAGAACAGGTGACATGCCCCTAGAGGCTGTTTGGTGCAAGGACGGTAGGCAGAGCGAAACAAAGGTTGAGGTTCATGTTAAGAGTTTCATAATGACCTAGAAATGCCCACCTTTCCACCCTCAGACTTCATGTAAGACTAGGGATGGGGGAGAATTTCTCCCCAAAACTTCGGGGGGCTGAGTGCCAACGCATTCGGTCCTCCGAAGGTTCAGGGAGAAATTCTCCCCCCCCGCCCCCCCCCCGGGATGGGACTTACCTTTTACAAATGTTGCTCCCGGCGGCGGGTCCCGGCGGCGGTTCGGCAGGTCTTCGTCAGGGGCGGGGGCGGCAGCCGGTCTTTCGACCGGCTGCCGCTGCCGCCATTACAAGAAAAGTAAAAAAAAAACAAAAACGCCCCTGTGATAGGCTACGTAACGATTAACGTAGCCTATCACGGCTAGATTTGCAAAGTCAGCCATGATAGGCTACGTTAATCGTCACGTAGCCTATCACGGGTGACTTTGAAAAAAAAAAAAGCGCGTACGCAAATGGCAGCCCCCATAGGGAGCTGCCATTCGCGTTCCTTATTTGGTCCCTGTAGTCTACGTAAAGATTTACGTAGACTACGGCAAAAATAAGGGAACGCTATTTGCGTTGCCCTTATTATCGCCGTAGTCTACGTAAATCTTTACATAGACTACAGGGACCAAATAAGGAACATGAATGGCGGCTCCCTATGGGGGTCGCCATTAGCGTACACACTTTTTTTTTTTAAAGTCACCCGTGATAGGCTACGTGACGATTAACGTAGCCTATCATGCCTGACTTTGCAGATCTAGCCGTGATAGGATACGTAAATCGTTATGTAGCCTATCATGGGGCTTTTTTTTTTCTTTTCTTTTGAAGTTCGCGGCCGGGGAGACGGGGCGCTTCTCCCCGGCCTGAATTTCGGCCGGGCGAGGCGGGAAGACACCCCCCCTCGCATGAACTTCGGGGGGAGAAGCGAAGCGCCTCCCCCGCACTGTGAAAAAAGCTGCGGGACAAGGTAAGTGACTTTCGTACATCCCTGTGTAAGACAGGGTTGGGAAAGGTTGATTTCTGGGTCACCTGAAGTAGATGAGCAAACATTTCTGACTAGCAGTTGTGTAATCATAGGAGCAGCAACTGTTCGCCTCCCACATTATATTATATTATATTATATTATATTAATCTTCACTCGCCTCGCAACATAACTGCCATGATCGTAGGATGATATTCAAGCACTACTAGCAAGTCCTGGCCTTGGCGTTCGTTTGTGGAAGGAGATCCACAAGGACACAGTTCTCCTCCCCAACCACTCCCTAGGCTTTCGCATCCATGACCACAGCTACATCGCAAGATGGATCCACTTGAACAGTCTGTCCCTGCTCTCCACATGGGGACAAATGTCTCCTAATTATAAATGTGACAGGCAAGATAAGCTGCTCTCTGTTATTGGGGGTCTCGATTCCAAATCCTCAAAGAAGATTGCTTCCTTAATGGGCATCTTCAAGATCCCACAGGTAAGGGGATCCATTTGGGGAGAGATGTGGGGGATCTGCAGAACTCAGGAACTCTGAGATGGAGGGCCCAATCTCTAAAACCATTTCCACCCATGCAGTGGGTGTGTTGCCTTGATTTTGGATGGGAGGAGTAGGAGGCCTTCTGACCTTGGCTAACCTGCCCTGTGATAACCTCGATCGTAGCCAGGATTCTCTGGTCTCTATTGTTTGACTATTCCCAATCAGCAGTGGGTCTGTTTCAGACCGCCGTTTGTTTTAATATTTCAATTAATTTCAACGTTTTTATCACCTTGCTTGACAGCTCACTCGACAGTTTCATCACCTCACTTCACTCTCAAATTATGTAGATAGTATTGGAAAAGTTACACTTGGGGTCTACTTAGAGGTCCCCCACCCTGCTTATTGGTTGGATCCAGCACTGCTGCTTGGGTGATCCCTCAACCGTTTTGAAAAGAAAAGTGCTCTTGTGTTTCCTCACAACAGCACTGAGAAGAGAAGAGAACCTCATGTGAATGAATGGATGACATTATTGACTAAGTCTTCTGACCATTTCAAGGGAATCTATCATAATATTCTCATAGTATCAACACAGCACTGCATGCAATTTTTATTTTTGCAAAGAGAAGTTGATACCCCCCTGCTGAAAATGTGACTGATTAAGCCCGACTTGGGGTCAACGAGAGGGCCTTAAAAGCTTTACATTGGATTTTGGACTCTCAATTTTTATCGTTGTGGGAAAGGAATCTCCTAGTGGTGTTTGAGGGGGGCTGGGAAAAATAATTTTATTCTGAGCTTTCAGGTATTGATTTAATACTGATTTTTAGTTTTTCTTGTGTTTACCATTTTTACTCATTATTGATATTGATAATTGTCTTAATTTAGAAACATTGTTTTCCAGCTAGTGTTTTCCAGCTAGTTGTATCATTTTACAATTCTAGTTTGACAGATAACTTGTCTGATTTTTAAATGAGAAAATCTGAATGAATCAGTCGTCCTGGAGATCATGATCCTTGCCCACTTCCAAATAGAGTAAGATTGTGAGTTCTTTTTCACCACTGGAGAATCAGCTTCGAACTTTAGTTGTTCATCAAGATCTGCCTTCTACTAGGTACTTTCCAAGCCATTCAGCTGACATTCAAGACCAGGAGACCTTTCAATCCTCCAAGGAGCTAGTTAATTTGAAGCTGTCAACTGGCTTTGCTCCAAAAAACCCCTCAGCCCTCTGCTTTGTTTCTACCAAAGAAACCAAGCCCTGAAGACTGGCAGGCCTTTAGATATTTAAATTTAAATGAATTTTGTTCTCCTGAAACAAATGCTATCCACCTACATGTTGTTGTTCAGTCGTTAAGTCGAGTCCGGCTCTTCGTGACCCCATGGCAAGCCAGGCCTTCCTGAGCATTAATGAAGGTTGAAGTGGATTTAGTCACTCAGGATCAGGTAGAGAACCTCTTGTCAGTAGGTCCTAACACGAGGCAGATACAGGCAGAAGTTAACATACTGCCACCAAAGAGAATCTATATTTAAAAAGGAAGATCCATTGTATGGGTTCAAATGGGGCACTTGCCTCCTCTAGTGATAGATTAAAGTTGATGTCTCCAATATAAGGCTGTGCTATAAATCTGTGTTTTTTTTATAGGATGGTGATGCATTGTGAATGGGCAAATTAATCCTTTTATGAGTAGCTTTCTCTCAGAGATCATGAAGGATTGCTCGTTTCACCCCAACAACCCTGCAAGGTAGACCAGGCCAATTTCGGCCACAAGATTCTCCTGAATTAACCCAGGAGCTCCCTTCCCGGCCAATAGGCACTGTAGTCAGCACTGAAGTTATTCAGGACACACCACAACAACTAGAAGTTGGGTAAAAATGTATTAGGGGAAGGAACAGGGAGTGGTGGTCGGTTGCACAAGGAATTACAAGTAGGGTACAAAACTCTAAGCGAAACCAGAAACACCAAACACCAAGGCACACACTCCCATGCGCAAAACAAGAAAGCTAGCTGGGCTCCCCTATACATACCAAAGTATGGGCCTCCCAGGATCGCCATTGACCAGCAGCACACCCTAGTACCGTCAGGACCAAGGAGAGACACCCGCCCCTTCTCTAGCCCTCCTTTCATTGCCCAGCCCTAGCAACCCAAGGCAGGTTCGAGGCACCCAATCCAAACCCAGGCCTGGGACACCCCACTCCACCCTCCAAAGAGGTTGCATCTTCCCACCAGTCATGGCTCTTATCATTTTCCCAAGTAGCCAGGCAAATCGTGGCCTTGAGCTGCAGGCTCGCACGCACCTGAAAACCACCAACCTCCAGGTGGCTGCTGCAGACCCCAGCAGCCCTCATGGCTCCTACTCAATTAACCCATTCTTGACATCCCCCCCTTTAAAAGAAGTGGGCTCAGGGGACAATTTCCCTACTGTCTATCCCCCTCCCATCTCAGATTTTAAATAAAATACATGTTACAGAAAAGAAACGAAAACCAGATTGGAAAACTCTCCCACAGGCTCCTCCAGAGAAGCCCAACAGCCTAGGCTCGCTGATCAGGAGTCCCCTCTCCTGACACCTGGCTCAAATCATGAACATGGGAGAGGCTGTCAGCCAAAATGTTCTTCTTGCCCTGGATGTGAGAGGCAGTAAAATGATAGTCCTGTAGGGCTAGGCTCCAGCGCAATAGCTTCCAGTTTGACCCCTTCACTGGATCCAGCCAGCACAGGGGGGAACGGTCAGTCTGTAGCTGGATCTTTCGGCCCCATAAATAAGGATGGAGCTCGCCTAAGGCCCACACAATGGCCACACACTCCTCCACAGTAGCCAGGTTCCCTTCTCAAGGCAATATTTTTTTACTAGGGATGTACGAAAGTCACTTACCTTTTACGAAATTTGATTCACAGTGGGGGGGAGGCGCTCCGTCCCTCCCCCTGAAATTCTGGCCGGGGGGGGAGGTGCCCTGTCCCTCCCGCCGCAAATCCTGCTGGCCGGGTCTGCAAATGGCGGCGGCCATAGCCGCCGCCGTTTGCGTCCCTGCAGTCAGCCGTGATAGGTTACATATATGTTTACGTAGCCTATCACGGCTGAGTTAAAAAAAACAACGCACGTACGCAAATGGCGGTGCCCATGGGTATTTTTTAAAAATCTAGCCATGATAGGCTACGTAAATCTTTACGTGGCCTATCACTTTTTTTTTTTTTTAAACTTGGAAATGGCGGTGGCGGCAGCCAGTCGGAAGACTGGCTGCCGCAGCCGCCGCTGCCGAACTGCCGCCAAACCGCTGCCAGAGCCGCCGCCGCCAGAGAGATTCACCCAATGTAAGTACTGTCCCGGGGGGGGCGGGGGGGGCAGACCGTTTTGCCACCGATTTCGGGGGGCCGAATGTGCTGGCGTTCGGCCTCCCCGACACTGGTGGCGAAATTCTCTGTCATCCCTATTTTTTACTCAAATAGACTACTGGGTGGAGTTCTTGGTCTGGCCCTTCCTGTGGAAGGACTGGCCCCATCCACCCCTGTGAAGCATCTGTCTGAAGGATAAAAGGGGCTTCAGAATCAGGGGCTCAGAATAAGTCCACCAACTTAGCTTTCAGCTGATCAAAAGCCGGTTGACAAAATGCTGTCCACGCCACTTGTACAGGTTGTTTCTTTTTACAACGGTCCGTCAGAGGGGCAGCCAGGTCACTGACATGGGGCACAAATTGCCTATAACATCCAGCCAACCCCCAAAAGGACTGAACCTGCTTCTTGGGGTTGGGCACTGGCCAATTCCGAATGGACCCTATTTTGGCATCAAGGGGTTTCATGGTGCCTCCTCCCACCCGATGGCCTAAGTTGGTGACCTCTCCTAGGCCAAATTGACATTTTGAGGCCTTCATGGTCAGGCCAGCCTCTTGAATACACCCAAATGGCGTATTGGTGGACATGTTCCTGATGGGATTCCCAAGTCTGGCTGAAAATGGCCACATCGTCCAGGTACGCACAGGTGGAAGCCCCCAGCCCATTCAGCTAGGGATGTATGAAAATCACTTACCTTTTGCGGATAATGCTGATGGCGGGGGAGGTGTTCTGTCCCTCCCCCTGAAATCCTGGACGGGGGGGAGGCGCTCCATTCCTCCCCCCTGGAATCCTCCATGGCCGGCTGTGCTCCGCAGCAGCTCTGCGGAGCAGCCAGCCAGGCCAGCCAGTCCAGAGCTGTCTGCAGCTGGATTTCCAGCTGCGGAGGGCTCTGGGTAAAAAAACCCAAAAAAACCCTGCGTACGCAAATGGCGGTGGCTACGGCTGCCACCATTTGTGCTCCTTCTTTTTGGCCGTCTTAATCTACGTAATTATTTACATATATTTAGGGAGAGGTGGTCGGTTGTACTAGAAATTACAAGCAAGGTACAAAACTCTAAGCAAAACCAGAAACGCCAAACACCAAGGCACACACTCCCATGCGCAAAACAACAAAGCTAGCTGGGCTACCCTATCCATACCAAAGAATGGGCCTCCCAGGGTCACCCTCGACAGGCAGCACACCTTAGTACCATCAGGGCCAAGGAGAGACACCCGCCCCTTCACTAGCCCTCCTTTCATTGCCCAGCCCTAGCAATCCAAGGCCAGTTCGAGGCACGCAATCCAAACCAAGGCCTGGGACACCTGACTCACCCTCCAAAGAGGATGCATCTTCCCACCAGGCACGGCTGTTATCATTTTCCCAATTTGTCGGGCAAATCATGGCCTTGAGCTGAAGGCTGAGACACAGCTTAAAGCAACCACCCTCCAAGGGGCTGCTGCATTAGGGATGTCAGAGAATTCCACCACAGATCGCGGTGAGACCGAATGCCAGTGCATTCGGCCCCCTGAAATCCCTGGCGGAACGAAGCCCCCTGCCCCCCACCCCACAAAAGGTGTGTGAAACGGAGCACTTACCTGCTGCTGTTCACGCTGTTTCTGCGGCCGGCATTTGCTTCTTCATTATGGCCGTGATAGGCTACGTAAGTATTTACGTAGCCTATCACGGCAAAAAAAAAGGGGGAATGCAAATGGCGGTGGCTATGGCCACTATGCCATTTGTGCCATAGCCGCTGCCATTTGTGCCATAGCCGCTGCCATTTGCGTTCCCCCCCTTTTTTTTTTTTGCCGTGATAGGCTACGTAAGTATTTACATAGCCTATCACGGCAAAATACAGGGACGCAAATGGTGGCGGCTATGGAGGCCGCCATTTACGTCCCTGTGCAGGCTGCCCAGTGGCTGGATGTCTGGTGCAGGTGGCCCTGGCCGGTGGCTCTGTGGAGTCACTGCAGACCGGAGCCAGCTGGGGAGAATTTCGGGGGGAGGGACAGAGTGCCTCTCCCCCACCGCGAATGTCACCCTTCAAAAAGGCAAGTGACTTTTGTACATGCCTATGCTGCATGTGTGACCACCCCAGCAGCCCTCCTGGATCCTACTCTATTTGGCCCTTCTTGACATGGATCATTTCTGGTATAAGTTATAGAGTTATGCATTTTTGTTGAAAGTGTCATTTATTTCAAGGCTACTTGTTTTGTCATCGCTTGTAGCCAGTTTGGACTTGCTTAGATATCAAGGTTACGTTGTCACAGGTATCTAATGCAACATAAATGGGTGATCTGACCCCTCACTGTCAGGGGTTTAATCATAGTTGTTAAAAGGAAAAGTGTTCCTTTGTTAAAGCAGAAATTAAAAAGCATGCTGCAGTGACGCATCCAACTAAGAGATATCAGGCAGTCTTAAAACACCCACATTTTGGACAACAATTTACTGCCTCAGGCTATTCAGAAGCCCGTGGTGTGGCTATTCCTTTTGAAACCTCCCATCTATCCATAGAAAGTACTATGGCAGACCCCAGTGGCAGAGACCTGTTTATGAAAGGTGCCATAGGAGGTTCAAAGTATACATTTGCCACTTTGTACTCCCCAAATTCAAATCAACATACTTTTTTACATGACCGTTTGCAGAAATTAGTGGTATTTCAACAAGGTGTAACAATTACAAGGGGAATTTCAACATAGTAAGTGATCCAGCTCTGGACAGAACTTGCTTTGGGGATGAGTGCAGGAACACCACTATGTCCTCATTTAGGGACCTTTTGGCTGAATTTAAATTAATAGTTTCTTAAATATAGGATCCTGAGATTATGCATACTTTGCCCGTCACTATCAAACATATACTAGAATAGACCATCCAGTCATTTTTTCGACTCATGCCTCTTCCATCATAAGCACAGAGATCTATCAAAAAAGGGTATCAGATCATTCAGCTATAAGTCTCACCATAAACCGATCCTCTAAACTGATCCATGGTGCTTCAGTCCTATCATCCATAAAACCAACTCTGTGTTGTGAAAATTAAAAGTGAAATAGAATATTATTTCCATCCAAATGAGCAAGTAGGATTGTCACATGCAGAATATGGGATGCAATGAACTCTGTTACAAGGGGCATTTGTATAAGTGAATTGACAGCAATTCTGAAGGTTTCAATATGAAAAAAAGTAACACTTTTGTCAGAAATAAAACTTCTGGAAATGAAACACAACAAATCAGGTGGGGCAAAAAATTACCATCTTCTTTCACAAAGAAGAATGGATCTTATAGCCCTTGAAGTAGGTCAGATTTCAACATCAATTGTTTGCCTTCAAGAAAAATACCGTGTATTTGGGGATAGAAGCTCTAAATTGCTAGCCTATGAGCTGAAACGCCTCAACCTAAGAAATGTTATTTGCTCAATTAAAGACAATCAAAATTCGTTGGTTTGTGGGACTATACAGATCAGTAATCAATTTGTGCAATTCTATTCAGGCCTGTATTCTCACCCAGATCCTGATGTCATTAAGGGTGCAATCTGATGGCCACTAGTCAGCAGCTATGTGGCCATGGATGGTTCAGTTCCCTGAGAACTGACCTCCACCCCCTCCCACGCTTCCTCGTAAGCGGTGCGGAGCGGCCCTGCACTTTGCACTTGGAAGAGCAGCAGAGAGCAGCGAAAACAAGGCGTTCCTCGGGGCATGCCATGGCGAAGAAGTGAGAAATGCCGGTACGACACATCCTACATGTCATCCAGCTGCCACTTCCCCCTTTCCAAGACCCTACGGCTAGAGAGCCAAAATTGGCTGTCTAGCCACAAATGCAGGGACGGAGAAGCAAGAGGGAATGATCCCCCTGTGCTTCTCCTGCCCTGCATTGCAATGAGGGAACCAGGTGGGGGAGGATGTGTCCATGCTGACTGGCAGTGACTCTCCAGAGATTTCGACAAGAGCCGTTCCCAACCCTGGCTGGAGATCCTGGGGATCAAACTTGGGACCTTCTGCATGAAGACTGTGTGCTCTAGCCCTGAACTCCGGCTCTTCTCTGCCTGCCTCTCCTGCTAGCTCAGCACTTCCATCCTCCCCTCCATGACTGCATGCAGACTTGAAAGACTGGTTGAACAATCAATGGCTAAGGCTGAGCCTGCATTTCATCCACAGCTTTGGAACCAGAATGAAACTTCCAGAGCCTTCACCAGGGGAATCTGGGAACCCCGCAGAGTGTCATGAGGAATTCTTATTTATTTTTCTACTCCTTCATTCTTTCTAAAGGAGCTAACAGGCTCTTCTGCTGTTGCCCGTGGAGACACCCCTTGAACCCTCAGGGTTCAGAAGAGAGAGGCCGCTTCCTGGCAGAACTGCTTCTCCTGTTATGGCAGCTTCAGGGGGAAAGGCAGGAAGTCCTAGGCTAGGAGGGAACTCCCTTGTCTCAGACTGGGGACATGGTGGCCCTTTCTCTGTCTGAGGCCTGTGTGTATGAAACTCTCCACAGAGGAAGAAAATGGTTTCTGATACTCTGACGTTTCCTCACCAGAGAGCTCAGCCCTCTGTTTTTTGGAGGCATGAGGGAGTCTAATGGTCTCATCAAAAATAAGTACTGGAACTCTTTGGCTTCCTCACTAGAAAGTTTGCCACCCCTTCCATTTCTGAGGTGGGGAGAGGTGCGGCAAAGTTAACCTCTTGATGTCCTGAGGTAAAGCCCCCTCCCCCCCATCTTGGAGTGACTGACATGTCTTCAGGGGTCCTTATAACTCCAGCATGTTGTGAGGACAGTGCAAGGAGGAAAGGGTAAGAGACCTATGTTCATGCTTGCTCTTTTGTGCCCCATTTCTGCTCCTAAATCAATGGTGGAACCCTTTTTCCTTTTCCCTGTGTGTCTCACACATACCCAGGTGTAAGGCCCCAGGCCTATAACCATGTTGCCAGTAGTTTTAGAAAGACTTAGCAATCCATACTGCTCTTTGTTTTGGTTCATTAGCTGCAGTTTTCTTGCTAGTGGGCCTCTCAGCTTGTAAGATGAGTCAAAGGGCGATATCTCCGCCTCAGCACATTCCATGCTACCGAGCTCTGGTACCGTTTATCTTATCACAGCCTAGGATGTGCCTGAGAAGGGAGGCTATGTTTATGCTAAGCTAGACTCCATTTTGGATGTAAGTACTCACATTGACACAGGTGAAAGGGAAGAGCCTGACAACTCAGGTCAAGTCCAATTGGCCCACAAAGAAGCAAAGAGTGATGCAAATCTGTTATTCTCCCTCCAAAGTGCAAAGGGGGCACAGTGTTATTGGGATGCGGTGATTACTCTTGCCTGGAATTATCAAAATGACAATAATTCTGGATGAATCCTCCAGGGATTTCCATCCAGCAAGTCAAAGAAATCCTGGAGAAAACATGCCTAATAGAAATATGCCAGGAGTGACTCCACGTGGGGCTGGGGTGGTGTCTGGTCACTTGGCATCTGCTCTCTTCTTGCTGTGATCTAATTCCCTTGCCAGGGGGTATTTTCTCATTCTCTTTGTCTCTGACCTAGCAGGGAAGCTCTCCCTGTCCTGCTGATGATTTGGCTGCTGCTGCTATTTTGGCTCTTCCCTCAGGCCACCGAGAGGATGCTGAGGACCACCTGCCCCCTGACCTGGCCATCTAAGCTGGAAGAAGATTATTACAGGCCGGGAGACCTCATTGTCGGTGGGAATTTACACCTTGGCACTTATTATTTCAAAAAGTCAGAAGACTTCCGTAGATTCCCCCGATTATACATATCTGGTATTCGCCGGTAAGTTTCCACCAGAGGGATCTGGGATAGGGGCTTGCCTGCTTTGCTCTCAGATGGGAAAGCTCCTTCCAGGGAAATGCATCAGCAATGCTGCTCTTGTTTAAAATCTCTTGGTTTGAGATGACACTCTCAGAGGCCTGTCAGGATTGGCTTCGACCTGTAAGAACAGTCATAGACTTGAGGGTTCTTTTCTTTCTGTTTTGATATAATAATTTTATTTTTTAAAAAGAAAACAACAACAATGACATAAACACACAATACACTTACACTAAAGTACCTCTTAAGATTGTAAGGTATCTACCTTTGTCTCCCCTTACTCAACAAATGCTTGTTATTATTTTCTACTTCTTATCTTAGTTGCATGTCATACATTGAGTTCACAGACATGGTATCATTTCTTTCCCAATTTTTTACAACAACAACAAAAGAAAAAGAAGAAAAGAGAACCAACCATCTCAAAGCTCAAAATCCACATACATAGACATCATTTTTTTTCTATTTCTTGTACAAATGCTATAAAAGGCTTCCAATCTAACATAAATTTTGCTGTTGATCCTTCTTTCATTATAACAGTAAGTTTTGCCATCTCTGCCAGCTCCATCATTTTCATCATCCACTCGCTCACAGTTGGTCTTGTTTCATTCTTCCACTTCTGTGCATACAATAACTGTGCAGCCATTGTCATGTAGAGAAAGAGGGTTCCCCTCCTTCTCTTTTACGTGTTTATCTGTAAGTCCCAATGAAAAAGTTTCTGGCTTTAATTCTATAGTAGTCTGTAATATTCTTTGAGCTAACGACTGTATTCATTTCCAAACTATTTTAGCTTTTTTACAAGTCCACCATAAAGGATAAAACGTTCCATCTTGAGCTTCACATTTCCAACATTTTCCAGAAACACCCTTATACATTTTAGAGAGTTTAAACAGTGACATATACCATCTATACATCATCTTATAAATTCTCTTTAAGACTTGTACATAAAGTACATTTTAGATCTTTTCCCCACATACTTTCCCACTCTTCCATTGATATATTATGACCAACATTTTGTGGCCATTTTATCATACAATCTTTTACTTGCTCATCCTCTGTCTCATACCTTAACAGTAATTTATACAGTTTCACAATAACGAGTTCATCGTTTGTACACAGTGCTGTTTCAAACTCAGATTCTGTTTGTTCAAATCCATCATTTTTCTCTTCTGTTTTAAACCTGTCTTTAATTTGCAAATATGAAAACCCCTGGCAGACATGGCCTTCTTCCAATACGTTTTCCCTTGATTTTAACTTATATTCCCCTTGTGACAATTCCAGTAAATCATTATATCTTATACATTTATGCGTGCTATCAAATTCTCTTCTCTGCATTGCTTCTTGTGAAGATATCCAACATGGTGTCTTTTGAGAAAACCTTCATTTATATTCATTCCAAATTCTTAATACAGCCCTTCTTATATAATGTTTATTAAAATCTGCATTCACTTTTGTTTTCTCATACCACAAATCACCATGCCACCCATATCCAAATTCATGTCCTGCTAGTTCTAAAAGTCTTGTATTTTTCAACATCACCCATTCCTTCATCCACATCAAGCAGCAGGCAGAAAAATAGGTTTTCAAATCTGGTAATCCCAAGCCACCTCTTTCCTTTGCACCTTGGAAAATTTGTATTTGAACTCTTGGTTTTTTTTGCTTGCCATATCAACTAGGTTATATCTCTCTGCCACTGCTTAAAAGGTAAATCTGATGTAATAATGGGTATCATTTGAAACAAAAATAACTTTCTAGGTAATACATTCATTTTAATTGTTGCAATTCTTCCCAAAAGTGATAACTGAAATTTTTCCATTTTCATCAGTTGCAGCAGCTCTCCAGGGTGTTAGGCAGGGTGTCTCTCTCTGTCTCTCCCAGGATAGCCTGTATATGCCAAGGATGGATCCTGGGACCAGAAACCTTCAGAGGAGGCATTCCATCCCTGAACTATGCTCCTTCCTCTAAAAATAAAACCATGTTGGAGTCCTCATGGTTCCAAATAATAGGCACATTTGAAGCAGAAGCTGTTTTAACACTGCACTTCTCACCAGTTCCGTTCGGATCCTCACCCACCTCCCAATGTCTCTCTCTCCGCTACAGGTCGATAGTCAAGAACTACCAGCACTTCCTGGCCTTGGCGTTTGCCATCACAGAGGTCAACAAGGATCCGGCTCTCCTTCCCAACACAACACTGGGCTTCCACATGTATGAACACAAGGACCTTGCCAGATGGATGCATCAGAACAGCCTCTCTCTGCTTTCCACTCGGGGGCGAATGATGCCCAATTATAAATGTGACCGACAGGATAAACTGCTCTCCATTCTTGGGGGTCTTGACTCCAAATCTTCCAGAGAAATAGCATCCCTAACAGGCATCTACAAGATCCCACAGGTAAGGGGATCCATCTGGGGATAGATACGAATAACATTGCCTCTCATTTTCTGTCTTGTGTGTCTCGATGCCTTTCCATGAAGACTAGATTCAATTTGATCAAATGCGGTTCAGTGTAAGCAAGTGTAATGTGTTGCACGTTGGGGCAAAAAATCCCAAGTTCACCTACAAGCTGATGTGACCTGAGCTAGCAGTGACTGCCCATGAAAGAGATCTTGGGGTTGTGGTGGACAGCTCAATGAAAATGTCATCCCTGGTGTGTGGTTGCTGTGAAAAAGGAAAATTCCATGTGTGGCTTAATTAGCAAAGGAGCTGAAAATAAAACTTCCATGATCAAACTCCACTGATACACATCTCGGGTGCAACCACACTTGGAATCCTGTGTACAGTTCTGGTCACCACACCAAGGAAGGACATTGCAGAGGTGGAAAAAGTGCAGAAAAGGGCAACTGAAATGATCAGGGGCTGAAACAACTCCCCTATGAGGAGAGCTACAACATCTGGGATAGTTTATCTTCGGAAAGAAGGCGAGTAAGGAGAGAAACGATAGAGGTGTACACAATGACACATGTTGTGGGGGAAATGGCTAGGGTGGCATTTTCTCCATCTCTCATAGTACTAGAACCTGGGATCATCCCATGGGGATGGATAGTGGGAGATTCAGGAGAGATAAAAGAAGGACTAGAAGGACTTCCTCACACAGTGCATAGTTAAACTGTGGAACTCACTTCTGCCACATGTAGTGATGGCCACCAATTGGGATGGCTTTAAGAGGGGAATGGACACATCCCTGGAGGACAAGGCTATTACTGGCTAGCAGTCCTGATGCCTGTTTTCTGTCTTCGGTATAGTAGGGACGATGCGTCCGTATGCCCATTGTGGGGAACCTGGGCAGGAGGTGCTCTTGCTCTCATGTCCTGCCTGTGAGTTTACCACGAGCATCTGGTTTGCAGCTCTGGGAACAGAATGCTGGATGAGATGGACCCTTAGTCTGATTCAGCAGGACTTTTCTTAGGTTGCCATGACCAAACTATTATACGTATATGGGGAGGGCCAGAAAGCCCCCAATACATTTCTAGAATTTAGACACAAGAGCCCATTCTCTGGAATGCTACGAAATACTGTCAGGGTACATGCATGGTCACCCTGACTTTTGGGGGTGATATCCACACCTGGGGGAGACTTAACAACATCACTGTGCCTTACTTTATATTTAGATATGTATTTTTAAGATGACCATCTTCCTTCTGGATAGCACTTTATGCATCCACGGTCAGCTTTAGTAGTCCATGGAAGCTCATGCCATTAATCCTGTGCTAGATGCCCAAACATTCTGCTACAACACACTCATAGGAAATTCCTTCCTTCAGCTCGGTTATGGCTTTTTGGACCCTGCTCAGGGAGGGGAAGGGACACTCCCTGCCTTCTATCGGATTGATCCTAGTGAAATTCCTCAGTATGTGGGCTTAGTCCGGCTGCTCCTGTATTTCCACTGGAACTGGATTGGGCTACTTGCTCCCGAGGGTGACAGCGTTGAACATTTCATCCAGACACTCACCCCAATGCTCAAGCAGAACGACATCTGTGTGGCCATCTCTGAAACGTTCAATCCAGCAGACCCACTTTATCGGCGTGAGATAGAAAGTGGATCTATTCCTCGTTCTTGGTTTGAGCCCCAAGTGATGATTTTCTTTGGGGACTCCAGTGCTATGTCACAATTAACACTGTTGTTGAGGAATCATGAAAGAAAGACCAGAACCCCATTTAGGAAGGTTTGGATCATGACATCCTATTGGGAAATGGCTGCGGCAGGAGCCCCCTCAGGTGGCTCAAATCTAAAAACTTTGTATAGTGCTTTGCACTTCAAAGTCCACTTAAGGGATGTGCCAGAATTCAAGCATTTTCTTGGGGCATTAGATCCACTCCAACCACAAGGAGTTGTCCTTCTCCACTTCTGGTGGGAAAGGGCATTTAGCTGTCAGTTTCTGAAATCAGGCCAAACCTCCCCACGAGGAGAGAGAAACTGTACTGGGAAGGAGAAGGCAGCGGACCTGCCACATGACATGTTCGAAACGAGCATGACAAGTCACAGCTACAGGATCTACAATGGTGTTTATTCTGTGGCACATGCGTTACATGCTGTGTCTGTATCCAAACGTGGACTGACGGGGGGAGGCAAGAGTCTCCTCAACATCCAGCCATGGCAGGTAACATCCTCCTTCACCCTGGGCAAGCGTATGAAAGCACCTCAGTTGTTTCTCAGTGGTGTGATCCTGGAAGCAAATGGGGGGCCTGGGAGAAGGGGAGTCAGCCTTTCTTAAGCTCTGAAGAAGGACATGTTGCCATGGAAATGCTTCCGTGGCCGTCCTTTCCATTAAAGAGCACTGGAAAGTGAGTCCGGGATAGATTCATGGCGTTTCTGGAATACTTTTACAGTTGCAACTATGACTAGTGAGGAGAGAGGAATTCTTATTCATAAAGTGGCATTGTTTCCCAGCACACCCCTGAGAAGCAAACAGAAGAAGCTCCCCCCCATCTATGTTCCATCTTGATGTCCAGCTGAAGAACCCCAGATGTTGCTCTCTTTGCTGCTCTGAGCAAAGCCCCTCCAGCTCCCACTTGAAGATAGGAGAGAGTGTTGTAGCAAGTAGGCACCAGTCAAAAAGCCCGAAACATTGCACAAGCATAGCCAAGCAGATATGCCAAAATAAGATGCACCTTAAGCATTAAATTTACTAATGGAGTTCAGGAAAAAAACCAGTCTCCTAACTTGATGGCAGTTACAGAGTGTTAGAAAATGCCAGAACTCATTCACAATTTCCCCCATTTTCTAAATGTCTCTTGCTTTTCAGATTCTTGCCTCTTTGAGGAGCATCCGCTTTAACAACAGCGCTGGAGATGAAGTCTCCTTCACTGATAATGGCAAGAGATGGGATATCCTGAACTGGATCTTCTTCCGAAATGGATCTTTTTATTCTGTGAAAGTTGGGGGAGTGGATTCAGGGGCTTCCCCAGGCCAAGACTTCACCATTCTCCCCGATGCGATAACATGGGCGACAGAGGTGGGGTTGAAGGGAATGTTCCGAGGTCCGCCTTACACCCCTGTTGGAACATGAACGTGGCAGCACAGAGGCACCCAGCAGAGAGAGAGCTGCAGGACGAGGTCGCCTTCTCTGTGCAGAGAGAGGTATAGAGCTCCATCTCTCTCTCTCTCTCTGCACTGAGGGGGAAAATGGATGGGACAAATTCGTTGATATGATGGGAAAGGGGAGGGATTTGCTGGGTGGAGGCTCCCTGTCCCCTTAGCCTCATCAGGATACAGCTGTTTCTGGCATTAGAATTTGTGTCTCCCAGAAGAGCCTCTCTTACGATGGTTCTGAGAGATTCGGCCCTCCTGTTGGGGATATTGCAACCTCGTCTGCAAATTAAAGGTAGAGGGCAGTTTGGCATTTAGCTAGTCAAAGCATAGACCTAGCTGGCCTTAGGACTCTATAGCCCCCAGCAGCCTCATGCTTCTTCCTCCCCTACCCCCCCGCCTTTCTCCATTGCTGGGAGTGCACCTGGCTTGCTCTCTCTCCTGCCTGAACAAAGATAAATTGACTGAACAAACTCTTGTTTTGAAACTGCAAGCTGTGCATGCAATATATATAGGGATGTACGAAAGTCACTTACCTTTCCCCAGGTTTGATTCGCGGTGAGATGGAGGTGCTCTGTCCCACCCCCCGGAATCCTCTAGGGATGTACGAAAGGGACTTACCTTGTCCCGCGGCTTGCTTCGCGGTGGGGGGGAGGCGCTTTGCTTCTCCCCCCAAAATTCAGGCTGGGGGGGAGGCGCCCCGCCTCGCCGAAATTCAGGCCAGGGGGGAGGTGCCCCGCCCCGCCTCGCTCGGCCGAAATTCAGACTGGGGAGAAGTGCCCCGTCTCCCCGGCCGTGAAATAAAAAGTAAAAAACAAACAAACCCGTGATAGGCTACGTAACTATTTACACAGCCTATCACAGCTAGATTTCCAAAGTCAGCCGTGATAGGCTACGTAAATCATTACGTAGCCTATCACGGGTGACTTTGGAAAAAAAAAAGTGTGTACGCAAATGGCGGCACCCATGGGGCGCCACCATTTGCGTTCCTTATTTGATCCCTGTAGTCTACGTAAAGATTTACGTAGACTACGACGAAAATAAGGGTAACGCAAATAGCGTTTTCTTTTTTTTCAAAGTCACCCGTGATAGGCTACGTAACGATTAACGTAGCCTATCACAGCTGACTTTGGAGATCTAGCTGTGATAGGCTACATTAATCGTTACGTAGCCTATCACGGTTTTTTTTTTTTTTACTTTAGTTGTAGTGGCGGCAGCGGCAGCCGGTCGAAAGCCCGACTGCCGCCCCCGCCCCCGCCAAACCGCCGCCGAACCACCGCCGGGACCCGCCGCTGAGAGGGACATTCGGCCACGGTAAGTCCCATCCCGGGAGGGGGCGGGGGGCCGGCGGAGAATTTCCCCACCAATTTTGGGGGGCCGAATGCGTTGGCACTCGGCCCCCTGAAGATTCGGGGAGAAATTCTCCGCCATCCCTAGAATCATCCCTGGGCCAAATCTGCTCCGCGGCAGCTCTGCGAAGCTGCCAGCCAGGGCTGTCCACATCCGAAGTTCTGGCCATGGACGGCTGCTGCGGCCGCAAATGGTGGCTGCCGTAGCGGCCGCCATTTGCATCCTGCCAGGCTGCCGTGATAGGCTACATAAATATTTACGTAGCCTATCATGGCAAAGAGCAGGGGCGCAAACGGCGTAGCGGCCGCTGTTTGCGCCCCTGCTCTTTGCCGTTATAGGCTACATGAATACTTACATAGCCTATCACAGCAGCCTGGCAGGACGCAATTCGTGGCCACTACATTGGCCACCATTTGTGGCTGCAGCAGCCGGCTGAGAGACCAGTCACCGCTGCCACCGCCGGAGGCATCGCCAAAGCCGCCTCCACCAGAACACCCACCTCAGGCAAGCTTCGTCCCGGGGGGGATTCCGTGGGGTGGCAGGGGGTGGGAATTCTCTGCCATCCCTAATTATATGCAAGATGACGTGTTAGCAAAGCTGTTTTATTTCTTCCCTAAAGGAAGAGTATGGCTGCTATATGTTCTTTAGCCTTTATGTGACTGTGGGACTGGCAAACCCGCATTCTGCTTTCCCTCTCTCTGCTAAACTGCCTTTCGAATAAGAGGCAGCGGTACCACATATTTCCCATCCCCTCTGGAACTCATAATCCCCTCCATCAAGCAATGGGAGACTCTGTTGAGTAGCTACATTTAGTGCAGTTGTTGCCATGTGGAAATCCTCTACCGTTTGCCTTTCCCCTTTCAGAAGGTGCCCGTCGCGAGGTGTGTGGAGCGGTGCTCTCCAGGGCACCGGAGAAGTGTTCCAGAGGGGAAGCCGGTTTGCTGCTACAGATGTGACCGTTGTCCAGAAGGGACGATTTCTAACTCCACAGGTACCTCCGACTTTGAGAGCCAGATAAAAGTGCCGACCATACTGCCGTAAGAGTAAAGTGGGGTCAGGCAGAAGGTCATAGACAAGGGGACATGGGCCATTTGCCCTAGGAATATTTTCTGTATAAATACCACTTTGGATGGCATACCTCTGTTGTTTACTTCTGTGCAAAGTATTCATGACTTCCTCAAGAAATCTATTCAAATGATAAAGTAATTTCCCAGGAAATTACTAATACTCAAAAGTACAGAACATGTCCTGGCTCCACTTTTCATGTATATTTATTTTAGAACCACGTTCCCAACCTCGGTTGTTTTGACATCAGACCTGAAGTGTTTGGGGCAGAACATTGACCATGGGCAGGTGGTTGGTCATCCTTATGTCAACTGGAGGACTTTACTCCAATGCAGGGATACTATGGGTGCCCAACTGGGTCCGAGAGTCTGTTGTAGTTAGGGATGTATGAAAGTGACTTACCTTTTGCGGATTATGTTGATGGTGGGGGGGATGCGTTCCGTCCCTCCCCCCAGAATCCTGGCGGACAAATAGACAATTCTAGAATTGCCGGCTGTGCTCTGCGGCAGCTCCGCGGAGCAGCCTGCCAGGCCCGGCCTGGCCAGGCAAGAGCTGTCCGCAGCCGGATTTCCAGCCGCTGAGGGCTCTGGGTAAACAAAAAACAAAATGCAACCACGTACGCAAATTGCGGCAGCTACGGCCGCCGCCATTTGCGTTCCTTGTTTTTGGCCGTCTTAATCTACGTAAATATTTACGTAGACTATGACGGCAATAATCAAGGGGACTGCAAAGAGTGTAGCAGGCACTATTTGCATCCCTTTTTCATTCACCGTTTTAGCCTACGTAAATCTTTACGTAGGCTAAAACGGCGAATCAAAAGGGGATGCAAATAGCGCCCGCTACGCTATTTGCGTTTCCCCTTGATTTTCGCCGTCATAGTCTATGTAAATATTTACCTAGATTAAAACAGTAAAAAGAAGGAACGCAAATGGCGGCAGCCGTAGCCGCCGCCATTTGCATATGCGGGTTTTTTTTTAAACTCACCCCCAACCATGATAGGCTATGTAAAGATTTACGTAGCTTATGACGTCTTGTTTTTCTTTTTTTTAAACCTAGCCATGATAGGCTACGTAAATCCTAACGTAGCCTATCATGTCTTCTTTTTTTTTCCCCACAAGCCTGGAAATGGCGGTGGCAGCAGCCGGTCGGAAGACCGCCCACCGCCGCCGGTGGAGCTGCCACCGGCGGAGCCGCCACTGGTGCTGCCGCCGGAGCTGCCGCTGCCCGGAAGATCCGCCCCTGGTAAATCTCTTCCCAGTGGGGGATCTGCGGGGTGGGGTGGGGAGCAGGCCGTTCCACCACAGATTTCGGGGGACTGAATGCAGTGGCATTCGGTCTCACCGACATCCGTGGCGGAATTCTCTGACATCCCTAGTTGTACTCCACCACCCCACTTGCCCCCAAACCCAGCTTGGAGAACCCCTGGGATGTGCTGGACCCATCTGCTTGTGCCCGGAGGCTTCCTGTTCTCCAAGCAAATTGCCATTTTAGTGCAAGATGTGGGCTCTAGTGTTTCGTATATCTAATGTTGCACACAATGGTGGCTGGAAAGGGCCATGTCCACAACCTTAGAGGCCTGTCCTGTTGTGGAAATGGCCCTTTACAGCCACCATTGTGCACAACACTAGATATATGGAAACTCCAGCCCCCGTCATGCCTCAAAATGGTGGCGCATATGGGAGAGTGAGCAGCTGCAGGACACTCCTGGACCAAGGCTCATGCGGCCAGGCTTGGGTGGGTGGGCAGCAGGGGCAGCGCCTCATGCATCCAGCAACCTCAGACTCAGGGAGTCCATCCACCCCTAATCCGATGCCAAACTATTTCCCCCTTTTATCTGTAGAGATTTTTGTAGGGATGTCGGAGAATTTCTCCATGAATCTCTGGGAGGCTGAATGCCAACGCATTCAGCCCCCCGAAATTGGTGGAGAAATGGTCCTCCCCCCCTGCCCTCCCCCGGGATGGGACTTACCTTTTGTCGAATGACCCTGGCGCTGGCGGCTCCCGGCGGCTCCCAGCGGCGGTTTGGCGGCGGCGGCGGTGGTTCGGCCGCCGCCGCCATTTCCCAGTAAAAAAACAACAAGAACGACAAACGTGATAGGCTATGTAAAGATTTACGTAGCCTATCATGGGTAGATTTTCAAAAAACACAATGATAGGCTCCGTAAATCTTTATGTAGCCTATCATGCCTGACTTTGGGGGGGAAAAAAAGCGCGTCCGCAAATGGTGGCGCCCATAGTCGCTGCCATTTGCGTTCCTTATTTGGGCACGTTTAGTCTACGTAAACATTTACGTAGACTACGGCGAAAATAAGGGCAATGCAAATAGCGCCCACGACGTTATATGCGTTCTCCTTTTTTTCGTCATTTTATCTTACGTAAACATTTACGTAAGATACATCAGCATAATGCAGGGACGCAAATGGTGGCTGCTACGATGGCCGCCATTTGTGGCTGCAGCAGCCTGGCTGCAGCCAGAAGTCTGGCTGTGGCCAGCCATGGCCAGCGGCTCTGCGGAGTCGCCGTGGAGTGGAGCTGGCTGGGGAGGATTCCGAGGGGAGGGACGGAGTGCCTCCCCCCCACCGTGGATGGCCCCAGAGGAGCCAACTAAGTGATTTGTACACCCCTACACAGGGATTGATGTCACTGGTCTGTAGTTCCCCTGATGATGGATACTTGAAATGTTTGAATTCATGTATGCAGAAACTCCAGTACTCAGTGCTATTATGCTGATTCCTTTGTAGTAAAAAGACTAGGGATGTACGAAAGTTCCGCCACGGATCTCGTAGAGGCCGAATACCAGCCCATTCAGCCCCCTGAAATTGGTGGCAGAACGGCCCCCTGCCCACCCCAGGACGGGACTTACCTGGGGCGGATCTTCCTTGCTGCGGCGGTGGCTCCGGCGGCGGTTCGGTGGTGGCGGCGACGGCGGCTGGTCTTCCGACCGGCTGCCACCGCCACCATTTCCAAGTTCAAAACAAAAACAAAAACAAAAAAAGTGATAGGCTACGTAAAGATTTACGTAGCCTATCACAGCTAAATTTCAAAAAACAACGTGATAGGCTATGTAAATGTTTACTTAGCCTATCACGACTGATTAAAAAAAAAAATGCCCGTACGCAAATGGCAGCGCCCATGGGTGCCACCATTTGCATTCCTTATTTTGGCACGTCTTAGTCTACGTAAACATTTACATAGACTAAGATGTGCCAAAATAAGGAATGCAAATGGCAGCGCCCATGGGTACCGCCATTCGCGTACGCGTGTTGTTGCTGTTCTTTTTTTTTTTTAATCAGCCGTGATAGGCTATGTAAACATTTACGTCCCTGCTAGCCAGCGGCTGGATGTCCGGCTGCTGGCGGAGCCGGCCGGCGGCTCTGCAGAATCGCTGTGGAGCACAGCCGGCTGGCCAGGATTCCGGGGGGGGGGGGAGAAATGGAGCGCCTCTCCCCCTGGCCAGGATTCCAGGGGGAGGGACGGAACGCCTCCCCCCCACCATCAGCATAATCCGCGAAAGGTAAGTACCTTTCGTACATCCCTAGATACGGCCAGCATTGCTGTGCTGTATCATTGAGCACTCACTGCAGGAAGGGTCCTGGATGCCATTTACATGGTGGACGCCATTTGCGTCCCTGTTTTTTCACGCGATAGGCTACGCAAATATCTACGTAAATACAAAGGCATAGCCTATCGCGTGAAAAAACAGGGGTTAGGGATGTCACAGTATTCTGCCATGGATCTCGGTGAGGCCGAATGCCAGTGCATTCAGTCCCCCGAAATCCGTGGTGCAACAAAGCACCCCTCACAGGAAATGGAGCACTTACTTGCTGCCGTTCGTGCTGCGGAGTTGCTGTGGATTGGAGCCAGCCAGGGAGAATTTTGGGGGGAGGGACGGAGCGCATCCCCCCCACCGTGAATGTCACCCCTCAAAAAGGTAAGTGACTTTCTTACATCCCTAACAGGGATGCAATAGCATAGCAGATGCCATTTGTGGCTGGATCCCTTCTGCAGCGAGTGCTCAGTGATATGGCATGGCACTGAGCACTCAGTGGAGTCACCGTGGAGCAGAGCTGGCTGGTGAGGATTCTGGGGGGAGGAACGGGTTGAATCCCTCCCCCTGCAGACCCCCCCCAGGACTGGAAAGTAGGGGATTTGTGCATCCCTAGGGGTGGGGAGGGGGATCATGCGGGGAGAAAAAGTAGCATTTTGTACTTTTTCTGTTTCTGGTATTCTGATGGCCGAAACTTAAACAGAACATTATTAAAGGTGTACAATAAGGTAGAGAATGGCTATTTCCATCCCATCTTTGAGGGCTGAACAAGGCTCCACATAATGAACATTGTGTCATGATTGCGATATTTCAATCATTGTTGCTCATTCCAGATGCAGCTCGCTGTGCCCCATGCCCAGAAGATCAACACCCAAACAAGAACCAAGACCAGTGTATCTCCAAGAAGATCCACTTCCTTTCCTATCAAGAGACACTGGGGAAAATCTTAGCTTCTCTAGCTCTTTTCCTCTCCTTGATCACGTCTCTAGTACTGGCAACCTTCATTCAACACCGTAACACACCAATCGTCAAAGCCAACAACCGAGAGCTCACTTATGTCCTCCTCATCTCCCTCCTGCTCTGCTTCCCCTGCTCCTTCCTGTTCATTGGCCAACCCACAAAGCTCACCTGTCTTCTGCAACAAAGTGTTTTCAGCATCATCTTCTCTGTTGCGATTTCTTCCATTTTGGCAAAAACTGTCATGGTAGTTCTGGCCTTCATGGCCACCAAGCCAGGAAACATGGCCAGAAAACTCTTGGGGAGACAACTGACAAACTCCATTGTCCTGGCCTGCCCCCTCATCCAAGCCGTGATCTGCACTTTCTGGCTGATGACCTGTCCACCATTCCTAAACGTCAACTTCCATTCCCTGCCTGGAGAGATCGTCGTGGAATGCAACGAAGGCTCAGTCACCATGTTTTCCACTGTCTTGGGTTACATGGGTTTCCTGTCTCTTGTGAGCTTCATGGTGGCTTTCCTAGCAAGGAAACTGCCCGACAGCTTCAATGAAGCCAAGTTTATCACCTTCAGCATGCTGGTGTTTTGCAGCGTTTGGGTCTCCTTTGTGCCCAGCTACCTGAGCACCAAGGGGAAGTTCATGGTGGCTGTGGAAATCTTCTCCATCTTGGCCTCCGGGGCTGGTCTCCTCATTTGCATCTTCCTTCCCAAATGTTACATTATTCTCCTGAGGCCCAGTCTCAATTGTAAAGATCACCTAATAAGGAGAGGAAACTGTGATTTCAATACATTGTTTTAAAACAACTCCCTGCTAATTCATTTTCCAGTCAAATCACTCACAATTCAGCTTCCTATTTGTTCTCACAGGATTTATTCTGATCCCAGTTTGTTTTATTTTAAAATAAAACCTTCCAGTTCCCTTCTGTATTGTTGTATATTTTTATACTGACTGGGAGGAATGGTGTTTTGTTTGTTAACTTAAAGTTCTGGAAGGCTTTTATATTATTTCTAGGGTTGGGGTTGGTCTGAATGACCTTTGGGGGTTCTTTATTGCCCAAAGACTCTGAGTGCAAAGAGATCCAAAATCCCTCCCAACTGTGTAAGTCTTGGTTCTAAGATTTTAGTAGGCAGAGTAGATGCCTGGAGGCAGACCTTCTTAATCACACAACAAGGGACAGATGATAGCCCGCAGCCTTCTGTTGGTGTGTTTCAACGGGAGATGAGATGGGTCAAGACATTGTTGGTGGTCAGAGGTGGCATGACTCATCTTTTCTTTCCCCTCCCTGGACTCTTCTCGAGGAGGGTGACTGTTCTCTTTCCCTCTCCCTGAGGAATATCCTGATTGTGTTTGGTGTGAGAATAGAAACCAGCAAAGCTCATGTGTGTCTTGGACAGCCTGTGCCATACGTGGATCTGAAAAGGAGGTAGAGGGTTGACTTTGCTCTCTGCAGTAAATCCTTTTGGACTCAGAGGTCCCCCTGGACATTAGAAGGGGAACATGGCCCTGTTGGAGTGCTAATGTTGTGGTTCATCACCTTATGCTCACCCTTTATTTAGGGAGAAATAAAATGCCAATCACAGAAGTCTCCTTCTGTGGAAAATGAACCATGCCTAAGTGCGGGAACCCCTGAACCTTCTCACTGTTCAGAGTTGGGGTGGCTGCACATAAAAATGCTGCAGCCCAATTTGTTAAGTGGATTAACCTTGCTAGAATGTTTTGTTAATAGACAAACTGTTAAAAGACAATTTAAGGCATTTGATTGAGTGGAATGTTTCTTGTTTCTTTGTTGTTTATTTCATGTTATGGGAACTGCATCCCAATTTGTTAAAGCTGTTTATTCAGCACCAGATATTTTAATGAACAAAGAACCAACGAGAAAACAGGATTGTCCCCTTTTACCATTACTGGTTTCCCTGGGCATCAGACCACATGCTATTGCATTCCGCCTCTTACCCCACATACATGGTACCAAATACTAGTCAGATAAAAGCCACATTGTCTGCAGTTCACATTCTGACATATGTGACCCAGCCAGACCATTCTTTTTCCAAATGGTTTGAGTAGAGTTGAAAATACAGCTCAATCTTATATTATCAAATGAACAGATCAACAACAGGATTTTATAAAGTGATTATAGATGGTGGAGAATTCCACCACGGATTCCAGTGAGGCCGGATTCTGTAGAATCCGGTCCCCCAGAATCCATGGCAGAAAGGCCTTCTGCACTCCCCCCCCTGTGGAAACCCCCGGGACGGCACTTACCTGGGGCGGATGCGGCGGATTTGTCGACGGTTCCGGTGGCGGCTCCAGCAGTGGCGGCAGCAGCTGGTCTCCTGGCTGGCCATGGCCAGACTGCTGTGGCCGCCATTGCTGTCCTTCAAGCTGTGATAGGCTACGTAAGAATTTACGTAGCCTATCGCGGCTACCCCCCAAAAAAATACCAGTGTACGCATATGGTGGCAGGTACCGTGGCCTCCATTTGCGTTCTCTATTTTTCACTGTTCTAGCGCCCACTATGCTATTTGCAGTTCCCTTTTTTTTCTGCCGTAATTGCCTACGTAAATATTTACATAGGCTAGAATGGCGGAAAATAGGGGACGCAAATGGTGGCCACCGTAGCCGCAGCCATTTGCGTACAACGTTTTTTTTGGGGAGGCATGCCGTGATAGGCTATGTAAATTCTTACATAGCCTATCATGGCAGCTTGGAAGGATGCAAATGGCAGCCACTATGGTGGCCCCCATTTGCGTCCGCAGCAGCCCGTCTGCGGCCAGACGTCCAGCTGCGGACAGCCCTGGCTGGCAGCTCCGCCGAGCCACCATGGAGCAGAGCTGGCCAGGCAGGATTCCAGGGGCGGAGGACCGGATTTCCTCCCCCACCCCCACCAGCAGATGCCCCGACCAGAACAGGTAAGGGATTCATATGTCACTAAAAGTGATAGGATCATGAAGAGAACCTTATTCTATTGAATCAGGGTCTTCAAACTGCCACCCAAGAAGTCCTTTCAGTACGCAATTGTCAGGCCTCATTCATAGGTATTGATAAGGTTTTCAGACATCGCCATCTTCTACTTGTAACCCTCTTGTGTTTCCCAGCACTGCGTCTATCTTGTTTTTCCCTCCACAAAATCCCATTCTGGAGGAAAGAACGAAGTAGCTGCACAAGGCCTTTGGAATGATAGTGCCAGGAGCCGTCTATCTGGAGAGCACACCCTCTCCTGCCAGCGGGTGGAACCACCTCGTCTAATATGTGGATGGTGGAGCAATGAGGGGCAGGAGGAGAATGGTATGTCTGTGACAAGCCCTCTGCTGATACAGATGCACAGTGCCCCCTAGAACATCTAGGCAGTTGGCACCCAGCAAGGCAACCTGAATAGTTTTATCTAGGCTAAGCTAAACCACACTTGGAATACCGTGTACAGTTCTGGTCACCACACCTAAATAGGGATGTCAGAGAATTCCGCCACGGATCTCGGGGAGGCCAAATGCCAGCGCATTCGGCCCCCCGAAATCGGTGGCGGAATGGTCTGCCCCTCCCCGGGATGAGACTTACCTGGGGCGGATCTTCCTGGTGGCGGCAGCTCCGGAGGCGGTGCGGCAGCGGGGCGGCGGCAGTGCGGCGGCAGCGGCCGGTCTTCTGACTGGCTGCCGCCGCCGCCATTTCCAGTTTAAAAAAAAAAAAAAAAAGACGTGATAGGCTATGTAAAGATTTACGTAGCCTATCACAGCTGTTTTTTTTTTTAAACCGCTACGCTATTTGCGTTCCCCTTATTTTCGCCGTCTTAGTCTACGTAAATCTTGACGTAGACTAAGACATGCCAAAATAAGGAACGTGTGTTGTTGTTGTTGTTTTTAAGTCCCTGCTAGCCAGCGGCCAGATGTCCGGCTGCTGGCGGAGCTGGCCGGCGGCTCCGCAGAATCCCTGTGGAGCACAGCTGGCCGCCCAGGATTCCGGGGGGGGGGGAGAACGGAGCGCCTTCCCCCCCATCCAGGACTCCAGGGGGAGGGACGGAGCACCTCCCCCCCATCAACATAATCCATGAAAGGTAAGTGACTTTCGTACATCCCTACACCTAAAGAAAGATATGGTAGAGCTGGAAAAAGTGCTTAAAAGGGCAACTAACAGGATCAAGGGGCTGGAGCATCACCCCTGTGAGAGAAGATTCCAGTAGCTGGGATTGTTTAGCTTGGGAAAAAGAAGAGTAAGGAGAGACATGATGGAGGTCTACCAAATTATGCATGGTGTGGAGAATGTGGATGGCGAGTTATTGTTCTCCCTCTCTCAAAATTCCCGTGAAGCTGATTGGTGGGAGATTCAGGATGGATAGAAGGAAGTATTTCTTCACACAGCACATAATTAAGCTATGGAATTGGCTACCACAGGATGTAGTGATGGCCGCCAAGTTCGATGGCTTTAAAAGGGGGTTAGAGAAATTCCTGGAGGGAAGGCTAGCAATGGCTACCAGGCTTGAGGGTTTTGTGCTACCTCTGGAACCAGAGGCAGTGAGCCTATGTACATCAGTGGCTGCAAACATGGGCGGGAGGGTGCTGTTGCACTCCTGTCCTGTTTGTGGGTTCCTGGTCAACAGCTGGATGGCCACTTTGTGAACAGAATTCTAGACTAGATGGACCCTTGGTCTTATCCAGCATGGCTCTTCTTATGTTCTTATGTTCTTATCTCACTTCTTTGTCCTCCAAAATGTGAACAACACTTTAATCCCTTTTCTTGAATAGACTGTCTGGTTTCAAATACCTTGGGCTTTTGAGATGGAAGTTACAGTCAGTTAAAACTTGGGTCCAGGGAATTACCAGGCATGAGGTCATTTCATTATTTCCTGGTGAGGCCACTGACATCAGAAATGGAGGCTCTCACATTACTGGACACACCAGCCACCAGTCTCTTCTAAGGGGCTGGCTTTTTACTGAATGGAGATCCCCCATAAAGAAGATCCCTCAGTGCTTCTAGAGCTTTCCTATATCCCATCTCAGGGGAAGCCAGATGCTCTCTCGCTGTCCCAGAGCATCCTCTCTGCAATAAACTCAGCACATGCTCTAAGACTCAAGGCTGTAGTCAAATAGGGAAAGTGACTCCATAAGTTAGACTTCTTATTTTATAGGGAATTCTGAGTATGTGTGTGATTGTTGGCTTCCCTGTTGTTTCTCTCTCCCTTATTTCTCTTTACCCCCCACTAAATAAACACCTTTTTAAAATTGGACATTTGGCTGTGTTGTTTTAAAAGGGATTTCTCACTGAGCTCTTCCCCACATGGTTACATTTGTCTTTTAAATTTTTAGTTGGGTTTTGGAACGTTCACTGCTTCCATTCTTTGGGAAGGAAAGCCCAAAGTACCTTTCATTTTTCTTCTTTCCCAGGTCTGGGCTGAAGAAAGGGTCCTTGGCAATTGGGCTCAGAAGCAGATGGACAGACCAGGGAGTGTGAGGAAGTCTTTCCTGAAAGGTGGCAGCCTGTCAGGTATTCTTTTCCTGTGGAACCCACATAAAGTAGAGCGCTACCAGGAGGAAAAGCTATCCCCCCTCCCAGTCTCATCACAGTATCCAGCAGCCATCTGACCATCAAAATGCCTACTAGCCCTGGAAACAGCAGCTAGCCAACCCAAGCTCCAAGGGGTGGGTGGGGATGCCTCGTCTGCTTTGCAGGAAGAGCCAGGGTGTTGGTGCTCCCTTGCAAAGTTCTCTGCAGTCACCGGTGTTGCAGTATAACTTCAGGAGTGTTGTCCTCCTTCCACTAAGAACAGGCACAGCTTTCTATGAATGAATGGAAAACTGTTCACGTGAGTGTAAAACACACTGGAGGCCAGGAGATGATCAGCCATGGTCATCTCCTGGAGGCCCTCCTACACAATGGAGGCCCTCCTATGCATCCTAGTTGGTCTTCAGTCACTAGGCTACCCTTGCAAGCACTCTGCCACCCCTAGATTTCCCAGGGAGGCTGAGTGATGAGCCTGAGGACTGCAGGACATGTCCCCATCTTTGAGTCAGTGGGGCAGCCATTATAGTCCCCTGCCCAGAAGTCTTGGGTTCTACCTGACAACAAGTAAGGCCTCATCCAGCCAACAGTTTCCAGAGGGCTATCAGTGGTGCTAGTTTGTTGCAGGAAAAACAGCAATGCATCTCGTGGGACCTTGTTTATTAAATTTGCTACATCAAATGCTTCCATGGACTGAGGTGGTCTACAGTCCAGAAAAGCTTATGCCATAATAAAGTAATTTCATTTTAGGCTTTCTTTTTTAAAATCAGAGTTTGCAACATGCAGACCCTGCCACACACATCCCCCCAATACCACCCCAGGATTTTTTAAGCAACAAAATGGTACTCTGTAGCGGCTATAGAGTGATAAATGGACAAATATAGCTTCATGGCAAGCTAACCTTAGCACTTTTGTCACCGCTGAGGACCACACAGCCGTTTGACATTATGTTTTGATGACAGCCCCACAATTTTCTTTTAATATTAGTTGTTTTCCCTCCCAGAGCAGATGGGGGGGCGTTCTGATGGTGACAATCCCCCCAGACCTCCTGTAACTGCCTTCCCCTGTTTTAATTCATGCAAATACATCTGCTATCTCCTCCCAATCTCCATCTTGTACGGTTGTATGAGAAAATTGTTTCAATTCATCTTTGATGGAGATTTATCTATGAGAGGGATCCACAGCTGGCTACAGAGTCGTACTCAAAGAGTGCTTTTCAATGGGATCTTCTCAAACTGGGGAGAGGTAACGAGGGGGTACCACAGGGCTCAGTCATGGGCCCAGTGCTCTTCAACATTTCCATTAATGATTTGGATGAGGAGGTACAAGGAATGCTGATCAAATTTGCAGATGACACCAAATTGGGCAGGAAAGCTAATACCCTGGGAGACAGAAACAAAATACAAAGTGATCTTGATAGGCTGGAGCACTGGGCAGAAAACTGGATGACATTTAATAGGGAGAAATGCCACATTCTGCACGTAGGAAAAAGAAACCAAAAGCACAGTTACAGAATGGGGGATACTTGGCTCAACAATACTACAAGCGAGAAGGATCTTGGAAATGTGGTAGATCACAAGCTGAATATGAGCCAACAACGTGTTGTGGTTGCAAAAAGGACAAATGCTATTTTGGGCTGCATTAACAGAAGTATAGCTTCCAAATCCAGGGTAGTACTAGTTCCCCTCTATGCAGCACTGGTTAGGCCTCATCTGGAGTCCTGCAACCAGTTCTGGGCACCACACTTCAAGAAGGATGCAGACAAACTGGAGAGGTTTCAGAGGAGGGCAACAAAGAAAATACTCTTCAAGTACTAGAAAGGTTGTCACAGAGAGGAAGGCAAGGATGTCTTCTCAGTCATCCCAGAATTAGGGATGGCGGAGAATTTCTCCCCGAAACTTCGGGGGGCCGAGCGCCAACGTGTTCGGCCCCCCGAACAAGTTTCGGGGAGAAATCCTCCGCACCCCCCCACCCCCCGCACCCCGCCCGGGACGGGACTTACCTTCCCTGAATGTCCCTCCCGGCGGCGGGTCCGGCTGGCGGTTCGTCGGGTGTTCGAGCGGGGCGGGAGCGGCAGCCGGTCTTTCGACCGGCTGCCGCCCCCGCCATTGTAATAAAAGAAAAAAAAAAAAAAGTCCCCTGATAGGCTACGTGACGATTCACGTAGCCTATCACGGCTAGATTTGCAAAGTCAGCCGTGATAGGCTACGTGAATCGTCACGTAGCCTATCACGGGTGACTTAAAAAAAGAAAAGAAAAGTGTGTACGGATAATGGCGGCCCCCATAGGGAGCCGCCATTCCCGTTCCTTATTTGGTCGCTGTAGTCTACGTAAATGTTTACGTAGACTACAGCAACTAAATAAGGAACGCGAATGGCGGCTCCCTATGGGGGCCACCATTCACGTACGCGCTTTTTTTTTAAAGTCACCCGTGATAGGCTACGTGACGATTCATGTAGCCTATCACAGCTGACTTTGCAAATCTAGCCATGATAGGCTACGTGAATCGTCACGTAGCCTATCAGGGGGCGTTTTTTTTTTTTACTTCCGCGTTCGCGGCCGGGCGAGGCGAGGCGCCTCCTCCCCGGCCTGAATTTCGGCCGGGCGAGGCAGGAAGCCTCCTCCCCGGCCTGAATTTCGGCCGGGCGAGGCGGGAAGCCTCCCCCCCTGGCCTGAACTTCGCGGGGGGAGCAGCGAAGCGCTCCCCCCCACCGCAAACAAACTGCGAGAAAAGGTAAGTGACTTTCGTCCACCCCTACCCAGAATGCAGGACACAGAATAATGGGCTCAAGTGACAGGAAGCCAGATTCTGGCTGAACATCAGGAAAAACTTCCTGACTGTTAGAGCAATATGACAATGGAGCCATTTCCCTAGGGAGGAAAGGGATCTCCCATGCTGGAGGCATTCAAGATGAAGCTGGACAGCCACTTGTCAGGGATGCTTTGACCTGGATTCCTGCATTGAGCAGGGGGTTGGACTCGATGGTCCTGTAGGCCCCTTCCATCCCTACTATTTGATTCCCTGACTTCCGTCCAGCAGGGAGGTAGTCGGACATGTGGCAATAACTGCAATACACTGGATAACCTCCTCCTCACTTCTGGCTTTCTACCTTCATAAGTGGGTTTTTTTTTTCACTATTTCAGTGTGTTTTTCTTGAAAACTTAATTGGTCCCTATGAGAAGGTGGGGAAATTATTTATATGTGTTTTTTTTTACAGTTCCTTATAGTGAGTATGGAGTTAGGAGGGAAGAGTTCTATGATTGTACGGTTCTGTCATTTTTTCAGATTATGCACTTTCTTCAAAGGAGATGTGGAGGTGACAGAAATCACTAAACATTAAAACACATTTTCTTCGTCTTTGGAGTATCATGCTCCAATTGCTACAACAACTGATCAATGTTCAGCTTCATGTCTAATGCCAAACCAACCGAGGGTGGAAACATGGTGTTTAAAAAAACTATGCATAGAAAGGTGAGCCAATGCAAACATCGAAGTATATTATTCTTTTATTATTTAAATAAAAGGTTTCTTCAGGAAATGGTGAATAGTCTGAAAACTAGTAAACCACCAAATTGTGCAATCCCCAATGGTTTTTATGCAGCAAATATTCACAGGTGAAATGGCTGTCTCTTCTCCTTTCCCATGATCTTCCCACCCCATGCTAACCCCAGTTTGCTCTGCCCTTTTTCAAGCCTCTGAATGCTTGAGCTACCCGTACAGTTAGAAATCGTCCCTTCTGGACAACAATCACATCTGTAGCAGCAAACCGGCTTTTCCTCTCGAACTTTTCTCAGGTGCCCTCAAGAGCCCCCCTTCACACACTTCGCAGGGGGAAACACCTAAAAGGGGAGAGAGGGCTTTAACATGCAATGGATAGTGCACTAAAAAGGACTTGGAGTTACTTAACAGAGTTTCCCATTACACAATGGATAGGATCACCATTTCAGACAGTCAAAATATTTCCTGCCTCTCCAGGGTTTCAGGCAGGTGTCTGTTTCCAACTGTATCTGGAGATACCAAGGACTGAACCTGGGATTTTGCATGCAAAGATGGTCCTTTCTCACTGGACAAGGACCCCACCCAGGACTCAATAGGCATTTTGTCTTATCTAGAAAAGACCTTGCGTTCTCAATAGGGGTGTACGTAAGCCCATTTACCTGGCTCCGCTGGGTTCTGCAGGTGGGGGGAGGCGCTCCATCCCTCCCCCCGGAATCCTCGATGGGGGGGAGGCGCTCCGTGCCTCCCCCCGGAATCCTGGCCTGCCGGCTCCGTTTCACGGCCAAGCCGTGGAGCTGTTGGCTGGCTCCGGTTGCCCACAGCCAGACATCCGGCCGCTGGGCAGCCCTGCAGGGATGCAAATGGTGGCTGTCGTAGCTGCCGCCATTTGCGTCCCTGTAGTGAGCCGTGATAGGCTACGTAAATACTTACATAGCCTATCACGGCAGGGGGAAAAAAAACCCAGCGTACGCAAATGGCGGTAGCCACCGCCATTTGTGTATGCTGGGTTTTCCCCCCCCTGCCGTGATAGGCTACGTAAATACTTACGTAGCCTATCACAGCCTCCGGAGGTACGCAAATAGCATAAAAAAGTATTTACGTAGCCTATCACGGCTGAAGAGGAAGAAGCGAACGGTGGCCACCGGATGGCCGCCATTCGCACAGCAGTGCAGACGGGAGCAGGTAAGTGCTCCGTTTTGCACACCTTTCGTGGGTTGGGGGGGCGGGGGCTTCATTCCGCGACGGTTTTCAGGGGGCCGAATGTACTGGCATTCGGTTGAGGAATTCTCTGACATTCCTAGTTCTCAAGCCATAGAACTACAACGTTCTTCAGTTCTCCCATGTCATTCACTTCAACCCCTCCTGTGTAGCCCACACAATTGCATCAGAGTGAATGATGAAGTCTTGCCAGGGGGGACTAATGGATCCACCTGTCCAATGTTGGTGTGAGCAAAAGATTCATTTGGGAAGAAACTCCAGTTCACAAAATCGTATCTCTCTCCTTTTGTAAAGAAAGAGACTTCATCTCCAACACTGAACATTCCTCAAAGTGGCAAGAATCTGAAATGGAAGAGACATTTGGAAAATGGGATAAGTTTGAGCGGGCTCCATTGTTTAGTTTAAGACTAAAAATGCAAATTCCATAGTTTAACTATGCACCGTGTGAAGAAGTACTTCCTTTTATCTCTTCAGAATCTCCCACCAATCAGCTTCATGGGGTGACTCCGGGTTCTAGTATTTTGAGATAGGCAGAAAAAAACCCTCCCTATCCGCCTTCTCCACATTTGGTACACCGCTATCATGTCTCCCTGTACTCCCCTTTTTTCAAGCTAAACAATCCCAGATGTTGTAACCTTCCTTCATAGGGGAGATCCTCCAGCCTCTTGATCATTTCAGTTGGCCTCTTCTGCACCTTTTCCAGCTGTACAATATCTTTTATTGCCAGTTTTATTCTCAATTCCTTTTCTAATTATGCCAAACATGGAGTTCGCTTTATTTAAACCAGCCGCAAACTGGGTTGACATTTTCATCCAGCTGTCCAGCACAACCCCAAGATCTTTTTGTTGGTTGGTCACCGCTAGCGCAGATCCCATCAGGTATACTTGAAGTTGGGATTTTTTTTGTCCCAAAGTGCATCACTTTGCATTTGCCTACATTGAACCTCATTTGCCATTTCGATGCCCATTCTCCCAGTTTGGAGAGATCCTTTTCGAGCGCCTCACAATTCCTTTTTGTTTTAGCCGCCCTAAATAATTTGGTGTCGTCGGAAAACATGGACAGTTCACTGCACACTCCTTTTTTCCAGATAATTTATGCAGAAGTTGAATAGCACTGGTCCCAATACAGATCTGTTTGGGACCCCACTATTTACATCCCTCCATTGGCAGAATTTACCATTTATTCCTACTCTCTGCTTTCTGTTCTTTAACCAGTTACTGATCCATAAGTAACTGCTGTCCTCTTATTCCGTGACTGCTAGGTTTGCTCAGGAGTCTTTGATGAGAGACTTTGTCAGAAGCTTTTTGGAAGTCCATTTTGTTGCGTTCTCTTGGATCACCCCAGTCTACATGTTTACTGACACTCTCAAGGAACTTTCAAGGTTAGTGAGACAGGATTTACCTTTGCAGAAGCCGTGCTGATTCATTTCCAGTAGGGCTTGTCCTTCTGTTGTTGTTGTTCAGTCGTTCAGTCATGCCCAATTCTTCATGACCCCATGGACCATTGCACGCCAGGCCTTCCTGTCCTGCGCTCTCTCTCGGAGCATGCTCAAGTCCATATTCATTGCATCAGTGATGCTATCTAGCCATCTCATCCTCTGTCGTCCCCTTCTCCTTTTGCCTTCAGTCTTTCCAAGCATCAGGGTCTTTTCCAGAGAGTTTTATCTTCACATAAGTTGGGCAAAATGTTTGAGCTTCAGCTTCAGTATCTGTCCTTCCAATGAGCACTCAGGGTTGATTTCCTTTAGGATGGACTGATCTGACCTCCTTGCAGTCCAGGGGACTCGTAAGAGTCTTGTCCAGCACCACAGTTCGAAAGCATCAATTCTTCGGCGCTCAGCCTTCTTTATAGTCCAGCTCTCACAGCCATACATTACTACTGGGAAGACCATAGCTTTGGTTAGACGGACCTTTGTCGGAAAGGTGATGTCTCTGCTTCTTACTATGCTGTCTAGGTTTGCCATAGCTTTCCTCCCAAGGAGCAAGCGTCTTTTAATGTCATGGCTACAGTCACCGTCTCCGGTGATCATGGACCCCAAGAAAATAAAATCTGTCACTGCTTCCATTTCTTCCCCTTCTATATGCCAAGAAGTGATGGGGTCAGATGCCATGATCTTAGTTTTTTTAATGTTGAGTTTCAAACCAGCTTTTGCACTCTCCACTTGCACCCTCAACAAGAGGCTCTTTAGATCCTCTTTGCTTTCTGCCATTAGGGTGGTATCGTCTGTGTATCTGAGGTTGTTGATAATTCTCCCGGCAATCTTAATTCCGACCTGTGATTCATCCAACCCGGCGTTTCTCATGATGTACTCTGTATATAAGTTAAATAAACAGGGCGACAATATACAGCCTTGTCATACTCCTTTCCCAATTTTGAACCAATTATTTGTTCCATGTCCGGTTCTTACTGTTGCTTCTTGACCCTCGTACAGGTTTCACAGGAGACAGGTAAGGTGGTCTGGTACTCCCATCTCTTTCAGAATTTGCCACACAATTTGTGATCCACACAATCAAAGGCTTTAGCATAGTCAATGAAGCAGAAATAGACGTTTTTTCTGGAATTCTCTTGCTTTCTCCATGATCCAGCGAAAGTTGGCGATTTGATCTCTAGTTCCTCTGCCTCTTCGAAACCCAGCTTGTACTTCTGGTAGTTCTTGGTTCGCATACTGCTGAAGCCTAGCTTGTAGGATTCTGAGCATCACCTTGCTGGCATGTGAAATGAGCGCAATTGTACAGTAGATTGAACACTCTTTGGCATTGCCGTTCTTTGGGATTGATCCGTCCCCCCCCCCCGAAATTCTGGCCGGCCGGCTCCGCTCCGCAGGGATTCTGCGGAGCTGCCAGTCGGCTCCGCCAGCGGCCGGACATCCGGCCACTGGCTAGCAGGGACGCAAATGGCGCTGGCCGTAGCCACTGCCATTTGCATCCCTGCAGTCAGCCGTGATAGGCTACGTAAATGTTTACGTAGCCTACCACGGGTGATTTAGAAAAACCAACAAAACATGTGTACGCTATTTGCGTTCCTTATTTAGGTACGTCTTAGTCTACGTAAACATTTACGTAGACTAAGATGTGCCAAAATAAGGAACGCAAATGGCGGTGCCCATGGGCACCGTCATTTGCGTATGCACATTTTTTTTCTTTTAAATAAGCCGTGATAGGCTATGTAAATGTTTACGTAGCCTATCACGGTGTTTTTTAAAAATCTAGCCGTGATAGGCTACGTAAATCTTTACGTAGCCTATCATGTTTTTTTTTTTTTTTAACTGGAAATGGCAGCAGCGGCGACAGCTGGTTGGAAGACCGGCCACTGCAGCCGCCGCCGCCGAACTGCCGCCGAACCGCTGCCGGAGCCACCGCCACCAGGAAGGTCCACCCAAGGTAGTTCCCGTCCTGGGGGGGGGGGCTGGGGGGTTGCAGACTGTTCTGCCACCAATTTCAGGGGACCAAATGCGCTGGCATTCGGCCTCCCCAAGATTTGTGGTGAAATTCTCTGACATTGCTAAGTGGACCACATTTTGTCAGAGCTCTCCGCCATGACCTGTCTGTCTTGGGTGGCCCTGCACGGCATAGCTTATGGCTTCACTGAGTTACTCAAGCCCCTTCGCCACACCAAGGCAGTGATCCCTGAAGGGGATGTCCTTCTAGAGGCTTCCTATTTTTAACTTTAATAATGTCTTCAACCAATTTACCCTGTTAAGCTAACTGGCCAGTAATTTCCCAGATCACCCCGGATCCCTTTTTAAAAATTGGTGTTACATTGGCCATCTTCCAGTCTTCTGCTACAGAGACTGATCTTAGGGACATATTGCATATTTTGGCTAGAAGATCAGCCATTTCATATTTGTGGGTTTTGAGAAGTAATTGCCTCAGTTCCTTATACTTCCTTCCTGAAAACATCAGTTCAGACACAGGTATCTGTCCTATATCTTCTGCAGTGAAGGCAGATGGAAAGAATTCATGCAGCTTCTCTGCAATCTCCTTGTTCTCATTTATTTCTCCCTTTTTTGTGAATCTTTTTTGTGAACCTTTAAGGTATTGCAAGACTCCATTTTATTTCTCTGAAGACAAAACTTTTTCTTACTTAACAGATGCATTGCTGGCTGGATATAGTCACACAGTAGCCACCTGAGATTTCTGGCGACCACCAAGGACTTTCTGCTTGAGCATTGGGTTCGGTGTCTGGATGAAATTTTCACCTCTATCATCACTGTGAACAACCAGAACCAGCCCAATCCAGGTCCAATGGAAATGCAGGAGCAGCCTGACTTGGCCAACATACTGAGGGACTTTACAGGGATTATTCTGGTTGAAGGAGGAAATTCCCTTTTCTCTCCCTCAGCATGGGTGACAAAGCTGTAACTGAGCTGAAGGCAGGAATTTCCTGTTAATGTCTCGCACAAAAATGTTGTGGCATTTTAAGAACTAGCCTATTTCTGCTTTCATGGACTCCTATGCCTGACCTTAGATGCATGAAGGGCTCTCCAGAAGGAAGATGCCCATTTTTAAAAAAGGATATCCAAATATAAAGTGAAGCTCTGTGAGGTTTTTAATACCCCCCCACCTGCCCCCAGTGTGGATATCACAACAGAGGTCAGGGTGCCATGCAGGTAGCCTGACACTATTTCTTCCTATTGCAATGAATGGGCCCTTCTGTCTATATGCTAGATATATGACTCTTTGTAAGCAACTGTGTGGCTTTAGGGACCCTCCCCAAGGAGAATGGTTTGGTTAGGGATGTCAGAGAATTCCGCCACGGATCTCAGTGAGGCCGAATGCCAGCGCATTCGGCCCCCTGAACTCCGTGGCAGAATGGCCTGCCACTCCCCCGCCCCCCCATGTATCCCCCCCGGGACGAGACTTACCTGGGGTGGATCTTCCGGGCGGTGGAGGCTTTGGCGGCGGCTGAGGTGGTGGCGGCTGTGGCAGCTGGTCTTTCGACTGGCTGCCGCCACCGCCATTTCCAGTGTTGGTAAAAAAAAAAAAAAATCATGATAGGCTACATAAAGATTTACGTAGCCTATCATGGCTGGGTTTAAAAAACAACAACACCACAACGTGATAGGCTACATAAATCTTTGTGTTGCCTAACATGGCTGGGTGAGTTTAAATACAAAACAAAACCATTTGCGTTCCTTATTTTTGGCCGTCTTAGTCTACATAAATATTTACGTAGACTATGACGGTGAAAATAAAGGGGAACGCAAATAGCTTAGCGGGAGCTATTTGCGTCCCCTTTTGATTCGCTGTTTTAGCCTATGTAAAGATTTACGTAGGCTAAAATGGGGAATCAAAAAGGGACGCAAATAGTGTAAATCTTTACGTAGGCTAAAACGGTAAATCTTTAAAAGGTAAATCTTTACATAGAAAAGGAAATGGCCGCCGCCGCCATTTGTGTACGTGGGTGTTGTTGTTTTTTTTAACTCACCCAGCCATGATAGGCTACGTAATCTTTACATCTTGAATGTAAATGCTCACATTGACACAGGTGAAAGGGAAGAGCCTGACAACTCAGGTCAAGTCCAATTGGCCCACAAAGAAGCAAAGAGTGATGCAAATCTGTTTTTCTCCCTCCAAAGTGCAAAGGGGGCCCAGTGTTATTGGGATGCGGTGATTTCTCTTGCCTGGAATTATCAAAATGACAATAATTCTTGATGAATCCTCCAGGGATTTCCATCCAGCAAAGAAATCCTGGAGAAAACATGCTTAATATAAGTATGCCAGGAGCTCGTCAACGTGGGGCTGGGGTGGTGTCTGGTCACTTGGCATCTGCTCTCTTCTTGCTGTGATCGAATTCCCCTGCCAGGGCATCTTTCTCTCATTCTCTTTGTCTCTGACCTAGCAGGGAAGGTCTCCCTGTGCTGCTGATGATTTGGCTGCTGCTGCTGCTATTTTGGCTCCTGCCTCAGGCCACCCAGAGGCTGCTGAGGACCACGTGCCCCCTGACCTGGCCGTCTAAGCTGGAAGAAGATTATTACAGGCCGGGAGACCTCATTGTTGGTGGGAATTTACACCTTGGCACTTATTATTTCCATAAGTCAGAAGACTTCCGTAGATTACCTCAATTACACATATCCAGTATTCTTCGGTAAGTTTCCACCAGAGAGATCTGGGAGAGGGGCTTGCCTGCTTTGCTCTCAGATGGGAAAGCTCCTTCCAGGGAAATGCATCAGCAATGCTGCTGATGTTTATATCTCTTGGTTTGAGATGACACTCCTAGAGGCCTGTCAGGATTTGCTTCGACCTGTAAGGAGAGTCATAGACTTGAGGGTTCTTCTTTTTTCTTTTTTTGATATAATAATTTTCTTTTTTTAAGAAAACAACAACAACAACAACATAAACACACAATACACATACACTAAAGTATCTCTTAAGGTTGTAAGATATCTAACTTTGGCTCCCCTTACACAACAAATGCTTATTATTATTCTCTACTTCTTATCTTAGTTGTATATCATACATTGAGTTCACGGACATTATCTAATTTCTCTCCTAATTTTTTACAACAACAACAACAAAAGAAAAAAAAGAAAAGAAAATGAACCATCTCAAAGTTCAAAATCCACATACATACATAGATATCATTTTTCTCTATTTCATGTACAAATTCTATAAAAGGTTTTCAATGTAACAGAAATGTTGTTGTTGATACTTATTATGTTGTTGTTGTTGTTGATACTTATTAATTATAATAGTAAGTTTTGCCATCTCTGCCAGCTACATCATTTTCATGATGCATTCGCTCACAGTTGGTATTGTTTCATTCTGCCACTTCTGTGCATACAATAACCGTGCAGCAGTTATCATGTAGAGAAAGAGGGTTCCCCACTTCTCTTTTATGTGTTTATCTGTTAGTCCCAATACAAAAAGTTTCTGGCTTTAATTGTATAGTAGTCTGTAATAATCTTTGAGCTAAAGACTGTATTCGTTTCCAAAACATTTTAGCTTTTTTACAAGTCCACCATAAAGGATAAAACGTTCTATCTTGATCTTCTCATATTCAACATTTTCCAGAAACACCCTCATACATTTTAGACAGTTTAAACAGTGACTTATACCATCTATACATCATCTTATAAAAATTCTCTTTAAGACTTGTACATAAAGTACATTTTAGATCTTTTCCCCACATACTTTCCCACTCTTCCATTGATATATTATGACCAACTTTTCGTGCCCATTTCATCATACATCTTTTACTTGTTCATCCCCTGTCTCATACCTTAACAGTAATTTATACAGTTTCGCAATGATATGATCATCATTTGTACACAGTGCTGTTTCAAACTCAGATTCTGTTTGTTCAAATCCATCATTTTTCCCATCTATTTTAAACCTTTCTTTAATTTGCAAATATGAAAACCACTGGGAAACATGACATTCTTCCAATAAGCTTTCCCTTGGTTTTAACTTATATTCCCCTTGTGACAATTCCAGTAAATCATTGTATCTTATCCATTTATGTGTGCTATCAAATTCTCTTCTCTGCATTGCTTCTTGTGAAGATATCCAACTTGGAGTTTTTGATAATACCATAATTCATATTTATTCCAAATTCTTAATACAGTCCTTCTTATATAATGAGTATTAAAATCTGCATTCACTTTTGTTTTATCATGCCACAAATCACCATGCCACCCATATCTCAATTCATGTCCTTCTAGTTCTAAAAGTCTTGTATTTTTCAATGTCACCCATTCCTTCATCTACATCAAGCAGCAGGCAGAAAAATAGGTTTTCAAATCTGGCAATCCCAAGCCACCTCCTTCCTTTGCATCTTGGAAAATTTGTATTTGAACTCTTGGATTTTTTGCTTGCGATATCAACTTCGTTGTATCTCTCTGCCACTGCTTGAAAGGTAAATCTGATGTAATAATGGGCATCATTTGAAACAAACAAAAAAAAATTCTAGGTAATACATTCATTTTAACCGCTGCAATTCTTCCCAAAAGTCATAGCTGTAATTTTTCCCATTTTCATCGGTTGCAGCAGCTCTCCAGGGTGTTAGGCAGGGTCTCTCTCTCTCTCTCCCAGGATAGACTGTATATGCCAAGGATGGATCCTGGGACCAGAAACCTTCAGAGGAGGCATTCCATCCCTGGACTATGCTCCTTCCTCTAAAAATAAGACAGTGTTTGAGTCCTCATGGTTCCAAATAACAGGCACATTTGAAGCAGAAGCTGTTTTAACACTGCACTTCTCACCAGTTCCGTTCGGATCCTCACCCACCTCCCAATGTCCCTCTCTCCACTACAGGTCGATAGTCAAGAACTACCAGCACTTCCTGGCCTTGGCGTTTGCCATCACAGAGGTCAACAAGGATCCGGCTCTCCTTCCCAACACAACGCTGGGCTTCCGCATATATGAACACAAGGACCTTGCCAGATGGATGCATCAGAACAGCCTCTCTCTGCTTTCCACACGGGGGCAAATGATGCCCAATTATAAATGTGACCGGCAGGATAAACTGCTCTCCATCATTGGGGGTCTTGACTCCAAATCTTCCAGACAAATAGCATCCCTAACAGGCATCTACAAGATCCCACAGGTAAGGCGATCCATCAGGGGATGGATATGAGGGGCCTGCAGAGCTCAGGATCACCAAGAAGGACAGGGCAATCCCTGAAACAGATTTGCCCTTGCAGTGCCTGAGTTGCCTGTATTCTGGATTGGAGGGGTTGGGGGCCCTGGCTAAGCTGCCATTCCTTGGTGGTACCAGGTATCCCAGATAGCTACTGCACGACTAATCCCACCCAGCAGAGGGCCTGTTCTGTCAGAAAAAGTGTGTGGACTGGGAGAAATCTGACGGATTCTCTTGACACCTTCAAGAGTCATAAAAGAACAAGGTGCCTCAAGACTAAGGCAGCTACCCCTTCAGAGCTTGGGGGAGGCCCCACTCACATGACAATGTAACATTTGTCTGACGTTTATGTATAGGGCTATTGATTCCTACTAGTCCTGATGGAGAGGACTAGATAGACCTTTGGTCTGATTCGGCAGGGCTCTTCTTATATTCATATTTCCGTATAAAATGCCCCATGTTTCAGCCACGCACCATAGGATGTCAACAGAAAGAGTTTGGAGTGGGGGCACTTCAGGGATGTCTTTTTCAGCCCCACTAACATTGCCTCTCATTTTCTATCTTGTCTGTCTTGATGCCTTCCCATGAAGAATGGATACAGTTTCATCAAATGTGGTTCAGTGTAACCAAGTGTAATGTGATGTATGTAGGGGCAAAACATCCCAACTTCACCTACAAGCTGATGTGATCTGAGCTAGCAGTGACTGACCATGAAAGAGGTCTCGGGGTTGCGGTGGGATGAAATTTCAATGAAAATGTCATCCCAGTGTGTGCCTGCTGTGAAAAAGGAAAAATCCATGTGTGGCATAATTGGCAAAGGAGCTGAAAATAAAACTTGCAAGATCACACTCCACTGATACAAATCCAGGGTGCAACCACACTTCGAATCCTGTGTACAGTTCTGGTCACCACACCAAGGAAGGACATTGCAGAGGTGGCAAAAGTGCAGAAAAGGGCAACTGAAATGATCAAGGGGCTGGAACAACTCCTCTATGAGAAAAGTCACAACTTCTGGGATTGTTTATCTTTGGAAAGAAGGCGAATAAGGGGAGAAACGATAGAGGTGTACAATAGGGATGTACGAAAGTCACTTACCTTAACGTGGATTATGTTGATGGTGCAGAGGGAGGCGTTCCATCCCGCCCCCCGGAATCCTCGACGGGGGGGGGGAGGCGATCCGTTCCTCCCCCCCGGAATCCTCCACGGCTGGCTGTGCTCCGCGGCAGCTCTGCGGAGCAGCCGGCCAGGCCCAGGCAGGCCAGAGCCGTCCGCAGCTGGATTTTTGGCTGCAGAGGGCTCTGGGAAAACAAAAACAAAAAAACTGCGTACGCAAATGGTGGCAGCTACGGCCACCGCCATTTGCGTTCCTTATTTTTGGCCATCTTAATCTACGTAAATATTTACGTAGACTATGACGGCAAAAAAAAAGGGGAACGCAAATAGCGTAGCGGGAGCTATTTGCATCCCTTTTTGATTCACTGTTTTAGCCTATGTAAATATTTACATAGGCTAAAATGGCGAATCAACAAGGGACACAAATAGCGCCCGCTATGCTATTTGCATTCCCCTTTATTTTTGCCATCATAGACTACGTAAATATTTACATAGACTAAGATGGTCAAAAATAAGGAACGCAAATGGCGGCAGCTACGGTTTGCGTACGCGATTTTTTATTTATTTTTTAAACCCAGCCATGATAGGCTACGTAAATCTTTACATAGCCTATCACGTCGTTTCTTTTTTTTTTAACCCACGCAGCCATGATAGGCTACGTAAAGATTTACGTAGCCTATCACGTCGTGTTTTTTTTTTTTAAACCCAGCCATGATAGGCTACGTAAATTTTTACGTAGCCTATCACCTTTTTTTTTTTTTTAACAAGACTGGAAATGGCGGCGGCGGCAGCTGGTTGGAAGACCAGCCGCCGCCGCTGCTGAAGCCACCGCTGGAGGCGCCGCCACCCAGAAGATCCGCCCCAGGTAAGTCTCATCCCAGGGGGGATCCGCGGGGGGGCGGGGGGTGGCAGGCCATTCCACCATGGAATTCAGGGGGCTGAATGCACTGGCATCGGCCTCACCGAGATCCGTGGCAGAATTCTCTGCCATCCCTAGTATAAAATGACGCCTGGGGTGGAGAAAGTGGATAGGGTGACATTTTCTCTATCTCTCATAATACTAGACCTGGGGTCATCCCATGAGGATGAGCAATGGGAGATTCAGGAGAGATAAAAGGAAGGACTTCCTCACACGGCGCATAGTTAAACTGTGGAACTCACTTCTGCAACATGCAGTGATGGCCACCAATTGGGATGGCTTTAAGAGGGGATTGGACACATTCCTGGAGGAGAAGGTGATTACTGGCTACCCATCCTGATGCCTGTATGCTGCCTTCAGTGTCACACTGTATGCCAGTTGTGGGGAACTTGCACTCATGTCCTGCTTGTGAGTTTCCCACAAGCATCTGGTTTGCAACTATGTGAACAGAATGCTGGATGAGATGGACCCTTGGTCTGATTCAGCAGGACTCTTCTTAGGTTGCTATGAACAAACTATTGTAAATGGGGAGGGTCAGAAAGCCCCCAATACATTTCTAGAATTTAGACACAAGACCCCAGTCACTGGAAGGCTACAAAATTCTTTCGGGTCACATGCATGGTCACCCTGACATTTGGGGGTGATACCCACACATGGGGGAGGCTTAACAACATCACAGTGCTTCACTTTATATTTAGATATGTATTTTGAAAATGTCCATCTTCCTTCTGGGGAGCACTTTATGCATTCAAAGTCAGCTTTGATAAGTCTAACCCATTTGGGGTGGGTTAGGGTATTTAAAAAAAAAAAATTATGGTAGCATTTTATTGTTTTAAATTGTTTTATGGTGGGTTGTACATCGCCCAGAGTGGCTGGGTGACCAGTCAGATAGGCGATTAATAAATTTAATAAATAAATAAATAAATAAATAAATAAATAAATAAAGTCAATGGAAATTATTACTGTGCTAAATGCCCAAACATTCTGCTACAACAGACTCATAGGAAATTCCTTCCTTCAGCTTGGTTATGGCTTTTTGGACCCTGCTCAGGGAGGGGAAGGGCCATTCCCTGCCTTCTATCGGATTGATCCCAGTGAAAATCCTCAGTATGTGGGCTTAGTCCGGCTGCTCCTGTATTTCCACTGGAACTGGATTGGGTTCCTTGCTCCCGAGGGTGACAGCGTTGAACATTTCATCCAGACACTGACCCCAATGCTCAAGCAGAATGACATCTGTGTGGCCATCTCTGAAACATTCAATCCAACGGACCCAGTTTATCGGCGTCAGATAGAAAGTGGATCTATTCCTCGTTCTTGGTTTGAGCCCCAAGTGATGATTTTCTTTGGGGACTCCAGTGTTATCGGACAATTAACACTGTTGTTGAGGAATCATGAAAGAAAGACCAGAACCCCATTTAGGAAAGTTTGGATCATGACATCCTATTGGGAAATGGCTGCGGCAGGAGCCCCCTCAGGTGGGTGGTATCTAAAAATCTTCTATGGTGCTTTGCACTTCAAAGTCCACACAAGGGATGTGCCAGAATTCAAGCATTTTCTAGGGGCATTAGATCCACTCCAGCCGCAAGGAGTTGTCCTTCTCCGTTTCTGGTGGGAAAGGGCATTTAACTGTCTGTTTCTGAAATCAGGCCAAACCTCTCCACGAGGAGAGAGAAACTGCACTGGGAAGGAGAAGGCAGAGGACCTGCCACACGCCATGTTCGAAATGAGCATGACAAGTCACAGCTACAGGATCTACAATGGTGTTTATTCTGTGGCACACGCATTGCATGCTGTGTCTGCATCCAAACGTGGACTGATGGGGGGAGGCAAGAGGTTCCTGAACATCCAGCCGTGGCAGGTAACATCGTCTTTCACCCTGGGCAAGCTTATGAAAGCACCTCAGTGGTCTCTCAGTGGTGTGATCCTGGAAGCAAATGGGGGGCTGGGGAGAAGGGGCATCAGCCTTTCTTAAGCTCTGAAGAAGGACATGTCCCCATGGAAATGCCTCTGTGGCCATCCTTTCCTTTAAAGAACACTGGAAAGGGAGTCCGGGATAGAGGAGATTCATGGCACTTCTGGAATAATTTTACAGTTGCAACTATGAATAGTGAGGTGGGAGGAATTCTTATCCATAAAGTGGCATCGTTCCCCAGAACACCCCTGCGAAGCAAAGAGCAGACAGCTCCCCCCCCCGCTTAGGTTCCATCTTGACAGCCAGCTGAAGAACCCCAGATGTTGCTCTCTTTGCTGCTCTGAGTAAAACCCCTCCAGCTCCCACACAAAGATAGGAGGGAGTGTTGTAGCAAGTAGGCACCAGCCAAAAAAGTCTGAACCATTTGGCAATAACATGTAATAATGAAGTGCAGGGAAAATAAAGTCTCCTAACTTGATGGCAATTACAGAGCTTTAGATGATGCCAGAACTCATTCACAATTTCCCCCATTTTCTAAGTGTCTTTTGCTTTTCAGATTCTTGCCTCTTTGAGGAGCATCCGCTTTAACAACAGCGCTGGAGATGAAGTGTCTTTCATTGAAAATGGCAAGAGATGGGATATCCTGAACTGGATCTTCTTCCCAAATGGATCTTTTTATTCTGTGAAAGTTGGGGGAGTGGACTCAGGGGCTCCCCCAGGCCAAGACTTCACCATTCACCCTGATGCGATTGCGTGGGCGACAGAGGTGGGTTTGAAGGGAATGTTCCGAGGTCCTCCTTACACCCCTGTTGGAACATGAACGTGGCAGCACAGAGGCACCCAGCTCAGACAGAGCTGCAGGACGAGGTCGTCTTCTCTGTGCAGAGAGAGGTATAGAGCTCCGTCTCTCTCTCTCTCTGCACTGAGGGGGAAAGTGGATGGGACGAACTTGCTGATATGATGGGAAAGGGGAGGAATTTGCTGGGTGGAGGCTCCCTGTCCCCTTAGCCTTATCAGGATACAGCTAGTTCTGGCGTTAGGATTGGTGTCTCCCAGAGGAGCCTCTTTTACGATTGTGCTGAGAGATTTGGCCCTCCTGTTGGGGATACTGCAACCTCGTCTGCAAGTTAAAGGAAGGGGGCAGTTCAACATTTAGCTAGTCAAAGCATTGCCATAGCTGGCCTTAGGACTCTATAGCCCCCAGCGGCCTCCTGTTTCTTTCTCCCCTCCCACCATTCTCCATTGCTGGGAGTGCACCTGGCTTGCTCTCTCTCCTGCCTGAACACAGAGAAAATGATGGAACAAACTCTTGTTGTGAAACTGCAAGCTGTGCATGCATTATATGCAGGATGACGTGTGAGTAAAGCTGTTCTATTTCTTAATTAAAGGAAGAGTATGGCCGCTATATCTTCTTTAGCCTTCATGTGACTGTGGGACTGGCAAACCCGTGTTCTGCTTTGCCTCTCTCTGCTAAACTGCCTTTCTGATAAGATCCAGCGATACCATGTATTTCCCATCCCCCCCCCTGAACTCATAATCCCCTCCATCATGCAATGGGAGACTCTGTTGAGTAGCTACATTCAGTGCAGTTGTTTCAGGTGGAAATCCTCTACCATTTGCCTTTCCCCTTTCAGAAGGTGCCCGTTGCAAGATGTGTGGAGCGGTGCTCTCCAGGGCACCGGAGAAGAGTTCCAGAGGGGAAGCCGGTTTGCTGCTACAGATGTGACTGTTGTCCAGCAGGGACGATTTCTAACTCCACAGGTACCTCCGACTTTGAGAGCCATATAAAACTGCAGACCATACTGGGGTAAGAGTCAAGTGGGGACAGGGGGAGATCATAGACAAGGGGATGTGTGCCATTTCCCCTAGGAATATTTTCTGTATAAATAACATTTTGGATGGCGTACCTCTGTTGTTTTGTTGTTGTTGTTGTTGTTGTTCAGTCATTAAGTCATGTCCGACTCTTTGTGACCCCCATGGACCATAGCACACCAGGCCTTCCTGTCCTCCGCTCTCTCCTGGAATGTGCTCAAGTTCATATTCATTGCATCGGTGATGCTATCTAGCCATCTCATCCTCTGCCGTCCCCTTCTCCTTTTGCCTTCAATCTTTCCCAGCATCAGGGTCTTTTCCAGGGAGTTTTCTCTTCACATTAGGTGGCCAAAATATTTGAGCTTCAGCTTCAGTATCTGTCCTTCCAACGAGCAGTCAGGGTTGATTTCCTTTAGGATGGACTGATTTGACCTCCTTGCAGTCCAGGGGACTCGTAAGAGTCTTCTCCAGCACCACAGTTCGAACACATCAATTCTTCGGCACTCAGCTTTCCTTATATTCCAGCTCTCACAGCCATACATTACTACTGGGAAAACCACAGCTTTGATTATATGGACCTTTAATCACCTCAGCAAGGTGATGTCTCTGTCTAGGTTTGCCATAGCTTTCCTCCCAAGGAGCAAGCGTCTTTTAATTTCATGGCTACAGTCACCGTCTGTGGTGATCTTGGAGCCCAAGAAAATAAAATCTGTCACTGGTCACTGGTTCTATTTCTTCCCCTTCTGTATGCCAGGAAGTGATGGGGCCAGATGCCATGATCTTAGTTTTTTAATGTTGAGTTTCAAACCAGCTTTTGCACTCTCCACTTTCACCCTTAGCAAGAGGCTCTTTAGATCCTCTTAGCTTTCTGCCGTTAGGGTGGTATCGTCTGCATATCTGAGGTTGTTTACTATTCTCCCGGCAATCTTGATTCCGAGCTGTGATTCATCCAACCCGGCGTTTCTCATGATTTACTCCAGTAGTGCTCGGTTCGCATACTGCTGAAGCCTAGCTTGTAGGATTTTGAGCATCACCTTGCTGGCATGTGAAATGAGCACAATTGTGCGGTAGTTTGAACACTCTTTGGCATTGCCCTTCTTTGGAATTGGAATGTCAACTGACCTTTTCCAGTCTTGTGGCCACTGTTGAGTTTTCCAAATTTGTTAGCATATTGAGTGCAGCACTTTAACAGCATCATCTTTTAGGATTTTAAATAACTTAGCACTAATACTGTCATCTCCACTAGCTTTGTTATTAATAATGCTTCCTACGGCCAACTTGACTTCACTCTCTAGGATGTCCGGCTCAAGTTCAGTGACTGCACTATCATGACTATTAGGGACATTCAGATCTTTCCTATATAGTTCTTCTGTGTATTCTTTCCACCGCTTCTTAATCTCATCTGCTTCTGTTAGGTCCCTGCCTTCTTTTTCCTCTATCATGCCTATCTTTGCACAAAACGTTCCCTTGAGATCTCTGATTTTCTTGAAGAGATCTCTAGTCTTTCCCATTTTGTTGTTTTCCTCAATTTCTTTGCATTGTTCATTTAAGAAGGCCTTCTTGTCTCTCCTCGCTATTCTCTGGAAATCTGCATTCAGTTGCATATATCTTCCCCTTTCTCCCTTGCTTTTCACTTCCCTTCTTTCCTCAGCTACTTGTAAAGCCTCCTCAGACAGCCACTTTGCTTTCTTGCTTTTCTTTTTCTTTGGGATGGATTGAGTTGCTGCCTCCTGAGCAATGCTACGGACCTCAGTCCATAGTTCCTCAGGCACTCTGTCTATCAGGTCTAATCCCTGAAATCTATTCCTCACCTCCACTGTATATTCATAAAGGATATGTTTTTGGTCATACCTGAATGGTTTAGTGGTTTTGCCCATGTTCTTCAATTTAAGCCAAAATTTTGCAAGAAGAAGCTCATGATCTGAGCCACAGTCAGCTCCAGGTCTTGTTTTTACTGACTGTATAGAGCGTCTCCATCTTCGGCTGAAAAGTACATAATCAATCTGATTTCGATATTGACCATCTGGTGATGTCCATGTGTAGAGTCGCCTCTTGTGCTGTTGGAAAAGAGTGTTTGCTATGATCAGCGTGTTCTCTTTACAAAACTCTATTAGCCTTTGTCCTGCTTCATTTTGTACCTCAAGGCCATGCTTGCCTCTTATCCTGGTGATTTCTTGTCTTCCTGCTTTAGCTTTCCAATCCCCTATGATGAAGAGGACATCCTTTTTTGGTGTTAGTTCCAGAAGGTGTTGTAGGTCTTCATAGAACCGATCAACCTCAGCTTCTTCGGCCTCAGTGATTGGGGCATAGACTTGAATTACTGTGATGTTGAATGGTTTGCCTTGGATTCGTACTGAGATCATTCTATCATTTTTGAGATTGTAGCCCAAAAGTACTGCTTTTCCCACCCTTTTGTTGACTCTGTGCTACTCCATTTCTTCTAAGGGATTCTTGCCCACAGTAATAGATATGATGGTCACCTGAATTAAATTCACCCGTGCTTGTCCATTTTAGTTCGCTGATTCCCAAGATGTCAATGTTCAATCTTGCCATCTCATGTTGGACCACCTCCAGCTTACCTTGATTCATTGATCTGACATTCCAGGTTCCTAAACAATATTGTTCTTTACAGCATCGGACTTTTCACCACCAGACACATCCACAGCTGAGTGTCCCTTCAGCTTTGGCCCAGCCACTTCACTCTTTCTGGCGCTACTTGGAAATTCCCTCTGCTCTTCCCCAGTAGTATACTGGACACCTTCCGACCTGAGGGGCTCATCTTCTGACGTCATATCTTTTAGCCTTGTGATACGTTCCATGGGGTTTTCTTGGCAAGAATACTGGAGTGGGTTGCCATTTCCTTCTGCAGTGGACCACATTTTGTCAGAACTCTCCATCATGACCTGTCCGTCTTGGGTGGCCCTGCACGGCATAGCTTATGGCTTCACTGAGTTACACAAGCCCCTTCGTCACAACAAGGCAGTGATCCATGAAGGGGACCTCTGTTGTTTACTTCTGTGCGAAGTATTCATGTCTTCCTCTAGAAATCTATTCAAATCATGAAATAAGGACTCAAAGGAAATTACTATTACTCAAAACTGGCTCCAGTTTTCTGGCTCCAGTGGTCCTGGCTCCCCTTTTCATATTTATTTTGGAGCCATGTTCCCAACCTCGGTTGTTTCGGCATCAGACCTGAAGTGTTTGGGGCAGAACATTGACCAGAGCAGGTGGTTGGTCATCCTTTGTCAACTGGAGGACATTACTCCAATGCAGGGATACTGTGGGTGCCCAACTGGGTCTGAAAGTCTGTTGTACTCCTCCTGCCCCACTCGCCCTGCAAACCCAGCTCGGCAAGCCCCTGTGATGTGCTGGACCCAACTGCTTGTTCCCGGGGCCTTCCTGTTCTCCAAGTGAATTGCCATTTTAATGCATGATGTGGCCTCTAGTGTTTTGTATATCTAATGTTGCGCACAATGGTGGCTGGAAAGGGCCATTTCCAAAACATTAGAGGCCTGTCCTGTTGTGGAAATGGCCCTTTACAGCCACAGTTGTGCACAACACTAGATATATGGAAACTACAGCCCCCATCTCACATCAAAATGGTGGCGCCCATGGGGGAGTTGGCAGCTGCAGGGCACTTCTGGACCAGGGATTGTGCAGCCAAGCTTGAGTGGGTGGGCAGCAGGGGCAGCTCCTCAAACGCCAGGCAACCTCTGACTGGGATGAGTCCATCTGCCCCTACTGCAATGTTAGACGGTTTCCCCCTTTTATCTGTAGTGATTTTTGCAATCTGTTCCCCAGCCTCTGCACCAACACAGCTCCTCAGAGGACATTTTGTCATATTAAGTTGATGAGAGATAGTATTTTCCCTATATCTTTGCCCATTCAAAAGATACTGCAGGTGACGGAGCATGACTGAGTTCTTAAATTTGCCAGGTTTTCATTTCTAGTTAGGGAATTTGTGATTTTCTTCCTTGCAGAATATTGAGCATAAGTCTGGGACTGTGGCAGATCAGGCAAAACTTTCCTATCTGCATCATCTCAGCCCTTCATCATCTCACCAGAGTTAGGAAGTTCAGTAGTGCGAGGCCTCCAAGAGAATTCTGGAACTAGAGATCCCAATGGCTAATGCAACACAGCTTAGGTTTCTGACCCATGAGTAGTGAAGGGGTCTCACCTCTGGGGTTTGCCAATGAGTGAAAGCAGTGCCGGACAATTAGAGAGGGATCATTAGCACCCTTTTACCGATTAAGAAGGAATCCAGATAAGGAGGCGCCCATGTTACAATTAGTGGCATAACAGGGCCAGATGGGCCATTAGATAAGTGACAAGATACCTTAGATCATAAATACCACAAGATATGTAATACGAAGACAAGCTCACAGGACAGAATGATATCCAAGAAATCTTCCAAGATCACTTCGAATTCTGTTTCTGTCTTCCAGGGCATTAGCTATCCGGCCCAATTTTGTGTCATCTGCAAATGTGATCAGCATTCCCTGCACCTCCTCCTCCAAGTCATTAATGACAATGTTGAAGAACACTGGGCCCAGGACTGAGTCCTGTGGTACCCCACTCTTTACCTCTCCCCAGTTTGGGAAGATCCCACTGATAAGCACTCTTTGAGTCCGATCCTGTAGCCAACTGTGGATCCACCTGATCATTGCTTCATCTAGCCCACTTTGCTCACCAGGATATCATGGGGCACTTTGTTGAAAGCTTTGCTGAAGTTGAGGTATATGATGTCCACAGCATTCCCACAGTCCACAAGGGAGGTTACTGGATCAAAAAATGAGATCAGATTTGTCTGGCAGGGTTTGTTCTTGTCAAATCCATATTTGCTTTGAGTAATCCCTACATTGTTTTCAAGGTGCTTACAGATGGATTGCTTTATCACCTGCTCCAGAATTTCCCCAGGGATTGATGTCAGACTGACTGGTCTGTAGTTCCCATAATGTTGGATACTTGAAATGTTTGAATTCATGCATGCGGAAGCTCTTGTATTTAGTGCTGTTATGCTGATACTTTGTAGTAAAAAGACAAAAAAAGACAAATCTTGTCTGACAGTGTTTCTTAAGAAATAGAATCTGATATCACCCATCTTGAGAGTGAAGGATTAAGCTTGCTCTAAGATGGTTTTGAGGGGGTTCCGTATATGTGTGGTTCATCAGGTAACACAACATTGCCTTCATACTGGTAACATATCTTGAGAGAATCTCAGAACCAGGGCGTATGCCACAGGACCGGGGGTAGGGGGTGGAGGTGGGATCATAGGGGGAGAAAAAGTAGCATTTTGTAACTTTTCTGTTTCTGGTATTCTGATGGCCAAAGCTTAAACAGAAAATTATCAAAGGTGTAAAGTAAGGTAGAGAATGGCTATTTCCATCCCTGTCTTTGAGGGCTGAACAAGGCTCCACATAATGAACATTGAGTCATGATTGCGATATTTCAATCGTTATTACTCATTCCAGATGCAGCTCGCTGTGCCCCATGCCCAGAAGATCAACACCCAAACAAGAACCAAGACCAGTGTATCTCCAAGAAGATCCACTTCCTTTCCTATCAAGAGACACTGGGGCAAATCTTAGCTTCTCTAGCTCTTTTCCTCTCCTTGATCACGTCTCTAGTACTGGCAACCTTCCTTCAACACCGTAACACACCAATTGTCAAAGCCAACAACCGAGAGCTCACTTATGTCCTCCTCATCTCCCTCCTGCTCTGCTTCCTCTGCTCCTTCCTGTTCATTGGCCAACCCACAAAGCTCACCTGTCTTCTGAGACAAACTGTTTTCAGCATCATCTTCTCTGTTGCGATTTCTTCCATTTTGGCAAAAACTGTCATGGTAGTTCTGGCCTTCATGGCCACCAAGCCAGGAAACATGGCCAGAAAACTCTTGGGGAGACAACTGACAAACTCCATTGTCCTGGCCTGCCCCCTCATCCAAGCCGTGATCTGCACTTTCTGGCTGATGACCTGTCCACCATTCCTAAATGTCAACTTCCATTCCCTGCCTGGTGAGATTGTCGTGGAATGCAGCGAAGGCTCAGTCACCATGTTTTACATGGTCTTGGGTTACATGGGTTGTCTGTCTCTTGTTAGCTTCGTGGTGGCTTTCCTAGCAAGGAAGCTGCCCGACAGCTTCAATGAAGCCAAGTTTATCACCTTCAGCATGCTGGTGTTTTGCAGCGTTTGGGTCTCCTTTGTGCCCACCTACCTGAGTACCAAGGGGAAGTCCATGGTGGCTGTGGAAATCTTCTCCATCTTGGCCTCTGGGGCTGGTCTCCTCAGTTGCATCTTCCTTCCCAAATGTTACATTATTCTCCTGAGGCCCAGTCTCAATTGTAAAGATCACCTAATAAGGAGAGGAACCTGTCATTAGAATACAGTCTTAAAACAAACCTCTGCTAATTCATTTTCCGGTCAATCACTCACAATTCAGCTTTCAAGTTGTTCTTACAGGATTTATTGTGATCCTGATTTGTTTTATTTTAAAATGAAACCTTCTAGTTCACTTCTGTATTGCTGTCTATTTTTATACTGACTGAGAGGAATGGTGTTTTGTTTGTTAGCTTAAAGTTATGGAAGGCTTTAATATTTTTATAGGGTTGGGGTTGGTCTGAATGACCTTTGGGGGTACTTTACAGAGCCCAAAGACTCTGAGTGCAAAGAGATTCAGAGTCCTGCCCAACTGTGTAAGTCTTGGTTCTAAGATTTCCTTAGGTAGAGGAGATGCCTAGAGGCAAGCCCTCTTAATGACATGACAAGAGACAGATGATAGCCCATAACCTTCTGTTAGTGTGTTTCAATGGGAGATGGGATGGGCCAAGAAATTGTTGGTGGGCAGAGGTGTCACGACTCATCCTTTCTTTCCCGTCACTAGACTCTTCTGGAGGATGGTGACTGTTCTCTTTCTCTCTCCCTGAGGAATATCCTGATTGCCTTTGGTGTGAGAATAGAAGCCAGCGAAGCTCATGTGTGTCTTGGACAGTCTGTGCCATAAGTGGATCTGAAAAGGAGGTAGAGGGTTGACTTTGCTCTCTGCAGCAAATCCTGTTGGACTCAGGGGTCACCCTGGACATTGGAAGGGGAACAGGGCCCTGTTGGAGTGTTAATGCTGTGGTTCATCACCTTATGCTCACCCTGTATTTATGCATAAATAAAATGTCAATCACAGAGGTCTCCTTGTATGGAAAATGAACCATGCCTACATGTTGGAACCCCTGAAATGTCTCATTGTTCAGAGTTGGGGGACCTGCACATAAAAACCTGCAGCCCAATTTGTTACATGGATAAACCACTTGCTAGAATGTTTTGTTTTAAGCAAATTGTTAAAAGACCATTTAAGGCATTTGACTGAGTGGAATGTTGTCTTGTTTCTTTGTGTGTTTATTTCATGTTATGGGAACTGCATCCCAATTTGTTAAAGCTGTATATTCAGCACCAAATATTGTAATGAACAAAGAACTGATGGGAATACAGGATTGTCCCCTTATACCATTATTGGTTTCCCTGGGCATCAGACCACCTGCTATTGCATTCCTCCTCTTACCCCACATATACGGTACCAAGATAAATACGATTCAGATGAAAGCCACATTGTCTGCAGATCATGTCCTGACATATCTGACCCAGCCGGACTGCTCTTTATCAACATGGTTTGAGGAGATTTGTAAATACAGCTCCATCTTATATTATCAAATGAACAGATCTGCCACAGGACTTATCTCTACAAAGTGATAGGATCATGGAGAGAACTGAATTCTATCAAATCAGAGTCTTCAAACTGCCACTCAAGAAGGCTTTCAGTACGCAATTGCCAGGCCTCCTCCACAGGGTTTGAGAAGATTTTCAGCCATCGCCATCTTCCACTTGTAACCCTCTTGTGTTTCCCAGCCCTGAGTCTGTCTTGTTTTTGCTTCCCCAAAATCCCATTCTGGAGGAAAGAACCAAGTAGCTGCACGAGGGCTTTGGACTGATGGTGCCAGGAGCCGTCCGTCTGGAGAGCACCCCCTCTCCTGCCAGCGGGTGGAACCACGTCGTCTAACATGTGGGTGGTGGAGCAATGAGGGGCAGGTGGAGAATGGTGTGTCTGTGACAAACCCTCCGCTGATACAGATGCACAGTGCCCATAGAGCATCTGGTCAGTTGGCACCCTGCCAGGCAACCTGAATAGTTTTATCTAGCCTTAGCTCAACCACACTTGGAATACTGTGTACAGTTCTGGTCACCACACCTAAAAATGTTACGGTAGAGCTGGAAAAAGTCCAGCGCCTTCCCCCCCATCCAGGACTCCAGGGGGAGGGACGGAGCACCTCCCCCCCATCAACATAATCCATGAAAGGTAAGTGACTTTCGTACATCCCTACACCTAAAGAAAGATATGGTAGAGCTGGAAAAAGTGCTTAAAAGGGCAACTAACAGGATCAAGGGGCTGGAGCATCGCCCGTGTGAGAGAAGGTTCCAGTAGCTGGGATTGTTTAGCTTGGGAAAAAGAAGGGTAAGGAGAGACATGGTGGAGGTCTACCAAATTATGCATGGTGTGGAGAATATGGATGGTGAGACATTTTTCTCTGTCTCTCAAAATACTAGAACCCGGGGTCATCCCGTGAAGCTGATTGGTGGGAGATTCAGGGTAGATAGATGGAAGGACTTCTTCACACAGCACATAGTTCAGCTGTGGAATTCGCGACCACAGGATGTAGTGATGGCCACCAATTTGGATGGCATTAAAAGGGGTTAGAGAAATTCCTGGAGGGAAGGCTATCAATGGCTATCACTCTGGAGGGTTATATGCTATCTCCAGAACCAGAGGCAGTGAGCCTATGTACACCATTTTCTTGAACATGGGTGGGAGGGTGCTGTTGCACTCCTGTCCTGTTTGTGGGTTCCTGGTCAACAGCTGGATGGCCATTATGTGAACAGAATGCTGGACTAGATGCACCCTTGGTCTGATCCAGTATGGCTCTTATGTTCTTATGTTCTTATCTCTCTTCTTTGTCCTCCAAAATGTGAACAACACTTTAATCCCTTTTCTTGAATAGATTGACTGGTTTCATACACCTTGGGCTTTTGAGATGGAAGTTAAAGTCATTTAAAACTTGGGTCCAGGGAATGACCAGACACTAGGTAATTTCATTATTTGCTGGCGAGACCACTGACATCAGAAATGGAGGCTCTGACATTATCGGACACACCAGCCATCCGTCTCTTCTAAGGGGCTGGCTTTTTACTGAATGGAGATCCCCCATAAAAAAGACCCCCTCAGTGCTTCTAGAGCTTTCCTATATACCATCTCACGGGAAGCCAGATGCTCTCTCGCTGTCCCAGAGCATCCTCTCTGCAATAAACGCAGCACATGCTCTAAGACTCAAGGCTGTAGTCAAATAGGGAATATGACTCCACAAGTTAGACTTATTTTAACTGGGAATTCTGAGTATGTGTATGATTGTTGCCTTCCCTGTTGTTTCTTTCTCCCTTCTTTCTCCCCCCCCCCACTAAATAAACTCCTTTTTATATTTGGACATGTGGCTGTGTTGTTTTAAAAGGGATTTCTCACTGAGCTCTTCCCCACATGGTTACATTTGTCTTTTAAAAGTTTTAGATGGGTTTTGGAATGTTCACTGTTTCTGTGTTTTGGGAAGGAAAGCCCAAAGTACCTTCCCCCCCCGCTCTCTCTCTTTCTCTCTTTCTCTCTTTCTCTCTTTCTCTCTTTCTTTCTTTCTTTCTTTCTTCTTTCCCAGGTCTGGGCTGAAGGAAAGGGACCTTGGCAATCGGGCTCAGAAGCAGATGGACAGACTAGGGTGAGGAAGTGTTCTCTGAATGGCGGCAGCCTGTCAGATATTCTTTTCCTGGGGAACCCACATAAAGTAGAGCTCTACCAGGAGGAAAAGCTATCCCTCCTCCCAGTCTCGTGACAGTATCCAGCACCCAGCTGACCATCAAAATTCCTTCCAGCCCTGGAAACAGCAGCTAGCCAACCCAAGCTCCAAGGGGTGGGTGGGGATGCCACGTCTGCTTTGCAGGAAGGGCCAGGGTGTTGGTGGGCCCTTGCAAAGTCCTCCGCAGTCACTGGTGTTGTAGTAAAGCTTCAGGAGTGTTCTCCTCCTTCCACTAAGAACAGGCACAGCTTTCTATGAAGGAATGTAAAACTGTTCACGTGAGTGTAAAACACACTGGAGGCCAGGAGATGATCAGCCAAAAGTAGCACCCTATGCATCCTAGTTGGTCTTCACTCGCTGGACTACCCTTGCAAGCACTCCACCACCCCTGGATTTCCCTGGGAGGCTGAGTGATGATGCAGGCATCGTGCAGGACATGCCCCCATCTTTGAGTCAGTGGGGCAGCCATGTCCCCACCCAAAGAAATGGAGGAACAGGCTTTGACTGGGAGAGTTGGGTCAGCCATTATGGTAGGGGTGTACAAAACCCTGCTTACCTGGCTCCGCCGGTTTCCGTGGGGGGGAGGCAATCCGTTCCTCCCCCCCCCCCGAATCCTGCCTGGCCAGCTCTGCTCCATGAAGCCATGCAAAGGGACAGAGCAGAGGGACACGCTAGGAGAGATGCCCATATACAGGGCCAGTCTAAATCCCAGAAAGGATCCAGAATCCAAAGTTCCAGTTTGTAGTGGGATAAACTGCCAGGCGTGAAGAGAGCTGACAGCTCTGTGCCTTCATCTGTAACAGGTCATACTGCGCTAATTGCGCCACCAAGAGCTCCCCCGTCTCTCCATTTTAAAATCTAAAATCTTCCTCTTTTGGGCAGAAGGACGTGAGTTGGGCCAGTCCCCTTTTCAAAAAATCCAAGCAAACCAGAGAAGGGGGGCTTCCAGATGAGGCTTTCCTTGGGCTCTCATCCTGCCTCAGTCCCTTAATTTTTACAGGGGGTCCAGACTGAGGCCTCTTCTGTATGTGAATTAGCGTACTTCAATGGCCTTCCGGAATCCCCCTCAGAGTCTCTCTCAGAAAATTATTTTCTCCTCAGACAGGAGACTGGCTCTCCCCTCCGGTCTCCCCTTCACACCGGACTTTTATCAAGTGGTTGAGATGGCTTCTTCACGGACGTTGGTAGACTCTTTACATGATGCTGTGACCCTCCAAGGCATCTCATGCACTAAATGCCCCTTTTTCCATTTTTAAACGGGGTCGCAGATCATGAGATATGAAATTACCCCACTGTGTCCCGCTTGAGTTCCCTCCATGAAAAGGGGAAAAGAGGCAAGAAGAGGAGTGAGATCAATGAAAGATAATGGAAGACTGACACAGGGAGAAGGAGGGGGAAAGGAGAGGTGGTAAAGGAAGCACGTGTAAAGGGGGCCAGTTGTGATCCTGCATTTAAGATGGAAGCAGATAGCCCCATTTTAAATGCAGGATGTTAGGCTGGTGTAGAGATGCCCTCAGAGTCTGTCACTAATGTACTCTATGTATATATGCTTTGCTTGACAAACTCCCTTTATGGTTCTTTACCGGCTATTTCCCCCCCCCCCAACTGAAAGGGAGTTAAAAGGAAAATGGAGCTCCGAAATGCCTACATGCTGTTTCTTGTGGGCCAGTAACTCGAAGAGGCAGCTGAAGTAGGCACAAGAAAATTTTACTAATGCACTTGACAATCTTTTAACCGGGAGGGAAAAGATCAACCCCAAGCCAGCAATATGTCAACTGAACGATCATATATAAACTGTCAAAAGAACCTAGCAGATGAACAGTTCAGCTAACCCTGGAAACTTCCATCCAGCCTGCAAGAGAAACAAACATGCATTTAAGCTTAGACACACAGCTCACATACTATGGTTGCTCCAAGCATCACTGAGCACGACTCTGCCACACCCAGCTCCTCCCTTTCCCCAGTCACCTATCTGGGCTAATGAACTTTGGCACAAGCTCAGACTCCATCTTGGATTTAGCTCCTCAGCTCCACACAGGCCCAAGGCCGGAACTTGACAACTCAAGTCCAATCTCAGAGCCTGTGTGCCCCACAGAGAAGCAGTTAAAACTCCCCCCCTCCACTGTGCAAAGGGAGCTCAGTGCTGTGGGGCTGTGGCTATTTTGCTACTCTGGAATTGTCGAAATGACAGTAATTTCTGATGAACCCCCATGGATTTCCACCCACCCAACCAAGAACAAAGACATCCAGGAGAAAACATGCTTCAGATAAAGATGTTGTGAGCCCTTTCATGTGGGGCAGGGCAGTGTCTGATCACTTGAGGGCTGATCATTTCTGGCTACATTCAAATTCCCCTGCCAGGGCCTGCATATTGACCTCTTCTTCCAGTTCTGCCTGGTCGCTGACCTAGGAGGGAAGGTCTTTCTGTGCCGCTGATGATTGCGCTGCTGCTGCTCTGGATGGTGCCTCAGGCCACCCAGAGGATGCTGAGAACCACTTGCCTTTTGACCAGGCCTAAGGAACTGCAAGCCTATCACAGCCCTGGAGACCTCATTGTCGGGGGGAATTTACCAGTTGGCATGAATTATTATGAAGAGACTCAGGACTTTAGTGGTTTAGCACCACCAGAAATCCGCACTTCTGCTTTGTAAGTGTCCACAAGAGGGATCTGGGACAGATGTTTGCCAGCTTTGCTTTCAGGTTAGAGGCCTCCTTCCAGGCTGATCCGAATTTGGCTTCAACCTGTAATGAAAAGCAGAGACCTGGGGGTTCTTCTCTGGCTGCATGGCAACATAGGAAGCTGCAGTATTCCGACTCAGACCCTTGGTCCATCTAGCCCGGAGTTGTCAGCACTGACTGGCAGCAGCGGCTCTCCAGGGTTTCAGTCAGGAAGCTTTCCTGCCTTTTTTGGAGAAGCTGGGCATTGAACCTGGGACCCTCTGCATGCAAAAGATGCAAAGCTTGTGCTGTGTCACACTGAGCTATGTATGGGCCCATTCTAAGCCGGAGCACAATTCCTCTTTCCTTCTCTGGCTATGGTAGTGACACAGAAGCCCTGGGAACTATAATTTCCAGGGACTGTGGGAGCCAAGCTCTGCTGTTGCATCTACTGCTGCAAGGTGAAATATGTGGAAAAGGTGTGTGTGTGTGTGTGTGTGTGTGTGTGTGTGTGTAAGGCAGAGAAGGGGCACTTGGAAGTTGGGATTTGTGCATTCAATCAATAGGTTGGGAGGACACTTCATACTTTGTTCCAACAACACTGAAGTCGCTGGATTGTGTCCTTCTTGTTACTGAGTTCGGAATAAATAATTTTCAGGGCCTTGAGCCAGAAGCTGGCTTTGCAGTCTCCTCCTCCTCTGAATCGAGCTGAGGGCGGGGGTGACCTGGGGAGGGTTCGCCATCATATCTCCACTTCGTTGCAAAATGGGAGAACAGGTGACCTGCCCCTAGAGGCTGCTTGGTGCAAGAAGGGTAGGCAGAGTGAAACAAAGGTTGGGCTTCATGTGAAGAGTTTCATAATGACCTAGAAATGCCCACCCTTCCACCCCCCACAGATTTCATGTAAGACAGGGGTGGGGAAGGTTGATTTCTGGGTGAGCTGAAGTAGATGAGCAAACATTTCAGACTCGCAGCTGGGTAATTATAGCAGAAACAAATGTCTCCTTCGCACCTGATTTTAAATTATTGTGCATATTCACTCACCTCCCAACATAACTCCCATAATTGCAGGATGATAATAAAACACTACCAGCAAGTCCTGGCCTTGGCGTTCGCCATGAAGGAGATCAACAAGGACAGAATTCTCCTCCCCAACCACACCCTTGGCTTTCGCAACTATGACCACAGCAACATCGCAAGATGGATCCACTTGAACAGTCTGTCTCTGCTCTCCACATGGGGGCAAATGTCTCCTAATTATAAATGTGACAGGCAAGATAAGCTGCTCTCCGTTATTGGGGGTCTCGATTCCAAATCCTCAAGGGAGATTGCTTCCTTAATGGGCACCTTCAAGATCCCACAGGTGAGGGGATTCATTTGGGGAGAGATGTGGGGGATCTGCAGACCTCAGGAACTCTGAGATGGAGAGGCCAATCTCTGAAACCATTTTCCCCCATGCAGCGGGTGTGTTGCCTTGCTTTTGGATGGGAGGAGTAGGAGGCCTACTGACTTTGGCTAACCTGCCCCAAGATAGCCTTGGTCATATCCAGGAATCTTAGGGGGCTATTGTTTGACTTTTCCCAATTACTGTTACTTAAGAAAAAGCTTAGGATTGGGAGTAGAAAATGGAGTCTTGCAATACCTTAAAGGTTCACAAACAGACCTCCTCCTAAAGGAGAAATAAATGAGGACAAGGAGATTGCAGAGAAGCTGCATGAATTCTTTTCATCTGTCTTCACTGCAGAAGATATAGGACAGATACCTGTGCCTGAACTGATGTTTTCAAGAATGGAGTCTGAGGAATTGAGACAAATAGTGGTGACCAGAGATGAAGTTCTCAACCTTATTGATAAATTGAAAGCAAATAAATTCACTGGGCCCAGATGGTATCCATGCTAGAGTTCTCAAAGAATTGAAATATGAAATGGCTCATTTTCTAGCCAACGTATGCAACATGTCCCTAAGATCAGCCTTTGTACCAGAGGACTGGACGATGGCCAATGTAACACCAATTTTTAAAACGGGATCCAGGGGCAATCCAGGAAATCTCAGGCCAGTTAGCTTAAGGCTTATTCTGGGTAAATTGGTTGAAAGCATTATGAAAGATAAAATTACTAAGCCTCTAGTAGGACAAGCCCTGCTGGAAAAGAATCAGCACTGCTTCTGCAAAGGTAAGTCCTGTCTCAGTAACAATTTAGTGTTCTTTGAGAGTTTCAATAGACGTGTAGACAAGAGTGACCATTAGACATTGTCTGCATGTACTTCCCAAAAGGTTTTGACAAAGTCCCTCATCAAAGACTCCTGAGGAAACTTAGTGGTCATGGAAGAAGAAGACAGCTCTTCTTATGGATCAGTACCTTGTTTAATAACAGGAAGCCGAGATAAGGAATAAATGGTAAATTCTGCCAATGGAGGGATGTAAATAGTGGGGTCCCACAAGATTCTGTACTGGGACCAATGCTCTTCGACATGTTGATAAATGATCTGGAATGAGTAGTGTGCAGTGAAGTGTCCATCCTTGCCAATGACAGAAAATTGTTTCTGGTGGTTAAAACAAAGAGGGATTGTGAGGAGCTCCAGAAGGATCTCTCCAAACTGGGCGAGTGGGCATCCAAATGGCAAATGAGGTTCAATGTAGGCAAATGCAAAGTGATGCACACTGGGACAAAAAATCTTAACTTCAAGTATAACCTGATGGGATCTGAGCTAGTGGTGACTGAACATGGAAATGGTTTTGGGGTTGTGGTGGACAGCTTGATGAAAGTGTCAGCCCGGTGTGTGGCCACTGTAAAAAAGGCAAACCCCATGTTTGGCATATTTGGACAAGGAATTGAGAATAAAACTGCCAATAAAGGATATTGTAGAGCTGGGGAAAGTGCAGAAAAGGGCAACTAAGATGATCAAGGGGCTGGAGCATCTCCCCCTGTCCCCCATGAGGGAAGGTTACAACTGCTGGGATTTTTTAGTTTGGAAAATGGGGAGTAAGGGGAGACTTGATAGAGGTGTACAAAATTATGCATGGTGTGGAGAATGTGCATAGGGAGCTGTTTTTCTGCCTCTCTCAAAATATTAGAACCTGGGGTCATCCCATGAAGCTGATTGCTTGGAGACTCAGGACAGAGAAAAGGAAGACCTTTTCGCAGAGTGCATAGTGAAACTATGGAATTCGCTACCACAACATGTAGTGATGGCCACCAACTTGGATGGCTTTAAAAGGGGGTTAGATGAATTCCTGGAGGAAAAGGCTCTCAATGGCTCATAGTCCTGATGGCTATGTGCTACGTCCAGAACCAGAGGCAGTAAGCCTAAGTAGACCTGTTGCTGGGAAACATGGGTGGGACGGTGCTGTTGCACTTCTGTCCTCCTGGAGGCTTCCCGGTTGACAGCTAGTTGGCCACTGTGGGAAAAGAATGGTGGGCTTGATGGACCCTTGGTGTGATGCAGCATGGCTCTTCTTCTGTACGTGTGTTCTTGAACAAGGTGACACAAGACTCCTTCTTGATTTTTAGGGATGGACGAATGTCACTTACCTGGTCCCGCAGCTTGCTTCGTGGTGGTGGGAAGGCACTCCGTCCCTCCCCCTGAAATTCTAGGCGGGGGGGTGGCGCCCTGTCCGTCCCTGCCAAAATTCTGGCCAGGGGGGAGGCGCCCCATCCCTCCCTGCTGAAATTCTGGCTGGTGGGGAGCGTCCCGCCTCTCCAGCTGCGAAAGTACTCTCCTGCTGGGACGCAAATGGCGGCGGCCATAGCTGCCGCCGTTTGAGTCCCTGACCTGCAGTCAGCTGTGATAGGCTACGTAAATCCTTATGTAGCCTTTTCACGGCTGACTTTGGGGAAAAAAAAAAGTTCGTATGCAAATGGTGTGGCCCATTGGCGCCGCCATTTGCATTCCTTATTTTGGCCCGGGTAGTCTACGTAAATATTTACATAGACTACGGCGAAAATAAGGGCAACGCAAATAGCATTGCCCTTATTTTCGCTGTATTCTACATAAATATTTACGTAGACTACCCGGGCCGAAATAAGGAAGGCAAATGGCGGTGCCAATGGGCGCCACCATTTGCATACGCGCTTTTTTTTTTCTTTTCAAAGCCAGCCGTGATAGGCTTAGGGATGGTGGAGAATTTCTCCCGGAATCTTCGGGGGACCGAGCTCCAACGCATTTGGCCCCCTGAAATTGGCGGTGAAATTCTCCGCCCCCCCGCCCCCCTGCCCCCCCGGGATGGGACTTACTGTAGCCAAATCTCCCTCCTGGCGGCGGGTCCTGGCGGCGGTTTGGCGGGCTTTCGGTGGGGGCGGGGGCAGCAGCCGGTCTTTCGACCGGCTGCCGCCGCTGCCATTACAGCTGAAGTAAAAAACAAACAAACCCCGTGATAGGCTACGTAACGATTAACATAGCCTATCACGGCTAGATCTCCAAAGTCAGCTGTGATAGGCTACGTTAATCGTTACATAGCCTATCACGGGTGACTTTGAAAAAAAAAAAAAGCACGTACGCAAATGGTGGCCCCCATGGGGAGCTGCCATTTGCGTTCTTTATTTGGTCCCTGTAGTCTGCGTAAAGATTTACGTAGACTATGGCGAAAATAAGGGCAACGCAAATAGCGTTGCCCTTATTTTTGCCGTAGTCTACGTAAATCTTTACGTAGACTACAGGGACCAAATAAGGAACGCAAATGGCGGCCCCCTATGGGGGCCGCCATTTGCATAAGCACTTTTCTTTTTTCAAAGTCACCCGTGATAGACTACGTAACAATTAACGTAGCCTATCACGGCTGACTTTGCACATCTTTCCTTGATAGGCTGTGTAAATCGTTACGTAGCCTATCACGTTTTTTTTTTTTTTTTTACTTTCGTAGTTCACGGCCGGGGAGATGGGGTGCTTCCCTCCCGGCCTGAACTTCAGGGGGAGAACCGAAGCACCTCCCCCCCACCACAAAGCAAGCTGCGAGACCAGGTAAGTGACATTCGTACATCCGTAGATAGGCTATGTAAAGATTTACGTAGCCTATCACGGTGTTTTTTGAAAATCTAGCTGTGATAGGCTAGGTAAATCTTTACGTAGCCTATCACGTTTGTTGTTGTTGTTTTTGTTTTACTTGGAAATGGAGGCGGCGGCGGCAGCCGGTCGGAAGACCGGCCGCTGCCGCCACCGCCGCCGAACCGCTGCCAAACCGCTGCCAGGAGCTGCCGCTGCCATGGACATTCGCCGAAGGTAAGTCCCCTCTCGGGGGGGTGGCGGGGGGTGGCGGACCATTTCTCCACCAATTTTGGGGGGCCTATGCATTGGCATTCGGCCTCCTGGAGATTCATGGAGAAATTCTCCAACATCCCTATTGATTTTGCTGCAGTAGGTTAATACATTTAATTAATTCCTCCAGTGATTGTGGGAACCTGAACCCACCATCATATTAAATTTGTCAGTGCTTTATGTATTGGGACACATTTCCATATGAAAGAGCTTCTGTTTCAGCCACACATCCTGGGATGAAAATGGAAAGTGTTTCGAGTAGAGGAACTTACGGGGTTTCTGATTAAGACCCACTACCATTATGTCACATTTTCCATTTCGTGTGTCCTAATGGATTTTGACACACAGTGGAACTGTTTGACCAAACTATCCTATTTGGGGAGGGACCCTAAATCCCCACCACACTTACAAAGTGTCCTATTGCTTCAGTATAGCGACATGGGCCTCTTCAGGACAATGACTAGAAACTGTTCCAAGGTTACCTCCATGGCAGCCTTGACTTTTGGGTTGATATCCACAGTGGAGGGGGGGACCTTAAAGAGAGCCTCATTTCATATTAGATGTCCATGTTTCAAATGGATGACTTTCTTCTTGATAGCACTTCATGCATCTGAAGCTGGCTGTAGCAGTCCATGGAAGATTATGCCATTAAAAATGTGTCAGTCTTGAAAGGAGCACAAAATTCACTGCAGTAGACTCACAAGAAAATCCTTCTTTCAGCTTGGTTATGGTTTGGCTGACCCTGTTCAGGGAGAAAAAACAGTATTTCCTTCCTTCTACCGGATTGATACTAACGAACTTGCTCAATATGTGGGCCTTGTCCGGCTGCTCCTGCATTTCCATTGGAACTGGATCGGGCTGGTTGCCTTGACTCAGGAGACAGGTGAAAATTTCATCCAGACACTGACACCAATGCTCAAGCAGAAGGACATCTGTGTGGCCTTCACTGCCATGTTCGACCCAACAAGCCCTCTCCTTGTACAACAAGCATATCTTGGATCTATTCCTAGTGCTTGGTTTGAACCCCAAGTGATTATTGTCTTTGGTGACACCAACGTTGTACTCATATTAAGAATGTTCTTGGCTATTCATGAAGAAAAGACCAAGATCCCATTTAGGAAGGTTTGGATCCTGACAGCCCATTGGGAAACTTCTGCGGTAGGACAAAATTTATACAAGGCCAAAGACTTCAATGGTGCTTTGCACTTCAGAGTCCACAGCAGGAATGTGCCAGAATTCAGACATTTTCTCTGGGCCTTAAATCCACACCAACCACAAGGAGATGTATTTCTCCAACAATGGTGGGGACTCACATTTAACTGTGACTTTCTGAAATCAGGAGAAATCTCTCCGTGGGGATGGAGGAACTGCACTGGTGAGGAGAAGGTACGGGACCTGCAGAGCCATATCCTTGCAACGACCATGTCCAGTTACAGCTACAGTATCTACAATGCTGTCTATTCCATTGCGCACACATTACATGCTGTGTCCTCATCTGGATCCAAACATGCATTGACAGGGGGAGGCAAGAGGGTGCTGAATCTTCAGCCATGGCAGGTAACGTCCTCGTTGAGAGTTGACAATCTTATAATAGGTTCCTTGGTGGTTTCCTGGTGGTCTGATCCTGGAAGCAAAGGTTGAGCCTAGGAGAAGGGCTGTTGGTCCAATGTAAAGTTCCCAGTACAGACATTCCCCATAGATGTTATTTCATGGCCATCATTTCCCTTAAAGAGCACTAGGAAGTGAATAAAAAGCAGTGGAGACCAATGGTGATTCTGTGATAATCATATATTTAAACTGTGGCTACTGAGGAGGACGAATCAAGCAAGCTGTCACCCCAAATACATAGTATTCTTCTCCCCACCCCTCATCTCCAGGAGCAAAAAACAGGCAGCTTCTCCGCCCCCCCCGTCCCATGTTCATTCTTGCCAGGCAGCATGAGGACACCTCAGGTGTTGTTTGCCTTGATGGCACCACCCTACTACTTCTGGTACACACACAAAGATAGGAACATGGCTTGTAGCAAGTAGACACCAAAGAAAAATGGGCAAACCACTGGGCAAGCATATTTGAGCAATTGCCCAAATGAAGCCATCTGAATGCACCTTCAGTGTTCATCAAAAACAATGGAGTAAAGAAAAGAAGAAGTCTCTATCTTGATGGCAGTCACAGAATGTCAGAAGACACCAGAACTCACTCACAATTACCCTGTTTATAATTCTCTCTTCCATTTCAGATTCTTGCCTCTTTGAGGAATGTCCGGTTTAACAACAGTGCTGGAGATGAAGTCTCTTTCTTTAAAAAGGGAGAGAGATACGATATTGTGAATGTGATTTTCTTCCCCAATGAATCTTCAGCTCACACCAAAGTTGGACAGGTGGATCCGGAAGCTCCACCTGACCAGGACTTCACCATTCACGCTGATGCAATCGTGTGGGCTACAGAGGTGGGTTTGAAGTGAATGTCATGGGGGCCATAAAGGATGCTGCAGTTCTATGGCTTGAGAATGGAAGTTGTCTTTCTAGATGAGACCAAAGGCCTATTGAGTGCAGGAAGGTGTCCTTGTCGAGTGAGAAAGAACCATCTTTGCATGCAAATTCCTAATTTGAGTCCTTGGCATCTCCAGGTATGGCTGCAAAAAGGCCCCAGTCTTAAAGCTTGGAGAGCGACTTCCACTCAGTGCAGAAAATAGTGGGTGAGGTATAGGGATGTACAAATCCCTTACATTGCTGTCTGTGGAGGGTCTGCTGGGGGGGAAGCCTCCCCCGCCAGAATCCTCGCTGGCTGGCTCCACTCCGCATTGACACCGGGAAGCCGCTGGCCAGCTCCAAAGCCACAGCAGGGACTTTGGATCTGGTACGCAAATATGTCGTTTGAGTCCCTGTTTTTTCACACCATAGGCTACGTAAGATGTACATAGCCTATCACGTCAAATAGCAGGGATGCAAGTGGTGTAGCGGACCCCTCACTGGGGTCTGTGGAGGATTTCTCCAGCATCCCTAGAGAGGCAGAGAAAGGGTCTGATGCAGTAGGAGGCAGCTTCATGTTTTTGCATCTGTATGAGCATGTATATCTCCATCAGCTTCCATTACGATGATTCTAAGTAACCTGCAGAAATCCAGAAAAGATTCAGACTTTCTAAACTGGTGATCCTATCCACTGTGTATTGGGAAACTCTGTTAAGTAACTCTGTCCTATTTTGGTGCAACATCTGTTGCGTGTAAAACCTCAACTATTTCTGTCCCCCCCTTTTAGGTGCCTCCCTCTGCGAGGTGTGTGGAACGGTGCTCTCCAGGGCACCAGAGAAAAGTTCCAGAGGGGAAGCCGGTTTGCTGCTACAGATGTGATTGTTGCCCAGAAGGGACAATTTCTAACCGGACAGGTAGCTCAAGCATTGAGAGCCTTGTTCAATTGCATGGGAAGATCATGCCCATGGAGAAGACACAGCCATTTACCCTATGAACAGTTTCTCCATAAAAACCATTGGGGATTGCATAACTCAGTGGTTTATTGTTTTGCAAACTATTCACAATTTCCTGAAGAAACCTTCTGTTTAAATAATAAAGAATAATAATATCCTTAAATACTTGCCTTGGCTCACCTTTCCATGCATAGTGTTTTCAACACCATGTTTCCAATCTCAGTTGTTTGGGCATTAAACATGAAGCTGAGCGGTGATTAGTTGTTGTAGCAATGGGAGCATGATACTCCAATGTCAAGGAAATTGCTGTTTAATCTATATGGATTTCTGTCAGCTATTTCCAAGTCTCTGCACCAACACATCTCCTCTGAAGAAAGTGCGTCATCTGAGGCAAATGCCATTTTTATTTATTTATGTATTTGCCCGTTCGGAAGGCACTGCACGTGACAGGCTGTGGTGATGTTCTTACCCTTAACAGTTTTCAATTTCTAGTTACACACTTCAGGTTTTTCTTCTTGCAGAATATGGAACATGGGTCTGCTAGCGTCGGCTATCCTACACAGGTGAAAAGGAGTGTTTTGTACCCTTCCTGACTCTGCTCTTATGCAATATGTTGTTGAAATGTAAAGAGAAAATATGAAAAATGAGGCTGCAGGCTTATATGGACAGTAAGCTAGGGAACAGACATTTCCGTCTCCTTCTTTGTGGCCTGTACTGTCTGTACAAAAAGAACATGTATGCCATGTTTGAGATATGTTTGCTCATTCCAGATGCAGATCACTGTGTCCCATGCCCAGAAGATCAACATCCAAACAGCAACCAAGACCACTGTTTCCCCAAGAAGACCCACTTCCTTTCCTATCAAGAGACACTGGGGATCATTTTAGCTTCTCTGGCTGTTTTCCTCTCTCTCATTACATCTGTAGTGTTGGCCACCTTCATTCTACACTGTGACACGCCCATCGTCAAAGCCAACAACCGACACCTCACCTATGTCCTCCTTCTTTCTCTCCTGCTCTGTTTCTTCAGCTGCTTTCTGTTCATCGGTCGCCCCACGAAGGTCACATGTCTTCTACGCCAAACTGCTTTTGGCATCATTTTCTCCGTTGCCATTTCTTCTGTGCTTGCAAAAACTGTCACAGTGGTTCTGGCCTTCATGGCCACCAAGCCAGGAAACATGGCCAGAAAACTCTTGGGGAGACAACTACCAAACTCCGTTGTCCTGGCCTGTCCCCTCTTCCAAGCTATTCTCTGTGCTTTCTGGCTGGTGACCTCTCCCCCATTCCCAGTCTTGGACTTCCATTCCCTGGCTGGAGAAATCATCGTCGAATGTAATGAAGGCTCAGTCAATATGTTTTACACTGTCCTGGGTTACATGGGTTTTCTGGCTGTCGTCAGCTTCATGGTGGCTTTCCTAGCAAGAAAACTGCCTGACACCTTCAACGAAGCCAAGTTTATCACCTTCAGCATGCTGGTGTTTTGCAGTGTTTGGGTCTCCTTTGTGCCCACCTACCTGAGCACTAAGGGGAAGTCCATGGTGGCTGTGGAGGTCTTCTCCATCTTGTCCTCTGGGGCTGGTCTTCTGGCTTGCATCTTCCTCCCCAAATGCTACATTATAGTCCTGAGGCCCAGTCTCAACTGTAAAGATCATCTAATCAGGAGAAGGACTTAGGGTGTCTATCACTTTGAAACATGCCCTGCTACTCTAGTTTCCTGTCAAGTACACGTGTAAGAAGGCCAATAACATTGTTAAATGTGTGGAGTTACTCCTTAAGCTACAGGATACTTTCCACACTGGGCTTTTGCTCTTTCCCACTCAACTGGAAGTGGACTTAAAGGTTGTCTGTATGGCATTATATTGCTCCTAGATATCTTTCAACCATATAATTTTTTTAAAAATCATGCCATCACACTATCACGAATTAGTGTAACATATCATGCATTATAGGTACAACAGAGAGTTGTAATATGGTTCAGGATTAGGCTCACTTCAGAGATACTCTAAATTGTACTGATCTCACTTCCCCTATAATGAGAACATTCTTCTCTCCTCCATACCATTCTCTGTTCTGCTCCCTGGATTGGTCTTGGAGAGGATCGGTTTCATTTCATTTTATTGGCCACTGTTGAGGCATTTGAAACTTGAGTTCCTTCAAAGAGGAAACATGGTAGGATATAAATATAATACCAAATGAAAATGAATAAAATAAATTGTGTTCATGTTTCAGTACTTCTCTAAACCTTTTTCCTTCCAGAATGCTCATTCTTCTCCCTTGTTTCTCAGGAGCCCCATTGTGGCTTGGTTGGTGTTGGCACTTGCCCCCTGAGCTCACTTTTAGAGGGAGTGATACTAGCAGCAAGAACACATCATGGCCAATCATGAAGAATGTCAGCGACACACATATTTGCCGAGCTGGAATGTAAAATGTATGAATCTGCTGTTGTGGAAAAATGGAAAGTTAGGGTGAGAGAGGAGATAACAGTGTAACAGATTCATTCAAAATCAGGGCCCTTTTATTGAACTTTGGAAAAATAACAATGCACCTCTTTGTAAGGATGGATGAAAGTCCCTTACCTGGTCCCACAGCTGTTTTCGGTGCGGGGGGGAGGCACTCTGTTTCTCCCCCCGAAATTCTTGGAAGGTGGGGAGGCGCCCCACCCCTCCTGGCTGAAATTCAGGCCGGGGGGGAGGCGCCCCATCCCTCCCCACCAAAATTCTGGCCGGGGGGGAGCGCCCCGTCTTCCCGGCCACGAAATAAAAAAGTTATGGGGGAAAGAAAAAAACATGATAGGCTACGTAACGATTTACGTAGCCTATCACAGCTAGATTTTCAAAGTCAGCCATGATAGGCTATGTAAATCTTTTTGTAGCCTATCACAGCTGACTTTGAAGAAAAAAAAGCACGTACGCAAATGGCGGCGCCCATGGGCGCCGCCATTTGCATTCCTTATTTAGGCACGGGTAGTCTACGTAAAGATTTATGTACACTACGGCGAAAATAAGGGCAACGCAAACAGCCTATCATTACGTAGCCTATCACTTTTTAAAAAAAACTTTACTGGGAAATGGCGGTGGCGGCAGCCAGTCGGAAGACCGGCCGCCACCGCTGCACCGCTGCCACACCGCTGCCGGGACCCGCCGCCGAGAGTGACAATCGACAGAGGTAAGTCCCATCCCGGGGGAGGGCAGGGGGGTGTCGGAGAATTTCCCCACCAATTTCGGGGGGCCGAATGCGTTGGCATTCGGCCTCCCCGAGATTTGTGGAGAAATTCTCTGACATCCCTACCTCTTTGTTATAGCAGGCCCGGTTGTGGCTCCTGTTAGATAAGATGTCAGGGACAAAACGGGGTCCCATAATGTGGAATGGAAATCAGGCAGCTGGGTTGTTGTAAGCTTTATAAAATCGAAAAGATTTCACCATCCTTCCTGAAATGTGCAGGTGCCAGAAAGACATGTTTGTTTTACGTCACTGGGAAATTTCAGGGAGATAGGTGAAATATTGCGGGAGAAAGGGCAGTTACCAGAAAAAAGAAGAAAAAACTAAGTCATGCAAGAGTGTTCCTCAAAGCCTCTGTTGGCTCCCTTTGGTGCCCATCATTTGTGAACAAAAGTATAGGCTCCTTATTTTAGAGACTGATGTTTTCCTATTCCTTTCCACTGTCATTGATGGAATTGATTTTTAAAATGCCATGTCCTTATTTTAAAAATATTTTTTATTTGCATAATGCAAGTCTGTGCGTGTCTCATCGTGTGGACTGCGGAATGTGCAGGTGTGGTAGGCAGGGGAATCACTGCCATGTGGAGGAGAAGCCAAAGCAGCAACAGAAGTTTAGTGGTGCATTTCTGGGACCTCTGTGTGTGTGTGAACGTGGTCAAGTAGCACAGTTGTTAAGAGGAAAAGGGTTACAACAGAAATTACAAAGCACTCTCCAGAGGTCGTATTTTTGCCAGAGATGCATCTAACTAAGAAATATAAGGCAGTATTAAAACACCCACATTTTGGACACCAATTTACTGCCTCAGGCTCTAGCTGCCAAATTGGAGCTGAAGGTAACCCAGCAGTCTCTGGTCAGTGACAGTGGTGGAGGAGGGGTTCATTGTGTGAGAGAGAGCTGGTTAGAGTTGGTTACAAAAGAAGATGGCTCATGAGTAGCAGCGTTCATTTTAGGTGCTGCCATTTGTTTTAATTCTTCAAGTAATTTCGCCATTTTTGTCACCTCACTTGACATCTCACTCAACAGTTTCAACACCTCGCTAGACTCTCAAATTATGGAGTTTGTATTGGAAAAGTTACACTTGGGGTTTACTTAGAGGTCCTCCACCACGCTTACAGGTTGGATCCAGCACTGTGCTTGGATGATCCCTCAACCATTTTGAAAAGAAAAGTGCTCTTGTGTTTCCTCACAACAGCACTGAGAAGAGAAGAGAACCTCATGTGAATGAATGGATGACGTTACTGATTAAGTCTTCTGACATTGTCATAGTATCAACACATCACTGCATGCGATTTTTATTTTTGGAAAGAGAGACTGATACCCCCCTGCAGAGAATGTGACTGACTAAGCCCAACTCAGTTTTTACTTGTTATTGATATTGATAATTGTCTTAACATTTTAGAAACATTGTTTTCCATCTAGTTGTATCATTTTACAATTCTAGCTTGACAGATAATTTGTCTTATTTTTAAATGAGAAAATCTAAATGAATCAGTTGTCCTGGAGATCATGATCTCTTGCCCACCTCCAAACAGAGTAAGATTGTGAGTTCTTTTTCACCACTGGAGAATCAGCTTCCAACATTAGTTGTTCATCAAGATCTGCCTTCTGCTAGGCACTCTCCACGTCTCTAAGCCATTCAGTTGACATTCAAGACCAGGAGACCTTTCGGTCCTCCAAGAAGCTAGTTAATTTGAAGCTGTCAACTGGTTATGCTCCAAAAAAACCCTCAGCACTCTGCTTGGTTGCTACCAAAGCCAAGCCCTGAAGACTGGCAGGCCTTTAGATATTTAAATTTAAATGAATTTTGTTCTCCTGAAACAAATGCTATCCACTGACATAGCACAGCATTAATGAAGGCTGAAGTGGATTTAGTCGCTCAGGATTGGGTAGTGAACCCCTTGTCAGTAGGTCCTAACACTAGGCAGCTACCGGCAGCAATTAACATACTGCCCCCCAAAGAGAATCTATATTTAAAATGGAAGATCCATTGTATGGGTTCAAATGGGGCACTTGCTCCCTCTACTGATAGATTAGAGTTGATGTCTCCAATATAAGGCTGTGCTGTAAATCTGTGTTTTTTTATTGGATGGCGATGCATTGTGAATTGGCAAATTAATCCTTTTTTGAGGAGCTTTCTCTCAGGGATTGTGAAGGATTGCTGGTTTCACCCCAACAACCCAGCAAGGTAGACCAGGACATACACAGCCACCAGATTCCCTAAATTAACCCAGGAGCTCCCTTCACGGCCAATAGGCACTGTAGTCAGCACTGAAGTTATTCAGGACACACCACACCAACTGGAAGTTGGGTAAAAATGTTTTTGCGGGAAGGAACAAAGAGGAAGGAAGAGGGAGAGGTGGTTGGTTGTGCAAGAAATTACAAGCAAGGTACAAAACTCTAAGCAAAACCAGAAACACCAAACACCAAGGCACACATCTCAAGAGCAAAACAGTAAAGCTAGCTGGGCTATCCTACACATATGAAAGTATGAGCCTCCCAGGATCGCCATTGACCAGCAGCTAGGGATGTCAGAGAATTCTGCCACAGATCTTGGTGAGCCTGAATGCCAGTGCATTCGGCCATGGTGGAACGAAGCCCCTGCCCCCCCAACCCACGAAAGGTGTGCGGGACGGAGCTCCCACCCCACGAAAGGTGTGCGAAATGGAGCACTTACCTGCTGCCGACCGCGCTGACTTGCGAATGGCGGCCACCCTGCAGCTGCCATTCACTTCTTCATCAAAGCCATGATTGGCTATGTAAATACTTATGTAGCCTATCACCGCAGGGGGAAAAAACCTCCAGAGTACGCAAATGGTGTTAGCCGCCGCCATTTGCGTATGCTGGGTTTCCCTCCCCCCCTGCCGTGATAGGCTATGTAAATACTTAAGTAGCCTATCACGGCCTCCGCAGGCATGCAAATGGTGTCCCTTCATTAGCCGTGATAGGCTACGTAAGTATTTATGTAGCCTATCACGGCTGAAGAGGAGGAAACGAATGGCGGCTGCAGGACAGCCGCCATTCGCAAGCAGCACGGACGGGAGCAGGTAAGTGCTCCGTTTCACGCGCCATTCGTGGGGTGGGGGCGGTAGGGACTTCATCCTGCGCGCCTTTTGTGGGGTGGGGGGGGTGAGGGCTTTGTTCCATGACAGATTTCGGGGGGCTGAATGCACTGGCATTCGGCCTCACCGAGATCCGTCGCAGAATTCTCTGACATCCCTAGGTGTGGACGAGTGGGCACGTCTGCCATGAGGCAACACACGGAGGTGCATCATGCACTTCTTGTGCCCAAAGATAGCAATGGGAAGTCCCTGCCACAACCATCCAAAAAGAACATTACCGCCTTCTTTGCCTCATCTCCCAAAGACCTCACAAAGTGGTCCGGGTGAGAAGGGCACTGAAGGCAACTTAGCTAAGAGGCAGGCGTCAAGTGAGAAATGCCTCACACTGACACAGAAATTCCCCACTGACAGTGTCCAGGCACGAAGGTTGAATGACAACCCGACAGAGCTCATTGCTCAATGTTTGCTTCCCTTCTCCCTGGTGGAAGACGAGGTCTTCCTGTGCTTCATGAAGAGGTTGTGCCCTCGGTGGGATGTCCCCTCTCGTCACTACATTAGTGGTGTTGCTATTTCAGCCCTGGCTTCTGAAATCAGAGGGGCGCTCCAACAGGATTTGAAATGTGCAGTTGGAGGAAGTGTACATTTAACGAGTGACACATGGACAAGTAATCAAACAAAGTCTCTTCTGTGTGTCACCGCGCAATGGGTATCCGTCAGTGCGAGCAGCTGACTGACTTGGAGAACAGAGACATTGGCCCTCACAATGCTCTCAGGGACACACACAGCAGAAATCATCAGGAGTAGCATCAGTGCTATTGTTCAGTCCTGGTTGGCCCCCTTAAATCTAACAGTGGGTTGTGTAGCAACAGCCAATGCCTCCAACTACCTAAAAGCAGCCTGCATCGCACAGCTAAACCACATTCAGTGCGTTGCGCACTGTTTGAACATTGTGGTGCATTCCGGATTAAGCAACGCATCTCCTAAAATAGGCAAACTACTTCAGGTGGCCCAATCCATTTGCACCCACTTCAGGCAGTCCTGCTCAGCAATGGAGGCAATCGGTGGCATCCAATGTAGCCGTGGCCTTCCAGAACTAGGGATGGGGGAGAATTTCTCCCTGAAACTTCGGGGGGCCGAGTGCCAATGCATTCGGTCCTCCGAAGGTTGTTCTGGGAGAAATTCTCTGCCCCCACCGCCGCCCCCACACGGGATGGGACTTACCTTTCATGAATGTCGCTCCCGGCGGTGGGTCCCGGCAGCGGTTCAGCGGGTCTTCGTCAGGGGCGGGGGCGGCAGCCGGTCTTTTGACCGGCTGCCGCCGCCGTCATTACAAGAAAAGTAAAAAAAACAACACGCCCCTGTGATAGGCTACGTAACGATTAACGTAGCCTATCACGGCTAGATTTGCAAAGTCAGCTGTGATAGGCTACGTTAATCGTCACATAGCTTATCACGGGTGACTTTGAAAAAAAAAAAGCGCGTACGCTAATTGCGGCCCCCATAGGGAGCCGCCATTCGCGTTCCTTATTTGGTCCCTGTAGTCTACGTAAAGATTTACGTAGACTATGGCGAAAATAAGGGCAACGCAAATAGCAATGTGCTGTTCCAGAATGTGCTAGGGAAGTCAGAGAATTTCGCCATGAATCTTGGGAAGGCCGAATGCCAGCTCATTCGTAGGGGTGGACGAAAGTCACTTACCTTTTCTCGCAACTTGTTCGCGGTGGGGGGGAGCGCTTCGCTGCTCCCCCTGTGAAGTTCAGGCCGGGGGGGGAGGCTTCCCGCCTCGCCCGGCCGAAATTCAAGCCAGGGGGGAGGCTTCCCGCCTCGCCCGGCCGCGAACACGAAAGTAAAAAAAAAACAAAAAAAAACGTCCCCTGATAGGCTATGTGACGATTCATGTAGCCTATCATGGCTAGATCTGGAAAGTCAGCCATGATAGGCTACGTGAATCGTCACGTAGCCTATCACGGGTGACTTAAAAAAAAAAAAACGCGTACGCGAATGGCGACCCCCATGGGGAGCCGCAATTCGCGTTCCTTATTTGGTCCCTGTAGTCTACGTAAAGATTTATGTAGACTATAGCGAAAATAAGGGCAACGCAAATAGCAATGTGCTGTTCCAGAATGTGCTAGGGAAGTCAGAGAATTTCGCCATGAATCTTGGGAAGACCGAATGCCAGCTCATTCGTAGGGGTGGACGAAAGTCACTTACCTTTTCTCGCAGCTTGTTCGCGGTGGGGGGGAGCGCTTCGCTGCTCCCCCCGCGAAGTTCAGGCCGGGAGGGGAGGCTTCCCGCCTCGCTCAGCTGCGAACACGAAAGTTAAAAAAAAAAAAAGCCCCCTGATAGGCTATGTGATGATTCACGTAGCCTATCATGGCTAGATGTGGAAAGTCAGCCGTGATAGGCTACGTGAATCGTCACGTAGCCTATCACGGGTGACTTTAAAAAAAAAAAAAGCGCGTACGCGAATGGCGGCCCCCATAGGGCTTTGCCCTTATTTTCGCCGTAGTCTACGTTAAGCGTTGCCCTTATTTTCGCCGTAGTCTACGTAAAAATTTACGTAGACTACAGCGACCAAATAAGGAATGGGAATGGCGGCTCCCTATGGGGGCCGCCATTATCCGTACACACTTTTTTTTTTTTTAAGTCACCCATGATAGGCTACGTGACGATTCACGTAGCCTATCACGGCTGACTTTGCAAATCTAGCCATGATAGGCTACGTTAATCGTCACGTAGCCTATCAGGGGACTTTTTTTTTTTTCTTTTATTGCAATGGCGGGGGCGGCAGCCGGTCGAAAGACCGGCTGCCGCTCCCGCCCCACTCGAACACCGGACGAACCGCCAGCCGGACCCGCCGCCGGGAGGGACATTCAGGGAAGGTAAGTCCCGTCCCGGGGGGGTGCGGGGTGTGGGGTGGTGCGGAGGATTTCTCCCTGAAACTTGTTCGGGGGGCCGAACACGTTGGCGCTCGGCCCCCCGAAGTTTCGGGGAGAAATTCTCCGCCATCCCTACTCATTCGGCCCCCCGAAATCGGTGGCGAAATGGTCTGCCCCCCGCCCCCCCGGGAGAGGACTTACCTTGTGCGAATGTCCCTGGCGGCGGCAGCGGCTCCGGCAGTGGTTCGGCAGTGGTTCGGCGGCGGTGGCTGCAGCGGCCGGTCTTCCGACCGGCTGCCGCCGCCGCCATTTCCAAGTAAAAAAACAAACAAAACCTGATAGGCTATGTAAACATTTACATAGCCTATCATGGCTACATTTCTAAAAAACACTGTGATAGGCTACGTAAATGTTTACGTAGCCTATCACGGCTGAGTGAAAAACGAAAACAAAAACCGCGCGTACGCAAATGGCGGCGCCCATCGGCACCGCCATTTGTGTTCCTTATTTTGGTACGTTTAGTCTACGTAAACATTTACATAGACTACGGCGAAAATAAGGGGAACACAAATAGCTCCGCCATTTGCGTACGCGCGTTTTTTTTTTCTTCTTTTAAATCAGCCGTGATAGGCTACGTAAATCTTTACGTAGCCTATCACATTTTTTTTTTTAACCGGAAATGGCAGCAGCAGCAGCTGGTCAGAAGACCAGCCGCTGCAGTCGCCGCCACCGCCACACCGCTGCCACACCGCCGCCGGAGCCACCACTGCCAGGAAGATTCGCCAAAGGTAAGTCATGTCCCGGGGGGGCCGACCGTTTCGCCACCGATTTCGGGGGGCCGAATGAGCTGGCATTCGGCCTTCCCGAGATTCGTGGTGAAATTCTCTGACTTCCCTAGCACATTCCGGAACAGCAAATTGCATATGCTTCAGAGACTCTGTGAGCAGAGAGCAGCTATAAATGACTACATTACTGAGAAACAGCACCACTCCAATTTTTTTGTCACACCACATCAGTGGCTCTGGATGCAAGACCTGGTGGACATTTTAAACATATTTGATGAATGCACAACACTACTGGGTGCAGACTATGCCACACTGGGCCAAGTTCTACCTGTGCTGAAGATCATAGAGGGGGTGCTGAGAAAACGCCATGCTGAGCTTTGTGAGTGCACCAGTGCTGTAGTCAGTCAAGTCCCCAATCCTGCAATTAGGCTTGCTGAATTCCTTCTGCAGGAGCTGGGCACCAACAAACACAACACTTTGATGAGGGGGGACGTGAAATACATTGCTGTCGCATTCCTTGAACCAAGGTTCCGGAATAGCACAACAAGGGCGGTGCTGCCAAACCAGAACCGTGACTTCCGAGTCTGTTTCCCGCCTCCCAGCTGAGCAGAGCAAAGCAGAGCACAGCAACCTGCTCCAGCTGCTCCAGGGACTACAGAAGCAAGCAAGCTCCCAGAGAGCGAGCGGACAGAGGGAGCAAACATGGGGAGCAAACAGGATTTGGCCAGGGGAGTTCGGCAGGGGTGGTCAAGGGGGAGGCCCCTAACATTTTTTTTCATTTTTCATTTTTTTAAATTTTTTAACTAACTTTTTTCCCATTTATTTGTCTTGTAACACACACTTTCACACCAGTGGGACTCTGCTTTTAACCTCTACTGAGTAGAGGAGCAGGCACAGGCTAGCCTAGAACAATCACAAAGCTAAACACAAAAAGGGAAAAGAGGCAATGGAAGGACAAGACTCTCCAGTGGTGGTGACCTGCAAGGTGTGTGCAATGTTTGTTTTCTTGCCTGAGAACAACATGGCCTACACCTGCAACAAGTGCAAGTTGATCACGCTGCTGGTAGGGATGTACGAAAGTCACTTACCTGAACCCGAAAGTTGATTCGCAGTGGGGGAGAGGTGCTCCCCCCTCCCCCCTGAAATTCTGGCCTGGGGGGAGGCGCCCCGTCCCTCCCCCCTGAAATTCTGTCTGGGAAGGAGGCGCCCTGTCCCTCCGGCCGCGAATCCTGTCCTGCCAGGATGCAAATGGTGGCAGTCGTAGCCGCCACCGTTTCGTCCCTGCAGTCAGCCGTGATAGGCTGAGTGAAAAAAAAAAACCACGCGTACGCAAATGGCAGTGCCCATGGGCACCGCCATTTGCGTTCCTTATTTTGGCACGTGTAGGCTATGTAAATATATACGTAGACTACTGGGAAAATAAGGGGAATGCTATATAAGGGAACACAGAATCCCTGTGGAGCGGAGCCGGCTGGCCGGCAAGAATTTTTTGGGGGGAGGGATGGAGCGCCTCCCCCGCCACCTCAATTCAATTTCGCTAAAAGGTAAGTGACTTTCATACATCCCTAGTTCTAAGGGAAGCAAAAGCTGAGTGTAGTCAAACGCGTACCCTGGATTTTAGGAAAGCTGATTTTAATAAACTCAGAACAATGATCAGTAAGGTCCCATGGCAAGCGACGCTAACGAGAAAATGAGTCCAAGATGGGTGGGAGCTTTTAAAAAAGGAAATTCTCAAGGCACAATCACTAGGGATGGACGAAAGTCCCTTACCTGGTCCTGCAGCTTGCTTCGCGGTGGGGGGGAGGCGCCCCATCCCTCCCCGCTGAAATTCTGGGTGGGGGGGAGCACCCCGCCTCTCCGGCCATGAAAGTTCTTCTGCTGGGACCAAGTAAAAAAAAACAAAAACGTGATAGGCTACGTAAAGATTTACATAGCCTATCACGGCTAGATTTTAAAAAAACATATGTGCTTTTTTTTTTTTTTCAAAGTCAGCCGTGGTAGGCTATGTAAAGATTTACGTAGCCTATCACTTCTTTTTTTTTATTTGGAAATGGCGGCGGCGGCAGCCAGTCGGAAGACTGGCTGCCGCCGCCGAACTGCCGCCGGGACCCGCCGCCGTGAGGGACATTCGCACGAGGTAAGTCCCATCCCGGGGGGTGGCAGGGGGGGGTGGACCATTTCTCCACCAATTTCAGGGGGCCGAATGCCAACGCATTCTCCTGGAGATTCGTGAAGAAATTCTCCAACATCCCTAAATCGCAAACAATTCCAACAAGAAAAAAATGTGGAAGACAACAGAAGAAGCCAACGTGGCTTCACAAAAAGATTAGAGATGACCTGAAAACAAAAAAGGACACATATAGGAAGTGGAAAGAAGGCCAAGTAACAAAGGAAGAGTACAGGCAGGTAGCACAGAATTGCAGGGATGGCGTCAGGAAGGCTAAAGGTGAGAACGAGCTGAGGTTAGCGAGGGAAGCTAAAAACAACAAAAAGGCTTTCTTCAGCTACGTGCATAGTAAAAGGCAGAGGAAAGAAATGGTTGTTCAGCTGTTAAATAAGGATGGCAAAATGATAACAGATGACAAAGAAAAGGCAGAGGTGCTCAATTCCTACTTTGGCTCAGTCGTCTCCCAAAAGAGGGTCTATGACCCCCCTGGCAAAGGCAAAGTACATGCTGAAGGGGCAGGATTGCAGCTTGAGATCGATAGGCATATGGTCAACTAGGGATGTACGAAAGTCACCTGTGATGAAATTTGATTCGCGGTAGGGGGAGGCGCTCCGTCCCTCCCCCCAAAATTCTGGCCGGGGGGGAGGCACCCTGTCCCTCCACCCCAAAATTCTGGCCGGGGGGGAGGCGCCCCGTCCCTCCCTCCACGAATCCTGTCCTGCCGGGTCTGCAAATTTGCAGATGCTACGCTATTTGTAGACGCTACGCTATTTGTGCTCCCCTTATTTTCGCCATAGTCGACGTAAATGTTTACGTAGACTACACATGCCAAAAAAAGGACCGCAAATGGCGGCGCCCATGGGCGCCGCCATTTGCATACGCGCGTTGTTGTTTTTTTCACTCAGCCATGATAGGCTACGTAAACATTTATGTAGCGTATCATGGTATTTTTTTAATAATCTAGCTGTGATAGGCCTATCACGTGTTTTGTTTTTTGTTTTTTAAACTTGGAAATGGTGGCGGTGGCAGCCAGTCAGAAGACCGGCTGCCGCTGCCGCCAAACCACTGAACCGCTGCTGGAGCCGCCGCCGACAGGGAGATTCGCCCAAGGTAAGTCCCGTCCCGGGGGGGGGGAGACCATTTCGCCACCAATTTCGGGGGGCCAAATGCGCTGGCATTCGGCCTCCCTGAGATTCGTGGCGAAATTCTCTGACATCCCTACAAGAAACACCTAATGACTTTGAATGAGTTCACATCTCCAGGGCCAGATGAACTGCATCCTAGAGTCATAAAGGAACTGGCAGAAGAACTCTCAGAACCACTGTCTATTCTCTTTGAGAAATCATGGAGGACGGGGGAAGTGCCAGATGACTGGAGGAGGGCTAACGATGTCCCTATCTTCAAAAAGGGTAAAAAGGAGGAACCTGGTCACTATAGACCAGTCAGTCTGACATCAATCCCTGGGAAAATTCTGGAGCAGATGATAAAGCAATCCATCTGGAAGCACTTTGAAAACAGTGCCGTTATTACTCGAAGCCAACATGGATTTTTCAAAAACAAGTCCTGCCACACAAATCTAGGGATGGACGAAAGGGACTTACCTTTCGTAAGCTTGCTTCGCAGTGGGGGGGAGGCGCTTCGGTTCTCCCCCCGAAGTTCAGGCGAGGGGGGGGAGGTGCCCCATCCCTCGCCACTGAAATTCAGGCCAGGGAGGAGCGCCCTGTCTACCCGGCCGTGAAAAAAAAAAAGTAAAGTAAAAAACACACACACACCCGTGATAGGCTACGTAACGATTTACCTAGCCTATCACGGCTAGATTTCCAAAGTCAGCCGTGATAGGCTATGTAAATTGTCACGTAGCCTATCACGGGTGACTTTTGAAAAAAAAAAAGCACGTATGCAAATGGGTGCCGCCATTTGCGTTCCTTAGTTTGGCACATCTAGTCTACATAAAGATTTCCGTAGACTACGGCGAAAATAAGGGAACGCCATTTGCGTACGCGCTTTTTTTTTTTTTTTTCAAAGTCACCCGTGATAGGCTATGTGGCGATTTACGTAGCCTATCACGGCTGACTTTGGAAATTGTTACGTAGCCTATCATGGGTGTGTGTTGTTGTTTTTTTACTTTCCTTTTTTATTTTGCAATGGCAGCGGCGGCAACCGGTCAGAAGATCGCTCCCGCCGAAACGCCGCCGAAACGCCACCAGGACCCGCCGCTGAGAGGGACATTCGCACGAGGTAAGTCCCATCCCGGGGGGGGGGGCGGGGGGCCGGCAGAGAATTTCACCACTAATTTCGGGGGGCCGAATGCTTTGGCAACTACACTTCAAGCGAGAAGGATCTTGGAATTGTTGTCGATCACAAGCTGAATATGAGCCTGCAATGTGATGTGGCTGCAAAAAAGGCAAATGCTGTTTTGGGCTGCATTAATAGAAGCATAGCTTCCAAATTCCAGGAAGTACTAGTTCCCCTCTACTCAGCACTGGTTAGGTGTCATCTGGAGTTCTGTGTCCAGTTCTGGGTACCACACTTTAAGAAGGATGCAGACAAACTGGAGAGGGTTCAGAGGAGGGCAACAAAGATGATCAGGGGACTGGAAACAAAGCCTTATGAAGAGAGACTGAAAGAACTGGGCATGTTTAGCCTTGAGAAGTGAAGACTGAGGGGAGATATGATAGCGCTCTTCAGGTACTTGAAAGGCTGTCACAGAGAAGAAGGGCAGGATCTTTTCTTGATCATCCCAGAGTGCAGGACACGGAATAATGGGCTCAAGTGAATGGAAGCCAGATTCCGGCTGAACATCAGGAAAAACTTTCTGACTGTTAGAGCAAGACGACAATGGAACCCATTGCCTAGGGAGGTGGTGGGCTCTCCCACACTGGAGGCCTTCAAGATGAGGCTGGACAGCCATCTGTCAGGGATGCTCTGACTTGGATTCCTGCATTGACAGGGGGTTGGACTCGATGGCCTTTGAGGCCCCTTCCAACCCTACTATTCTATGATTCTATGAAGTCAAAAAAGCTATTTGACAGAGAAAGTCATAGAGTGCTGCCAGAGAGATGTTCTCAATGAGTAGGAGGTGGGGAAGAGTGAGGCTAGTAGTACTACTACCTCCCCTGAAGATAATATCTGCAGCAGTAGCTAGGGGTGTACGAAACCCCGCTTACCTGGCTCCGCCGGGATCCGCAGGTGGGGGGAGGCGCTCAGTCCCTCCCCCCGGAATCCTGCCCGGCTGGCTCCATTCTGCGGCCAAGCCGCGGAGCCGCCGGCAGGTTCCGGGCGCTGCAGCTGGACATCCGACTGCTGGGCAGCCCTGCAGGGATGCAGATGGCAGCTGTCATAGCCACCGCTATTTGCATCCCTGTAGTGAGCCGTGATAGGCTATATAAATATTTACATAGCCTATCATGGCATCCGCAGGGACGCAAATAGCGTCCCTGCGTTAGCCGTGATAGGCTGCGTAAGCATTTACGTAGCCTATCACGGCTGAAGAGGAGGAAATGAATGGCGGCTGCAGGACGGCCTCCATTCGCAAAGCAGCGCTGACAGGAGCAAGTAAGTGCTCCATTTTGCACGCCTTTAGTGGGGTGGGGGCGGCGGGGACTTCATCCCATGTGCTTTTCGTGGGTTGGGGGGGCAGGGGCTTCATTTCGCGATGTATTTCGGGGGGCCAAATGCACTGGCATTTGGCCTCACCGAGATCCATCGCGGAATTCTCAGACATCCCTAACATCCATATGATGGGGAAGCCAGCCAGCAGCTATCTCTCCTCCTAGCCCACCTTGCAGGGTCATTGGGAAGCCAGAATAAAGGGGAAGTGGGGGGGACCCAGTCGAGGGGAAGCCTCCTGTGGCAGCACCATGAGGACCCAAGCAGATGCATCTGGAAGGGGGGCTCCCTCCACTGTCAAGGCCACGAGAAGGGCTTCCGACTTCCCTCCTGCTGCGGAATCCAAAGGATCCACCGGTCAGCCTTCTGTCCTGATTTTTCCATGCAGCCATGAAAAGGGACAGAGCAGAGGGACGTGCTAGGAGAGATGCCCGTATACAGGGCCAGTCCAAATCCCGGAAAGATCCAGAATCAAACCCCCCGGTTTGTAGTGGGATGAACTGCCAGGTGTGAAGAGAGCCGACAGCTCCATGCCTTCATCTGTAACCAGTCATTCTGCTCTAATTGCGCCACCAAGAGCTCCCCCGTCTCTCCATTTTAAGCTGGAAAATCCTCCTCCTTGGGGCAGAAGAACGTGAGGGGGGCCGGTCCCCTTTTTAAAAAATCCAAGCAAAACAGAGAAAGGGGGCTCCCAGTTGAGGCTTTCCTTGTGCCCTCATCCTGCCTCAGTCCCTTAATTTTTACAAGGGGGCCAGACATCGTTGTCTTTATCTTGCAATCCCCCAGCATTTTCCCACTGCTCCTTCCGAGGCAGATCCATTCAGGAGAGGCAGAAGAGTAGCACTAGGCCTTCGGTATCTCAGCACTGAGGCCTTTTCTACAGGTGAATTAGCGCGCTTCAGTGCCCTTCCGTAATCTTCCCTCAGAGTCTCTCTCAGAGCAGTTTCTCCTCAGACAGGAGACTGGCTCTCTCCTCTGGTCTCTCCTTCTCCCAGGCCCTGAGGGGGCCCATCTCAGAGTCTGTCGCTAATGTACTCTATATCTGTATGCTTTGCTTGACAAACTCCCTCAATGGTTCTTTACTGGCTATTTTCCCCATAGTGGAAAGGATTTAAATGGAAACTGGAGCTCCAAATTGGCTGCATGCTGTTTCTTGTGGGCCAGTAACTTGAACAGGCAGCTGAAGTAGACAAAAGAAAACTTGAGTAATGAACTTGACAATCTTTTAACAGGGAGGGAAAAGATCAGTCCCGAGACAGCAATATGTTATCTGAACAATCATATATACACTGTCAAAAGAAACTAGCAGATGGACTGTTCAGCTAACCCTGGAAACTTCCATCCGGAAGAGAAATAAACATGCATTTAAGCTTAGACACACAGCTCACATACTATGGCTCCAAGCATCACTGAGCACGACTCTGCCACACCCAGCTCCTCCCTTTCCCCAGTCACCTATCTGGGCTAATGAACTTTGGCACAAGCTCGGACTCCATCTTGGATTTAGGTCCTCAGCTCCACACAGGCCGAAGGCTGGAACTTGACAACTCAGGTCCAATCTCAGAGCCCGTCTCCCCACAGAGAAGCAGTTGAAACTTTTCCCTCCTCCCTCCACTGTGCAAAGGGAGCTCAGTGCTGTGGGGCTGTGGCTATTTTGCCACTCTGGAATTGTGGAAATGACAGTAATTTCTGATGAACCCCCATGGATTTCCACCCACCCAACCAAGAACAACGAAATCCAGGAGAAAACATGCTTCATATAAATATGCCCTGAGCCCTTCCATGTGTGGTGGGGCAGTGTCTGATGACTTGAGGGCTGATCATTTCTGGCTACGCTAGAATTCCCCTGCCAGGGCCTGCATATTGAGCTCTTCTTCCAGTTCTGCCTGGTCGCTGACCGAGGAGGGAAGGTCTCTCTGTGCCGCTGATGATTGCACTGCTGCTGCTCTGGATGGTGCCTCAGGCCACCCAGAGGATGGTGAGGACCACCTGCCTCTTGACCAGGCCTAAGGAACTGCAAGCCTATCACAGCCCCGGAGACCTCATTGTCGGAGGGAATTTACCATTTGGCATGAATTATTATGAAGAGACTCAGGACTTCAGTGGTTTAGCACCACCAGCACTCCACACTACTACTTTGTAAGTGTCCACAAGAGGGATCTGGGACAGATGTTTGCCTGCTTTGCTTGCAGGTTAGAGGGCTCCTTCCAGGCTGATCCTAATTTGGCTTCGACCTGTAATGAGAAGCAGAGACTTGGGGGTCCATCTCCGGCTGCATGGCAACATAGGAAGCTGCAGTATACTGAGTCAGACCCTTGGTCCAGCTTGCCCGGTATTGTCAGCACTGACTGGCGGCAGCAGCTCTCCAGGGTTTCAGTCAGGAAGCTTTCCTGCCTTTCTTGGAGAACCCAGGCATTGAACCTGGGACCTTTTGCTTGCAAAGGATGCAAAGCCTGTGCTTTGTGGCTCTGAGCTATGTATGGTCCCATTCTAAGCCGTAGCATGATTCCTCTTTCCTTCTCTGGCTATGGTAGTGACACAGAAACCCTGGGAACTATAATGTCCAGAGACTGGGGGAGCCAAGCTCTGCTGTTGCATCTACTGCTGCAAGGTGAAATATGTGGAATGGTGTGTGTGTGTGTGTGTGTGTGTGTAAGGCAGAGAAGGGGCATTTGGAAGATGGGATTTGTGCATTCAACCAATAGGCTGGGAGGACACTTCATACTTTGTTCCACCAACACTGAAGTCGCTGGATTGTGTCCTCTTTGTAACTGAGTCTGGAATAAATAATTTTCAGAGTCTTGAGCCAGAAGCTGGCTTTGCAGTCTCCTCCTCCTCTGAATCGAGCTCAGGGCGGGGGTGACCTGGAGAGGGCTGGCCATCATATATCCACTTCCTTGCGAACTGGGAGAACAGGTGACCTGCTCCTAGAGGCTGTTTGTTGCAAGGAGGGTAGGCAGAGTGAAACAATAATTGGGGTTCATGTGAAGAGTTTCATAGTGACCTACAAATGCCCACCCTTCCACCCCCCACAGACTTCATGTAAGACAGGGGAGGGGAAGGTTGATTTCTGGGTGAGCTGAAGTAGATGAGCAAACATTTCCGACTCGCAATTGCGTAATAGGGGCAACAAATGTCTCCCTCCCACCTGATATTAAATTATATTCTATCTTGACTCACCTCCCAACATAACTCCCATCATTGCAGGATCATATTCAAGCACTACCAACAAGTCCTGGCATTGGCATTCGCCATGAAGGAGATCAACAAGGACAGAATTCTCCTCCCCAACCACACCCTTGGCTTTCGCATCTATGACCACAGCAACATCGCAAGATGGATCCACTTGAACAGTCTGTCTCTGCTCTCCACATGGGGACAAATGTCTCCTAATTATAAATATGACAGGCAAGATGAGGTGCTCTCTGTTATTGGGGGTCTCGATTCCAAATCCTCAAGGGAGATTGCTTCCTTAATGGGCATCTTCAAGATCCCACAGGTAAGGGGATTCATTTGGGGAGAGATGTGGGGGATCTGCAGAACTCAGGAACTCTGAGATGGAGAGGCCAATCTCTGAAACCATTTTCCCCCATGCAGCGGGTGTGTTGCCTTTCTTTTGGATGGGAGGAGTAGGAGTCCTTGTGACTAACCAGCCCTGTAATAGCCTTGGTCACAGCCAGAAATCTCGGGTCTCTATTGTTTGACTAATCCCAATCAGCAATGTGTCTGTTGCATAAGAAAAAGCTTTGGATTGGGAGTAAAAAATGGAGTCTTGCAAGACCTTAAAAATTCACAAACAAACCTCCTCCTAAAGGAGAAATAAATGAGGACAAGGAGATTGCAGAGAAGCTGCATGAATTCTTTTCATCTGTCTTCACTGCTGAAGATATAGGAGAGATACCTGAGCCTGAACTGATGTTTTCAAGAATCGAGTCTAAGGAATTGAGACAAATAGTGGTGACCAGAGATGAAGTTCTCAACCTTATTGATAAATTGAAAGCAAATAAATTCACCGGGCCCAGGTGCTATCCATCCTAGAGTTCTCAAAGAATTCAAGTATTAAATTGCTGATCTTCTAGCCAAAATATGCATCATGTCCCTCAGATCAGCCTCTGTACCAAAGGACTGAGTGATGGCCAATGTAAAACCAATTTTTAAAAAGGGATCCAGGGGCAATCCGGGAAATCTCAGGCCAGTTAGCTTAAGGTTTATTCTGGGTAAATTGGTTGAAAACATTATGAAAGATAAAATTAGCAAGCCTCTAGTAGGACAAGCCCTGCTGGAAAAGAATCAACACGGCTTCTGCAAAGGTAAGTCCTGTCTCAGTAATCTTTTAGAGTTCTTTGAGAGTTTCATTAGACATGTAGACAGGAGTGATCCGGTAGACATTGTCTACATGTACTTCCAAAAAGCTTTTGACACAGCTGCTCACCAAAGATTCCTGAGCAAACTTAGCAGTCATGAAATAAGAGGACAGGTCCTCTTATGGATCAGGAACTGGTTAAAGAACAGAAAGCAGTGAGTAGGAATAAATGGTAAATTCTGCCAATACAGAGATGTAAATAGTGGGGTCCCACAGGGATCTGTATTGGGACTAGGGATGGCAGAGAATTTCTCCACGAATCTCTGGGAGGCTGAATGCCAACACATTCGGCCCCCCGAAATTGGTGGTGAAATTCTCCGCCAGCCCCCTGCCACCCCCCGGGATGGGACTTACCTCGTGCGAATGTCCCTCTCGGCGGTGGGTCCCGGTGGCGTTTTGGCGGTGTTTTGGTGGGGGCGGCGGCGGCCGGTCTTCTGACCGGCTGCCGCCGCCGCCATTGCAAAATAAAAAAGGAAAGTAAAACAACAACAACACACACACATGATAGGCTACGTGACGATTTACGTAGCCTATCACGGCTAGATTTCCAAAGTCAGCCGTGATAGGTTACGTAAATCGTCACGTAGCCTATCACGGGTGACTTTGGGGGAAAAAAAAAGCTCGTACGCAAATGGCGGCGCCCATGGGGTGCCGCCATTTGCGTTTCTTAGTTTGGCACGTCTAGTCTATGTAAAGATTTACGTAGACTACGGCGAAAATAAGGGCAACACAAATAGCGTTCCCTTATTTTCGCCGTAGTCTACATAAATCTTTACGTAGACTAGACGTGCCAAACTAAGGAACGCAAAAGGCGGCGCCCCATGTGTGCCGCCATTTGCGTACGCACTTTTTTTTTTCAATGTCACCCGTGATAGGCTACGTGACGATTTACATAGCCTATCACGGCTGACTTTGGAAATCTAGCCGTGATAGGCTAAGTAAATCATTACGTAGCCTATCACGGGTGTGTGTTTGTTTTTACTTTACTTTTTTTTTGTGGCCGGGTAGACTCCTCCGGCCTGAATTTCGGTGGTGAGGGATGGGGCGCCTCCCCCCCCTTGCCTGAACTTCGGGGGGAGAACCGGAGCACCTCCCCCCCACCGCGAAGCAAGCTGCGGGACCAGGTAAGTCCCTTTCGTCCATCACTAATTGGGACCAGTGTTTTTCAACTTGTTCATGAATGATCTGGAATTAGGAGTGTGCAGTGAACTGTCCATGTTTGCCAATGACACCAACTTATTTAGGGTGGTAAAAACAAAAAGGGATTGTGAGGAGCTCCAAAAGGATCTCTCCAAACTGAGAGAATGGGCATACAAATGGCAAATGAGGTTCAATGTAGGCAAATGCAAAGTGATGCACGTTGGGACAAAAAAGCTCAACTTCATGTATAACCTGATGGGATCTTCGCTAATGGTGACTGACCAAGAAAACTTTCTTGGGATTGCGGTGGAGAGAGTCATGAAAATGTCAACCTAGTGTGTGGCTGCTGTAAAAAAGTCAAACTCCATGTTTGGGATAGTTAGAAAAGGAACTGAGAATAAACCAGGCAATAAAGGATATTGTAGAGCTTGGAAAAGTGTAGAAAGGGGAAACTAAGATGATCAAGGGGCTGGAGCATCTCCCCCATGAGGGAAGGTTACAACAGCTGGGCTGGTTCAGCTTGGAAAAAAAGGAGAGTAAGGGGAGACATGATAGAGGTGTACAAAATTATGCATGGTAAGGAGAATGTGTATAGGGAGATATTTTTCTCCCTTTCTCAAAATTCTAGAACCTGGTGTCATCCCATGAAGGTGATTGGTGGGAGACTCAGGACAGAGAAAAGGAAGGCTTTTTTTCCCACAGAGTGCATAGTTAAATTATGGAATTCACTACCACAACATGTAGTGATGGCCACCAACATGGATCGCTTAAAAAGGGGGTTAGAGAACTTCCTGGAGGAGAAGGCCACCCATGGCTCCTGGTCCTGATTTCCATGTGCTACCTCCAGGATCAGAGGCAGTATGCCTATGTAGACCTATTGCTGGGAAACATGGGCGGGAGGGTGCTGTAGCACTTGTGTCCTCCTGGAGGGTTCCCCATTGACCGCTGGTTGGCCACTGTGGGAAAAGAATGGTGGGCTAGATGGCCTTTTGGTGTGCGGCAGTATGGCTCTTCTTCTGAACTTGTGTTCTTGAACAAGATGACACAAGACTCCTTGATTTTGCTGCAGTCAGTTAATGCATTTCATTAAACCCTCCAGTGATTGTGGGAACTTGAACCCACAACAATATAACATTTGTCAGTGTTTTATGTATTGGAACACATTTCTATATAAAAGAGCTTCTGTTTTAGCCATAGAGCATGGGATGAAAACAGAAAGTGTTTGGAGTGGAGGAACTTACGGGGTTTCTGATTAAGACCAACTAACATTATGTCACATTTTCAATTTTGTGTGTCCTAATGGATTTTGACTCCAACAGCACAAGAGGCGACTCTACACATGGACATCACCAGATGGTCAATATTGAAATCAGATTGATTATGTCGTTTGCAGCCAAAGATGGAGAAGCTCTATACAGTCAGTAAAAACAAGACCTGGAGCTGACTGCGGCTCAGATCATGAGCTCCTTGTTGCAAAATTTCAGCTTAAATTGAAGAACGTAGGGAAAACCACTAAACCATTCCGGTATGACCTCAATCATATCCCTGATGAATATACAGTGGAGGTGAGGAATAGATTTCAGGGATTAGACCTGATAGACAGAGTGCCTGAGGAACTATGGATGGAGCTCCGTAACATTGTTCAGGAGGCAGCAACTCAATCCATCCCAAAGAAAAAGAAATGCAAGAAAGCCAAGTGGCTGTCTGATGAGGCTTTACAAGTAGCTGAGGAAAGAAGGGAAGCGAAAAGCAAGGGAGAAAGGGGAAGATATATCCAACTGAATGCAGAGTTCCAGAGAATAGCAAGGAGAGACAAGAAGGCCTTCTTAAATGAATAATGCAAAGAAATCGAGGAAAACAACAGAATGGGAAAGACTAGAGATCTCTTCAAGAAAATTGGAGATCTCAAGGGAACGTTTTGTGCAAAGACGGGCATGATAAAGGACAAAGAAGGCAGGGACCTAACAGAAGCAGATGAGATTAAGAAGAGGTGGCAAGAATACACAGAAGAACTATACAGGAAAGATCTTAATGTCCCTGATAGCCATGAGAGTGCGGTCACTGAACTTGAGCCGGACATCGTAGAGAGTGAAGTCAAGTGGGCCTTAGGAAGCATTAGTAACAAGAAAGCTAGCAGAGATGACAGTATTCCAGCTGAGCTATTTAAAATCCTAAAAGATGATGCTGTTAAAGTGCTGCATTCAATATGCGAACAAATTTGGAACACTCAACAATGGCCACAAGACTGGAAAAGGTCAGTTTACATTCCAATTCCAAAGAAGGGCAACGCCAAAGAGCGTTCAAACAACCACACAATTGCGCTTATTTCACATGCCAGCAAGGTGACGCTCAAAATCCTACAAGCTAGGCTTCAGTAGTACGCAAACCGAGAACTACCGGAAGTACAAGCTGGGTTTCGAAGAGGCAGAGGAACTAGAGATCAAATCGCCAACATTCGCTGGGTCCTGGAAAAAGCAAGAGAATTCCAGAAAAACGTCTATTTCTGCTTCATTGACTATGCTAAAGCCTTTGATTGTGTGGATCACAACAAACTGTGGCAAATTCTTAAAGTGATGGGAGTACCAAACCACCTTACCTGTCTCCTGAGAAACCTGTACGAGGGTCAGGAAGCAACAGTAAGAAATGGACATGGAACAACCGAGTGGTTCAAAATTGTGAAAGGAGTACGACAAGGCTGCATATTGTCACCCTGCTTATTTAACTTATATGCAGAGTACATCATGAGAAACGCTGGGTTGGATGAATCACAGGTCGGAATTAAGATTGCCAGGAGAATTATCAACAACCTCCGATATGCAGATGATACCACCCTAATGGCAGAAAGCGAAGAGGATCTCAAGAGCCTCTTGTTGAGGGTGAAAGAGGAGAGTGCAAAAGCTGGTTTGAAACTCAAGATTAGAAAACGAGGATCATGGCATCTGGCCCCATCACTTCCTGGCATATAGAAGGGGAAGAAATGGAAGCAGTGACAGATTTTACTTTCTTGGGCTCCAAGGTCACCGCAGATGGTGACTGTAGCCATGAAATTAAAAGACGCTTGCTCCTTGGGAGGAAAGCTATGGCAAACCTAGACAGCATAGTAAGAAGCAGAGACATCACCTTGCCGACAAAGGTCCGTCTAATCAAAGCTATGGTTTTCCCAGTAGTAATGTATGGCTGTGAGAGCTGGACTATAAGGAAGGCTGAGCGGCGAAGAATTGATGCTTTCGAACTGTGGTGCTGGAGAAGACTCTTATGAGTCCCCTGGACTGCAAGGAGGTCAAATCAGTCAATCCTAGAGGAAATCAACCCTGACTGCTCATTGGAAGGACAGATCCTGAAGCTGAAGCTCAAATATTTTGGCCACCTAATGCGAAGGGAAAACTCTCTGGAAAAGACCCTGATGCTGGGAAAGACTGAAGGCAAAAGGAGAAGGGGACGACAGAGGATGAGATGGCTAGATAGCATCACCGATGCAATGAATATGAACTTGAGCACACTCCGGGAGAGAGTGCAGGACAGGAAGGCCTGGTGTGCTATGGTCCATGGGGTCACGAAGAGTCGGACACGACTGAACGACTGAACAACAACAATGGATTTTGACACACAGTGGAACTGTTTGACCAAACTATCGTATTTGGGTAGGGACCCTAAATCCCCACCACACTTAGAAAGTGTCCTTTTGCTTCAGGATAGTGACATGGGCCTCTTCAGGACAATGGCTAGAAACTGTGCCAAGGTTACCTCCAGGGCAGCCCTGACTTTTGGGTTGATATCCACAGTGGGGGGGGGGGGCTTAAAGAGAGCTTCATTTCATATTAGTCACCTATTTTTCAAATGGATGTCTTCCTTCTTGATAGCACTTCATGCATCTGAACCTGGCTGTAGCAGTCCATAGAAGGTTATGCCATTAAAAATGTGTCAGTCTTTAAAGGAGCACAAATTCACTGCAGTAGACTAACAAGAATATCATCTTTCAGCTCGGTTATGGTTTGGTTGACGCTGTTCCAGGAAAAAAAACAGAATTTCCTTCCTTCTACCGGATTGATACTAATCAAATTGCTCAATATGTGGGCCTTGTCCGGCTGCTCCTGCATTTCCATTGGAACTGGATTGGGCTGCTTGCCTTAACTGAGGAGAGTGGCGAAAACTTCATCCAGACACTGACACCAATGCTCAGGCAGAAGGACATCTGTGTGGCCTTCACTGAGATGTTTGAGCTAACAAACCCTCTCCTTCTACAACAAGCACTATCTGGATCTATTCCTAGTGCTTGGTTTGAACCCCAAGTGATTATTGTCTTTGGGGATCCCAACGTTTTACACATGTTAAGATTCTTCTTGACTATTCATGACGAAAAGACCAAGACCCCATTTAAGAAGGTTTGGATCCTGACAGCCCATTGGGAAACTTCTGATAAAGGCCAAAATTTAAACCAGGCCAAATTCTTCCATGGTGCTTTGCACTTCAGAGTCCACAGCAGGGATGTGCCAGAATTCAGACATTTTCTCTGGGCCTTAAATCCACACCGACCACAAGGAGATGTCTTTCTCCAAAAATGGTGGGAATTCGCATTTAAATGTCAGTTTCTGAAATCAGGAGAAATCTCTCCGAGGGGAAGGAGGAGCTGTACTGGGGAGGAGAAGGTATGGGATGTGCCGAACGATATGCTTGCAATGACCATGTCCAGTTACAGCTACAGTATCTACAATGCTGTCTATTCTGTTGCACACACGTTACATGCTGTGTCCTCCTCTGGATCCAAAAATGCATTGACAGGGGAAGGCAAGAGGGTGCTGAATCTTCAGCCATGGCAGGTAATGTCCTCATTGAGAGTTGGCAATCTTATAAAAGGCTCCTTGTTGGTTTCCCGGTGGTCTGATCCTGAAGGCAAAGGTTGAGCCTAGGAGAAGGGCTGTTGTTCCGATCTAAAGATCCCAATAGAGACATTCCCCATAAATATTCTTCCATGCCCATCATTTCCCTGGAAGAGCACTGAGTAAAAAGCAGTGGAGAGTAATGGTGCTTCTGTTATAATCCTGAATTTAAAACAGTGACTACTGATGAGGAAGAATCAAGCAAGTTCTTACCCCTAATGCATAGTCTTCTTCTCCACACCCCTCATCTCCCGGAGCAAACAAAAGGCCACTTCTCCCTACGGATGTATGAAAGTCACTTACCTTTTCGCGGATTGTGTTTGCAATGGGGCAGGGAACCACTCCGTCCCTCCCCCCGGAATCCTTGATGGGGGGGAGGGATCCAGTCCTCCCCCCAGAATCCTGCCCGACCGGCCCTGCTCCGCATCTGGCCAGGCCGGTCCGCAGCCGAAGTTCCGGCCGCATCCAGCCAGGCAGCCGTGATAGGCTACATAAGTATTTACGTAGCCTATCATGGCTGGGGGAGGGGGGAAACAGCATACGCAAATGGCAGCAGCTATGGCGGCCCCCATTTGCATTCTCTATTTTTCCCATTTTAGCCTACATAAATATTTACGTAGGCTAAAGCAGCGGAAAAAAAAGGAACACAAATAGCGCCCACTCCCCCTTTTTTTTTTTTTGCTGTAATAGCCTATGTAAATATTTACATAGACTAAAACAGCAAAAAATAGGGAATGCAAATAGTGGCCACCATAGCCACTGCCATTTGCATACGCCATTTCCCCCCCCCCCCAGCCATGATAGGCTACGTAAATACTTATATAGCCTATCACGGCAAAGACCAGGATGACAATGGCGGCTGCGGCAGTCCCAGGTAACCTTCGTCCTGGGGGGAATCCGTGGGGGTGGCGGGGGGTAGTAGGCCATTCAGCCACGGATTTCGGGGGGCCGAATGCCAGTGCACTTGGCCTCACTGAAATCCGTGGTAGAATTCTCCACCATCCCTACTTCTCAACTCTCCCTGCCCCATGTTCATTCTTGCTGGGCAGCATGAGATCTCCTCAGGTGTTGCTCGCCTTGATGGCACCACCCTTCTTCCTCTGACACACAGGCAAGGATATGAGGGTATTTTGCAGAAAGGAGACACCAAAGAAGAAAGGCCAAACCACTTGGCAAGCATATTTGAGCAATTGGCCAATGAAGCCATCTTAATGCATCTTCAGTGTTGATCTAAGCAATCGAGTAAAGAAAAAAGAAGTCGTCTCCTAACTTGATGGCAGTCACAGAATGTCAGTAGACACCAGAACTCACTCACAATTACGATGTTTATAATTCTCTCTTCCATTTCAGATCCTTGCCTCTTTGAGGAACGTCCGGTTTAACAACAGTGCTGGAGATGAAGTCTCTTTCTTTAAAAAGGGAGAGAGATACGATATTGTGAATTTGATTTTCTTTCCAAATGAATCTTTTGCTCACACCAAAGTTGGACAGGTGGATCCGGAAGCTCCGCCTGAGAAGGACTTCACCATTCATGCTGATGCAATCGTGTGGGCTACAGAGGTGGGTTTGAAGTGAATGTCATGGGGGCAATAAAGACTGTTGTAGTTCTATCACTTGAGCATGAAAGGTGTCTTCCTAGATAAGACCAAAAGCCTATTGAGTGCAGGGAGGGGTCCTTGTCCAGTGAGAAAGATCCATCTTTGCATGCAAAATCCTAGGTAGAGTCCTTGGCATCTCCAGGTATGGCTGGGAAATGGTCCCTGTCTTAAACCTTGGAGAGGCACTTCCAATCAGTACAGATAATACTGGGCTAGGTAGACCAAGGATCTGATGCAGTAGGAGGCAGCTTCATGCTTTTGTTTCTGTATGAGCATATCTATTCACATCAGCTTCCATTAGGATGATTCTAAGAAACCTGCAGAAAAGATTCAGCCTTTCTAAATTGGTGATCCTATGCATTGTGTAATGGGAAACTCTGTTGAGTAACTCTGTCGTATTTTTGTGCAACATCCATTGCATGTAAACCCTCAAACATTTCTCTCTTCTCTTTTAGGTTTCTCCATCTGCAAGGTGTGTGGAATGGTGCTCCCCAGGGCACCAGAGAAAAGTTCCAGAGGGGAAGCCGGTTTGCTGCTACAGATGTGATCGTTGTCCAGAAGGGACGATTTCCAACCACACAGGTAGCTCAAGCATTCAGAGTAGGGATGTCAGAGAATTCTGCGACGGATCTCGGTGAGGCCGAATGCAAGTGCATTCGGCCACCCGAAATCCATTGTGGAACGAAGCCCCCCCTCCCCCAACCCACGAAAGTTGAGCGGGACGAAGCCCCCGCCTCACCCCACCCCACGAAAATCGCACGAAACGGAGAACTCCCTCCCTAGGGAACTCCGTCATGCCCCCTCTTTAATGAGCTTCCGTCGTGCATTAAAAATGTGGTTGTTCAGGCAGGCATTTGGGGTGGGTTAGGGTATTTTAGAAAATGTTTTTATTGTAGAATTGTATTGTTTTAAACTGTTTTATTGTATGTTGTACATTGCCCAGAGTGGCTGGGTGACCAGCCAGATGGGCGGTTAATAAATTTAATAATAAATAAAATAAATAAAACTTACCTGCTCCCGTTGGCACCGACTTGCGAATGGGCGGCCGCCATTCACTTCTTCTTCATGGCCATGATAGGCTACGTAAATACATACGTAGCCTATGACGGCTAATGCAGGGATGCCTTTTGTGTCCCTGCAGAGGCCGTGATAGGCTACGTAGGTATTTACGTAGCCTATCATGGCTGAGTTAAAAAAAAAAGCGTACGCAAATTGTGGTGGCTACGGCCACCGCCATTTGTGTTCCCTATTTTTGGCCATCTTAGTCTATGTAAATATTTACATAGATTATTATGGCGAAAATAAAGGGGAATGCAAATAGAGTAGTGGGCGCTGTTTGCGTTCCCCTTTATTTTTGCCGTAATAGTCTACGTAAATATTTACGTAGACTAAGACGGCCAAAAATAAGGAACGCAAATGGCAGTGGCCATAGCCGCCGCTATTTGCGTACGCAGTTTTTTGTTTTGTTTTTTTACCCAGAGCCTTCCGCAGCTGGAAATCCGGCTGCGGACGGCTCTGGCCTGGGCCTGGCCAGCTGCTCTGTGGAGCTGCCGCAGAGCACAGCTGGCCGTTCGAGGATTCCAGGGGAGGGACGGAACGCTTTCCCATCCCAACATTAACATAATCCGCAGAAAGGTAAGTGACTTTCGTACATCCCTAATTCAGAGCCTTGTCAAAGTGCAGAGCATACTGGGATTAGCATGGGAAGATCATGGGCAAGGAGAAGACATAGCCATTTAACCTATGCATATTTTCTCCATAAAAACCATTGGGGATTGCATAACTTGGTGGTTTACTCTTTTGCAGACTATCCATGAATTCCTGAAGAAACCTATTTAAATACTAAAGGATAATATTATCCTTAGATAGCTGCATTGGCTCACCTTTCCACGCACAGTGTTTTTAACACCATGTTTCCAATGTCGGTTGTTTGGGCATTAGAGATGACGCTGAGCAGTGATCATTTGTTGTAGCAACTGGAGCATGATACTCCAATGTCAAAGAAACTGCTGTTTAATCCCTATTGATTTCTGTCACCTACATCCCAGCCTCCGCACCAACATCCACATCTCCTCTGAAGGAAGTGTGTCATCTGAAGCAAATGACAGAGAGTTATTTATTTATTTGTCCATTCAGAAGGCACTGCAGGTGACAAGCTGTGGTGATGTTCTTACACTTAACAGTTTTTAAGTTCTGGTTACAGACTTTTGATATTTCTTCTTGCAGAATATGGAACGTGGGTCTGCTAGCATGGGCTATCCCACACAGGTGAAAAGGAGCATCTTGTACCTTTCCTGACTCTGCTCTTATGCAATAAGTTGTAGAAATGTAAAGAGAAAATACTAAAAGGGACGTTGCACGCTTATATGTACAGTAAGCCAGGGAACTGATATCTCCATCTCCTTCTTTGTGGGCTGCACTGTCCCCACATAAAGAACATCTATGTCATGTTTGAGATACTTGTGCTCATTCCAGATGCAGATCACTGTGACCCATGCCCAGAAGATCAACATCCAAACAGCAACCAAGACCACTGTTTCCCCAAGAAGACCCACTTCCTTTCCTATCAAGAGACACTGGGGATCATTTTAGCTTCTCTGGATCTTTTCCTCTCTCTGATTACATCTGTAGTGTTGGCCACCTTCATTCTACACCGTGACACGCCCATCGTCAAAGCCAACAACCGACACCTCACCTATGTCCTCCTCCTTTCTCTCCTGCTCTGTTTCTTCTGCTGCTTTCTGTTCATCGGTCGCCCCACAAAGGTCACGTGTCTTCTACGTCAAACTGCTTTTGGCATCATCTTTGCAGTTGCCATTTCTTCTGTGCTGGCAAAAACTGTCACAGTGGTTCTGGCCTTCATGGCCACCAAGCCAGGAAACATGGCCAGAAAACTCTTGGGGAGACAATTACCAAACTCCATTGTCCTGGCCTGTCCCCTCATCCAAGCTATTATCTGTGCTTTCTGGCTGGTGACCTCTCCCCCATTACCAGTCTTGGACTTCCATTCCCTGGCTGGAGAAATGATCGTCAAATGTAATGAAGGCTCAGTCACTATGTTTTACACTGTCCTGGGTTACATGGGTTTTCTGGCTGTCATCAGCTTCATGGTGGCTTTCCTAGCCAGAAAACTGCCTGACGCCTTCAATGAAGCCAAGTTTATCACCTTCAGCATGCTGGTGTTTTGTAGTGTTTGGGTCTCCTTTGTGCCTACCTACCTGAGCACCAAGGGAAAGTCCATGGTGGCTGTGGAGGTCTTCTCCATCTTGGCCTCTGGGGCTGGTCTCCTGGCTTGCATCTTCCTCCCCAAATGCTACATCATAGTGCTAAGGCCCAGTCTCAACTGTAAAGATCATCTAATAAGGGGAAGGACTTAGGGTGACTATCACTTCGAAACCTGCCCTGCTACTCTAGTTTCCTGTCAAGTACACATGTAAGAAGGCCAATAACATTGTTAAATGTGGTGAGTTATTCCTTAAACGACGGGGTCCTTCCCACTCTGGGCTTTTTCTCTTTCCCAGTGAACTGGAAGTGGTTGTCTGTATGGCTTTATATTCCTCCTAAACATCTTTCAATCATATAATTCTTTAAAAAAAATTACACCATTCCACTATCAGGTATCATTATATGGCATGCCTTGGAGGTACAACAAAAAGTTGCAGTATGGTTCAGGGTTAGGCTCACTTCTGAGATACTCTAAATTTGATGGATCTCACTTCCCCTATCAGGAGAACATTCTTCTCTCCTCCATGCCTTTCTCCATTCTGCTAACTGGATTGGTCTTGGGGAGGGGAGGTTTTACTTTATTTTATTGGCCACTGTTGAGGCAACTGGAACTTGAGTTCCTTCGAAGAGGAAACATGGCGGGATATAAATGTGATACTAAATAAAAAAGAATAAAATAAATTGTGTTCAAGTTTCAGTGATTCTCTCAACCTGTTTCCTTCCAGAATGCTCATCCTTCTCTCTTGTTTCTCAGGAGCCCCATTGTGGCTTGGTTGTTGTTGGCACTTGCCCCGTGAGCAAGTGCCAACAAGAGGTGATACTATTAGAGAGGTGATACTAGCAGCAAGAATGCATTATGTTCAGTCATGAAGAATGTCAGCGACACTTATATTTGCAGAGTTGGAATGTAAAACATATGAATATGCTGTTGTGGAAAAAAAGGAAAATGGGGTTGAGAGAAGAGACAACAGTATAACAGATTCCTCCAACATTAGGGACCTTTAATTGAACATTAGAAAAATAATGATGCACATCTCTGTTATAGGAGGCACAGTTGTAGCTCCTGTTAGAGAAGGCATCAGGAAAATCAGGGTCCCGTCATGTGGAATGGAAATCAGGCAGGTGGGTTGTTCTAAGCTTTATAAAATCGAAAAGATTTCACCAACCTTCCTGAAATTTGCAGGTGCCAGAAAGACATGTTTGTTTTACATCACCGGAAAATGTCAAGGAGATTGGTGAAATATTGCAGGAGAAAGGGCACTTACCAGAAAAAAGAAGAAAAAACCTGGTCATGCAAAAGTGTTCCTCAAAGCCTGTGTTGGCTCCCTTTGGTGCCTGTCATTTGTGAACAAAACTATAGGCTCCTTATTTTAGAGTCTGATGTTTTCCTATTCCTTTCTAGTGTCACTGATGGAATTAATTTTTTAAAATGCAATTTCCTTATTTTAAAAATATTTTTTATTAGCATAATGCAAGTCTGTGGGTGCCTCATCATGTGGACCTCGGAATGTGCGGGTGTGGTGGGGAGGGGAATCACTGCCGTGTGGAGGAGAAGCCAAAGCAGCAGCAGACGTTTAGTGGTGCATTTCTGGGACCTCTGTGTGTGTGTGAATGTGGTCAAGTGACACAGATGTTAAAAGGAAAAGGGTTCTAACAGAAATTAAAAAGCAGTCTCCAGACATCGTAATTTTGCAGGAGTGCATCTAACTAAGAGATAGCAGGCAATATTAAAACACCCACATTTTGGACAACAGTTTACTGCCTCAGGCTATTCAGAAACCCGTGGTGTGGCTATTCCTTTTGAAACCTCCCTTCTTCTGTCCACTGAAAGTACTATGGTAGACCCCAGTGGCAGAGACCTATTTATTAAAAGTGCCATAGGGGGTTCATAGTATACATTTGCGACTTCATACTCCCCAGATTCAAATCAACATAGTTTTTTTACATGACACTTTGCAAAAATTAGTTATTTTGACAAGGTGTAACAATTGTTGGGGGGATTTCAACATAGGAAGTGATCCAACTCCGGACAGAACTTGCTTTGCAGGACCACCACTATCTCATCATTTAGTGACTTTTTGGTAAATTTAGATTAATAGATTCTTGGCCATTTTAAATATAGGATCCTGTATGCATACTTTGCCCCTCGCTATCAAACATACACTAGAATAGACCATCTATTCATTCCTTTGACTCATGCTTCTTCCATCGTAAGCAGAGAGATCTATCTAAAAAGGGTATCAGATCATTCAGCTATAAGTCTAACCATGAACCGGATTAGAGATAGGAGCTAGTAGGCCCATGCCCCTATGTACTTAGTGCCCCTATGTACTTAGTGTTTCTGAGTGCTTCTGGGGAGGGCCTGCCTGGGTGGCCAGGCCAGGCCAGGCCAGGCCAGCAGCCTGTGTTTAGGCCTGCTGAGAAGGACTCCATCCCCCAGCATCCTGTGTGTACTGTAGGCTTGTGTTTATAAGGCCACATGGATGGACTACATCCTCCATCCTGGGCTTTTCAGCCTAATCTGCTGTACAATATGCCCCTATTTAGTTAGCACTGGATGGCTGGATGGGTGGGGAACTACTTCTACACTGTACTATATCTGTGATTGTAGGCTGTTCACATGATTTCAGCTTTGCCACATGCATTTATGTCTCCTTTTGCCCAGAGACATGAACATGGAGGAAAGAGGAACCCGTGGTCATTCCGGCACTCAAAAGAGGCGTGGATGCCCCGTGAGAACATACACCGCTGAGGTTGCATTTCAGCGGTATTTTAAGAATGAGATGGAAGAGGAGGAAGCCCAAGGTGTGACCAGCAGCGACAGCAGCCCCAGCAGTAGTCCACCCTGCAACTGTAAGCAGCACACACCACCAATTACTGCCACAGAAAGTGGCACAGGCACAGCCGGCCACAACTCCTAGAGTAAGAAAGTTCATGGATGGTGAGCGGAAGGGCAGTGTCTCCAAAGCAGATGAAAATGTTCCCAAGGAGACTCTACAGTGGCGGAATGAAAGTCAAGATGTCTACGTCATTCCAAAGGATGAATCTGGTAAGACGCTGTCATCACAGGTGCTTGTAAATAAAAAGGTAAAGGTAAAGGTGTCCCCAACCAGTCGTGTCCGACTCTAGGGTGCGGTGCTCATCCTCGTTTCTAAGCCAAAGAGCCAGCGCTGTCCGAAGACGCTTCCGTGGCCATGTGGCCGGCATGACTGAACACCGAGGTGCACGGAACACTGTTACCTTTCCCGCCGAGGCGGTACCTATTTATCTACTTGCAATTTCTTGCTTTCGAACTGCTAGGTTGCTTGTAAATATCTGGATACAAATAAATATCTCTGAATATTTGAATAGTCCCTACATTAGCCTTCTGCAACCTGCAGCCTTCCAGATGTTTTGGGCTACAACTCCCAGCGTTTTTGACCATTGGTCATGCCGGCTGGGGCTGATGGGAGTTGAAGTCCAAAACCTTTGGAGAGAACCATTTCGGGAAGAGTACCCCGCGGGATCTTCTTCTTCAACACCACAAAACATACACGACTGTTTTACATTCATTCATATTCATTGCTGTGAACATATTTCATATTATTAAATTGTTATATGGTACTCCAGTGCTAAAGAAAACCCCACCTCTTTAAAAGAACTGCAATAATTTCTCAAACGAAACACCTTTTCAGTGGGAAAACACTTCAGTGTTTTGTTCTTGCTTTGTTTCCAAAGCCATTCATCATAGCTTGCTGTCTTGTTTGGCCTTGATCTCTTTTAACTAGAGCTGCAATGTGAATGGATTAAGCAATTACATTTCTGAGGATGGTTTTTAAAACAGGGCCTGACTAATCAGGCACTGTTCCCGGGGGACCACAAATGCGCCCCGGAAAAAGGCAGTGGGATTTGCCAAGTATGTGCTCAGGACCAGGCCTATCATTAGGTAGCAGCGAGGTGTTGGGGCACAGAACTGTGGGTGCTCCTCAGACTGCCTTGTAGCTCCTCAGCCAGCTTGTTGTCCTCTGGTGTGGTGGAAGAAGCTCTCCCATTGTCATTGTTCAAGTAAGATTCAGCTATCGCTCTATGTAGGATGGTGGGGTGCCATTTTATCCTTTGCCTCTGGAAGCAAAAGGATTTGGGCCTAGGGATGTCAGAGAATTTTGTCACGAATCTTGGATTTACGTAAAAAAAGATTTACGTAGCCTATCATGGCTAGAATTTTAAAAAGTACCATGATAAGCTACGTAAATGTTTACATAGCCTATCACGGCTGATTTAAAAGAAAAAAAAAACATGTGTGTACGCAAATGGTGGCGCCCATAGGCGCTGCCATTTGCGTTCTTTATTTTGACACGTCTTAGTCTACGTAAACATTTACGTAGACTAAGACGGCGGAAATAAGGGGAACGCAAATAATGTAATAAGGGGAACACAAATGTTTACGTAGACTAAGATGTGTCAAAATAAGGAATGCAAATGGCAATGCCCATGGGCGCCGCCATTTGCATACGCACATTTTTTTTATTTTAAATCAGCCGTGATAGGCTACGTAAACAGTTACGTAGCCTATCACGGCTGACTGCAAGGACGCAAATGGTAGCAGCTATGGCCGCCGCCATTTGCGGACCTGGCTGGCCAGGATTCGGGGGGAAGGGACGGAGCACCTCCCCCCCCGGCCAGAATTTCGGGGGGAGGGATGGAGCGCCTTCCCCCCACCGCGAATGTCACCCTTCGAAAAGGTAAGTGACTTTCGTATATCCCTATTTGGGCCAGCCCTGTAGGTGCTGAGTCTCACACAGTGGTATAATAGAGCTGATGCAAAGGAGTGGACCTTGCAAGGGAGCCAAATATCTCCTCACCCATACTTTTCAGACTTTTACCAATGAGGCTAGGGATGGAAGAATGTCACTTACCTGATCCCGAAGCTTGCTTCGCGGTGGGGGGGAGGCGCTCCGTCCCTCCCCCTGAATTTCTGAGCAGGGGAAAGGCGCCCCATCCCTCCCTGCCGAAATTCTGGCCAGGGGGGAGGCGCCCCACCCCTCCCTGCCAAAATTCTGGCCGGGGGGGAGGCGCCCCGTCCCTCCGGCCGTGAAACCTCATCTCGTGCCGGGACGCAAATGGCGGCAGCCATAGCCGCTGCCTTTTGCATCCCTGGCCTGCAGTCAGCCGTGATAGGCTACGTAAATGTTTACATAGCCTATCACGGCTGACTTATATATATAAAAAAAGCACATACGCAAATGGCAGCGCCCATGGGCAAATAGCGTTGCCCTTATTTTCGCCGTAGTCTACGTAAATGTTTACGTAGACTACACGTGCCAAAATGAGGAACGTAAATGGCGGCGCCCATGGGCGCCGCCATTTGCGTATGTGCTTTTTTTTTTCAAAGTCAGCCGTGATAGGCTACGTAAAGATTTACGTAGCCTATGACAGTGTTTTTCGAAAATCTAGCCGTGATAGGCTACGTAAATCTTTACGTAGCCTATTACGTTTGTTTGTTTGTTTTACTTGGAAATGGTGGCAGCGGCAGCCGGTCGGAAGACCGGCCACCGCCGCCGCCAAACCACCGCCGGAGCCGCTGCCGCCAGGGACATTCGAGCAAGGTAAGTCCCGTCCCAGGGGGGCGGGGGGGCAGACCGTTTCTCCACCAGTTTCCCGGGGCCGAATGCGCTGGCATTCGGCCTCCCCGAGATTCGTGGAGAAATTCTCTGACATCCCTAGTGAGGACATGTTTAGATAACTCTTGTGGAGTTTTCAAGTCTGTACAGTACATTTTTTTTTGCACCTTGTCTCATGTGTTGTTTTCTCAGTGCTAGCTAGTGCAATGTTGATTGATCGCAATTCCAAGCTATGTTTCATAGATTTCTACAAGTACACAGTTTTATTCTCTTGGCTATTACTCATGTGTAAAAGGTGCATTTCTCATGAAACTCCACTTCTATCTATTTTGAATCCTTACAGAGACGCCCACAACCGTCCTCCCTGCATCAGACAGCGGAAGTGGGACAGGTGAACCAGGTCCACAGTTGCCTGCTGATAATCACCTCATTGGCGGCGGCTCAGGTGATTTTGAAAAAAATGCCAGAGGACTTAGCGTCATCAGTGATCCGGACAGCGAAGATGATGAGGAGCTCTTCTATATCAATGATGTCCCTGCTGAGACTGGGTCTGACTCTGTGTTCCACTTCCAGCCTGCTGGGATTTTGGGAGCAATCCCAGACCTCAGGAACAAACATCCCCTGCTAAGCGCTGGTCAGCGCCATCAACAATGCCAACAACAACACCATCCTGGTTGGCCCCCTTAAATCTAACAGTGGGCTGTGTAGCAACAGACAATGCCTCAAACTACCTAAAAGCAGCCCGCATTGCACGGCTAAACCACGTTCCGTGCGTTGCTCACTGCTTGAACCTTGTGGTGAGTTCTGGATTGAGCAACGCCTCCCCAAAAATTGGCAAGCTACTTAAGGTGGCCCGATCCATTTGCACCCACTTCCGGCAGTCCTGCTCAGCAATGGAGGCAATCGGCGCCATCCAACGTAGCCGTGGCCTTCCAGAACACAAATTCATTTTGGATGTGTCCACACGCTGGAACAGCACGTTGCATATGCTTCAGAGACTCTGTGAGCAGAGACCAGCTATAAATGACTACATTACTGAGAAAGAGCACCACTCCAAATTTTTTGTCACACCACATCAGTGGCTCTGGATGCAAGACCTGGTGGACATTTTAAACATATTCGATGAATGCACAATGCTACTGAGTGCAGACTATGCCACACTGGGCCAAGTTCTACCTGTGCTGAAGATCATAGAGGGGGTTCTGAGAAAACCCCATGCTGAGCTTTGTGAGCACACCAGTGCTGTAGGCAGTCAAGTCCCCAATCCTGTAGTTAGGCTTGCTGAATTCCTTCTGCAGGAGCTGGGCACCAACAAACACAACACTTTGATGAGGGGGGACATGAAAAACGTTGCTGCTGCATTCCTTGAACCATGGTTCCAGGAAAGAACAACAAGGGCGGTGCTGCCAAACCAGAACCCTGACTTCCAAAGTGCAAAAACCTATTTGACAGAGAAAGTCATGGAGATGTGCTGGATGAGAAGGGGTTGGGAAGAGTGAGGCTAGTAGGACTACTACCTCCCCTGAAGATAATATTTGCAGCAGTAGCACCATCACCAGCAGGAGGGGCGATGATGACGCCACAGCAGCTGCACCACCAACTCGACATACAGACACAGGGGCATCTTGTGGAAAGTTCTACCTGTACTCCTCAATGGCAGCGGAGCTCGGTGTAAGCGGGAGTGGGCAGGGGAAACATGCCAGAGCAGCCAGGAAAGGATCAGCTTATGATGTGGCTATCCAGGAACTGGAAGCTTATTGCACAGAGAGTTTCTCGGGAATGCAGAGCAGCCCAGAGAGTGATCCTCTCCTATACTGGGAGACAAAATGTGGCATTTGGCCAAATCTGAGCAAAGTCGCCATTTGGCATCTATCTTGCCCTCCCTCGAGTGTGTCCTCTGAAAGGCTTTTCTCCACCACTGGCAACATTGTCACCACCCACTGAAGAAGACTCACGCCACAACATGTCTCCACCCTCGCCTTCATACGCTCCAACAGGGGATGGATTCCCGAGGAGCACATCCCCCCTCCACCACCAGCTGTCAGCAGAGTGGAGCAGTCATCAAGTGATGAGGAGGACCCCTGGGATGATTAGCAGCATACTGCTGCTAATGTGAGCCAAAGTTCTGAGGGACAATGAGGCAGACTCATAATTGTGAGTGTGGTCACACTGAGGTGTCCTGCAGAACTTTGTCCAAACAAGCAGTCCCTGTCTGGCCTGGGAAGAGCCCAAAGCACTGGCGATATGTGGCGGAGCTTTATAATAACTCACATGCAGAGTCCATTTGCGCTGCCCGACTGTGTGTGGTGGGCTATGCAACAGCGTACATCCCTACTACAAACATGCACAATTTTCTGTGCATCCCAGTGTACTTCGCTATCGACTGTATATGTGTATCTGTATCCTTCTGAATGTTAGTATGATTCGGATTCCCCAAATGTATGTATATTTCTAATTCTCTTGATGTGTGCTTTTAATTCATTTAAAATTCTTTCATAAATCAAGGAATTGCTTTCAAAGACCTTGTTGTGGTCCCTCTCTGGACTCCCTCAGCTTTTGGGTTTTCCTAAGCACCGAGAGTTCGATGTGAAAAGATCCCTCTGGTATGCATTTAGTTTACATGTATGTGATATGCACCTCCACATAAAATAAAGCATACTTCATAGAATCATAGAATCGTAGGGTTGGAAGGGGCCTACAAGGCCATCGAATCCAACCCCCTTCTCATTGCAGGAGTCCAAGTCAGAGTATCCCTGACAGATGGCTGTCCAGCCTCGTCTTGAGTGCATTCATTCATAACATCAGGGATGCTGACTGACCATCTCCCCATGAGGGGAGCTTACAGCAGCTGGGCTTGTTTGGCTGGGAAAGCATTCTTGTTGCGGTTAACAGTAAGCAAACACAGAGATCATTGTGTAAAATGATCTAGATTTAAAAAATTATATCTGTGGACTTGAACCAAGGAATTGTTAACTTTTTTTTAGAAAGAACTTTATATACAAACAGAACAGAACAGATCAGAACAAAACAGAGAAACAATTGCAACGTTGGGCTGGGCACTGGCTGGCTGCAGGCCTCAGTTCGGAGGAGGATGCAGTTCCCGTTCCATGGCCTCCACCCTTCTTTGAAGGTCATCACCTGTGTGTAGAAAGAGAAGAATAAAGCACAATGGTAATATGCATCTTGCAGGCAGAGTTGTTAGCTCAGGTGCCATTCTGTAGTACTCCTTACAGGTCCTGCTGAGCCTCTGGACATCTGTCAAGAGACGCCTCAGGAGCACAAGAGGAGGGGCTTCATCTGTGGAAGAAGGGTGGCCTTCCTCCACAGATGCTGCTCCTCTTGCTGCTGGCTCTTCGATCTCCACCTCCTCCTCTTCCTCCTCCTCCTCCTCACTCATCTCCCTCCTCCTCCTCTCTCCTCTCCCTCTCTGCGGCCCTCAGTGCCTCCTCCACCAGCAAGGCATGATGCGCAGCAAATCTAGCCGTGATAGGCTACGTTAATCATCATGTAGCCTATCATGGGGGTGTTTTTTTTTTTTTACTTTTCTTGTAATGGCGGCGGCAGCAGCCGGTCGAAAGACCGGCTGCCGCCCCCGCCCCTGTTGAAGCCCTGCTGAACCGCCGCTGCAACCTGCCACCGGGAGAGACATTCGGGAAAGGTAAGTCCCATCCCGGGGGCGGGGGCAGGGGGGGTGAATTTCTCTCCGAAACTACTTCGGGAGGTCCAATACGTTGGCACTCGGTCCCCCGAAGTTTCGGTGAGAAATTCTCTGACACCCCTACTTACAGCAGCTGGGCTTGTTTGGCTGGGAAGGCATTCTTGTTGCGGTTAACAGTAAGCAAACACAGAGATCATTGTGTACAATGATCTAGATTTAAAAAATTATATCTGTGGACTTGAACCAAGGAATTGTTACCTTTTTTTTAGAAAGAACTTTATATACAAACAGAACAGATCAAAACAAAACACAGAAACAATTGTAACGTTGGGCTGGGCACTGGCTGGTTGCAGGCCTCGGTTCGGAGGAGGATGCAGTTCCCGTTCCAGGGCCTCCACCCTTCTTTGAAGGTCATCACCTGAGTGTAGAAAGAGAAGAATAAAGCACAATAGTAATATACATCTTGCAGGCAGAGTTGTTAGCTCAGGTCAGGTGCCATTCTGTAGTACTACTTACAGGTCCTGCAAGGCATGATGCGCAGCTGTGGGATGTCACAGTAACAGAATGAATGAATTTATATATGTGGTGAGTGAACAAAACCACAGTCATTCATTGATCTGTCTATCACCATGCCCACTACCATAAGAACCACTGATTCTGTCCTCCCACCACAAGGTCTAATGATGAGGGGATAATTAGGGAGGCAGATTATACAGTACTGACAGTTTTGGTGTGATGGGGACTGTCGGACGTCTGTAAACATGCACAGGATTGCACTTCTAGCCACCCTATTTCTACATTTGCAATGCCATGGTATTTATTTATTCTATTGATGCATTGCATAAATGCCACCTTTTTTCCTAGCGCAAGGAACCCAAGATGGCTCACATTATCCTCTCCTCTCCATTTAACGCTCACAACAACAACAACACTGAGGTAGGCTGGGTGGGCCAAAATCACCCAGTGAGCTTCCATGGCTGAGTGGACTGTTCCCAGATCTCCAAGCTCTCAGATGAACACTTGCTCATGAGTTGACTTGAGTGCCAATTAGGGATGTACGAAAGTCACTTACCTTTCCGCGGATTACATTGATGGTGTGGGGGAGACGCTCTGTCCTTCCCCCCAGAATCATCGACGGGGGGGAGGTGCTCTGTTCCTCCACCCCAGAATCCTCGAACGGCTGGCTGTGCTCCACGGCAGCTCTGCGGAGCAGCCGGCCAGGCCCAGGCCAGAGCCATCTGCAGCCAGATTTCCAGCCGCGGAGGGCTCTGGGAAAAAACAAACAACCGTGTACGCAAATGGCGGCAGCTATGGCTGCTGCCATTTGCGTTCCTTATTTTTGGCCGTCTTAGTCTACGTAAATATTTACATAGACTATGATGGCAAAAATAAAGGGGAACGCAAATAGAGCCCGCTACGCTATTGGCGTTCCCCTTTATTTTGACCGTAATAGTCTACGTAAATATTTATGTAGACTAAGATGACCAAAAATAATGAATGCAAATGGCGGCGGCCATAGCCGCCGCCATATTCGTACGTGGTTGTTGTTGTTTTTAAACCCAGCCATGATAGGCTACGTAAATCTTTACGTAGCCTATCACGTGTTTTGTTTTTTACAAGACTGCTGGCGGCGGCGGCAGCAGCCGGTAGGAACACCAGCTGCTGCTGCCGCAGCCACCGCCGCCCGGAAGATCCACCCCAGGTAAGTCTCATCCTGGGGGGGATCCGCAGGGGGCAGGGGGTTGGCAGGTTTCGGGGGTCTGAATGCACTTGCATTTGGCCTCACCGAGATCCATCACGGAATTCTCTGACACCCCTAGTGTCAATGTCTTGGTAGAAAGGTGGGGTGGGTGGGGTGCTAAAATTCAGCAATCACTACATGAAGAAGGATGACGTGCACACACCGAGAGGCTGGTCCTGTTGCTGCTGGGCTGGTGCCAGTCCCCCTGTGTGCACTGTGCAGAGACCGTCAGCAGCAGCATTTCCCTGGAAATGGACAGCGTGTCAGTGTGTAATATGAGTTGTAGCCAGGCCCGCATAATCCCATGCATGTGGATGTACAGGAAAAAGCAATGCAGTTCCCAGCATCCCTTCTTGAACCAGCCAAAGTGGCCGGAAGATGCTGGGACCTTTTTCTGTCCAAGTTCACCAAGCATAGGATTGCAGGCTAAATGTCAGGATTTGTTTGTTTCCATATGAGACCACAAAGAGATAGCTTCATTTTCAGTACACATCCTTGTTTTCATATTTAGTTAAGCTTGATGACGGGATGGGATAACTATAACTTATCAGGCATTTGCCTGTGTGAAAATGGGGGCTGGCCTGCCTTGACCCACACTCTGTGGATGCGCCAGTAGTAGGCGGGGGGGTTGGACAACAGTGCCCTCCTTTCGGCAGCAGCAATCCCCTCTCTGATGAAGGACTGCTTTAGCGCCTTCCATTTGGACCACAATTGTCCCGTTGTGTGATGGTGGCCCGCTCGCTCCATCCTCCTCTTTATCTGGGCCCAATAAATTTCATTGCGGCAGGAGCAGCTGCCAAACAGCACTGCCACCACCTTGCTGCTCCTAATGTTGATGAGGAGGGCCTTGGTCTCCTCATGGTCCCACCTCCCACCAAGCACTGGTGCAGCTATTTTAGAGCAGCCACACTACTACAGACACAAACACGCACACACCAGACAGCCACGCACAACCACCACTTAAATACACACACACACAGACCAGACAAAAACACCACAATGCACAACCACACACACAACCACGCACACACCAGACAGCCACGCACAACCACCACTTAACTACACACAGACACACAGACCAGACTAAACCGCCACAATGCACAAACAACATTGATACAAGGAAATCCACTAAGCACCACCATTAACACACCACCACCACCACACAACAGAACTCAACCCACAAATCACCACGCAGACGCAAACGCAGATGCAGACGACATTCAGGAATTTAGCAGGAAGTTGACAACAGATTTTGCGGAAGTGGAGCGGCAGCCCCGTTTTTTTTAATTTGTGAGTTGGTTAGGTTAACAAGACCAGTAAACGTGAGGATCATCAAGCACAAATACACAGAAATTAATAAAATCACAGTCCCTGTCCGTGTCCGAGAAAACAAGACAGAGGGGGAGTGCACAGAGGGTGGGAAACATTTTGGGCAGCAGCAAAAAAAATACGTAAATAATTATGAAAATAGTGGGAAAGTTCCGGCCAAGGCAATCCCAACAATGGCGAGTGTGGCGGAAGTTACGGGGGGATTCCTCCCAAGGGAGAAAATACAAATACGTCAGCAATCACAACAGACAATGGCAAGTGCAGTGGAAGTTACGGGGGGATTCCCCCCTAGGGAGGAAATACGTAAGCAATCACAACAAGGGCGAGTGCGGCAGAAGTTACATAGGGTCAATTCCGGCCAACGGACACTACGTAAATATTTGTGATGAATAGTCTTTTGCAGAATGGCGGAATGGGATGGGTGGCTGTTGGGTGTGGAGGATTTTTCGACCTTTGCTGCGGATTTATTTACGTAACTTCCGAGGCAGAAAACCCCCCCAGTATTTTGGGGGTTTGCGGACAGCAGAACAGGACGGAGGACGCAAACTGTGGAAATCAAGCAGGACTGTATGAGCACAATTCGTACATCCCTAATGTCAACTGAACGATCATATATAAACTGTCAAACGAACCTAGCTGATGGACTGTTCAGCTAACCCAGAAACTTCCATCTGGCCTGCAAGAGAAACAAACATGCATTTAAGCTTAGACACACAGCTCACATACTATGGTTGCTCCAAGCATCACTGAGCATGACTCTGCCACACCCAGCTCCTCCCTTTCCCCAGTCACATATCTGGGCTAATGAACTTTGGCACAAGCTCAGACTCCATCTTGGATTTAGCTCCTCAGCTCCACACAGGCCCAAGGCCAGAATGTGACAACTCAAGTCCAATCTCAGAGCCTGCCCCACAGAGAAGCAATTGAAACTCCCCCCCCCCCTCCACTGTGCAAAGGGAGCTCAGTGCTGTGGTGTTGTGGTTATTTTGCCACTCTGGAATTGTGGTAAGCCCAGTAATTTTTGATGAAATTTTTGATGAACATTCCCATATAAAAGAGCTACTCTTTTAGCCACATGGCTTAGGATGAAAACGGAATGTGTTTGGAGTAGAGGAACTTACGGTCTTTCTGATTAAGTCACGTTTTCCATTTTGTGTGTCCTAATGGATTTTGACACACAATGGACTGTTTGACCAAACTATCATATTTGGGGAGGGACCCTAAATCCCCACCACCCTTACAAGGAGACCTATTGCTTCAGTATAGCAACATGGGCCTTTCAGGACAATGGCTAGAAACTGTGCCAAGGTTACCTCCATGGTAGCCCTGACTTTTGGGTTGACATCCACAGCAGTGGGTGACCTTAAAGAGAGCTTCATTTCATATTAGGCGCCTATGTTCCAAATGGATGTCTGCCTTCTGGATAGCACTTCATGCATCTGAAGTTGGCTGTAGCAGTCCATGGAAGATTACGCCATTAGAAATGTGTCAGCTTTCAAAGCAGCACAAATTTCACTGCAGTAGATTAACAACGAAATCTGTCTTTCAGCTCAGTTATGGTTTGGTTGACCCTGTCCAGGGAGAAAGAACAGAATTTCCTTGCTTATGCCCGATTGATATTAATGAACTTGCTCAATATGTGGGCCTTGTCCGGCTGCTCCTGCGTTTCCACTGGAACTGGATTGGGCTGGTTGCCTTAAATGAGGAGAGTGGTGAAAATTTCATCCAGACACTGACACCAATGCTCAGGCAGAAGGACATCTGTGTGGCCTTCACTGAAATGTTTGAGCCAACAAAACCTGTCCTTATACAACAAGCACTATCAGGATCTAAGGATGGCGGAGAATTCCACCATGGATTCCAGTGAGGCCAGATTCTTTAGAATCCACCCCCCACCCCCCCATGGAATCCCCCCAGGAAGGCACTTACCTGGGGCTGATACGGCGGATTCGGCGGTGGCAGCGGTTCCGGCAGCGGCTCCGGTGGCGGCGGCTCCGGTGGCTGGTCTCCTGGCCGGCCGCGCCCAGACTGCTGCCACCGCCATTGCCGTCCTTGCAGCCGTGATAGGCTACATAAGAATTTACATAGCCTATCACGGCTAACCCCCCCCCCCCAAAACCCAGCGTATGCAAATTGCAGCAGATATGGCGGCTGCCATTTGCGTTCCCTATTTTTCGCCGATTTATCTCATGTAAATTTTTACCTAAGATAAAATGGTGAAAAAAAAAGGGGAATGCAAATAGCGTAGTGGGCGCTATTTGCATTCCATTATTTCATGCCATTCTAGTCTACGTAAACATTTATTTATGCTATTTGCGTCCCCCTTTTTTTGGCCGTTTCATCTTACGTAAATATTTACGTAAGATAAATTGGCAAAAAATAGGGAACGCGAATTGCGGCCGCCGTAGCCACCGTCATTTGAGTATGCTGGGGGGGGGGTTGCGTGGGGGGTTTAGCCATGATAGGCTACATAAATTCTTATGTAGCCTATCACAGCTGGCTGGCTGGCCGCAAATGGTGGCCGCTACAGTGACCGCCATTTGTGTCCACAGCAGCCGTCCGTGGCCGGAAACCCGGCTGTGGACTGCCCTGGCTGGCTGCTCCGCAGCCTGGCTGTGGAGCAGAACTGGCCATCAAGGATTCCGGGGGGGTCGCCTCCCCCCCCGTCAAGGATTTCAGTGGAAGGGATGGAGCACCTCCCCCCCCCCTTGAAATATTCTGCAAAAAGGTAAGTAAGTTTCATACATCCCTATCTGGATCTATTCCTAGTGCTTGGTTTGAACCCCAAGAGATTATTGCCTTTGCGGACACCAAGGTTTTACGCATATTAAGAGTCTTCTTGGCTATTCATGAAGAAAAGACCAAGACCCCATTTAGGAAGGTTTGGATCCTGACAGCCCATTGGGAAACTTCTGCTAAAGGACAAAATTTAAACCAGGCCAAACTCTTCCATGTTGCTTTGCACTTTAGAGTCAACAGCAGGGATGTGCCAGAATTCAGACATTTTCTCTGGGCCTTAAATCCACACTGACCACAAGGAGATGTCTTTCTCCAAAAATGGTGGGAATTTGCATTTGACTGTCAGTTTCTGAAATCAGGAGAAATCTCTCCGAGGGGAAGGAGGGACTGCACTGCCTGCTGAGCCATAAGCTTGAAATGACCATGTCCAGTTACAGCTACAGCAACTACAATGCTGTGTATTCCATGGCACACACGTTACATGCCATGTCCTCATCTGGATCCAAGCATGAATTAACAGGGGGAGGCAAGAGGCTGCTGAATCTTCAGCCATGGCAGGTAATGTCCTCGTTGAGAGTTGGCAATCTTATAAAAGCTTCCTTGTTGGTTTCCCGGTGGTCTGATCCTGGAAGCAAAGGGTGAGCCTAGGAGACAGGATGTTGGTCCAATCTAAAGGTCCCAATAGAGACATTCCCCATAGATATTCTTCCATGCCATTATTTCCCTTAAAGAGCACTAAGAAGTGAGTAATAGGCAGTGGAGAACAATGGTGCTTCTGTGATAATTATGTAGTGAAAACTGTGGCTACTGAGAGGAAGAATCAAGCAAGCTCTCACCCCAAATACATAGTATTCTTCTCTCCATACCCCCTAGTATTCTTCTCCCCACCCCCCATCTCCAGAAGCAAACAACAGGCAGCTTCTCCCCCCTCCCTGCCCCACATTCATTCTTGCCAGGCAGCAAGAGGACACCACAGGTGTTGTTCGCCTTGATGGCACCACCCTAATTCCTCTGGCACACAGGCAAGGATATGAAGGTGGCTTGCAGCAAGTAGACACCAAAGAAGAAAGGCCAAACCACTGGGCAAGCATATGTGAGCAGTTGCACAATGAACCCATCTTAATGCATCTTCAGTGTTGAACTAAGCAATGGAGTAAAGAAAAGAAGTCTCTATCTTGATGGCAGTCACAGAATGTCTGAAGACACCAGACCTCCCTGACAATAACCCTGTTTATAATTCTCTCTTCCATTTCAGTTTCTTGCCTCTTTGAGGAACGTCCGGTTTAACAACAGTGCTGGAGATGAAGTCTCTTTCTTTAAAAAGGGAGAGAGATACGATATTGTGAACTGGGTTTTCTTCCCAAATAAATCTTTTGCTCACACCAAAGTTGGACAGGTGGATCCAGAAGCTCCTCCTAACCAGGACTTCACCATTCATGCTGATGCAATCGTGTGGGCTACGGAGGTGGGTCTGAAGTGAAACTCATGGGGGCAATAAAGAATGTTGCAGTACTATGGCTTGAGAACAGAACGTGTCTTTCTAGATGAGACCAAAGGCCTATTGAGCCCAGGGAGGGGCCCTTGTCCAGTGAGAAAGAACCATCTTTGCATGCAGAAGTCCCAGGTTGAGTCCTTGGCATCTCCAGGTATGGCTGGAAAAGGCCCCGGTCTTAAAGCTTGGAGAGCCACTTCCACTCAGTGCAGACAATAGTGGGTGAGGTAGAGAAAGGGTCTGATGCAGGAGGAGGCAGCTTCATGTTTTTGATTGTGTATGAGCATATATATCTACATCAGCTTCCATTAGGATGATTCTAAGTAACCTGCAGAAAAGATTCAGACTTTCTAAATTGGTGATCCTATCCAATTGGGAAACTCTGTTGAGTAACTCTGTCCTATTTTTATGCAATATCCACTGCATGTTAAACCTCAACTATTTCTCTCTTCCCTTTCAGGTGCCTCCCTCTGCGAGGTGTGTGGAGGGGTCCTCTCCAGGGCACCAGAGAAAAATTCCAGAGGGGAAGCTGGTTTGCTGCTACAGATGTGACCGTTGCCCAGAAGGGACGATCTCTAACCGGACAGGTAGCTTGTCATTCAGAGCCTTGTCAAAGTGCAGAGCAAACTGAGGTTCGCATGGGAAGATCATGGGCAAGGAGAAGACATGGTTGTTTAACCTATGCTTATTTTCTCCTTAAGAACCATTGGGGGTTGCATAGCTCGCTGGTTTACTGTTTTGCACACTATTCACAATTTCGTGAAGAACCTTCTATTTAAATAATAAAGAATAATAATATCCTTAGATAGTTGCATTGGCTCACCTTTCCATGCATAGTGTTTTAAACACCATGTTTCCAATCTCGGTTGTTTGGGCATTAAACATGAAGCTGAACGGTGATTAGTTGTTGTAGCAATGGGAGCATGATACTCCAATGTCAAGTAAACTGCTGTTTAATCTATATTGATTCCTGTCAGCTATTTCCCAGCCGCTGCACCAACACATCTCCTCTGAAGAAAGTGCATCATCTGAAGTATAGGACAGAGAGTTATTTATGTATTTATTTGCTCATTCAGAAGGCACTGCAGGTGACAGGCTGTGGTGATGTTCTTACACTTAACAGTTTTTAAATTCTGGTTACAGACTTGAGGTTTTTCTTCTTGCAGAATATGGAACATGGGTCTGCTGGCATGGGCTATCCTACACAGGTGAAAAGGAGCATTTTGTACCCTTCCTGACTCTGGTCTTATGGAATATGTTGTAGAAATGAAAAGAGAAAATACTAAAAGGGACGTTGCATGCTTATATGTACAGTAAGCCAGGGAACTGATATCTCCATCTCCTTCTTTATCAGCTGCACTGTCTGCACATAAAAATATTGATGCCATGTTTGAGATACTTTTGCTCATTCCAGATTCAGATCACTGTGACCCATGCCCAGAAGATCAACATCCAAATAGGCATGGCATCCATGGACGCCATTCGCTTCATCCATATAGCCGTGATAGGCTACATAAATACTTACGTAGCCTATCATGGTGGGGAAAAAAGGGAATGCAAACAGAGGCCGCTGTAGTCACCGCCATTTGTGTTCTCTTAGTTTTGCCATGATAGGCTACATAAATATTTACGTAGCTTATCATGGGCCAGTGTAGGGACGCAAATGGCGTCCCCTACACAGGATGCCATTTGCATCCGCACCAGCCCGGCAGCGGCTGGCAGCCCTGCTGCTGGTTGCCCCAGCCGGCGGCTCCGTGGCCTGGCAGCAGAGCAGAGCCAGCCGGGCAGGATTCCGGGGGGAGGAACGGATCACCTCTCCCCACCTGCAGAACCCAGGCGAGCCAGGTAAGCAGGGTTTCGTACACCCCTACATCCAAAGAGGAACCAAGATGACTGTTTCCCCAAGAAGACCCACTTCCTTTCCTATCAAGAGACACTGGGGTTCATTTTAGCTTCTCTGGATCTTTTCCTCTCTCTCATTACATCTGTACTTTTGGCCACCTTCATTCCACACCATGACACACCCATCGTCAAAGCTAACAACCGACACCTCACCTATGTCCTCCTTCTTTCTCTCCGGCTCTGTTTCTTCTGCTGCTTTCTGTTCATCGGTTGCCCCATGAAGGTCACGTGTCTTCTATGTCAAACTGCTTTTGGCATCATCTTTGCAGTTGCCATTTCTTCTGTGCTGGCAAAAACTGTCACAGTGGTTCTGGCCTTCATGGCCACCAAGCCAGAAAACACGGCCAGAAAACTCTTGGGGAGACAACTACCAAACTCCATTGTCCTGGCCTGTCCCCTCATCCAAGCTATTATCTGTGCTTGTTGGCTGGTGACCTCTCCCCCATTCCCAATCTTGGACTTCCATTCCCTGGCTGGAGAAGTCATCGTCGAATGTAATGAAGGCTCAGTCACTATGTTTTACACTGTCCTGGGTTACATGGGTTTTCTGGCTGTCGTCAGCTTCATGGTGGCTTTCCTAGCCAGAAAACTGCCTGACACCTTCAACGAAGCCAAGTTTATCACCTTCAGCATGCTGGTGTTTTGCAGTGTTTGGGTCTCCTTTGTGCCCACCTACCTGAGCACCAAGGGGAAGTCCATGGTGGCTATGGAGGTCTTCTCCATCTTGGCCTCTGGGGCTGGTCTCCTGGCTTGCATCTTCCTCCCCAAATGCTACATCATAGTGCTAAGGCCCAGTCTCAACTGTAAAGATCATCTAATCAGGAGAAGGACTTAGGGTGTCTATCACTTTGAAACATGCCCTGCTACTCTGGTTTCCTGTCAAGTACACCAAAAGAAGGCCAATAACATTGCTGAATGTGCCGAGTTATTCCTTGAACAACGGGGTCCTGTCCACACTGGGCTTTTGCTATTTCCCTCTCAACTGGAAGTGGACTCAAAGGTTGTCTGTATGGCATTATATTCCCCATAGACATCCTTTAGTCAAATAATTATTTAATAATTATCAATTATTAATAAATTAGTGTTATGTACCATTAATACATGGTACATAACACTAATCCCGTCTTCAGTCCCAGCTCCTGCCAACCTAGCAGTTCGAAAGCAAGAAATTGCAAGTAGATAAATAGGTACCACTTCGGCGGGAAAGGTAACAGCGTTCCGTGCACCTCGGTGTTCAGCCATTCCGGCCACATGGCCACGGAAGCGTCTCTGGACAGCGCTGGCTCTTCGGCTTAGAAACGGGGATGAGCACCGCACCCTAGAGTCGGACACGACTGGTTGGGGACACCTTTACCTTTTACCTTTTACCATTAATTGTTGGTCCAGCAGAAAGTTGCAGTATGGTTAGGGATGGGGGAGAATTTCTCCCAGAAACTTCGGGGGGCTGAGTGCCAATGCATTCGGTCCTCCAAAGGTTCGGGGAGAAATTCTCCGCCCCCCCACTCCCCCCAGGGATGGGACTTACCTTTTACGAATGTCGCTCCTGGCGGTTCAGCAGGTCTTCGTCAGGGGCGGGGGCAGCAGCCGGTCTTTTGACCGGCTGCCGCCGCCGCCACCATTACAAGAAAAGTAAAAAAAAAAAAACGCCCCTGTGATAGGCTACGTAACGATTTACGTAGCCTATCATGGCTAGATTTGCAAAGTCAGCCATGATAGGCTACGTTAATCGTCACGTAGCCTATCACGGGTGACTTTGAAAAAAGAAAGCGCATACACAAATGGCGGCCCCCATAGGGAGCCGCCATTCGCATTCCTTATTTGGTCCCTGTAGTCTGCATAAAGATTTACGTAGACTATGGTGAAAATAAGGGCAACGCTATTTGCTGAAATCGGCTGTCTAGCTGCAAATGCAGGACAGGAGAAGCAAGAGGGAACGATCCCCCTGTGCTTCTCCTGCCCTGCATTGCATTGAGGGAACCAGGTTGGGAAGGATGTGTCCACACTGACTGGCAGTGACTCTCAGGAGATTTAGAGCCATTCCCAACCCTAGCTGGAGATCCCGGGCATCAAACTTGGGACCTTCTGCATGAAGACTGTGTTCTCTAGCCCTGAACTCCGGCCCTTCTCTGCCTACCTCTCCTGCTAGCTCAGCTACTCTATCTTCCCCTCCTCCATGAATGGATGCAGACTTGAAAGACTGGTTGAAAAATCAATGGTTCAGGCTGAGCCTGCATTTCATCCACTTTTGGAACCAGAATGAAACTTCCAGACCCTTCACCAGGGGAACCCCTCAGAGTGTCACGAGGAATTCTTATTTATTTTACTACTCCTTCATTCTTTCTAAAGGAGCTAACAGGCTCAACTGCTGTTGCCCTTGGAGACTTCCCCTTGAACCCTCAGGGTTCAGAAGACAGAGGCCACTTCCTGAAAAAACTGTTCCCCCTGTCATGGCAGCTTCAGGGGGAAAGGCAGGAAGTCTAGGCTAGGAGGGAACTCCCTTGTCTCAGACTGGAGAGATGGTGGCCCAATCTCTGTCTGAGGTCTGTGTGTATGAAACTCTCCAGAGAGGAAAAAAAATGGTTTCTGATACTCTGACGTTTCCTCAACAAAGAACTCAGCCCTCCTTTTTTCTTAGGGATGACCGAGACTAATAGTCTCATCAAAAATAAGTACTGGAACTCTTTGACTTCCTCACTATTGAGTTTGTCACCCCTTCGATTTCTGAGGTGGGGAGAGGTGTGGCATAGTTAACCTCTTGATGTCCTGAGCTAAAGCCCCCCCATCTTGTACTGACTGACGTGTCTTGAGGGTAGGGATGTACAAAAATCACTTACCTTTCGCAGATTATGTTTATGGTTGGGGGGGAGGCGTTCCGTCCCTCCCCCCGGAATCCATGCCGGGGGGGGAGGCGCTACGTCGCTCCCCCACCGGAATCGTGGCCGGCCGGCACCGCTCCGCAGGGATTCTGCGGAGCCGCCAGCTGGCTCTGCCAGCAGCCAGACATCCTTATTTTGGCACGTCTTAGTCTACGTAAAAATTTACGTAGACTAAGATGGCGAAAATAAGAAGAACACAAATAGCGTCCGCTACGCTATTTGTATTCCCCTTATTTTCGTCGTCTTAGTGTATGTAAATGTTTACGTAGACTAAGACGTGCCAAAATAAGGAACGCAAACGGCGGCGGCCATGGCCGCTGCCATTTGCGTACGCAATTTTTTTTTTTAAGTCAGCCGTGATAGGCTTCGTAAACATTTACGTAGCCTATCACATTTATTTAAAAAAAACCTAGCCGTGATAGGCTACATAAATCTTTACGTAGCCTATCACGTGTTTTTTGTTTTTTTAAACTGGAAATGGTGGCGGCGGCAGCCGGTTGGAAGACCAACCACCGCCGCCGCCGCTGCCGGAGCCACCGCCACCACCAGGAAGATCCCCCCAAGGTAAGTCTCGTCTCGGGGGCGCGTGGGGGGGGCAGGCCATTCCGCCACCAATATCGGTGGGCCGAATGCGCTGGCATTTGGCCTCCCCGAGATCCGTGGCGGAAGTTTCATACATCCTACTTGAGGGGTCCTATAACTCCAGAACTTTGTGAGGACAGTGCAAGGAGGAAAGGGTAAGAGACCTATGTTCATGCTCACTCCTTTCGTGCCCCATTTCTGTCCCTAAATCAAGGGTGGAGCCCTTTTTTCCTTTTTCCTGTGGGTCTCACATATACCCAGGTGTAAGCCCCAAGCCTGTAACGAAGTTGCCAGTAGCTTTAGAGAGACATAGTGATCCATACTGCTCTTTGCTTTGGTTCATTAGCTGCAGTTTTCTTGCTAGTGGGCCTCTTAGCTTGTAAGGTGAGTCAAATGGCGATATCTCCACCTCAGCACATTCCATGTTACTGAGCTCTGGTACCGTTTATCTTATCAGAGCTGAGGATGTGCATGAGAAGTGAGGCCATGTTTATGCTCAGCTAGACTCCATCTTGGATGTAACTGCTCATATTTACACAGGTGAAAGGGAAGAGCCTGACAACTCAGGTCAAGTCCAAGTGGCCCACAAAGAAGCAAAGAGTGATGCAAATCTGTTTTTCTCCCTCCAAAGTGCAAAGAGGGCCCAGTGTTATTGGGATGTGGTTATTTGTCATGCCTGGAAAGATCAAAATGACAATTATTGTTCATGAATTCTGCAGGGATTTCTATCCAGCAAGTCAGTAACAAATAAATCCTGGAGAAAACATGCTTAATATAAGTATGCCAGGAGCTCGTCAATGTGGGGCTGGGGTGGTGTCTGGTCACTTGGCATCTGCTCTCTTCTTGCTGTGATCGAATTCCCCTGCCAGGGCAGCTTTTTCTGGCTCTCTTTGTCTCTGACCTAGCGGGGAAGGTCTCCCTGTGCTGCTGATGATTTGGCTGCTCCTGCTGTTTTGGCTCCTGCCTCAGGCCACCCACAGGATGCTGAGGACAACGTGCCCCCTGACCTGCCCATCTAAGCTGGAAGAAGATTATTACAGGCCGGGAGACCTCATTGTCGGTGGGAATTTACACCTTGGCACTTATTATTTCAAAAAGTCAGAAGACTTCTGTAGATTCCCCCGATTATACATATCCGGTATTCTCTGTTAAGTTTCCACCAGAGGGATCTGGGAGAGGGCCTTGCCTGCTTTGCTCTCAGATGGGAAAGCTCCTTCCAGGGAAATGCATCAGCAATGCTGCTGATGTTTAAAATCTCTTGGTTTGAGATGACACTCTCAGAGGCCTGTCAGGATTGGCCTTGACCTGTAAGGAGAGTCGTAGCCTTGAGGGTTCTTTTCTTTTTTTCGATGTAATAATTTTATTTTTAAAAAAGAAAACAACAACAACAACAACATAAACACACAATACACATCCACTGAAGTATCTCTTAAGGTTGTAAGATATCTAACTTTGGCTCCCCTTACACAACAAATGCTTATTATTATTGTCTACTTCTTATCTTAGTTGTATATCATACATTGCGTTCCCAGACATTATCTCATTTCTCTCCTAATTTTTAACAACAAAAGAAAAAGAAGAAAAGAGAACCAACCATCTCAAAGTTCAAAATCCACATACATAGACATCATTTTTTTCTATTTCTTGTACAAATTCTAGAGAAGGTTTCCAACCAACATAAATTTTGCTGTTGATCCTTCTTTAATTGTAACAGTAAATTTTGCCATCTCTGCCAGCGCCATCATTTTCATGATGCACTCGCTCACAGTTGGTCGTGCTTCGTTCTGCCACTTCTGTGCATACAATAACTGTGTAGCCGTTGTCATGTAGAGAAAGAGGGTTCCCCACTTCTCTTTTACGTGTTTATCTGTTGGTCCCAATGAAAAAGTTTCTTGCTTTGATTCTATAGTAGTCTGTAATATTCTTTGAGCTAAAAACTGTATTCGTTTCCAAACTATTTTAGCTTTTTTACAAGTCCACCATAAATGATGAAATGTTCCATCTTGAGTTTAACATTTCCAGCATTTTCCAGAAACATCCTTATATATTTTAGACAGTTTAAATGGTGACATATACCATCTATACATCATCTTATAAAAATTCTCTTTAAGACTTGTACATAAAGTACATTTTAGATCTTTTCCCCACATACTTTCCCACTCTTCCATTGATATATTATGACCAACATTTTGTGCCCATTTTATCATACAATCTTTTACTTGTTCATCCTCTGTCTCATACCTTAACAGTAATTTATACAGTTTCGCAATAACGTGTTCATCGTTTGTACACAGTGCTGTTTCAAACTCAGATTCTGTTTGTTCAAATCCACCATTTTTCTCTTCTATTTTAAACCTTTCTTTAATTTGCAAATATGAAAACCACTGGCAGACATGACCTTCTTCCAGTATGTTTTCCCTTGGTTTTAACTTATATTCCCCTTTGTGACAATTCAAGTAAATCATTATATCCTATCCATTTATGTGTGCTATCAAATTCTCTTGTCTGCATTGCTTCTTGTGAAGATATCCAACGTGGTGTTTTCTGATAAAACCTTAATTTATATTCATTCCAAATTCTTAATACAGCCCTTCTTATATAATGAGTATTTAAGTCTTGTTTGTTTTATCATACCACAAATAACTATGCCACCCATATCTCGATTCATGTCCTTCTAGTTCTAAAAGTCTTCTATTTTTCAACGTCACCCATTCCTTCATCCACATCAAGCAGCAGTCAGAAAAATAGGTTTTTCTGGTAATCCCAAGCCACCTCTTTCCTTTGCATCTGGTAAAATTTGTATTTGAACTTGGGTTTTTTGCTTGCCATATAAACTTCATTATATCTCTCTGCCACTGCTTAAAAGGTAAATCCAAAGTAATAATGCGTGTCATTTGAAAAAAAAAAAAAACAAAAAACATTCCAGGTAATACATTCATTTTAATCGTTGCAATTCTTCTCAGAAGTGATAGCTGTAATTTTTCCCATTTCCAGAGGTAGCAGCAGCTCTCCAGGGTGTTAGACAGGGTCTCTCTCTCCGTCTCTCCCAGCATAGCCTGTATATGCCAAAGATGGATCCTGGGACCAGGAACCTTCAGAGGAGGCATTCTATCCCTGGACTATGCTCCTTCCTCTAAAAATAAAACAATGTTCGAGTCCTCATGGTTCCGAATAATAGGCACATTTAACACAGAAGCTGTTTTAACACTACACTTCTCACCAGTTCTGTTGGGATCCTCACCCACCTCCCAATGTCTCCCTCTCTGCTACAGGTCGATAGTCAGGAACTACCAGCACTTCCTGGCCTTGGCGTTTGCCATCACAGAGGTCAACAAGGATCCGGCTCTCCTTCCCAACACAACGCTGGGCTTCTGCATGTATGAGCACAAGGACCTTGCCAGATGAATGCATCAGAACAGCCTCTCTCTGCTTTCCACTCGGGGGCAAATAATGCCCAATTATAAATGTGACCGGCAGGATAAACTGCTCTCCATCATTGGGGGTCTTGACTCCAAATCTTCCAGAGAAATAGCATCCCTAACAGGCATCTACAAGATCCCACAGGTAAGGGGGTCCATAAGGGATGGATATGAGAGGCCTGCAGAGGCAGGATCACCCAGTCGGACAAGGCAATATCCGAAATAGATTTATCCCTGTAGTGTGTGAGTTGCCTGTATTCTGGATTGGGGGGTCAGGGGCCCTGGCTAAGCTGCCATTCCTTGGTGATGGCCAGGAATCCCAGATGGCTTCTGTACAACTAATCCCACCCAGCCGAGGGCCTGTTCTGTCAGAAAAAGTGTGTGGGCTGGGCGAAATCAGATGGATTCTCTTGACACCTTCAAGAGTCATAAAAGAACAAGGTGCCTTAAGACTCCGTGTTGTTCTTGCTGCGATCAACTAAGGCAGCTACCCCTCCAGGGCTTGGGGGAGGCCTCACTCCCATGACAATGTGACATTTGTCTGACTTTTATGTATAGGGCTATCGATGCCTACTAGTACTGAGGGAGACGTGCGACCTCCAGCAGTATCAGAGGCAGCATGCCAGTGTACACTAGTTGGAGGGGAACATGACTATGGGTGTGCATAAGGAAATCATGCTGTGATTGTGGGCTTCCCACAGGCAGCTGCTTGGCCACTGTGTGAACAGAATGCTGGACTAGATGGACCTTTGGTCTAATTCCGGCAGGGCTCTTCCTATATTCTGATTTCCATTTAAAAAGGCCCATGTTTCAGCCACACACCATAGGATGTCAACAGAAAGAGTTTGGAATGGGGGCACTTCTCTTCAGGGATGTCTTTTTCAGCCCCACCAACATTGCCTCTCATTTTCTGTCTTGTGTGTCTCGATGCCTTCCCATGTAGAATGGAAGGAGTTTGATCAAATGTGGTTCAGTGTAAGCAGCACGTTGGGGCAAGAAATCCCAACTTCACCTACAAGCTGATGTGATCTGAGTAGGGATGGCGGAGAATTTCTCCCCGAAACTTCGGGGGGGCCGAGCGCCAACGTGTTCGGCCCCCCGAACAAGTTTCGGGGAGAAATCCTCCACACACACCCCGCCCCCGCACCCCCCCTCGGGACGGGACTTACCTTCCCTGAATGTCCCTCCCAGCAGCGGGTCTGGCTGGTGGTTCGGCGGGTGTTCGAGCGGGGTGGGAGCGGCAGCCGGTCTTTCGACTGGCTGCCGCCGCCGCCGCCATTGCAATAAAAGAAAAAAAAAAAGTCCCCTGATAGGCTACGTGACGATTCACATAGCCTATCACGGCTAGATTTGCAAAGTCAGCCGTGATAGGCTACGTGAATCGTCACGTAGCCTATCACGGGTGACTTAAAAAAAAAAAGTGTGTACGGATAATGGCGGCCCCCATAGGGAGCCGCCATTCCCGTTCCTTATTTGGTCGCTGTAGTCTACGTAAATGTTTACGTAGACTACGGAGAAAATAAGGGCAACGCTATTTGCGTTGCCCTTATTTTCGCCGTAGTCTACGTAAACATTTACGTAGACTACAGCAACTAAATAAGGAACGCGAATGGCGGCTCCCTATGGGGGCCGCCATTCGCGTACGCGCTTTTTTTTTAAAAAAAGTCACCAATGATAGGCTACGTGACAATTCACGTAGCCTATCACGGCTGACTTTGCAGATCTAGTCATGATAGGCTACGTGAATCGTCACGTAGCCTATCAGGGGGCGTTTTTTTTTTTTTTTTTTTTACTTTCGCGTTCGCGGCCGGGCGAGGCAGCAAGCCTCCTCCCCGGCCTGAATTTCGGCCCGGCGAGCGAGGCGGGAAGCCTCCTCCCCCGGCCTGAACTTCGCGGGGGGAGCAGCGAAGCGCTCCCCCCCACCGCGAACAAGGTGCAAGAAAAGGTAAGTGACTTTCGTCCACCCCTAGATCTGAGCCAGCAGTGACTGACCATGAAAGAGGTCTCGGGGTTGCGGTGGACAGCTCAATGAAAATGTCATCCCAGTGTGTGGCTGCTGTGAAAAAGGAAAATTTCATGTGTGGCATAACTAGCAAAGGAGCTGAAAATAAAACTTCCATGATCAAACTCCACTTATACAAATCTAGGGTGCAACATCAAGGAAGGACATTGCAGAGGTGGCAAAAGTGCAGAGCAGGGCATTTTATATTTAGATATGTATTATTAAAATGTCCATCTTCTTTCTGGGTGGCACTTTATGCATCCAAAGTCTGCTTTGGAAAGTCCATGGAAGCTCATGCCATTCATACTGTGCTAGATGCCCAAACATTCTGCTACAACTAGGGATGGATGAAAGTCCCTTACCTGGTCCCGCAGCTTTTTTCGGGGGGAGGGAGAGGCGCTCCATTTCTCCCCCTGAAATTCTTGGCAGGTGGGGAGGCGCCCCGTCCTTCCCCGCCAAAATTCTGGCCTGTGGGAGCGCCCCGCCTCTCCAGCCGCGAAAGAAATAAGTAAAGTAAAAAAAAACACCAAAAAATATGTTAGGCTACATAAAGATTTACGTAGCCTATCACGGCTAGTTTTTCAAAGTCAGCTATTGCATTGCCCTTATTTTCGCGGTAGTCTATGTAAATCTTTACGTAGACTACCCATGCCCAAATAAGGAACGGAAATGGCGGCGCCCATGGGTGCCGCCATTTGCGTACGCACTTTCCCCCCCCCCAAAGTCAGCCGTGATAGGCTACGTAAAGATTTATGTAGCCTATCACGGCTGATTTTGAAAATCTAGCCGTGATAGGCTACGTAAATCATTACGTACCCTATCACGTTTTTTTTTTCCAATTTACTTTTTTTATTTCACAGCCGGGGAGACAGGGCGCTCCCCCCCAGCCTGAATTTCAGCAGCGAGGGATGGGGCGCCTCCCCCCTGACCTAATTTCTGCCGGGAGGGGTGGAGTGCCTCCCCCCCCACCAAGAATTTCAGGGGAAGAAACAGAGCACCTCCACCCCACTGCGAAGCAAGCTGCGGGACTAGGTAAGAGACTTTCATCCATCCTTAGGCACACGCGTTACATGCTGTGTCTGGATCCAAACATGGACTGACCAGGGGAGACAAGAGGCTCCTGGACATCCAGCCATGGCAGGTAACATCCTTCTTCACCCTGGGCAAGCATATGAAAGCACCTGAGTTGTTTCTCAGTGGTCTGATCCTGGAAGCAAAAGGGGGCCTGGAAGAAGGGCTGCTAGCCATTCTTATGCTCAGAAGAGGGACATATCCACATGGAAATGCTTCCGTGGCCATCCTTTCCATTAAAGAGCACTGGAAAGTGAGTCAGGGATAGAGGAGATTCATGGCACTTCTGGAATAATTTTACACTTGCAACTGTCAATAGTGAGGAGGGGGGAATTCTTATCCATAAAGTGGCATCGTTCCCCAGCACACCCCTGAGAAGCAAACAGCAGGCAGCTCCCCCCCCCATTTATGTTCCATCTTGACAGCCAGCTGAAGAACCCCAGATGTTGCTCTTTTTGCTGCTATGAGTAAAACCCCTCCAGATCCCACTCAAAGATAGCAGGCTGTGTTGTAGCAAGTAGGTACCAGCCAAAAAAGCCAGAACCATTCCACAAGCATAGCCGAGCAGAGATGCCAAAATAAGATGCATCTTAGGCATTAAATTACTAATGGAGTGCAGGAAAAAAAAAAACCAGTTTCCTAACCTAATGGCAGTTACAGAGTGTTAGAAGATGTCAGAACTCATTCACAATTTCCCCCATTTTATAAGTGTCTCTTGCTTTTCAGATTCTTGCCTCTTTGAGGAGCATCCGCTTTAACAACATCGCTGGAGATGAAGTCTGTTTCACTGAAAATGGCAAGAGATGGGATATTCTGAACTGGATCTTCTTCCCAAATGGGTCTTTCTATTCTATGAAAGTTGGGGGAGTGGACTCAGGGGCTCCCCCAGGCCAAGACTTCACCATTCACCCTGATGCAATTGTGTGGGCGACAGAGGTGGGGTTGAAGGGAATGGTCCGGGGTCCGCCTTACACCCCAGTTGGAACATGAACGCGGCAGCACAGAAGCATCCAGCTCAGACAGAGCTGCAGGACGAGGTCGCTTTCTCTGTGCAGAGAGAGGTATGGAGCTCCATCTCTCTCTCTCTGCACTGAGGGGGAAAGTGGATGGGACGAACTCTCTGATATAATGGCAAAGGGAAGGGATTTGCTGCGTGGAGGCTCCCTGTCCCCTTAGCCTCATCCGGATACAGCTGGTTCTGGTGTTACAATTGGTGTCTCCCAGAGGAGCCTCTTTTACGATGGTGCTGAGAGATTTGGCCCTCCTGTTGGGGAAATTGCAACCTCTTCTGCAAGTTAAAGGAAGGGGGAAGTTCGGCATTTAGCTAGTTAAAGCAAAGACATAGCTGGCCTTAGGACTCTATAGCTCACCGCTGCCTCCTGTTTATTTTTCCTCTACCCCCCCCACCTTTCTCCAATGCTGGCAGTGCACCTGGCTTGCTCTCTCTCATCCCTGTACACAGAAAAATTGATTGAACAATCTCTTGTTTTGAAACTGCAACCTGTGCATGCATTACAAGCAAGATGACGTGTGAGCAAAGCTGTTTTATTTCTTAACTAAAGGAAGAGTATGGCCGCTATACATATGAATGTGGGACTAGCAAATCCCTGTTCTGCTTTGCCTCTCTCTGCTAAACTGCCTTAAAACCACATATTTCCCATCCCCTCCGGAACTCATAATCCCATCATGCAATGGGAGACTCTGTTGAGTTGCTGCATTCAGTGCAGTTATTGCCAGGTGGAAATCCTCCGCTGTTTGCCTTTTTCCTTTCAGGAGGTGCCCATCGCGAGGTGTGTGGAGCAGTGCTCTCCAGGGCACCGCTGAAGAGTTCCAGAGGGGAAGCCGGTTTGCTGCTACAGATGTGACCGTTGTCCAGAAGGGACGATTTCTAACTCCGCAGGTACCTCTGACTTTGAGATCCCCATAAAAGTGCAGACCATACTGGGCTAAGAGTGAAGTGGGGACAGGGGGAAAGTCATGGACAAGGGGACATGAGCCATGTGCCATAGGAATATTTTCTGTATAAATACCATTTCGGATGGCATACCTCTGTTGTTTACTTATGTGCAAAGTATTCATGACTTCCTTAAGAAATCTATTCAAATAATAAAATAAGGCCTAGGGATGTCAGAGAATTCCACCATGGATCTTGGTGAGGCCAAATGCCAGTACATTTGGCCCCCTGAAATCCATGGCGGAACGAAGCCCCTGCCCCACCACCCCGCGAAATGCGCGCGAAATGAGACACTTACCTGATGCTGTTCACGCTGCTTTGAGAATGGTTTCTGCGTCTGCGGCTGCCATTCGCTTCCCTATTTTTGCCGTGATGGGTTATGTTAATACTTACGTAGCCTATCACAGCTAATGCAGGGACACCATTTGCATCCCCGCGGATGCCATGATAGGCTACATAAATATTTACGTAGCCTGTCAAGGCAAGAAAAGGGAATGCAAATGTCAGCCGCTGTAGCCGCTGGCCATTTACGTTCCCTTTTTGTTGTTGTTATAGGCTATGTAAATATTTACGTAGCCCATCACGGCTAAAGACAGGGGTGCAAATGGCATAGTGGCTGCCATTTGCACCCCTGTTTTTTTGCCATGATAGGCTATGTAAATATTTACATAGCCTTTCACGGCCAAAAAACAGGAACGCAAATAGCGGCCGCCATACCTGCTGACATTTGGGTCCACAGGCTCCACATGGTTGCTGCAGAGCGGAGCTGGACGGGTTATGATTTCAGGGGGAGGTGCGGAGCGCCTCCCCCCCACCGTGAATCACCCCGTCGAAAAGGTAAGTGACTTTCGTACATCCCTAATAAGGACTCCAAGGAAATTACTAATACTCAAAACTGCAGAATCTGTCCTGGCTCCACTTTTCATATATATTTATTTTAGAACCATGTTCCCAACCTTGGTTGTTTTGGCATCAGACCTGAAGTGTTTGAGGCAGAAGATTGACCAGGGCAGTTGGTTGATCATCCTTATGTCAACTGGAGGATGTTACTCCAATGCAGGGATACTGTCGGTGCCCAACTGGGTCTGAGAATAGGGATGTACGAATTGTGCTCATACCATTCCGCTTGACTTTCACAGTTGGCGTCCTCTGTCCCATCCCGCTGTCTGCAAACCCCCAAAATACTGTGTTTTTTTTCCCGCCTTGAATGTTACGTAAATAAAATCGCAGCAAACGTCGAAAAATCCTCCGCGCCCAACATCCGCCCGTCCCGTTCCGCCATTCTGCGAAAGACTATTTGTCTCAAATATTTACGTAGTTTCCGTTGGCCGGAATTGACCCTATGTAACTTCCGCCGCACTCTCCCTTGTTGTGATTGCTTACGTATTTCCTCCCTAGGGGAGAATCCCCCTGTAGCTTCCGCTGCACTCTCGCCATTGTTGGGATTGCCATGGCCAGAACGTTCCCACTATTTTCATAATTATTTACCCATCTTTTTTCATTGCCAAGCGGAATGTTTCCCACCCTCTGCGCGCTCCCCCGCTGTCTTGTTTTCTCAGACAGGGACAGGGACTGTGATTTTATTAATTTCTGTGTATTTGTGCTTGATGATCCTCGCGTTTACTGGTCATGTTGACCTAACCGCCTCACAAATAAAAAAAAAAAAACGGGGCTGCAGCTCCACTTCCGCAAAATCTGTCATCAACTTCCTGCTAACTTCCTGAATGTCGTCTGCATTTGTGCTTGCGTCTGCGTGGTGATTTGTGGGTGGAGTTCTGTTGTGTGGCAGTGGTGGTGTGTTAGTGGTGGCGCTTAGTGGATTTCCTTGTATCAGTGTTGTTTGTGCATTGTGGTGGTTTTGTCTGGTCTGTGTGTGTGTGTGTAGTTGTGCATTGTGGTGTTTTTGTCTGGTTTGGTCTGTGTGTGTGTAGTTAAGTGGTGGTTGTGCGTGGCTGTCTGGTGTGTGTGTGTGTGTACTTGTGCATTGTGGTGTTTTTGTCCGGTTTGGTCTGTGTGTGTGTAGTTAAGTGGTGGTTGTGCGTGGCTGTCTGGTGTGTGTGTGTGTGTGTGTGTAGTAGCTGCTCTAAAATGGCTGCACCAGTGTGTGGCAGGAGGTGGGACCATGAGGAGACCAAGGCCCTCCTCAGCAACATTAAGAGCAGCGAGGCGGTGGCTGTGCTGTTTGGCATCTGCTCCTGCCACAATGAACTTTATTGGACCCGGATAAAGAGGAGGATGAAGCGAGCTGGCCACCATCGCACAGTTGGACAATTGAGGTCCAAATGGAAGGCACTAAAGCAGTCCTTCATCAGAGAGGGGATTGCTGCTGCCGAGAGGAGGGCACCGCTGTCCAACTGCCCCACCTACTACTGGCTCATCCACAGAGTGTGGGTCAAGGCAGGCCAGCCCCCATTTTTGCAGAGGTATATGCCTGGTAAGTTATAGTTATCCCATCCCATCATCAAGCTCAGCTAAATATGAAGACAAGGATGTGTACCGAAAATGAAGCTATCTCTTTGTGGTCTCATGTGGAAACAAACAAATCCTGACATTTAGCCTGCAATCCTATGCTTGGTGAACTTGGACAGAAAAAGGTCCCAGCATCTTCCGGCCACTTTGGCTGGTTCAAGAAGGGATGCTGGGAACTGCATTGCTTTTTCCTGTACATCCACATGCATAGGATTATGCGGGCCTGGCTACAACTCATATTACACACTGACATGATGTCCATTTCCAGGAAAATGCTGCTGCCGGTCTCTGCACAAAGCACACAGGAGGACTGGCACCAGCCCAGCAGCAACAGGGCCAGCCTCTCGGTGTGTGCACGTCATCCTTCTTCATGTAGTGATTGCTGAATTTTTGCACCCCACCCCACCTTTCTACCAAGACATCGGCACTCAAGTCTACTCATGAGCAAGTGTTCATCTGAGAGCTTGGAGATCTGGGTATAGTCCACTCAGCCATGGAAGTTCGCTGGATGACTTTGGCCCAGTCAGAAAGCCCCAGCCTACCTGAGTGTTGTCGTTGTGAGCATTAAATGGAGAGGAAGAGGCTAATGTGAGCCACCTTGCGTTCCTTGCGCTAGGAAAAATGGTGGCATTTATGCAATGCATCAATAGAATAAATAAAAACCATGGCATTGCAAATGTAGAAATGGGGTGACTAGAAGTGCAATCCTGTGCATGTTTACAGAAGTCCAACAGTCCCCATCACACCAAAACTGTCAGTACTGTATAATCTGCCTCCCTAATTATCCCCTCATCATTAGACCTTGTGGTGGGAGGACAGAATCAGTGGTTCTTATGGTAGTGGGGATGGTGATAGACAGATCAATCAATGACTGTGGTTTTGTTCACTCACCACATATATAAATGCATTCATTCTGTTACTGTGACATCCCACAGCTGCGCATCGTGACTTGCTGGCAGAGGAGGCACTGAGGGCGGCAGAGAGGGAGAGGAGAGAGGAGGAGGAGGAGGAGGAAGAGGAAGAAGAGGAGAAGGAAGAGGAGGAGGAGGAGATCGAAGAGCCAGCAGCGAGAGGAGCAGCATCTGTGGAGGAAGGCCATCCTTCTTCCACAGATGAAGCCCCTCCTCTTGTGCTCCTGATGCGTCTGATGAGAGACATCCAGAGGCTCAGCAGGACCTGTAAGTAGTACTACAGAATGGCACCTGACCTGAGCTAACAACTCTGCCTGCAAGATGCATATCACTATTGCGCTTTATTCTTCTCTTTCTACACACAGGTGATGACCTTCAAAGAAGGGTGGAGGCCCTGGAACGGGAACTGCATCCTCCTCTGAATTGAGGACTGCAACCAGCCAGTGCCCAGCCCAACGTTACAACTGTTTCTGTGTTTTGTTTTGATCTGTTCTGTTTGTATATAAAGTTCTTTCTAAAAAAAAAGGTAACAATTCCTTGGTTCAAGTCCACAGATATAATTTTTTAAATCTAGGTCATTGTACACAATGATCTCTGTGTTTGCTTACTGTTAACCGCAACAAGAATGCTTTCCCAGCCAAACAAGCCCAGCTGCTGTAAGCTTCCCTCATAGGGAGATGGTCAGTCAGCATCCCTGATGTTATGAATGAATGCATTCAAGACGAGGCTGGACAGCCATCTGCCAGGGATACTCTGACTTGGATACCTGCATTGAGCAGGGGGTTGGACTCGATGGCCATGTAGGCCCCTTCCAACCCTATGATTCTATGACTCTATGATTCTATGAAGTATGCTTTGTTTTATATGGAGGTGCATATCACATACATGTAAACTGGACACATACCAGAGGGATCTTTTCACATCGAACTCTCGGTGCTTAGGAAAACCCAAAAGCTGAGGGAGTCCAGAGAGAGATCACAACAAGGTCTTTGAAAGCAATTCCTTGATTTATGAAAGAAGAATTTAAAATGAATTAAAAGCACACATCAAGAGAATTAGAACTATACATTCATTTGGGGAATCAGAATCATACTAACATTCAGAGGGGTAAAGATACACATATACAGTCAATAGTGAAGTACACTGGGATGCATAGAAAACTCTGTGTGTGTGTGTGTAGTAGGGATGTACGCTGTTGCATAGTCCACCACACACAGTCGGGCAGTGCAACTGGACCCTGCATGTGAGTTATTATAAAGCTCCGCCACATATCGCCAGTGCTTTGGGCTCTGCCCAGGCCAGACAGGGACTGCTTGTTTGGACACAGTTCTGAGGGACACCTCAGTGTGACCACTCTCACAAATTCTATCATTCTGCCTCATTGTCCCTCAGAACTCTCGCTCACATTAGCAGCAGTGTCATCATCCCAGGGGCCCTCCTCGTCACTTGATGACTGCTCTACTCTGCTGACAGCTGGTGGTGGTGGAGGGAGGTGCTGCTCGGGAACCCATTCCCTGTTGGAGCGTATGAAGGCGAGGGTAGAGACATGTTGTGGTGTGAGTCTGCTTCGGTGGGTGGTGACAATGTTGCCAGTGGTGGAGAAAAGCCTTTCAGAGGACACACTTGAGGGAGGGCAAGATATATGCCAAATGGCGACTTTGGTCAGATTTGGCCAAACGCCACGTTTTGTCTCCCAGTATAGGAGAGGATCACATGGACATCACCAGGTGGTCAATATCAAAATCAGATTGATTATATACTTTGCTGCCAAAGATGGAGAAGCTCTATACAGTCAGTAAAAACAAGACCTGGAGCTGACTGCGGCTCAGATCATGAGCTTCTTGTTGCAAAATTTCGGTTTAAATTGAAGAACATAGGGAAAACCACTAAACCATTCAGGTATGACCTAAATCATATCCCTTATGAATATACAGTGCAAGTGATGAATAGATTTAAGGGATTAGACCTGATAGACAGAGTGCCTGAGGAACTATGGACAGAGGTCCGTAACATTGTTCAGGAGGCAGCAACGAAATCCATCCCAAAGAAAAAGAAATGCAAGAAAGCCAAGTGGCTGTCTGATGAGGCTTTATAAGTAGCTGATGAAAGAATGGAAGTGAAAAGCAAGGGAGAAAGGGGAAGATATATCCAACTGAATGCAGAGTTCCAGAGAATAGCAAGGAGAGACAAGAAGGCCTTCTTAAATGAACAATGCAAAGAAATCGAGGAAAACAACAGAATGGGAAAGACTAGAGATCTCTTCAAGAAAATTGGAGCTCTCAAGGGAACGTTTTGTGCAAAGCCGGGCATGATAAAGGACAAAGAAGGCAGGGACCTAACAGAAGCAGATGAGATTAAGAAGAGGTGGAAAGAATACACAGAAGAACTATACAGGAAAGATCTGAATGTCCCTGATAGCCATGATAGTGCAGTCACTGAACCTGAGCTGGACATCGTAGAGAGTGAAGTCAAGTGGGCCTTAGGAAGCATTAGTAACAACAAAGCTAGCGGAGATGACAGTATTCCAGCTGAGCTATTTAAAATCCTAACAGATGATGTTGTTAAAGTGCTGCATGCAATATGCCAACAAATTTGGAACACTCAACAATGGCCGCAAGACTGGAAAAGGTCAGTTTACATTCCAATTCCAAAGAAGGGCAATGCCAAAGAGTGTTCAAGCTACCGCACAATTGCACTCATTTCACATGCCAGCAAGGTGATACTCAAAATCCTACAAGCTAGGCTTCAGCAGTATGCGAACCAAGAACTACCGGAAGTACAAGCTGGGTTTTGAAGAGGCAGAGGAACTAGAGATCAAATCGCCAACATTTGCTGGATCATGGATAAAGCAAGAGAATTACAGAAAAACGTCTATTTCTGCTTCACTGACTACGCTAAAGCCTTTGATTGTGTGGATCACAACAAACTGTGGCAAATTCTTAAAGTGATGGGAGTACCAGACCACCTTATCTGTCTCCTGAGAAACCTGTACGAGGGTCAAGAAGCAACAGTAAGAACCAGACATGGAACAACGGATTGGTTCAAAATTGGGAAAGGAGTACGACAAGGCTGCATATTGTCACCCTGCTTATTTAACTTATATGCAGAGTACATCATGAGAAACGCCGGGTTGGATGAATCACAGGTCGTAGTTAAGATTGCTGGGAGAATTATCAACAACCTCCGATATGCAGATGATACCACCCTAATGGCAGAAAGCGAAGAGGATCTAATGAGCCTCTTGTTGAGGGTGAAAGTGGAGAGTGCAAAAGCTGGTTTGAAACTCAACATTAAAAAAACGAAGATCATGGCATCTGGCCCCATCACTTCCTGGCATATAGAAGGGGAAGAATTGGAAGCAGTGACAGATTTTTCTTTCTTGGGCTCCAAGATCACCGCTGACGGTGATTGTAGCCATGAAATTAAAAGACACTTGCTCCTTGGGAGGAAAGCTATGGCAAACCTAGACAGCATAGTAAGAAGCAGAGACATCACCTTGCTGACAAAGGTCCACATAATCAAAGCTATGGTTTTCCCAGTAGTAATGTATGGCTGTGAGAGCTGGACTATAAGGAAGGCTGAGCGCCGAAGAATTGATGCTTTCGAACTGTGGTGCTGGAGAAGAGTCTTACGAGTCCCCTGGACTGCAAGGAGGTCAGATCAGTCCATCCTAAAGGAAATAAACCCTGAGTGCTCATTGGAAGGACAGATACCGAAGCTGAAGCTCAAATATTTTGGCCACCTAATGCGAAGAGAAAACTCTCTGGAAAAGACCCTGATGCTGGGAAAGACTGAAGGCAAAAGGAGAAGGGGACAGCAGAGGATGAGATGGCTAGGTAGCATCACCGATGCAATGAATATGAACTTGAGCACACTCCGGGAGAGAGCGCAGGACAGGAAGGCCTGGCATGCTATGGTCCATGGGGTCACGAAGAGTCGGACACGACTGAACGACTGAACAACAACAAAGTAGGAGAGGATCACTCTCTGGGCGGCTCTGCATTCCCGAGAAACTCTCTCTGGCATAAGCTTCCAGTTCCTGGATAGCCACATCATAAGCTGATCCTTTCCTGGCTTCTTTGGCACATTCCCCCTGCCTGCTCCCACTTACACTGAGCTCCACTGCCATTGAGGAGTACAAGTTGAACTTGAGACAAGATGCCCCTGTGTCTGACTATGTATGTTGTCTTGGTGGTGCAGCTGCTGCGGCGTCATCATCGTCGCCCCTCCTGCTGGTGATGCTGCTACTGCTGCAGATATTATCTTCAGGGGAGGTAGTAGTCCTACTAGCCTCACTCTTCCCCAGCTCCTGCTCATCCAGCACATCTCTCTGGCAGCACTCCATGACTTTCTCTGTCAAATAGGTTTTTACACTTTGGAAGTCACTTTGTGTATTCGATGAATACACTTTGTGTATTCATCGAATATGTTTAAAATGTCCACCAGGTCTTGCATCCAGAGCCACTGATGTGGTGTGACAAAAAATTTGGTGTGGTGTTGTTTCTCAGTAATGTAGTCGTTTATAGCTGCTCTCTGCTCACAGAGTCTCTGAAGCATATGCAATGTGCTGTTCCAGCGTGTGGACACATCCAAAATGAATTTGTGTTCTGGAAGGCCATGGCTATGTTGGATGGCACCGATTGCTTCCATTGCTGAGCAGGACTGCCTGAAGTGGGTGCAAATGGATCGGGCCACCTGAAGTAGCTTGCCTATTTTAGGAGATGCGTTGCTCAATCCGGAAGGCACCACAAGGTTCAAACAGTGCGCAACGCACTGAACGTGGTTTAGCCATGCGATGCGGGCTGCTTTTAGGTAGTTGGAGGCATTGTCTGTTGCTTAAGGATAGACGAAAGTCCCTTACCTGGTCCTGCAGCTTGCTTCGCGGTGGGGGGGAGGCACTCCATTTCTCCGCCCGAAATTCAGGTCGGGGGGGAGGCGCCCCATCCCTCGCCGCCGAAATTCAGGCTGGGGGGGAGCGCCCCGTCTCCCTGTCCGTGAAATAAAACAAGTAAATAATAATAATAAAAAAACATGTGATAGGCTATGTAACGATTTACGTAGCCTATCACGGCTAGATTTTCAAAGTCAGCCGTGATAGGCTACGTATATCGTTACGTAGCCTATCACGGCTGACTTTGAAAAAAAAACAAAAAAGCATGTACGCAAACGGCGGTGCCCATGGGCGCCGCCATTTGCGTTCCTTATTTGGGCACGGGTAGTCTACGTAAAGATTTATGTAGACTAGGGCGGAAATAAGGGCAACGCTACCCGTGCCCAAATAAGGAACGCAAATGGCGGCGCCCATGGGCGTTGCTGTTTGCGTACACGCTTTTTTTTTTCTTCAAAGTCAGCCGTGATAGGCTACGTAAAGATTTACGTAGCCTATCACGGCTGACTGAAAATCTAGCCGTGATAGGCTACGTAAATCGTTACGTAGCCTATCACGTGTTTGTTTGTTTTTTTACTTTACTTTGCAATGGCAGCGGTGGCAGCCGGTTGGAAGACCAGTCGCCGCCCCAGCCACCGCTGAAATGCCACCGAAACGCCGCCGGGACCCGCCGCCGAGAGGGACATTTGCAGGAGGTAAGTCCCATCCCGGGGTGGGGGGCGGGGGGTGGCGGAGAATTTCCCCAACAATTTTGGGGGGCCGAATGCATTGGCATTCGGCCTCCCAGAGATTCGAGGAGAAATTCTCCGCCATCCCTACCATTCCTACACAGCCCACTGTTAGATTTAAGGGGGCCAGCCAGGACTGAACAACACCACTGATGCTACTGCTGATGTTTTCTGATGTGTGTGTCCCTGAGAGCATTGTGAGGGCCAATGTCGCTCTTCTACGAGTCAGTCGGCTGCTCGCACTGATGGATACCCATTGCGCCGTGACATACAGATAAGTCTTTGGTTACTCGTCCATGTGTCACTCGTTAAATGTACACTTCCTCCAACTGCACATTTCAAATCCTGTTGGAGCGCCCTTCTGATTTCAAAAGCCAGCGCTGGAATGGCAACGCCACTAATATAGTGACGAGAGGGGACATCCCACCAAGGGCACAATCTCTTCATGAAGCACACAAAGTCTTCATCTTCCACCAGGGAGAAGGGAAGCATACGTTCTGCAATGACCACTGTCAGGTCCAGATTCAACCAGAGTTTCATGAGAAATGCGACTTTTACACATGAGTAATAGCCAAGAGAATAAAACTGTGTAGTTGTAGAAATCTATGAAACATAGCTTGGAATTGCGATCAATCAAGATGACACAAGGTGCAGATGTAAGCTACTCTTGCACTAGCTAGCACTGCGAAAACACATGACACAAGTTGCAAAAAAATGTAAAGTACAGACTTCGAAACTCCACGAGAGTCTAAACGTGTCCTCACTGGTGAAAGTCTGAAAAGCATGGAGGAGGAGATATCTGGCTCCCTTGCAAGGTCCACTTCTTTGCATCAGCTCTATTATACCACTGTGTGGGACTCAGCACCTACATGGCTGGCCCAAAGCCTTTTGCTTCCTGAGGCAAAGGATAAAATGGCACCCCTCCATCCTACATAGAGCGATTGCTGAATCTTACTTGAACAATGACAATGGGACAGCCTCTTCCACCACACCAGAGGACAACAAGCTGGCTGAGGAGGTACAAGGCAGTCTGAGGAACACCCACAGTTCTGTGCCCCAACACCTCGCTGCTACCTAATGATAGGTCTGGTCCTGACCTGAACACATACTTGGCAAATCCCACCGCCTTTTTCCGGGGTGAATTGGTGGTCCCCCGGGAGCAGTGCCTGATTAGTCAGGCCCTCTTTTAAAAACCATCCTCAGAAATGTAATTGCTTAATCCATTCACATTGCAGCTCTAGTTAAAAGAGATCAAGGCCAAACAAGACAGCGAACTATGATGAATGGCTTTGGAAACAAAGCAAGCACAAAACACTGAAGTGTTTTCCCACTGAAAAGGTGTTTCGTTTGAGAAATTATTGCAGTTCTTTTAAAGAGGTGGGGTTTTCTTTAGTACTGGAGTACCATGTAACATTTAAATAATATAAAATATGTTCACAGCAATGAATATGAATGAATGTAAAACAGTCGTGTATGTTTTGTCATGTTGAAGAAGAAGATCCCTTCCCCAAATGGTCCCCTCCAAAGGTTTTGGACTTCAACTCCAATCAGCCCCAGCAGGCATGACCAATGGTCAAGAATGCTGGGAGTTGTAGCCCAAAACATCTGGAAGGCTGCAGGTTGCAGAATGCTAATGTAGGGACTATTCAAATATTCGAAGATATTTATTTGTATCCAGATATTTACAAGCACCTGTGATGACAGAGTCTTACCAGATTCATCCTTTGGAATGACGTAGATATCTTGACTTTCATTCCACCGCTGTAGAGTCTCCTTGGGAACATTTTCATCCGCTTTGGAGACACTGCCCTTTTGCTCACCATCCATGAACTTTCTTCCTCTTCCTCTGGAGTTGTGGCCGGCTGTGCCTGTGCCACTTTCTGTGGCGGAAATTGGTGGTGTGCACTGCTTATGGGTGCAGGCCGGACTGGGGCTGGGGCTGCTGTCGCTGCTGGTCACACCAGGCTTCCTCCTCTTCCATCTCATTCTTAAAATACCGCTGAAATGCAACCTCAGCGGTTCTCGAGCGTCCACGCCTCTTTTGAGTGCCGGAATGACCACGGGTTCCTCTTTCCTCCATGTTCATGTCTCTGGGCAAAAGGAGACATAAATGCATGTGGCAAAGCTGAAATCATGTGAACAGCCTAATCGCAGATATAGTGCAGTGTAGAAGTAGTTCCCCACCAATTCAGCCATCCAATGCTAACTAAATAGGGGCATATTGTACAGCAGATTAGGTTGAAAAGCCCAGGATGGAGGATGTAGTCCATCCATGTGGCCTGAAAAACACAAGCCTACAGTACACACCGGATGCTGGAGGATGGAGTCCTTCCCGGCAGGCCTAACAAAGGCTGCTGGAGGATGCCTTCCCAGTTCCCGCCACCCCAACCCACTCAGAAACACTAGGGGCACACGCACATGGAGTTGGAAATCACATAGATGAATCCTGGAAAGCCCAGGAGGATGGAGGATGGAGTCCTTCCCAGCAGGCCTAACAAAGGCTGCTGGAGGATGCCTTCCCAGTTCCCGCCACCCCAACCCACTCAGAAACACTAGGGGCACACGCACATGGAGTTGGAAAGCACATGGATTAATCCTGGAAAGCCCAGGAGGATGGAGGATGGAGTCCTTCCCAGCAGGCATAACAAAGGCTGCTGGAGGATGCCTTCCCAGTTCCCCCTGCTCCTCCAACCCACCCCAAAATCACTAAGCATAGGGGCACATTCAGGTAAAGTAAACATATGAAAGAACATACCTTCACTGTAATAAAAGTTGAACTGCAGTGCCGTAGAATGAGGGGACACAGAAACACACTCCTTGCAGCTGCTGGAGACTGACACTCTGTCTGCAGCAGTGGCGCCTCTGGTCTCTAGTCTGGAGTCTGGACTGGAGCAACTGAGGCTGCTGGACACACTGCCGTCCTATGTGAAGGTGGGATAAATTTTATTTATTTATTTATTTATTTATTTATTGCATTTATTTATTTATTTATTGCATTTATTTATTGCATTTATACCCCGCCTTTCTCCCTCTCGCAAGGAACTCAAGGCGGCTTACATTATCCTCCTCCTCACCGTTGTATCCTCACAACAACAACCCTGTGAGGTAGGTTGGGCTGAGAGTCTGTGACTGGCCCAAAGTCACCCAGTGAGCTTCCATGGCCAAGTGGGGACTAGAACCCGGATCTCCTGGCTCCCAGTCCGTCACTCTCACCACTACACTACACTGGCTCTCATAAATGGTCGATGAGTTCCCTCCCCTCAATGACGTTATCTTCCTGGTGGGGTGGGGTGGTGGCCTGGAGGGATCTTGCTCACCTGACCTCACCTGACCTGAACCTGACCTCACCTTCACACACAGACAATAAAAAAAAGAGATAAGGCTACGTGCAGTTCGTGACTCAGCCTCAGGCAGGCTACGTGCACTTCGTGACCCCGTCCCTCCCAGTGAAAGAAAGCCACGTTGTAGCAGGAAACTGCATATTTATTAAATAGTTTCGTAAAATCCCTTTCACCATCTTTCGTCCCGATTTGCGACGTTTCCTTCGTAAATACATGCGTAAAATTTTCGGCAGAGAAAAAAAAAAAGTACCGTGTGAGCTCCGCTTCGAGTAGACTGGGGCGCCCCATCCAGGGGAAGGGTTCCGCGGACCGGATGTGTCTGAATTCGGTCCCATTTGACTTTCGAGCGGATTTCTCTGACATCCCTATCTGAGAATCTGTTGTAGTCCTCTGCCCCACTCACCCCCAAACCCAGCTTGGCGAGCCCCTGGGATGTGTCAGACCCATCTGCTTGTGCCTGGGGACTTCCTATTCTCCAAGCGAATTGCCATTTTAATGCAAGCTGTGGGCTCTAGTGTTTCGTATATGTAATGTTGCGCACAATGGTGGCTGGAAAGGGCCATTTCCACAACATTAGAGGACTGTCCTGTTGTGGAAATGGCCCTTTGCAGACACCATTCTGCACAACACTAGATATATGGAAACTAGAGCCCCAGTCTTGCATCAAAATGGTGGCTCACATGGGGGAGTGGGCAGCTGCAGGGCACTCCTGGACCAGGGCTCATGCGGCCAGGCTTGGGTGGGTGGGCAGCAGGGGCAGTGCCTCATGCATCCAGCAAACCCGGACTTGGTGAGTCCATCCACCCCTAATCCAATGCCAAACTATTTCCCCCCTTTTATCTGTAGAGATTTTTGCAATCTGTTCCCCAGCCTCTGCACCAACACAGCTCCTCAGAGGACATTTTGTCATATTAAGATGATGAGGGATAGGACTTTCCCTATATCTTTGCCCATTCAGAAGATACTGCAGGTGACTGAGCATGACTGAGTTCTTAAATTTGCCAGGTTTTCATGTCTAGTCAGAGAATTTGTGACAGCAGTGCCGGGCAATTAGAGATGGATCATTAGCATCCTTTTACTGATTAAGAAGGAATCCAGATAAGGAGGTGCCTGTGTTAAAAGTATAGTCCTGGGTTTCATTAGCATCATTCAAGAGAGTGCCATAAAACAATTAGTGTCCTAACTGGGCCAGATGGGCCATTAGATAAGTGACAAGATGCCTCATCCCAGATGGTAAATACAGCAAGATATGTAAGATGGAGACAAGCTCACAGGACAGGATGATATCCAAGAAAACTTCCAAGATCACTTTGAATTCTGTTCCTGTCATCCAGGGCATTAGCTATCTGGCCCAATTTTGTGTCATCTGCAAATTTGATCAGCATTCCCTGCACCTCCTCCTCCAAGTCATTAATAACAATGTTGAAGAGCACTGGGCCCAGGACTGAGCCCTGCGGTACCCCGCTCATGAACTCTCCCCAGTTGGAAAAGATCCCATTGACAAGCCCTCTTTGAGTCCAATCCTGTAGCCAACTGTGGATCCATCTGAACGCTGCTCCATCTAGCCCACTTTGAGCTAGTTTGCTCATCAGGATATCATGGGACACTTTTTTGAAAGCTTTGCTGAAGTTGAGGTATATGATGTCCACAGCATTCCCACAGTCCACAAGAGAGGTTACTGGATCAAAAAATGAGATCAGATTTGTCTGGCAGGATTTGTTCTTGGCAAATCCATGTTGGCTTTGAGTAATCACTGCATTGTTTTCAAGGTGCTTACAGATGGATTGTTTTATCATCTGCTCCAGAATTGTCCCAGGGATTGATGTGGGGCTGCCTGCTATGTAATTCCCATGGTGTTGTATCCTTGAAATGTTTGAATTCATGCATGCAGAAGCTCTTGTATTTAGTGCTGTTATGCTGATACCTTTGCAGTAAAAAGACAAAAAAAGACAAATCTTGTCTGAGAGTGTTCCTTAAGAAATAGCGTCTGGTCTCACCCATCTTGAGAGTGAAGGATTATGTTTTGAGAGGGTTCTGTATATGTATGGTTCATCAGGTAACCCTTCATACTGGTAACTTATCTTGAGAGAACCTCTGAACCAGGGCATATCCAAAAGGAACAGGGGTGGCGGGTGGGTAGGGATGGCAGAATATTCTGCCACAGACTCCATTGTGACCGGATTTTTTTTTTTTTCATCCAGCCTCCGGAGTCAATGGCGGAACGGGTCCACCTACCTCCGCCTCCCACCGGACCCGCATGGAGCCGGATCCTCCTTGCCGGCCAGATCCGTAAAGCAAGCGATACAGCTGCCATTGCCATGGCATATCACTGAACACTCACTGCAGGAAGGGTCCTGGACGCCATTTACGGGGTTGACGACATTTGCGTCCCTGTTTTTTCACGCGATAGGCTATGCAAATATCAATGTAAATACAAATGCGTAGCCTATCGCATGAAAAACAGGGCCGCAAATAGCGTAGCAGATGCCATTTGCGGCTGGATCCCTTCCTGCAGTGAGTGCTCAGTGATACGGCACGGCACTGAGCACTCAGTGGAGTCACTGTGGAGCAGAGCTGGCTGGCGAGGATTCCGGGGGGAGGAATGGGTCGAATCCATCCCCATGCGGACCCCCCCCCCCAGGACTGGCAAGTAGGAGATTTGTACATCTCTAAGGGTGGGGTGGGGGATCATGTGGGGAGAAAAAGTAGCATTTTGTACCTTTTCTGCTTCTGGTGTTCTGATGGCCAAAGCTTAAACAGAAAATGATCAAAGGTGTACAGTAAGGTAGAGAATGGCTCTTTCCATCCCATCTTTGAGGGCTGAACAAGGCTCCACATAATGAACATCGTGTCATGATTGCGATATTTCAATCGTTGCTCATTCCAGATGCAGCTCGCTGTGCCCCATGCCCAGAAGATCAACACCCAAACAAGAACCAAGACCAGTGTATCTCCACGAAGATCCATTTCCTTTCCTATCAAGAGACACTGGGGCAAATTTTAGCTTCTCTAGCTCTTTTCCTCCCCTTGATCACGTCTCTAGTACTGGCAACCTTCATTCAACACCGTAACACAGCAGTTGTCGAAGCCAACAACTGAGATCTCACTTATGTCCTCCTCAACTCCCTCCTGCTCTGCTTCCCCTGCTCCTTCCTGTTCATTGGCCAGCCCACAAAGCTCACCTGGCCACCCCCTGGGACGGGACTTACCTTAGGCGGATCTTCGTGGTGGCAGCGGCTGCGGTGGCGGCTGCAGTGGCGGTGGCGGCGGCTGCTGCGGCCGGTCTTCCAACCGGCTGCCACCGCTGCCATTTCCAGTTAAAAACAAAAAACAAAAAAAGTGAAAGGCTACGTAAAGATTTACGTAGCCTATCACGGCTAGATTTTAAAAAAACACCGTGATAGGTTACGTAAATTTTTACGTAGCCTATCACGGCTGACTTAAAAAAAAAAAATGCGGATACGCAAATGACGGCGGCCATGTCCACCGCCATTTGCATTCTTTATTTTGGCACATCTTAGTCTACGTAAACATTTACGTAGACTAAGATGGCGAAAATAAGGGGAACGCAAATAGCGTAGTGTCCGCTATGCTATTTGCGTTCCCCTTATTTTCGCCATCTTAGTCTACGTAAATGTTTACGTAGACTAAGACGTGCCAAAATAAAGAACGCAAATAAAGAACATTTAACAAAATAAAGAACATTTGTACGCGCGTGTTTTTTTTTTTTAATCAGCCGTGATAGGCTACGTAAACATTTACATAGCCTATCATGGCTGACTGCAGGGACACAAACGGTGGCGGCTACGCCCCCCGCCATTTGCGTCCCTGCTAGCCAGCGGCTGGATGTCCGGCTGCTGGCGGAGCTGGCCAGCGGCTCCGCAGAATCCCTGCGGAGTGGAGCCGGCCGGCCAGGATTCTGGGGGGGGGGAGGAACGGAGCGCCTCCCCCGCCGGTGAGGATTCCAGGGGGAGGGACGGAATGCCTCCCCCCCAACCATAAACATAATCCGCGAAAAGGTAAGTCACTTTCGTACATCCCTACTGACCGAGACAGGCTGCAGCTCAGCTGAGAGGCCCTGCTTTGCAGAGGAGGCCGCACAGTTCAGTCCCCAACATCTCCTGGCAGGGCTGGGAAAAAGCCGCTTCCTGAAACCCGGGGAAACATTGCCAGTCCATGTCGAAAAGTGTCATGGGAATTCAGTGCTGTGCCTGGGAAGAAGACGGCTTCTGAGCTGGCTCGGTGTCTTTTGCTCCACTCCCTTCACCAGCACCGGCAGGGGGATTGCCAGGTCTTGGGTTGGCCTGAAGAGAAGTTAACAACACATATGTAAAACCATCCAGAGAGACAATGCGGGCCATGCAGGGGCTGATGGGAGCTGTAATCCAACACAAGTAGAGGCTGCCAGTGTGGGGAAGGCAGCTCCACAGCGTTGGTTAGTGCTGCTGCCAGCATGTGGGTCTGCATGGATTGCGAATGTTCTCCTGTGCCCATATCACATCATAGAAGTTGAAGTCATGTTACAGGGTGGCTGTAGATGGGCTTCTTCACACAGAGCTTTTATCCTGCTACTGAGATGGATCTCTCATGGGTTTGCAGGCCATTTAGGTGATGACGGGAACCTCTAGGGCAGCTCCCGCCATTCCCCCCGGCCTATCCAGGGTTTTCCTCCACCGCAAAAATGTGGTATTTTCTCCAGCCGATGGAACAGGAGAACCATGATCACACTCTGAATTGCTCCAAGAGAGGAAAAAACCGCTGTGTCCCGGCTTGCCGAGGAAGGACTTCCCTGGATTCAAACCATGTCTCTGCCATGTAAATGCTTGAGCACATTTCTCGATGGGAGGGAGAAGAGGGTCAAATCCCGCCCTACAGCAGAGGGAGACAGATCTGATCCCACACCCCATTGAGCTCAGAATCAAGGTCCCCTGTTGATTCAGAGCACCCCATGGAGTTCAATGGGGCTTACTTCCAAGTAAGTGTGCCGAGGGTTGCAGACTTACAGCCTGCTCTTATGTCTACTCAGAAGTAAGTCATAGCTTTCCTGGGGGCAGCGAGGAAACAGTATGGCACAAGTTAAGCAAGGAAAACAAGATGCCCCTGCCGTGCCAGGGAGTGGAGGCGCTCCTCGGATTCAAACCATGTTTTCTGAGTGGCCACCATCTCGGAGGGAAGGGAAGAAGGTGAGGCAGACACCTGCACTGGGTTGGTGTGTACGTGCACCCAGCCTTTGAGTGGACTTGCACTCATGCCTGTGAAAACATCCGTACGATGGGGAAGCCAACTAGCTGCTATCTCTCCTCCTAGCCCACCTTGCAGGGTCATTGGGAAGCCAGAATAAAGGGCAAGTGGGGGGGGGACCCAGTCGAGGGGAAGCCTCCTGTGGCAGCACCATGAGGACCCAAGCAGATGCATCCGGAAGGGGGGCTCCCTCCACCGTCAAGGCCACGAGAAGGGCTTCCGACTTCCCTCCTGCTGCGGAATCCAAAGGATCCACCCATTAGCCTTCTGTCCTGACTTTTCCGTGCAGCCATGAAAAGGGACAGAGCAGAGGGATGTGCTAGGAGAGATGCCCGTATACAGGGCCAGTCCAATTCCCGGAAAGGATCCAGAATCCAAAGGACCAGTTTGTAGTGGGATGAACTGCCAGGTGTGAAGAGAGCCGACAGCTCCGTGCCTTCATCTGTAACCGGTCATTCTACGCAAATTGCGCCACCAAGATCTCCCCCGTCTCTCCATTTTAAGCTGGAAAATCCTCCTACTTGGGGCAGAAGAATGTGAGGGGGGCCAGTCCCCTTTTTAAAAGATCCAAGCAAACCAGAGAAGGGGGGCTTCCAGATGAGGCTTTCCTTGTGCCCTCATCCTGCCTCAGTCCCTGAATTCTTACAGGGGGTCCAGACATTGTTGTCTTTATCTTGCAACCCCCCAGTATTTTCCCACGGCTCCTTCCGAGGGAGATCCATTCAGGAGAAGCAGAAGAGCAGCGCTAGGCCGTTGGTGTCTCAGTGCTGAGGCCTCTTCTGCAGGTGAATTAGCGCGCTTCAGTGGCCTTCCGTAATCGCCCTCAGAGTCTCACTCAGAATGGTTTCTCCTCAGACAGGAGACAGGCTCTCTCCTCCGGTCTCTTCTCCCCCCTGGCCCGGAGGGGGCCCATCTCAGAGTCTGTCACTAATGTACTCTATATCCATATGCTTTGCTTGACAAACTCCCATGATGGTTCTTTACTGGCTATTTTCCCCATAGCTGAAAGGATTTCAATGGAAAATGGAGCTCCAAATTGGCTGCATGCTGTTTCTTGTGGGCCAGTAACTTGAACAGGCAGCTGAAGTAGACAAAAGAAAACTTTACTAATGAACTTGACAATCTTTTAACAGGGAGGGAAAAGATCAATCCCGAGACAGCAATATGTTATCTCAACGATCATATATAAACTGTCAAAAGAAACTAGCAGATGGACTGTTCAGCTAACAGAGAAACTTCCATCCGGCCTGCAAGAGAAACAAACATGCATTTAAGCTTAGACACACAGCTCACATACTGTGGTCGCTCCAAGCATCACTGAGCACGACTCTGCCACACCCAGCTCCTCCCTTTCCCCAGTCACCTATCTGGGCTAATGAACTTTGGCACAAGCTCAGACTCCATCTTGGATTGAGATCCTCAGCTCCACAAACGCCGAAGGCCATAACTTGACAACTCAAGTCCAATCTCAGAGCCTGTCTGCCCCACAGAGAAGCAGTTGAAACTTTTCCCTCCTCCCTCCACTGTGCAAAGGGAGCTCAGTGCTGTGGGGCTGTGGCTATTTTGCCACTCTGGAATTGTGGAAATGACAGTAATTTCTGATGAACCCCCATGGATTTCCGCCCACCCAACCAAGAACAAAGACATCCAGGAGAAAACATGCTTCATATAAAGATGTCCTTCCATGTGGGGTGGGGCAGTGTCTGATGAATTGAGGGCTAATCATTTCTGGCTACGCTTGAATTCCCCTGCTGGGGCCTGTATATTCAGCTCTTCTTCCGGTTCTGCCTGGTCACTGACCTTGGAGGGAAGGTCTCTCTGTGCCGCTGATGATTGCGCTGCTGCTGCTCTGGATGGTGCCTCAGGCCACCCAGAGAATGCTGAGAACCACCTGCCTCTTGACCAGGCCTAAGGAACTGCAAGCCTATCACAGCTCCGGAGACCTCATTGTCGGCGGGAATTTACCGGTTGGCATGAACTATTATGAAGATACTCAGGACTTCAGTGTTTTAGCACGACCAGAACTCCGCACGTCTGCTTTGTAAGTGTCCACAAGAGGGATCTGGGACTGATGTTTGCCTGCTTTGCTTGAAGGTTAGAGGGCTCCTTCCAGGCTGATCCTAATTTGGCATCAACCTGCAATGAGAAGCAGAGACCTGGGGGTCCTTCTCCGGCTGCATAGCAACACAGGAAGCTGCAGTATACCGAGTCAGACCCTCGGTCCATCCAGCCCGGAGTTGTCAGCACTGACTGGCAGCAGCGGCTCTCCAGGGTTTCAGTCAGGAAGCTTTCCTGCCTTTTCTGGAGAAGCCGGGCATTGAACCTGGGACCCTCTGCATGCAAGGGATGCAAAGCTTGTGCTGTGTTGCACTGAGGTATGTATGGTCCCATTCTAAGACGGAGCACGATTCCTCTTTTCCTTTCTGGCAAGATGGATGGTGTGATGGTAGTGACAAAGAAACCCTGGGAACTATAATTTCAAGAGACTGGGGGAGCCAAGCTCTGCTGTTGCATCTACTGCTGCAAGGCGAAATATGTGGAAAGGTGTGTGTGTGTGTGAGTGTGTGTGTGTGTGTGTGTGTGTGCATAAGGCACAGAAGGGGCCCTTGGAAGCTGGGATTTGTGTATTCAACGAATAGGTTGGGAGGACACTTCATACTTTGTTCCACCAACACTGAAGTCACTGGATTGTGTCCTCCTTGTAACTGAGTTTGGAATAAATAATTTTCTGGGTCTTGAGCCAGAAGCTGGCTTCGCAGTCTCCTCCTCCTCTGAATCAAACCGAGGGTGGGGGTGGCCTGGTGAGGGTTGGCCATCATATCTCCACTTCCTTGCAAACTGGGAGGACAGGTGACATGCCCCTAGAGGCTGCTTGGTGCAAGGAGGGTAGGCAGAGGGAAACAATGGTTGAGCTTGATGTGAAGAGTTTCATAAGGACCTGGAAATGCCCACCCTTCCACCCCCCCCCCACAGACTTCATGTAAGACAGGGGTGGGGAAGGTTGATTTCTGGGCAGGGATGGCGGAGAATTCCTCCACGAATCTTCGGGAGGCCGAGTGCCGAGGCATTCGGCCCCCCGAAAGTGTTGGGGAAATTTTCCGCCAGCCCCCTGCCCCCCCCGGGATGGGGCTTACCTTCGGCAGATGTCCCTCTTGGCGGCGGGTCCCGGTGGCAGTTCGGCGGCGTTTCGGAGGGGGCGGGGGCGGCGGCCGGTCTCCCGACCGGCTGCCTCTGCCACCATTACAAAATAAAAAAAGTACAGAAAAAAAAACCACACCCGTGATAGGCTACGTGATGATTAACATAGCCTATCACGGCTAGATTTCCAAAGTCAGCCATGATAGGCTACATAAATCGTCACGTAGCGTATCATGGGTGACTTTGAAAAAAAAAAAGCGTGTACGCAAATGGCGGCGCCCCATGGGCGCTGCCATTTGCGTTCCTTATTTGGACAGGGGTAGTCTACGTAAAGATTTACATAGACTACAGCGAAAATAAGGGAACACTATTTGCATTCCCTTATTTTCACCATAGTCTACGTAAATCTTTACGTAGACTACCCCTGTCCAAATAAGGAACGCAAATGGCGGCGCCCATGGGGCGCCACCATTTGCGTACGGGTTTTTTTTTTCTCAAAGTCACCTGTGATAGGCTAAGTGACGATTTATGTAGCCTATCATGGCTGACTTTGGAAATCTAGCCGTGATAGGCTACGTAAATCGTCACATAGCCTATCACGGGTGTGTGTGTTTTTTTTCCTGTACTTTTTTTTTCGCGGCTGGGGAGACGAGGCACTCCTCCCCATCCTGAATTTCGCCGTTGAGGGATGGGGTGCCTCCCCCCCGGCCTGAATTTCGGCCGGGCGAGGCGCCTCCCCCACTCGCCTGAACTTCAGGGGGAGAAGCGAAGTGCCTCCCCCCCCACTGCGAAGCAAGCTGCAGGACGAGGTAAGTCCCTTTCGTCCATTCCTATTTCTGGGTGAGCTGCAGTAGATGAGCAAACATTTCAGACTCGCAGCTGGGTAATCATAGCAGCAACAAATGTCTCCCTCCCACCTTATACTATATTATATCTTCACTCGCCTCCCGTCATAACTCCCATCACTGCAGGATATTCAAGCACTACCAGCAAGTCCTGGCCTTGGCATTCGCCATGAAGGAGATCCACAAGGACACAGTTCTCCTCCCCAACCACACCCTTGGCTTTCGCATCTATGACCACAGCAACATCGCAAGATGGATCCACTTGAACAGCCTGTCTCTGCTCTCCACATCGGGGCAAATGTTTCCTAATTATAAATGTCACAGACATGAGCAACTGCTCTCCATTATTGGGGGTCTCGATTCCAAATCCTCATGGGAGATTGTTTCCTTAATGGGCATCTTCAAGATCCCACAGGTGAGGGGATTCATTTGGGGAGAGATGTGGGGGATCTGCAGACCTCAGGAACTCTAAGATGGAGAGGCCAATCTCTGAAGCCATTTTCCCCCAAGAAGTGGGTGTGTTGCCTTGATTGTGGATGGTAAGAGCAGGAGGCCTTCTGACCTCGGCTAATCTGCCCCGTGATAACCTTGGTTGTAGCTAGGAGTGTCAGGTGCCTATTGTTTGACTAGTCCCACACAGCACTGGGTCTGTTACATAACAAAATGCTTTGGATTGGGAGAAAAAAATGGAGTCTTGCAACACCTTAAAGATTCACAAACAAACCTCCTGCTAAAGGAGGAGAAGGAGATTGCAGAGAAGCTGCATGAATTCTTTTCATCTGTCTTCACTGCAGAAGATATAGGACAGATACCTGTGCCTGAATGGATGTTTTCAAGAATGGAGTCTGAGGAACTGAGACAAATAGTGGTGACCAGAGATGAACTTCTCAACCTTATTGATAAATTGAAAGCAAATAAATTCACCGGGCCCAGATGGTATCCATCCTAGAGTTCTCAAAGAATTGAAATATAAAATTGCTCATTTTCTAGCCAAAGTATGCAACATGTCCCTAAGATCAGCCTTTGTACCCGTGGACTGGACGATGGCCAATGTAACACCAATATTTAAAACAGGATCCAGGGGCAATTCGGGAAATCTCAGGCCAGTTAGCTTAAGGGTTATTCTGGGTGAATTGGTTGAAAGCATTATGAGAGATAAAATTAGCAAGCCTCCAGTAGGACAAGCCCTGCTGGAAAAGAATCAGCATGGCTTCTGTAAAGGTAAGTCCTGTCTCAGTAACCTTTTAGAGTTCTAGAGCAAACTTAGTGGTCATGGAAGAAGAGGACGGCTCTTCTTATGGACCAGTAACTGGTTTATTAACAGGAAGCTGAGAATAGGAATAAATGGTAAGTTTTGCCAAAGGAGGGATGTAAATAATGGGGTCCCACAAGGTTCTGTACTGGGACCAATGCTCTTCGACATGTTCATAAATAGTCTGGAATGAGTAGTGTGCAGTGCAGTGTACATCCTTGCCAATGACAGCTAATTATTTAGGGTGGTTAAAACAAAGAGGGATTGTGAGGAGCTCGAAAAGGATCTCTCCAAAATGGGAGAATGGGCATCCAAATGGAAAATGAGGTTCAATGTGGGCAAATGCAAAGTGATGCACACTGGGACAAAAAATCCCAACTTCCAGTATAACCTGATGGGATCTGAGCTAGTGGTGACGGAACATGGAAACGGTTTTGGGGTTGTGGTGCACAGCTTGATGAAAATGTCAACCCAGTGTGTGGCCGCTGTAAAAAAGGCAAACTCCATGTTTGGCATATTTGGGCAAGGAATTGAGAATAAAACTGCCAATAAAGGATATTGTAGAGCTGGGAAAAGTGCAGAAAAGGGCAATTAAGATGATCAAGGGGCTGGAGCATCTCCCCCTGTCGCCCATGAGGGAAGGATACAACAGCTGGGATTGTTTAGATTGGAAAAAAGGAGGGTAAGGGGAGACATGATAGACGTTTTCAGCCCCCCAAACAAGTTTTGGGGAGAAATTCTCCACACACCCCCGCCCCCTGCACACACACCCCCGGGATGGGACTTACCTTTGGCGAATGTCCCTCCCGGCGGCGGGTCCGGCGGGCGGTTCGGCGGGTCTTCGTCCGGGGCGGGAGCGGCAGCCGGTCTTTCGACCGGCTGCCGCCTCTGCCATTCCAATCAAAGAAAAAAAAACACACCCCCGTGATAGGCTACGTGATGATTAACGTAGCCTATCACGGCTAGATTTGCAAAGTCAGCCGTGATAGGCTACGTAAATCGTGACGTGATAGGCTATGTAAATCGCTATTTGCGTTGCCTTTATTTTCGCCATAGTCTACGTACATCTTTACGTAGACTACAGCGACCAAATAAGGAACGGGAATGGCGGCTCCCTATGGGGGCCGCCATTATCCGTACGCACTTTTTTTTTTTCTAAAGTCACCCGTGATAGGCTACGTGATGATTTACGTAGCCTATCACGGCTGACTTTGCAAATCTAGCCGTGATAGGCTACGTTAATCGTCACGTAGCCTATCACGGGGGCGTGTTTTTTTAAAAAACTTTTTAGTTCGCGGCCGGGTGAGGTGAGGCGCCTCCCCCCTGGCCTGAATTTTGGCCGGGCGAGGCGGGAAGCCTCCCCCCCGGCCTGAATTTCGGCCAGGCGAGGCGGGAAGCCTCTCCCCCCGGCCTGAACTTCGCGGCGAGAGCAGCGAAGCACCTCCCCCCCACCGCGAAAAGCTTCGAGGACAGGTAAGTGACTTTCGTCCATCCCTACTAAGTAGACCTGTTGCTGGGAAACATGGACGGGATGGTGCTGTTGCACTTCTGCCCTCCTGGAGGCTTCCCGGTTGACAGCTAGTTGGCCACTGTGGGAAAGGAATGGTGAGCTTGATGGACCCTTGGTGTGAGGCAGCATGGCTCTTCTTCTGTACGTGTGTTCTTGAACAAGGTGACACAAGACTCCCTCTTGATTTTGCTGCAGTCGGCTAATGCATTTCATTAATTCCTCCAGTGATTGTGGAAACCTGAACCCACCATAATATAACATTTGTCAGTGTTGTATGTATTGGGACACATTTCCATAGAAAACAGCTTGTGTTTCAGCCACACATCTTGGGATGAAAACGGAAAGTGTTCCGAGTAGAGGAACTTACGGGGTTTCTGATTAAGACCCACTACCATTATGTCATGTTTTCCATTTTGTGTGTCCTAATGGATTTGGACACACAATGGAACTGTTTGACCAAACGATCCTATTTGGGGAGGGACCCTAAATCTCCGCCACACTTAGAAAGTGTCCTATTGCTTCAGTATAGCGACATGGGCCTCTTCAGGATGATGGCTAGAAACTGTGCCAAGGTTACCTCCAGTAATTGCCCTGACTTTTGGGTTGATATCCACAGTAAGGGGGGGGGGACCTTAAAGAGAGCTTCATTTCATATTAGATGTCTATGTTTCAAGTGGATGTCTTCCTTCTGGATAGCACTTCATGCATCTGAAGCTGGCTGTAGCAGTCCATGGAAGATTATGCCATTAAAAATGTGTCAGTCTTGAAAGGAGCACAAAATTCACTGCAGTAGACTCACAAGAAAATCCTTCTTTCAGCTCGGTTATGGTTTGGCTGACCCTGTTCAGGGAGAAAAAACAGAATTTCCTTCCTTCTACCGGATTGATACAAATGAACTTGCTCAATATGTGGGCCTTGTCCGGCTGCTCCTGCATTTCCATTGGAACTGGATTGGACTGGTTGCCATAACTGAGGAGAGAGGTGAAAATTTCATCCAGACACTGACATCAATGCTCAAGCAGAAGGACATCTGTGTGGCCTTCACTGACAAGTTCGACCCAACAAGCCCTCTCCTTGTACAACAAGCATATCTTGGATCTATTCCTAGTGCTTGGTTTGAACCCCAAGTGATTATTGTCTTTGGGGACACCAATGTTGTACTCATATTAAGGGTGTTCTTGGCTATTCATGAAGAAAAGACCAAGATCCCATTTAGGAAGGTTTGGATCCTGACAGCCCATCGGGAAACTTCTGTGGAAAGACAAAATTTATACAAGGCCAAAGACTTCCATGGTGCTTTGCACTTCAGAGTCCACAGGAAGGACATGCCAGAATTCACACAATTTCTCTGGGCCTTAAATCCACACCGACCACAAGGAGATGTCTTTCTCCAAAAATGGTGGGGACTCACATTTAACTGTGACTTTCTGAAATCAGGAGAAATCTCTCCGTGGGGATGGAGGAACTGCACTGGGGAGGAGAAGGTATGGGACCTTCAGAGCCATATCCTTGCAATGACCATGTCCAGTTACAGCTACAGCATCTACAATGCTATCTATTCCGTTGCACACACGTTACATGCTGTGTCCTCATCTGGATCCAAACATGCATTGACAGGGGGAGGCAAGAGGCTGCTGAATCTTCAGCCATGGCAGGTAATGTCCTCGTTGACAGTTGACAATCTTATAATAGGTTCCTTGGTGGTTTCTCGGTGGTCTGATCCTGGAAGCAAAGGTTGAGCCTAGGAGAAGGGTTATTTGTCCAATCTAAAGTTCCCAATAGAAACATTCCCCATAGATATTCTTTCATGGCCATCATTTCCCTTAAAGAGCACTAGGAAGTGAATAAAAAGCAGTGGAGACCAATGGTGCTTCTGTGATAATCATATATTTAAACTGTGGCTACTGAGGAGGACGAATCAAGCAAGCTGTCCCCCCCAATACATAGTATTCTCCCTACCGGTCATCTCCAGGAGCAAAAGACAGGCAGCTTCTCTGCCCCCCTGCACAAATGTTATATTATGGTGGGTTCAGGTTTCCACAATCACTGGAGGAATTAATGAAATGCATTAACCGACTGCAGCAAAATCAAGAGGGAGTCTTGTGTCACCTTGTTCAAGAACACACGTACAGAAGAAGAGCCATGCTGCCTCACACCAAGGGTCCATCAAGCCCATGTTCATTCTTGCCAGGCAGCATGAGAACACCTCAGGTGTTGTTTGCTTTGATGGCACTACCCTACTACTTCTGGTACACACACAAAGATAGGAACATGGCTTGTAGCAAGTAGACACCAAAGAAAAATGGGCAAACCACTGGGCAGGCATATTTGAGCAATTGCCCAATGAACCCATCTGAATGCACCTTCAGTGTTCATCAAAACAATGGAGTAAAGAAAATAAGAAGTCTCTGTAACTTGATGGCAGTCACAGAATGTCAGAAGACACCAGAACTCACTCACAATTACCCAGTTTATCATTCTCTCTTCCATTTCAGATTCTTGCCTCTTTGAGGAATATCCGGTTTAACAACAGTGCTGGAGATGAAGTCTCTTTCTTTAAAAAGGGAGAGAGATACGATATTGTGAATGTGATTTTCTTCCCAAATGAATCTTTAGCTCACACCAAAGTTGGACAGGTGGATCCGGAAGCTCCGCCTGACCAGGACTTCACCATTCACGCTGATGCAATCGTGTGGGCTACAGAGGTGGGTTTGAGGTGAATGTCATGGGGGCCATAAAGAATGCTGCAGTTCTATGGCTTGAGAATGGAAGGTGTCTTTCTAGATGAGACCAAAGGCCTACTGAGTGTAGGAAGGGGTCCTTGTCCAGTGAGAAAGAACCATCTTTGCATGCAAATTCCCAGTGTGAGTCCTTGGCATCTCCAGGTATGGCTGCAAAAAGGCCCCGGTCTTAAAGCTTGGAGAGCGACTTCCACTCAGCGCAGAAAATAGTGGCTGAATAGGGATGTACGAATCCCTTACCTTGCTGTCCATGGGGGGGGCACCAGGGGGGAAGCGATCTGTTCCTCCCCCGCCGGAATCCTCACCGGCTGCCCCACTCTGCATTGACTCCAGGGAGCCGGCGGCCAGCTCCAAAACCACAACAGGGACTTTGGATCTGGGACGCAGATACGCCATTTGTGTCCCTGTTTTTTCACACAATAGGCTATGTAAGATGTACATAGCCTATTACGTCAAATAGCAGGGATGCAAGTGGTGTAGCGGACCCCTCACTGGGGTCTGTGGAGGATTTCTCCAGCATCCCTAGAGAGGGAGAGAAAGGGTCTGATGCAGTGGGAGGCAGCTTCATGTTTTTGCATCTGTATGAGCATGTATATCTCCATCAGCTTCCATTACGATGATTCTAAGGAACCTGCAGAAATGCAGAAAAGATTCAGACTTTCTAAACTGGTGATCCTATCCATTGTGTATTGGGAAACTCTGTTGAGTAACTCTGTCTTATTTTGGTGCAACATCCCTTGCATGTAAAACCTCAACTATTTCTGTCTCCCCTTTTAGGTGCCTCCGTCTGCGAGGTGTGTGGAATGGTGCTCTCCAGGGCAACAGAGAAAAGTTCCAGAGGGAAAGCCGATTTGCTGCTACAGATGTGATCGTTGCCCAGAAGGGACGATTTCTAACCGGACAGGTAGCTCAAGCATTGAGAGCCTTGTTCAATTGCAGAGCATACCACGGTTAGCATGGGAAGATCACGCGCAAGGAGAAGACACGGCCATTTAACTTATGAAGAGTTTCTCCATAAAAAACATTGGGGATTGCATAACTCGGTGGTTTACTGTTTTGCAAACTATTCACAATTTCCTGAAGAAACCTTCTGTTTAAATAATAAAGAATAATAATATCCTTAAATACTTGCCTTGGCTCACCTTTCCATGCATAGTGTTTTCAACACCATGTTTCCAATCTCGGTTGTTTGGGCATTAAACATGAAGCTGAGTGGTGATTAGTTGTTGTAGCAATGGGAGTATGATACTCCAATATCAAGGAAACTGCTGTTTAATCTATATTGATTCCTGTCAGCTATTTCCAAGCCTCTGCACCAACACATCTCCTCTGAAGAAAGTGCATCATCTGAGGCAAATGCCATATGTATGTATGTATGTATGTATGTATGTATGTATTTGCCCATTCAGAAGGCGCTGCACGTGACAGGCTGTGGTGATGTTCTTACCCTTAACAGTTTTCAATTTCTAGTTACACACTTCAGGTTTTTCTTCTTAAAGAATATGGAACATGGGTCTGCTAGTGTGGGCTACCCTACACAGGTGAAAAGCAGTGTTTTGTACCCTTCCTGACTCTGCTCTTATGCAATATGTTGTTGAAACGGAAAGAGAAAATACGAAAAGGGAGGCTGCACGCTTATATGGACAGTAAGCTAGGGAACTGACATTTCGGTCTCCTTCTTTGTGGCCTGCACTGTCTGTACAAAAAGAACATGTATGCCATGTTTGAGATACTTTTGATCATTCTAGATGCAGATCACTGTGACCCATGCCCAGAAGATCAACATCCAAACAGCAACCAAGACCACTGTTTCTCCAAGAAGACCCACTTCCTTTCCTATCAGGAGACAGTGGGGTTCATTTTAGCTTCTCTGGCTCTTTTCCTCTCTCTCATTACATCTGTAGTGTTGGCTACCTTCATTCTACACCGTGACACGCCCATCGTCAAAGCCAACAACCGACACCTCACCTATGTCCTCCTTCTTTCTCTCCTGCTCTGTTTCTTCAGCTGCTTTCTGTTCATCAGTCGCCCCACGAAGGTCACGTGTCTTCTACGTCAAACTGCTTTTGGCATCATTTTCTCCATTGCCATTTCTTCTGTGCTTGCAAAAACTGTCACAGTGGTTCTGGCCTTCATGGCCACCAAGCCAGGAAACATGGCCAGAAAACTCTTGGGGAGACAACTACCAAACTCCATTGTCCTGGCCTGTCCCCTCATCCAAGCAGTTATCTGTGCTTTCTGGCTGGTGACCTCTCCCCCATTCCCAGTCTTGGACTTCCATTCCTTGGCTGGAGAAATTATCGTCGAATGTAATGAAGGCTCAGTCACTATGTTTTACACTGTCCTGGGTTACCTGGGTTTTCTGGCGGTTGTCAGCTTCATGGTGGCTTTCCTAGCCAGAAAACTGCCCGACACCTTCAACGAAGCCAAGTTTATCACCTTCAGCATGCTGGTGTTTTGCAGTGTTTGGGTCTCCTTTGTGCCCACCTACCTGAGCACCAAGGGGAAGTCCATGGTGGCTGTGGAGGTCTTCTCCATCTTGGCCTCTGGGGCTGGTCTCCTGGCTTGCATCTTCCTCCCCAAATGCTACATTATAGTGTTGAGGCCCAGTCTCAACTGTAAAGATCATGTAATCAGGAGAAGGACTTAGGGTGTCTATCACTTCGAAACATGCCCTGCTACTCCAGTTTCCTGTCAAGTACACGTGCAAGAAGGCCAATAACATTGTTAAATGTGTGGAGTTATTCCTTAAACTATGTGGTCCTTTCCACACTGGGCTTTTGCTCTTTCCCAGTCCACTGGGAAAGAAGTGGACTTAGAGGTAGTCTGTATGGCATTATATTGCTCCTAGGTATCTTTCAACATACAATTTTTTAAAAAATCACGCCATCACACTATCAGGAATGAGTGTTACATATCATGCATTATAGGTACAACAGAGAGTTGCAATATGGTTCAGGATTAGGCTCACTTTGGAGATACTCTAAATTGTACTGATCTCACTTCCCCTACAAGGAGAACATTCTTCTCTCCTCCATGCCATTCTCCATTCTGCTTACTGGATTGGTCTTGGGGAGGATAGGTTTCATTTCATTTTATTGGCCACTGTTGAGTCATTTGAAACTTGAGTTCCTTCCCAGAGAAAACATGTCAGGATGTAAATGTAATACTAAATGAAAATGAATAAAATAAATTGTGTTCATGTTTCAGTACTTCTCCAAACCTGTTTCCTTCCAGAATGCCCTTGTTTCTCAGGAGCCCCATTGTGGCTTGGTTGCTGTTGGCACTTGCCCCCTGAGCTCACTTTTAGAGGGAGTGGTACTAGCAGCAAGAACACATTATGATCAGTCATGAAGAATGTCAGCAACACCCATATTTGCAGAGCTGGAATGTAAAATGTATGAATCTGCTGTTGTGGAAAAATGGAAACTTAGGGTGAAAGAGGAGACAACAGTGTAACAGATTCCTTCAAAATCAGGGCCCTTTTATTGAACATTGGAAAAATCACAATGCACCTCTTTGTTACAGCAGGCCTGGTTGTGGCTCCTGTTAGATAAGGTGTCAGGGACAAAACAGGGTCCCGTAATGTGGAATGGAAATCAGGCAGGTGGGTTGTTCTAAGCTTTATAAAATTGAAAAGATTTCACCAACCTTCCTGAAATTTGCAGGTGCCAGAAAGACATGTTTGTTTTACATCACCGGAAAATGTCGAGGAGATTGGTGAAATATTGCGGGAGAAAGGGCAGTTAACAGAAAAAAGAAGAAAAAACTAAGTCATGAAAGAGTGTTCCTCAAAGCGTGTGTTGGCTCGTGTGTTGGGATCTGAGCTAGTGGTGACTGAACATGGAAATGGTTTTGGGGTTGTGGTGGACAGCTTGATCAACCCAGTGTGTGGCCACTGTAAAAAAGGCAAACTCCATGTTTGGCATATTTGGACAAGAATTGAGAATAAAATTGCCAATAAAGGATATTGTAGAGCTGGGAAAAGTGCAGAAAAGGGCAACTAATATGATCAAGGGGCTGGAGCATCTCCTCCCTGAGGGAAGGTTACAACAGCTGGGATTGTTTAGCTTGGAAAAAAGGAGAGTAAGAGGAGACATGATAGAGGTGTACAAAGTTATGCATGGTGTGGAGAATGTGGATAGGGAGCTATTTTTCTTTCTCTCTAAATATTAGAACCTGGGGTCATCCCATGAAGCTGATTGCTTGGAGACTCACGACAGAGAAAAGGAAGACCTTTTCGCAGAGTGCATAGTGAAACTATGGAATTCGCTACCACAACATGTAGTGATGGCCACCAACTTGGATGGCTTTAAAAGGGGGTTAGATGAATTCCTGGAGGAAAAGGCTCTCAATGGCTCATAGTCCTGATGGCTATGTGCTATGTCCAGAACCAGAGGCAGTAAGCCTAAGTAGACCTGTTGCTGGGAAACATGGACGGGACGGTGCTGTTGCACTTCTGCCCTCCTGGAGGCTTCCCAGTTGACAGCTAGTTGGCCACTGTGGGAAAAGAATGGTGGGCTTGATGGATCCTTGGTGTGAGGCAGCATGGCTCTTCTTCTGTACGTGTGTTCTTAAACAAGGTGACACAAGACTCCCTCTTGATTTTGCTGCAGTCTGTTAATGCATTTCATTAATTCCTCCAGTGATTGTGGAAACCTGAACCCACCATAATATAACATTTGTCAGTGTTGTATGAATTGGGACACATTTCCATATAAAAGAGCTTGTGTTTCAGCCACACATCTTGGGATGAAAACAGAAAGTGTTTCGAGTAGAGGAACTTACGGGGTTTCTGATTAAGACCCACTGCTATTATGTCATGTTTTCCATTTTGTGTGTCCTAATGGATTTGGACACACAATGGAACTGTTTGACCAAACGATCCTATTTGGGGAGGGACCCTAAATCCCCGCCACACTTAGAAAGTGTCCTACTGCTTCAGTATAGCGACATGGGCCTCTTCAGGATGATGGCTAGAAACTGTGCCAAGGTTACCTCCAGTAATTGCCCTGACTTTTGGGTTGATATCCACAGTAAGGGGGGGGGACCTTAAAGAGAGCTTCATTTCATATTAGATGTCTATGTTTCAGGTGGATGTCTTCCTTCTGGATAGCACTTCATGCATCTGAAGCTGGCTGTAGCAGTCCATGGAAGATTATGCCATTAAAAATGTGTCAGTCTTGAAAGGAGCACAAAATTCACTGCAGTAGACTCACAAGAAAATCCTTCTTTCAGCTCGGTTAAGGTTTGGCTGACCCTGTTCAGGGAGAAAAAACAGAATTTCCTTCCTTCTACCGGATTGATACTAATGAACTTGCTCAATATGTGGGCCTTGTCCGGCTCCTCCTGCATTTCCATTGGAACTGGTTTGGGCTGGTTGCCTTGACTCAGGAGAGAGGTGAAAATTTCATCCAGACACTGACACCAATGCTCAAGCAGAAGGACATCTGTGTGGCCTTCACTGACATGTTCGACCCAACAAGCCCTCTCCTTGTACAACAAGCATATCTTGGATCTATTCCTAGTGCTTGGTTTGAACCCCAAGTGATTATTGTCTTTGGGGACACCAATGTTGTACACATATTAAGAGTGTTCTTGGCTACTCATAAAAGAAAGACCAAGACCCCATTTAGGAAGGTTTGGATCCTGACAGCCCATTGGTAAACTTCTGCGGAAGGACAAAATTTATAAGAGGCCAAAGACTTCCATGGTGCTTTGCACTTCAGAGTCCGCAGCAGGGATGTCCCAGAATTCAGACATTTTCTCTGGGCCTTAAATCCACACCGACCACAAAGAGATTTCTTTCTCCAAAAATGGTGGGGACTCAGGTCGCATTTAACTGTGACTTTCTGAAATCAGGAGAAATCTCTCTGTGGGGATGGAGGAACTGCACTGGGGAGGAGAAGGCATGGGACCTGCAGAGCCATATCCTTGCAATGACCATGTCCAGTTACAGCTACAGTATCTACAATGCTGTCTATTCCGTTGCACACACGTTACATGCTGTGTCCTCATCTGGATCCAAACATGCATTGACAGGGGGAGGCAAGAGGCTGCTGAATCTTCAGCCATGGCAGGTAACGTCCTCGTTGAGAGTTGACAATCTTATAATAGGTTCCTTGGTGGTTTCCTGGTGGTCTGATCCTGGAAGCAAAGGTTGAGCCTAGGAGAAGGATTTTTTGTCCAATCTAAAGGTCCCAATAAAGACATTCCCCATAGATATTCTTTCATGGCCATCATTTCCCTTAAAGAGCACTAGGAAGTGAATAAAAAGCAGTGGAGACCAATGGTGCTTCTGTGATAATCATGTATTTAAAACTGTGGCTACAGAGGAGGAAGAATCAAGCAAGCTCTCGCCCCAAATGCATAGTATTCTTCTCCCCACCCCCCATCTCCAGTAGCAAAAAACAGGCAGCTTCTCCGCCCCCCCCCCGCCCCATGTTCATTCTTGCCAGGCAGCATGAGAACTCCTCAGGTGTTGTTCGCCCTGATGGCACCACCCTAATACTTCTGGTACACACACAAAGATAGGAACATGGTTTGTAGCAAGTAGACACCAAAGAAAAATGGGCAAACCATGGGTCAAGCATATTTGAGCAATTGCCCAGTGAAGCCATCTGAATGCACCTTCAGTGTTCATCTAAACAATGGAGTAAAGAAAATAAGAAGTCTCCAAACTTGATGGCAGTCACAGAATGTCAGAAGACACCAGAACTCACTCACAATTACCCAGTTTATCATTCTCTCTTCCATTTCAGATTCTTGCCTCTTTGAAGAATGTCCGGTTTAACAACAGTGCTGGAAATGAAGTCTCTTTCTTTAAAAAGGGAGAGAGATATGATATTGTGAATGTGATTTTCTTCCCAAATGAATCTTTAGCTCACACCAAAGTTGGACAGTTGGATCCGGAAGCTCCACCTGACCAGGACTTCACCATTCACGCTGATGCAATTGTGTGGGCTAAAGAGGTGGGTTTGAAGTGAATGTCATGGGGGCCATAAAGAATGCTGCAGTTCTATGGCTTGAGAACGGAAGGTGTCTTTCTAGATGAGATCAAAGGCGTATTGAGTGCAGGGAGGGGTCTTTGTCCAGTGAGAAAGAACCATCTTTGCATGCAAATTCCCATTGTGAGTCCTTGGCATCTCCAGGTATGGCTGCAAAAAGGCCCCAGTCTTAAAGCTTGGAGAGCGACTTCCACTCAGTACAGACAATAGTGGCCGAGGTATAGGGATGTACGAATCCCTTACCTCACTGTCCGTGGCGGGGCCGCTGGGGGGGAAGCGATCCGTTCCTCCCCTGCTGGAATCCTTGCCGGCTGGCTCCACTCTGCATTGACTCCGGGGAGCCACCGACCAGCTCCAAAGCCACAGCAGGGACTTTGGAGCTTGGACGCAAATACGCCATTTGTGTCCCTATTTTTTTCACACAATAGGCTATGTAAGATTTACGTAGCCTATCATGGAGGAAATGGGATCACAAATGGTGTAGGGGACGCCATTTGCATCCCTGCTTTAGCAGTGATAGGCTACGTAAATATTTACATAGCCTATCATGGGCTACCAGAGGGACGCAAATGGCGTCCCCTGCTCAGGACGCCATTTGCGTCTGCGGCAGCCCGGCAGCGAAAGGAGGCCCCGCTGCGGGTTGGCCCGGCCAGCGGCTCCGCGGAGCCGGCCAGGCAGGATTCTGGTGGGGAGGGACGGCGCGCCTCCTCCCCACCGCGGATGGCCCTGGACAAAACCAGGTAAGTGTTTCGTACATCCCTAGTGATTAGTTGTTCTAGCAATTGGAGCATGATACTCCAGTGTCAAGGAAACTGTTGCTTAATCTAGATTGATACCTATCAGCTATTTCCCAGCCTCTGCACCAACACATCTCCTCTGAAGAAAGTGCGTCATCTGAAGCAAATGCCATATAGTTATTTATTTATTTATTTATTTATTTGCCCATTCGGAAGGCACTGCACGTGATAGGCTGTGGTGATGTTCTTACCCTTAACAGTTTTCAATTTCTAGTTACACACTTCAGGTTTTTCTTCTTAAAGAATATGGAACATGGGTCTGCTAGCATGGGCTATCCTACACAGGTGAAAAGGAGTGTTTTGTACCCTTCCTGACTCTGCTCTTATGCAATATGTTGTTGAAACGGAAAGAGAAAATACGAAAAGGGAGGCTGCACGCTTATATGGACAGTAAGCTAGGGAACAGACATTTCCGTCTCCTTCTTTGTGGCCTGCACTGTCTGTACAAAAAGAACATGTATGCCATGTTTGAGATACTTTTGCTCATTCTAGATGCAGATCATTGTGACCCATGCCCAGAAGATCAACATCCAAACAGCAACCAAGACCACTGTTTCCCCAAGAAGACCCACTTCCTTTCCTATCAGGAGATAGTGGGGTTCATTTTAGCTTCTCTGGCTCTTTTCCTCTCTCTCATTACATCTGTAGTGTTGGCCACCTTTATTCTACACCGTGTATGGATGTTGGAGAATTTCTCCACGAATCTCCGGGAGGCCGAATGCCAACGCATTCGGCCCCCCAAAATTGGTGGAGAAACAGTCCGTCCCCCCGCCCGCCCCCCAGGGTGGGACTTACCTTTGGTGAATGTCCCTGGTGGCGGCGGCTCCCAGCGGCAGTGGCGGCCAGTCTTCTGACCGGCTGCCGCTGCCACCGTTTCCAGTTAAAACAACAACAACAACAACAAACGTGATAGGCTACGTAAATCTTTACGTAGCCTATCACAGCTGACTTTGGAAAGAAAAAAAAAGCGCGTAAGCAAATAGCATTGCCCTTATTTTCGCTGTAGTCTACGTAAATATTTACGTAGACTACCTGTGCCAAAATAAGGAACGCAAATGGTGGGGCCCATGGGCGCCGCCATTCGTGTACGCGCTTTTTTTTTTTTCAAAGTCAGCCGTGATAGGCTACGTGAAGATTTACGTAGCCTATCATGGCTGACTACAGGCCAGGGACGCAAACGGCGGCGGCTATGGCCGCCGCAATTTGCGTCCCGGCAGAAGAGCTTTCGCGGCTGGAGAGGCGGGCCGCTCCCCCTCGGCCAGAATTTCGGCGGGGAGGGATGGGGCGCCTCCCCCCCAGCCAGAATTTCGGCGGGGAGTGACGTGGAGCCCCCCCCGCCCAGAATTTAGGGGGGAGGGACGGAGCACTTTCCCCCCACTGCGAAGCAAGCTTTGGGATCAGGTAAGTGACTTTCGTCCATCCCTAACACCGTGACACGCCCATCGTCAAAGCCAACAACCGAGACCTCACCTATGTCCTCCTTCTTTCTCTCTTGCTCTGTTTCTTCGGCTGCTTTCTCTTCATCGGTCACCCCACGAAGGTCACATGTCTTCTACTTCAAACTTCTTTTGGCATCATCTTCTCCATTGCCATTTCTTCTGTGCTTGCAAAAACGTCACAGTGGTTCTGGCCTTCAAGGCCACCAAGCCAGGAAACATGGCCAGAAAACTCTTGGGGAGACAACTACCAAACTCCATTTTCCTGGCCTGTCCCCTCATCCAAGCTATTCTCTGTGCTTTCTGGCTGGTGACCTCTCCCCCATTCCCAGTCTTGGACTTCCATTCCCTGGCTGGAGAAATTCAGGCCGGGGAGTAGTGCCCCATCTCCCCGGCCGCGAACTTCAAAAGAAAAAAAAAATGCCCCTGTGATATGTAGCCCTATCACGGCTATATCTGCAAAGTCAGCCGTGATAGGCTACGTTAATCGTCACATAGCCTATCACGGGTGACTTTGAAAAAAAAAAAAGCGCATACGCAAATGGCAGCCCCCATAGGGAGCCGCCATTCGCATTCCTTATTTGGTCCAGTATAGACATTAGATAGATCACACAGTTTGACAATATTCATTGTAAGCCTGCGACCAGTATCCTTCTTCCATTTTACCTCATGTCAAGTGCCTAGATATCCTGAATTCATGAATAATTTGGCATTAATTGGATGGGGGCTTTGCCAAATCTCTGCTCTTCTTACTGTCTTCTACCCTTTTCGCTGATGGAGAATTCTAGGATGAAGCTACCTTTGGTTTAAAGGTCAAACTGGATGTGACAATCATGTAATAAGCAGTTGTGCCTTTATATTATTGAAAAAAATGTCAAACAGGGTGTTGCTGGATCTGGACCATGGCCAGGAGACAGGGTTGTTTTTCATCCTAGCCCCGTTCAAATGGGAGGCCTCCATGACTGTTCTTTACTCTGCAATGGAAGCTCCCATTGGTGTTAATGAGAACTTCCCTTCTGCTGCAAACAACAGTTTTAGGGGTGGAAGCACTTTTCATAAGGGCCCCTGGTGCAAGAGAAAGGAGCCATGCGCCTTCTTGCACATTGCAGTCCCAATCCTACTTGGTCCCCCTTCTGTCCACAGCTCCTACATGAAAGGATTTCTGTGGAATATCACATGTAGTTCAACCCTGAGATATTCCTCTGATGATGAAAGCATTTTGACTTTGCATACAGAGCTAACCTAAAGCCATTGCAATCATCTTTCCAAACATAATTTCTTGGGACCTCAAAGGACATTTAAATGGTGATGACGGCTAGCATATTTTGAACAAAGGACATTTATTTCAGGTAAATCAAAACAGCATCTGTTGAGGTCCCCAATCAAAGACTCCTACATTTCTTTACAAACTTAGCCACAGGAATCGGTAAATGTAGAGAAGGGGAATTAATGATGGTAGGATGAAAAAATCCTGATTTAACATGATCTTTAAGATCATTTATCATTATATTTAATATAATTCCAAAGTTTTTAAAGGAATAGATACATCAGTTGAGAACGGCTGACATTTGGCATCATTTGGTCCCACTAGGAAAACACACACACACACCCCTATTATTTCATACAGCACAACTCACCTTGAGGGATTAATTCTGCTTTGTTGTTGCCTTAGAGCTATACTGATGCAAGAAGTGAAACCAAGACTATCTCTGATCATGGCCCAGTCCAAGTCAACTGGATTGATGCAGAGTTGCAAACTGGAGGAAGGAGATGATGGAGATTAACTTCTTGTATTGTGCCCCCCAAAGACCCCAGAACCGCTCCCACTGCTGAAAAACAACAGCTGAAAACCACCATCCCAAAACAAACCTGCCAAAAGCAGCAAAAAGGGGAGCCCAGTATGGGCCTTTCTGTGTTGTCAAGAAAATAAGCCCTCAGCAGCTCAGATCCTCACCATTACAATTTTCTTTATGTCTTTACCTCTTTTCTGCAAGATATGCAAGATTCTCACTTCTGGGAAGATGCTCTAGGATGGACACTGTCGTGTCCAGAACCAGAGAGCAAACGGAGGTGAGCTCCCAGGGTATCTCGTCGAAGACACTTCGCCGTTCAGGCTCCATCTGCTCCCTCTTGGATGGTTCTCAGTGCTGCCCCTGCTGACACTTCCAGGAGGTGCAGAGAAGCGCAGCTTGTGAAACATCCCCCAAGGAAGAGCCACGGGGAAAAGTGTGTCTGTGTGCGTGTGACTGGGAAGAGTGAAATCGACTGTTTGCATAAAAATGAAACGAGTAACATCAGTGAATCTAAAGTGCCTGATTAGGGTGAAATGTGCTGGGCAACATTACAATGATAAAACAAAATTGACACAAAATTGAGTGGGATAGCTAATACCTTGGAAGACAGAAACAAAATTCAAAGTGGTCTTGATAGGCTGGAGTGCTGGGCAGAAGACAACAGAATGACATTTAATAGGGATAAATGCCAAGTTCTGCACCTAGGAAAAGAAACCAAATGCACAGTTACAAGATGGGGAATACTTGGCTCAAAAATACTACAAGTGAGAAGGATTTTGGAATTGCTGTAGACACAAGCTGAATATGAGCCAACCATGTGATGTGGCTGCAAAAAAGGCAAATGCTATTTTGGGCTGCATGAATAGAAGTATAGCTTCCAAATCACATGAAGTACTAGTTCCGCTTTACTCAGCACTGGTTAGGCCTCATCTGGAGTACTGTATCCAGTTCTGGGCACCACACTTCAAGAAGGATGCAGACAAGCTGGAGAGGGTTCAGAGGAGGGCAATGAAGATGATCAGGGGGCTGGAAGGAAAGCCCTATGAGGAGAGACAGAAATAACTGGGCATGTTTAGCCTTGAGAAGAGAAGACTGAGGGGAGATAGGATAGTGCTCTTCAAGTACCTGAAAGGTTGTCACAGAGAGGAAGGCCAGGATCTCTTCTCTATCATCCCAGAGTGCAGGACATGGAATAATGGGCTCAAGTGACAGGAAGCCAGATTCCGTCTGAACATAGGGGTGTATGAAATACTCACCCTGTTCCGGTCTGTAGTGTCCGCTAGGGGGGGAGGTGATCTATCCCTCCCCCCCAGAATCCTGGCTGGCTGGCTTTGCTCCACAGCGATTCCGTGGTGCTGTCGGCCGGCCGGCTCCGAAGCCCCAGCGATATGGCCGCCATTGCCGTATCGCTGGCTGGACTGATGTCCTGCGGACGCAAATGGTGTCCGGCATAGCGGACGCCATTTGCGTCCCTGTTCTTTGACGTGATAGGCCACGTAAATCTTTACGTAGCCTATTGCGTGAAAAAACAGGGATGCAAATTAGGGATGTCAGAGAATTTTGCCACAAATCTTGGGGAGGCCGAATGCCAGCACATTCGGCCCCCCGAAATCGGTGGCAAAATGGTCTGCCCCCCCCGCCCCCCCCCCCAGGACGGGACTTACCTTGTGCGAATGTCCCTGGCGGTGTGCAGTTTTTGTTTTTTTTGTTTTTACTCAGCCGTGATAGGCTACATAAACATTTACACAGCCTATCACGGCTGATTGCAGGGACACAAACGGCAGCGGCTATGGCGGCTGCCATTTGCGTTCCCGGCCAGCCAGGATTCGCGGCGGGAGGGACGGGGCACCTCCCCCCCGGCCAAAATTTCAGGGGGGAGGGACAGGGTGCCTACCCCCCGGCCAGAATTTTGGGGGGAGGGACGGAGTGCCTCCCCCCCACCGCGAATCAAATTTCGGGCAAGGTAAGTGACTTTCGTACATCCCTAAAATACGCCATAAAGATTTACGTAGCCTATCACGTCAAAGAGCAGGGATGCAAATGGCGTCCACTACGCCAGACCCCATTTGCGTCCGCCATCCGTCAGTCCAGCCAGCGATACGGCAATGGCAGCCATATCGCTGGGACGTTGGAGCCTGCGGCAGGCAGGATCCGGCCAGCGAGGGACTTCGCAGGGAGGTGGAGGTAGGAGATCCGATCCTCCACAGACTTCGGGGGGGCAGATTCAATAGAATCCGGCCTCATTGGGGTCTGTGGAGGATTTCTTCGACATCCCTATCTGAACATCAGGAAAAACGTCCTGACTGTTAGCGCAATACGAGAATGGAACCCATGACCTAGGGAGGTGGTGGGCTCTCCCATGCTGGAGGCCTTCAAGACAAGGCTGGACAGCCATCTGTCAGGGATGCTCTGACTTAGATTCCTGCATTGAGCAGGGGGTTGGACTCGATGGCCTTGTAGGCCCCTTCCAACCCTACTTTTCTATGATTCCATGATTCTAAGATGGATGATACTTTGTGCCGGAATTGCCCCTGACCACACCCCCTTCTGGCTCTGGCCACACCCCCTTATCTCATGCAGCCCCCAATACATCAACAAGCACCCAATGTGACCCCAACCCCGAGAAGGTTGTGCAACCTTGTTCTACATGAGGAAAATATCACCAACAGAATGTCCAGTGAGGTAGCAACATGGGGTATGCGTGTGTGTCATCATATCGTATTATGGGATGTCTTTAAAACTGTCACACAGGGATCATTTATCAATATGACAGTGTAAGAAGTGGGGGAGTATAAAGAAAGAAGGCGATTACTGAATCAGAACATTGTTATTAGCTTAGGGGTCCAACATGAAATAGATCGGGGGTCCTCAATCGCTTTGGACCGGTTGGCGCCTTTGGAATTTCGGGAAAGTGCTGTGGGCTGTGGCTCCTTCCTGTTTTCCTTCTCATCCCACAGATCCTGCCTCCTCTTTTCCTTTCCCCCCAGGCCTTGGTCCCTCTTTTATTTCCTCTCCCTTCCCCACACAGGTGCTTCCATGTTTGCTTCCTGCCACGGGCCCCGGTCCCTCTGTATTTCCTTCTCCCTCCCCTTCTCTTATCTCTCTCTCTCTTTTCTTTCGTTCTCATTGGACACTACCAGGAGAGAGAGGAGAGAAAATAGTTCTAATTCGTCTCTCTCTCTCTCCTCTTCGTTCGCAGTGTGGTGTAGTGGTTAGAGGGTTCGACTGGGGCCCAGGTGACCTGGGTTCAAGTCCCCACTCGGCCATGACGCTCATTGGGTGACTTTGGGCCACTTACTGACTCTCCACCCAACAACCTACCTCATAGGGTTGTTGTGAGGATTAAACAGAGAGGAGTAAGATGACGTGAGCCACCCTGTGCTGCTCGACAGAGGAAAAAAGTGGGCTATAAATGTAACAAGTAAATATATAAACAATAGAACTGTTCTCTCCATGCTTCCCCCCTGAGTCTGCAGACGAGTCAGACTATTCGGAGGCCCTGGACACGAATGAAAAGAAACGGGCTCAGCACTATCGTACTTTTCAGTCTGGCCATAAGAGGAGCCGAGACCCTGGCGGGCAGCCTGGGAGGCCTCTGTGGCCACACTGGCACCGCCTCAGAGACCTCCTCGATACCTCATTCCATGGAAATAGCTCTGCAGCTATTAATATCACCCCAAAACAAAAGGGGGGATTTGCCAAAACTCATCAAGCGCACAACGCCTTGGTCTGGAACTATCTTTCCCAACCTGGCGCCCTCCAGATATTTTAGACTACAACTCCCATCAGCCCAGCCAGCATGGCCAAAGATCTGGGAGGATGGGAGTTGCCGTCTAAAACCCCATTGGGGAAGCTTTGTTGGGGGGGGGGCGTTTAGGCAAATCTTCATACAATATCTGGATTGTGTAGCAGTATGAAAAGGTGAAAGAAGGCAGGTCCTACCAGCAGCTGACCCTCAAAATTCCCATTTGGCCCTAATCACAGCGGCTCACTAATCCCGTTCTGCTCTGGGCGAGGTGGGGGCGGGATGCTGCTTGTGGTTCAGAAGAAGTGGTGGGGTGGCCGTATTAAGGCCCCTGCAATCGTTGGTGTTGTAACAGGGATTGAAAGGTGTCCTTTGCCTTCCACTGAGAACAGGCCCAGCGCCTCAGGAATTAACTTAAGCTTTGAGTATAAAGCACAACTGATGATCAGCCAGCTTGACGGCAACAACAGCAACAATGGGGTTCTTCCTCCCAGGCTGGCTCTGGGGGCAGATGCCTCTCCTCCAACTGCCGGCTGCTCCTCACTCCCCAGGCTGCTCTTGCAGGCGCTGCAGGATGCCCGGAGGGCCGGGGAGGCCTCTGTGATGACGCTGGCGTCCCACGTCACGTGTCCCCTTTTGGTGCCAGTGGGGCTGGGGCAACACCGACCCATCCCGAAGATACAGAGGAAAGGGACTTCTTTGAGACGGACAGATCTATGCATATAATACCCATTACAAAACAAAAACGAACAAACCTGGCTAACAATTTCCTTCGAGGGCCACTAAGCCGGCCTTCCTCTGTGCACCGAGGACTCGGCGGCCAAGCCTTTGTGCTTTATGCACACAAGGGATTGACAGCTGGAGTCCTTGGTGTCGCGTGCACCCCAACCGCTCCATCCTGCTCTTCCGCCTGAGGAGGACAGGGCTAGAGCCTGATGGAGTGCAGCCCCCCAGAGAAGAAAGAGTTTCCCCACTCCTGCTTTAGAGCTTGCAGCCGGTCAGTGGAGGAGGGGCTGATGGGTGGACAAGGGATGTCCTGGGAGACCAGGGGCGGGGGCTTCTGTCATCCCCAGGGGCTGAGTTCCATTCGGAGGAGACCCCGGGGGCCACGTTCCAGGCGTGAGTGGGCCAAGGGCATCGGGAGGGGGGGCAGGCCAAGTGGGAGATGGGGCCAAAAGAAACCAGACCAGCCTGCTGCAGCTTAAAGCTCTGACTGCAGCCCCTGAGCCTCAGGAGAGGAACAGCTGTAGAATTATGGGCGGGGGGGACGGGGACTGCACAACAGCCAGGAAGCTACTGGTACACTTGGTGTTTGGGGGATGGGGTGGGGACATCAGGGGAATCCCCAGAGGCCAAACTGGGACACCAGGAGGGCTGGATTTGGCCTGGGAAGGAGGTTCCCCACATCTGTGGCTGAGTGATCTTTCAGTGAATAATTCTCCAAGCCAAATCACTTCCTGACATGCACTGGCTGCTGCCACATATTCTGCTTCTGGGAAAGACAGGGCCATGACTGCCTGCCCAACTGATAACTCTGCCATTGTACGCGCACAGGTTTCCTGATGTGGACCTGCGGACTGAATCATCGCCCACCCAATCTGCGTCCACAAACCCAATCGGCCCTGCGTGTGTGCTGCTGGACAGTTGGAGCTTTGTATGTGCAGTACCTTTCGAGTAGCACATCACGTGCTTCACTCTGTTCCAGCCGCACTGAGATAGCTTGGCCACTTGCCTGCTCTGGATGCCCACAACTGCAGCCATGCCTGGTCTGGTAACTACTGCAATAAATAGCAGCTCACCGATCCCCCTTGGATACTGCTGATTATCTGGCAGTGGAACGTCGTCATCGGGCCCCTTCAGGTGGTCTGTGGTCATGCGAGTCTTGGCCCCCTTCGCCTCTGCCATTTTGAACACTGGCAGCATCTCCTCGATATTCTGTCTTTGACTAAGGAGGAAGCTCCCTTCTTGACCTGTATACTCAGATAGTGCGCTATTGGACCCAGGTCCTTGATTTCAAAGTTCTGCTTCAGTCTGAGGCTGAGCATAATTTCCGTGCCATCACTTTCCCATTCATAGCACAGGACTAGATAGTCCATCTACACCAATATGTATGCCCCCCTTCTGCCTGGTATGGAGGCAGGAGTCTGCTTTCCCCTTGGTGAAGCCCAGGTTTACTAGGATTCCATTAATTTTTTCATTCCCGGCCCTGGCAGCCTGCTTAAGTCCATAACTGTTTTTGTGCCATTCTCACCCTTTCTTTTCCCTTCCTGGGTCTACAGGTTGTATCATGTACAGGTCTTCCTCTATTTTGCCATACAGGAATTCTGTTTTAATGTCCAGATGCCTAACTTGCATCTCCCCGCTGGCTGCTACGCTCATCAGGGGTTGGACTCGATGGTCTTATAGGCCCCTTCCAACCCTACTATTCTATGATCACTGCTGTAATGCTGGTGTGCTTCAGCACCGAGGCAAAAGTTTCGTTGTAGCCCTCCCCATACTTTTGAGAGTATCCCTTTGCTACTAACCTGACTTTGTAGTGTTCTACTTCACTGTCTGCACTGCACTTCACTTTGATGGTCCACTTGCAGCCAATTGCCTTGCGATGGGGTGGGGGGTGGGGGAGTTCAGTCAGTGTCCAGGCCCATTTTCGTGACATGAGCCCATCTCTTCGTGTGCCGCCTTCTTCTGCCTGTCTGCCTTATCCTTGGGCGAGGAGGCAATGTCCTCCCAGGCTCTTGGATCCGCTGGGCTCTGGCTGCAAAGTAGTAGTCCCCATATCTGGCTGGTGGCACACCTTTTGGTGGCCCCCTCTGACCTCCTGGGTTCCTGCTGCTCTGTTGCGTTCAGCTTGGGCTCCCCAGCATCGCCGTCCCCACTGTCGGAATCAGGTGTGTCAGCTGCCGTCCTGTCTTCCTCAGGCGCTGTGGCCTCCCCTCCTCCACTCTCAGGTGTGCTTAGGTTCACCTCTATCAGCTCCATAGACCTGGGCCTCGTCAGAGCTGCCCAGAGGAATCTGGGGGCCTGGGGTAATGGAATTTTCAGGGGGGGCCTGCCACACACAAACATTACAATTGTTTTGAAATTATATATAATTGAAAGACCATAAATCCTGTAAAAAAGTCCCAGCTTCTCGGATAACTATAGTATACATATAAATACCTACCTAATTAAAAAGGAAATATCAAAATATTTCTGCCTGATAGCTGATTATTAGTAAATTTAATCTTTCTTCAATAGGTAATTAAACATATTTCAGACCTAATGTTAAAGGGGGTTTGGAGAGCAGTGTCCCCTCTGTTACTGGGCTGAGTATTTTCATGTTTAAATAAATGTTTACCTCTTTCAAATTGATAATTTTTTAAAGGACATTTTGGTGAAAAAAATGGTTAGAAATGTACTATTTTTTATTTAGTTAAAATTGCTGGGAGAAAAGGTGCATGGCCTCCCCTCTGCCCCTTACAGCCACCCCCTCCTTGATTCCACTACTCTTCGAAGAACTATGCACACAGAGCTTTCAGAGATGTAGGAACCACTGCCAGGAAGTATTCCAGGATGAAGTTCTGAGCTGCTTCCTCAACTTGTTTTTTTCAGAAGCCTGAAACTGAATACAAATATCAGTACAAAACACAACATGATATGGAAGTTCTCTTCAAAACAAGAAATAACATACCATGCCCTGTACCACTGTGTTAGAAAAAGACTGTCCTCTTATTCTTTGGCTGTCAGCTCTTTGCTAGACCTTTGAGCTATTAGTCATAATTATTGAGCCCACCGGACACATGTCCAGTGGGAATGTACATTTGTTAAAAAGGGAAGTCGTAAAACATGGTTAAGACAGGCACATAAGCATAATCACAAAAATAAACATGCCGACATTATTTCATTGTACATCTGCAGGTCATGCTTCTGCTGTGTCAGCTAGTAGCTTAGTCGGTTAAAATATCTTATCACTAGCAAAAATGTATAGGGGGCAGAGGTATAAAAAGACTTGTGCTTGCTTAGCTCGGGGTCCAGACTGCTCTGCACCCGTTTTGCAAAACGTTCAATAAAACAGTGTTGGATCCACTGCTGCCTGCCTGGCATCCTTTCTTTCAACCAGAAGCAAGAACTTTTTATCTAACAATTTGGTGCCGTGACTCGGATCCTGCTTCGGGGCACGTCCCCTTTGCGCTGAACCAAAGGGCTGCAGAGGAGAAGTGGCCACAGGCAGTTGTTTACACTGCCTTCTCCTCATGACGGCGGCAGCGAAAGCGCTTGGGGACCAATGCCAGAGGAAGAGGGAGACGTGATCACTCCTTTTAGGCACCGGCAGTGGATCAATAAGCAGCCGGACGCAGCTGCGGGCAGGACAGAAGAGGCTTTTGGGGTAAGTGAAACAGCTTACATTAGGGGATAAATGCGGGACGGTGGTGTGTTTGTGATTGTGTGAGACGCCTATGGGCGAAGTGAGTGAGGAGCCCCGATCTGCATTTCCCTACCCCGGAGACGGGCTGGGTCAGAGGAAGGCGAAGCGCAAGAATTGTTGATTGAAATCCCCACCGTCATGGGCGGGTCCCAATCCAGGCCTACAGAAGAGTCCCATATGCCCTTGGAGTGTTGTTTGCGCAACTGGTCACATTTTAAGCAAGATTATAGAACTAAGATGACAAAGGATCGCCTTGTCCTTCTTTGTGCCTGGGAATGGCCGGTAGTAGAACCCAAATGGCCACCTGAGGGGTCTTTTGACCCAACCCTGGTATCTGCTGGGCGTATAATAGTAACACAGAGGGGAAGTTGAGACCAGTTCCCCTATGTCGATTCATGGGCGACCTGCGTACCCCTTGGCGGCAAGCCCGCTCCGTGGGTTGTCAAATGCATGTCTCTGGCCCCTCCTGTGATGGTCAATAAGAAACCAACCATCTTTGCGGCGGCACGGGCCAGGTTTAGAGAGGAACACCCCCAGGCAACTGAGGATGAGACGGCAGCAGCTCTGCCCACAGGACGGCCTGATTGGGGGGTAGCCATGGCGGCACAGAGACAGCTACATGCTGAGTATTTTCAGTTCGTTTTAGCGGGCATGAAGCAAGCCGCGCGGGGGGCCCCCAATTTGCAAAAAGTCCTGACTTTAAAACAAGACAAAAACGAACCTCCTGCCGTGTTCCTCCAAAGGCTAAGGGAAGCCTTCACCAAGTATACTGATATTGACTTGAAGGACCCAAATAATTTAAGGATTCTCACGACTCAGTTTGTGGGAAATAGTTGCCAAGACATCAGAAAGAAGTTGCAGAAAGTTGAGAGAAGATTGGTGGCTGACCTAAGTGTTTTAGTAGAGCTCAGAAAGTTTATGAAAGACAAGAGGCAAGCGAAGCTCCTCGCTGTGGTTCTCAGACCCAACAAAGGAGGAGCTAAGAAGAGAGGAAAAGGAGGGAGGAAGGGGTCCTCCCTGAGAAGAGACCAGTGTGCCTTCTGTAAGAAAATTAGGCACTGGAAGCGTGACTGTGAAGCCTTGAAGCAAAAAGAGAGAGAGGAGGGTGTGGAGGGGGGGGCAGAAAGGATTTTGCATGAACAAGAAAGAGACTAAGACAGACGGGGGCCCAGCCCCCTCTGAGCCATCTCTGAGGCAAGACGGGACCCCATAGTCAAAATTAAAGTTGGGGGCTGCTCCTACGATGCCCTTGTAGATACAGGGGCCGCCCTGTCCATCCTCCCCCCTTAGCCAACCACCAACGGGAAGTGGGGGATCTAACACCATAATGGGGGTCAAGGGAAGGGCAACCCAAGTGCCCCTTTCTCGTCCCTTGCTCACCAAGGTTGGGAAAACACACCTAGCACATGCATTTGTCTGTACCCCCTCCTGTCCGGTGGCATTGTTAAGAAGGGACTTACTGACTAAGCTCCAAATTGAGATTGCTTTCACTTCTGATGGAAGGATAGAAGTACAGCTCCCCAAGCAACAGAGCAGTAACTATCAAATGGCCCTTTCAAAGGTCGCAGAGGAGCCCGCCCCAGAGGCAGACGAGGACTGGTGCTTAATAGAAAACAGAGTCAATCCCCTAGTTTGGGCCAGGGTCGGAAGGGCCTCTCGTGCCAAGTTGGCAACACCATCAGCTGAAGTCCCTACAAGATAAGGTCTCCAAGAAGGAGTTCATCCGCTTGGCACAGACCCTCAAGTATTACAGCTATCTCAAATTTGACCCCTGCATCACAGACTTCCCCGAAAAGGGCTGCCACGTCATTGTGGGGGCTGAGAATAGTAAGCTGAACTTCCAGGTCAAGCTGCCCAATGACCAGATCAAGGAGGGAAGTTTCAAGGTGACCCGAATGCGCTGCTGGCGGGTCACTTCCTCGGTCCCCGTGCACAACGAGACATCAGGCCCTACCGCTGGCAAGTCAGAGGTGAAGCTAGAACTTGCCTTTAAGCACCTGATAAATAAAGACTGCCTACAGTGGGACACAATCACCAGCCTGCAGGCCATAATGCTGAGCATCTGCCTGCAGTCTATGGTGGATGAACTGATGATGAAAAAAAAAAAAAAATCAAGAGGCAGCATCCGCAAGATGTTCCGCAGGCGAGTCAATGGAGCCCTGCAGCAGCCAGGCAGCCAGCAAGCAGTAAAGGCTCCCCCTCTTTTGGATTCTCCTGATGCAAGAAGGGAGTCTATTGCAAAAGTCTCAAGCAAATTGGGCTCCGTCAGTCTGCGTGCCATTAGCCGTTCCAGCTCTTCTGCTGACATTGGGGCCAACTACACCTTTGAGGGCATTGGTGATAAAGACCTCTAGGGGCCCTGCCCTGACGCAACTCTGTGGGATATAAAATCTCCTCCTGGTTAGATCTCCATGTGCCTCAACCCCAGCCAGCTGCCCACCCTCTTGTCTACATAGATGGGGAGACGGCGCGACCGCTGTATGAGGCACTGCAAAAAGATAAATTAGATAAATGGAAATGGACTAAAAAGATAAATAAGTCTTTCCTCAGTCTCAAAGCTGCCCTTGTGCCGCTACTCCCCCGCCCGCCCCGGGATGGGACTTACCTTAGGCAGATCTTCCTGGCGGCGGCGGCTGTGGCAGCCGGTCTTCTGACCAGCTGCCGCCGCTGCCACCATTTCCAGGTAAAACAAAAACAAAAAAAGTGATAGGCTACGTAAAGATTTACGTAGCCTATCACGGCTAGATTTTTTTAAAAAACACTGTGATAGGCTACGTAAATGTTTACGTAGCCTATCACGGCTGATTAAAAAAACAAAAAAAAACAACGCGCGTACGCAAATGGCTGCGCCCATGGGCGCTGCCATTTGCGTTCCTTATTTTGGCATGTCTTAGTCTACGTAAACATTTACGTAGACTAAGATGGCGAAAATAAGGGGAATGCAAATAGCGTACGTGTGTTTTTGTTTTTGTTTTTAATCAGCCGTGATTGGCTACGTAAACATTTACTTAGCCTATCACGGCTGACTGCAGGGACGCAAATGGCGGTGGCTACAGCCGCCACCATTTGCATCCCTGCTAGCCAGCAGCCGGATGCCCGGCTGCTGGCGGAGCTGGCCGGCGGCTCTGCAGAATCCCTGCGGAGCGGAGCCGGCTGGCCAGGATTCCAGGGGGGAGGAACGGAGTGCCTCCCCCCCGGCCAGGATTCCTGGGGGAGGGATGGAACGCCTCCCCCCCCAGCATCAGCATAATCCGCGGAAAGGTAAGTACCTTTCGTACATCCCTAATATCATCTGGTGTTATGCTTGGTAGTTTCATCGTATTCAGATATGATTCAATATTCTCTCTAGAGGGTTGTTTTGAAGTATATAAACTTTCATAAAACTTTTTGAACTCATTTGCTATATCTTTAGATTTAGTATAAACTGTACTTCCTTTCTTTATTTGCATAACCATTGTGCTATGTTTCTTCTTTAACAATAGTAATAGAAATTTATTGGCTTTATTGCCTTTTTTGAAAAAAAATGCTGTTTAAGATATATTAACTGTTTCTCCACTTGGTCACAAATCAGTGAATCTAACTGTTTCCTAACACTTTCCAATCTCCTGTATATAATATTTGAACATGTCTGTTTATGTTCTTGCTCTTATTTCTGAATTTTATTTTTTAAGTCCATTATGTCTTTTTCCTTTTGCTACCTTAGGAATCATGTTTTTTGTATTATCAATCCTCTCATATAAGCTTTTGAAATTCCCAAATAGGTGATTTGGTTAGTTCAGAAGTGTTATTAAATTGAAAATATTCACATAATTTAATATTTAAGTCCGATATTTAATATTTAATATTTAAGTTTCTTGATTTTGCAACATAAAATTATCTAACCACCATTTCCTGCTTATTAACTGCTCTTCTCCAGACAGCCATTCTACATAAATAGGAGCGTGGTCTGCATATATATATATATATATATATATATATATATATATGGTTTTATTGATACAGATAATACTTCTTTAATTATATAGGGAAAGGCAAAAAACATATCTATCCTTGAGTAAGAATTGTGAGGAGGAGAGAAAAAAGTATAATCTCTCTCCTGGGTATTTAAGTATCTCCACACATCAGTAAGATTTTCTTTTTAAAGATTTTTTATAAAGCAATCAGGCAGTTTACCACTGCAGATTCAAAGATGATCTATCTAATTGAGGGTTGACCACTCCATTGAAATCCCCCCCAATAATAACTCCTTTGTCCAAATTAGCATTTATTATATTGTTCAATTTTTTATAAAACTCCTTTTGATTGTTATTCGGAGTAGGGATGTACGAAAGTCACTTACCATTTCGCGGATCTGCTTCGTGGTGGGGGGGAGGTGCTCCGTCTCTCCCCCCAGAATCCTCGATGGGGGGGAGGCGATCCAGTCCTCCCCCCCGGGATCCTGCCTGGCCGGCTCCACTCTGTGGTGGCTCCGTGGAGCAGCTTGCCAGGGCCGTCTGCAGCTGGATTTCTGGCCATGGACAGGCTGCTGCGGATGCAAATGGCGGCTGCTGTAGCAGCCGCCATTTGCGTCCAGCCAGACTGCTATGATAGGCTACCTAAGTATTTACGTAGCCTATCACGGCAAAGTAAAAAAAAAAACAAACCCGTACGCAAATGGCAGCGGCTACGGCGGCCGCCATTTGCGTTCTCTATTTTTTGCTGTTTTAGCCTACGTAAATATTTATGTAGTAAATATTTTTACACACTCGGCGCACTCAGTGCATCGCTGCACATTCAGCGCATTGCTGAGGCACACACTGAGGCACTGGCCTCAGCTGCAGGTGTTGCTTTTGTGAGGGCAGCAACCCAGAAATTGGTCTCCCCTCCAGCTGGTCTCGCTGCCACTGTTGCACTTTCTCTTCACCCCGTCCTCTCCAAATGGAGTCATAGGGCAGCCAGTCCCACAGGTCGGGTGGACGAGGCAACTTGCCACATGCTCCTTTTTGTGGGCCAGTAACTTAAACAAGCAACAGAAGCAGGCACAAGAAAATGTTACTAATGAGCATGACAAGCCTTTAAAAGGGAGGGGAAAGATCATCCCCAAACTAGCAAGACATAAACTGAAATATACAGAGTGGCCCAAAAGTAGGTATACAGTTGTTTAGAATGTTGATGGGAAGGGGAGAGAATGTGTGAGTAGAAGATGTGTGGGTGGAGTCAGAATGACAGTTGGGAAGAGTGAGTGACAGGGAGTGACAGTTAATTCAGTTAAGTGTAGAGAGTGAGGGGAATGAGGCCCTTAAGTAGGGCACTTATAAGATTAAACAGTGTTAAACAAATGTAAATGTAATAAAATGCAAATAAACTATACAGCATACCTACTTTTGGGCCAATCTGTATGATGATTTTTGTGAACCATCCAGAGAGCTTCAGCTAGGGGGCAGTATAGAAATACAACAAATGAATGACTGAATGAATGAATGAACTATCAGAACAGGCTAGCAGATGGGCTGTTCGACTAACCCATGAAACGTCCATCTGGCCTGCAATATAAACAGATATGTATTTAAGCTCATGCACACAATTCACATAATGTGGCAGCTAACACTATCAGTAAGATTCTGCCACACCCAAGTCCTCCCTTTCCACAGCCATTAGTCTGGCCTAACAAATGTTGGAATACAGTCGGACTCCATCTTTGATTCAGGTGCAAAGCTCCATACAGGCCAAGGCCAGAACCTGACCACTCAAGTCAAGTCTCTGAGACCATCAGCCCCAGAGAGAGGCAAACAGGGGCACAAACTTTTCCCCCCTCTCTCCATGGTAGAAAGGGAGCTCAGTGTTCAGGGACTGTGATTATTTTGCTACCCTGGAATTGTGAAAATGACAGTAATTCTTGAGGAACCCCCCAAGGATTTTCATCTAGCAAGTCAATAACTAGGACATCCAGGAGAAAACATGCTTAATATAAAGACACCCTGAACCCTTCTGTGTGGGGCTGGGGTGGGGTCTGAGCACTGGGGCAGTGATCATTTCTTGCTAAGATCTAATTCGCCTGTTGGGGACTGAATTTCAGGTTCTGTTGGATTGCTGTCTAAGGAGGGAAGGTCTCTCTGTGCCACTGATGGTTTGGCTACTGCTCTTTTAGATCCTGCCTCAGGCCACCCAAAGGATTCTGAGGGCCACCTGCCTCTTGTCCAGGCCTAATGAACTGCAAGCCTATAACAGCCCAGGAAACTTCATTGTTGGTGGGAATTTACCACTTGGTGTGAATTATTATCAGGAGACACTAGACTTTTGTAGTTTAACCCCGCCAAACATCCTCACTGTTAATTTGTAAGTTTCCACAAGAGGGATCTGGTATAGATGTTTGCTGCTTTGTTTTCAGATTCAAGGGCTCCTTCCAGGCTGAACATAATTTGGCTTCAATGTGTAATGAGAACCAGAGACTTGAGGGTTCTTCTCTAGCTTCAGAGCAACTTAGTCAGCTGCCTTATACTGAATCAGGCTGAGTTATACTCTGGGCATTTTTACAGGGGTTTTATTGTGTACTTGTGATTGGCCACTCACATTTTTTGTAGGTCCTTTATACAAGGTCATCAACCTCCAGGGCCTCTCCTGTGCTTGCTTGCCATTATAGCAGTGTAATTCTCAACAGGGATAATAACACGATAAGAGATTTTGTCATGTTTTGAAGCACGATAAATTTCTGGTGAATTTCCGGAATCCCACTTTATCTCAGTGCCTTCTAGTGGCTGTGTAATGAAATACATAGAACTTGCCCAGAAAGAAAACCCCCTGGAAACAACCACATCTAAAGGAGGCGATCTTAATCCTGCAAGGAAACTGGAAGCAGAAGCTCCCGTAAGGGAGCGGGATTTTAACCTTGTGTGGAGAAGCTCTGAGCCTCCCATGGGCAGATGGATGGCCACTAGATGGATCCTTGGTCTGACCCAGCAGGGCTCTTCTTATGTTCTTATGTAGACCCTTGGTCCATCTAGCCCAGTATTGTCAACACTGACTGGCAGCAGCAGCTCTCCAGGGTTTCAGGCAAGAGTTTCCCTGCCTTTGGAGAAACCGGGGTTTGAACCTGGGACCTTCCACATGCAAAGGATGCAAAGCATGTGCTCTGTGGCACTGAACTATGGTCCCATTCTGAGCCAGAGCTTCATTCCTCCTTCCCTTTCTGGTACAATCGATGATGCCATGGTAGTGTCACAGGAACCCTGGGAACTATAATTTCCAGAGATGGAGGGAGCCAAGCCCTGCTGTTGCTTCTCCTGTTGCAAGGTGAAATATGTGTTAAGGTGCGTGTGTGTGTGTGTGTGAAGGCAAATAATTGGAACTTGGAGGCTGGGATCTGGGGACTCAATCAACAGGTTGGAAGGATATGTCATACTTTGTTCCACCCCCAATAAAGTCACTGGATTGTGGTCTGCTTGTAATGGAATGTGGAATAAATAATTGTTAGGTTTTTGAGCCAAAAGCTGGCTTTGCAGATGCAGAGTCCTTCTCTGGATTGAGCCAGGGGCGGGGGTGACCTGGGGAGAGTTTGCAATCATATATCTACTTCCTTGCTAACTGGGAGAACAACTCACCTGTCTCTAGAGGCTGTTTGGTACAAAGAGTGTGGGCAGAGCTAAGCCGTAATGTAGTTTCATGTTAAGAATTTCATAATGACCAAGAAATGCCCACCCCTCCTCCCCCACAGACTTCATCTAAGACAGGACTGGGGAAGGTAGATTTCTGAGTGAGCTGAAGTAGATGAGCAAACATTTTGGATTCCTAATTGTGTAATAATAGCAGCAACAGATGTCTCCCTCCCACCTAATATTACACTGTTGAAATGAAGACAAATTGGCCTTAACCAGGAGTGGAGTTTTGTGTCCAAGGACGTGAGCACCCTTCAATGCTGCTACTCAAAACAAAGTCCTGAGCTCGAAATACTCTAATAGAAAGGGAAGTCTTTTTTGGCATATGGCTCCAGTTACGGGATCGCATGGTGCTTGTAAAACATGAAGAAGATCCTGCAAGGTTGAGGTCTGCCCGCTCCCAAACTTGAAGGCTCAGCTATTACATTCCTATCATCTTAGGACAAATGCTAGCTGGGGAGAATGGGAATTGTAGTGCAACGACATCTGGGGACCCAAGGGTGGGACACACGGACAGCCTCCCTATGGCTGGGTGCCTCAGGTGTTTTGCAGGGCGGGGATAAGATCGTGTAGTACGCACTATGTGTGTGGATTTTCTTGCCCAGAAATATCACCTCTGATTGTTTGTTTGTTTGTTTGTTTGTTTATTTATTTATTTAATGTCTTAATTGCCGATCTGAGTGGTCATCTGGCCACTCTGGGCGATGTAGAGCAATACAACAGTTTTAAAACAATAAAATTCTACTTTAAAACATCATATTTCTAAAAACACCCTAGCCCACTCCAAATGCCTGCCTGAACAACCATGTTTTTAATGTGTAACAGAAGCTCATTAAAGAGGGGGCATGGCAGAGTTCCCTAGGGAGGGAGTTCCACAGAGTGGGGGCCACCACAGAGAAGGCCCTCTCCCTCATCCTCACCAGCCTAGCTGTCCTGGCTGATGGGACAGAGAGAAGGCCATCCGAGGCTGATCTTGTTGAGTGGCCACTGTCTGGTGTTGCTGGGGTGCTCCTTGAGATAGGCTGGGCTGGAACCGTATAGGGTTTTAAAGGTCAAAACCAACACCTTGAATTTGGCCCAGAAAACAACTGGTAGCCAGTGCAACTCCTTCAGCACCAGAGTGATGTGATCATGCCGCCGGCTGCCTTTGATCAGGCGAGCCGCTGCGTTCTGCACCAGTGGCAGCTTCCGAACTGTCTTCAAGGGTAACCCCATGTAGAATGCATTACAGTAGTCTAGGTGAGAGGAGACCTTTGATAATCAAAGGCTGAAATAATTAACAGTTCGGCAGTAGTATATTTATTGCAAGGAGTAAGCTTTCACAACCGCCCCCCCTCAAACCTACCAAAACATACATGATGTTCAACCATGACAGATTGCTGAACTGAATATGCATCCTGGGAAGCTGCCTTCTAGACAGTCAGCTCTAATTCTCTCTCTCTTGCACGGAGTGGCAGCGGCTTCCGTTCCCTGTCCTACCTAGAAATTCGGCCAAGGATTGCACCTGGGGGGCTTTGGTCCTTTGGTAAAAAACTAAAGCAAGATGCCAGTCCTCACTGCTGTGAATAAAAGTCTGGTTTACACCAGAAGCTGCCTCATACTGAGACAGACCATCAATCTTCTTTATCTCAGTATCTAGCAGCAGCTCTCCAGGGAGTTAGAAAGGGTCTCTCTCCCCCAGGGTTGCTTGGATATGCCAAGGATTGATTCTGGGACCAGTTGCATTTGATGGAAGTGCTCTATTGCTAAACTATGGCCTTTCCTCTAAAAATAAAACAAGTTTCCAGTCCTCATGGTTCTGAATAAGTGGTCCATTTAAGTAGGAACCTGCTTTATACCATGCCGGAGCTTTGGTGCAATTAAGTCAGTCTTGCCTGCACTGACTGGGAACGGCTCTCCAGAGTTTCAAAGAGGGGTCTTTCCATGTCTTACCTGGGGATTCTGGGGTTTGACCCTGAGACCTTCTGCAGGCAAAGCAAGGGCTCTGTGACTGAGCTACAGTCCTTCCCCTCGATAGTTCTGAATCACATGTATAACAGTAGAGCTGTGCCCAAGTGGCCTCTCACAATTCTCCAGCCTAGCGGTGGCAGACAAATTGCAGGGACAATTTCACCAAATTTATCCTGGGGGAGCAGACATTTTCCAGCCGTTTCTCACAGATAGGGCTCATTATCTGGCAGGGCTGTAGCACATGTTCTTCCTTTTTCCCTCAGGGCTTGCTGTCTGTCACACTGCTTTTGTAAGTGGTAACAGCATCAACTTGCAGCTTCCACTTTTCTGAGGCAGGATTTTGAAAGGCTTTTGGCTTTTGAGCTTACCTAATCACTGTGAGGTGGCCGAGGGTGCCAGTGTGTGTTTTCTCTCTCTATGACACATCTTTCCCTTGCTCTGCAGCCTCCCAGGCCACCTGCCCTCCCTGGACTGAAAAAGCCCCATGGGAGGAATTGCCTCATGACGTCTTCCTCATGATGGCTTTGACTGAAGTGCGGGAAGCCGAGGAGACTACAGGCTGCCACAGAAATTATTGTACGATGCTAGTCAGGACACTCACGCACACTCCTCGGCCAGCTCCTAAGTAAAGTAAGCACAAGAACCCCAAGCCCAACCCATGAGGATTTCTCTGAAATTTCTTCTCCTTCGAATTTCTTTTCAAAAGCAATGTCTTTTCTGTCAAATTGAATGGGAATGGTCGAAAAAAGCGTGGGGTGAATTTTCGGCACAGCACTACATATGACCTTCCTTCACTATAGAGAGCTTTTTGGAGATGTGGTGATAGCTGCTGTTCTGCATTTGATTTAAAAAGGATCAGACAGAACCCTGGAGGAGAGGTCTATCAACAGCTCTTATCCATGACAGCTAAATAGAGATTCCCTGATGAGAGGCGGTCTACCACTGCACGGGAGTTGTTATGTGGGGGAGAAGAAGAAAGGGGGTGTTGCCTTCGTCTCCTTGTGGGGCTTTCGGAAAAGCTTCTTGGCTGACCACAGGCAGAAACAGGATGCTGAGCTAGAGGGAACCACCTTGGTCTGATCCAGCAGGGCTCTTCTGTTGCTCCTCTTACCATGTTCTTCTTTGGCAAATTGAGGAGGCTGGTTCTGCCAATACTGATTAGCTATTGTTAAGCCTGACAAAGCTGCCCTGTGGGAAGGACAGTTAGTTTTAACAAATACTGTCTTATTGTGATTTTAGTCATGCATTTTGGTCTTACCTGTAAGCCCTGAAAAACAAAACAAAAAGGACAAAGTCCCCAAAACAGCTCAAAACAGACACACAAGTTGCAAGAGACCTAACAGAGGTGCACTAGACCAATGAGATAGTTTTATAAAATATTTATAAACCCCTATGATAAATAGAGCCCTTGATGGTACACATCAAATTATAAAGGGAATGAATATGTCCAATACCTATATACCATTTATAACCATCATATCAATGCCATAACAGCCATATCAGTCATAATCACATCAGTCATATCAGTCTATGGAACCCCGGTATCTTCCCGTTTCGACAACACAGAGTCTTAATCAGGAATTCCTATTGACAATTCTTAAGGTACGTAACAAACTCTGATAACAAGCACTGATAACTGATATTGTTACAAGATTGTTTCATTTCCTGTATAAACAAATTTTCAGTGGTGTACTTGTCAATGACCCCTTCATGGATCACTGCCTTGTTGTGGCGAAGGGGCTTGCGTAACTCAGTGAAGCCATAAGCTATGCAGTGCAGGGCCACCCAAGATGGACAGGTCATGGCAGAGAGTTCTGACAAAATGTGGTCCACTGGAGAAGGAAATGGCAACCCACTCCAGTATTCTTGCCAAGAAAACCCCATGGAACGTATCACAAGGCTAAAAGAGATGACGCCGGAAGATGAGCCCCTCAGGTTGGAAGGTGTCCAATATACTACTGGGGAAGAGCAGAGGGTATTTCCGAGTAGTGCCAGAAAGAGTGAAGCGGCTGGGCCAAAGCCGAAAGGACACAGCTGTGGATGTCTCTGGTGGTGAAAAGAAAATCCGATGCTGTAAAGAACAATATTGTTTAGGAACCTGGAATGTTAGATCAATGAATCAAGGTAAGCTGGAGGTGGTCAAACATGAGATGGCAAGATTGAACATTGACATCTTGGGAATCAGCAAACTAAAATGGACAGGCATGGGCAAATTTAATTCAGGTGACCATCATATCTACTACGGTGGACAAGAATCCCTTAGAAGAAATGGAGTAGCACTCATCGTCAACAAAAGGGTGGGAAAAGCAGTACTGGGGTACAATCTCAAAAATGATAGAATGATCTCAGTACGAATCCAAGGCAAGCCATTCAACATCACAGTAATTCAAGTCTATGCCCCAACCACTGAGGTCGAAGAAGCTGAGGTTGATCTGCCCTTTATCCTTCTGACTGGCTGTGAGCTCACCAGGAGCTTCTGAGAGCTCCAACTGAATTGGAGGGGTGTGGCCTGAGTACTCCCAGCAGCTGACTGGGCGGGAAGCTTCAGTCTGTTTCCCGCCTCCCAGCTGAGCAGAGCAGAGCAGAGCAAGCTGCTCCAGCTGGTCCAGGGACTACAGAAGCAGGCAAGCTCCCAGAGAGCGAGCGAACAGAGCGAGCGAACAGGGGGAGCAAACAGGAGTTGGCCAGGGGAGTTGCAGTGGTTGAAGAGACAAAGGAGACAAAGGAGACAGAGGCTAAGAGGTAAGTGGGTTGCAGGAAGACCAGGGCGCTGCCCTTTATCCTTCTGACTGGCTGTGAGCTCACCAGGAGCTTCTGAGAGCTCCAACTGAATTGGAGGGGTGTGGCCTGAGTACTCCCAGCAGCTGACTGGGCGGGAAGCTTCAGTCTGTTTCCCGCCTCCCAGCTGAGCAGAGCAGAGCAGAGCAAGCTGCTCCAGCTGGTCCAGGGACTACAGAAGCAGGCAAGCTCCCAGAGAGCGAGCGAACAGAGCGAGCGAACAGGGGGAGCAAACAGGAGTTGGCCAGGGGAGTTCGGCAGGGGAGGTCAAGGGGGAGGCCCCTAACATTTTTTTTAAACTAACTTTTTCCCATTTATTTGTCTTGTAACACACACTTCCACACCAGTGGGACTCTGCTTTTAACCTCTACTGAGTAGAGGAGCAGGCACAGGCTAGTCTAGAACAATCACAAAGCTAGACACAAAAAGGGAAACGGGGCTATGGAAGGAAAAGACTCTCCAGTGGTGGTGACCTGCAAGGTGTGTGCCATGTTTGTTTTCTTGCCTGAGAACAACATGGCCTACACCTGCAACAAGTGCAAGTTGATCACGCTGCTGGAGGAAAAAGTAAGTGGACTGGAGCGGCGACTGTCAACCCTCCGGGGAATAAGAGAACACGAAGAGTTCTTGGACAGGATGGGGGAACTACAGCAGCAAAGGGCAGACCAGAAGCTTGAAGAGCAACAGCAAGATGAGGCAGAAGTGGGAAATGCTGAGGAGAAGAAAAATGGAGTAGAGGATACTCCTTGGAAAACGGTGACAGTTAGGAGAAGAAGAACTAGATGCCACTCTGCACCAGTGGAAGCGGTGGAGCTGTGGAACCGATTCCAGGTACTTGCAGATGAGACTGGAGGACAGCCTGCAGAGGAAGAATCACAGGGGAACCTGCATGAGAGTGAGCAAGAGGCTAAAGGTCAGTCAAACAGAGGCGATGAAACCCAGGCCTACAAGAAGAAGAAGAGAAGAGTGGTAGTAGTGGGAGACTCCTTGCTGCGTGGGATCGAGACCCAAGTATGTCGCGAAGACCCGTGGACTCGCCAGGTATGTTGTCTCCCGGGAGGACAGATTAGAGACGTGACTGAAAGGTTGCCTGCACTCATAAAGCCTACTGACAGGTATCCCTTTCTTCTCATCCATGTGGGAACAAATGATACCGCCAAGCGGAGCTACGAAGAGATCACGTCAGACTTTGAAGCTTTGGGAAGGAAACTCAAGAACTTTGCGGCCCAGATAGTTTTCTCATCCATCCTTCCAGTAGTTAGAAGAGGGATAGAAAGGGAACGAAAAATACTCCGGGTGAATGACTGGCTACGAAGGTGGTGCCGACGAGAAAGATTTGGATTCTGGGACCACGGGCTATACTTCCTGGAAGATGGGCTGTTGGCTAGGGATGGGTTGCACCTCACAAAGGCTGGGAAGAATGTGTTTGGCCACAGCATGAAGAACTTCATCAGGAGGGCTTTAAACTGAATCCTACGGGGAAGGGAGATGTAATGTTGGGGGTAACAATGGACGTAGGCGCATGCACTGCAATGGAGAGAACAGCGCTGATAGCGCCCAATAATAGTCTTCAGACACATGTAGGAAGAAAGCCAGACTATGAAGCACATGGTCTTCGATGTCTATATACTAATGCCCAGAGTATGGGAAACAAACAGAACGAACTTGAACTCTTAATACAGGAGGGAAATTATGACTTGATAGGTATAACTGAGACTTGGTGGGATGACTCTCATGACTGGAATACAGCAGTTGAAGGATATAACTTGTTCAAAAAGAACAGGAGGAACAGAAAGGGAGGCGGGGTTGCACTGTATGTGAAAAATACATATCTCTGCACAGAAATACAGGAGGAGGAGCTTGGTAGCCCCATCGAGAGCATCTGGGTTGAAATAAATGGAGCAAAGAATAAAAGGAACCTGGTGGTCGGAGTCTACTACCGGCCACCCAATCAAGGAGAAGACAAGGATGAAACTTTTGAAAAGCAAATAGCCAATGTTTTAAGGAAGCATGATGTAGTAGTAATGGGGGACTTCAATTTCCCCGATATTTGTTGGGAGACAAATTCTGCAAAACATGGCCCCTCCAGGAAATTCCTGACTTGTGTGGCGGATAACTTCCTCCTACAGAAAGTAGAGGAAGGAACTAGAGGATCGGCTATCCTTGACTTGATCCTAACCAACAGAGATGACTTAGTGGATAAAGTAGCAGTTACAGGAACTCTGGGGGAAAGCGACCATGTTGTACTTGAGTTCTTGGTTCTAAGGGAAGCAAAAGCCGAGTGTACTCAAACGCGTACCCTGGATTTTAGGAAAGCTGATTTTAATAAACTCAGAACAATGATCAGTAAGGTCCCATGGCAAACAATGCTAGCGAGAAAAGGAGTCCAAGATGGGTGGGAACTTTTAAAAAAGGAAATTCTCAAGGCACAATCACAAACAATTCCAACAAGAAGAAAAGGTGGAAGACAACAGAAGAAGCCAATGTGGCTTCACAAAAAGCTTAGGGATGACCTGAAAACAAAAAAGGACACATATAGGAAGTGGAAAGAAGGCCAAGTAACAAAGGAAGAGTACAGGCAGGTAGCACAGAATTGCAGGGATGGCGTCAGGAAGGCTAAAGCGGAGAACGAGGTGAGGTTAGCGAGGGATGCTAAAAACAACAAAAAGGCTTTCTTCAGCTACGTGCATAGTAAAAGGCAGAGGAAAGAAATGGTTGTTCAGCTATTAAATAAGGATGGCAAAATGATAACAGATGACAAAGAAAAGGCAGAGGTGCTCAATTCCTACTTTGGCTCAGTCTTCTCCCAAAAGAGGGTCTATGACCCCCCTGGCAAAGGCGAAGTACAGGCTGAAGGGGCAGGATTGCAGCTTGAGATCGACAGGCATATGGTCAAGGAACACCTCATTACTTTGAATGAGTTCAAATCTCCAGGGCCAGATGAACTGCATCCTAGAGTAATAAAGGAACTGGCAGAAGAACTCTCAGAACCGCTGTCTATTCTCTTTGAGAAATCATGGAGGACCGGGGAAGTGCCAGATGACTGGAGGAGGGCTAACGTTGTCCCTATCTTCAAAAAGGGTAAAAAGGAGGAACCTGGGAACTACAGACCAGTCAGTCTGACATCAATCCCTGGGAAAATTCTGGAGCAGATCATAAAGCAATCCATCTGGAAGCACCTTGACAACAATGCCGTGATTACTCGAAGCCAACATGGATTTGTCAAAAACAAGTCCTGCCAGACAAATCTGATCTCATTTTTTGATCAAGTCACCTCCCTTGTAGACCGTGGGAATGCTGTAGACATCATATACCTCGACTTCAGCAAAGCTTTCGACAAAGTGCCCCATGATATCCTGATGAGCAAACTTGCTCGAAGTGGGCTAGATGAAACAACGATCATGTGGATCCACAGTTGGCTACAGAATCGGACTCAAAGAGTGCTTATCAATGGGACCTTCTCAAGCTGGGGAGAGGTAACGAGTGGGGTACCGCAGGGCTCAGTCCTGGGCCCAGTGCTCTTCAACATTTTTATTAATGACTTGGAGGAGGAGGTGCAGGGAATGCTGATCAAATTTGCAGATGACACAAAATTGGGAGGGATAGCTAATACTTTGGAAGACAGAAACAAAATTCAAAGTGATCTGGATAGACTGGAGTGCTGGGCAGAAAACAACAGAATGGCATTTAATAGGGACAAATGCCAAGTTCTGCACCTAGGAAAAAGAAACCAAATGCACAGTTACAAGATGGGGGATACGTGGCTCAACCACACTACGAGCGAGAAGGATCTTGGAATTGTCGTCGATCACAAGCTGAATATGAGCCAACAATGTGATGTGGCTGCAAAAAAGGCAAATGCTATTTTGGGCTGCATTCATAGAAGCATCGCTTCCAAATCCCGGGAAGTACTAGTTCCCCTCTACTCAGCACTGGTTAGGCCTCATCTGGAGTACTGTGTCCAGTTCTGGGCACCACACTTTAAGAAGGATGCAGACAAGCTGGAGAGGGTTCAAAGGAGGGCAACAAAGATGATCAGGGGACTGGAAACAAAGCCCTATGAAGAGAGACTGAAAGAACTGGGCATGTTTAGCCTTGAGAAGAGAAGACTGAGGGGAGATATGATAGCACTCTTCAAGTACTTGAAAGGTTGTCACAGAGAAGAAGGCCAGGATCTCTTCTTGATCATCCCAGAGTGCAGGACACGGAATAATGGGCTCAAGTTACAGGAAGCCAGATTCCGGCTGAACATCAGGAAAAACTTCCTGAGTGTCAGAGCAATACGGCAATGGAACCAATTACCTGGGGAGGTGGTGGGCTCTCCCACACTGGAGGCCTTTAAGACGAGGCTGGACAGCCATTTGTCGGGGATGCTCTGACTTGGATTCCTGCATTGAGCAGGGGGTTGGACTCGATGGCCTTGTAGGCCCCTTCCAACCCTACTATTCTATGATTCTATGATTCTATGATCGGTTCTATGAAGACCTACAACACCTTCTAGAACTAACACCAAAAAAAGATGTCCTCTTCATCATAGGGGATTGGAATGCTAAAGTAGGAAGTCAAGAAATCACTGGGATAACAGGCAAGCATGGCCTTGGTGTACAAAATGAAGCAGGACAAAAGCTAATAGAGTTTTGCCAAGAGAATACGCTGATCATAGCAAACACTCTTTTCCAACAGCACAAGAGGCGACTCTACACATGGACATCACCAGATGGTCAATATTGAAATCAGATTGATTATGTCCTTTGCAGCCAAAGATGGAGAAGCTCCATACAGTCAGTAAAAACAAGACCTGGAGCTGACTGTGGCTCAGATCATGAGCTGCTTCTTGCAAAATTTCGGCTGAAATTGAAGAACGTAGGGAAAACCACTAAACCGTTCAGGTATGACCTAAATCATATCCTTATGAATATACAGTGGAGGTGAGGAATAGATTTCAGGGATTAGACCTGATAGACAGAGTGCCTGAGGAACTATGGACGGAGGTCCGTAACATTGTTCAGGAGGCAGCAACGAAATCCATCCCAAAGAAAAAGAAATGCAAGAAAGCAAAGTGGCTGTCTGAGGAGGCTTTACAAGTAGCTGAGGAAAGAAGGGAAGCGAAAAGCAAGGGAGAAAGGGGAAGATATATCCAACTGAATGCAGAGTTCCAGAGAATAGCAAGGAGAGACAAGAAGGCCTTCTTAAATGAACAATGCAAAGAAATTAAGGAAAACAACAGAATGGGAAAGACTAGAGATCTCTTCAAGAAAATTGGAGATCTCAAGGGAACGTTTTGTGCAAAGATGGACATGATAAAGGACAAAGAAGGCAGGGACCTAACAGAAGCAGATGAGATTAAGAAGAGGTGGAAAGAATACACAGAAGAACTATACAGGAAAGATCTGAATGTCCCTGATAGCCATGATAGTGCGGTCACTGAACTTGAGCTGGTCATCCTAGAGAGTGAAGTCAAGTGGGCCTTAGGAAGCATTAGTAACAACAAAGCTAGCGGAGATGAGAGTATTCCAGCTGAGCTTTTTAAAATCCTAAAAGATGATGCTGTTAAAGTGCTGCATTCAATATGCCAACAAATTTGGAACACTCAACAATGGCCGCAAGACTGGAAAAGGTCAGTTGACATTCTAATTCCAAAGAAGGGCAACGCCAAAGAGTGTTCAAACTACCGCACAATTGCGCTCATTTCACATGCCAGCAAGGTGATGCTCAAAATCCTACAAGCTAGGCTTCAGCAGTATGCGAACCGAGAACTACCGGAAGTACAAGCTGGGTTTTGAAGAGGCAGAGGAACTAGAGATCAAATCGCCAACATTCGCTGGATCATGGAGAAAGGAAGAGAAGTCCAGAAAAACGTCTATTTCTGCTTTATTGACTAGGCTAAAGCCTTTGATTGTGTGGATCACAACAAACTGTGGCAAATTCTGAAAGTGATGGGAGTACCAGACCACCTTACCTGTCTCCTGAGAAACCTGTACGAGGATCAAGAAGCAACAGTAAGAACCAGACATGGAACAACTGAGTGGTTCAAAATTGGGAAAGGAGTACGACAAGGCTGCATATTGTCACCCTGCATATTTAACTTATATGCAGAGTACATCATGAGAAACGCTGAGTTGGATGAATCACAGGTCGGAATTAAGATTGCCGGGAGAATTATCAACAACCTCTGATATGCAGACGATACCACCCTAATGGCAGAAAGCGAAGAGGATCTAATGAGCCTCTTGTTGAGGGTGAAAGAGGAGAGTGCAAAAGCTGGTTTGAAACTCAACATTAAAAAAAGAAGATCATGGCATCAGGCCCCATCACTTCCTGGCATATAGAAGGGGAAGAAATGGAAGCAGTGACAGATTTTACTTTTTATTTTAACTTGGAAATGGCGGCGGCGGCAGCTGGTCGGAAGACCGGCAGCCGCAGCTGCCGCCGCCGAACAGCCTCCAAACCGCCGCCGGAGCCACCGCCACCAGGGACATTCGCACAAGGTAAGTCCCGTCCTGGGGGGGCAGGGGGGCAGTCCGTTTCTCCACCAATTTCGGGGGGCCGAATGTGCTGGCATTTGGCCTCCCTGAGATTCGTGGAGAAATTCTCTGACATCCCTAGTGAGGAGAGACTGAAAGAACTGGGCATGTTTAGCCTTGAGAAGAGGAGACTGAGGGGAGACAGGATAGCGTTCTTCAAGGACTTGAAAGGTTGTCACAGCATTTGGGAGACATCCGGTTGGAGCCATGGCATCCGGCAGTGACTTTCAGAGTTCTCCTGGTTGCTTATCTCAAACAGCAGGGAAAAGGTTGAGAAACCTTTTTATCTTCCCCTGGAATTAAAAGGGGAAACTTACAGTGCCATCCGGATGAAATCTTGGAAGAGCAGCTGCTTTTGTGAAGAGACAGAGGGGCTGAAATATAAGAAGAGATGCCAGAGTGTCATCAACTGCACACTGTTTGAAACTCCTAAGCAATTAGGAGACACAAGGACAAACGGCTCCAAACAACATCTCTGAACTCAAACTACCAGCAATATCTGAGGACTTGTAATTAAATCTGTGTAACTTCGTTTTTTTGTTTCTCAAATTATACTTGCTTGTTGTGCTGTGGAAAGTGGGGAATGGCAGAACCAAAGGAAAAAAGGAAAGGCTTGAAAACGCCACCCCCCCAATGGCTCCCCCAGCAAAGGTTTCTAGAAATGCCAGAGATGAAGAGGGGTTCCTTGCTTTGATATTAAAGACGTGGCTACTGATATAGGCTTGGAGGAATTTATGGATAAACTTTTGCATGAGCTATTTGTTTTCCATCTGATTTCTTACTTGATATTGAGAATGCATATCGTGTTCCTGGTTCAAGGCGTGGCACTAAAGGGACTTCTGGGACTGTTATTGTTCAATTTTCAAGAGTCTCCACAAAACATTACCTTATGCATCTGGCAAGAGAATGAGGTGAGCTCCGGTGGGGACCAGCGAATGACAAGATTTTGCTCTTTCATGATTATACTAAAGAAATTGCTGATAGAAGAAGGCAATTTGCCAAGGCAAGAATTTTGGCAAAGCAAATTAACCTGCAATATCATATCAAATATCTGGCTACATTTTGTGTTCTTTTTGAAGATCAGATGAAGAGATTCTTGGATCCTGATGCTGCAGAAACATTTTTAATTGGTATTAAAATTAAATTCAGGGAACCAACTCTCTCAGCCTATGGAGTTGGAACTTAGCCATTTTTACAGGTTTTTTTGAAGTGTTGTTTGGGTTTTAGCTGATAAGTGGTCAGGCAGTAGGCCAAAGATAAATGTTTGCATTTTTTCCCTTCTCTCTCCTCTTTTTTATGTTATATTGTAATAAAGTACATATTTGTGCGTGTATGTGTGAGTACACATATAAATCTATTTTTAGATATGATACTACTTAAAATATACAAATGATTTGTTCCTGTTTTTGTCTTTCTCTTAAACTTCTCTTTTCCCCCTTTTATTAGTATTATTACTATTAATATTATTATGGGATTATTGTTGTTGCTTAGGGGTGTACAAACCCCACTCACCCATCCGGTCTGGGGCATCTGCTGGGGGGGGAGGTGATCCGTCCCTCCCCCTGGAATCCTTCCCAGCCAGCTCCACTCTGTGGCGAGTCCGCGGAGCCGCCAGCCAGGCCCGTCCACAGCTGGACTTCCTTCTGCTGCCACGCAAATGGTGTCCACTGTAGCAGATGCCATTTGTGTCCCTTCCCTTGGCCGTGATAGGCTACATAAATATTTATGTAGCCAATCATGAGAACAGCAGGGATGCAAATGTTGTCTGCTATGCCGGACGCCATTTGCGTCCGCAACCCAGCAGCGGATGGCTGCGGATGGCAGCGGATGGACCCAGACTGGCTGGTGCCAGGTAGGGTCTGTCCTGACCAGACTTCACGGGGTGGCAGGGGGAGCAGTCCGTTCCGCCACAGACTCCAGGGGGCTGGATTCTAAAGAATCCGGCCTCACTGGAGTCCATGGCAGATTTCTCAGCCATCCCTATTGTTGCTGTTCCTCGCTGGCTAAACCTTTAATGTTTATTAATGCGTGTTAACTGAATAGTAATTTATGGCTAATGGAACTGGATTGTTTGCTTCTATTTCTGTGCTATAAGACTCTTTGGATATTTTGTTTATTCTTATTGAAGTCTGATATAATTCTGTTTTTTCTTCTTTTTCTCTCTACCTTCTTTTGCTATCCTCCCTTTCTTTTCTTTTTTTAGAATACTGTAATGTTGGAAACTGAAGATTCTGATTATATTGTTGGTAGTGTTTATTTTATTTGTAAAAACAAAATAAAAATAGATTAAAGAAAAGAAAAGAATGGTTGTCACAGCATTTGGGATCTGAGTCACGGCACCAAATTGTTAAGGAAATATCCGAGGCAGGTTAGGTTGAACAGCCAGAAATTTATTAAAGCACATCATGGCTGTGGGAGAGACAGATGAAACTGTGTCTCTCACCCCAAAAGGAAACAGGATGCATTTATACAGGCTGAAAGTTGGAGAACAAAGAAAAACACACTACGCATGCTCAGAAACCATTTAGTACTCAGCACACTCAATGATCTCAGTGCAAATAACAATCTCAGTATGAACAAACTACTGCACAATTGCGCTCATTTCACATGCCAGCAAGGTTATGCTCAATATCCTACAAGCTAGGCTTCAGCAGCATGTGAACTGAGAACTACCGGAAGTACAAGCTGGGTTCTGAAGAGGCAGAGGAACTAGAGATCAAATCGCCAACATTCGCTGGATCCTGGAGAAAGCAAGAGAAGTCCAGAAAAACATCTATTTCTGCTTCATTGACTACGCTAAAGCCTTTGATTGTGTGGATCACAACAAACTGTGGCAAATTCTTAAAGAGATGGGAGTAACAGACCACCTTACCTGTCTCCTGAGAAACCTGTATGAGGGTCAAGAAGCAACAGTAAGAACCGGACATGGAACAACCGGTTCAAAATGGGGAAAAGAGTACGACAAGGCTGCATATTGTCGCCCTGCTTATTTAACTTATATGTAGAGTACATCATGAGAAACGCTGGGTTGGATGAATCACAGGTCAGAATTAAGATTGTCGGGAGAATTATCAACAACCTCAGATATGCAGACGATACCACCCTAATGGCAGAAAGCGAAGAGGATCTAAACAGCCTCTTGTTGAGGGAGAAAGTGGAGAGTGCAAAAGCTGGTTTGAAACTCAACATTAAAAAAACTAAGATCATGGCATCTGGCCCCATCACTTCCTGGCATATAGAAGGGGAAGAAATGGAAGCAGTGACAGATTTTATTTTCTTGGGCTCCAAGATCACTGCAGACAGTGACTGTAGCCATGAAATTAAAAGATGCTTGCTCCTTGGGAGGAAAGCTATGGCAAACCTAGACAGCATAGTAAGAAGCAGAGACATCACTTTGCTGACAAAGGTCCATATAATCAAAGTTATGGTTTTCCCAGTAGTAATGTATGGCTGTGAGAGCTGGACTATAAGGAAGGCTGAGCGCCGATGAATTGATGCTTTCGAACTGTGGTGCTGGAGAAGAGTCTTACGAGTCCCCTGGACTGCAAGGAGATCAAATCAGTCAATCCTAAGAAAATCAACCCTGAGTGCTCATTGGAAGGACAGATACTGAAACTGAAGCTCAAATATTTTGGCCACCTAATGCAAAGAGAAAACTCCCTGGAAAAGACCCTGATGCTGGAAAAGATTGAAGGCAAAAGGAGAAGGGGACGGCAGAGGATGAGATGGCTAGATAGCATCACCAATGCAATGAATATGGACTTGAGCACGCTCCAGGAGAGAGCAGAGGACAGAAAGGCCTGGCGTGCTATGGTCCATGGGGTCACGAAGAGTCGGACACGACTGAACGACTGAACAACAACAACAGTCTTATCAGCACAGCGGCCTTCTTATCTTTAGGGAAGAGTTACTTTGGTGGGTAGGAATTTCTTGCTTATGAGCAAGTTACAATTACCTTCTCATGGTCACACACACACACACTCATTCCCATCAGGCATCTTGCCTGAACCAAACTACTTACAAGGCCTAGTCAGGCCTATTTTCACAGAAGTCCATTTAGATGGTATCTCTGGGATCACCTCAGTCTACATGTCTACTGACACTCTCAAATAACTCTAAAAGTTAGTAAAACAGGACTTACCTTTGCAGATGCCATGTTGATTCTTTTCCAGCAGGGCTTCTCCTTCTAGAAGCTTGCTAATTTTAACTTTAATAATGATTTCAACCAATTTACCCAGTTAAGCTAACTGGCCTGAAATTTTCCAGATCACCCCTGGATCCCTTTTTAAAAATTGGTGTTACACTGGCCATCTTCCAATCTTCTGGTACAGAGACTGATCTTCAGGACATGTTGCATATTGTGGCTAGAAGATCAGCAATTTCATTTTTGAATTTTTTGAGAACTCTAGGATGGATACCATCTGGGCCTGGTGATTCATTTGCTTTCAATCTATCAATAAGGTTGAGCACTCATCTTTTGTCACCACTATTTGCCTCAGTTCCTCAGACTCCATTCTTGAAAACCTCCGTTCAGGCACAGGAATCTGTCCTATATCTTCTGCAGTGAAGACTGATGAAAAGAATTCATGCAGCTTCTCTGCAATCTCCTTGTCCTCATTTAGTACTCTTTTAGGAGGAAGCATGTTTGTGAATCTTTAAGGTATTACAAGGCTCCATTTTATTTCTCCCAAGCCAAAACTTTTTCTTACATAACAAACCCATTGCTGGCTGGATATAGTCACACAGTAGCCACCTGAGATTCCTGGCTACTACCAATGTCCTGCTTGAGCATCAGTGTCAGTGTCTGGATGAAATTTTCACCTCTGTCATCACTGTGAACAACCAGCCCAATCCAGTTCCAATGGAAATGCAGGAGCAGCCAGACTAAGCCAACATACTGAGGTACTTTATTGGGATCGATCTAATGCCCAGGGTATGGCAAATGAACAGAACAAACTTGAACTCTTAATACAGGAGGGAAATTATGACTTGATAGGTGTAACTGAAACTTGGTGGGATGACTGCCATGACTGGAATACAGCAATTGAAGGATATAACTTGTTCAAAAAGAACAGGAGGAACAGAAAGGGAGGTGGGGTTGCACTGTATGTGAAAAATACATATATCTGCACAGAAATACAGGAGGAGGAGCTTGGTAGCCCCATCGAGAGCATCTGGATCAAAATAAATGGAGCAAAGGATAAAAGGAACCTGGTGGTTGGTGTCTACTACCAGCCACCCAATAAGCAGAAGACGAGGATGAAACTTTTGAAAAGCAAATAGCCAATGTTACAAGGAAGCATGATGTAGTAGCAATGGGAGACTTCAATTTCACCGATATTTGTTGGGAGACAAATTCTGCAAAACATGGCCCCTCCAGGAAATTCCTGACTTCTGCAGTGGATAGGGGTGTACAAACCCCACTCACCCGTCTGGTCTGGGGCATCTGCTGGGGGGGGGAGGCGATCACTCCCTCCCCCCGGAATTCTTCCTGGCCGGCTCCACTCCGTGGTGAGTCCGCAGAGCCACCGGCTGGGCCCGGCTGCAGCCGGCCTTCTGGCTGCTGCCACACAAATGGCATCCAGTGTAGCGGACGCCATTTGCATGCCTCCCTTTGGCTGTGATAGACTATGTAAAGATTTACATAGCCTATCTCGGCCAAAAGGAGGCACGCAAATGGCGTAGTGGACGCCATTTGCGTCCTTCCCTTTTTGCCGTGATAGGCCACATAAATCTTTACGTAGCCTATCATGGCAAAAGGGGAAGAATGCAAATGGCGTCCGCTATGCTGGATGCCATTTTGCATCCACACGGGGCAGCAGACGAACCCGGCCGGATGCGGGAGGTGCCAGCCTGCCAGGTAGGATCCAGACTCGATGGACTTCACGGGGTGGTGGGGATGGGGTGGTCCATTCCGCCACGGACTTGGGGGGGGGAGGATTCTAAGAATCTGGCCTCATTGGAGTCCGTGGTGGAATTCTCTGCCATCCCTAGTGATGGATAACTTCCTCCTACAGAAAGTAGAGGAAGGAACTAGAGGATCGCTATCCTTGACTTGATCCTAACCAAGAGAGATGACTTAGTGGATAAAGTAGCAGTTACAGGAACTCTGGGGGAAAGCGACCATGTTATACTTGAGTTCTCGGTTCTAAAGGAAGCAAAAGCCAAGTGTAGCCAAACATGTACCCTGGATTTTTGGAAAGCTGATTTTAATATACTCAGAACAATGATCAGTAAGGTCCCATGGCAAACGACTTTAACGAGAAAAGGAGTCCAAGATGGATGGGAGTTTTTAAAAAAGGAAATTCTAAAGGCACAATTACAAACAATTCCAACAAGAAAAAAAGGTGGAAGACAACAGAAGAAGCCAATGTAGCTTCACAACAAGCTTAAGGATGACCTGAAAACAAAAAAGGACACATATAGGAAGTGGAGAGATGGCCAAGCAACAAAGGAAGAGTACAGGCAGGTAGCACAGAATTGCAGGGATGGCGTCAGGAGGGCTAAAGCTGAGAATGAGCTGAGGTTAGCTAGGGAGGCTAACAGCAACAAAAAGGCATTCTTCAGCTATGTGCATAGTAAAAGTCAGAGGAAAGAAAGTGTGGTTCAGCTATTAAATAAGGATGGCAAAATGATAACAGATGACAAAGAAAAGGCAGAAGCACTCAATTCCTAGATTGGCTGAGTCTTCTCCTGAAAGAGGTTCTATGACACCCCCGGGAAGGATGAAGTACAGAAAGAGGTTCTATGACACCCCTGGGAAGGATGAAGTGCAGGCTGAAGGGGCAGGATTGCAGCTTGAGATCGATAGGCAAATGGTCAAGGAACACCTCATTAGTTGGAATGAGTTCAAATCTCCAGGGCCAGATGAACTGCATCCTAGAGTAATAAAGGAACTGGTAGAAGAATTCTCAGAGCCACTGTCTATTATCTTTGAGAAATTATGGATGATGGGGGAAATGCCAGATGACTGGAAGAGGGCTAATGTTGTCCCTATCTTCAAAAAGGGTAAAAAGGAGGAACCTGGGAACTGCAGACCAGTCAGTCTGACATCCATCCCTGGGAAAATTCTGGAGCAGATGATAAAGCGATCCATCTGTAAGCACCTTGAAAACAATGCAGTGATTACTCGAAGCCAACATGGATTTGTCAAGAACAAATCCTGCCAGACGTATCTGATCTCACCTCCCTTGTGGACTGTGGGAATGCTGAGGACATAATATACCTCAACTTCAGCAAAGCTTTCGACAAAGTGCCCCATGATATCTTGATGAGCAAACTAGCTCACAGTGGGCTAGATGAAACAACAATCAGGTCGATCCACAGTTGGCTACAAAATCAGACTCAAAGAGTGGGATCTTCTCAAACTGGGGAGAGGTAATGAGCAGGGTACCACAGGGCTCAGTCCTGGGCCCAGTGCTCTTCAACATTGTCATTAATGACTTGGAGGAGGAGGTGCAGGGAATGCTGATCAAATTTGCAGAAGCTACAAAATTGGGTGGGATAGCTAATACTTTGGAAGACAGAAACAAAATTAAAAGTGATCTTGATAGACTGGATCACTGGGCAGAAAACAAGAGAATGATGTTTAATTGGGATAAATGCCAAGTTCTTCACCAAGGAAAAAGAAACCAAATGCACTGTTACAAGATGGGGAATACATGGCTCAACCACACTACAAGTAGGGATGTCAGAGAATTCCGCCACGGACTGAAATGGGATCGAATTCCCTTCAGTCTGTGCCATGGAATCCTCTGCGGAACGGCACCACAAGGACCTGCGGAGCCAGCAGTCATGCGGCTTTTTTTTGGTCATCTGCACACAGTTGCAAAATTTTCGTAAATAAAAACATAAGGTAGTATACTCCGATAATAAATACGTAAGTTTTTTTTTTTAAAAAAAAATGAATTGTGCTCACCGCCTCGTTTGTGGGTGTTCTTTTTCAATTGAAATCCTCTGTTTCCGTTTACTTTCAGCCAAAACACTTCCTCCTCCTCAGGGCTTCCCAAAACAAGGCTGCCCTAGGTGTGCTTGAGCGATGCACTCTAGGTTTAAAGCAATGCTCTTGAAAGAAAGAAAGAAAGAAAGAAAGAAAGAAAGAAAGAAAGAACCTTTTAAAATGACCATGCCGGTCTGGAGCCCTGCATGAGTATTATTCCCCCTGCTAGGCTTTCTATTTCCACATCCAGCCTTTTTGGTGACATTGTGAGGCTAAAATGGAGAGGAGAATCAACTCTGTGCATGTCTACTCAGAAGTAAGTCTTACTGAGTTCAATGCGACTTACTCCTACACATGTCAGCACCACACTTGCCCCCAGCTCAGCTTTGTATTTCCACATCCAGCTCATTAGCAAACCTCCTCTTAGTAATCTCACTGGGTGACTTTGGGCTGGACTCTAACCACTAGATCATACTTCTGTTATGAAACTCATGAAGAAAAAGAGACAGTATAATGGAAAGTTCTTTCTGAAGCAGTCACACTTCGCTTGTACAAATGCAGCATGAAGGGAAAGATCAGCAACCTTCTCTTTGTTTGAAGAAAAAGCACACTCTGCACATGCTCAGGGAATGGACAAAATGAGGAATAAACATACCAGGGAATATGAAGAACTATATTCTTCCATTGTGTGTGTGTGTGTGTGTGTGTGTGTGGGAATATCCCTCAATCCAGCTGTTCCCTGGAAACCCCCCCCCCTCTTCACCCAAGGGTCTTCAGTCCGTGGCGGAATTCTCTGACATCCCTAATTATGGGGTCCTTTCCACACTGGGCTTTTGCTCTTTTCCACTCAACTGGAAGTGGACTTAAAAGGTTGTCTGTATGGCATTATATTCCTCCTAGACATCTTTCAATCATAGAATTATTTAAAAAAATCACACCATCACACTATCAGGAATTAGTGTTACATATCTCTTACGAGTCCCTGGACTGCAAGCAGGTCAGATCAGTCAGTCCTAAAGGAAATCAACCCTGACCGTTCATTGGAAGGACAGATACTGAAGCTGAAGCTCAAATATTTTGGCCACCTAATGCGAAGAGAAAACTCTCTGGAAAAGACCCTGATGCTGGGAAAGACTGAGGGCAAAAGGAGAAGGGGATGGCAGATGATGAGATGGCTAGATAGCATCACTGATGCAATGAATATGGACTTGACACACTCGGGGAGAGAGTGCAGGACAGGAAAGCCTGGCGTGCTATGGTCCATGGGGTCACGAAGAGTCGGACATGACTGGACAACAACAATCATGCATTATAGGTACAACATAGAGTTGCAGTATGGTTCAGGGTTAGGCTCACTTCGGAGATACTCTAACTTGTATGGACCTCACTTCCCCTATAAGGAGAACATTCTTCTCTCCTCCATGCCATTCTCAGTTCTCCTCCCTGGATTGGTCTTGGGAAGGGTAGGTTTTATTTTATTTTATTGGTACTGTTGAGGCATCTGGAACTTGAGTTCCTTCGAAGAGGAAACATGGCGAGATATAAATGTAATACTAAATGAAAATGAATAAAATAAATTGTGTTCATGTTTCAATACTTCTCCAAACCTGTTTCCTTCCAGAATGCTCATACTTCTCCCTTGTTTCTCAGAAGCCCCATTGTGGCTTGGTTGTTGTTGGCACTTGCCCCCGGAGCTCACTATTAGAGGGAGTGATACTAGCAGCAAGAACACATTATGGTCAGTCATGAAGAATGTCAGCGACACCCATATTTGCAGAGCTGGAATGTAAAATGTATGAATCTGCTGTTGTGGAAAAATGGAAAATAAGGGTGAGAGAGGAGACAACAGTGTAACAGATTCCTTCAAAATCAGGGACCTTTTATTGAACATTGGAAAAATAACAATGCACCTCTTTGTTATAGCAGGCCCGGTTGTGGCTCCTGTTAGAGAAGGTGTCAGTAAAAATAGGGTCTCGTAATGTGGAATGGAAATCAGGCAGGTCGGTTGTTGTAAGTTTTATAAAATTGAAAAGATTTCACCAACCTTCCTGAAATTTGCAGGTGCCAGAAAGACATGTTTGTTTACATCACTGGAAAATTTCAGGGAGATTGGTGAAATATTGCGGGAGAAAGGGCAGTTACCAGAAAAAAGAAGAAAAAACTAAGTCATGCAAGAGTGTTCCTCAAAGCGTGTTTTGGCTCCCTTTGGTGCCCATCATTTGTGAACAAAAGTATAGGCTCCTTATTTTAGAGACTGATGTCTTCCTATTCCATTCTACTGTAGACAGAATTGATTGTTTAAATTGCAATTTCCTTATTTTAAAAATATTTTTTATTTGCATAATGCAAGTCTGTGGGTGTCTCATCATGTGGACCTCAGAATGTGTGGGTGTGGTGGGGAGGGGAATCACTGCCGCGTGGAGGAGAAGCCCAAGCAGAAGCAGAAGTTTAGCGGTGCATTTCTGGGACCTCTGTGTGTGTGTGAACATGGTCAAGCGGCACAGTTGTTAAGAGGAAAAGGGTTACAACAGAAATTACAAAGCACTTTCCGAGGTTGTATTTTTGCCAGAGATGCATCTAACTAAGTGATATAAGGCAATATTTAAACACCCAGATTTTGGCAACCATTTACTGCCTTAGGCTCTAGCTGCCAAATTGGAGCTGAAGTTAACCCAGCAGCCTCCAATCAGTGACAGGGGTAGAGGAGGGGAGACCAGCCTGCGTTCGGTTCATTGTGTGAGAGAGAGCTGGTTAGAAAACAAGATGGCGCTGTGGGTAGCAGCGTTCTTTTTGGGTGCCGCCGTTTGCTTTAATTCTTCAATTAATGTTGACATTTTTATAGGGGTGGACGAAAGTCACTTACCTGTCCTCAAAGCTTGTTTGCAATGGGGGGGAGGCGCTTTGCTGCTCCCCCCGCGAAGTTCAGGCCGGGGGGGGAGGCTTCCCGCCTCGCCCGGCCGAAATTCAGGCTGGGGAGGAGGCGCCTCGCCTCGCCCAGCCGCGAACTCAAAAGTTGTTTTTTTTTTTTAAAAAAACGCCCCCGTGATAGGCTACATGACGATTAACGTAGCCTATCACGGCTAGATCTGCAAAGTCAGGCGTGATAGGCTACGTTAATTGTCACATAGCCTATCACGGGTGACTTAAAAAAAAAAAGCGCGTACGCAAATGGCGGCCCCCATAGGGAGCCCCCATTCGCATTCCTTATTTGGTCGCTGTAGTCTACGTAAATCTTGACGTAGACTACAGCGACCAAATAAGGAACGGAATGGTGGCTCCCTATGGGGGCCGCCATTATCCGTACGCGCTTTTTTTTTTTTAAAGTAACCCGTGATAGGCTACGTGACGATTTACGTAGCCTATCACGGCTGACTTTGCAAATCTAGCCATGATAGGATACGTTAATCGTCACGTAGCCTATCACGGGGGTGTTTCTCTTTTTCTTTTATTGGAATGGCGGTGGCAGCAGCCGGTCAAAAGACTGGCTGCCGCTCCTGCCCCGGATGAACACCCACCGAACCGCCGGCCGGACCCACCGCCGGGAGGGACATTCGCCAAAGGTAAGTCCCATCCCGGGGGGGTGCGGGGGGTGGGGGGGTGCGGAGAATTTCTCCCCGAAACTTGTTCGGGGGGCCGAACACGTTGGCGCTCGGCCCCCCGAAGTTTCTGGGAGAAATTCTTCGCCATCCCTACATTTTTATCACCTCACTTGGCACGTCACTCGACAGTTTCATCACCTCACTTGACTCTCAAATTATTTATTCATTCATTCATTCATTTCATTTCTATACTGCCCAACAGCCGAAGCTCTCTGGGCGGTTCACAAAAATTAAAAACAAACAGCACACATTAAAATAATTTAAAATATATAAAACATTAAAACCACAATATAACAATACAACCACAATAAAACCTACCAGCAGTGCAGGAGTATAAAATGCAGATTTAAAACAGCAAAGCTAAAAGGTTAGAAAGCTAAAATGCTAAAATGCCTAAAATGCCTGGGAGAATAAAAAGGTCTTCGCCTGGCGCCGAAAGGAATACAATGTAGGTGCCAGGGGAACCTCACTCGGGAGCTCATTCCAGAGCCGGGGTGCCACAGCAGAAAAAGCCCTCCTCCTCATAGCCACCCACCTCACTTCCTTTGGCAGGAGCTCATGGAGAAGGGCCGCTGACGATGATCTTAAGGTCTGGGCAGGCACATATGGGAGGAGGCGATCCTTCAGGTAACCTGGCCCCAAGCCATTAAGGGCTTTAAATCTTAATACCAGCATTTTGAAACAGGCCCGGAAATGGACTGGCAGCCAGTGCAGCTGAAAAAGTACTGGCGTAATATGAGCTTGCAGGCCAGTCCCTGTTAACAGTCTTGCTGCCCTCTTTTGGACCAGCTGAAGTTTCCGGACCATTTTCAAAGGCAGCCCCACGTATAACACATTGCAGTAATCCAGACGAGAAGTTATCAGAGCATGGATAACTGTAGCTAGGCTATCTCTGTCCAGATAAGGGCGTAGTTGGTATACTAGCCTAAGCTGATAAAAAGTGCTCCGTGCCACCGAGTTCACCTGTGCCTCAAGTGACAGTTCTGGATCCAAGAGCACCCCCAAACTATGAACGTGATCCTTTAGGGGGAGTGCAACCTCCTCCAGAACAGGTTGAATATCACCTAGCCGGGCAGACGAACCACCCACTAACAGTACCTCCTTCTTGTCTGGATTGAGTTTCAGTTTATTGGCCCTCATCCAGTCCATTACCGTGCCCAGGCCCTGATTCAGAACAGCCACTGCCTCACCTGGTTTTGATGAGAAAGAGAGGTAGAGCTGGGTGTCATCCGCATATTGATGGCACCTCAGCCCACACCTCTGGATAACCTCCCCCAGCAGTTTCATGTAGATGTTAAACAGCTTAGGGGATAAAATAGAGCCCTGTGGAACCCCATGGCACAATTGCCATGGCACAGAGCAATAATCCCCCAGCACCACCTTCTGGAATCCGCCATCCAAGTAGGAGCGGAAACACTGTAGTGCAGTGCCTCCAACTCCCAACCCAGACAACCTATCCAGAAGGATACCATGGTTGATGGTATCGAAAGCTGCTGAGAGGTCCAGGAGAATCAACAGGGTCGCACTCCCCCTGTCCCTCTCCCGGCAGAGGTCATCCCACAGGGTGACCAAGGCAGTTTCCATTCCAAAACCAGGCCTGAAGCCTGATTGAAATGGATCTAGATAATCCATTTCATTCAACAGTGCCTGGAGCTGTCCTACAACCACTCGCTCAAGCACCTTGCCCAGGAAGGGGATGTTGGCCACTGCCCTATAATTGTTAACGTCCTCTGGGTCCAGGCTATTCTTTTTCAGGAGTGGTCTAATTACTGCCTCTTTTAAAGCAGCAGGCAGCACTCCCTCTCTCAAGGAGGAATTTACAACCTCCTGGACCCAGCCCAGCCAAACTATGGTGTTTGTATTGGAAAAGTTACACTTGGGGTTTACTTAGAGGTCCCCCACCCCGCTTACAGGATGGATCCAGCACTGCTGCTTGGGTGATCTCTCAACCATTTTGAAAAGAAAAGTGCTCTTGAGTTTCCTCACAACAGCACTGAGAAGAGAAGAGAACCTCATATGAATGAATGGATGACGTTATTGACAAAGTCTTCTGACCATTTCAAGGGAACCTATCATAGTATTGCCATAGTATCAACACATCACTGCATGCGATTTTTATTTTTGCAAAGAGAAGCTGATACCCCCCTGCAGAGAATGGGAGTGATTAAGCCTGACTTGGGGTCAATGAGAGGTGCTTAAAAGCTTTACATTGGATTTTGGACTCTCAATTTTTATTGTTGTGGGATCGCCCTCAACAAGCAGCACACCCTGGTACCGTCAGGGCCAAGGAGAGACACCCGCTTCTTCTCTAGCCTTCCTTTTATTGCCCAGCCCTAGCAACCAAGGCAGGTTCAAGGCACCCAATCCAAACCCAGGCCTGGGACACCCCACTCCACCCTCCAAAGACGTTGCATCTTCCCACCAGGCACGGCTGTTATCATTTTCCCAACTAGCATGGCAAATTGTGGCCTTGAGCTGCAGGCTGAGACACAGCTGAAAACAACCAACCTCCAGGGGGCTGCTACTTAGGGATGTCAGAGAATTGTGCCACGGATCTTGGTGAGGCCAAATGCCAGTGCATTCGGCCCCCCGAAATCCGTAGCAGAACAAAGCCCCCACCCTCCCACCCTGCAAAAGGCATGCGAAACGGACCACTTCGTACATCCCTATGCTGCATGTGTGACCACCCCAGCAGCCCTCCTGGCTCCTACTCTATTAGGCCCTTCTTGACAGGGATCATTTCTGGTATACGTTATAGAGTTATGCATTTTTGTTGAAAGTGTCATTTATTTCAAGGCTACTTGTATGGCATTGGTTGTAGCCAGTTTGGACTTTCTTAGAAATCAAGGGTACGTTATCACAGGTATCTAATACGACATAAATGGGTGATCTAAAATGTTATTCCCTCACTGTCAGGGGTATAGTCACAGTTGTTAAAAGGAAAAGTGTTCCAGCAGAAATTAAAAAGCATGCTCCAGACATCGTATTTTTGCCAGTGATGCATGTAACTAAGAGATATCAGGCAGTCTTAAAACACCCACATTTTGGACAACCATCTACTGCTTCAGGCTCTTCAGAAGCCGTGGTGTGGCTATTCCTTTTGAAACCTCCCTTCTTCTCTCCGTAGAAGGTACTACCCCAGTGGCAGAGACCTATTTATGAAAGGTGCCATAGGAGGTTCAAAGTATACATTTGCCACTTTGTACTCCCCAAATTCAAATCAACATACTTTTTTACATGACAGTTTGCAGAAATTAGTTATTTCAACAAGGTGTAACAATTGTAGGGGGGATTAGAAGACAGTGATCCAGCTCTGGACAGAACTTGCTTTGGGGATAAGTGCAGGAACACCACTATGTCCTCATTTAGGGACCTTTTGGCTGAATTTAAATTAATAGTTTCTTAAATATAGGAGCCTGAGATTATGCATACTTTGCCCGTCACTATCAAACATATACTAGAATAGATCATCTCTTCATTTCTTCGACCCATGCCTCTTCCATCATAAGCACAGGGATCTATCAAAAAAGGGTATTGGATCATTCAGCTGTAAGTCTCACCCTAAACCTTTGTTTACACCGATCCTCTAAACTGATCCATGGCACTTCAGTCCTATCATCCATAAAACCAACTCTGTGTTGCGACAATTAAAACTGAAATAGAACATGATTTCCATCCAAATGAGCAAGTAGGATTGTCACATGCAGAATATGGGATGCAATGAACTCTGTTACAAGGGGCATTTGTATAAGTGAATTCAGAAGATTTCAATAAGAAGAAAACAAACACTTTTGTCAGAAATGAAACTTCTGGAAACGAAACTCAACAAATCAGGTGGGGTTTACATTACCATCTTCTTTAACAATCAAGAAGGGAACTTAAAGCCCTTGAAGTAAGTAAGATGTTGACATCACTTCTTTGCCTTCAACAAAAATACTATGTATTTGGGGATAGAAGCTCTAAATTGCTTGCCTATGAGCTGAAACACCGCAACCTAAGAAATGTTATTTGCTCAATTAAAGACAATCAAAATTCATTGGTTTATGGGACTATACACATCAGTATACACATCAATTTGTGCAATTTTATTCAGACCTGTCTTCTAACCCAGATCCTGATGTCACTAAAGGCACAATCTGATGGCAACTAGTCAGCAGCTAGGTGGCCATGGACAGTTCAGTTCCCTGAGAACTGACCTCCACCCCTGCCCACGATTCCTGTCAGGGTTCAGAAGAGAGAGGCCGGTTCCTCACAGAACTGCTCCCCCTGTTATGGCAGCTTCAGGGGGAAAGGCAGGAAGTCCTAGGCTAGGAGGGAACAACCTTGTCTCAGCCTGGCCTGGGGATGTAGGGAAGTCACTTACCTTGAAAGAAATTAAATTCGCGGGGGGGGGGGGAGGCGCTCGGTCCCTCCCCCCCGAGATTCTGGCCGGGGGGGAGGCGCTCCGTCCCTCCCCCCGAAATTCTGGCCGGGGGGAAGGTGCTCCGTCCCTCACCCCCGAATCCTGGCCAGCCGGGACGCAAATGGCAGCGGCTGTAGCCGCCGCCATTTGCATCTCTGCAGTCAGCCGGGATAGGCTATGTAAATGTTTATCTAGCCTATCACGGCTGAGTAAAAAAAACACACAAAAACCCGCGCTTACGCAAATGGCAGCAGCCATGGGCGCTGCCATTTGCATTCCTTATTTTGGCACGTCTAGTCTACATAAACATTTACGTAGACTACGGCGAAAATAAGGGGAACGCAAGTAGCGTAGTGTCTATGCTATTTGCATTCCCCTTATTTTCGCCATAGTCTATGTAAATGTTTACGTAGACTAGACGTGTCAAAATAAGGAACACAAATGGCGGTGCCCATGGGTGCCGCCATTTGCGTACGCGCTTTTTTTTTTTTACTGAGCCGTGATAGGCTATGTAAACATTTACGTAGCCTATCACGGTATTTTTTAAAATCTAGCCATGATAGGCTACATAAATCTTTACGTAGCCTATCAAGTTTTTTGTTTTTGTTTTTGTTTTACTGGAAATGGCTGTGGCGGCAGCCAGTCGGAAGACCGGCCACTGCCGCCGGCGCACTGCCGGCGCACCGCCGGCGCACCGCCGGCGCACCGCCGCCAGAGCCGCTGCCGCCAGGAGGATTTGCCCAGGGTAAGTCCCGTCCCGGGAGGGGCGGGGGGGCAGACCGTTTCGCCACCAAGATTCGTGGTGAAATTCTCTGACACCCCTACTGGAGACATGGTGGCCCCTTCTCTGTATGAGGTCTGTGTGTATGAAACTCTCCACAGAGGAAGAAAATGGTTTCTGATACTCTGACGTGTCCTCACCAGAGAGCTCAGCCCTCCTTACTTCTGAGGGATGAGGGAGTCTAATAGTCTCATCAAAAATAAGTACTGGAACTCTTTGGCTTCTTCACTACTGAGTTTGCCACCCCATCCGTTTCTGAGGTGGGGAGAGGTGCAGCATAGTTAACTTCTTGATGTCCTGAGGTAAAGCCCCCCCCCATCTTGGACTGACTGACATGTCTTGAGGGGCCCTTATAACTCCAGAACGTTGTGAGGACAGTACAAGGTGGAAAGGGTAAGAGACCTATGTTTGTGCTTGCTCCTTTTGTGCCCTATTTCTGCTCCTAAATCAATGGTGGAGCCCTTTCTTTCTTTTCCCGGTGGGTCTCACACAAACCCAGGTGTAAGGCCCCAGGCCTGTAACCAAGTTGGCAGTAGTTTTAGAGAGACTTAGCGATCCATACTGCTCTTTGCTTTGGTTCATTAGCTGCAGTTTTCTTGCTAGTAGGCCTCTCAGCTTGTAAGATGAGTCAAAGGGCGATGTCTCCACCTCAGCACATGCCATGCTAACAAGCTCTGGTACCGTTTATCTTATCAGAGCCAAGGATGTGCTTGAGAAGGGAGTCTATGTTTATGCTAAGCTAGACTCCATCTTGGATGTAAGTGCTCACATTGACACAGGTGAAAGGGAAGAGCCTGACAACTCAGGTCAAGTCCAATTGGCCCACAAAGAAGCAAAGAGTGATGGAAATCTGTTTTTCTCCCCCCAAAGTGCAAAGGGGCCCAGTGTTATTGGGATGCAGTGATTACTCTTGCCTGGAATTATCAAAATGACAATAATTCTTGATGAATCCTCCAGGGATTTCCCTCCAGCAAGTCAATAACAAAGAAATCCTGGAGAAAACATGCTTAATTTAAGTATGCCAGGAGCTCGTCATTGTGGGGCTGGGGTGGTGTCTGGTCACTTGGCATCTGCTCTCTTCTTGCTGTGATCTAATTCCCCTGCCAAGGCAGCTTGTTCTGGCTCTCTTTGTCTCTGACCTAGCAGGGAAGGTCTCCCTGTCCTGCTGATGATTTGGCTGCTGCTGCTATTTTGGCTCTTGCCTCAGGCCACCGAGAGGATGCTGAGGACCACGTGCCCCCTGACCTGGCCGTATACCCTGGAAGAAGATTATTACAGGCCGGGAGACCTCGTTGTTGGTGGGAATTTACACCTTGGCACTTATTATTTCAAAAAGTCAGAAGACTTCCATAGATTCCCCCTATTATACATATCTGGTTTTCCTCGGTAAGCTTTCACAGAGGGATCTGGGAGAGGGCCTTGCCTGCTTTGCTCTCAGATGGGAAAGCTCCTTCCAGGAAAATGCATCAGCAATGCTGCTGATGTTTAAAATCTCTTGGTTTGGGATGACACTCTCAGAGGCATGTCAGGATTGGCTTCAACCTGTATGGAGAGTTGTAGACTTGAGGGTTCTTCTCTTTTCTTTTTTTTTGAGGTAATAATTTTATTTTTAAAAAAGAAAACAACAACAACAACAACATAAACACATAATGCACATACACTAAAGTATCTCTTAAGATTGTAAAATATCTACCTTTGGCTTGCCTTACACAACAAATGCTTATTATTTTTGTCTACTCCTTATCTTAGTTGTATATCATTCACTGAGTTCACAGACATCATCTCATCTCTCTCCTAATGTTTAACAACAACAACAAAAGAAAAAAAAAGAAAAGAAAACCAACCATCTCAAAGTTCAAAATCCACATACATAGATATCACTTTTCTGTATTTCTTGTACAAATGCTATAAAGGTTTCCAATCTAACATAAATTTTGTTGTTGATCCTTCTTTAATTATAATAGCAGGTTTTGCCATCTCTGCCAGCTCCATCATTTTCATCATCCACTCGCTCACAGTTGGTCTTGTTTCATTCTTCCACTTCTGTGCATACAGTAACCTTGCAGCCATTGTCATGTAGAGAAAGAGGGTTCCCCACTTCTCTTTTACATTTTTGTCTGTTAGTCCCAATGAAAATGTTTCTGGATTTAATTCTATAGTAGTCTGTAAAATTCTTTGAGCTAACAACTGTATTCGTTTCCAAACTATTTTAGCTTTTTTACAAGTCCACCATAAAGGATAAAAAGTTCCATCTTGAACTTCACATTTCCAACATTTTCCAGCAACATACATTTTAGGCAGTTTAAACAGTGACATATACCATCTATACATCATCTTATAAAAATTCTCTTTAAGACTTGTACATAAGGTACATTTTAGATATTTTCTCCACATACTTTCCCACTCTTCCATTGATATATTATGACCAACATTTTGTGCTCATTTGATCATACAATCTTTTACTTGTTCATCCTCTGTCTCATAACTTAAGAGTAATTTATACAGTTTCACAATAACATGTTCATCGTTTGCACACAGTGCTGTTTCACACTCAGATTCTGTTTGTTCAAATCCACCATTTTTCTCATCTATTTTAAACCTTTGCGAGCAGAGATGGGTTAAAGAAGATGTAGACAACAAGCTTGGGTTGAAAATTGGGCCACATTTATTGAAATAGCTGCAAAGGGGTAACTAGGACGGGCATCTAACTGTGTCAGCGGCTAGCTGGCACTTCTTGGGCGAAAACATACCCAGCCTGAGGGGTGGCGGTGATCTCGCCATCCCTCCGGACTGCCTCTTCTGGGGGAGGTAGACCTTCCGGTGTCACCCCCAACCTGGCGCCGCGAAACACCTGGGTGAGTGAGTAGGGTTGGTCTCCCAGGCAACCCTTATCCCCCCGCCAAGCCGCACAACCCGTTCGGGGGGCCCTCAGGCGTCACCTGTCACCATAAGGTGCCTCTGCATGCACACCATCCCTACTTTCCTGTTTTGCCCGTTCCTGCCGCCACAGGAGTCACAAGCCTAGAGCTTGTGAAACTCCCCCCATCTGTGCAGAAGAACTTCCCACAGGCCCCTTTGCAGATCAGACAGACATATGTTATTCACTAAATGAGACAGACGGACACCGTCCTACCTGTAACGCTCCCTCCATGTCCACAGAATTCCCTGGCGGGTGGTGCATCCATCACCTCATTCACCTGGCAATAAGCCATTTCTCTGTGCACTTTCCAACGTGCCCTGCCACTGGCAACGTCATTCCATTCCTTCCCATTGATCCATGGGAGCAGTGACGGCTGCAATAGGCTGCTTCCGGCCAGGTATGCTGGACCACCTGTATCTCAACCAAGGCCTGTTCCATCAGGTCCTCGCCTGGCTTACAGCCAAAGTCATTCCCTCCAATGTGCAGCACCTGGACCTGCGGAGGAAGACTGACAAACTTGGTGAGACAGAGTGAGGAGGGGACTCCCACCTTATGCCACGTCTATGGAGCCACTGGATCTTAATGTGACAGGGTGACAGAAGCTGAATTCTGAAGAAGACATACAAGCTCTTCATGCAGCTCCAGACATCAAAACGTGCCCATGTAAGAGCACCCGGACCGGCGTACAATGAGTCTGCTGGTCTAAGGAAGAAGCACATTAAGGGAAACTACACAATTGCCCTTAAGTCAACAGCAAACCATTGAAGTGATAAAAACGGAGGCCCCTCCTCAGACCCGTGGCATGCCATAAAACCCATAAGGTGCCGCCAGAGCATAATCCGTTGACTTGCGTTTGGCCGTGGGCCACTGCCGTGCCCTTGCCATGCCGATCAATTTGATCACCAAATATGTAAATGGATTACTTTGGGCCAGACCTGTACCTTGCAGCAAATCAAGGCTCTCCGGGACAAGTCGGCCTTGTGAGCCCAGACCAACCCTGCATTCCGTTAGGGCTGCTATGTGGAACAGGGAAACGTCTTATTGGAAAGCTCAAATGGAGGGCCATTACCCCCAGAGCCCGAAAGGGGTATCCGGAGAGAGAGGGTGGTTAATTTACTAATGCAGGCAAACATCTGTGCCCAACACTATCTTGCACGCCGAAACCTAAATTCTGACATGGAGTCAGTGAAACCCACCTTTGTGGGCTGGAAGGCTAAATGGCCAGCTTGCGACTTATGGTCCCAAATAGTCTGTTGTACCTTACGGAGGCATGAAATTGTGGCCAATGATCTATAGATAAGGGCCATGAATCCTATCGCTGAGGTTTTGCCTAATGCGCGGCACACACACCCTGCTCTGTCGCAGGCAGCTCCTGTACGGAGAGCCATGGAATGCAGGCTGGCATGCCTGGCTTCAGTATCCCTATCTCCCATAGTACTGCAAGGATGGGATCTGGGAATGGAGCACCCACGGGGCTAAGGCCCGGAAGATGTTGACCTAATTTCATGACAAGGCATTGACAATTGGGTTTGCCTAACCCAGCACATGGTGGACCCAGAACCAGATGTTGTAATACTGACTCTGGAGCGCGAACACACTGACACATGACAAGACCCTCCAATTTCGGGAGGACGGAGAATTAATAACGTGGTCATGTTGTCATAGCGAGGGGGGGGGGTTACTGACTTGGCTATAAGGTTATCCCTCAATGTGCTTGGCAGGGGCGGCAGCCTCCACTCTACAGGCCTTTACCCACTGCACGATTGGACCTGCCCTAAGAATCTGAAACCCCTTGGGGTAGGGGCGGAACCATGTGAGTCCGCAGTCCGGCTTTGAGGAGAGGCTCACATTTCCGAAAGGAGGTGCCATTAAAGCCCTACTAAGTTGAAGCCATGCCTGATGTATAACTAATTGGAGCTGTGCCTAACGGACCTGAAAATTGTCCTGAGGGAGGCGAGAATAACACCTAAGGGTATTGGATTGGCTTCACTGAATGTTGCTGTGGGAGACAGGCCCTCAGCCTTTGTGAGCTAAGGGGCACCGAAGTAACAGAAAAGGGGAAGCAATACTTGCGTTAGGTCAGAACAATGACCACCATCTTTGGACTCCATGTAGCACATGCCCCTCAGGGACCCGTGGCCGGGATCCCAGACAAAGACAGCTGCCTCATCGAAGAGGTGTGACACACTGAGCAGAGATGATCAGGGATCTCGTGATAATTGACTGGCCCTCAGGAAAGAGAGGTTACGAATCAGGATAAACTCCCTAGAGGATTTCCTGGGCACCATTTCAAGAAGGAAGATCCCTAGAATAGCTAACAGGGTGTGGAAAAAAAGGGGGGGGCTAAAACTTTTCTGCCAGTACTGCATTGTTAACCTCTCCTGAACCTGCTGACGCCTAGCGAGGAGAAATGTTGCTTATGAGGTAGGGATGGTCTATGTTGACCTAAAGAAAAAATGCTAGGGGGCCCTAGAACCTAGCATAAACTGTGTTCCAAGTTAAGACGCGTTCCCCCAGTTGGGTAGTGTCTTAAAGCCGGAGTATCAGTGCCAACCTTACTAGGCATTGGCCATCCAGAGCTTCCTACTGCCTCGGCTTTTTCAAGGGGACCCTACCCTCCCCGAGCATTGGACAAGAGGTGCAAGAGTGCTGACTTCTACAAGGGAGCATTCACGATGAAAACTGCACATGTCCTGGGAGCATGTGCCCATTGGGGCTTTACTCCCAGCACAGATAGCAGTGCTGAAGCAGCGGACCTGCCATAGGCCGAGGGCCAGTGCGGGAGACCACCTGGTGAATGTGGCCACTGCCAGATCTGTTGCCGACCCCAGCTGGGAAGGAGTCAAAATTGGAGTGAAAGGTCCTGGTCAAACAGGTCCTTACGCAGAGAAGGTCAATGGCGGCCCTCCTGCGAGAAGCCTAAACAAGCCATTCGCACACCTCCTCGGGTGAAAGACATTACGAGAAGGAGTAGCTCTGGTGACAATACAACTCGCCAGATTAGCGTAGAGATCTGATATGCCCCTTACATGGATGTCCAAAACGGGCGGGGGCAGGCAAGGGATCCTAATTAATCCAGGAAAAAACCCTGTAAGATGATGCATTAAGCGGCTGGGGTTACTGGGGTGTGACTGACGGAGCTGCAGGCAGCCCAAGCGTCATATAGGGAGATGATATTGGGAGGGACAGCCGCCCCCAGGTAGGTAAGCTAAGGCAGCAACCCCACAGCCCTAAGGGTCACCCGTCTGAACAACTGGGGTGAGGTGCAGTCATCTCACCCATATCCAGGGCAGCCGTGTCTGGGTCCCCGGGAGCAAGGGAGGTGATACCACTTGCATTGCTCCTGATGAAGATGCCTCATGAGGGCGGACCGCCTTCAGGTGTGCTGTGTCGCATGGGCAAAACCCCAAGGAGGAGGATGTTGCTTGGATCACTGCTGACGGAGATGCCGCAGGAAGGTGGACTGCCTACAGTGGTGGGGTGCTGCCATGGTGAACCTGCGAAGGCGAGATGGAGGCCTCAATGGCGTCCGGGTGCCCTGAACCCAGAGACAAGCTGTACCAATCGTGGGCACACTCTGATCCCCAGCTGGAAAAAAACGAGATTGTTGCTTGTGTGCCCAGGGAAGATGAGGCAGCCGAAGGGAGGAGCTCCGCTGAAGGCGGTGAGCCTTCTGGAAGAGCCAATGAAGAGGAGATGGATGCCTCAATAGCGTCCAGGTGATCTGAAATAGAAAGGAGCAACGAGCGTTGGGTCTGCTGTCGTGTTCGCTTGTGCTGGACCACTGAGGATTTTTTGTGCCTGGCCAGGGGAGGAGGAGGGATCCCCGAGGAACGCTCAGCAGCTTCCAAACGAGAAAAAATTGATGCCAGTACCGGGTCTGTGTCCACATCAGAGTCAGAATCGGGCCTTGGCAGCGGACTTTGGGGAGGGGGGGGCGGGGCCCTACCATTCCCTTTCTTACCACCCTGGCCCTTCTTAGGAGGCATGATGCAGGAGGTGAATTAAGCAAGCTATCTGTCAGGGTGGACACTGAGCCCATAGAATCCCAGAGTAGTTCTAATGCTGAGGAAGAGCAGTCGCTCCTGGGAGAGGAGCACGCTCCTCTTTCCCCAGACCAACAGCTGACGGAGTTTCCTCCCCCCCACATTCCTAGTTTTAGTTAGCAGTCAAGGGAGTGACCTAGCACAGATAGCAGACTTAGTGAAGGTGCGCACTCAATGGCTGCACCCTGAGGATCCAAGGGAAAAGGGGAGGGATTTTCCTTAGTCTTTATATTCAGGGGTCTGCCAGTAATTGCTTTTCAAACGGGGACCAACTGTTCCAACTTAGGGCATAGGGATGCTGCTGCTCAGATCTAGTTGATACCTGTAGAGTTGTTAAGTTGCAAAGGAAGAATAAATCTTTGAAAAGAATCCCTTTGTCTATGTCTGGACTTGGCTACTGGTTTAAACTGAGAGAGCCCTCTAAGGAGCCCTTGACACCATCAAAGAGTTAATAAAGCCGCTGGGCACCCCAGACAATAGGCAGCCACCCCACAGTCTTAAGATCTGTGGGTATGAGTTCCAGACCGAGACAGAGAGGCCTGGGGATGAAGATGGGAGAGCTGCACTACTGTTTAGATAGAAAATCAGATTTTCAAGAGGGGCAGCCAGGGGCCAAAGGTGATGGAGCTGCGTTTGAGCGTGGGCGCCCACAGCCGAGGGCACCCTGTCATGGGAGGCGCCAAACAGGCAGTCGCCGCTGTTACGCAATTTTATTAATTAAATATTTAATAATCGTAATTTAATTAATTTTTATTTTTTATTTTTATTATGATTAATATTAATATTATTTATTTAATTAAAGCTTTCTTTTCATACAAACATAGGAAGCTGCCTTATACTGAGTCAGACCCTGGGTCCATCTAGCACAGAATTGTTGACACTGACTGGCAGCAGCAGATCTCCAAAGTTTCAGGCAGGATTCTTTCGTAGCCCTACCTGGAGACGCTGGGGATTAAACCTGGGGCCTTCCGCATGCCAAGCATGTGCTCTACCACTGAGCCGCAGCTCTTCCTATTTTTTTTATTTTTTATTTATTTATTTATTTATTTATTTTTTGGGTGGGAGGGGGAGACGTCCCAAGCCCATGGGAGGCGACCAATCGGGCTGTGATATACACACCCCGACTTGGCTCAGCAGCCAGGCACCCCTCCAACAGGCAGGCTTGGCTGACCAGTGGGGGGGGCAGTCAGACCGTCGCTTGGAGTGCTGCCGCCAGCAAACACTGGCGCCGCGCTCACCCACCCGCCGACGCCTCCCGCTGGGAGCAACACCTCAGGGAGGCCGGCAAGGCGAGGAGGAAGAGGCCGGCAAGGCCAGCGGCCGGGTAGACAGGCCGGCAGGCGGGCCATGAGTTAAAAAAATAACTTTTTTTTATTATTTGGAAATGGAGGCGTTGGCAGCCGGTCGGAAGACCGGCCGCTGCCACCGCACCGTCACTGCACCGCCACTGTACCGCCGCCGCACCGCCACTGGGAGCCGCCGCCGCCAGGGACATTTGCACAAGGTAAGTCCCATCCCGGGGGGTGGCGGGGGGGGTGGCGGACCGTTTCTCCACCAATTTCGGGGGGCCGAATGCATTGGCATTCGCCCCCCCGGAGATTTGTGGAGAAATTCTCTGACATCCCTACTCTGGGATTGCCTTCTTTTTGAACTCAAAGACTCTTTACACTGTTATCAGAGTTGGCTGCTATTTTAGCTGTGGAGGATGCTTCTCTGAGCCTTGGTGCATTTCCTTGTTAATTCCTAGCCGAGTTGCTTATATGACATGCCTGAACCATAGAAAAACTTTATGAACTGTTTTTGCCCCTGGCAGAAATTAATGTTAGTAAACGAAGAAATAAATTGATATCAATGCTTATAATGAGATAACCCTAGAAGAAGTAAATCTTGGGCTAGAAATAAACAAATGTCCCTGACTGAATCAGCTGTATGGAGGCATGGGACAGAATTTGAAAATACCTTCGAAGAAGGGAGAGTTGGGAAGGAGAAAAAAAGCTTCCACGCTCTAAACAGCAGGGATGAACTTTTGCCCTCTAAATATACTATACAGGAATAAGGAGTGAAGGATTTGCTGGTGGGGTTTACTTAGAGGTCCCCCACCCCGCATATAGGTTGGATCCAGCACTGCTGCTTGGGTGATCTCTCAACCGTTTTGAAAAGAAAAGTGCTCTTGTGTTTCCTCACAACAGCACTGAGAAGAGAAGAGAACCTCATACGAATGAGTGGAAGACGTTATTGACTAAGTCTTCTGACCATTTCAAGGGAACCTATCATAGTATTGTCATAGTATCTACACAGCACTGCATGCAATTTTTATTTTTGCAAAGAGAGGCTGATACAGAGTAAGATAGTGAGTTCTTTTTCACCACTGGAGAATAAGCTTCGAACGTTAGTAGTTCATCAAGATCTGCCTTCTGCTAGGCCCTCTCCAAGCCCTTCAGTTGACATTCAAGACCAGGAGACCTTTCAGTCCTCCAAGGAGCTAGTTAATTTGAAGCTGTCAACTGGTTTTGCTCCAAAACTCCCCTCAGCCCTCTGCTTGGTTGCTACCAAAGCAACCAAGCCCTGAAGACCGGCAGGCCTTTAGATATTTAAATTTAAATGAACTGGGGTCTCCTGAACCAAATGCTATCCACCTACCTAGCACAGAATTAATGAAGTTTGAAGTTGATTTAGTCCCTCAGGATCAGGTAGAGAACCCCTTGTCAGCCGGTCCTAATGCTAGGCAGATACAGGCAGAAATTAACATACTGGCCCCCAAAGAAAATATATATTTAGAAAGGAAGAATTGTATGTGTTCAAATGGGGCAATGACCTCCTTTAGTGATAGACTAGAGTTGATGTCTCCAATATAAGGCTTTGCTGTAAATCTGTGTTTTTCTATAGGATGGCGATGCATTGTGAATTGGCTGATAACACCTTTTATGAGTAGTTTTCTCTCAGAGATTATTTCTGGTATAATATATAGAGTTATGCATTTTTGTCACAAGTGTTATTTATTTCCGGTCTACTTGTTTTGTCATCGCTTGTAGCCATTTGGGATTTTCTGGGTGACCTAAAATGTTATTCCCTTAATGTTAGGTGTTGAGGCACAGTTGTTAAAAGGAAATGGGTTCCAACAGAAATTAAAAAGCACTCTCCAGACATTGTATTTTTGCAAGAGTTATATCTAGGTTGGCGGAGAATTCTGCCACAGACTCCAGTGAGGCTGGATTCTTTAGAATCTGCCCCCTCCCAGAGTCCGTGGTGGAAAGGACTGCTCTCCCTGCCACCTAGTGAGGTCCCCACGGACCGGATGCTACCTGCCTCCTGCGGGTCTGGATCCAGCCACTGCAGTCTCCTGCTCCAATGTGTGGCTGCGAATGGCGTCCTGCGTAGGGGATGCCATTTGCGTCCCTCCTTTAGCCATGATAGGCTACGTAAATATTTACGTAGCCTGTCACGGCAAAGAGCAGGGATGCAAATGGCATCTGCTATGCCATTTGCATCCCTGCTTTAGTCCTGATGGCCTACGTACGTATTTACATAGCCTATCGCAGCTACAGGGGGGACGCAGATGGCATCCCCTTCGCAAGACACCATTTGTGGCTGCAGCAGCCTGGCAGCGGATGGAGGTCTGGCTGCAGATGGGTCTGGCTGGCGGCTCCGCGGAGTCGCTATGGAGTGAAGCTGGCCAGGGAGGATTCCGGGGGGGAGGAATGGATTGCATCCCCCCCATCGAGGATTCTGGGGGGAGGAACGGGTCGCTTCCCCCCCATTGAGGTTTCCGGGGGAGGAACGGATCGCCTCCCCCCCGGCGGACCCCCCACAGACGTAGGTGAGTGGGGTTTCCTACACCCCTAGTTATATCTAACTAAGAGCTATAAGGCAATATTAAAACACCCATATTTTGGACAACAATTTACTGCCTCAGGCTCTTCAGAAGCCGTGGTGTGGCTATTCCGTTTTGAAACCTCCCTTCTTCTATCCGTAGAAAGTACTATGGGAGACCCCAGTGGTGGAGACCCATATATAGGGATGTCAGAGAATTCTGCCACAGACTGAAATGGGATCGAATTCCCTTCAGTCTGTGCCATGGAATCCTCTGTGGAACAGCACCACGAGGTCCTGCAGAGCCAGCAGTCATGCGGCTTTTTTTTGGTCATCCGCACAGAGTAGCGAAATTTTCGTAAATAAAAACGCAAGGTAGGATATTCCAATAATAAATACGTAAGTTAAAAAAAAAATGAATTGTGCTCACCGCCTTGTTTGTGGGTGTTCTTTTTCAATTGAAATCCTCTGTCTCCGTTTACTTTCAGCCCAAACACTTCCTCCTCCTTGGGGCTTCCCGAAACAAGGCTGCCCCAGGTGTGCCTGAGCGATGCACTCTTTATTTAAAGCAATGCTGTTGAAAGAAAGAAAGAAAGAAAGAAAGAAGGAAAGAAAGAAAGAAAGAAAGAAAGAAAGAAAGAAATAACCTTTTAAAATGACCATGCCGGTCTGGAGCCCTGCACGAGCATTATTCCCCCTGCTAGGCTTTCTATTTCCACATCCAGCTCATTAGCAAAACTGTTAGTTATCTCACTAGGTGACTTTGGGCTGGACTCTAACCACTACATCATACTTCTGTTATGAAACTCATGAAGAAAAAGAGACAGTGTAATGGAAAGTTCTTTCTGAAGCAGTCAGACTTCACTTGTACAAATGCAGCATGAAGGGAAAGATCAGCAACCTTCTCTTTGTTTGAAGAAAAAGCACACTCTGCACATGCTCAGGGAATGGACAAAATGAGGAATAAACTACGGATGGACGAAAGTCCCTTACCTGGTCCCGCAGCTTGCTTCGTGGTGGGGGGGAGGCGCTTCAGTTCTCCCCCCGAAATTCTTGGTGGGGGGGACGTGCCCCACCCCTCCTGGCCAAAATTCAGGTCAGGGGGGAGGCGTCCCATCCTTTGCCGCCGAAATTCTGGCCAGGGGGGAGCGCCCCGTCTCCCTGGCCGCAAAATAAAAAAGTTATGGGGGAAAAAAAAACACGTGATAGGCTACGTAACGATTTATGTAGCCTATCACGGCTAGATTTTCAAAGTCAGCCGTGATAGGCTATGTAAATTGTTACGTAGCCTATCACGGGTGACTTTGAAAAAAAAAAAGCGTGTACGCAAATGGCGGTGCCTATGGGCGCCGCCATTTGCATTCCTTATTTAGGCACAGGTAGTCTATGTAAAGATTTATGTAGACTACGGCGAAAATAAGGGCAATGCAAAAGCATTGCCCTTATTTTCGCCGTAGTCTACATAAATCTTTACATAGACTACCCGTGCCCAAATAAGGAACACAAATGGCGGCACCCTTGGACGCCGCCATTTGCGTATGCTCTTTTTTTTTCCAAACTCACCCGTGATAGGCTACATAACGATTTACGTAGCTTATCATGGCTGACTTTGAAAATCTAGCCGTGATAGGCTACGTAAATCGTTATGTAGCCTATCACGTGCTTTTTTTTTTTAACTTTACGGGGAAATGGCCGCCGCCCCTGCCGCCGCCGAAACGCCGCCGAAACGCCGCCGGGACCCGCCTCTGAGAGGGACGTTCAACAGAGGTAAGTCCCATCCCCGGGGGGGGGGGGCAGAGAATTTCACCACCAATTTCGGGGGACGAATGCGTTGGCATTCGGCCTCACCAAGATTCGTGGAGAAATTCTCCACCATCCCTAGAATAAACATACCAGGGAATATGAAGAACTAAATTCTTCTATTATGCGTGTTTGTGTGTGTGTGTGTGGAATCTCCCTCAATCCAGCTGTTCCCAGGAAACCCTCCCCCATTCACCCAAGGATCTTCTGAGATAACTAACAGGAGGTTTGATAATGAGCTGGATGTGGACATACAAAGCTGAGCTGGGGGCAAGTGGGGTGCTGACATGCGTAGGAGTAAGTCGCATTGAACACAGTAAGACTTACTTCTGAGTAGGCATGCACAGAGTTGGTTCTGCTCTCTGCTCAGCTTTGTATTTCCACATCCAGTTCATTATCAGATCTCCTGTCACGAAGTGCACATAGCCTCATCTTTTCTTTTATTGTCTGTGAAGGTGAGGTCAGGTGAGGTCAGGTTAGCAAGAGCCCTCCAGGCACCCCCCCCCCCAGAAGATAACATCATTGAGGGGAGGGAACTCACCGACCATTTTTCCCACCTTCACACATAGGACAGCAGTGTGTGAGTGTCCAGCAGCCTCAGTTGCTTCAGTCCAGACTAGAGACCAGAGGCGCCGCTGCTGCAGACAAAGTGTCCATGTCCAGTAGCTGCAAGGAGTGTGTTTGTGTGTCCCCGTTCTACGGCACTGCAGTTCAACCTTTATTACAGTGAAGGTATGTTCTTTGATACGTTTACTTTACCTGAATATGACCCTATGCTTAGTGATTTTGGGGTGGGGCAGGGCGGGGGGAACTGGGAAGGCATTCTTGAGCAGCCTGTGTTTAGGCCTGCTGAGGAGGACTCCATCCTCCAACCTCCTGGGCTTTCCAGGATCAATCAATGTGCTTTTCAACTCCAAGAGTCATGTGCCACTATGTACTTAGTGTTTCTGAGTGCTTCTGGGGGGGCCCTGCCTGGGCAGCCAGGCCAGGCCAGGCCAGCAGCCTGTGTTTAGGCCTGCTGAGAAGGACTCCATCCCCCAGCATCCTGTGTGTACTGTAGGCTTGTGTTTATAAGGCTGCATGGATGGACTACATTGTCCATCCTGGGCTTTTCAGCCTAATCTGCTGTACAATATGCCCCTATTTAGTTAGAATTGGATGGCTGGATGGGTGGGGAATGACTTTTACACTGCACTATATCTGCGATTGTAGGCTGTTCACATGATTTCAGCTTTGCCACATGCATTTATGTCTCCTTCTGCCCAGAGACATGAACATGGAGAAAAGAGGAACCTGTAGTCAATCCAGCACTCAAAAGAGGCGTGGACGCCTGGTGAGAACATACACCGCTGAGGTTGCATTTCAGTGGTATTTTAAGAATGAGATGGCAGAGGAGGAAGCCCAAGGTGTGACCAGCAGCGACAGCGGCCCCAGCAGTAGTCCACCCTGCAACCGTAAGCAGCGCACACCACCAGTTACTGCCACAGAAAGGGGCACAGGCACAGCTGGCCACAACTCCTAGAGTAAGAAAGTTCATGGATGGTGAGCAGAAGGGCAGTGTCTCCAAAGCAGATGAAAATGTTCCCAAGGAGACTCTACAGCGGCAGAATGAAAGTCAAGATGTCTACGTCATTCCAAAGGATGAATCTGGTAAGACTCTGTCATCACAGGTGCTTGTAAATATCTGGATACAAATAAATATCTCCAAATATTTGAATAGTCCCTACATTAGCCTTCTGCAACCTGCAGCCTTCCAGATGTTTTGGGCTACAACTCCCAGCATTTTTGACCATTGGTCAGTCTGGCTGGGCCTGATGGGAGTTGAAGTCCAAAACCTTTGGAGGGGACCATTTGGGGAAGGGATCTTCTTCTTCAACACCACAAAACATACACGACTGTTTTACATTCATTCATATTCATTGCTGTGAAGATATTTCATATTATGAAGACGTTATATGGTACTCCAGTACTAAAAACCCCCCCAACTCTTTAAAAGAACTGCAATACTTTCTCAAACGATACACCTTTTCGGTGGGAAAACACTTCAGTGTTTTGTTCTTGCTTTGTTTCCAAAGCCATCCATCATAGTTTGCTGTCTTGTTTGGCCTTGATCTCTTTTAACTAGAGCTGCAATGTGAATGGATTAAGCAGTTACATTTCTGAGGATGGTTTTTAAAACAGGGCCTGACTAATCAGGCACCACTCCTGGGGGACCACAAATGCACCCCGGAAAAGGGCGGTGGGATATGCCAAGTATGTGCTCAGGACCAGCCCTATCATTAGGTAGCAGCGAGGTGTTGGGGCACAGAACTGTGGGTGCTCCTCAGACTGCCTTGTACCTCCTCAGCCAGCTTCTTGTCCTCTGGTGTGGTGGAAGAAGCTCTCCCACTGTCACTGTTCAAGTGAGATTCAGCTATCGCTCTATGTGGGATGGAGGGGTGCCATTTTATCCTTTGCCCCAGGAAGCAAAACGCTTTGGGCCAGCCCTATAGGTGCTGAGTCTCACACAGTGGTATAATAGAGCTGATGCAAAGGAGTGGACCTTGCAAGGGAGCCAGATATCTCCTCCCCCATGCTTTTCAGTCTTTCACTAGTGAGGACACAAGATAACTCTCGTGGAGTTTTGAAGTCTGTACAGTACATGTTTTTTGCACCTTGTCTCATGTGTTGTTTTCTCAGTGCTAGCTAGTGCAGTAGTAGCTTACATCTGCACCTTGTGTCATGTTGATTGATCACAATTCCAAGCTGTGTTTCCTAGATTTCTATAGAGATGGGGGAGAATTTCTCCCCGAAACTTTGGGGGGCCGAGTGCCAACGCATTCGGTCCTCCGAAGGTTGTTCGGGGATAAATTCTCCACCCCCCCGCCCGCCCCCCGGGATGGGACTTACCTTTCACGAATGTCGCTCCCGGCAGCGGGTCCCGGCGGCGGTTCGGCAGGTCTTCATCAGGGGCGGGGGCGGCAGCCGGTCTTTCGACCAGCTGCCACCGCCGCCATTACAAGAAAAGTAAAAAAAACCACACGCCCCTGTGATAGGCTACGTAACGATTAACGTAGCCTATCATGGCTAGATTTGCAAAGTCAGCCATGATAGGCTACGTTAATCGTCACGTAGCCTATCATGGGTGAGAAGGGCACCGAAGGCAACTTAGCTAAGAGGCAGGTGACAATGGAGAAATGCCTCACACTGACACAGAAATTCCCCTCTGACAGCGTCCAGGCATGAAGGTTGAATCATGACCCGACAGAGCTCATTGCTCAATGTATGCTTCCCTTCTCCCTGGTGGAAGACGAGGTCTTCCTGCGCTTCATGAAGAGATTGTGCCCTCGGTGGGATGTCCCCTCTGGTCACTACATTAGTGGCGTTGCCATTCTAGCCCTGGCTTCTGAAATCAGAAGGGTGCTCCAACAGGATTTGAGGAAGTGTACATTTAACAAGTGACACTGTAGCAGTCATATCGGGGGTCAGACTAAGTAGCCTCATGCAGTCTCATGCTTCATGTTCTTGCTGAGCTCTTTCTCCCTTGAATATATTGTTGTAAGCTGATGAGACACAGGAATTCCTTATCTTGTCAAAGGTCATACAATTGTATATCTTGTTCTCTGCTGTTCTCTTCTGTTCTCTCCTTATCATGGCTACCCTATAACCCAGTTCTTGTATTATAAACAATGGTGCTAAGAGAAGAAATGTTGAGGACTGCAACCCCACGTGGGAGGGGGAGGAGGAGCCATTTCATATGTGTCATAATGTCTATAAAAACAATGTGCTGATGTATTTCGGGGCTTCTGGCTCTTTGGAAATGATTCCAGCCTTAAGCCCGCACGTTAAATAAAGAATCTCTTTTTCCTTCACTCCGTGGTCTCTCTGACTCTGGGTTCTGCAACATAAATGGTGCCGTGACTCGGATGTGGCAGGCTCTGAGCCAGACAGGTGGCATTTGCCTGCTCTTGATCGCCGCACCGGGAAGACGAGCTCGGCGCATGCCTCCCTTTCTTGGCGCCACTGACCTTTTTCTCAAGTGAATGGGAGAAAGCCTGCACCGGGATCGCCCAAACGGCAGCGAGCAGCAAGAGAACCTTGGGAAGCGGAGGAAGGAACTTGAGCCCTGCCTGTATCGCAGCTGCAATTGAGTTGAAACCCACATTGGAAGCCTTCAGGAGAAAGGCAAGTATATGGGAAAAAGAGGGCCCCGCCTTTAGGGAGAAAGGCCACTGGGCAGAAAAAAAGAGGGCCCCGCCTTATGAAGAAGGTCAGTGTTGGTGGTATACGTATACAAAAGAACCTACTCCTTGCAGGTAGAAGGGGGGCCTGATCACACCCCTGAGTGGGTGCCAGTACCCAGCAAGCCAGTACTCAGTAGGAAGCTGAGGAAGCTGGGGAAGCCGCTTTCCGCTCTGGTAAAAAGTGGGAAAAGTGGGTGGCAGGGACATATGGATGCAGTGGAGAGATTGATGATTGTGTGAGTGGCTACTGCAGTTTCTGACGCATACCGTTGACCGTCCGGGTGCCCAGGCCAGTAGCAAAGTGCGTGGTGTATAAAATCCTCTTGTGTCGGCCAGTGAGACCCCTTACTCACTGACCAATTCCCATTCCCTAATTGTGTCTGTCTTCAATTTAGGAGGGAGGCTATGGGTGGTGGGGGAAGCAAACCTTGCACCCCCTTGAGATGTATGTCAAACAAAGAAGGAAAAAGGTTTTTTTAAAAAGATTCAGAATAGAGAGAGAAAACAGCAAAAAGCTCAAGGTCGAGCTGAGAGGGAAAAAAAGAACAAGATCTGAGGCTGTTAATTAGAAAAATGTTGCAGGACAGTCTGGCTTTTAACAAAGCGTGGGAGCGTGAGAGTGTAAGCCCGAAGAAGTAGCTGTTAGCCTAGCACGCCGAGAGGGGGGGGGCAGGAAAATTGCCCACAACGTTCTGAGTTGTGCAACATCATCACCTTGCCTAATTGAGATGAAATCCCTAAGAAATGGAAACTGAAAATGAAGACCCAGAAGATGAAGGCAAAATAGAAAATAAAGGTGAAGAATCAGCCCCCAGAGCACAGGCTAGACCCCTCTTCGAGTGAAAAGTGTGCCATAAGACTGGCCCAAAGCAGAATGAAGCGGAAAGACCATGTTGAAGATCTCTGTCAAGGTAACTGTGTTTAGCTTTGAACTGTGTTAGAATTGCATAGAGCCTGTAGCCACTGATCATCAGCTATATGATTTCTGAAGAGCGTAACCATTAAGCTTTTGCCGTGGGATTCCCTGCAATGAAGAAATCTCACTGATTCGAGTGTCCAGTGTTACACTGCCTAAGTGTGTGTGCTAAAGAGACCGAGAAACCAGACAGCATGTTCCTGGCCAAGCCAAAATCACGCTACTACCATGCTCCTGAAAGCTGCAATAAACTGTGTAAGCTGGGAGACCCAACCTGATTGAGAAGAAAAGAAGATATTGGAGTAACTGTCTTAAAAAACAATGAGATCTGTGTAGCTGGCTGGCTGACGCTGTCAGTGATGTTACAACTTTAAATTAAGACTGTTTTCCTGTTTGAGACCCCAGCGAAGAAAGCTGACCCGAGTTATTTGTTGCCCGTGCCAAAGCAAGAATTTGGCTGCCCTGTACCTCATCGTGTCCTGTTTTAAGCTTGGGATTTACAAATACAAACAAACTGGGAAGCTTGCCTTTGAAGTCCTGCAAATCACCCCACCGCCTCCTGGAAGATTAATGGCTGCCTGAAAAATGCAAGTATAAGGCGATGCCCATCACCCCCCAGCGTCCTGAGTTTCGGCACTCAGTGTTTCAGTGCTTTCGTGTACCAGGTTAGAAGAGAAAAAAAAAAGAGTAAGTTTTTAAAATGTCTGTGAGAGAACCTGACAGAAGTAAAATAAAATTTACAGAGGAGTTGCCCAAGTTAAAGTGTCACGGCTAGAGAGCTGAGCTGTGCCGCTCTGTTTAGACAGAGGCCTTGCTAAAAAGTTAAAGGCCCTTGTCTGTCAGAAGGGGTGTAGGGCCACACTTTCCCTTTTTAAACTGATGCAAAAGTGGAGAGCCTTTGCTGGAAACATCGCATCTTCATTGCCCAGAGCCTTCTCTGTTTGCCTCCATCATCATCTGGGCTTTTTAGAGACACTCTGCACATGAACTAAAATTTTAAATTGTCAAAGACTTGCCATGGACAGTGCTGTGAAGCTTTTGATAAACTTGAACTCTCATCGCTGTGGACCGTGTATCTATGTTTGTAGTCAGCTCAGTGTACAGCAGGCTGAGTTTGATCTATAACTTTTAGATTTCCTTCTGCCAGAACTCATGCAGCATAGAGTTGCCGATGCAAAAATGGTGACCTAGAACTCTTTGTGTGTGTGGGTATGCCCGTCCCTTGATTTTGATGAGCCCTGAGCTTTCAGCCAGAAGACCAGCATAATTGCTGGATCTGCTCCATCATGCCTTACCATGCAAAAAGTGTTTTCCATTCATTGTGTTAAATTGCAGAAAAAGTTTGTTGTGTATATTTTATGATTTCTTAGATATCATAAAATATATGTGATATTTGCAGATTAGTGTTAGTTGCAACTCCAAATAATACTAAGTGTGGTTCCCAATGGATGACAAAGAAAGAAAGACAAAGGCAAGTAGAAAAGAAAGAAATAGAAAAAGTAGAAGACAGATAGAGAAGAGAGGAAAAAAAGAAGAAAGAAAAGGCAAGAGGCAAAGAAAAAAAACATTTGAAAAAAGGAAGCGTGGCTATAGTTGCCCCCAGGGTAAATTAAAAGCAGCTGATTGTGCCTGGAGCTTATTACCTGGGGTAAAGTAGCCACAATAATGTAATAGTTCTTTAAAATGAAGAAAATGTAACTAGAAGGAGAAGAAGAGCCTATCCCAAATGTGTGTCATTGGGACTAGTGTAAGGCAGAAAGGTTTAAGTAAGTGAGTTTAACTTGAAAAAGACAAATAAAGAGACAAGGCTGGTGCATGGAGCAGAAAGTTTTATATAAAAAGTTTGAAACATGGTCTGCAATACAGGCAGATCAGCAAAGAAAAAGAAAGCAAAAGAAAGAGAAAAAATTTGTCTTCCCATACTAATGAATAAAAGTGTTATCAAGCACTTTGGGAAGCGAAGTTGTTTACAGGAAGCTGTGCCTGAGAACCAAACACTTCTAGCCTATGCTGAAAATGCTTGCTAGTGTTGTGTTGCCTCATGGGTAACATGTATGGTATAAAACCCATTTAGCCCAATAGCTCGTGGTTCAGAGAAGCTGTCTGATCCAACCATTAAGTATGCCTGTGTGCTGTAAGTTACCCAATAAAGTCTCCTTGTAAGTAACCCCCCCCCCCGCTGAAATCCCAAAACACAAGTGGGGCTAGAGCGCCTCACTCAGTATCAAACCCTGCTGTTAGAAGCCATGAAAGCAGGTATGAAGAAGTCAGTTAATATGACCAAAGTGTCTAAAGTGCTGCAAGGTGCCACTGAGGCCCCAGAGCGTACTTAGAGTGTCTTTCAGATGCCTATCGCCAGTATACCCCCCTCAACCCAGAGGCCCAAAAAGACGTGGACAAAAGAAGAAAAGAAGAAGACCCGGCAGAGGCAAAAGATTCTTAAAAAAGAACCAGTGTGCCCAGTGTGGACAAGATAGACATTAGTGGCATGAATGCCCAAATAAAATAAATCAAATACACAAAGGAGAAAACCAAAGGGGCCAAAATGAGCGAAGAGGGAGACAGCTTGAGAGGGGCCGTGACATTGACTGTAAGGGGCCGTAACATTGACTTCATAATTGACACTGGAGCAGCATCAAAAGCAAGCAAACGTTAACCTTAAACAAGAAGTCCAAACACTGAGCAAAGTTCTTCAAGCCCAGCGTCGCTTTGTCTTAGAAAATAAGCCATTCCCATCACAGAAGTTCATCCTTTCCAACCAAGAGTTAAAGTATGAGTTAAAGAGGGAAAAATAACCCTTTGACTCCCAGATGGAGAGGACTGAAAACTGTCATACTTTCCACCCCTGCAGCTATGAAAGCAGCTGGAATTAAACCCTGGATACATTGGACATGAGTCAAGAGAGCGAGAGGGGGAGAGTAGACTGTAAACAGAAATCCTGAAAATCCTTTAAAAATCATTCTGAAAAAGCAGTAAGAAGACTCAGGCTAGACCTTACTGTGGACACCCCAGGAGACTGTCCCCCTGCGTATGGTCAGACCTGCAACTGGAGAATTCAAGTAGGGGACTAGACCTTACTGCAGCTTGCCAAGTGAATAGCTGCCCGGCGTACAGTCAGATCCCAAAGAAGATCAAACATGCATGTTGTAGTGTTAGTAGTGTTGCATTGTGTTTCCTTAATAAGGTGCAAAAAGGGGGGTCTGCCCCTGGAAAGAAAAGTTTGTCCCAGTGATTTGCTGATAATTACTGGCTTCACCTGGCTAACATCATGAGAATAAAACATTTTTGTTTGCCAAGAGGTATACCTGCAAACAGGCTTATTAGCTCTTGCCTAATACCTGTCTGTAGACATCCTGGGAAAATTCAAAAAGATACCATGTTAAGTGTTTATGGTGTAAATTTAACTTATTCCCAAAATGCTAATTGGGGCATAGTTGCAAAGATCCTACCCCCTACAGAGTTCACTCTATGCACCCCCATCGTTGCTGAAATAAATGCTACGTGTGCACGAATGCTTAATTGTCAAAAATTTTTCCAGAAAATATAAATCTATCCATGGCCCCCTTCCACTGTAATAAAATTCAAAACATATCTTTTAATGATGCCCACATACTTTTGCCTCATGGATGGTTTTAGACATGTAGTTCCCGCACTTGGTCATTCATTCCTGCCAACTTGTCTAATAACCACCCATGTTGCCTCAGCCGCCAATTGAACTGGTGCCAATTCTTCCCCTGTGGCCCGAAAAAATCCGTCGACAGCAGCCTCGAGCACTCCAACTAACTAAAAATTGTAATAGTCATGTGCAGTTATATTCTGACTCAGAAAAATTGGCCTTAACAATGTCACTGGTTGGGGTTCCAGGTTTAGCCTTGGCTAATAGTCTGGAGATCAACCGGTTAGCTTGCAGCTTAGCCAAAAGCATAAATGCCACCTCACGAGCATTGTCATTATTAAATAAAAAGTTGCGTGATCTAAGAGGTGCAGTTCTAGAAAATAGAGCTGGTATAGATTACCTCTTCCTTCTTCATCATTTAAGTTGTGAGACACACCAAAAGCTCTGTTGTTTTAACTTAACTGATAATGGCAATGCTGTAGATGAACAGATCAACAAGCTGCACAATATAGTAGCTAACAAAACAATAAGACAAAACCATTAGCTAAATTAGTTAACCCCTTGGCTTCCAGATCTTAGCTGGCTTGAAGCATTGTTCATCCTAATTCTACCAGTGTTGTTCATAGAGATACTGTTATGTCTCTGCGTTCCTTGTCTTATGCGCTGTTTAACCAATCTGTTTTATGTCTCAGCTAGTAAAACTGCTGTCGTCTACGCTCTAATAGCCCAACAAGAGGCTAAGTAATATGTATGTCACAAAAAGCTTTGTATAGTTATCAGAAATGCTATAATTGTAATGAAATTATGCATTTAAGGGGGGAATGTAGCAGCCATATCAGGGGTCAGACTAAGTAGCCTCATGCAGTCTCATGCTTCATGTTCTTGCTGAGCTCTTTCTCCCTTGAATATATTGTTGTAAGCTGACGAGACACAGGAATTCCTTATCTTGTCAAAGGTCATACAATTGTATATCTTGTTCTCTGCTGTTCTCTTCTGATCTCTCCTTATCATGGCTACCCTATAACCCAGTTCTTGTATTATAAACAATGGTGCTAAGAGAAGAAATGTTGAGGACTGCAACACCACGCGGGAGGGGGAGGAGGAGCCATTTCATATGTGTCACAATGTCTATAAAACCAATGTGCTAATGTATTTCGGGGCTTCTGGCTCTTTGGAAATGATTCCAGCCTTAAGCCTGCGCGTTAAATAAAGAATCTCTTTTTCCTTCACTCCATGGTCTCTCTGACTCTGGGTTCTGCAACAACACAAGGACAAGTAATCAAACAAAGTCTTATCTGTGTGTCACTGCGCAATGGGTATCCGTCAGTGCGAGCAGCCGACTGACTCGGAAAACAGCGACATTGGCCCTCACAATGCTCTCAGGGACACACACAGCAAAACACATCAGCAGTAGCATCAGTGGTGTTGTTCAGTCCTGGATGGCCCCCTTAAATCTAACAGTGGGCTGTGTAGCAACAGACAATGCCTCCAACTTCCTAAAAGCAGCCTGCATTGCACAGCTAAACCACGTTCAGTGTGTTGCGCACTGTTTGAACCTTGTGGTGCGTTCCAGATTGAGCAACGCATCTCCTAAAATAGGCAAGCTACTTAAGGTGGCCCGATCCATTTGCACCCACTTCAGGCAGTCCTGCTCAGCAATGGAGGCAATTGGCGCCATCCAACGTAGCCCTGGCCTTCCAGAACACAAATTCATTTTCGATGTGTGCACACGCTGGAACAGCACATTGCATATGCTTCAGAGACTCTGTGAGCAGAGAGCAGCTGTAAACGACTACATTATTGAGAAACAACACCACGCCAAATTTTTTTGTCACACCACATCAGTGGCTCTGGATGCCAGACCTGGTGGACATTTTAAACATATTCGATGAATGCACAACGCTACTGAGTGCAGACCATGCCACTAGGGATGTACAAAAGTCACTTACCGTTTCACGAATTGTGGTTGCGGCGGGGGGAGGTGCTCCGTCCCTCCCCCCGGAATCCTCAATGGGGGGGGAGGCCATCTGTTTCTTCTCCCCCGGAATCCTCGAGGGCTGGCTGTGCTCCGTGGTGGCTCCACCAAGCAGCCGACCAGGGCCGCCTGCAGCCGGATTTCCGGCCACGGAGGGCTCTGAGGAAAAAAAAAAAAGACCCGTACGCAAATGGCGCCAGCTATGGCCGGCGCCATTTGTGTTCCTTATTTTTCCCCGTCCTAGTCTACATAAATATTTACGTAGATTAAGACGAAGAAAAGAAGGGGAATGCAAATAGCATAGCCGGCGCCATTTGCGTTCCTTATTTTTCCTTGTAATAGCCTATGTAAATATTTAAGTAGACTAGGATGGGGAAAAATAAGGAACACAAATGGCGCCGGCTGTAGCCGGCGCCATTTGCGTACGCGTCTTTTTTTCCCCCCCAGACAGATGTGATAGGCTACGTAAATACCTACGTAGCCTATCACGTCTTGGGGAAAAAAAAAAGAAAAAGAGAGACTGCAAATGGCGGCGGTGGCAGCTGGTCAGAAGACCAGCTGCCACCACCGAAATGCTGCTGAAACGGCCGCTGGACCTGCCACCACCCAGAAGATCTGCCCCAGGTAAGTCTCATCCCGGGGGGGATCCGCGGGGGCGGGGGGGTGGCAGATCGTTCCGCCATGATTTTCCGGGGGCCGAATGTGCTGGCATTCGGCCCCCTGAAATCCGTGATGGAATTCTCTGACAACCCTACATGCCACACTGGGCCAAGTTCTACCTGTGTGTAAGATTGTAGAGGGGGTGCTGAGAAAACACCATGCTGAGCTTTGTGAGCGCACCAGTGCTGTAGGCAGTCAAGTCCCCAGTCCTGCAGGTAGGGTTGCTGAATTCCTTCTGCAGGAGCTGGGCACCAACAAACACATCACTTCGATGAAGGGGGGCGTAAAATATGTTGCTGCCGCATTCCTTGAACCACGGTTCCGGGATAGCACAACGAGGGCGGGGCTGCCAAACCAGAACCCTGACTTCCGAAGTCTAAACAGCTGTTTGACAGAGAACGTCATGGAGTGCTGTCAGAGAGATGTGCTGGATGAGCAGGAGCTGGGGAAGAGTGAGGCTAGTAGGACTACTACCTCCCCTGAAGATAATGTCTGCAGCAGTAGCACCATCACCAGCAGGAGGGGCGACGATGATGATGCCACAGCAGCTGCACCACCAACACGACATACAGACACAGGGGCATCTTGTGGAAAGTTCTCCCTGTACTCCTCAGTGGCAGTGGAGCTCAGTGTAAGTGGGAGCGGGCAGGGGAAATGTTCCAAAGTGGCCAGGAAAGGATCATCTTATGATGTGGCTGTCCAGGAACTGGAAGCTTATGCCAGAGAGTTTCTTGGGAACGCAGAGCCGCCCAGAGAGTGATCCTCTCCTACACTGGGAGATAAAATGTGGCATCTGGCCAAATCTGAGCAAAGTCTCCATCTGGCGTCTATCTTGCCCTCCCTCAAGCGTGGCCACTGAAAGGCTTTTCTCCACCACTGGCAACACTGTCACCACCCGCCGAAGCAGACTCACGCGGGAACATGTCTCCACCCTTGCCTTCATGCGCTCCAGCAGGGAATGGATTCCCAAGCAGCACCTCCCTCCACCACCAGCAGCCATCAGCAGAGCAGAACCGTCATCAAGTGACGAGGAGGACCCCTGGGATGGTGATACTGCAGCTAATGTGAGCCAAAGATCTGAGGGACAATGAGGCAGAATCATGTAATTGTGGGTGTGGTCACACTGAGGTGTCCCTCAGAACTTTGTCCAAACAAGCAGCCCCTGTCTGGCCTGGGCAAAGCCCAAAGCACTGGCGATATGAGCCGGAGCTTTATAATAACTCACATGCAGGGTCCAGTAGCGCTGCCTGACTGTGTGTGGCAGACTATGCAACAGCGTTAGGGATATACGAAAGTCACTTACCTGTTCGCGGATTATGCCGATGCTGGGGGGGAGGCGCTCCATCCCTCCCCCCGAAATTCTGGCTGGGGGGGGAGGCGCTCCATCCCTCCCCCCCCGAATCCTGGCCGGCCGGCTCTGTTCCGCAGGGATTCTGTGGAGCCGCTGGCCAGCTCCACCACCAGCCGGACATCCGGCCGCTGGCTAGCAGGGACGCAAATGGTGGCGGCCGTAGCTGCAGCCGTTTGCATCCCTGAAGTCAGCCGTGATAGGCTATGTAAATGTTTACGTAGCCTATCACGGCTGATTAAAAAAAAACACACACGCGCGTATGCAAATGGCGGTGCCCATGGGCGCCGCCATTTGCGTTCCTTATTTTGGCACATCTTAGTCTACGTAAACATTTATGTAGACTATGGCGAAAATAAGGGTAACGCAAATAGCGTATCATCTATGCTATTTGTGTTCCCCTTATTTTCGCCGTAGTCTACGTAAATGTTTACGTAGACTAAGATGTGCCAAAATAAGGAACGCATATGGCGGCGCCCATGGGGGCCGCCATTTGCATACGTGCGTTTTTTTTTTAATCAGCCATGATAGGGTACGTAAACATTTACGTAGCCTATCACGGTTTTTTTTTTAAATTTAGCCGTGATAGGCTACGTAAATCTTTACGTAGCCTATCACGTTTTTTTTTTTTTAAAAACTTGGAAATGGCAGCGGTGGCAGCCGGTCGGACGACCGGCTGCCGAGCCGCCGCCACCGGAGCCGCCGCCGCCAGGAACATCCGCCCCTGGTAAGTCCCGTCCTGGGGGGGCGGGGGGCCGTTCCGCCACCGATTTCGGGGGGCTGAATGCGCTGGCATTTGGCCTCCCCGAGATCTGTGGCGGAACTTTCGTACATCCCTAAACAGCGTACATCCCTACTACACGCACACACAATTTTCTATGCATCCCAGCGTACTTCGCAATCGACTGTATATGTGTATCTTTACCCCTCTGAATGTTAGTATGATTCTGATTCCGCAAATGTATGTATAGTTCTAATTCTCTTGATGTGTGCTTTTAATTCATTTTAAATTCTTCTTTCATAAATCACGGAATTGCTTTCAAAGACCTTGTTGTGGTCTCTCTCTGGACTCCCTCAGCTTTTGGGTTTTCCTAAGCACCGAGAGTTCAATGCAAAAAGATCCCCCTGGTATGTGTCTAGTTTACATGTATGTGATATGCACCTCCACGTAAAATAAAGCATACTTCATAACATCAGGGATGCTGACTGACCATCTCCCTATGAGGGAAGCTTACAGCAGCTGGGCTTGTTTGGCTGGGAAAGCATTCTTATTGCGTTAACAGTAAGCAAACACAGAGATCATTGTGTAAAATGATCTAGATTTAAAAAAAATGTATCTGTGGACTTGAACCAAGGAGTTGTTAACTTTATTTTAGAAAGAACTTTATATACAAACAGAACAGATCAAAACAAAACACAGAAACAATTGCAACGTTGGGCTGGGCACTGGCTAGCTTCAGGCCTCAGTTCGGAGGAGGTTGCAGTTCCCGCTCTATGGCCTCCACCCTTCTTTGAAGGTCATCACCTGTGTGTAGAAAGAGAAGAATAAAGCACAATGGTAATATGCATCTTGCAGGCAGAGTTGTTAGCTCAGGTGCCATTCTGTAGTACTCCTTACAGGTCCCTGAGCCTCTGGACATCTGTCAAGAGACGACTCAGAAGCACAAGAGAAGGGGCTTCATCTGTGGAAGAAGAGTGGCCTTCCTCCACAGATGCTGCTCCTCTTGCTGCTGGCTCTTCGATCTCCTCCTCCTCCTCTTCCTCCTCCTCCTCCTCCTCCTCCTCCTCTTCTTCCTCTTCCTCTTCCTCCTCTCTCCTCTCTCCTCTCTCCTCTCTCCTCTCTCCTCTCCCTCTCTGCGGCCCTCAGTGCCTCCTCTGCCAGCAAGGCATGCTGCGCAGCTGTGGGATGTCACAGTAACAGAATGAATGCCTTTATATATGCGGTGAGTGAACAAAACCACAGTCATTCATTGATCTGTCTATCACCATCCCCACTACCATAAGAACCACGGATTCTGTCCTCCCACCACAAGGTCTAATGATGAGGTGATAATTAGAGAGGCAGATTAGACAGTACTTACAGTTTTGGCGTGATGGGGACTGTTGGACTTCTGTAAACATGCACAGGATTGCACTTCTAGTCACCCCATTTCTACATTTGCAATGTCATGGTATTTATTTATTCTATTGATGCATTACATAAATGCCACCTTTTTTCCTAGCGCAAGGAACCCAGGGCGGCTCACATTAGCCTCTTCCTCTCCATTTAATGCTCACAACAACAACAACACTGAGGTAGGCTGGGGCTTTCTGACTGGGTCAAAGTAGGGATGTATGAAAGTTCCGCAACGGATCTTGGGGAGGCCGAATGCCAGTGCATTCGGCCCCCCGAAATCGATGGCGGAATGGCCTGCCCCCCGCCCCCCAGATGGGACTTACCTGGGGCGGATCATCCTGCTGGTGGCGGCTCCGGCGGCGGCTGCGGTGGCGGTTCGGTGGCAGTTCAGTGGCGGCTTGGCAGTGGCGATGGCGGTGGCGGCCGGTCTTCCGACCGGCTGCCACCTCCACCATTTCCAAGTTTAAAACAAAACGTGATAGGCTATGTAAAGATTTACGTAGCCTATCATGGCTAAATTTTAAAAAAACCCGTGATAGGCTACGTAAATGTTTACGTAGCCTATCACGGCTGATTAAAAAACAACAACAACGTGCGTACGCAAATGGCGGCGCCCATGGGCACCGCCATTTGCGTTCCTTATTTTGGCACGTCATAGTCTACGTAAACATTTACATAGACTTCGGTGAAAATAAGGGAAACGCAAATAGCGTAGCATCTACGCTATTTGCGTTCCCCTTATTTTCACCATCTTAGTCTACGTAAATGTTTATGTAAACTAAGACGTGCCAAAATAAGGAACACAAATGATGGCAGCCGTGGCCGCCACCATTTGCTTACGCATTTTTTTTTTAAGTCAGCCGTGATAGGCTACGTAAACATTTACGTAGCCTATCACGGCTGACTGCAGGGACGCAAACGGCGGTGGCTACGGCCCCCACCATTTGTGTCCCTGCTAGCCAGTGGCCAGATGTCTGGCTGCTGGCGGAGCTGGCCGGCGGCTCCGCAGAATCACTGCGGAGCACAGCCGGCCAGCCAGGATTCCGGGGGGGGGGGGAGGAACGGAGCACCTCCCCCCTTGCGAGGATTCTGGGGGGAGGGATGGAATGCCTCCCCCCCACCATCAACATAATCTGCAAAAGGTAAGTCACTTTCGTACATCCCTAGCCAGTAGTAGGCGGGGGGGTTGGACAGAGGTGCCCTCCTCTCAGCAGCAGCCATCCCCTCCCTGATGAAGGACTGCTTCAGCGCCTTCCATTTGGACCACAATCGTCCCATCATCCGATGGTGGACTGCTCGCTCCATCCTCCTCTTTATGCGGCCCCAGTAAACTCCATTGCAGCAGGAGCAGCTGCCAAACAGCGCTGCCACCGCCTCGCTGCTCCTAATGTTGATGAGGAGGGCCTTGGTCTCCTCATGGTCCCACCTCCTGCCAAGCACTGGTGCAGCCATTTTAGAGCAGCCACACTACTACACACACAAACACACACACCAGACAGCCACGCACAACCACCACTTAACTACACACACACAGACCAAATCAGACAAAAACGCCACAATTCACAACTACACACACAGAGAGACCAGACAAATCCACCAGAATGCACAAACAACACTGACACAAACAAATCCAATAAGCACCACCACTAACACACAACCACCACCACACAACAGAACTCCGCCCACAAATCACCACACAGACGCAAATGCAGACAACATTCAGGAAGTTAGCAGGAAGTTGACGACAGATTGTGTGGAAGCGGAGCTGCAGCCCCATATTTTTTTTTTATTTGGGAAACAGTTTTCTGAGGTTAACAAGACCAGTAAGCATGAGGAACATCAAGCACAAATACACAGAAATCAATAAAATCACAGTCCCTGTCCCTGTCCGAGAAAACAAGACAGCGGGGGAGTGCACAGAGGGCAGGAAACTTTCCGGGCGGCAATGAAAAAAAATGGGTAAACAATTACGAAAATAGCGGGAAAGTTCCGGCCAAGGCAATCACAACAATGGCGAGTGTGGCGGAAGTTACGGGGGGATTCCCCCCTAGGGAGAAAATACGTAAGTAATCACAACAAATAATGGCGAGTGCAGCGGAAGTTACATAGGGTCAATTCTGGCCAATGGAAACTACATAAATATTTGCGAAGAATAGTTTTTCGCGGGATGGCGGAATGGGATGGGCGGCTGTTGGGCGCGGAGGATTTTTCGACATCAGCTGCGGATTTATTTACATAACTTCCGAGGTTTAAAAATAATCAGAGGATTTCGGGGGCTTGCAGCCAGCGGAACAGGACAGAGGATGCAAACTGCGGAAGTCAAGCGGGACGGTATGAGCACAGTTGGTACATCCCTAATTAAAGCACACTCTGCACATGCTCAGGGAATGGACAAAATGAGGGATAAACATACCAGGGAATATGAAGAACTATATTCCTGCAGGGGGAATAATGCCTCGTGCAGGGCTCCAGACTGGCGTGGTAATTTTAAAAGGTTTTTGTTTTCTTTCAAAGAGCATTGCTTTAAACAAAGAGTGCATCGCTCAGGCACACCTGGGGCAGCCTTGTTTTGGGAAGCCCTGAGGAGGAGGAAGTGTTTTGGCCGAAAGTAAATGGAGACGGAGGATTTCAATTGAAAAAGAACACCCACAAACAAGGCGGTGAGCACAATTCATTTTTTTTTTTTAACTTAAGTATTTATTATTGGAATATACTACCTTGCATTTTTATTTATGAAAATTTCGCGACTCTGCGTGGATGACCAAAAAAAAAAAGCCGCATGACTGCTGGCTCCGCAGGACCTCGTGGTGCAGTTCCACAGAGGATTCCGTGGCACAGACTGAAGGGAATTCGATCCCATTTCAGTCTGTGGTGGAATTCTCTGACAGCCCTATGCCACCCAAAGAAACCTCCCCAGTTTGTCTGCATCCTTCTTAAAATGTGGTGCCTGGAATTGGACACAGTACTCCAGATGAGGCCTAACCAGTGCTGAGTAGAGGGGAAGTAGTGCTTCTCGGGATTTGGAAGCTATGCTTCTACTAATGCAGCCCAAAATGGCATTTGCCTTTTTTTGCAGCCACATCACATGGTTGGCTCATATTCAGCTTGTGATCGACAACAATTCCAAGATCCTGCTAGCTTGAAGTGTTGTTCAGCCAAGTATCCCCCATCTTGTAAATGTGCATTTGGTTTCTTTTTCCTAGGTGCAGAACTTATTTATTAATAGGGTATTTATCCCTATTAAATTTCATTCTGCTGTTTTCTTCCCAGCGCTCCAGTCTATCAAGATCACTTTGAACATTGTTTCTGTCTTCCATGGTATTAGCTATCCTGCCCAATTTTGTGTCATCTGCAAATTTGATCAGCATTCTCTGTACCTCCTCCTCCAAGTCATTAATACAAATGTTGAAGAGCACTGGGCCCAGGACTGAGCCCTGTGGTTCCCCACTCGTTACCTCTCCCCAGTTTGAGAAGATCCCATTGAGAAGCACTCTTTGAGTCTGATTCTGTAGCCAACTGTGGATCCACCAGATCGTTGTTTCATCTAGCCCACTTTGAGCTAGTTTGCTCATCAGGATATCATGGGGCACATTGTCAAAAGCTTTGCTGAAGTTGAGCTATTTGCTGAAGTCGAGGTATATCATGTCCACAGCATTCCCATGGTCCACAAGGGAGGTGACCTGATCAAAAAATGAGATCAGATTCATCTGGCAGGATTTGTTCTTGACAAATCCAGGTTGGCTTCGAGTAATCACGGCATTGTTTTCAAGATGCTTCCAGATGGATTGCTTTATCATCTGCTCCAGAATTTTCCCAGGGATTGATGTCAGGCCGAATTGTCTGTAGTTCCCAGGTTTCTCCTTTTTACCCATTTTGAAGATAGGGACAATATTAGCTCTCCTCCAGTCATCTGGCACTTCACCCGTCCTCCGTGATTTCTCAAAGAGAATAGAAAGTGGCTCTGAGGGTTCTTCTGCCATCCTATTACTCTAGGATGCAGTTCATCTGGCCCTGGAGTGTTGAACTCATTCAAAATAATTAGGTGTTCCTTGACCATATGCCTATCGATCTCAAGCTGCAATCCTGCCCCTTCAGCCTGTACTTTGCTTTTCCAGGGGGGTCATAGACCCTCTTTCGGGAGAAGACTGAGCCAAAGCAGGAATTGAGAACCTGAACCTCTGCCTTTGTCATCTTTTATCATTTTTCCATCCTTATTTAATAGCTGAACAACCATTTCTTTCCTCTGTCTTTTACTGTCCATTCAGCTGAAGAAAGCCTTTTTGTTGCTTTTAGCATCCCTCGCTAACCTCAGCTTGTTCTCAGCTTTAGCCTTCCTGACGCCACCCCTGCAATTCTGTGCTACCTGCCTGTACTCTTCCTTTGTTGCTTGGCCCTCTTTCCACTTCCTATATGTGTCCTATTTTTGTTTTCAGGTCATCTCTAAGCTTTTTGTGTAGCGACATTGGCTTCTTCTGTTGTCTTCCACCTTTTCTTCTACCTTTTCTTCTACATTATGTCACGTTCTCAATTTTGTGTGTCCTATTGGATTTGGACACACAATGGAACTGTTTGACCACACTATCCTATTTGGGGAGGGACCCAAATCCCCACCACATTTACAAAGAGTCCTATTGCTTCAGTATAGCGACATGGGCCTCTTCAGGACAATGGCTAGAAACTGTGCCAAGGTTACCTCCATGGCAGCCCTGACTTTTGGGTTGATATCCACACTAGTGGGGAACCTTACAGAGAGCTTCATTTCATGTTAGACGTCTATGTTCCAAATGGATGTCTTCCTTCTGGATAGCACGTCATGCATCTGAAGCTGGCTGTAGTAGTCCATGGAAGGCTGTGCCATTAAAAATGTGTCAGTCTTTAAAGGAGCACAACATTCACTGCAGTACACTAAAAAGAACATCCTTCTTTCAGCTCGGTTATGGTTTGTAGGGATGTATGAAAGTCACTTACCTTTTTGAAGGGTGACATTCGTGGGGCGAGGAGATGCTCCGTCCCTCCCCCCAAAATTCTCTCCTGCCGGCTCCGCTCCATGGAGATTCCGTGGAGCCGCTGGCCAGGGCCGCCCACAGCCAGACATCCAGCCGCTGGGCAGCCTGCAGTGATGCAAATGGCAGCTGCCATAGCAGCTATGTATTTTGCCATGATAGGCTACGTAAATATTTATGTAGCCTATCATGGCAAAAAACAAAACAAAACAGCAAACGCAAATGGCGGTGGCTACAGCGGCCGCCATTTGCGTTACCTTTTTTTTTTTGCCATGATAGGCTACGTAAATACTTACACATACTATCACGGCTTCTGCTGGGATGCAAATGGCCCATTTCGTAAGTGTCCCATTTCGCGTGCCTTTCGTGGGGCGGGGGGGGGGGGGCTTCGTTCCACCACAGATCTCGGGGGGCCAAATGCACTGGCATTCGGCCTCACTGAGATCCGAGGTGGATTTCTCTGACATCCCTAATGATTTGGCTGACCCCGTCCAGGGAGAAAAAACAGGATTTCCTTCCTTCTACCGGATTGATACTAATGAACTTGCTCAATATGTGGCCTTGTCCAGCTGCTCCTGCATTTCTATTGGAACTGAATTGGGCTTGTTGCCTTAACCGAGGAAACTGGTGAAAATTTCAGCTGGACACTGACACCAATGCTCAAGCAGAAGGACATCTGTGTGGCCTTCACTGACATGTTCGACGCAACAAACCCGCTCTTTCTACAACAAGTACTATCTGGATCTATTCCTAGTTCTTGGGTTGAACTCCAAGTGATTATTGTCTGTGGGGACACCAATGTTCTACCCATATTAAGAGTCCTCTTGGCTATTTATGAAGAAAAGACCAAGACCCCATTTAGGAAGGTTTGGATCCTGACAGCCCATTGGGAAACTTCTGCTGAAGGACAAAATTTAAACGAGGCCAATTTAAACGTGACGATCATGGCAAATCTAGCCATGATAGGCTACATTAATCGTCACGTAGCCTATCACGGGGGCGTTTTTTTTTCTTTTATTGGAATGGCAGTGGCGGCAGCCGGTCGAAAGACCGGCTGCCGCTCCCACCCCGGACGAAGACCCAACGAACCGCCGGCCTGACCCGCCGCCAGGAGGGACATTCGGCAAAGGTAAGTCCCGTCCCGGGGGGGGGGGTGCTGGGGGGGGTGCAGAGAAATTCTCCCCGAAACTTGTTCGGGGGGCCGAACACGTTGGCGCTCGGCCCCCCGAAGTTTCGGGGAGAAATTCTCCGCCAACCCTACCAAACATGCATTTAGAGGGGGAGGCAAGAGGCTGCTGAATTTTCAGCCATGGCAGGTAACGTCCTCGTTGAGAGTTGGCAGTCTTAAAAAAGGTTCGTGTGGTTTCTCGGTGGTCTGATCCTGGAAGCAAAGGGCGAGCCTAGGAGAAGGGCTGTTGGTCCAATCTGAAGATCCCAATAGAGACATTCCCCATAGATGTTCTTCCGTGCCCATCCGCTCCCTTAAAGAGCACTAGGGAGTGAGTAGAAAGCTTCTGTGATAATCTGTGCTTCTGTGCTTCTGTGATGATCATGTATTTAAAACTGTGTCTACTGAGAAGGATGAATCAAGCAAGCTGTCACCCCAAATACGTAGTATTCTTCTCCCCACCCCTCATCTCCAGGAGCAAAAAACAGGCAGCTCCTCCCCCCTCCCTGCTCCACATTCATTCTTTCCAGGCAGCATGAGGACACCTCAGTTGTTGCTCACCTTGATGACACCACCCTACTTCCTCTGGCACACAGGCAAGGATATGAGGGTGTCCTGTAGCAAGTAGCTGCAAAAGAAAAAAGACACGGAGTTCCGGCCACGGCAGGGCCACTGCGGACGCAAATGGCGGCTGCTGTAGTGGCCGCCATTTGCGTCCAGCCAGGCTGCCGTGATAGGCTATATATGTATTTACGTAGCTTATCATGGCAAAGAGCAGGGACACAAATGGCGGCCGCTACGCAGTTTGTGCCACTGCTCTTTCCGTGATAGGCTACATAAGTATTTGTGTAGCCTATCACAGTAAAGGCAGCCATGCAAATGGGGTCTGTGGAGGATTTCTCCAGCATCCCTAGCGAGGTGGAGAAAGGGTGTGATGCAGTAGGAGGCAGCTTTATGTTTTTGCGTCTGTATGAGCATATATATCTCCATCAGCTTCCATTACGATGATTCCAAGTAACCTGCAGAAATCTAGAAAAGATTCATACTTTCAAAACTGGTGATCCTATCCATTGTGTAACGGGAAACTCTGTTGAGTAACTCTGTCCTATTTTGGTGCAACATCCAGTGCATGTTAAACCTCAACTATTTCTCTCTTCCCTTTCAGGTGCCTCCCTCTGCGAGGTGTGTGGAGTGTTGCTCTCCAGGGCACCAGAGAAAAATTCCAGAGGGGAAGCTGGTTTGCTGCTACAGATGTGACCGTTTCCCAGAAGGGATGATTTCTAACCAGACAGGTAGCTCAAGCATTCAGAGCCTTGACGAAGTGCAGAGCAAACTGGGGTTAGCATGAGAAGATCATGGGCAAGGAGAAGACATGGCGATTTAACCTATGCATATTTTCTCCAGAAACACCATTGGGGGTTGCATAACATGGTGGTTTACTGTTTTGCAGACTATTCACAATTTCCTGAAGAAACCTTCTATTTAAATAATAAAAGAAAAATAATATCCTTAGATAGTTGCATTGGCTCACCTTTCCATGCACAGTGTTTTAAACACCATGTTTCCAATGTCGGTTATTTTGGCATTAGACATGAAGCAGAATGGTGATCAGTTGTTGTAGCAATGGGAGCATGATACTCCAATGTCAAGGAAACTGCTGTTTAATCTAGATTGATTTCTGTCACCCATTTCCCAGCCTCTGTACCAACACATCTCCGCTGAAGAAAGTGCATCATCTGAAGCAAATGACAGATAGTTATTTATTTATTTATTTATTTATTTATTTGCCCATTTGGAAGGCACTGAAGGTGACAGGCTGTGGTGATGTTCTTACACTTAACAGTTTTTAAGTTCTGGTTACAGACTTGAGGTTTTTCTTCTTGCAGAATATGGAACATGGGTCTGCTAGTGTGGGCTATCCTACACAGGTGAAAAGGGGCATTTTGTACCTTTCCTGACTCTGGTCTTATGCATTATGTTGTTGAAACATAAAGAGAAAATACTAAAAGTGACATTGCTCGCTTATATGTACAGTAAGCCAGGGAACCGATATCTCCGTCTCCTTCTTTGTGGGCTGCACCATCCCCACGTAAAGAACATCTATGTCATGTTTGAGATACTTTTGCTCATTCCAGATGCAGATCACTGTGACCAATGCCCAGAAGATCACCTTCCAAACAGGAACCAAGATCACTGTTTCCCCAAGAAGAGCCACTTCCTTTCCTATCAAGAGACACTGGGGTTCATTTTAGCTTCTCTGGCTCTTTTCCTCTCTCTGATTACATCTGTAGTGTTCTCGACCTTCGTTATACACCGTAATATGCCCATCAACAAAGCCAACAACCGAGACATCACCTTTGCCCTCCTCCTTTCTCTCCGGCTCTGTTTCTTCTGCTGCTTTCTGTTCATTGGTCGCCCCACGAAGGTCACATGTCTTCTACATCAAACTGCTTTTGGCATCATCTTTGCAGTTGCCTTTTCTTCCGTATGGGCAAAAACTGTCACAGTGGTTCTGGCCTTCATGGCCACCAAGCCAGGAAACATGACCAGAAAACTCTTGGGGAGACAACTAACAAACTGCATTGTTCTGGCCTGTCCCCTCATCCAAGCTTTTATCTGTGCTTGCTGGCTGGTGACCTCTCCCCCATTCTCACTCTGGGACTTGCATTCCCTGGCTGGAGAAATCATAGGGGTGCACGAAAGTCACTTACCTGGTCTCGCAGCTTTTCGCGGTGGGGGGGAGGCGCTTCGCTGCTCTCCCCGCGAAGTTCAGGCCGGGGGGGAGGCTTCCCGCCTCGCCCGGCCGAAATTCAGGCCGGGGGGGAGGCTTCCCGCCTGGCCCGGCCGAAATTCAGGCCGAGGAGGAGGCACCTCGCCTCGCCCGGCCGCGAAATAAAAAGTAAACAAAAAACAAAAAACAACGCCCCCGTGATAGGTTACGTGACGATTAACTTAGCCTATCACGGCTAGATCTGCAAAGTCAGCCATGATAGGCTACGTTAATCGTCACGTAGCCTATCATGGGTGACTTAAAAAAAAAAAAAAGCGCGTACGCAAATGGCGGCCCCCATAGGGAGCCGCCATCCGCATTCCTTATTTGGTCACTGTAGTCTACGTAAATCTTTACGTAGACTACGGCGAAAATAAAGGCAACGCAAATAGCGTTGCCATTATTTTCGCCGTAGTCTACGTAATCTTTACGTAGAAGGACTTAGGGTGTCTATCACTTTGAAACCTGCCCTGCTACTCTAGTTTCCTGTCAAGTACATTCTAAGAAGGCCAATATCATTGTTCAATGTGCTGAGTTATTTCTTAATTATGGTGTCCTTTCCACACTGGGCTTTTGCTCTTTCCCAGTCAATTGGAAGTGGACTTAAAATGGTGGCTGTATAGCATTATATTGCTCCTAGACATCTTTCAACCATATAATTTTTTAAAAAATTACGCCATCACACTATCAGGAATTAGTGTTACATATCATGCATTATAGGTACAACAGAGAGTTGCAGTATGGTTCCGGGTTAGGCTCACTTCGGAGATACTATAAATTGTACGGATCTCACTTCCCGTATAAGGAGAACTTTCTTCTCACCTCCATGCCATTCTCAGCTCTTCTCAATGGATTGGTCTTGGGGAGGATAAGTTTCATTTCATTTTATTGGCCACTATTGAGGCATTTGGAACCTGAGTTCCTTCAAAGAGGAAACATCGCAGATATAAATGTAATACTAAATAAAAATGAATAAAATAAATTGTGTTCATGTTTCAGTACTTCTCCAAACCTGTTTCCTTGCAGAATGCTTATACTTCTCCCTTGTTTCTCAGGAGCCCCATTATGGCTTGGTTGTTGTTGGCACTTGCCCCTTGAGCTCACTTTTACTTTTAAAAAAATCCTTTTTTGAGAGCTTTCGCTCAGGGATTGTGAAGGATTGCTGGTTTCACCCCAACAACCCTGCAAGGTAGACCAGGCCAAACCCAGCTACAAGATTCCACTAAATTAACCCAGTAGCTCCTTTCCTGGCCAATGGGAACTGTATTCAGCACTGAAGTTATTCAGGACACACCACACCAACTGGAAGTTGGGTAAAAATGTATTAAGGGGAAGGAATAAAGAGCAAGGAATAGGGAGAGGTGGTCAGTTGTCCAAGAAATTACAAGCAAGGTACAAAACTCTAAGCGAAAACAGAAATGCCAAACACCAGGGCACATACTCCCACGCGCAAATCAAGAAAGCTAGCTGGGCTATCCTATCCGTACCAAAGGATGGGCCTCCCAGTATAGCCACTGACCTGCAGCACACCCTAGTACCATCAGGGCCAAGGAGAGACATCCGCCCCTTCTCTAGCCCCCTTTTATCACCCAGCCCTAGCAACCCAAGGCAGGTTCAAGGCACCCAATCCAAACCCAGGCCCAGGACACCCCACTCCACCCTCCAAAGATGTTGCATCTTCCCACCAGGCATGGCTGTTATCATTTTCCCAATTAGCGGGACATATCCTGGCCTTGAGCTGCACGCTGAGACACAGCTGAAAACAGCCAACCTCCAGGGGGCTGCTGCATACCGGCCCACCCCAGCGGCCCTCATGGCTCCTACTCTATTAACCCATTCTTGACAGGGATCATTGCTGGTATAATTTATAGAGTTGCGCCTCTTTGTCAAAAGTGTTTTTTCAAGTCTACTTGTTGGTCATCGCTTGCAGCCATTTTGGACCATCTTAGATATCAAGGGTATGTTGTCAAAGGTATCTAATACAACATAAATGGGTGACCTAAAATGTTATTCCCTTAATGTTAGGGGTTTAGGCACAGTTGTTAAAAAGAAAAGGGTTTCAACAGAAATTTAAAAGCATGCTCCAGACATCGTATTTTGCCAGTGATGCAGTGATGCATCTAACTAAGAGATATCAGCCAGTCTTAAAACACCCACATTTTGGACAACAGTTTACTGCCTCAGGCTCTTCAGAAGCCCGTGATGTGGTTATTCCTTTTGAAACCTCCCTTCTTCTCTCCGTAGAAAGTACTTTGGCAGACCCCAATGGCAGAGACCTATTTATGAAAGGCTCCTATGAACATAGGAGGTTCATAGTATACATTTGCTACTTTGTACGCCCCAGATTCAAATCAACATAGTTTTTTACATGACACTTTGCAGAAATTAGCAGTATTTCAACAAGGTTTAACAATTATAGAGGGGATTTCAACATAGTAAGTGATCCAGCTCTGGACAGAACTTGCTTTGGGGATAAGTGCAGGAACACCACTATGTCCTCATTTAGGGACCTTTTGGCTGAATTTAAATTAATAGTTTCTTAAATTTAGGAGCCTGAGATTATGCATACTTTGCCTGTCACTATCAAACATACACTAGAATAGACCATCTCTTCATTTCTTCGACCCATACCTCTTCCATCAGAAGCACAGAGACCCATCAAAAAAGGGTATCGGATCATTCAGCTGTAAGTCTCACCCTAAACCTTTGTTTACACCGATCCTCTAAACTGATCCATGGTGCTTCAGTCCTATCATCCATGAAACCAACTCTGTGTTGCGACAATTAAAACTGAAATAGAACATCATTTCCATCCAAATGAGCAAGTAGGATTGTCACATGCCGAATATGGGATGCAATGAACTCTGTTATAAGGGGCATTTGTATAAGTGAATTGACAGCAATTCCAAAGATTTCCATACGAAAAAAAGAAACACTTTGGTCAGAAATGAAACTTCTGGAAATGAAACACACAAAATCAGGTGGGGCAAAAATGTTTGTCTTCTTTCAGAAAGAAGAATGGAACTTAATGCCCTTGAAGTAGGTCAGATTTCGACATCACTCCTTTGCCTTCAACAAAAATATGATGTATTGGGGATAGAAGCTCTAAATTGCTAGCCTATGAGCTGAAACGCCGCAACCTAAGAAATGTTATTTGCTCAATTAAAGACAATCAAAATTCATTGGTTTGTGGGACTATACAGATCAGTAATCAATTTGTGCAATTCTATTCAGACCTGTATTCTAACCCAGATCCTGATGTCACTAAGGGTGCAATCTGATGGCCACTAGTCGGTTCCCTGGAACTGACCTCGGTGCCTGCAACCCCCTCCCACGCCACCTCGTAGGCAGTGCGGAGTGGCCCTGCACTCTGCCCTTGGAAGAGGAGCACAGAGCAGCAAAAACAGGGCGTTCCTGGGGGCATGCCAGGGTGGAGAAGTCAGAAATGCCGGGATGACACATCCTACGTGTCATCCGGCTGCCACTTCCCCCTTTCCGAGGTCCCACGGCTAGAGAGCCAAAATCGGCTGTCTAGCCGCAAATGCAGGCAGGAGAAGTGAGAGGGAATGATCCCCACGTGGTTCTCCTGCCCTGCATTGCATTGAGGGAAACAGGTGTCAGGAGCTCCCTAGCTGCCTCTTAAAGCAGCCAAAACAAGATGCAGACAAAAGGAATTCTTTCCAAGGCTTTATTCCTTTCCAATTTAATGACTCTTTCAGATGCTAAATGCAAGTGAATAAGCAAGGAACTGCAAACGGTGTCTTAGCAGGGTAACCTAAGCTCCTTGTATGCAGTTGGTCCCTGTTTGGAGGAGAACGGCGGGAAAGCTCTGAAACTTAAGGACTAGGAGGGGAGGGTCCCCCCTTACCCATGGGGCATTGGGGTGCAGCCATTGCCGTAGTGCCAAGCGGGCTGAGTGCCTCCTCCTGGGGCGCTCCACCTCGCACCTCTCTCTGCGCCGGCGTCTTGCATCTGGCAACAACCGATCTCCCGCTCTTTCGCTGCCAGGGTCACTATCTCTCTCAGGAATGCGAGCAGGGGGCCCCTCTCCCTGCAGCTGCACCTCTGAGAGACGAGCGGGCTCCTCTCTCATGGGTTGTACCTCTTCCTCAGAATCAGAGCTGCTTTGGGGCTCTATGGGCTCAGATCCATCCCTGACATCAGGTTGGGGAGGATGTGTCCATGCTGACTGGCAGTGACTCTCTGGAGATTTAGATAAGAGCCATTCCCAACCCTAGCTGGAGATCCTGGGGATCATTCTTGGGACCTTCTGCATGAAGACTGTGTGCTCTAGCCCTGAACTACGGCCCTTCTCTGCCTACCTCACCTGCTAGCTCAGCTCCCCCATTCTCCCCTCCTCCATGACTGGATGCAGACTTGAAAGACTGGTTGAACAATCAATGGCTCAGGCTGAGCCTGCATTTCTTCCACAGCTTTGGAACCAGAAAGAAACTTCCAGACCCTTCACCAGGAGAACCCTGGAACCCCTCAGAGTGCCACGAGGAATTCTTATTCATTTTTCTACTCCTTTACTCTTTCTAAAGGAGCTAACAGGCCCTTCTGCTGTTGCCCTTGGAGACCTCCCCTTGAACCCTCAGGGTTCAGAAGAGACAGGCCGCTTCCTGACAGAACTGCTCCCCCTGTTGTGGCAGCTACAGTGGGCGCCATTTGCGTTCCCTTTTTTTGCCGTGATAGGCTACGTAAATCTTTACGTAGGCTATCACGGCCTCTGCAGGGACGCAAATGGCATCCCTGCATTAGCCGTGATAGGCTATGTAAGTATTTACGTAGCCTATCACGGTAAAAATGGAGAGGTGAATGGCAGCTGCAGACATGACTGCCATTCACAGAACAGCGCGAACGGAACCAGGTAAGTGCTTCTTTTCGCATGCCTTTCGCAGGGTGGTGGTGGGGAGTTTCGCTCCACCATGGGTTTCGGGGGGTCGAATGCACTGGCATTCAGCCTCACTGGGATCCGTCGTGGAATTCTCTGACATCCCTACTCAGCCCTCCTTTTTTCTGAGGGATGAGTAGGGATGTACGAAAGTCACTTACTGTCTCGTTTTGTGGTATCTGCGGTAGGGGGGAGGTTCTCCGTTCTTCCCCCCAAAATCCTCACTCACTGGCTCCGCTCCTTGGCAACTCTGTGGAGCCACCAGCCGGGGCCACCTGCAGCTGGACATCCGGCCACTGGGCTGAGCAGGGATGCAAATGGCAGCTGCCGTAGCCACTGCCATTTGTGTCCCTGCGGAGGCTGTGATAGGCTACGTAAATATATACGTAGCCTATGATGGCAAAAGACAGGGATGCAAATAGCATAGCACCCGGCATTTGCATTCCTGCCTTTTGCCATGATAGGCTACCTAAATACTTATGTAGCGTATCATGGCATTCGTGGGGAGGTGAATGGCAGCCACAGATGCAGCCGCCATTCGTGAAGCACCGGCGAACGGCAGCAGGTTCGCTCCGTTCTGCATGTATTTCATGGGGTGGTGGGGCAGGGGACTTCGCTCTGCCACAGATTCCGGGGGGCCGAATGCGCTGGCATTCGGCCTCCTTGGAATCTGTGGTGAAATTCTCTGCCATCCCTAGGGATGAGGGATTCTAAAGGTCTCATCAAAGATAAGTACTGGAACTCTTTGGCTTCCTCACTAGAAAGTTTGCCACCCCTTCCATTTCTGAGGTGGGGAGAGGTGTGGCATAGTTAACCTCTTGAGGTCATGAGGTAAAGCCCCCTCCCCCCCATCTTGGACTGATTTACATGTCTTGTGGGGTCCTGATAACTCCAGAACTCTGTGAGGACAGTGCAAGGAGGAAAGGGTAAGAGAACTATGTTCATGCTTACTCCTTTTGTGCCCCATTTCTGCTCCTAAATCAATAGTGGAGCCCTTTCTTTCTTTTCCCGGTGGGTCTTGCACATACCCAGGTGTAAGGCCCCAGGTCTGTACCCAAGTTGGCAGTAGTTTTAGAGAGATTTAGCGATCCATACTGCTCTTTGCTTTGGTTCATTAGCTGCAGTTTTCTTGCTAGTGGGCCTCTTAGCTTGTAAGACGGGTCGAAGTGAGATATCTCCGCCTCAGCACATTCCATGCTAACAAGCTCTGGTCCCATTTATCTTAACAGAGCCTAGGATGTGCCTGAGAAGGAAGGATAAGTTTATGCTAAGCTAGACTCCATCTTGGATGTATGTGCTCACATTGACCTAGGGATGTACGAAAGTCACTTACCTTTTCGCGAATTATCTTTATGGTCAAGGGGGAGGCGTTCCGTCCCTCCCCCCGGAATCCTCGACAAGGGGGAGGCCATCCGTTCCTCCTCCCCCCGAATCCTCAACAGCTGGCTGTGCTCCATGCCGGCTCCGCGGCGCAGCTGGCCAGGGCCGTCTGCAGCTGAATTTCCAGCTGCGGAGGGCTCTGGGTAAAAAAACCCAAAACACGTATGCAAATGGCGCCAGCTACAGCCAGCGCCATTTCCGTTCCTTATTTTTCCCTGTCCTAGTCTACGTAAATATTTATGTAGACTAAGACGAAGAAAAGAAAGGGAAAGCAAATAGCGTAGCTGGCGCCATTTGCGTTTCTTATTTTTCCCTGTAATAGCCAATGTAAATATTTATGTAGACTAGGACGGGGAAAAATAAGGTGTTGGGTTTTTTTTTAACCCAGACAGACATGATAGGCTATGTAAATACTTACATAGCCTATCACGTCTTGAAAAAAATACAAAAACCTACAAATGGCGGTGGAGGTGGCGGCGGCTGGTCGGAAGACCAGCCGCCGCTGCCGCCGCAACGCTGCCAAAACCGCCACTGGACCCGCCGCCACCCGGAAGATCCACCCCAGGTAAGTCTCATCCCGAGGGGGATCCGCAGGGGCGGGGGTGTTGACAGACTGTTCTGCCACGATTTTCGGGGGGCCGAATGCTCTGGCATTTGGCCCCCCTAAAATCTGTGGCGGAATTCTCCGACACCCCTACATTGACCCAGGTGAAAGGGAAGAACCTGACAACTCAGGTCAAGTCCAAATGGCCCACAAAGAAGCAAAGAGTGATGCAACTCTGTTTTTCTCCCTCCAATGTGCAGAGGGGGCCCAGTGTTATTGGGATGCAGTTATTTCTCCTGCATGGAATTATCAAAATGACAATAATTCTTGATGAATCCTCCAGGGATTTCCCTCCAGCAAGTCAATAACAAAGAAATCCTGGAGAAAACGTGCCTAATATAAGTATGTCAGGAGCGACTCCATGTGAGGCTGGGGTCGTGTCTGGTCACTTGGCATCTGCTCTCTTCTTGCTGTGATCTAATTCCCCTGCCAGGGTGTCTTTCTCTCGTTCTCTTTGTCTCTGACCTAGCAGGGAAGGTCTCCCTGTGCTGCTGATGATTTGGCTGCTCCTGCTCTTTTGGCTCCTGCCTCAGGTCACCCAGAGGATGCTGAGGACCACGTGCCCCTTGACCTGGCTGTCTAAGCTGGAAGAAGATTATTACAGGCCAGGAGACCTCATTGTCGGTGGGAATTTACACCTTGGCACTTATTATTTCAAAAAGTCAGAAGGCTTCCGTAGATTCCCCCGATTACACATATCCAGTTTTCCCCGGTAAGTTTCCACCAGAGGGATCTGGGAGCGGGCCTTGCCTGCTTTCCTCGCAGATAGGAAAGCTCCTTCCAGGGAAATGCATCAGCAATGCTGCTGATGTTGAAAATCTCTTGGTTTGAGATGACGCTCTCAGAGGCCTGTCAGGATTGGCTGTAAGGAGAGTCGTAGACTTGCAGATTCTTTTCTTTTTTTTTGAGGTAATAATTTTATTTTTAAAAAAGAAAACAACAACAACAACATAAACACACAATACACATACACTAAAGTATCTCTTAAGATTGTAAGATATCTACCTTTGGCTCCTCTTACACAACAAGTGCTTATTATTATTCTCTACTTCTTGTCTTAGTTGTATATCATACATTGAGTTCACAGACATTATCTCATTTCTCTCCTAATTTTCAACAACAACAACAGAACAACAGAAAAAAAGAAAAGAGAACTAACAATCTCAAAGTTCAAAATCCACATACATAGATATATTTTTTCTCTATTTCTTGTACAAAGTCTATAAAAGGTTTCCAATCTAACAGAAATTTTGTTGTTGATCCTTCTTTAATTATAATAGTAAGTTTTGCCATCTCTGCCAGCTCCATCATTTTCATAGGGATGGTGGAGAATTTCTCCCCGAAACTTCGGGGGGCCGAGCGCCAACGTGTTCGGCCCCCCGAACAAGTTTCGGGGAGAAATCCTCCGCACCCCCCCGCACCCCCCGGGACGGGACTTACCTTCCCTGAATGTCCCTCCCGGCGGCGGGTCCGGCTGGCGGTTTGTCCGGTGTTCGAGCGGGGCGGGAGCGGCAGCCTGTCTTTCGACCGGCTGCCGCCCCCGCCATTGCAATGAAAGAAAAAAAAAAAAAGTCCCCTGATAGGCTACGTGACGATTCACGTAGCCTATCACGGCAAGATTTGCAAAGTCAGCCGTGATAGGCTACGTGAATCGTCACGTAGCCTATCACGGGTGACTTAAAAAAAAAAAAAAAAGCGCGTACGCGAATGGCGGCCCCCATAGGGAGCTGCCATTCCCCTTCCTTATTTGGTCGCTGTAGTCTATGTCAACGTTTACGTAGACTACGGCGAAAATAAGGGCAACGCAAATAGCGTTGCCCTTATTTTCGCCGTAGTCTACGTAAACATTTACGTAGACTACAGCAACTAAATAAACATTTAGTCTACGTAAACATTTACGTAGACTACAGCAACTAAATAAGGAACGCGAATGGCGGCTCCCTATGGGGGCCGCCATTCGCGTACGTGCTTTTTTTTTTTTTTTAAAGTTACCCGTGATAGGCTACGTGACGATTCACGTAGCCTATCACGGCTGACTTTCCAGATCTAGCCGTGATAGGCTACGTGAATCGTCACGTAGCCTATCAGGGGACGTTTTTTTGTTTTTTTGTTTTACTTTCGTGTTCGCGGCTGGGCGAGGCGGGAAGCCTCCCCCCCAGCCTGAATTTCGGCCGGGCGAGGCAGGAAGCCTCCCCCCCCCGGCCTGAACTTCGCGGGGGGAGCAGCGAAGCGCTCCCCCCCACCGCGAACAAGCTGCGAGAAAAGGTAAGTGACTTTCGTCCACCCCTACATTTTCATCATCCACTCGCTCACAGTTGGTGTTTTTTGAAAGAAAATAATTTATATTAATTATTTATATAAATAATTATATAATTTATATTTATTCCAAATTCTTAATTCAGCCCTTCTTATAGAATGATTATTAAAATCTGCATTCACTTTTGTTTTATCATGCCACAAATAACCATGCCACCCATATCTCAATTCATGTCCTTCTAGTTCTAAAAGTCTTGTATTTTTCAACGTCACCCATTCCTTCTTCCACATCAAGCAGCAGGCAGAAAAACAGATTTTCAAATCTGGTAATCCCAAGCCCCCTTTTTCCTTTGCATCTTGGAAAATTTGTATTGGAAATGTTGTTTTTTTGCTTGCCATATCAGCTTGGTTATATCGCTCCGCCACTGCTTAAAAGGTAAATGCGATGTAATAATGGGTATCATGTGAAACAAAAATAACATTCTAGGTAATACATTCATGTTAATCGTTGCAATTCTTCCCAAAAGTGATAGCTGTAATTTTTCACATTTTCAGAGGTAGCAGCAGCTCTCCAGGGTGTTAGGTAGGGTCTCTCTCTCTCTCTGTCTCTCCCAGGATAGGCTGTATATGCCAAGGATGGATCCTGGGACCAGAAACCTTCAGAGGAGGCATTCTATCCCTGGACTATGCTCCTTCCTCTAAAAATAAGACAATGTTTGAGTCCTCATGGTTCCGAATAATAGGCAAGTTTAACGCAGAAGCTGTTTTAATACTGCACATCTCACCCGTTCTATTGGGATCCTCACCCACCTCCCAATGTCCCTCTCTCCACTACAGGTTGATAGTCAAGAACTACCAGCACTTCCTGGCCTTGGCGTTTGCCATCACAGAGCTCAACCAGGATCCAGCTCTCCTTCCCAACACAATGCTGGGCTTCCGCATGTATGAACACAAGGACCTTGCCAGATGGATGCATCAGAACAGCCTTGCTCTGCTTTCCACTCGCGGGCGAATGATGCCCAATTATAAATGTGACCGGCAGGATAAACTGCTCTCCATTCTTGGGGGTCTGGACTCCAAATCTTCCAGAGAAATAGCATCCCTAACAGGCATCTACAAGGTCCCACAGGTAAGGAGATCCATCTCGGGATAGAGAGGAGGGGCCTGCAGAGCTCAGGAGCACTAAGATGCACAGGGCGAAACAGATTACCCCTGCAGTGTCTGAGTGCCTGTATTCTGGATTGGGGGGTCAGGGGCCCTGGCTAAGCTGCCATTCCTTGGTGGTAGCCAGGAATCCCAGATGGCTACTGCATAACTAATCCCACCCAGCAGAGGGCCTGTTCTGTCAGAAAAAGTGTGTGGACTGGGAGAAATCAGATGGATCCTCTTGACACCTTCAAGAGTCATAAAAGATCAAGGTGCCTCAAGACTCCGTGTTGTTCTTGCTGCGATCAACTAAAGCAGCTACCCCTCCAGGGCTTGTGGGAGGTCCCACTCCCATGCCAAGGTGACATTTGTCTGAAGTTTATGGATTGGGCTATTGATGCCTACTAGTCCTGAGGGAGAGGTGTGACCTCCAGCAGTATCAGAAGCAGCATGCCAGTGTACACCAGTTGGAGGGAAACATGACCATGGGGGTGCATAAGGAAATCATGCTGTGATTGTGGGCTTCCCACAGGCAGCTGCTTGGCCACTGTGTGAACAGAATGCTGGACTAGATGGACCTTTGGTCTGATCCGGCAGGGTCTTCTTATATTCTGATTTCCATTTGAAATGGCCCATGTTTCAGCCACACACCATAGGATGTCAGTAGAAAGTGTTTCAAGTGGGGGCACTTCAAGAATGTCTTTTTCAGCCCCACTAACATTGCCTCCAATTTTCTGTTTGAAATGCGGTTCAGTGTAAGCAAGTGTAATGTGATGCAGGTTGGGGCAAAAAATCCCAACTTCACCTACAAGCTGATGTGATCTGAGCCAGCAGTGACTGACCATGAAAGAGATCTTGGGGTTGCGGTGAACAGCTCAATCAAAATGACATCCCAGTGTCATTTCACAGGCTGCTGTGAAAAAGGAAAATTCCATGTGTGTCATAATTAGCAAAGGAGCTGAAAATAAAACTTCCATGACCAAACCCCACTTACACAAATCTAGGGTGCAACCACTCTTAGAATCTTGTGTACAGTTCTGGTCGCCACACCAAGGAAGGACATTGCAGAGGTGGCAAAAGTGCTGAACAGGGCAACTAAAATGATTAAGGGGCTGGAACAACTCCCCTATGAGGAGAGTTGCAACATCTGGGATTGTTTATCTTTGGAAAGAAGGTGAGTAAGGGGAGAAAAGATAGAGGTGTACACAATGACGAATGGTGTGGAGAAAGTGGCATTTTGGCTAGGGTGGCATTTTCTCCATCTCTCATAATACTTGAAGCTGGGGTCATCCCATGAGGATGAATAGTGGGAGATTCAGGACAGATAAAAGAAAGGACCTTCTCACACAACGCATAGTTGAACTGTGGAACTCACTTCCGCAATGTGCAGTGATGGCCACCAATTGGGATGGCTGGATGACACAATCCAGGTGGAGAAGGCTATTACTGGCTACCAGTCCTGATGCCTGTATGCTGCCTTCAGTGTTGTAGGGACGATGCGTCTGTATGCCAGTTGTGGGGAACATGGGCAGGAGGTGCTCTTGCACTCATGTCCAGCTTGTGAGTTTCCCACGAGCATCTGGTTTGCAGCTCTGGGAACAGAATTCTGGATCAGATGGGCTCTTGGTCTGATTCACCATGACTCTTCTTACAGTAAGTTGCTATGACCAAACTATTGTATTTGGGGAGAGCCAGAAAGCCCCCAGTATATTTCTAGTATTTAGACACAAGAGCCCAGTCACTGGAATGCTACGAAATTCTTTAAGGTTACATGCATGGTCACTCTGACTTTTGGGGATGATATCCACACCTGGGGGGAGAGTTAAGAACATCACAATGGTTCACTTTATATTCAGATATGTGTATTTAAATGTCCATCTACCTTCTGGGTAGCACTTTATCTATCCAAAGTCAGCTTTGGAAAGTCCTTGGAAGCTCATGCCATTAAAACTGTGCTAGATGCCCAAACATTCTGCTACAACAGACTCATAGCAAATTCCTTCCTTCAGCTTGGTTATGGCTTTTTGGACCCTGCTCAGGGAGGGGAAGGGACACTCCCTGCCTTCTATCAGATTGATCCTAGTGAAATTCCTCAGTATGTGGGCTTAGTCCGGCTGCTCCTGTATTTCCACTGGAACTGGATTGGGTTACTTGCTCCCGAGGGTGACAGCGTTGAACATTTCATCCAGACACTCACCCCAATGCTCAAGCAGAATGACATCTGTGTGGCCATCTCTGAAACGTTCAATCCAGCGGACCCACTTTATCAGCATCAGATAGAAAGTGGATCTATTCCTAGTTCTTGGTTTGAGTCCCAAGTGATGATTTTCTTTGGGGACTCCAGTGCTATGTCACAATTAACACTGTTGTTGAGGAATCATGAACGAAAGACCAGGACCCCATTTAGGAAGGTTTGGATCATGACATCCTATTGGGAAATGGCTGTGGCAGGATCCCCCTCAGGTGGGTGGTATCTAAAAACCTTGTATGGTGCTTTGCACTTCAAAGTCCACACAAGGGATGTGCCAGAATTCAAGCATTTTCTTGCGGCGTTAGATCAACTCCAACCACAAGAAGTTGTCCCTCTTCGGCTCTGGTGGGAAAGGACATTTAATTGTCTGTTTCTGAAATCAGGCCAAACCTCTCCACGAGGAAAGATAAACTGCACTGGGAAGGAGAAGGCAGAGGACCTGCCTCACTACAAGTTTGAAATGAGCATGACAAGTCACAGCTACAGGATCTACAATGGTGTTTATTCTGTGGCACACGCGTTGCATGCTGTGTCTGGATCCAAACGTGGACTGACGGGGGGAGGCAGGAGGCTCCTGAACATCGAGCCGTGGCAGGTAACATCCTCCTTCACCCTGGGCAACCGTATGAATGCACCTCAGTGATTTCTCGGTGGTGTGATCCTGGAAGCAAATGGGGGGCCTGGGAGAAGGGGCGTTAGCCTTTCTTAAGCTCTGAAGAAGGACGTGTCCCCATGGAAATGCTTCCATGGCCATCCTTTCCATTAAAGAGCACTGGAAAGTGAGTCCAGGATAGAGGAGATTCGTGGCACTTCCAGAATAATTTTACAGTTGCAACTATGACTAGTGAGGAAGGAGGAAGGCTGCGAGGCCCCAGCCTGACATATAGGTCTTATCCATAAAGTGGTATCGTTCCCCAGCACACCCCTGAGAAGCAAACAGCAGGCAGCTCCCCCCACCAGCCTAGGTTCCATCTTGACAGCCAGCTGAAGAACCCCAGATGTTGCTGTCTTTGCTTCCATGAGTAAAACCCCTCCAGCTCCCACTCAAAGATAGGAGGCTGTGTTGTAGCAAGTAGGCACCAGCCAAAAAAGCCCGAACTATTCCACAAGCATAGCCGAGCAGATATGCCAAAATAAAATGCATCATAGGCATTAATTTACTAATGGAGTGCAGGAAAAAAAAAAACCTGTCTCCTAAAGATGCCAGAACTCATTCATAATCACCCCCATTTTCTAAATGTCTCTTGGTTTTCAGATCCTTGCCTCTTTGAGGAGCATCCGCTTTAACAACATCGCTGGAGATGAAGTCTCTTTCACAGAAAATGGCGAGAGATGGGATATCCTGAACTGGATCTTCTTCCAAAATGGATCTTTTTATTCTGTGAAAGTTGGGGTAGTGGATTCAGGGGCTCCCCCAGGCCAAGACTTCACCATTCACCCTGATACGATTGCATGGGCGACAGAGGTGTGGTTGAAGGGAATGTTCAGGGGTTCACCTTTCACCCCAGTTGGAACATGAACGTGGCAGGACAGAGGTCGCCTTCCCTGTGCAGAGAGAGGTATAGAGCACCATCTCTCTCTCTGCACTGAGTTTGAAAGTGGATGGGACGATCTTGCTGATATAATGGGAAAGGGAAGGAATTTGCTCCCTGTCCCCTTAGCCTCATCAGGATACAGCTGGTTCTGGTGTTAGGATTGGTGTCTCCCAGAGGAGCCTCTTTTACGATGGTGCTGAGAGATTCAGCCCTCCTGTTTGGGATATTGCAACCTCTTCTGCAAGTTAAAGGAAGGGGAAAGTTCGGCATTTTGCTAGTCAAAGCATGGACACAGCTGGCCTTAGGACTCTGTAGCCCACAGAGGCCTCCTGTTTCTTCCTCCCCTACCCCCGCCGCCTTTCTCCGTTGCTGGGAGTGCACCTGGCGTGCTCTCTCTCCTGCCTGAACACAGATAAATTGACTGAACAAACCCTTGCTTTGAAACTGCAAGCTGTCCATGCAGTGTATGGCAAGATGATGTGTGAGCTAAGCTGTTCTATTTCTTAACTAAAGGAAGAGTATGGCCGCTATATGTTCTTGAGCCTTGATGTGAATGTGGGACTTGGAAACCCACATTCTGCTTTGCCTCTCTCTGCTAAACTGCCTTTCGAATAAGAGGCAGCAATGCTACGTATTTCCCATCGTCTCCTAAACCCATAATCCCTTCCATCATGTAATGGGAGACTCTTGAGTAGCTACATTTGGTGCAATTGCTGCCATGTGGAAATAGTCCGCTGTTTGCCTTTTCCCTTTCAGAAGGTGCCCGTCGCGAGGTGTGTGGAGCGGTGCTCTCCAGGGCACCGGAGGAGAGTTCCAGAGGGGAAGCCGGTTTGCTGCTACAGATGTGACCATTGCCCAGAAGGGACGATTTCTGACTCCACAGGTACCTGCGACTTTGAGAGCCATGTAAAAGTGCAGAACTTACTGGGGCAAAAGTGAAGTGGGGACAGGGGGAGATCATAGACAAGGGGACGTGTGCCATTTGCCCTAGCAATATTTTCTCTATAAATACCATTTTGGATGGCGTAGCCTTTGATTGTGTGGATCACAACAAACTGTGGCAAATTCTAGGGATGTCAGAGAATTCTCCATGGATCTCAGTGAAACTGAATGCCAGTGCATTCAGCCCCCCAAATCCATGGTGGAACGATGCCCCTCCCCGCAAAAGGCACGCAAAACGGAGCACTTACCTGGTGCTGTTCACGATGCTTTGCGAATGGCGGCCGCGTGTGCGGCCTCGATTCGCTTCCATAATTTAGACCATGATAGGCTACGTAAATACTTACGTAGCCTATCACGGCTAACACAGGGATGCCATTTGTGTCCCTGAGGAGGCCGTTATAGGCTACGTAAGTATTTACCTAGCCTATCACGGCAAAAACAGGGAATGCAAATGGCAGCCACCGTAGCCGCCGCCATTTGTGTTCCTGTTTTTTTGCCACGTTAGGCTACATAAATATTTATGTAGCCTATCATGGCAAAAAAACAGGGATGCAAATGGCATAGTGGCCACCATTTGCACCCCTGTCTTTCGCCGTGATAGGCTACGTAAATATTTACATAGCCTATCACGGCCAAAAACAGGAATGCCTGCGTGTGCACCCAGCCAGCGGCTCCGTGGAGATACCACGGAGCGGAGCTGGCCAGGTTAGCATTTCAGGGGGAGGTGTGGAGCACCTCCCCTCCACTGCGAATCACCCCTGCGAAAAGGTAAGTGACTTTTGTACATCCCTAGCAAATTCTTAAAGAGATGGGAGAACCAGACCACCTCACCTGTCTCCTGAGAAACCTGTATGAGGGTCAAGAAGCAACAGTAAGAACCGGGCATGGAACAACCGATTGGTTCAAAATTGGGAAAGGAGTACGACAAGGCTGTATACTGTCGCCCTGCTTATTTAACTTATATGCAGAGTACATCATGAGAAACGCCGGGTTGGATGAATCACAGGTCGGAATTAAGATTGCTGGGAGAATTATCAACAACCTCAGATATGCAGACGATACCACCTTAATGTCAGAAAGCGAAGAGGATCTAAAGAGCCTCTTGTTGAGGGTGAAAGTGAAGAGTGCAAAAGCTGGTTTGAAACTCAACATTAGAAAAACTAAGATCATGGCATCTGGCCCCATCACTTCCTGGCATATAGAAGGGGAAGAAATGGAAGCAGTGACAGATTTTACTTTCTTGGGCCCCAAGATCGCCACAGACGGTGACTGTAGCCATGAAATTAAAAGATGCTTGCTCCTTGGGAGGAAAGCTATGGCAAACCTAGACAGCATAGTAAGAAGCAGAGACATCACCTTGCCGACAAAGGTCCGTCTAATCAAAGCTATGATTTTCCCAGTAGTAATGTCTGGCTGTGAGAGCTGGACTATAAGGAAGGCTGAGAACCGAAGAATTGATGCTTTCGAACTGTGGTGCTGGAGAAGACTCTTATGAGTCCCCTGGACTGCAAGGAGGTCAAATCAGTCCATCCTAAAGGAAATCAACCCTGAGTGCTCATTGGAAGGACAGATACTGAAGCTGAAGCTCCAATATTTTGGCCACCTAATGCGAAGAGAAAACTCCCTGGAAAAGACCCTGATGCTGGGAAAGATTGAAGGCAAAAGGAGAAGGGGACGGCAGAGGATGAGATGGCTAGATAGTATCACCGATGCAATGAATATGAACTTGAGCACACTCCGGGGGAGAGCGCAGGACAGGAAGGCCTGGAGTGCTATGGTCCATGGGGTCACGAAGAGTCGGACACGACTTAACGACTGAACAAACCTCTGTTGTTTACATCTGTGCAAAGTATTTATGCTTCCTCAAAAAATCTATTCAAATAATAAAATAAGGACTCCCAGGAAATTACTAATACTCACAAGTACAGAATCTGTCCTGGCTCCACTTTTCATGTGTATTTATTTTAGAACCATGTTCCCAACCTCGGTTGTTTTGTCATGAGACCGGAAGTGTTTGGGGCAGAACATTGACCAGGGCAGGTGGTTGGTCATCCTTATGTCAACTGGAGGACGTTACTCCAATGCAGGGATACTGTGGGTTCCCAACTGAGTCTGAGAGTCTGTTTTACTCCCCCCACTCCACTTGCCCCCAAACCTGGCTTGGTGAGCCCCTGGGATGTGCTGGACCCATCTGCTTGTGCCTGTGGGTTTCCTGTCCTCCAAGCGAACTGCCATTTTAGTGCATGGTGTGGGCTCTTGTCTTTTGTATATCTAATGTTGCACGCAATCATGGCTGGAAAGGGCCATTTCCACAACATTAGAGGCCTGTCATATTGTGGAAATGGCCCTTTACAGCCACCATTGTGCACAATACTAGATATATGGAAACTAGAGCCCCCGTCTTGCATCAAAATGGTGGCTCACATGGGGGAGTGGGCAGCTGCAGAGCATCCTGGACCAGGGCTCGTGTGGCCAGGCTTGGGTTGGTGGGCAGCAGGGGCAGTGCCTCACACGCCCAGCAGCCTCAGGTGAGTCCATCCACCCCTACTGGAATATCAGACGGTTTCCCCCATTTTATCTGTATTGATTTTTGCAATCTGTTCCCCAGCCTCTGCACCAGCACAGCTACTCAGAGGACATTTTATCATATTAAGATGATGAGGGATAGTATTTTCCCTATATCTTTGCCCATTCAGAAGATACTGCAGGTGACTGAGCATGACTGAGTTCTTAAATTTGCCAGGTTTTCATGTCTAGTCAGAGAATTTGTGACAGCAGTGCCAGGCAATTAGAGATGGATCATTAGCATCCTTTTACCGATTAAGAAGGAATCCAGATAAGGAGATTCCCGTGTTAAAAGTATAGTCCTGGGTTTCATTAGCATCATTCAAGAGAGTGCCATAAAACAATTAGTGGCATAACTGGGCCAGATGGGCCATGAGATAAGTGACAAGATACCTCATCCCAGATGGTAAATGCAGTAAGATATGTAAGAAGAAGATAAGCCCACAGGACAGGATGATATCCAAGAAATCTTCCAAGATCACTTTGAATTCTGTTTCTGTCTTCTAGGGCATTAGCTATCCGGCCCAATTTTGTGTCATCTGCAAATTTGATCAGCATTCCCTGCACCTCCTCCTCCAAGTCATTAATGACAACGTTGAAGAGCACTGGGCACAGGACTGAGCCCTGCGGTACCCCACTCGTTACCTCTCCCCAGTTTGGAAGATCCCACTGATAAGCACTCTTTGAGTCCAATTCTGTAGCCAACTGTCGATCCACCAGATCGTTGTTTCATCTAGCCCACTTTGAGCTCGTTTGCTCATCAGGATATCATGGGGCACTTTGTCGAACACTTTGCTGAAGTCTAGGTATATGATGTCCACAGCATTCCCGCAGTCCACAAGGGAGGTTTGTTGTTGTTCAGTCGTTCAGCCGTGTCCGACTCTTCGTGACCCCATGGACCATAGCACGCCAGGCCTTCCTGTCCTGCGCTCTCTCCCGGAGCGTGCTCAAGTTCATATTCATTGCATCCGTGATGCTATCTAGCCATCTCATCCTCTGCCATCCCCTTCTCCTTTTGTCTTCAGTCTTTCCCAGCATCAGGGTCTTTTCCAGGGAGTTTTCTCTTCGCATTAGGTGGCCAAAATATTTCAGCTTCAGCTTCATTATCTGTCCTTCCAAAGAGCAGTCAGGGTTGATTTCCTTTAGGATGGACTGATTTGACCTCCTTGCAGTCCAGGGGACTCGTAAGAGTCTTCTCCAGCACCACAGTTCGAAAGCATCAATTCTTCGGCGCTCAGCCTTCCTTATAGTCCAGCTCTCACAGCCATACATTACTACTGGGAAAACCATAGCTTTGATTAGACGGACCTTTGTCGGCAAGGTGATGTCTCTGCTTCTTACTATGCTGTCTAGGTTTGCCATAGCTTTCCTCCCAAGGAGCAAGCGTCTTTTAATTTCATGGCTACAGTCACCGTCTGCGGTGATCTTGGAGCCCAAGAAAGTAAAATCTGTCACTGCTTCCATTTCTTCCCCTTCTATATGCCAGGAAGTGATAGGGCCAGATGACATGATCTTAGTTTTTTTAATGTTGAGTTTCAAACCAGCTTTTGCACTCTCCTCTTTCACCCTCAACAAGAGGCTCTTGAGATCCTCTTCGCTTTCTGCCATTAGGGTGGTATCGTCTGCATATCGGAGGTTGTTGATAATTCTCCCGGCAATCTTAATTCCGACCTGTGATTCATCCAACCCGGCATTTCTCATGAACAAGGGAGGTTACCAGATCAAAAAATGAGATCAGATTCGTAAGGCAGAGTTTGTTCTTGACAAATCCATGTTGGCTTTGAGTCATCACTGCATTGTTTTCAAGGTGCTTACAGACAGATTGCTTTAGCATCTGCTCCAGAATTTTCCCAGGGATTGATGTCAGACTGATTGGTCTCTAGTTCCCATGATGTTGGGTACTTGAAATGTTTGAATTCATGCATGCAGAAGCTCTTATATTTAGTGCTGTTATGCTGATATCTTTGGAGTAAAAAGACAAGAAAAGACACATCTTGTCTGAGATGTTTCTTAAGAAAAGAATCCAGTATCACCCATCTTGAGAGTGAGGGATTAAGCTTGCTCTAAGATGTTTTTGAGAGGGTTCTCTATATGTATGGTTCATCAGGTAACACAGCATTGCCCTCGTACTGGTAACATATCTTGACAGAACCTCTGAACCAGGGCATATGCCACAGAACCGGGGGTGGGGGATGGGGGAGGGATGATATGGGAAGAAAAAGTAGCATTTTGTACCTTTTCTGCTTCTGGTGTTCTGATGGCCAAAGCTTAAACAGAAAATGATCAAAGGTGTACAGTAAGGTAGAGAATGGCTATTTCCATCCCTGTCTTTGAGGGCTGAACAAGGCTCCACATAATGAACGTCGTGTCATGACTGCGATATTTCAATCGCTGTTGCTCATTCCAGATGCAGCTCGCTGTGCCCCATGCCCAGAAGATCAACACCCAAACAAGAACCAAGACCAATGTATGTCCAAGAAGGTCCACTTCTTTCCTATCAAGAGACACTGGGGCAAAGCTTAGCTTCTCTAGCTCTTTTCCTCTCCTTGATCACGTCTCTAGTACTGGCAACCTTCATTCAACACCGTAACACACCAATCGTCAAAGCCAACAACCGAGAGCTCACTTATGTCCTCCTCATCTCCCTCCTGCTCTGCTTCCCCTGCTCCTTCCTGTTCATTGGCCAACCCACAAAGCTCACCTGTCTTCTGCGACAAAGTGTTTTCAGCATCATCTTCTCTGTTGCGATTTCTTCCATTTTGGCAAAAACTGTCACGGTAGTTCTGGCCTTCATGGCCACCAAGCCAGGAAACATGGCCAGAAAACTCTTGGGGAGACAACTGACAAACTCCATTCTCCTGGCCTGCCCCCTCATCCAAGCTGTGATCTGCACTTTCTGGTTGATGACCTCTCCACCATTCCTAAATGTCAACGTCCATTCCCTGCCTGGAGAGATCGTCGTGGAATGCAATGAAGGCTCAGTCACCATGTTTTACACTGTCTTGGGTTACATGGGTTTCCTGTCTCTTGTTAGCTTCATGGTGGCTTTCCTAGCAAGGAAACTGCCCGACAGCTTCAATGAAGCCAAGTTTATCACCTTCAGCATGCTGGTGTTTTGCAGTGTGTGGGTCTCCTTTGTGCCCACCTACCTGAGCACCAAGGGGAAGTCCATGGTGGCCGTGGAAATCTTCTCCATCTTGGCCTCTGGGGCTGGTCTCCTCAGTTGCATCTTCCTTCCCAAATGTTACATTATTCTCCTGATGCCCAGTCTCAATTGTAAAGATCACCTAATAAGAAGAAGGAACCTGTGATTACAATACATGGTTTAAAAAACTCCCCGCTAATTCATTTTCCAGTCAATCACTCACAATTCAGCTTCCTATTTCTTCTTACAGGATTTATTCTGTTCCCCATTTCTTTTATTGTAAAATAAAACCTTCTAGTTAACTCCTGTATTGCTGTATATTTTTATACTGACTGGGTGGCATGGTGTTTTGTTTGTTAGCTTAAAGTTATGGAAGGAATTAAGATGTTTATAGGGTTGGGGTTGGTCTGAATGACCTTTGGGGGTACTTTACAGCCCAAAGACTCTGAGTGCAAAGCAATTCAGAATCCCACCCAACTGTGTACATCTTGGTTCTAACATTTCAGTAGGCAGAGGCCTGGAGGCAACCCCTCTTAATGATGTGACAAGAGATGATAGCCCATAACCTTCTGTTGGTGTGTTTCAACGGGAGATGGTATGGGTCAAGAAATTGTTGGTGGGCAGCGGAGACACAGCTCATCTTTTCTTTCCCCTCACTGGACTTTTCTGGAGGCGGGTGACTGTTCTCTTTCCCTCTCCCTGAGGAATATCCTCATTGTGTTTGGTGTGAGAATAGAGACCAGAGAAGTTCATGTGTGTCTTGGACAGTCTGTGCCATAAGTGGGTCTGAAAAGGAGTTAGAGGGTTGACTTTGCTCTCTGCAGTAAATCCTGTTGGACTCAGGGGTTTCCCTGGACATTGGAAGGGGAACATTGCCTGTTTGGAGTGCTAATGTTGTGGTTCATCACTTTATGTTCACCCTGTATTTAGGCAGAAATAAAATGTCAATCACAGAAGTCTCCTTCTGTGGAAAATGAACCATGCCTAAGTGCTGGAACCCCTGAAACGTCTCACTGTTCAGAGTTGAGGGTCCTGCACATAAAAATGCTGCAGCCCGATTTATTACATGGATTAACCACTTCCTAGAATGTTTTGTTAATAGACAAATTGTTAAAAGACCATTTAAGGCATTTGACTGAGTTGAATGTTTTCTTGTTTCTTTGTTTCTTTGTGTGTTTATTTCATGTTATGGGAACTGCATCCCAATTTGTTAAAGCTGTATATTCAGCACCAGGTATTTTAATTAACAAAGAACCAATGGGAGGACAGGATTGTCCCCTTTTACCATTATTGGTTTCCCTGGGCATCAGACCACCTGCTATTGCATTCTGCCTGTTACCCCACATACATGGTACCAAGATAAATACGAGTCAGATAAAAGCCACGTTATATGCAGATCACATTCTGACATATTTGACCCAGCCAGACTGTGCTTCATCAATATGGTTTGAGGAGATTTGAAAATACAGCTTGATCCTATATTATCAAATGAACAGATCAACAACAGCCCTTATCTCTATAAAGAGATAGGATCATGAAGAGAACCTAATTCTAACAAATGAGGGTCTTCCAACTGCCACCCAAGAAGGCTTTCAGTACGTAATTGCCAGGCCTCATTTACAGGGGTTGAGTAGGGATGGCGGAGAATTTCTCCCCGAAACTTCGGGGGGCTGAGCGCCAACGTGTTTGGCCCCCCGAACAAGTTTCGGGGAGAAATCCTCCGCACCCCCCCCTGCACCCCGCACCCCCCTGGGATGGGACTTACCTTTTGCGAATGTCCCTCCCGGGGGCTGGTCCGGCTGGCGGTTCGTCGGGTTTTCGAGCGAGGCGGGAGCGGCAGCCGGTCTTTTGACCGGCTGCCGCCGCCGCCATTGTAATGAAAGAAAAAAAAAAAAACTTCCCCTGATAGGCTACGCTTTGCTGCTCCCCCCACGAAGTTCAGGCCGGGGAGGAGGCACCTCGCCTCGCCCGGCCGCGAACGCGACAGTAAAAAAAAAAACTTCCCCTGATAGGCTACGTGACGATTCACGTAGCCTATCATGGCTAGATCTGCAGTCAGCCGTGATAGGCTACGTGAATCGTCACGTAGCCTATCACGGGTGACTTAAAAAAAAAAAAAGCGCGTACGCGAATGGCGGCCCCCATAGGGAGCCGCCATTCCCATTCCTTATTTGGTGGCTGTAGTCTACGTAAATGTTTACGTAGACTACGGCGAAAATAAGGGCAACGCTATTTGCGTTGCCCTTATTTTCGCTGTAGTCTACGTAAACATTTACCTAAACTACAGCCACCAAATAAGGAACGGGAATGGCGGCTCCCTATGGGGGCCGCCATTCGCGTACGCGCTTTTTTTTTTTTTTAAGTCACCCGTGATAGGCTACGTGACGATTCACGTAGCCTATCACGGCTGACTGCAGATCTAGCCATGATAGGCTATGTGAATCGTCACGTAGCCTATCAGGGGAAGTTTTTTTTTTTACTTTCGCGTTCGCGGCCGGGCGAGGCGAGGTGCCTCCTCCCCGGCCTGAACTTCACGGGGGGAGCAGCAAAGCGCTCCCCCCCACCGCGAACGGCCTTCGACGACAGGTAAGTGACTTTCGTCCACCCCTAGGGTTGAGAAGGTTTTCAGACATTGCCATCTTCCACTTGTCACTCTCTTGTGTTTCCCAGTGCTGCATCTGTCTTGTTTTTCCCTCCACAAAATCCCATTCTTCAGGAAAGAACCAAGTAGCTGCACAAGGCGTTTGGATTGATAGGGCTGGGAGCTGTCGATCTGGAGAGCACACCCTATCCTGCCAGCAGGTGAAACCACTTCATCTAATATGTGGATGGTGGAGCAATGAGGGGCAGGTGAAGAACGGTGTGTCTGTGGCAAATAGGGATGCCAACGCATTTGGCCCCCCGAAATTGGTGGGGAAATTCTCCGACACCCCCCGTCCCCCCCCGGGATGGGACTTACCTTGTGCAAATGTCCCTCGCGGCGGCGGGTCCCGGCTGCCGCTGCTGCCATTTCCAAATAGAGTAAAAAAAAAAAAAAATGTGATAGGCTACGTACATCTTTACGTAGTCTATCACGGCTGACTTTGGGGGAAAAAAAGCATGTTGCCCTTATTTTTGCTGTAGTCTACATAAATGTTTACGTAGACTACCCATGCCCAAATAAGGAATGCAAATGGCGGCGCCCATGGGTGCCGCCATTTGCGTACGCCCTTTTTTTCCCCCAAAGTCAGCTGTGATAGGCTACGTAAAGATTTATGTAGCCTATCATTGCTGACTTTGAAAATCTAGCCATGATAGGCTATATAAATCTTTACATAGCCTATCACGTTTTTTTTTTTAAAAAAATTCTTTCGCAGCCGGAGAAGCGGGGCACTCCCCACCGGCCAGAATTTCGGCGGGGAGGGATGGGGCACCTCCTCCCCGGCCAGAATTTTGGCGGGGAGGGGCGGGATGCCTCCCCACCCTCCAAGAATTTCAGGGGGAGAAACGGAGCACCTCCCCCCCCCAAAAAAAAGCTGCGGGACCAGGTAAGGGACTTTTGTTCATCCCTAGTGGCAAACCCTCTGCTGATACGGATGTACAGCACCCCCTAGAGCATCTTGCATATCTTGATGCCATTCTATGAAGAATGGATCTAATGAGGAAAGTTACAACATCTGGGATTGTGTAGCTTTGAAGAAAAGGCGAGTAAGGGGAGAAATTTACTTAATTATTTATCGCATGGCACATTTACAAAGCATTACAATAAAAATGTAGAGCATTATAAATATGAAATGTAAAATATAAAATATAGACAGGAATATTACAAATGTATGTCTAGGTTACAGATAAGTTTTTTACTTCTGTTGTCACAGCCAGGAATTCAGCAAAGTCCCCATTTGTAGGCTCGGTTTTGACACTCTGTCACTATATGTTGGATAGTTTGTTTTTCAGCCCCACAATCACAATTTGATGTTGTTTTGCTCCATTTATAAAGGGCATCTGCACATCTACCATGACCCCATGCGAATTCGGTTCAAGATTGTCCATATCGCACGGGGCTGGTCAAATCCAGGTAGTTTTTCCAAGATTCAGGGCAAGCTTTGGCATTGTGGAGGGCAATTTCCTAGCCAATGTTGTTTCCATGTGTTGTGGACATTGAAATCATCTTCTAGAAGAGCTTTAGCAGTAGAAATGGCTGGATGTCTCGATCTTAACTAGGGATGTATGAAAGTCACTTACCTTTTCGTGGATTGTGTTCATGGTGGGAGGGGAGGCGTTCCGTCCCTCCCCCCAGAATCCTCGACAGGGGGGGAGGTGATCTGGTCCTCCCCCCTGGAATCCTCGACGGCCGGCTGTGCTCCATGGCGACTCCGCAGAGCAACTGGCCAGGCCCAGGCCAGGGACGTCTGCAGCTGGATTTCTGGCCACGGAGGTCTCTGGGTAAAAAAAAAACAAACGCGTACACAAATGGCGGCGGCTACGGCCGCCGCCATTTGTGTTCCTTATTTTTCGCTGTCTTAGTCTATGTAAATATTTATGTAGACTAAGATGAAGACAAGAAAGGGGAACGCAAAGAGCACCCAGTACATATTTACGTAGACTAAGATGCCAAAAAATAAGGAAATGGCCGTAGCCGCTGCCATTTGCTTACACTATTTTTTTTTTTTTTTTACCCAGATGTGATAAGCTATGTAAGTCTTTACATAGCCTATCACATCTATGGGGGAAAAAAAACAAAAAACACACAGACTGCAAATGGCAGTGGCGGCAGCCGGTCGGAAGACCAGCTGCCGCCGCCGCCACTGCCGAAGCTGCCGCTGGAGCTGCTGCCATCCGAAACATCCGCCCCAGGTAAGTCTCATCCCGGGGGGGATCTGCGGGGGGCAAGGGAGGGTGGCAGGCCATTCCGTGATGGATTTCAGGGGGCCGAATGCACTGGCATTCAGCCTCACCACGTTCCGTCACAGAATTCTCTGGCATCCCTAATCTTAACCTGTTTTGCTCCAAGTAGGTTATGTCATTTAATATTGGTAGCTGGAGATTGTCAATAATCTTCCGGTATTCTTGAGGAAGGGCGCTCTTTCGTCTTGCATCCAGAGGTGGTATATGGCTCAAAACAGGCAGCCAGTTTGTGGGAGTAGATCGTATCATCCCACTAACAGTACGCATTGACTCATGCAGTTTTGTATCAATCTTTCTTGTGTGCGGACTATTAAGCCACACTGGGGCACAGTACTCTGCTGCTGAGTAAACCAGACTGAGTGCGGTGTTCTTAGTGTATCCGCTGTCGAGCCCCAGCTAGTGCCGCATAGTTTGTGTAGAATGTTATTTCTACTTCTCAGTTTGGCAGCAGTCTTCATCAAATGTTCTTCATAGGAAAGTGTCCTATCCAGTGTGACCCCAAGCATGAATACTTCCGTCTTTGTTGGATTGGGCTGTAACCTCCACTTACAGAAATATTTATCCAGTGTGTCTAGATCAGAAGTGAGGACATCTTCAGTTGTCTCAAAGGATTTATGTTGTGTGGCTATAGCCCAATCTAGGGGTGTACAAAAACCCACTTACCTGGCTCCATCAGGTTCCGCAGGTGGGGGGAGGCACTCCGTCCCTCCCCCCGGAATCCTCACCGGGGGGGAGGCACTCCACACCTCCCCCTGTAATCCTGGCTGGCTGGCTCTGCTCCGCGGTCAAGCCACGGAGCTGCCGGACGGCTTTGGCCGCCCGCAGCCAGATATCCGGCTGCTGGGCAGCCCTGCAGGGACGCTAATGGCGGCTGTTGTAGCCGCTGTCGTTTGCATCCCAGTAGTGAGTAGGGGTGGATGAAAGTCACTTACCTGTCATCGAAGCTTGTTCATGGGGGGGGGGAGGCGCTTCGCTGCTCCCCCCGCGAAGTTCAGGCCGGGGAGGGGAGGCTTCCCGCCTCGCCCCGGCCGAAATTCAGGCCGGGGAGGAGGCTTCCTGCCTCGCCCGGCCACGAACTCCAAAGTTTTTTTTTTTTAAAAAAATGCCCCCGTGATAGGCTACGTGTCGATTAACGTAGCCTATCATGGCTGACTTTGCAGATCTAGCCATGATAGGCTACGTTAATTGTCACGTAGCCTATCACGGGGGCGTTTTTTTTTTCTTTCATTGGAATGGCAGTGGCGGCAGCCGGTCGAAAGACTGGCTGCCGCTCCCGCCCCGCATGAACACCCGCCGAACCACCGGCCGGACCCGCCGCCGGGAGGGACATTCGGCAAAGGTAAGTCCCGTCCCGGGGGGGGCGGGGGGCGGGGGGGGCGGAGAATTTCTCCCCGAAACTTGTTCAGGGGGTCAAACACGTTGGCGCTCGGCCCCCCGAAGTTTCGGGGAGAAATTCTCTGCCATCCCTAGTAGTGAGCCGTGATTGGCTACATAAATATTTACATAGCCTTTCATGGCAGCGGGAAAACCCCAGTCTACACAAATGGTGGTAGCCGCCGCCATTTGTGTAGGCTGGGTCTTTTTCCCCCCTGCCGTGATAGGCTATGTAAATACTTATGTAGCCTATCACAGCCTCCGCAGGGACGCAAATGGCATCCCTGCATTAGTCATGATAGGCTACATAAGTATTTACATAGCCTATCATGGCTGAAGAAGGAGGAAGCGAATGGCGGCCGCAGGATGGCCGCCATTCACACAGCAGTGCGGACGAAAGCAGATAAGTACTCCCTTTCATGTGCCTTTTGTGGGGTGGGGGTGGCGGGCACTTCATCCCGCATGCCTCTCGTGGGTTGGGGGGGCAGGGGCTTCGTTCCATGACGGTTTTTGGGGGGCCGAATGCACTGGCATTTGGCCTCACAGAGATCTGTCGCAGAATTCTCTAACATCCCTAGCCCAATCATCCACGTAGCCAAACTTCCTAGACTTTGTGTGTGGTATGTCAGCTATGTATAGATTGAAAAGGAGAGGTGCAAGAACTGAGCCTTGTGGTAGTCCATTGTTTAAAATGTCCTGTCCTGTCCTGTTTGTGGGTTCATGGTCAACAGCTGGATGGCCACTATGTGACCAGAATGCTGGACTAGATGAACCCTTGATCTGATCCAGCATGGCTCTTCTTATGTTCTTGTGGTCTTATCTCACTTCTTTGTCCTCCAAAATGTGAACACTTTAATCCCTTTTCTTGAATAGACTGACTGGTTTCATACAGCTTGGGCTTTTGAGATGGAAGTTACAGTCATTTAAAACTTCGGTGCAGGGAATGACCAGGCACGAGGTCATTTCATTATTTGCTGGCGAGACCACTGACATCAGAAATGGAGGCTCTCACATTATCAGACACACCAGCCATCAGTCTCTTCTAAGGGGCTGGCTTTTTACTGAATGGAGATCCACCATAAAGAAGACCCCCTCAGTGCTTCTAGAGCTTTCCTATATACCATCTCATGGGAAGTCAGATACTCTCTTGCTGTCTCAGAGCATCCTCTCTGCAATAAACTCAGCATGTGCTCTAAGACTCAAGGCTGTAGTCAAATAGGGAATATGACTACATAAGTTAGACTTCTTATTTTACTGAGAATTCTGAATATGTGTGTGATTGTCGCCTTCCCTGTTGTTTCTCTCTCCCTTCTTTCTCTTTTTTCCCTAATTCAACTCCTTTTTAAATTTGGACATGTGGCTGTGTTGTTTTAAAAGGGATTTCTCACTGAGCTCTTCCCCACATGGTTACAATTGTCTTTTAAAAGTTTTAGATGGGTTTTGGAAAGTTCACTGTTTCTGTGCGTTGGGACGGAAAGCCCAAGGTACCTTTCTTTTTTCTTCTCTCCCAGGTCTGGGCTGAAGGAAAGGGTCCTTGGCAATTGGGCTCAGAAGCAGAGGGACAGACTAGGGTGTGTGAGGAAGTCTTTCCTGACTGGTGGCAGCCTGTAAGGTATTCTGTTCCTGGGGAACCCACATAAAGTAGAGCACCACCAGGAGGAAAAGCTATCCCCCCTCCCAGTCTCGTGACAGTATCCAGCAGCCAGCTGACCATCAACATTCCTACCAGCCCTGGAAACAGCAGCTAGCCAACCCCATGCTGCCCCAAGGGGTGGGTGGGGATGCCACGTCTGCTTTGCAGGAAGGGACGGGGGGTTGGTGGCCCTTGCAAAGTTCTCCACAGTCACCGGTGTTGAGTAGAGCTTCCGGAGTGCTCTCCTCCTTCCACGAAGAACAGGCACGGCTTTCTATGAAGGAACATAGAACGGTTCTTGTGAGTGTAAAACACAATGGAGGCCAGGAGATGATCAGCCGTCTTAAGAGTGGCACCACAGGGTTCTTCTTCCCGGGTTGCTTCTGGGTGGCTGAGGCCCTCCTGCTCATCCTAGTTGGTCTTCACTCGCTGGACTACCCTTGCAAGCACTTTGCCACCCCTGGATTTCCCTGGGAGGCTGAGTGATGATGCAGGCATCCTGCAGGTCACGTCCCCATCTTCGAGTCAGTGGGGCAGCCATGTCCCCACCAAAGAAATGGAGGAACAGGCTTTGACTGGGACAGCTGGGTCAGCCATTATGGTCCTCTGCCCAACAGTCCTGGGTGCTGCCTGACAGCAAGCAAGGCCTCATCCAGCCAACAGTCTCCAGAGGGCTGTCAGTGGTGTTAGTCTGTTGCAGCGGAAACAGCAAAGCATCTCGTGGGACCTTGTTTATTAAATTTGCTACATCATAAGCTTCCATGGACTGCGGTGGTCTACAGTCCAGAAAAGCTTATGCCATAATAAATTAGTTATTTTATTTTATGCTTTCTTTGTTAAAATCTGGGTTTGCAATGTGCAGACCCTGCCACACACATCCCCCCAATGCCACCCCAGGATTCTTTAAAAAACAAAATGGCACCCTGTAGCGGCTATGGAGTGCTAAAATGGACAAATATAGCTTGATGGCAAGCTAACTTTAGCACTTTTGTCACTGCTGAGGACCACACAGCCATTTGACATCACATTTTGACGACAGCCCTGCAATTTTCTTTTAATGTTAGTTGTTTCCCCTCCCAGAGCAGATGGGGAGGGGGTGTTCTGAGCATGACAATGGCCCCCAGACCTCCTGTAACTTCCTTCCCCTGTTTTAATTCATGCAAATAAGTTTGATATCTCCTCCCAATCTCCATCTTGTACAGTTATATGAGAAATTTGTTTCAATTCTTGTTTGATGAAGATTTATCTATGAGAGGGATCCACAGCTGGCTACAGAGTCAAACTCAAAGAGTGCTTCTCAATGGGATCTTCTCAATCTGGGGAGAGGCAACGAGAGGGGTACTGCGGGGCTCAGTCCTGGGCCCAGTGCTCTTCACCATTTCCATTAATGATTTGGATGAGGAGGTGCAGGGAATGCTGATCAAATTTGCAGATGATACAGAATTGGGCAGCATAGCTAATACCCTGGAAGACCAAAACAGAATTCAAAGGGATCTTGACAGGCTGGAGCACTGGGCAGAAGACAACAGGATGACATTTAACAGGGAGAAATGCCAAATTCTGCACCTAGGAAAAAGAAACCAAAAGCTAGGGATGTCAGAGAATTCCGCCACGGGCTGAAATGGGATTGAATTCCATTCAGTCTGTGCCACGGAATCCCCTGCGGAATGGCACCATGAGGTCCTACGGAGCCAGCAGTCATGTGGCTTTTTTTTTGTCATCTGCACAGAGTCGCGAAATTTTCATAAATAAAAATTAAAGGTAGTACATTTTAGGGATGGACGAAAGTCACTTAACTGATCCCGAAGCTTGCTTCGCAGTGCGGGGGGGAGGCGCTCCGTCCCTCCCCGCCTAAATTCTGGCCAGGGGAGAGCGCCCCGCCTGTCCGACCGCGAACGTCCTGCTCTTACCGGGACGCAAATGGCGGCGGCTGTAGCCGCCACCATTTGCGTCCCTGGCCTGCAGTCAGCCGTGGTTTTTACTTGGAAATGGCGGCGGCGGCAGCCAGTCGGAAGACTGGCCACCGCCGCCGCCCCATCGCCGGGAGCTGCCGCCACAAGGGACATTCGAGCAAGGTAAGTCCCATCCCGCGGGGGGCGGGGGGGCGGACCGTTTCTCCACCAATTTTGGGGGGCCTAATGCGTTGGCATTTGGCCTCCCGGAGGTTCGTGGAGAAATTCTCTGACATTCCTAGTATATTTCGATAATAAATACGTAAGTATTTTTTTTTTAAATGAATTGTGCTCACCGCCTTGTTTGTGGGTGTTCTTTTTCAATTGAAATCCTCCGTCTCCATTTACTTTCAGCCAAAACACTTCCTCCTCCTCGGGGCTTCCTGAAACAAGGCTGCCCCAGGTGTGCCTGAGCGATGCACTCTTTGTTTAAAGCAACGATCTAAGAAAGAAAGAAAGAAAGAAAGAAAGAAAGAAAGAAAGAAAGAAAGAAAGAACCTTTTAAAATGACCATGCCGGTCTGGAGCCCTGCACGAGTATTATTCCCCCTGCTAGGCTTTCGATTTCCACATCCAGCCTTGTTGGTGACATGGTGAGGCTAAAATGGAGAGGAGACCCAACACTGTGCATGTCTACTCAGAAGTAAGTCTTACTGAGTTCAATGCGACTTAGTCCTACACATGTCAGCACCCCACTTGCCCCCAGCTCAGCTTTGTATTTCCACATCCAGCTCATTAGCAAACTTCCTGTTAGTTATCTCACTGGGTGACTTTGGGCTGGACTCTAACCACTACATCATACTTCTGTTATGAAACTCATGAAGAAAAAGAGACAGTATAATGGAAAGTTCTTTCTGAAGCAGTCACATTTCACTTGTACAAATGCAGCATGAAGGGAAAGATCAGCAACCTTCTCTTTGTTTGAATAAAAAGCACACTCTGCACATGCTCAGGGAATGGACAAAATAAGGAATAAACATACCAAGGAATATGAAGAACTATATTCTTCCATTATGTGTGTGTGTGTGTGTGTGTGTGTGTGTGGAATCTCCCCCTATCCAGCTGTTCCCTGGAAAACCCCCCCCCCTTCACCCAAGGGTCTTCTGAGATAACTAACAGGAGGTGCTATGACAGTGACACAGAAGCCCTGGGAATTAAAATGTCCAGAGACTGGGGGATCCAAGTTCTGCTGTTGCATCTACTGCTGCAAGGTGAAATATGTGGAAAGGGGTGTGTGTGTGTGTGTGTGTGTGTGTGTGGTTCATAAGGCAGAGAAGGGGCACTTGGAAGCTGGGATTTGTGCATTCAACCAATAGGTTGGGAGGACACTTCAAACTTTGTTCCACCAACATGGAAATTGCTGGATTGTGTTCTCCTTGTACCTGAGTCTGGAATCAATAATTTTCAGAGTCTTGAGCCAGAAGCTGGCTTTGCAGTCTCCTCCTCTGAATCAAGCTGAGGACAGGGGTAACCTGGGGAGGGTTGGCCATCATATCTCCGCTTCCTTGCGAACTGGGAGAACAGGTGACCTGCCCCTAGAGGCTGCTTGGTGCAAGGAGGGTAGGCAGAGCGAAAGAATGGTTGGGGTTCCTGTCAAGAGTCTCGTAATGACCTACAAATGCCCACCTTTCCACCCCCCGCAAACTTCATTTAGGACAGGGGTGGGGAAGGTTGATTTCTGGGTGAGCTGAAGTAGATGAGCAATCATTTGCAAGCGGAGATGGGTTAAAGAAGACGCAGACAACAAGCTTGGATTGAAAATTGGGCCACATTTTATTGAAATATTTGCAAAAGGGTAACTAGGACGGGCATCTAACTGTGTCAGCGGCTAGCTGACACTTCATGGGCGAAAACACACCCAGCCTGAGGGGTGGCGGTGATCTTGCCATCCCTCCGGACTGCCCCTTGTGGGGGAGGTAGACCTTCCGGTGTCACCCCCAACCCGGTGCCGCACAACACCTGGGTGAGTGAGTAGGGTTGGTCTCCCAGGCAACCCTTATCCCCCCGCCGAGCTGCACAACCCATTCGGGGGGCCCTCAGGTGTCACCTGTCACCATAAGGTGCCTCTGCGTGCACACCATCCCTACTCCCTTTCCAGTTTTGCCCGTCCTAGCCGCCACAGGAGTCACAGGCCTATTGCCTGTGAAACTCACCCAACCTGTGCAGAAGAACTTCCCGCAGGCCCCTTTGCAGATCGGCCAAAAATAAATCATTGCCTATGTCTGACAGGTGGATGCCGTCCTGCCTGTAAAGCTCCCTCCTAGTCCAATGAATTCCTTGGTGGTTGATGCAACCGTCGCCATGCTCTGACAACCCACACGTGCCAGTTCTCTATTCACCTTTTGCTGGGCCCTTTCCATGGCCGCATTGCTCTGCGCCCTCCACATGATTCTCAGGAGCATTGAGGACCATAATATGGTCGCCCCCGGCCAGTGATGTCGGATCGTCTGCAGATCGGCCAACGCCTGCTCAATCAAGCCCTTTCCAGGCTTGTAGCCCAGGTCGTTCCCTCCAAGGTGTAACTCCAGGACCTGTGGAGGGAAACTGACCAAACCTCGTTGAAAGAGTGTGGGGAGAAGACCGTCCCATCGCATACCCCGTCGGCCGAGCCATTGTATCGCCACCTGTTGGGGAAACTGCAGCCGGGATCCGAAGGCCAACGTAGAAGCTCTGCGGGCAGCCCAAAAAACCATGCTGTGCCCACAAATGAGCACCCGTACCGGCATCGGTCGAATCCCATCTAAATAAAACATTGGGGAAGGCGAAGAGAATCATCAAGAAGCATCAGGCAACTTGCAAATGTAAGAGCGGAAGGCCCTGGAGCGCCATCTCCCTACCGCTTTCACTTGCTTGGATGAAAAACCTATGGCAGCTGCCGTAGAGGCCGCCCCAATACGAAATGAGTGAGTCCTGAAACGGTAATGCCCCAGACCCAGTGTGGTCAAGGCTACCTTAGTGACTGCCCAAAATTGGAACTTTGTCAGTGGTGAACCATCCGCATGGCAAAATAGGGGACCCTCACTTGCCCTGCGGTGCTCAATGAAAGCCCACAAGGCCCTGACCAGGCATAACTCGTCGGCCTGGGCCTGGTTAAGGGTAACCAATGCTCCCTTGCCTGCCTGATTGGTTTTTGAATGTCGAATATGGAGGTGAATCAGGCTAAGCTGGATCTGGATATCTGAATACCTCAAGGCCCTCCCAGAGGTGTCGGATTTAGAGGCCCAGAGCAGTTCTGAAATCCTGAGGGCCCCAAAAAAGGCTGTTAAAGCTGCAGCGTGGAAGAGGGATGCTTCATATGGAGAAGAGCAAAGGGAGGGCCACAATGCCTGAAGCCCTGTGAGAATAACTGGCGACAAAGGGTGCCTGGCGTCTGGCGGGGCAGGAAACATCCATGCCCAGCCTTGCACAGCTCTCCTAATTCAGAAACCTGAGGTGGAGTCCTCTACCCCTCTCACTTTGGCCCAAAAGGCCAAAGAGGCGAACTTCCTTGAAATGGTCCTAGCAGATAGTCCCTTGTTATGCAGATGTACGCAAAATTGTAACAAGTGGTCTACAGGTAAGGGCCACACATCCTGCAACTGAAGCCCGCACCTGAAGGCGCCAAACTCCCTACCTGCTCTCTTGTAGGCAGCTCTAGTGCTGGGGGCTACAGAATTCAGGATCACGTGTTCAACTTGAGAGGGCTAATCTCCCACAGTTCGTCTGGTATGGGGTCTGGCAGCGGATGGGCCCACGGAGCCAACGCACGGCACCTGTCGATCTGGTTTCGTGACAAAGTATCGGCTACCGGGTTCCCCAGACCCGGCACATGGCGGGTGCAGAACCATATGTTGTGGCGTAGGCATTGGAGGGTAAATGCTCTAACTAAATCCATGACCCTTTGGTTTCTAGAGGATAATGTATTAATGACATGCACTACGGCCAAGTTGTCGCACCAAAAAAGGGCCATCAGAGTTGGCCATCAAGTCTGCTCAAATATGTACAGCAACGTAAATGGGGAAGAATTCCAGAAAGGTGAGGTCCCGATTGATACCGTCGGCGGCCCAGGTCTCCAGCCACTGGCCCAGGCACCACCGGTCTCGCCAAATTAGCCCAAAACCAAAGGTGCCAGCCGTGTCTGAATGGATCTGCATGTTGGCTCGGAGAAGTAATTCACGTCTCCAAAAGGAGATGCCATTAAAGTCCCTCAGGAATTTAAGCCATACCCGCAGGTCCATGTGCATAGCAGAGGTGACTCTGGTGCAATGATGCGGGAGTTGAATACCCCGCATTGCCCAGCAGAGCCGTCGCAGGAATGCGCGGCCGGGGGCAACCACTCTACAAGCGAAGTTCAGATGGCCAACAATTTCCTGTAGTTCTCTAAGGGAGATTTTACAAAGGTTCAAGATGGACTGGAGCTTATTTTTAAGTATCACCAATTTATCGTGGGGGAGACGAGAACACTGTGCGCGGGTATCAAGCTCGATCCCCAAGAACGTCAAAGTAACAGTTGGGCCCTCTGTCTTCTCATGTGCCAAAGGGACACCCAAGTCTGAGGAAAGGGATATGAATGCCCTAATCAGGTCAGAGCATTGACTGCCGTCCCCGGGTCCAGCAAACAGGAAGTCATCCAAAAAATGGACCACATCACTGCAGCCCATCTTGTCCTGTATGGCCCATTCCAGAAAGGTACTAAATGTCTCAAACATGGCGCAAGAGATGGAGCATCCCATAGGGAGGGTGTGGTCGATGTAAAATTTGTTCTGGAAGGAAAATCCCAGCAAATCAAAATCCAGAGGATTGATAGGCAAAATGTGAAAAGCGGATTTGATATCACACTTGCCCATCAATGCCCCACGGCCCAGAGCTCTTATCATGGCTACCGCAGCGTCAAAGGATGTATAACGCACGGAATATAGGTAATCTGGAATTTCATCATTAACCGACTGGCCCTTGGGGAAAGAGAAGTCATGAATTAACCTGAATTCACCGGGCGATTTCTTGGGTATAATTCCCAAAGGAGAAATCCTCAGGTTGGGTAGCGGGGGTGAGGAAAAGGGGCCGATGACTCGACCTGACTGAACTTCTTTGTTAATCTTATCTTACACCAGGCGCCGCATGCTAAGAACAGACCGGTGGTTACCGGTCAAATATGGCCTGCGCAGGCCCGTAAAGGGAATCCTGAAATCCAATGTAAAGCTGCGTTCCAAGTAGATCGCTGCCCGCCGATTTGGGTAATGACCTAGAAGTTGAAGGAGTGGAACAATCTTATTTGGGCTGGGGCCCTTTGGGAGGGGGAGGATACCCACCGCCCTGTTTTCTGCCACCCCGGCCATCCTTTGGGGGACCTCTCCAACCTCTGGCTCTCGGGCAAGAGGAGCAGGAGTGTTGACCGCCACAAAGGGAGCACTCGTGCCGGAAGTGGCATGGGTTAGGGGAGCAGGAACCTTTGGAGTTGAACTCCCAGCACAGCCAGCGGTGTTGAACCCCTGGACCCGCAATAGTCTTGGTGGCTATTGCGGGCGACAGCTTGGCCAGGATATGGCTGCTGTCAGACCTGTCGCTGAAGCCTGGCCTAGAAGGGGTCATGAATTGGAGCCAAAGGTCCTGGTCCTTCAGATCCCAGCGCATGGGGGGGTCGATGGCGGCCCTCCTTCGGAAGGCCTCGTCGTAAGCCAGCCATGCGCTCCCCTCATATTCGGAGTAAGCCCTGAATATTATGTCGAGGTACTTGGTGAGAACCCAAGCCCTCTCAGGGAACCTTTGCTGGAGGATCCCAGCATAAATTAAAAAGCCTGGCAACCAGTTCGCCCAGGTGTGAGGCACCTTGCGAGCTTTGCTCCGCTCAAGATCCCGGTCACGGGTCCTATCTTTGTCGCTGGGTTTGGGCTCACGAAAGAGCAGGGCAAAGACATGGATAAATTCACCCCGCAATATCTTTTCTCTAGTAGCAATGGTTAAGTGAAAACCAATAGGGGAGGACATCGCACCAGTGGGCATAGATCCACGACTTAGGTTGGCGCATGGGTCAATCGAGGACAACTGTGGGGCTAGCAGGGAAGGAGGTAGGGAAGCTAGGGGGTCACTAACCGAACCGGTGGGCCCCTCCCAAACACTGGCGGAGGCGACGTTAAGTGGATGAGACTGGACTAATGGCGGGGCAGGCGCAGTGGCATCTCCTGCTGGTAGTAGTAAGGGGAATGAAGTGCCAGGCCCCAAAGAACTGGGAGGGCTGGCTGATGAAGCAGCTGAACTAGGAGTTGAGGCCGAGGCAACGGGCTGAGGAGTACTAGCTGCGGGGCCTGAAATAACTGAAGGAAGTGTGCGAGGGGGGACTGGGCCGCCTTGAAAGGTAACCCACGGCACCCAACCCAAGGGGTTGATTTGCCCCATACCTGGCCAGGCGAATTGAGGTGCCAAAGCAGTCTCACCTGTACCAGTCGTGGACATGCTCTGATCCCCAGCTGGAAAAACTGAGGTTGTTGCTTGTGCGCCCAGGGAAGATGAGGCAGCAGAAGGGAGGAGCTCCGCTGAAGGCGGTGAGCCTTCTGGAAGAGCCGAGGAAGAGGAGGTGGATGCCTCAATAGCGTCCAGGCGATCTGAAATAGAAAGGAGCAACGAGCATTGGGTCTGTTGTCATGTTCGCTTGTGCTGGACCACTGAGGATTTTTTGTGCCTGGCCCGGGGAGGAGGAGGGATCCCCGAGGAAAGCTCAGCAGCTTCCAAACGAGAAAAAATTGATGCCAGTACCGGGTCTGCATCCTCATCAGAGTCAGAATCGGGCCTTGGCAGCGATCTTTTGGGGAGGGGGGGGCGGGGCCCTCCCCTTCCCTTTCTTACCACCCTGGCCTTTCTTGGGAGGCATGCTGCAGGAGGTGAATTAACCGAGTTGCTATCAAAGAGTTAAGAAAGCCACTGGGCACCCCAGACAATAGGCAGCCACCCCGCAGTCTTAAGATCTGCAGGTACGAGTTCCAGACCAAGACAGAGAGGCCTGGGGATGAAGATGGGAGCGCTGCACTACCATTTAGATAGAAAATCAGATTTCAAGAGGCGCAGCCAGGGGCCCAAGGTGATGGAGCTGCGTTTGAGCGTGGGCGCCCTCAGCCGAGGGCACCCTGTCTCGGGAGGCGCCAAACAGGCAGCTGCCACTGTTACTCAATTTTATTAATTAAATATTTAATAATCGTAATTTCAGTAATTAATTTTTAATTTATTTATTTATTTTTGGGTGGGGGTGGAGACGTCCCAAGCCCTTGGGAGGCAACCAATCGGGGCTGTGATATACACGCTCCGACTCGGCTCAGCAGCCAGGCGCCCCTCCCAACAGGCAGACTCAGCTGACAAGTGGGGGGGCAGGCAGACCGCCGCTTGAAGCGCTGCCGCCGGCAAACACTGGCGCCGCGCACACCTGCCTGCCAGCGCTTCTCACCGGGACAACACCTCAGGCCGAGGTGGCACCGGCGGGAGGCTGGCAAGGCGAGGAGGAAGAGGCCGGCAAGGCCGGCGGCCAGGTAGACAGGCCGGCTGGCAGGTGGGCCGTGAGCCAGCCCGGCGGCCGGCGGACCAGTCAGGCAAGCGGGCGGGCGGGCAAGCGAGCGAGCGAGCGAGCGAGCGAGCGGGCGGGCGGGCGGGCAATTGAGAAACGGGTGGGTTGAGTGGGCGGGCGAGCGGGCAGGAGAGCGAGGAGAACGGACGGATAGGTGGGGGAAAGGAGTTGGCGAGGGAGGGAGGGAGGCGGAACGATATCACCAATAACTGCCCCGGAGGCAGCAACGTTGGCTCTCCCGACGGCCAGCAGGAAGTCAATAGCTGTAAAGTGAACATTTTGGCGCGCAGAAGCATGCTGGGTCCAGGCGGCTGGAACAAGGACGAAGCCGTTCTCCAGCAGGCCAAAGTCCCTTGTCGTGTCTTTACCTGCGTCGCACCAAAGAGCTGAGATAAGGAGGGGGGCGAGTTTAAGACAACTCGGCCTGCTCCTCCCCGAATGGTGGTGCGACTGGGGTGCACCAATCAGAGGCCCATACATCTTATCACCCCACCCGCCTGCAATGCCCCCCCCCTTTCAGCCAGACAAGCTGGCGCCGAGTAGGGCATTTCTGACTCGCAGTTGTGTAATCATAGCAGCAACAAATGTCTGCCTCCCACCTGATATTATGTTAAATCTTCACTCGCCTCCCAACATAACTCCCATCATTGCAGGACAATATTCAAGCACTACCAGCAAGTCCTGGCCTTGGCATTCGCCATGAAGGAGATCCACAAGGACAGAATTCTCCTCCCCAACCACACCCTTGGCTTTCGCATCTATGACCACAGCAACATCACAAGATGGATCCACTTGAACAGTCTGTCTCTGCTCTCCATGTCGGGGTGAATGTTTCCTAATTACAAATGTCACAGACATGGTGAGCTGCTCTCCGTTATTGGGGGTCTCGATTCCAAATCCTCAAGGGAGATAGCTTCCGTAATGGGCATCTTCAAGATCCCACAGGTAAGGGGATTCATTTGGGGAGAGATGTGGGGGATCTGCGGGACTCAGGAACTCTGAGATGGAGAGGCCAATCTCTGAAACCATTTTCCCCCATGCAGTGGGTGTGCTGCCTTGATTTTGGATGGGATGAGTAGGAGGCCTTCTGAACTTGGCTGACCTGCCCTGTGATAGCCTTGGTTGTAGCCAGGAATCACAGGTGGCTATTGTTTGACTAGTCCCAATCAGCAATGGGTCTGTTACATAAGAAAAAGCTTTGAATGGGGAGAACAAAATGGAGTCTTGCAACACCTTAAAGATTCACAAACAAACCTCCTACTAAAGGAGGACAAGGAGATTGCAGCAAAGCTGCATGAATTCTTTTCATCTGTCTTCACTGCAGAAGATATAGGAGAGATACCTGTGCCTGCACTGATGTTTTCAGGAAGCCAGGATGTCTGAGGAACTGAGGCAAATACTGGTGACATAAGATGACGCTCTCAACCTTATTGATAAATTGAAAGCAAATGAATCACCAGGCCCTGATGGTCTCCATCCTAGCGTTCTCAAAATCCCCATATATGAAATTGCTGATCTTCTAGCCAGAATATGCCACATGTCCCTAAGATCAGCCTCTGTACCAGAGGACTGGAAGATGGACAATGTAACACCAATTTTTAAAACAGGATCCAGGGGGGATCCGGGAAATCTCAGGCCCGTTTGCTTAACTTTTATTCTGGGTAAATTGGTTGAAAGCATTATTAAAAATAAAATTAACAAGCATATAGAAGGTCATGCCCTCCTGGAAAAGAATCAACACAGCTTCTGCTAAGGGAAATCCTGACTCAGTAACCTTTTAGAGTTCTTTGAGAGTTTCAATAGATATGTAGACAGGAGTGATCCAGTAGACATTGTCTACACGTTCTTCCAAAAAGCTTTTGACTAGGGATGTACGAAAGTCACTTACCTGGTCTCGCAGCTTGCTTCACGGTGGGGGGGAGGCGCTTCGCTTCTCCCCCCAAAGTTCAGGCTGGGGGGGGAGGCTTCCCGCCTCGCCCAGCCGAAATTCAGGCCAGGGAGAAGCGCCCCGTCTCCCTGGCTGCGAAAAAAAAAAAAGCCCCGTGATAGGCTACGAAAAAAAAAGCCCCGTGATAGGCTACGTAACGATTTACGTAGCCTATCACGGCTAGATCTGCAAAGTCAGCCATGATAGGCTACGTTAATCGTCACGTAGCCTATCACGGGTGACTTTGGGAAAAAAAAAAAAAAGCACTTACGCTAATGGCGGCCCCCATAGGGAGCCGCCATTTGCCTTCCTTATTTGGTCCCTGTAGTCTACGTAAAGATTTACGTAGACCACGGCGAAACTGAGGGCAATGCAAATAGCACTTTTCCCAGCTCTACAATATCATTTATTGCTAGTTTTATTCCCAATTCCTTGTCTAATTATGCCAGACATGGAGTTTGCCTTTTTTACAGCAGCCACACACTGAGTTGACACTGTCATCAAGCTGTCTACCTCAACCCCAGCATCTTTTTGTTGGTTGGTCACCGCTAGCTCAGAGCCCATCAGGTTATACTTGAAGTTGGGATTTTTTGTCCCAACATGCATCACTTTGCATTTACCTACATTGAACCTCATTTGCCATTTGGATGCCCATTCTCCCAGTTTGGAGAGATCCTTTTGGAGCTCCTCTCAATCCCTTTTTGTTTTAGCCACCCTAAATAAGTTGGTGTCATCAGCAAACATGGACAGTTCACTGCACACTCCTTCTTCCAGATCCTTTATGAACAATTCAAAAAGCATTGGTCCCAGTACAGAACCTTGAGGGACCCCACTACTTATATGCTTCCAATGGCAGAAGTTACCATTTATCCCTACTCTCTGCTTTCTGTTCTTTAACCAGCTACTGATCCATAAGAAGAGTTGTCCTCTTATTTGTGTACGCGCGTGTTGTTTTTTTTTTTAAATCAGCCGTGATAGGCTACGTAAACGTTTACATAGCCTATCACGGCTGACTGCAGGGATGCAAACGGCGGCAGCTACAGCCGCCATTTGTGTCCCTGCTAGCCAGCGGCCAGATGTCCGGCTGCTGGCAGAGCCATCTGGCGGCTCCGCAGAATCGCTGTGGAGCACAGCCGGCCATGATTCTGGGGGGGAGGAAAGGAGCACCTCCCCCCTGGCCAGGATTCCGGGGGGAGGGACAGAACGCCTCCCCCCCACCATCAACATAATCCACGGAAAGGTAAGTCACTTTCGTACATCCCTACACACAATGGAACTGTTTGACCAAACTATCATATTTGGGGAGGGGCCCTAAATCCCCACCACACTTAGAAAGAGTTCTATTGCTTCAGTATAGCAATGTGGGCCTCTTCAGGACGATGGCTATAAACTGTGCCAAGGCTACCTCCATGGCAGACCTGACTTTTGGGTTGATATCCACAGTAGGGGGGACCTTAAAGAGATCTTCATTTCATATTAGATGCCTATGTTCCAAATGGACGTCTGCTTTCTGGATAGCACTTCATGCATCTGAAGTCAGCTGTAGTAGTCCATGGAAGACTATGCCATTAAAAATGTGTCAGCCTTCAAAACAGCACAAAATTCACTGCAGTGGTCTAACAAGAAAATCCTTCTTTCAGCTTGGTTATGGTTTGGTTGACCCTGTTCAGGGAGAAAAAACAGAATTTCCTTCCTTCTACCGGATTGATACTAATGAATTTGCTCAATATGGGGGTCTTGTCCGGCTGCTCCTGCGTTTCCATTGGACCTGGATTGGGCTGGTTGCCTTAACTGAGGAGACTGGTGAAAATTTCATCCAGACACCGACACCAGTGCTCAGGCAGAAGGACATCTGTGTGGCCTTCACTGACATGTTCGAACCAACAAACTCTCTCCTTCTACAACAAGCACTATCTGGATCTATTCCTAGTGCATGGTTTGAACCCCAAGTGATTACTGTCTTTGCGGACACCAATGTTTTACACATATTAAGAGTGTTCTTGGCTGTTCATGAAGAAAAGACCAAGACCCCATTTAGGAAGGTTTGGATCCTGACAGCCCGTAGGGAAACCTCTGTGAAAGGACAAAATTTAAAGCAGGCCAAATTCTTCCATGGTGCTTTGCACTTCAGAGTCCACAGCAGGGATGTGCCAGAACTCACACACTTTCTCTGGGTCTTAAATCCACACCGACCACAAGGGTATGTCTTTCTCCAAAAATGGTGGGAATACGTATTTGAATGTCAGTTTCTGAAATCAGGAGAAATCTCTCCGAGGGGATGGAGGGACTGCACTGGGGAGGAGAAGGTATGGGACCTGCCGAGCCATATGCTTGAAATGACCATGTCCAGTTACAGCTACAGCATCTACAATGCTGCATATTCTGTGGCACACATGTTACATGCTGTGTCCTCATCTGGATCCAAACATGCATTGAGAGGCGGAGGCATGAGGCTGCTGAATCTTCAGCCATGGCAGGTAATGTCCTCGTCGAGAGTTGGCAATCTTATGAAAAGTTCCTTGGTGGTTTTTCAGTGGTCTGATCCTGGAAGCAAAGGGCGAGCCTAGGAGAAGGGTTGTTGGTCCAGTCTAAAGATCCCAATAGAGACATTCCATAAAGATATTCTTCCATGCCCATCAGCTCCCTTAAAGAGCACTAGGAAGTGAGTAAAAGGCAGTGGAGACCAATGGTGCTTCTGTGATAATCATGTATTTAAAACTGCAGCTACTGAGGAGGACGAATCAAGCAAGCTCTCACCCCAAAAGCATAGTATTCTCCTCCACACACCCCATCTCCAGGAGGAAACAACAGGCCGTTCCTCCCCCCTCCCTGCCCCATGTTCATTCTTGCCAGGCAGCATGAGAACACCTCAGGTGTTGTTCGCCTTGATGGCACCACCCTTCTTTCTCTGGCACACAGGCAAGGATATGAGCATGGCTTCTGGGAAGTAGACACCAACGAAAGAAGGCCAAGCCACTGGGCAAGCATATTTGAGCAATTGCCCAATGAAGCCATCTGAATGCACCTTCAGTATTCATCAAAACAATGGAGTAAAGAAAAGAAGACGTCTCTAACTTGATGGCAGTCACAGAATGTCAGAAGACACCAGAACTCACTCACAATTACCCTGTTTATAATTCTCTCTTCCATTTCATATTCTTGCCTCTTTGAGGAATGTCCAGTTTAACAACAGTGCTGGAGATGAAGTCTCTTTCTTTAAAAAGGGAGAGAGATACGATCTTGTGAACTTGATTTTCTTCCCAAAGGAATCCTTTGCTCACACCAAAGTTGTACAGGTGGATGCAGAAGCTCCGCCTGACCAGGACTTCACCATTCACTCTGATGCAGTCATGTGGGCTACAGAGGTGGGTTTGAAGTGAATGTCATGGAGGCAACAAAGAATGCTGTATTTCTATCACTTGAGAATCATTATGATGGTTCTAAGTAACCTGCAGAAATCCAGAAACGATTCAGACTTTCTAAACTGGTGATCCTATCCATTGTGTAATGGGAAACTCTGTTGGGTAACTCTGTCCTATTTTGTGCAATATCCATTGCATGTAAACCCTCAACTATTTCTCTCTTCCCTTTTAGGTGACTCCCTCTGCGAGGTGTGTGGAGCGGTGTTCTCCAGGGCACCAGAGAAAAGTTCCAGAGGGGAAGCCGGTTTGCTGCTACAGGTGTGATCGTTGTCCAGAAGGGACAATTTCTAACCAGACAGGTAGCTCAAGCATTCAGAGCCTTGAGAATGTGCAGAGCAAACTGGGGTTTGCATGGGAAGATCATGGGCAAGGAGAAGACATGGCCATTTAACCTATTCATATTTTCTCCATAAAAACCATTGGGAGTTGCATAACTTGGTGGTTTACTGTTTTACAGACAATTCACAATTTCCTGAAGAAACCTTCTATTTAAATAATAAAGAATAATAATATCCTTAGATAGTTGCATTGGCTCACCTTCCCATGCACAGTGTTTTCAACACCATGTTTCCAATCTCGGTTGTTTGGGCATTAAACATGAAGCTGAACGGTGATCAGTTGTTGTAGCGACTGGAGCATGGTACTCCAATGTCAAGGAAACTGCTGTTTAATCTAGATTGATTTCTGTCACCTGTTTCCCAGCCTCTGCACCAACACATCTCTGCTGAAGAAAGTGCATCATCTGAAGCAAATGACAGAGGGTTATTTATGTATTTATTTGCCCATTCGGAAGGCACTGCAGGTGACAGTCTGTGGTGATGTTCTTAGTAGGGGTGTATGGATTGTACTCACCCTCATTTGCCCATGGGTCCCCGGGGGGAGAGGCAATCCAGTTTCCCCCCCGGAATCTTCATCATCCGGCTCCTCTCTGCGGCGGGTCCGCAGAACCACCGGCTGGCTCTGGCTGCTGCTGGACTTTGGCCGCGGCTGGTCTGCGGATGCAAATGGCATCCCGCATAGTGGATGCCATTTGCGTCCCTGTTCTTTGCCGTGATAGGCTATGTAAATCTTTATGTAGCCTATCACAGCAAAGAGCAGGGATGCAAATGGTGTAGCGGACATTATTTGCATCCCTGTTCTTTGTCATGATAGGCTACGTAAATAGTTATGTAGCCTATCATGGCAAAAGGCAGGGACGCAAATGACTTCTGCTACGCCGGGTGCCATTTGTGTCCGAAGGCAGGCAGCAGCAGCCAACAACAGCTGGCAGTGGATGGATGGTGGCAGGTAGGATCGAGCCAGCGTGGATTCCCCTGGGGAGCGGAGGTGAGACTTTCATTCCACCACAGACTTCAGGGGGCCGGACCCTTAGTATCTGGCCTCATTGGAGTCCGTGGCAGAATTCTCCACCATCCCTAGTTCTTACACTTAACAGTTTTTAATTTCGAGTTACAGACTTTAGGTTTTTCTTCTTGCAGAATACTGAAGATGGGTCTGCTAGCGTGGGCTATCCTACACAGGTGAAAAGGAGCATTTTGTACCTTTCCTGACTCTGGTCTTATGCATTACGTTGTTGAAACATAAAGAGAAAATACTAAAAGGAACGTTGCATGCTTACATGTACAGGAAGCTAGGGAACTGATATCTCCATCTCCTTCTTTGTGGGCTCCACCATCCCCATGTTAAGAACATCTATGTAGGGATGGCGGAGAATTTCTCCCCGAAACTTCGGGGGGCCGAGCGCCAGTGTGTTCGGCCCCCCGAACAAGTTTCGGGGAGAAATTCTCCACACACCCCGTGCTCCCCGCACCTCCCCCGGGACGGGACTTACCTTTGCCGAATGTCCCTCCCGGTGGCAGGTCCGGCCGGCGGTTCGGTGGGTGTTCGTGCGGGGCGGGAGCGGCAGCCAGTCTTTCGACGGGCTGCCGCCATCGCCATTGCAATAAAAGAAAAAAAAATGCCCCCGTGATAGGCTACGTGACGATTAACGTAGCCTATCACGGCTAGATCTGCAAAGTCAGCCGTGATAGGCTACGTTAATCGTCACGTAGCCTATCACGGGTGACTTAAAAAAAAAAAAATCGCGTACCCAAATGGCGGCCCCATAGGGAGCCGCCATTCGCGTTCCTTATTTGGTCGCTGTAGTCTACGTAAATCTTTACGTAGACTACGGCGAAAATAAGGGCAATGCTGCGTTGCTCTTATTTTCGCCGTAGTCTACATAAAGATTTATGTAGACTACAGCGACCAAATAAGGAACGCGAATGGCGGCTCCCTATGGGGGCCGCCATTTGCGTACGCGGTTTTTTTTTTTAAAGTCACCCGTGATAGGCTACGTGACGATTAACGTAGCCTATCATGGCTGACTTTGCAGATCTAGCCGTGATAGGCTACGTTAATCGTCACGTAGCCTATCACGGGGGCGTTTTTTTTTTTAAAAAAAACACTTTGGAGTTCGCGGCTGGGCGAGGCGGGAAGCCTCCTCCCCGGCCTGAATTTCGGCCGGGCGAGGCGGAAAGCCTCCCCCCCAGCCTGAACTTCGCGGGGGGAGCAGCGAAGCGCCTCCCCCCCACCGCGAACAAGCTTCGAGGACAGGTAAGTGACTTTCGTCCACCCCTACATCTATGTCATGTTTGAGATACTTTTGCTCATTCCAGATGCAGATCACTGTGACGCATGCCCAGAAGACCAACATCCAAACAGGAAAAAAGACCACTGTTTCCCCAAGAAGAGCCACTTCCTTTCCTATCAAGAGACACTGGGGTTCATTTTAGCTTCTCTGGCTCTCTTCCTCCCTCTGATTACATCTGTAGTGTTGGCCACCTTCATTCTACACCGTGACATGCCCATCGTCAAAGCCAACAACCGAGACCTCACCTATGTCCTCCTCCTCTGTTTCTTCTGCTGCCTTCTATTCATTGGTCGCCCCATGAAGGTTACGTGTCTTCTACGTCAAACTGCTTTTGGCATCATCTTCTCCATTGCCATTTCTTGCGTCTTGGCAAAAACTGTCACGGTGTTTCTGGCCTTCATGGCCACCAAGCAGAAATCATCACCAGAAAACTCTTGGGGAGACAACTAACAAACTCCATTGTCCTGGCCTGTCCCCTCATCCAAGCTTTTATCTGTGCTTTCTGGCTGGTGACCTGTCCCCCATTCCCAATCTTGGACTTCCATTCCCTGGGTGGAGAAATCATCATCGAATGTAATGAAGGCTCAGTCACTATGTTTTACAGTGTCCTGGGTTACATGGGTTGACTGGCTGTCGTCAGCTTCATGGTGGCTTTCCAAGCCAGAAAACCGCCTGACACCTTCAACGAAGCCAAGTTTATCACCTTCAGCACGCTGGTGTTTTGCAGTGTTTGGGTCTCCTTTGTCCCCACCTACCTGAGCACCAAGGCGAAGTCTATGGTGGCTGTGGAGGTCTTCTCCATCTTTTCCTCTGGGGCTGGTCTGCTGGCTTGCATCTTCCTCCCCCAATGTTACATTATAGTGCTGAGGCCCATTCTCAACTGTAAAGATCATCTAATAAGGAGAAGGACTTAGTGTGTCTATCACTTTGAAACATGCCCTGCTACTCTAGTTTCCTGTCAAGTACATTGTATGAAGGCCAATAACATTGTAAAATGTGCTGAATTATTCCTTAATTACGGGGTCCTTTCCACACTGGGCTTTTGCTCTTTCCCACTCTACTGGAAGTGGACTTAAAAGGTTGTCTGCATGGCATTATATTCCTCCTAGACATCTTTCAATCATATAATTCTTTAAAAAAATCATGCCATGACACTATCAGGAATTAGTGTTACATATCATGCATTATAGGTACAACAGAGAGTTGCAGTATGGTTCAGGGTTAGGCTCACTTCGGAGATACTCTAAATTGTATGTATCTCACTTCCCCCGTAAGGAGAACATTCTTCTCTCCTCCATGCCATTCTCCCTTCTTCTCACTGGATTGTTCTTGGGGAGGGTAGGTTTCATTTCATTTTATTGGCCGCTATTGAGGTATTTGGAACTTGAGTTCCTTCGAAGAGGAAACATGGCGGGATATAAATGTAATACTAAATAAAAATGAATAAAATGAATTGTTCTCATGTTTCAGTACTTCTCGAAACCTGTTTCCTTCCAGAATACTCATATTTCTCTCTCGTTTCCCAGGAGCCCCATTGTGGCTTGGTTATTGTTGGCTCTTGCCCCGTGAGCTCACTATTAGAGTGAGTGATACTAGCAGCAAGAACACATTATGGTAAGTCATGAAGAATGTCAGCGACACCCATATTTGCAGTGCTGGAATGTAAAATTTATGAAAATGCTGTTGTGGAAAAATGGAAAGGTAGGGTGAGAGAGGAGACAGCAGCCCAGCAGCAGCTAGAGCTGCCACTGCAGCCGGAGCCGCTGCTGCCGCTGCTGGAGCCACCAAAGCCGCTGGAGTCGCAGCCAGGTAGGTAAGATTTCACCAACCTTCCTGAAATTTGCAGGTGCCAGAAAGACATGTTTGTTTTACATCTCCTCAAAATCTCAGGGAGATTGGTTAGATATTGAGGGAGAAAGGGCAGTTAACAAAAAAAAGTAGAAAAAACTAAGTCATGCAAGCATGTTCCTCAAAGCCTGTGTTGGCTCCCTTTGGTGCCCATCATTTGTGAACAAAACTATGGGCTCCTTATTTTAAAAACTGATGTTTTCCTATTCCTTTCCACTGTAGTGACAGAATTGATTTTTTAAATTGCAATTCCCTTATTTTAAACATATTGTTTATTAGCATAATGCAAGTCTGTGGGTGTCTCATCATGTGGACCTCGGAATGTGTGAGTGTGGTGGGGAGGGGAATCACTGCCGGGTGGAGGAGAAGCCCAAGCAGCAGAAGTTTAGCGGTGCGTTTCTGGGACCTTTGTGTGTGTGTGAACGTGATCAAGTGGCACAGTTGTTAAGAGGAAAAGGGTTACAACAGAAATTACAAAGCACTCTCCAGAGGTCATATTTTTGCCAGAGACGCATCTAACTAAGAGATATAAGGCAATATTAAAACACCCATATTTTGGACACCAATTTACTGCCTCAGGCTCTAGCTGCTAAACTGGAGCTGAACTTAACTCAGCAGCCTCCGGTCAGTGACAGGGGTGGAGGAGGGGGAGAGCAGCCTGCGTTCGGTTCATTGTGTGAGAGAGAGCTGGTTAGAGTTGGTTACAAAAGAAGATGGTGCATGAGGAGCAGCATTCGTTTTGGGTGCTGCTGTTTGTTTTAATTCTTAAATTAATTCCTGGCCAATAGGCACTGTATTCAGCACTGACGTTATTCAGGACAAACCACACCAACTGGAAGTTGGGTAAAAATGTATTAGGGGGAAGGAACAAAGAGCAGGGAATACGGAGACGTGGTCGGTTGTGTAAGAAATTACAAACAAGGTACAAAACTCTAAGCGAAACCAGAAACAACAAAAACTGAGGCACACACTCCCACATCCAAAACAAGAAAGCTAGCTGGGCTACCCTATACATACCAAAGTATGGGCATCCCAGGATCGCCTTTGACCAGCAGCACACCCTAGTACCGTCAGGGCCAAGGAGAGACACCCGCCCCTTCTCTAGCCCTCTTTTTATTGCCCAGCCCTAGCAACCCAAGGCAGGTTCAAGGCACCCAATCCAAACCCAGGCCTGGGACACCCCACTCCACCCTCGAAAGAGGTTGCATCTTCCCACCAGGCATGGCTGTTATCATTTTCCCAAGTAGCCAGGAAAATTGTGGCCTTGAGCTGCAGGATGACACACAGCTGAAAACAACCAATCTCCAGGGGGCTGCTGCATACCACAGCAGCCCTCATGGCTCCTACTCTATTAACACATTCTTGTAGGGATGTCAGAGAATTCCGCGACGGATCGTGTTGAGGCTGAATGCCAGTGCATTCGGGCCCCTGGAAACTGTTGCAGATCAAAGCCCCCTCCAACCCATGAAGGCGCGTGGGACGAAGTCCCCGCCACCCCCAACCCACAAAAGGCACGTGAAATGGAGCACTACCTGCTCCCGTCCACGCTTCTTCCTCTTCAGCCGTGATAGGGTATGTAAATACTTACGTAGCCTATCACGGCTAATGCAGGGACTCCATTTGCGTCCCTGCAGAGGCCATGATAGGCTACATAAGTATTTACGTAGCCTATCACGGCGGGGGGGGGGGGAATCCCAGCGTACACAAATGGCGGCGGCTACCGCCATTTGCGTATGCTGGGGTTTTCCCCCTGTCGTGATAGGCTACGTAAATATTTACGTAGCCTATCACGGCTCACTTTAGGGACGCAAATGGCAGCGGCTACGACAGCTGCCATTTGCATCCTTGCAGGGCTACCCTGTGGCTGGATGTCTGGCTGCGGGCGGCCGGAGCCGGCCGGTGGTTCCGCGGCTTGGCCGCAGAGCAGAGCCGGCCGGGCAGGATTCTGGGGGGAGGCATGGAGCGCCTCCCCCCCGTCGAGGATTCCGGGGGGAGGGACGGAGCGCCTCCCCCCACCTGCAGAACCTGGCAGAGCCAGGTAAGTGGGGTTTCATACACCCCTACATTCCTGACATCCCCCCTTTAAAAGATGAGAACTCAGGGGACAATTTCCCGATTCTCTATCTCCCCCCATTTAAAATTTTAAATAAAATACATGCTACAGAAAAGAAATGGAAACCAGATTCGAAAACTGTCCCACGGTCTCCTCCAGAGAAGCCCAACAGCCTAGGCTCGCTGATTAGGAGTCCCCTCTCCTGACATCTGGCTCAAATCATGGGAGAGGCTGTCAGCCAAAATGTTCTTCTTGCCCTGGATGTGAGAGGCAGTAAAATCATAGTCCTGTAGAGCTAGGCTCCAGCACAATTGCTTCTGGTTTCACCTCTTCACTGGAACCAGCCAGCACAGGGGGGAATGGTCAGTCTGTAGTTGGATCTTTCGGCCCCATAAATAAGGATAGAGCTTACCTAAGGCCCACACAATGGCCAGACACTCCTTCTCCACAGTAGCCAGGTTCCCTTCACAAGGCAATATTTTTTTACTCAAATAGACTACTGGGTGGAGTTCTTGGTCTGGCCCCTCCTATGGAAGGACGGCCCCCATTCCCCCCTGTGGGGCGTCCGTCTGAAGGACAAAAGGGGCCTCAAAATCAGGGGCCTGCAGAATGGGATAGTCCACCAACTTAGCTTTCAGCTGATCAAAAGCCTGTTGACAGAATGCAGTCCACGTCACTTGTACAGGTTGTTCTTTTCACAAAGGTCTGTCAGGGGGGCAGCCAGGTTACTGAAATGGGGCATAAATCACCTATAACATCCAGCCAACCCCCAAAAGGACTGAACCTACTTCTTGGGGTTGGGCAGCGGCCAATTCCGAATGGACGCTATTTTGGCATCAAGGGGTTTAATGGTGCCTCCTCCCATCCGATGGCCTAAGTAGGTGACCTCTCCTAGGCCAAATTGACATTTTGAGGCCTTCATGTTCAGGCCAGCCTCCTGAATATGCCTAAATGGCATATTGGCGGACATGTTCCCGATGGGATTCCCACGTCTGGCTGAAAATGGCCACATCGCCCAGATACACACAGGCGAAAGCCCCCAGCCCATTCAGCAGCCTGTTAGTTAGCCTTTGAAACATAGCTGAACCCCCTTCATGCCAAATGGAAGAACTACAAACTCATACAAGCCAAGGTGAGTTACGAAAGCGCTCCACTCTCCCCCAGCCTGGAGGCATAAGCACCTACAACCCATTCGATGATGGACAAACTCACGGCCTCTGGTCCAGGCAGCTGGGAGGAGATCTCCTCCTCCCAGTTGCAGCAAGTCCTACCTTGGGCCTGCATGGTCCCTAACTAGCCAAAACAACAAACCTTGTGAGTATACGACCCCAGCTTTGTCGCCTGCATCTCCCTGATTCCTCAGTGCCCTCAAGCATCCTGGACAACTTCAGTGTCTTATCCCAGCACTGCCACCATGTGAAGGATTGCTGGTTTCACCCCAACAACCCTGCAAGGTAGACCAGGCCAAACTCGGCCACAAGATTCCCTAAATTAACCCAGGAGCTCCCTTCCTGGCCAATAGGCACTGCATTTAGCACTGAAGGTATTCAGGACACACCACATCAACTGGAAGTTGGGTAAAAATAAGATTACATAAAGATTATGTAAAGTTACATAAAGATTACGTAGACTACGGCGAAAATAAGGGCAACGCTATTTGCGTTGCCCTCAGTTTCGCCGTGGTCTATGTAAAGATTTACGTAGACTACAGCGACCAAATAAGGAACACAAATGGCGGCTCCCTATGGGGGCCGCCATTAGCCGTACATGCTTTTTTTTTTTTAAAGTCACCGGTGATAGGCTACGTGACGATTTACGTAGCCTATCATGGCTGACTTTGCAGATCTAGCCATCATAGGCTACGTTAATCGTCACGTAGCCTATCACGGGGGCGTTTTTTTTTTAACTTTTTAGTTCGCGGCCGGGTGAGGCGAGGCACCTCCTCCCCGGCCTGAATTTCAGCCGGGTGAGGCGGGAAGCCTCCCCCCCTGGCCTGAACTTCGGGGGGAGAGCAGCGAAGTGCCTCCCCCCCACCACGAAAAGCTGCGAGACCAGGTAAGTGACTTTCGTGCACCCCTACTATTTTCTGCGTCAGGCTATTCAGAAGCCTGTGGTGTGGCTATTCCCTTTGAAACCTCCCTTCTTCTCTCAGTAGAAAGTACTATGGCAAAACCCAGTGGCAGAGACCTATTTATGAAAGGTGCCATAGGAGGTTCATAGTATACATTTGCCACTTTGTACTCCCCAAATTCAAATCAACATACTTTTTTACATGACACTTTGCAGAAATTAGCAGTATTTCAACAAGGTGCAACATTTATAGGGGGGATTAGAAGATAGTCAGTGATCCAGCTCTGGACAGAATTTGCTTTACGGATGAGTGCAGGAACACCACTATGTCCTCACTTAGGGACCTTTTGGCTGCATTTAAATTAATAGTTTCTTAAATATAGGAGCCTGAGATTATGCATACTTTGCCCATCACTATCAAACATACACTAGAATAGACCATCTCTTCATTTCTTCGACCCATGCCTCTTCCATCATAAGCACAGAGATCTATCAAAAAAGGGTATCAGATCATTCAGCTGTAAGTCTCACCATACACCCTTGTTTACATCAATCCTCTAAACTGATCCATGGTGCTTCAATCCTATCATCCATAAAACCAACTCTGTGTTGTGACAATTAAAAGTGAAATAGAACATTATTTCCATCCAAATTAGCAAGTAGGATTGTCATATGCAGAATATGGGATGCAATGAACTCTGTTACAAGGGGCATCTGTATAAGTGAATTGACAGCAGTTCAGAAGATTTCAGTATGAAAAAACAAAGACTTTTGTCAGAAATAAAACTTCTGGAAATGTAACAAAAAATTGGTTAGGGCAAGAAATTACCATCTTCTTTCACATGCAAGAATGGAACTTAAAGCCCTTGAAGTAGGGAAGATTTCGACATCACTCCTTTGCCTTCAACAAAAATATGATGTATTGGGGATAGAAGCTCTAAATTGCTAGCCTATGAGCTGAAACGCCTTAACCTAAGAAATGTTATTTGCTCAATTAAAGACAATCAAAATTCATTGGTTTGTGGGACTATACAGATCAGTAATCAATTTGTGCAATTTTATTCAGACCTATATTCTAACCCAGATCCTGATGTCACCAAGGGTACAATCCTATCTAAAGTAGTCAGGGGTTAGATAGCCATAGGATAGGCCACACTCCGAGTTCGGTTCCCTGAGAACCGACCTCCACACCCTCCAACGCTTCATCGTAGGCAGCGGGGAGCGGCCTTGTGAACTGCACTTGGAAGAGAAGCACAAAGCAGCAAAACAGGGCGTTTCTGGGGGCATACCAGGGCGGAGATGTCAGAAATGCTGGTACAACACATCCTACATGTCATCCAGCTGCCACTTCCCCCTCTTGGAGGTCCCACTGCTAGAGATCCAAAATTGGCTGTCTAGCCGCAAATGCAGGGCAGAGAAGCGAGAGGGAATGATCCCCCTGTGCCTCTCCAGCCCTGCATGTCATTGAGGGAACCAGGTTGGGGAGGATGTGTCCACGCTGACAGGCAGTAACTCTCTGGAGATTTGGACTAGGAAAGTACAAAAGTCACTTTCCTTTTTGAAGGGTGACATTTGCGGTGGAGGTAGGCATGCCGTACCTCCCCCTGAAATCCTACCCCAGCTGGCTCTGCTCCGTGGCAACTCTGCGGAGCCGCCGGCCGGGTGCATCCACACAGCAGGTCTGCGGACACAAATGGTGGCCAGCATAGCGGCCGCCATTTGTGTCCCTTCATTGAGCCATGATAGGCTGGGTAGATATTTACGTAGCCTATCACGGCAAAAGTGGGGATGCAAATTGCGGCTGCTACGTGATTTGCAACCCTGCTCTGAGCATTGATAGGCTAAATAGATACTTACGTAGCTATTCACGGCTTGCCAGGGATGCAAATGGCGTCTGGCATAGCGGCAGCAATTTGTGGCCGCAGCCCGGCAGCAGCTGGAGCCGCCGGAGCTGCCGCTGCCACCAAAGCCTCCAGGTAGGCTCTGTTTCGCATAGGGATTTAAAAAACACCTACCTGGCTCCGCGCTGGGCAATCCGTGGTGGGGGGAGGAGTGCCGTCCCTCCCCCCAGAATCCTGCCCGACATCCAGCCACTGGGCTGCACAGGGATGCAAATGGCAGCCACCGTAGCCACTGCCATTTGTGTCCGTGTCTTTAGCCGTGATAGGCTACGTAAATATATACGTAGCCTATCATGGCTAAAGACACGGACGCAAATGGCAGCGGGTACAGTGGCTGCAATTTGAGTTTCTTCCTATTGCCATGATAGGCTATGTATATATTTACGTAGCTGCTACGCCATTTGCTCTTCTGTCTTTTGCCGTGATAGGTTATGTAAATATACACATAGCCTATCACGGCTAAAGACACGAACGCAAATGGCAGAGGCTATGCCATTTCTGTCCCTGCCCTAAGCCATGATAGGCTATGTAGACACTTATGTAGCCTATCACTGCTTGCCAGGGACGCAAATGGTGGCTGGAGTAGAGGCCACCAATTGCGGCCTCAGCCCAGCAGCAGCTAGAGCTGCCACTGCCGCCGGAGCCGCCGCTGCCGCTACCGGAGCCGCTGGAGCCGCTGGAGTTCCAGCCAGGTAGACTCCGTTTCACTGGGCTTTCGTGGGGTAGTTGGGCGGGTTGCTCTGTTCTGCCATGGATTCCAGGGGTCCAAATTCAGTAGAATCCGCATTCAGCCTCCCGAAATTGGTGGTGAAATTTTCCGCTGGCCCCCTGCCCCCCCCACGGGATGGGACTTACCTCGTGGAAATGTCCCTCTTGGCGGCGGGTCCCGGCGGCGTTTTGGCGGTGTTTCGGCGGGGGTGGTGGCGGCGGCGGCGGCTGGTCTTCTGACCGGCTGCCGCTGCCGCTAGGGATGGCGGAGAATTTCTCCCAAAACTTCGGGGGGCCGAGCGCCAACGTGTTCGGCCCCCCAAACAAGTTTCGGGGAGAAATCCTCCGCCCCCCCTGCCCCCCGCGCCCCCCCCCGGGACGGGACTTACCTTCCCTGAATGTCCGGCTGGCGGTTCGTCGGGTTTTCGAGCGGGGCGGGAGCGGCAGCCGGTCTTTTGACCGGCTGCCGCCGCCGCCATTGCAATAAAAGAAAAAAAAAAAGTCCCCTGATAGGCTACATGACGATTCACGTAGCCTATCACGGCTAGATTTGCAAAGTCAGCCGTGATAAGCTACGTGAATCGTCACGTAGCCTATCACGGGTGACTTAAAAAAAAAAAAGTGTGTACGGATAATGGCGGCCCCCATAGGGAGCCGCCATTCCTGTTCCTTATTTGGTCGCTGTAGTCTACGTAAATATTTACGTAGACTACGGCGAAAATAAGGGCAACGCTATTTGCGTTGCCCTTATTTTTGCCGTAGTCTACGTAAACATTTATGTAGACTACAGCAACTAAATAAGGAACGCGAATGGCGGCTCCCTATGGGGGCCGCCATTCGCGTACGCGCTTTTCTTTTTTTTAAGCCACCTGTGATAGGCTACGTGATGATTCACGTAGCCTATCATGGCTGACTTTGCAGATCTAGCCGTGATAGGCTACGTGAATCGTCACATAGCCTATCAGGGGGTGTGTTGTTTTTTTTTTTTTAACTTTCGTGTTTGCGGCCGGGCGAGGCGGCAAGCCTCCTCCCCGGCCTGAATTTCGGCCGGGCGAGGCGGGAAGCCTCTCCCCCGGCCTGAATTTCGGCTGGGCGAGGTGGGAAGCCTCCCCCCCCGGCCTGAACTTCGCGGGGGGAGCAGCGAAGCGCTCCCCCCCACCGCGAACAAGCTGCGAGAAAAGGTAAGTGACTTTTGTCCACCCCTAGCTGCCGCCATTGCAAAATAAAAAAGGAAAGGAAAGAAAAAAAACACAACACACCCGTGATAGGCTACGTAACGATTTACGTAGCCTATCACAGCTAGATTTCCAAAGTCAACTGAAATGATCAAGGGGCTGGAACAACTCCCCTATGAGGAGAGTCACAACAGCTGGGATTGTTTATCTTTGGAAAGAAGGCGAGTAAGGGGAGAAAGGATAGAGGTGTACACAGTGAGGTCTGATAATGAACTGGATGTGGAAATACAAAGCTGAGCAGAGAGGAGAATCAACTCTGTGCATGTCTACTCAGAAGTAAGTCTTACTGAGTTCAATGCGACTTACTGCTACACATGTCAGCACCCCACTTGCCCCCAGCTCAGCTTTGTATTTCCACATCCAGCTCATTAGCAAACCTCCTGTTAGTTATCTCAGAAGACCCTTAGGCGAATGGGCGGGGGTTCCAGGGAACAGCTGGATGGAGGGAGATCATACACACACACACTCACACACACACTCACAGACACACACACTAGAAGAATATAGTTCTTCATATTCCCTGGTATGTTTATTCCTGATCTTTCCCTTCATGCTGCATTTGTACAAATGAAGTGTGACTGCTTAAGAAAGAACTTTCCATTATACTGTCTCTTTTTCTTCATGAGTTTCATAACAGAAGTGTGGTGTAGTGGTGAGAGTCCAGCCAAAAGTCATCCAGTGAGATAACTAACAGGAGGTTTGCTAATAAGCTGGATGTGGAAATACAAAGCTGAGCTGGGGGCAAGTGGGGTGCTGACATGTGTAGCAGTAAGTCGCATTGAACTCAGTAAGACTTACTTCTGGGTAGACATGCACAGAGTTGGTTCTCCTCTCCATTTTAGCCTCACCATGTCACCAACAAGGCTGGATGTGGAAATAGAAAGCCTAGCGAAGGAATAATACTCATGCAGGGCTCCAGACTGGCATGGTCATTTTAAAAGGTTCTTTCTGTCTGTCTGTCTGTCTGTCTTTCCTTCTTTCTTTCAAGCAGCGTTGCTTTAAACAAAGAATGCATCGGTCAGGCACACCTAGGGCAGCCTTGTTTTAGGAAGCCCCGAGGAGGAGGAAGTGTTTTGGCTGAAAGTAATTACTGCACGTATCTGGGCAGGGGAAAAATACGTAAATATCTACAAAAAATAGCATTTCTTACGTAAGTTATGCAGAATTACGGCTGTCAGTACGGATTTGTCTTTGTAATTTTTGGAGCAGAAAAAAAAAGGAGAATTCTGGGTGCTTGCAAATGATGGTACGGAGCACTGGCCGCAAACTGCGTAAGTCAAGCGGCACGGAATGTACACAATTCGTACATCCCTAGTCAAAGGGCGATATCTCCGCCTCAGCACATTCCTTGCAACCGAGCTCTGGTACCGTTTATCTTATCAGAGCCTAGGATGTGCCTGAGAAGGGAGGCCATGTTTATGCTAAGCTAGACTCCATCTTGGATGTAAGTGCTCACACTGACACAGGTGAAAGGGAGGAACCTGACAACTCAGGTCAAGTCCAAGTGGCCCACAAAGAAGCAAAGAGTGATGCAACTCTGTTTTTCTCCCTCCAAAGTGCAAAGGGGGACCAGTGTTATTGGGATGCAGTTATTTCTCCTGCCTGGAATTATCAAAATGACAATAATTCTTGATGAATCCTCCAGGGATTTCATTTCCCTCCAGCATGTCAATAACAAAGAAATCCTGGAGAAAACATGCCTAATATAAATATGCCAGGAGCGACTCCACATGGGGGTGGGGTGGTGTCTGGTCACTTGGCATCTGCTCTCTTCTTGCTGTGATCTAATTCCCCTGCCAGGGCGTCTTTCTCTCATTCTCTTTGTCTCTGACCTAGCAGGGAAGGTCTCCCTGTGCTGCTGATGATTTGGCTGCTCCTGCTGTTTTGGTTCCTGCCTCAGGCCACCCACAGGATGCTGAGGACCATGTGCCCCATGACTTGGCTGTCTAAGCTGGAAGAAGATTATTACAGGCTGGGAGACCTCATTGTCGGTGGGAATTTACACCTTGGCACTTATTATTTCAAAAAGTCAGAAAACTTCCGTAGATTCCCCCGATTATTTATAGCCAGTATTCACCGGTAAGTTTCCACCAGAGGGATCTGGGAGAGGGCCTTGCCTGCTTTCCTCTCAGATGAGAAGGCTCCTTCCAGGGAAATGCATCAGCAATGCTGGTGATGTTTAAAATCTCTTGGTTTGAGATGACACTCTCAGAGGCCTGTCAGGATTGGCTTCGACCTGAAAGGAGAGTCATAGACTTGAGGTTTCTTGTCTTTTCTTTTTTGAGGTAATAATTTTATTTTTAAAAAAGAAAACAACAACAACAACAGCAACATGAACACACAATACACATACACTAAAATATCTCTAAAGATTGTAAGGTATCTACCTTTGGCTCCCCTTACACAACAAATGCGTATTATTATTTTCTACTTCTTATCTTAGTTGTATATCATACATTGAGTTCACAGACATTGTATCATTTCTCTCCCAATTTTTTACAACAAAAAATAAAGAAAAAAGGGGAACCAACCATCTCAAAGTTCAAAATCCACATACATAGACATCATTTTTCTCTATTTCTTGTACAAATGCTATAAAAGGCTTCCAATCTAACATACATTTGGCTGTTAATCCTTCTTTAATTATAACAGTAAGTTTTGCCATCTCTGCCAGCTCCATCATTTTCATGATCCACTCACTCACAGTTGGTCTTTTTTCATTCTGCCACTTCTGTGCATACAATAACCATGCAGCCGTTGTCATGTAGAGAAAGAGGGTTCCCCCCTTCTCTTTCACATGTTTATCTGTTAGTCCCAATGAAAAGGTTTCTGGCGTTAATTCTATAGTAGTCTGTAATATTCTTTGAGCTAAAAACTGTATTCGTTTCCAAAATATTTTAGCTTTTTTACAAGTCCACCATAAAGGATAAAACATTCCATCTTGAGCTTCACATTTCCAACATTTTCCAGAAACACCCTCATACACTTTAGACAGTTTAAATGGTGACATATACCATCTATACATCATCATATAAAAATTCTCTTTAAGACTTGTACATAAAGTACATTTTAGATCTTTTCCCCACATACTTTCCCACTTTTCCATTTATATATTATGACCAACTTTTCATGCCCATTTCATCATACAATCTTTTACTTGTGTGTTCATCATTTGTACACAGTGCTGTTTCACACTCAGATTCTGTTTGTTCAAATCCATCATTTTTCTCATCTATTTTAAACCTGTCTTTAATTTGCAATATGAAAACCACTGGCAGACATGGCCTTCTTCCAATACATTTTCCCTTGATTTTAACTTATATTCCCCTTGTGACAATTCCAGTAAATCATTATATCTTATACATTTATGCATGCTATCAAATTCTCTACTCTGCATTGCTTCTTGTTAAGATATCCAACGTGGTGTTTTTTGATAAAACCTTAATTAAAGTCTTGTTTGTTTTATCATACCACAAATAACCATGCCACCCATATCTCGATTCATGTCCTTCTAGTTCTAAAAGTCTTGTATCTTTCAATGTCACCCATTCCTTCTTCCACATCAAGCAGCAGGCAGAAAAATAGGTTTTCAAATCTGGTAATCCCAAGCCACCTCTTTCCTTTGCATCTGGTAAAATTTGTATTGGAACTCTTGCTTTTTTTGCTTGCCATATCAACTTGGTTATTTCTCTCTGCCACTGCTTAAAAGGTAAATCCGATGTAATAATGGGTATCATTTGAAACAAAAATAACATTCTAGGTAATACATTCATTTTAATCGTTGCAATTCTTCCCAAAAGTGATAGCTGTAATTTTTCCCATTTTCAGAGGTAGCAGCAGCTCCCCAGGGTGTTAGACAGGGTCTCTCTCTCTGTCTCTCCCAGGATATGCTGTATATGCCAAGGATGGATCCTGGGACCAGAAACCTTCAGAGGAGGCATTCTATCCCTGAACTATGCTCCTTCCTCTAAAAATACAACTATTTTCAACTCCTCATGGTTCTGAATAATGGGCAAGTTTGACACAGACGCTGTTTTAACACTGCACATCTCACCAGTTCTGTTGGGAATCTCACCCACCTCCCAATGTCCCTCTCTCCACTGTAGGTCGATAGTCAAGAACCAGCAGCACTTCCTGGCCTTGGCGTTTGCCATCACAGAGGTCAACAAGGATCCGGCTCTCCTTCCCAACATAACGCTGGGCTTCCGCATGTATGAACACAAGGACCTTGCCAGATGGATGCATCAGAACAGCCTTGCTCTGCTTTCCTCTCGGGGGCGAATGATGCCCAATTATAAATGTGACGGGCAGGATAAACTGCTCTCCATTCTTGGGGGTCTTGACTCCAAATCTTCCAGAGAAATAGCATCCCTAACAGGCATCTACAAGATCCCACAGGTAAGGAGATCCATCTGGAGATAGATCTGAGGGGCCTGCAGAACTCAGGAGAACGAAGACGCACAGGCCGATCTCCGAAACAGATTAGCCCCTGCAGTGTCTGAGTGTCTGTATTCTGGATTGGAGGGGTTGGGTGCCCTGGCTAAGCTGCCATTCCTTGGTGATGGCCAGTAATCCCAGATGGCTACTGCACGACTAATCCCACCCAGCAGAGGGCCTGTTCTGTCAGGAAAAGTGTGTGGATTGGGAGAAATCAGACATATTTCCTTGACACCTTCAAGAGTCATAAAAGAACAAGGTGCCTCAAGACTCCTTGTTGTTCTTGCTGTGAGCAGCTAAGGCAGCTACCCCTCCAGGGCTTGGTGGAGGCTCCACTCCCATGACAAGGTGACATTTGTCTGAAGTTTATGTATAGGGAATCGATGCCTCCTAGTCCTGAGGGAGACGTGCGACCTCCAGCAGTATCAGAAGCAGCATGCCAATGTACACCAGTTGGAGGGGAACATGACCATGGGGGTGCATAAGGAAATGAAGTGATTGTGGGCTTCCCACAGGCAGCTGCTTGGCCACTGAGTGAACCATGGTTGGCCACTGTGCTGGGCTAGATGGACCTGTGGTCTGATCCAGCAGGGCTCTTCCTGTATTCTGATTTCCATTTAAAATGGCCCATGTTTCAGCCACACACCATAGGATATCAATAGAAAGTGTTTCGAGTGGGGGCTAGGGATGCCAGAGAATTTCGCCATGAATCTCGGGGAGGCCGAATGCCAGCGCATTCGGCCCCCTGAAATTGGTGGCGAAACGGTCTGCCACCCCCCCGTCCCCCGCCCGGGACGGGACTTACCTTGGGTGAATCTCCCTGGCGATGGCGGCACTGGCGACGGTGTGGCGGTGGCGGCTGCAGCGGCTGTTCTTCTGACCAGCTGCCGCCACCGCCATTTCCAAGTAAAAAAAAAAAAAAGTGATAGGCTACATAAACATTTACATAGCCCATCACGGCTAGATTTTTAAAAAATACCATGATAGGCTACGTAAATGTTTACGTAGCCTATCACGGCTGAGCAAAAAACCCCAAAAAATCCGCGTACGCAAATGGCTGCGCCCATGGGCACCGCCATTTGCGTTCCTTATTTTGGCACATCTAGTCTATGTAAACATTTACGTAGACTATGGTGAAAATAAGGGTAACGCGAATAGCGTAGTGTCTACGCTATTCGTGTTCCCCTTATTTCGCTTTAGTCTACGTAAATGTTTACGTAGACTAGACGTGCCAAAATAAGGAACGCAAATGGCGGCACCCATGGGTGCCGCCATTTGCGTACGCACGGTTTGTTTGTTTTTTAACTCAGCCGTGATAGGCTACGTAAACATTTATGTAGCCTATCACGGCTGACTGCAGGGACGCAAACGGCCGCGGCTACGCCCACTGCCATTTGCAGTCCCGGCTGGTCAGGATTCGCGGCGGGAGGGACGGGGCGCCTCCTCCCTGGCCAGAATTTTATGGGGGTGGGACGTGGTGCCTCCCCCAAGGCCAGAATTTTGGGGGGAGGGACGGAGCGCCTCCCCCCCCACGAATCAAATTTCGTCACAGGTAAGTGAGTTTCGTACATCCCTAGCTGGGGGCACTTCAGGGATGTCTTTTTCAGAGCCACTAACTTTGCCTCCCATTTTCTGTCTTGTGTAGGGATGTACGAAAGTCACTTATCTTTTAGCGAAATTGATTCGAGGAGGGGGGGTGTCACTGGAATGCTAGGAAATTCTTTCAGGTTACATGCATGGTCATCCTGACTTTTGGGGGTGATATCCACACATGGTGGAGACTTAACAACATCTCAGTGCTTCACTTCATATTTAGATATGTATTTTTAAAATGTCCATCGTCTTTCTGGGTAGCACTTTATGTATCCAAAGTCAGCTTTGGAAAGTCCATGAAAGCTCATGCCATTAACACTGTGCTAGATGCCCAAACATTCTGCTACAACAGACTCATAGGAAATTCCTTCCTTCAGCTCGGTTATGGCTTTCTGGACACTGCTCAGGGAGGGAAAGGGCCATTCCCTGCCTTCTATCGGATCGATCCCAGTGAAAATCCTCAGTATGTGGGCTTAGTCCGGCTGCTCCTGCATTTCCAGTGGAACTGGATTGGGCTCCTTGCTCCTGAGGGTGACAGCGTTGAACATTTCATCCAGACACTGACCCCAAAGCTCAAGCAGAATGACATCTGTGTGGCCATCTCTGAAACGTTCAATCCAGCGGATCCACTTTATCGGCATCAGATAGAAAGTGGATCTATTCCTCATTCTTGGTTTGAGCCCCAAGTGATGATTTTCTTTGGGTCCTCCAGTGCTGTGTCACAATTACAACTGTTCTTGAGGAATCATGAAAGAAAAACCAGGACCCCATTTAGGAAGGTTTGGATCATGACATCCTATTGGGAAATGGCTGCGGCAGGAGTCCCCTCAGGTGGGGAGTATCTAAAAATCTTCTATGGTGCTTTGCACTTCAAAGTCCACACAAGGGATGTGCCAGAATTCAAGCATTTTCTTGTGGCGTTAGATACACTCCGACCAGAAGAGTTTGTCCTTCTCCGTTTCTGGTGGGAAAAGGCATTTAACTGTCAGTTTCTGAAATCAGGCCAAACCTCTCCACGAGGGCAGAGAAACTGTACTGGGAAGGAGAAGGCAGAGGACCTGCCACACAACATGTTTGAAATGAGCATGACAAGTCACAGCTACAGGATCTACAATGGTGTTTATTCTGTGGCACACGCATTGCATGCTGTGTATGGATCCAGATGTGGACTGATGGGGGAAGGCAAGAGGCACCTGGACATCCAGCCATGGCAGGTAACATCCTCCTTCACCCTGGGCAAGCATATGAAAGCACCTCGGTGATTGCTCAGTGGTCTCATCCTGGAAGCAAATGGGGGGCCTGGGAGAAGGGGAGTCAGCCTTTCTTAAGCTCTGAAGAAGTACATGTCCCCATGGAAATGTTTCCATGGCCATCCTTTCCATTAAAGAGCACTGGAAAGTGAGTCGGGTATAGCGGAGATTCATGGCACTTCCAGAATAATTTTACAGTTGCAACTGTGAATAGTGAGGAGGGAGGTTTTCTTATCCATGAAGTGGCATCGTTCCCCAGCACACCCCTGAGAAGCAAACAGCAGGCAGCTCCCCCCCATCTATGCTCCATCTTGACAGCCAGCTGAAGAACGCCAGATGTTGCTCTCTTTGCTGCTTTGCCCCTCCAGCTCCCACTCAAAGATAGGAGGCTGTGTTGTAGCAAGTAGGCACCAGCCAAAAACGCCTGAACCATTCCACAAGTATAGCCAAGCAGATATGCCAAAATAAGATGCATCTGAAGCATTACATTTACTAATGGAGTGCAGGAAAAAAAAACAATCTCCTAACTTGATGGCAGTTACAGAGTGTTAGAAGATGCCAGAACTCATTCACAATTTCCCCCATTTTTTATGTGTCTCTTGCTTTTCAGATTCTTGCCTCTTTGAGGAGCATCCGCTTTAACAACAGCGCTGGAGATGAAGTCTCTTTCACTGAAAATGGCAAGAGATGGGATATCCTGAACTGGATCTTCTCCCAAAATGGATCTTTTTATTCTGTGAAAGTTGGGGGAGTGGATTCAGGGGCTCCCCCAGGCCAAGACTTCACCATTCATGCTGAAGCGATCACATGGGCAACAGAGGTGGGGTTGAAGGGAATGTTCTGGGGTCCACCTTACACCCCAGTTGGAAGATGTATGTGGCAGGACAGAGGCACCCGGTTCAGACTAGGGATGGACGAAAGGGACTTACCTTGTCCCGCAGCTTGCTTCGTGGTGGGGGGGAGGCGCTTCGGTTCTCCCCCCGAAGTTCAGGTGAAGGGGGGAGGCGCCCTGCCTCGCCCGACCGAAATTCAGGCCGGGGGGGAGGCGCCCCATCCCTCGCTGGCGAAATTCAGGCTGGCAAGGAGTGCCCCGTCTCCCCGGCCGCGAAAAAAAAGTAAACAAAACACACACACACACACACACCCGTGATAGACTACGTAATGATTTGCGTAGCCTATCATGGCTAGATTTCCAAAGTCAGCCGTGATAGGCTACGTAAATCGTCACGTAGCCTATCACAGGTGACTTTGGGGAAAAAAAGTGTGTACGCAAATGACGGCGCCCCATGGGCGCCGCCATTTGCGTTCCTTATTTTGGCATGTCTAGTCTACGTAAAGATTTACGTAGACTACGGCAAAAATAAGGGCAACGCAAGTAGCGTTCCCTTATTTTCGCCGTAGTCCATGTAAATCTTTACGTAGACTAGACGTGCCAAACTAAGGAACGCAAATGGCGGCACCCCATGGGCGCCGCCATTTGCGTACGTGCTTTTTTTTTTTCCAAAGTCACCAGTGATAGGCTACATGACGATTTACGTAGCCTATCATGGCTGACTTTGGAAATCTAGCCGTGATAGGCTACGAAAATCATCACGTAGCCTATCACGGGTGTGTGTGAGGTTTTTTTACTTCCCTTTTTTATTTTGTAATGGCGGCGGCGGCAGCCAGTCGGGAGACCGGCCGCCGCCCCCACCCCCGCCAAAACGCCTCCGAACCACCGCCGGGACCCACCGCCGAGAGGGACATTCGCCGAAGCTAAGTCCCATGCTGGGGGGGGGGCGGCGGAGAATTTCCCCAACGCTTTCAGGGGGCCGAATGCGTCGGCACTCGGCCTACCAAAGATTTGTGGAGAAATTCTCCGCCATCCCTAGTTCAGACAGAGCTGAAGGATGAGGTTGCTTTCTCTGTGCAGAGAGAAGTTTTGAGCTCCGTCTCTGTCTCTCTGCACCTAGGGGGAAAGTGGATGGGATGAACTTGCTGATATAATGGGAAAGGGAAGGGATTTGCTGGGTGGAGTCTCTCTTTCACCTTAGCCTCGTATGGATACAGATGCTTCTGGCATTAGGATTGGTGTCTCCCAGAGGAGCCTCTTTTACGATGTTTCTGAGAGATTTGGCCCTCCTGTTGGGGAAATTGCAACCTCTTCTGCAACTTAAAGGAAGGGGGAAGTTCAGCATTTAGCTAGTTAAAGCATTGACATAGCTGGCCTTTGGACTCTATAGCTCCAGAGGCCTCCTGTTTCTTCTTCCCCTTCCCCACCGCCTTTCTCCTTTGCTTGGAGTGCACCTGGCTTGCTCTTTCTCCTGCCTGAACACAGAGAAACTGATGGAACAAACTCTTGTTTTGGAACTGCAAGCTGTGCATGCATTATATGTAGGGATCTACGAACGGTACTTACCTTTCGCGGATTCTGTTTATGGTTGGGGGGGAGGCGCTCCATTCCTCCCCCCCCCAGAATCCTGGCCAGCCAGCTGTGCTCCGCAGCGATTCTACGGAGCCGCCGGCCGGCTCCACCAGCAGCCGGACATCCGACCACTGGCTAGCAGGGACGCAAATGGCAGCGGCCGTAGCTGCCGCCGTTTGCGTCCCTGCAGTCAGCCGTGATAGGCTACGTAAATATTTACGTAGCCTATCACGACTGAGTGAAAAAAACCACAAAAAATGTGTGTACGCTAATGGCGGCGCCCATGCGCTGGAATTCGGCCTCCCTGAGATCCGTGGCGGAATTTTCGTACATCCCTAATTATATGCAGGATGACATGTGAGCAAAGCTGTCCTATTCTTTAACTAAAGGAAGAGTATGGCCGCTATATGTTCTGTAGCCTTCATGTGAATGTCGGACAGGCAAACCCGCATTCTGCTTTGCCTCTCTCTGCTAAACTGCCTTTCGAATAAGAGGCAGCGGTACCACATATTTCCCATCCCGTCCTGAACTCGTAATCCCCTCCATCATGCAATGGGACAATCTGTTGAGTAGCTACATTCAGTGCAATTCCTGCCATGTGGAAATCCTCCACTGTTGGCCTTTCCCCTTTCAGGAGGTGCCTGTCGCAAGGTGTGTGGAGCGGTGCTCTCCAGGGTACTGGAGAAGAGTTCCAGAGGGGAAGCCGGTTTGCTGCTACAGATGTGATCGCTGTCCAGAAGGGACCATTTCTAACTGGACAGGTACCTCAGACTTTGAGAGCCATATCAAAGTGCAGACCTTACTGGGGTAAGAGTGAAGTGGGGACAGGGGGAAGGTCATAGTCCCAGAGAGGAGCTTCCCCTAGGAATATATTTTCTTCCTCGCTGAATATTGAGCACAAGTCGGGTACTGTGGCAGATCAGGCAAAACTTTCCTGTCTGCATCCTCTCAGCCCTGCATCATCTCACCCTAGTCAGGAAGCTCTGCAATCAGATGCCTCCAAGAGAGTTCTGGAACTACAAATGAGATCCCAATGGCTAATGCAACACAGCTCTGTGTTCTGACTCATGAGTAGTGAAGGTGACTCATCTCTGGGGTTTGACAGATGAGAGACAGCAGTGCCGGGCAATTAGAAAGGGAACATTAGCACCCTTTTCCCAATTAAGAAGGAATCCAGATAAGGAGGCGCCCATGTTACAATTAGCGGCTACGTAATGATTTACGTAGCCTATCACGGCTGACTTTGAAAATATAGCTGTGATAGGCTACGTAAATCATTACATAGCCTATCATGTTTTTATTTATTTATTTATTTTACTGGGAAATGGCGGTGGTGGCAGCCGGTCGGAAGACCGGCCGTCGCCCCCGCCGAAACGCCGCTGAAACACCGCTGGGACCCGCCGCCGAGAGGGACATTTGACAGAGGTAAGTCCCATCCCGGGCGGGGCGGAGAATTTCCCAACCAATTTCGGGGGGCCGAATGCGTTGGCATTTGGCCTCCCGGAGATTCGTGGAGAAATTCTCCGCCATCCCTATATAGGGATGGGGGAGAATTTCTCCCCAAAACATCGGGGGGCTGAGTGCCAACGTATTCGGCCCCCCGAAGTAGTTTGGGGGAGAAATTCTCCACCTCCCCGCCCCCCACCCCGGGATGGGACTTACCTTTCCCAAATGTACCTCCCGGTGGCGTGTCCCGGCGGCGGTTTGGCAGGTCTTCGTCAGGGGCGGGGGCGGCAGCCGGTCTTTCGACCGGTTGCCGCCGCCGCCATTCCAAGAAAAGTAAAAAAAAAACAACACGCCCCCGTGATAGGCTACGTGACGATTAACGTAGCCTATCACGGCTAGATTTGCAAAGTCAGCCGTGATAGGCTACGTAAATCGTCACGTAGCCTATCACGGGTGACTTAAAAAAAAAAAAGCACGTACGGCTAATGGCGGCCCCCATAGGGAGCCGCCATTCGCGTTCCTTATTTGGTCACTGTAGTCTACGTAAAGATTACGTAGACTATGGCGAAAATAAGGGCAACGCTATATCGCCGTAGTCTATGTAAAGATTTTTTTTAACTTTTTATTTCGCGGCTGGGCGAGGCGAGGCGCCTCCTCCCCGGCCTGAATTTTGGCCGGGCGAGGCAGGAAGCCTCCCCGCCCCGGCCTGAACTTTGGGGGGAGCAGCGAAGCACCTCCCCCCCACCGCGAAGCAAGCTGCGAGACCAGGTAAGTGACTTTCGTGCACCCCTAGTAGCCTATCCAGGTGACTTTGAAAATCTAGCCGTGATAGGCTACGTAAATTGTTACATAGCCTATCACTTTTTTTTTTTTAACCATTTACTTTTTTATTTCGCGGCCAGGGAGACGGGGCGCCTCCCCCCCGGCCTGAATTTTGGCTGGGAGGGGCGGGCTGCCTCCCCCCCACCAAGAATTTCTGGGGGAGAACCAGAGTGCCTCCCCCCTCACCAAAAAAAGCTGCGGGACCAGGTAAGGGACTTTCGTCCATCCTTAGCAGCATAACAGGGCCAATTTAGGGAAGTACGAAATTCACTTACCTTGAACAAAATTTGATTCGCGGTGGGGGGGAGGCGCTCCGTCCCTCCACCCCGATATCCTGGCCAGCCGGGCCGCAAATGGCGGCTGCCATAGCCCACACCGTTTGCGTCCCTGCAGTCAGCCATGATAGGCTACATAAATGTTTACGTAGCCTATCACAGCTGAGTAAAAAACAACAACACAAAACCATGCATATGCAAATTGTTTTTTGGTTTTTTTTACTCAGCTGTGATAGGCTACGTAAACATTTCAAGCAACACTGCTTGAAAGAAAGAAAGAAAGAAAGAAAGAAAGAAAGAAAGAACCTTTTAAAATGACCATGCCTTTCTGGAGCCCTGCACGAGGTATTATTCCCCCTGCTATGCTTTCTATTTCCACATCCAGCGTGGTTGGTGACATGGTGAGGCTAAATGGAGAGGAGAACCAACTCTGTGCATGTCTACTCAGAAGGAAGTCTTACTGAGTTCAATGCAACTTACTCCTACACATGTCAGCACCCCACTTGCCCCCAGCTCAGCTTTGTATTTCCACATCCAGCTCATTAGCAAACCTGTTAGTTATCTCACTGGGCTGGACTCTAACCACTACATCATACTCCTTTTATATGAAACTCATGAAGAAAAAGAGACAGTATAACAGAAAGTTCTTTCCGAAGCAGTCACACTTCGCTTGTACAAATGCAGCATGAAGGGAAAGATCAGCAACCTTATCTTTGTTTGAATAAAAAGCACACTCTGCACATGCTCAGGGAATGGACAAAATGAGGAATAAACATAACAGGGAATATGAAGAACTATATTCTTCCATTATGTGTGTGTGTGTGGAATCTCCCTCCATCCAGCTGTTCCCTGGACCTCCCCCAATTCACCCAAGGGTCTTCTGAGATAAGTAACAGGAGGTTTGATGACGAGCTGGATGTGGAAATACAAAGCTGAGCTGGGGGAAGTGGGGTGCTGACATGTGTAGGACTAAGTCGCATTGAACTTGGTAAGACTTACTTCTGAGTAGACATGCACAGAGTTGGGTCTCGTCTCCATTTTAGCCTCACAATGTCACCAACGTGGATGTGGAAATAGAAAGCCTAGCAGGGGGAATAATGCTCGTGCAGGGCTCCAGACCGCCATGGTCATTTTGAAAGGTTCTTTCTTTCTTTCTTAACAGCGTTGCTTTAAACCAAGAGTGCATCGCTCAGGCACACCTAGGGCAGCCTTGTTTTGGGAAGCCCCAAGGAGGAGGAAGTGTTTTGGCTGAAAGTAAATGGAGACGAAGGATTTCAATTGAAAAAGAACACCCACAAATGAGGCGGTGAGCACAATTCTTTTTTTAAAAAAAACTTGTGTATGTATTATCGGAATATACTACCTTGTGTTTTTATTTATGAAAATTTTGCGACTCTGTGTGGATGACCAAAAAAAAGCCGTGTGACTGCAGGACCTCGTGGTGCCGTTCCGCAGAGGATTCCATGGCACGGACTGAAGGGAATTCGACCCCATTTCAGTCCGTGGTGGAATTCTCTGACATCCCTCGTGCTGCTATGCTGATACCTTTGCAGTAAAAAGACAAAAAAAGACAAATCTTGTCTGAGAGTGTTGCTTAAGAAATAGAGTCTGGCATCACCCATCTTGAGAGTGAAGGATTCAGCTTGCTCTAAGATGGTTTGGAGAGGGTTCTGTATATGTATGGTTCATCAGGTAACCCTTCATACTGGAAACATATCTTGAGAGAACCTCTGCACCAGGCCATATGCCACAGGAACAGTGGTGGTGTATCTACGTAAATACAAATGCGTAGCCTATCACATGAAAAAACCGGGACGCAAATAGCGTAGCTGATGCCATTTGCGTCTGGATCCCTTCCTGCAGTGAGTGCTCAGCGATACGGCTCGGCACTGAGCACTCAGTGGAGTCGCCGTGGAGCGGAGCCGGCTGGGGAGGATTCTGGGGGGAGGAACGGGTCAAATCCCTCCCCCTGCGGACTCCTCCCCAGACTGGCAAGTAGGGGATTTCTACATCCCTAGGGGTGGGGTGGGGTATCATGTGGGGAGAAAAAGTAGCATTTTGTACCTTTTCTGTTCCTGGTATTCTGTAGGGATGTACGAAACTCACTTACCTTTTCACAGTTTTGATTCGTGGGGAGGGGGAGGCACTCCGTCCCTCTCCAAGGAATCCTCCCTGGGCGGGTTCTGCTCTGCAGTGGCTCCACGTAGCCACTGGCCAGGGCTGTCCGCAGCTGGAGTTCCGGCAAAGGCTGGCTGCTGCGGCCGCAAATGGCGGCTGTCATAGCGGCTGCCATCTGCATCCTGCCAGGCTGCCGCTACATAAATACCTAAGTATTTACATAGCTTATCACGGTAAAGGCAGCTACGCAAATGGCATAGTGGCCGCCATTTGTGCCCCTGCTCTTTGCCGTGATAGGCTACGTAAATATTTACGTAGCCTATCATGGCAGCCTGGCAGGATGCAAATGGCGGCTGCAGCAGGCAGCCAAGAGACCAGCTGCCGCTGCCAGAGCCACGACTGGAGCCGCAACCGCCGGAACATCCACCCCAGGTAGCCTTTGTCCCGGGGGGGATTCCACGGGGTGGCAGGGGGTGGGAGGCCGTTCCTCCACAGGTTTTAAGGGGGTCGAATGCCAGTGCATTTGGCCTCACTGAAATCCGTGGCGGAATTCTCTGCCATCCCTACTATTCTGATGCCCAAAACCTAAACAGAAAATTATCAAAGGTGTACAGTAAGGTAGAGAATGGCTATTTCCATCCCTGTCTTTGAGGGCTGAACAAGGCTCCACATAATGAACATTGTGTCATGATCGCGATATTTCAATCGTTGTTGCTCATTCCAGATGCAGCTCGCTGTGCCCCATGCCCAGAAGATCAACACCCAAACAAGAACCAAGACCAGTGTATCTCCAAGAAGATCCATTTCCTTTCCTATCAAGAGACACTGGGGCAAATTTTAGCTTCTTTACCTCTTTTCCTCTCCTTGATCACGTCTCTAGTACTGGCAACCTTCATTCAACATCGTAACACACCAATCGTCAAAGCCAACAACCGAGAGCTCACTTATGTCCTCCTCATCTCCCTCCTGCTCTGCTTCCTCTGCTCCTTCCTGTTCATTGGCCAACCCACAAAGCTCATCTGTCTTCTGCAACAAACTGTTTTCAGCATCATCTTCTCTGTTGCAATTTCTTCCATTTTGGCAAAAACTGTCACGGTAGTTCTGGCCTTCATGGCCACCAAGCCAGGAAACATGGCCAGAAAACTCTTGGGGAGGCAACTGACAAACTCCATTGTCCTGGCCTGCCCCCTCATCCAAGCCATGATCTGCACTTTCTGGCTGATGACCTCTCCACCATTCCTAAATGTCAACTTCCATTCCCTGCCTGGAGAGATCGTCGTGGAATGCAACGAAGGCTCAGTCACCATGTTTTACACGGTCTTGGGTTACATGGGTTTCCTGTCTCTTGTTAGCTTCATGGTGGCTTTCCTAGCAAGGAAACTGCCCGACAGCTTCAATGAAGCCAAGTTTATCACCTTCAGCATGCTGGGGTTTTGCAGCGTTTGGGTCTCCTTTGTGCCCACCTACCTGAGCACCAAGGGGAAGTCCATGGTGGCTGTGGAAATCTTCTCCATCTTGGCTTCTGGGGCTGGTCTCCTCAGTTGCATCTTCCTTCCCAAATGTTACATTATTCTCCTGAGGCCCAGTCTCAATTGTAAAGATCACCTAATAAGGAGAGGAAACTGTGATTTCAATACATTGTTTTAAAAAAATTCCCTGCTAATTCATTTTCCAGTCAGTCACTCACAATTCAGCTTCCTATTTGTTCTCACAGGATGTATTGTGATCCCAGTTTGTTTTATTTTAAAATAAAACCTTCTAGTTCACTTCTGTATTGCTGTATATTTTTATACTGACTGGGAGGAATGGTGTTTTGTTTGTTAGCTTAAAGTTCTGGAAGGCTTTAATATTATTTCTAGGGTTGGGGTTGGTCTGAATGACCTTTGGGGGTTCTTTACAGCCCAAAGACTCTGAGTGCAAAGAGATTCAAAATCCCTCCCAACTGTGTAAGTCTTGGTTCTAAGATTTCCTTCGGCAGAGTAGATGCCTGGAGGCAAGCCCTCTTAATGACACGACAAGGGACAGATGATAGCCCGCAGCCTTCTGTTGGTGTGTTTCAATGGGTCAAGACATTGTTGGTGGGCAGAGGTGGTGTGACACATCTTTTCTTTCCCCTCACTGGACTCTTCTGGAGGAGGGTGACTGTTCTCTTTCTCTCTCCCTGAGGAATACGTGGATCCGAAAAAGAGGTAGAGGGTTGACTTTGCTCTCTGCAGTAAATCCTGTTGGACTCAGGGGTTCCCCTGGACATTGGAAGGGGAACAAGGCCCTGTTGGAGTGCTAATGTTGTGGTTCATCACCTTATGTTCACCCTGTATTCATGCAGAAATAAAATGTCAATCACAGAGGTCTCCTTCTACAGAAAATGAACCATGCCGAACTGCTGGAACCCCTGAAACTTCTCACTGTTCAGAGTTGGGGTGGCTGCACATCAAAATCTGCAGCCCAAATTGTGAAGTTGCTAGAATGTTTTGTTAGTAGACAAGTTGTTAAAAGACCATTGAAGGCATTTGACTGAGTGGAATGTTTTCTTGTTTCTTCGTTGGTTTATTTCATGTTATGAGAACTGCATCCCAATTTGTTAAAGCTGTTTATTCAGCACCAGATATTGTAATGAACAAAGAACCAATGAGAAGACAGGATTGTTCCCTTTTACCATTATTGGTTTCCCTGGGCATCAGACCACCTGCTATTGCATTCCAACTCTTATCCCACATACATGGTACCAAGATAAATACAAGTCAGAAAAAAGCCACATTGTCTGCAGATCACGTCCTGACATATCTGACCCAGCCGGACCGCTCTTTATCAAAATAGTTTGAGGAGATTTGAAAATACAGCTCGATCTTATATTATCAAATGAACAGATCAACAACAGTACTTATCTCTATAAAGTGATAGGACCATGAAGAGAACCGAATTCTATCAAATCATGGTTTTCAAACTGCCACCCAATAAGGCTTTCGGTACGCAATTGCCAGGCCTCATTCACAGGGTTTGAGAAGGTTTTCAGCCATGGCCATCTTCCACTTGTAACCCTCTTGAGTTTCGCAGCACTGTGTCTGTCTTGTTTTTCCCTCCACAAAATCCCATTCTGGAGGAAAGAACCTAGTAGCTGCACGAGGCCTTTGGACTGATGGTGCCAGGAGCCGTCCGTCTGGAGAGCACCCCCTCTCCTGCCAGCGGGCGGAACCACTTCCTCTAACATGTGGATGGTGGAGCAATGAGCGGCAGGTGGAGATCGGTGTGTCTGTGACAAGCTTTCCGCTGATCTGGATGCACAGTGCCCCCCGGAGCATCTTGCCTGTCTCGATGCCTTTCCATGAGGAATGGATCTTATGAGGAAAGTTATGACATCTGGGACTGTGTAGCTTTGAAAAAAAGGTGAGTAAGGGGAGAAATGATAGATTTGATAGAGGTGCATGGTGTGGGGAATGTGGATAGCGAGCTATTTCTCTCCCTTCTCAAAATACTAGAACCTGGGTTCATCCCATGAAGCTGATTGGTGGGAGATTAAGGATACATAGAAGGAAGGACTTCTTCACACAGCACAGAGTTCAGCTATGGAATTCGCTGCCACAGGGTGTAGCGATGGCCGCCAAGTTGGAAGCCTTTCAAAGGGGGTTAGAGAACTTCCTCACTGAGCTTTCCTATATACCATCTAACGGGAAGCCAGATGCTCTCTCACTGTCTCAGAGCAGCCTCTCTGCAATAAACTCAGCATATGGTCTAAGACTCAAGGCTGTACTAAAATTGGGAATATGACTACATAAGGTAGACTTCTTATTTTATTGGGAATTCTGAGTATGTGTGTGATTGTTGCCTTCCGTGTCATTTCTCTCTCCCTTATTTCTCTTTCCCCCCCTAAATAACTGCTTTTTATATTTGGACATTTGGCTGTGTTGTTGTAAAAGGGATTTCTCACTGAGCTCTTCCCCATATGGTTACAAAGCTACCATTTGTCTTTTAAAAGTTTCAGATGGGTTTTGGAATGTTCACTGTTTCTGTGCTTTGGAAAGGAAAGCCCAAAATACTTTTCTTTTTTTCTTCTTTCCCAGGTCTGGGCTGAAGAAAGGGTCCTTGGCAATAGGGCTCCAAAGCAGATGGAAAGACTAGGGTGTGTGAGGAAGTTTTTCTTGACTGGTGGCAGCCTGTCAGATATTCTTTTCCTGGGGAACTCACATAAAGAAGAGCGCTACCAAGAGGAAAACGTATCCCCCCTCCCAGTCTCATGACAGCATCCAGCATCCAGCTGACCATCAAAATTCAGGTGTGTCTCCCTTCATTGCATGGAGGCCTTTTACCCTCTTCTCCCTCTGACTGAGAAATGCAGAGGGAGACACAATCTGCAGGCGATTCTTGCCCCCCACTTGTCAAATCTTTTCGGGTCTCCTTCCCTGCAAATCCATCCTCATCTTCAATGCCTTTGTCATCCTGATGGTGTCCCCAACAACCACAAACAAATGCCCACAGAAAACAGACAGAGCGGTATCTTCTGCTATGGGAGAATTTCACGTGGAGGTCATGATGTTCCATCGGCTGGAAAAAATACTGAATTTTTTGCATTTGGGGAAAACCCGGGATAGGCTGGTGGAAATGGTGGGATACACCCTGGAGGGTGACGGCATCATCTAAAGGGCCCGCAAACTTCCGTCACAGAGCAATCTCAATAGCGAGATAAAAGCTCCATGCAATGAACCTCTAAGCAGTCTTCGGAAATCCATTTTTTTCCCCCCTGTTAAGCTCCAGGGGGGTGGCAGCTGGATGGCCACAACATCATGTATCCCTAATGACCTCCACACGCAGCCAGTTTGGAGGAAATCGCTCATGGAAACAGGCCCTTACCCAGCTGAGACTAGAACCTCTAACCCCTGCCAGCCTCCTGAGCCTGCAACCAAAGTTGGGAAGGAGGTCAATGAGACGCTGTCCTGCTCTGAATAGCATCTGGATTCCTCCCCTCCTCCTTCCCCTTGCACAGCTGAGACGAGAGCCCCTCTGCCCAGGGGGAGGGAGTGGCCTTCCGTAATCCTCCCTCAGAGTCTCTCAGAATGGTTTCTCCTCAGACAGGAGACTGGCTCTCCCCTCCTGTCTCCCCTTCCCCTGGACCTGAGAGGGCCCATCACTGGGCTCCTTCACACCAGGCTTTTATCCTGCGGTGGAGATGGCTCCTTCACGGACGTCTGTGGGCTCTTTACATGATGCCGTGACCCTGCCGTGACCCTCCAGGGCATCTCCTGCACTAAATGTCCCTTGTTCCATTTTTAAACGGGTCGCAGATCATGAGATGTCAAATACCCCATTGTACTCCGCTTCAGTTCCCTCCGTGAAAAGAGGAAAAGCAGCAAGAAGAGGAGCGAGATCAATGAAAGATAATGGAAGATGGAGAAGGAGGGGCAAAGGGGATGAGGTAAAGGAAGCACGTGTAAAGGGGGCCCGTTGTGATCCTGCATTTAAAACAGAAGCAGATAGCCCTGTTTTAAATGCTGGATTTTAGGCTGGTGTAGAGATGCCCTCAAAGTCTGTCACTAATGTACTCTATGTATGTGTGCTTTGCTTGACAAACTGCCTTGATGGTTCTTTACTGGCTATTTCCCACCAGCCAAAGGGAGTTAAAAGGAAAATGGAGCTCCAAATTGCCTACATGCTGTTTCTTGTGGGCCAGTAACTTGAACAGGCAGCTGAAGTAGGCACAAGAAAACGTTACTAATGAACTTGACAATCTTTTAACCAGGAGGGAAAAGATAAATCTGAAGCCAGCAATATGTCAACTTAACAATCATATATAAACTGACAAAAGAACCTAGCAGATGGACAGTTCAGCTAACCCTGGAAACTTCCATCTGGCCTACAAGAGAAACAAACATGCATTTAAGCTTAATTCAGGTCCTCAGCTCCACACAGGCCCAAGGCTGGAACTTGACAACTCAAGTCCAATCTCAGAGCCTGTCTGCCCCACAGAGAAGCAGTTAACCCCCCCCTCCACTGTGCAAAGGGAGCTCAGTACTGTGGGGCTGTGGCTATTTTTCCGGAATTGTGGAAATGATAGTAATTTTTGATGAACCCCCATGGATCTCTGCCCACCCAATCAAGAACAAAGAAATCCAGGTGAAAATGTGCTTCATATAAATATGTCCTGGGCCCTTCCATGTGGGGTGGGGCGGTGTCTGATCACTTGAGGGCTGATCATTTCAGGCTATGCTCAAATTCCCCTGCTGGGGCCCGTATATTTAGTTCTTCTTCCAGTTCTGCCTGGTTGCTGACCTAGGAGGGAAGGTCTCTCTGTGCCGCTGATGATTTCGCTGCTGCTGCTCTGGATGGTGCCTCAGGCCACCCAGAGGATGCTGAGGACCACCTGCCTCTTGACCAGGCCTAAGGAACTGCAAGCCTATCACAGCCCCGGAGACCTCCTTGTCAGAGGGAATTTACCAGTTGGCATGAATCGTTATAAAGAGACTAGGGATGAACGAAAGTCCCTTACCTGTCCTCGAAGCTTGCTTCGCAGTGGGGGGAGGCGCTGCGCTTCTCCCCCCAAAGTTCATGCGAGAGGGGGGAGGAGCCCTGCTTCGCCCAGCAGAAATTCAGGCCGGGCGGGAGGCACCCCATCCCTCGCCGGCGAAATTCAGGCTGGGTAGAAGCGCCCCGTCTACCCGGCCGTGAAAAAACAACAACAACCCACCCCCGTGATAGGCTACGTAAATCATTACGTAGCCTATCACGGCTAGATTTCCAAAGTCAGCCGTGATAGGCTACGTAAATCGTCACGTAGCCTATCACAGGTGACTTTGAAAAAAAAAAAAGCGTGTATGCAAATGGCGGCCCCCATAGGGAGCCGCCATTTGCGTTCCTTATTTGGTCCCTGTAGTCTACGTAAAGATTTACGTAGACTACGGCGAAAGTAAGGGCAACGCTCTTCTCTCCTCCATGCCACTTTCAGTTCTTCTCACTGGATTGGTCTTGGGAAGGGTAGGCTTTATTTCATTTCATAGGCCACTGTTGAGGCATCTGGAACTTGAGTTCCTTCCAGGAGGAAACGTGGCAGGATATACATGTAATACTAAATAATCCTGAATGAAATAAATTATGTTCATGTTTTAGTACTTCTCCAGACCTGTTTACTTCCAGAATGCTCATCCTTCTCTCTTGTTTCTCAGGATCCCAATTGTGGCTTGGTTGTTGTTGGCACTTGCCCTGTGAGCTCACTATTAGAGGGAGTGATACTAGGAGCAAGAACACATTATGTTCAATCATGAAGTATGTCAGCAACACAACACACATATTTGCAGAGCTGGAATGTAAAATGCATGAATATGCTGTTGTGGAAAAATGGAAAATTAGGGTGAGAGAGGAGACAACAGTAACAGATTTGCTCAAAATCATGGACCTTTTATTGAATATTAGAAAAATAACAATACACCTCTCTGTTATAGGAGGCACGTTTGTGGCTCCTGTTAGATAACGTGTCAATAAAACCAGGGTCCCATAAGGTAGAATGGAAATCAGGCAGGCGGGTTGTTCTGAACTTTATGAAATTGAGAAAATTTCACCATCCTTCTGAAATTTGCAGGTGCCAGAAAGACATGTTTGTTTTACATCACCGGAAAATTTCAGGGGGATTGGTGAAATATTGAGGGAGAAAGGGCAGTTAACAGACAAAAGAAGAAAAAACTTGGTCATGCAAAAGTAGGGATGTAGGAAAGTTACTTACTGTTTCGCGGATCTGCTTCGCGGTGGGGGGGGAAGCACTCCGTCCCTCCCCCTGGACTTCTCGATGCCACTGCCATCTGGAACATCTGCCCCAGGTAAGACTCATCCTGGGGGGGATCCTCGGGGTGGCAGGGGGGGTGGCGGGCCATTCTGCCATGGATTTTGCGGGGCCGAATGCCAGTGCATTCGGCCTCACTGAAATCCGTGGCGGAATTCTCCGCCATCCCTATGCAAATGTGTTCCTCAATGCCTGTGTTGGCTCCCTTTTTTGCCCATCATTTGTGAACAAACTTATAGGCTCCTTATTTTACAGACTGATGTTTTCCTATTCCTTTGTACTGTAGTGACAGAATTGGTTTTTTAAATTGCAATTCCCTTATTTTAAAAATATTTTTTATTTGCATAATGCAAGTCTGTGGGTGTCTCATTATGTCAACCTTGGAATGTGCGCGTGTGGTGGGCAGGGGAATCACTGCCATGTGGAGGAGAAGCCCAAGCAGCAGCAGAAGTTTAGTGGTGCGTTCCTGTGATCTCTGTGTGTGTGTGAATGTGGTCAAGCAGCACAGTTGTTAAGAGGAAAAGGGTTACAATAGAAATTACAAAGCACTCTCCAGAGGTCATATTTTTGCCAGAGACGCATCTAACTAACTAAGAAATATAAGGCAGTATTCAAACACCCATATTTTGGACACCAATTTACTGCCTCAGGCTCTAGCTGCCAAATTGGAGCTGAACTTAACCCAGCAGCCCCTGATCAGTGACAGTGGTGGAGGAGCGGGAGATCAGCCTGCATTTGGTTCATTGTGTGAGAGAGAGCTGGTTAGAAAACAAGATGGTGCCGAGAGTAGCAGCGTTCTTTTTGGGCGCCGCCGTTTGTTTTAATTCTTCAATTAATGTCACCATTTTTATCACCTCTCTTGACACCTCACTCGACAGTTACATCACCTCACTTGACTCTCAAATTATGGAGTTTGTATTGGAAAAGTTACACTTGGGGTTTATTTAGAGGTCCCCCACCGTGCTTATAGGTTGGATCCAGCACTGCTGCTTGGGTGATCTCTCAACCATTTGGAAAAGAAAAGTGCTCTTGTGTTTCCGCACAACAGCACTGAGAAGAGAAGAGAAACTCATATGAATGAATGGATGACGTTACTGACTAAGTCTTCTGTAGGGATGTACGAAAATCACTTACCTTTCCGGGATTATGCTGATGGTGGGGGGGAAGGTGTTCCGTCCCTCCCCCCAGAATCCTCGCTGGCTGACCGGCTATGCTCCACAGCGATTCTGCAGAGCCGCCGGCCGGCTCCGCCAACAGCCGGACATCCGGCCGCTGGCTAGCAGGGACGCAAATGGTGGCGGCCATAGCTGCCGCCGTTTGCGTCCCTGCAGTCAGCTGTGATAGGCTACGTAAATGTTTATGTAGCCTATCATGGCTGATTTAAACAAAAACAAAAACGCGCGTACACAAATGGCGGCGGCCATGGCCGCCGCCATTTGTGTTCTTTATTTTGGCATGTCTTAGTCTACGTAAACATTTACGTAGACTAAGACGGCGAGAATGAGGGGAACGTATTAAATAAATAATTAATAAATGTATTAGGGGAAGGAACAGGGAGTGGTGGTCGGTTGCACAAGGAATTACAAGTAGAGTACAAAACTCTAAGCGAAACCAGAAACACCAAACACCAAGGCACACACTCCCACGTGCAAAACAAGAAAGCTAGCTGGGCTACCCTATACATACCAAAGTATGGGCCTCCCAGGATCGCCATTGACCAGCAGCACACCCTAGTACCGTCAGGACCAAGGAGAGACACCCGCCCCTTCTCTAGCCCTCCTTTCATTGCCCAGCCCTAGCAACCCAAGGCAGGTTCGAGGCACCCAATCCAAGCCCAGGCCTGGGACATCCGACTCACCCTCCAAAGAGGTTGCATCTTCCCACCAGGCATGGCTGTTATCATTTTCCCAATTAGCCAGGCAAATCATGGCCTTGAGCTGCAGGCTCACACGCAGCTGAAAACACTGCATTTAGCACTGAAGGTATTCAGGACACACCACACCAACTGGAAGTTGGGTAAAAATGTATTGGGGGAAGGAAGAAAGAGCAAGGAATAGGGAGAGGTGGTCGGTTGTACTAGAAATTACAAGCAAGGTACAAAACTCTAAGCAAAACCAGAAACGCCAAACCCCAAGGCACACACTCCCATGCACAAAACAAGAAAGCTAGCTGGGCTATCCTATCCATACCAAAGGATGGGCCTCCCAGGATCTCCCTCGACAAGCAGCACACCTTAGTACCATCAGGGCCAAGGAGAGACACCCGCCCCTTCACTAGGCCCCCTTTAATTGCCCAGCCCTAGCAATCCAAGGCCCGTTCGAGGCATCCAATCCAATCCCAGGCCTGGGACACCCGACTCACCCTCCAAAGAGGTTGCATCTTCCCACCAGGCTCAGCTGTTATTATTATCCCAATTTGCCAGGCAAATCATGGCCTTGAGCTGCAGGCTGAAACACAGCTTGACGCAACCAACCTCCAGGGGGCTGCTGCATTAGGGATGTCAGAGAATTCCGCCACGGATCTCGGTGAGCCCCTGAAATCCATGGCGGAACGAAGCCCCCTGCCCCCACCCCACAAAAGTCTTGCAAAACGGAGCACTTACCTGCTGCCGTTCGTGCTGCTTCTGCGGCCGGCATTTGCTTCTTCATTATGGCTGTGATAGGCTACGTAAGTATTTACGTAGCCTATCATGGTAAAATACAGGGACGCAAATGGTGGCAGCTATGGAGGCCGCCATTTACGTCCCTGTGCAGGCTGCCCAGCGGCCGGATGTCTGGCTGCGGGTGGCCTCGGCCAGCGGCTCTGCAGAGTCGCTGCGGAATGAAGCCAACCAGGGAGAATTTTGGGGGGAGGGACAGAGCGCCTCCCCCCCACTGCGAATGTCACCCTTCAAAACGGCAAGTGACTTTCGTACATCCCTATGCTGTATGTGTGACCACCCCAGAAGCCCTCCTGGCTCCTACTCTTAGGCCCTTCTTGACAGGGATTATTTCTGGTATAAGTTATAGAGTTATGCATTTTTGTTGGAAGTGTCATTTATTTCATGGCTACTTGTTTTGTCATCGCTTGTAGCCAGTTTGGACTTGCTTAGATATCAAGGTTACATTGTCACAGGTATCTAATACGACATAAATGGGTTATCTAAAATGTTATTCCCTCACTGTCAGGGGTTTAATCATAGTTGTTAAAAGGAAAAGTATTCCAGCAGAAATTAAAAAGCATGCTCCAGTGACGCATCCAACTAAGAGAGATCAGGCGGTCTTAAAACACCCATGTTTTGGACAACAATTTTCTGCATCAGGCTATTCAGAAGCCTGTGGTGTGGCTATTCCTTTTGAAACCTCCCTTCTTCTCTCCTTAGAAAGTACTATGGCAGACCCCAGTGGCAGAGACCAATTTATGAAAGGCGCCATAGGAGATTCAAAGTATACATTTGCCACTTTGTACTCCCCAAATTCAAATCAACATACTTTTTTACATGACCGTTTGCAGAAATTAGTGGTATTTCAACAAGGTGTAACAATTATAGGGGGAATTTCAACATAGTAAATGATTCAGCTCTGGACAGAACTTGCTTTGGGGATGAGTGCAGGAACACCACTATGTCATCATTTAGGGACCTTTTGGCTGAATTTAAATTAATAGTTTCTTAAATATAGGATCCTGAGATTATGCATACTTTGCCTGTCAGTATCAGACATACACTAGAATAGGCCATCTATTCATTTCTTCGACCCATGCCTCTTCCATCATAAGCACAGAGATCTATCAAAAAAGGGTGTCAGATCATTCAGCTGTAACTCTAAGCATGAATCCTTGTTTACACTGATCCTCTAAACTGATCCATGGTGCTTCAATCCTATCATCCATAAAACTAACTCTGTGTTGTGACAATTAAAAGAGAAATAGAACATTATTTCCATCCAAATAGGGATGTACGAAAGTCACTTACCTTTTTGCAGCTTGGCTTCGCGGTGGGGGGGAGGCGCTTCGCTTTCCCCCCTGAAGTTCATGCGAGGGGGGGGAGGTGTCCCACCTCACCTGGCCGAAATTCAGGCCGGGGGGGGAGGGGCCCCACCTCGCCCAGCCAAAATTCAAGCTGGGGAGAAGCGCCCCGTCTCCCCGGCCGCGAAACAAAAATTAAAAAAAAAAGACCCCGTGATAGTCTATGTGACGATTTACGTAGCCTATCACGGCTAGATCTCCAAAGTCAGCCGTGATAGGCTACGTAAATTGTCATGTAGCCTATCATGGGTGACTTTGGGAAAAAAAAAAGCGCGTACGCAAATAGCGTGCCCTTATTTTCGCCGTAGTCTACGTTCTACGTAAATCTTTACATAGACTAGACATGCCAAAATAAGGAACGCCCCATGGGCGCCGCCATTTGCGTACGTGCTTTTTTTTTTTTCCAAAGTCACCCGTGATAGGCTACGTGACGATTTATGTAGCCTATCACAGCTAACGTTGGAAATCTAGCCGTGATAGGCTACGTAAATCTCTACGTAGCCTATCACTGGTGCTTTTTTTTTTTTAACTTTAGGGGTTTTTTTGCAATGGCGGTGGCGGCAGCCGGTCGGGAGACTGGCCGCTGCCCCCGCCCGCGACGTAACACCGCTGAACCGCCGCTGGGGCCCGCCGCCGAGAGGGACATTCGCCGAAGGTAAGTCCCGTCCTGGGGGGGGCGGGGGGCCAGCGGAGAATTTCCCAACCAACTTCGGGGGGCCGAATGTGGCGGCGCTCGGCCTCCCGAAGATTCCGGGAGAAATTCTCCCCCATCCCTACATCCAAATGAGCAAGTAGGATTGTCACATGAAGAATATGGGATGCAATGAACTGTGTTACAAGGGGCATCTGTATAAGTGAATTGACAGCAGTTCAGAAGATTTCAATACGAAAAAAACAAAGACTTTTGTCAGAAACAAAACTTCTGGAAATGAAACAAAAAATCAGTTAGGGCAAGAAATTACCATATTTGTTCACAAGCAAGAATGGAACTTAAAGCCCTTGAAGTAGGGAAGATTTCGACATCACTCCTTTGCCTTCAACGAAAATATGATGTATTGGGGATAGAAGCTCTAAATTGCTAGCCTATGAGCTGAAACGCCGCAACCTAAGAAATGTTATTTGCTCAATTAAAGACAATCTAAATTCATAGGTTTGTGGGACTATACAGATCAGTAATCAATTTGTGCAATTTTATTCAGACCTGTATTCTAACCCAGATCCTGATGTCACTAAGGGTGCAATCTGATGGCCACTAGTCAGAGGTATGTGGCCATGGATGGTTCAGTTCCATGAGAACTGACCTCCACCCCCTTCCACCCTTCCTCATAAGCGGCGCAGAGCGGCCCTGCACTTTGCACTTGGAAGAGCAGCAGAAAGCAGCAAAAACAGGGCGTTCCTGGGGGCATGCCAGGGCAGAGAAATGAGAAATGCCAGTACGACACATCCTACATGTCATCCAGCTGCCACCTCCCCCTTTCTGAGGTCCTATGGCTAGAGAGCCAAAATTGGCTGTCTAGCCACAAATGCAGAGACGGAGAAGCAAGAGGGAATGATCCCCCCGTGCTTCTCCTGCCCTGCATTGCACTGAGGGAACCAGGTGGGGGAGGATGCGTCCACGCTGACTGGCAGTGATTCTCCAGAGATTTAGACAAGAGCCGTTCCCAACCCTGGCTGGAGATCCTGGGGATCAAACTTGGGACCTTCTACATGAAGACTGTGTGCTCTAGCCCTGAACTCCAGCCCTTCTCTGCCTGCCTCTCCTGCTAGCTCAGCACTTCCATCCTCCCCTCCTCCATGACTGCATGCAGACTTGAAAGACTGGTTGAACAATCAATGGCTAAGGCTGAGCCTGCATTTCATCCACAGCTTTGGAACCAGAATGAAACTTCCAGAGCCTTCACTAGGGGAATCTGGGAACCTCACAGAGTGTCACGATGAATTATTTTTTATTTTTCTACTCCTTCATTCTTTCAAAAGGAGTTAACAGGCTCTTCTGCTGTTGCCCTTGGAGACAACTCCTTGAACCACATTCCATGCTACCGAGCTCTGGTACCGTTTATCTTATCAGAGCCTAGGATGTGCCTGAGAAGGGAGGCTATGTTTATGCTCAGCTAGACTCCATCTTGGATGTATTTGCTTACATTTACATAGGTGAAAGGGATGAACCTGACAACTCAGGTCAAGTCCAAGTGGCCCACGAAGAAGCAAAGAGTGATGCAAATCTGTTTTTCTCCCTCCAAAGTGCAAAGGGGGCCTAGTGTTATTGGGATGCGGTGATTTCTCTTGCCTGGAATCATCGAAATGACAATAATTCTTGATGAATCCTCCAGGGATTTCCATCCAGCAAGTCAAAGAAATCCTAGAGAAAACATGCCTAATAGAAATATGCCGGGAGTGACTCCCCGTGGGGCTGAGATGGTGTCTGGTCACTTGGCATCTTCTCTCTTCTTGCTGTGATCTAATTCCCCTGCCAGGGCGTCTTTGTCTCATTCTCTTTGTCTCTGACCTAGCAGGGAAGGTCTCCCTGTGCTGCTGATGATTTGGCTGCTGCTGCTGCTATTTTGGCTCCTGCCTCAGGCCACCGAGAGGATGCTGAGGACCACGTGCCCCCTGACCTGGCCGTCTAAGCTGGAAGAAGATTATTACAGGCCAGGAGACCTAATTGTTGGTGGGAATTTACACCTTGTCACTTATTATTTCAAAAAGTCAGAAAACGTCCGTAGATTCCCCCGATTATACATATCCGGTATTCACAGGTAAGTTTCCACAGAGGGATCTGGGAGAGGGGCTTGCTGGCTTTGCTCTCAGACGGGAAAGCTCCTTCCAGGGAAATGCATCAGCAATGCTGCTGATGTATAAAATCTCTTGGTTTGAGATGATGCTCTTAGAGGCCTGTCAGGATTGGCTTTGACCTGAAAGGAGAGTCATAGACTTGAGGGTTCTTTCCTTTTCTTTTTTGATATAATAATTTTATTTTTAAAAAAGATAACAACAACAACAACAACAACAAAAAACATAAACACACGATACACATCCACTAAAGTACCTCTTAAGATTGTAAGATATCTCCCTTTGGCTCCCCTTACACAACAAATGCTTATTATTATTGTCTACTTCTTATCTTAGTTGTATATCATACATTGAGTTCACAGACATTATCTCATTTCTCTCCCAATTTTTTACAACAACAACAACAAAAGAAAAAAAAGAAAAGAGAACCAACCATCTCAAACTCAAAATCCACATACATAGACATCATTTTTCTCTATTTCTTGTACAAATGCTATAAAAGGCTTCCAATTTAACATAAATTTTGCTGTTGATCCTTCTTTCATTATAATAGCAAGTTTTGCCATCTCTGCCAGCTCCATCATTTTCATGATCCACTCGCTCACAGTTGGTCTTGTTTCATTCTTCCACTTCTGTGCATACAATAACCGTGCAGCCGTTGTCATGTTGTGAAAGAGGGTTCCACCCTTCTCTTTCATGTGTTTATCTGTTAGTCCAAATGAAAAAGTTTCTGGCTTTAATTCTATAGCAGTCTGTAATATTCTTTGAGCTAAAAACTGTATTCATTTCCAAACTATTTTAGCTTTTTTACAAGTCCACCATAAAGGATAAAAAGTTCCATCTTGAGCTTCACATTTCCAACATTTTCCAGAAACACCCTTATACATTTTAGACAGTTTAAACAGTGACATATACCATCTATACATCATCTTATAAAAATTCTCTTTAAGACTTGTACATAAAGTACATTTTAGATCTTTTCCCCACATACTTTCCCACCCTTCCATTGATATATTATGACCAACATTTTGTGCCCATTTGATCATACAGTCTTTTACTTGTTCATCTTCTGTCTCATACCTTAACAGTAATTTATACATTTTCACAATAACGTGTTCATCGTTTGTACACAGTGCTGTTTCAAACTCAGATTCTGTTTGTTCAAATCCACCATTTTTCTCTTCTATTTTAAACTTTTCTTTAATTTGCAATATGAAAACCACTGGCAGACATGGCCTTCTTCCAATACATTTTCCCTTGATTTTAACTTATATTCCCCTTGTGACAATTCCAGTAAATCATTATATCTTATCCATTTATGCATGCTATCAAATTCTCTTCTCTGCATTGCTTCTTGTGAAGATATCCAATGTGGTGTCTTTTGAGAAAATCTTAATTTATATTTATTCCAAATTATTAATACAGCCCATCTTATATAATGAGTATTAAAGTTTTGTTTGTTTTATCATACCACAAATAACCATGCCACCCATATCAAATTCATGTCCTCCTAGTTCTAAAAGTCTTCTATTTTTCACCATCACCCATTCCTTCATCCACATCAACAGCAGGCAGAAAAATAGGTTTTCAAATCTGGCAATCCCAAGCTACCTCTTTCTTGGAAAATTTGTATTTGTACTCTTGGTTTTTTTGCTTGCCATATCAACTAGGTTATATCTCTCTGCCACTGCCTAAAAGGTAAAACCGATGTAAAGATGGGTATCATTTGAAACAAAAATAACATTCTAGGTAATACATTCATTTTAATCATTGCAATTCTTCCCCAAAGTGATAGCTGTAATTTTTCCCATTTTCATCAGTTGCAGCAGCTCTCCAGGGTGTTAGGCAGGGTCTGTCTCTCTCTCTCCCAGGATAGCCTGTATATGGCAAGGATGGATCCTGGGACCAGAAACCTTCAGAGGAGGCATTCTATCCCTGGACTATGCTCCTTCCTCTAAAAATAAAACAATGTTTGAGTCCTCATGGTTCCAAAAAACAGGCACATTTAAAGCAGAAGCTGTTTTAACACTGCACTCCTCACCAGTTCTGTTCGGATCCTCACCCACCTCCCAATGTCTCTCTCTCCACTGCAGGTCGATAGTCAAGAACTACCAGCACTTCCTGGCCTTGGCGTTTGCCATCACAGAGGTCAACAAGGATCCAGCTCTCCTTCCCAACACAACGCTGGGCTTCCGCATGTATGAACACAAGGACCTTGCCAGATGGATGCATCAGAACAGCCTCTCTCTGCTTTCCACTCGGGGGCGAATGATGCCCAATTATAAATGTGACCAGCAGGCTAAACTGCTCTCCATTCTTGGGGGTCTTGACTCCAAATCTTCGAGAGAAATAGCATCCCTAACAGGCATGTACAAGATCCCACAGGTAAGGAGATCCATCTGGGGATAGATACGAATAACATTGCCTCTCATTTTCTGTCTTGTGTGTCTTGATGCCCTTCCATGAAGACTAGATTCAATTTGATCAAATGCGGTTCAGTGTAAGCAAGTGTAATGTGTTGCATGTTGTGGCAAAAAATCCCAACTTCACCCACAAGCTGATGTGGTCTGAGCTAGCAGTGACTGACCATGAAAGAGACCTCGGGGTTGCGGTGGACAGCTCAATGAAAATGTCATCCCGGTGTGCGGCTGCTGTGAAAAAGGAAAATTCCATGTGTGGCATAATTAGCGAAGGAGCTGAAAATAAAACTTCCATGATCAAACTCCACTGATACAAATCTCGGGTGCAACCACACTTGGAATCCTGTGTACAGTTCTGGTCACCACACGAAGGAAGGACATTGCAGAGGTGGGAAAAGTGCAGAAAAGAGCAACTGAAATGATCAGGGGCTGGAACAACTTGCCTATGAGGAGAGTCACAACATCTGGGATTGTTTATCTTTGGAAACAAGGCGAGTAAGGAGAGAAACGATAGAGGTGTACACAATGACACCTGGTGTGGGGAAAATGGCTAGGGTGGCATTTTCTCCATCTCTCATAGTACTACAACCTGGGGTCATCCCATGGGGATGGATAGTGGGAGATTCAGGAGAGATAAAAGGAAGGACTTAGGGATGGCGGAGAATTCCACGACGGATCTCAGTGAGTCTGAACGCCAGTGCATTCAGACTGGGGATGGGGGAGAATTTCTCCCCGAAACTTCAGGGGGCCGAGTGCCAACGCATTCAGTCCTCCAAAGGTTGTTTGGGGAGAAATTCTCCGCCCCCCCGTCCCCCAGCCCCCCCCCCCAGGATGGGACTTACCTTTCACGAATGTCCCTCCCGGCGGCGGGTCCCGGAGGCAGTTCGGCAGGTCTTCGTCAGGGGCAGGGGCGACAGCCGGTCTTTTGACCGGCTGCCGCCGCCGCCATTACAAGAAAAGTAAAAAAAAAACAAACGCCCCTGTGATAGGCTACGTAATGATTAATCTAGCCTATCACAGCTAGATTTGCAAAGTCAACCGTGATAGGCTACGTTAATCGTCACGTAGCCTATCACGGGTGACTTAAAAAAAAAAAAGCGCATACGCTAATGGCGGCCCCTATAGGGAGCCGCCATTCGCATTCCTTATTTGGTCCCTGTAGTCTACGTAAAGATTTAGCGTTGCCCTTATTTTCGCCGTAGTCTACGTAAATCTTTACGTAGACTACAGTGACCAAATAAGGAACGCGAATGGCAGCTCCCTATGGGGGCCGCCATTTGCGTACGCGCTGTTTTTTTTTTCAAAGTCACCCGTGATAGGCTATGTGATGATTAACGTAGTCTATCACGGCTGACTTTGCAGATCTAGCCGTGATAGGCTACGTAAATCGTTACGTAGCCAATCACAGGGGCGTTTGTTTGTTTTTTCTTTTGAAGTTCGCGGCCGGGGAGACGGGGCACTTCTCCCCAGCCTGAATTTCGGCCGGGCAAGGCGGAAAGCCTCCCCCCCGGCCTGAATTTCGGCCGGGCAAGGCGGGAAGCCTCCCCCCCGGCCTGAACTTTGGGAGGAGCAGCGCAGCACCTCCCCCCCACCACGAAGCAAGCTGCGAGACCAGGTAAGTGACTTTCGTGCATCCCTAATTCAGATCCCCGAAATCTGTGGCAGAATGGCCTGCCCCTCTGCCCCCCCCCGCGGATCCCCCCTGGGACGAGACTTACCTGGGGCGGATCTTCCGGGCGGCAGCGGCTCCGGCGGCAGCTCCAGCGGCGGCGGCGGTGGCGGCTGGTCTTCCGACCGGCTGCCGCCACTGCCATTTCCAGTCTTGGTAAAAAAAAGAAGAAAAAAAGACGTGATAGGCTACGTAAATCTTTCCGTAGCCTATCATGGCTGGGTGGGTTAAAGAAACAAAGAAACACCCATGTACGCAAATGTTTGTGTTCCTTCTTTTTGGCCGTCTTAGTCGACGTAAATATTTACATAGACTATGACGGCAAAAATAAAGGGGAAAGCAAATAGCGTAGCGAGTGCTATTTGTGTCCCCTTTTGATTCGCTGTTTTAACCAGTCGTGGGGATCATAGGCAGGAGGTGGTCTTGCACTCATGTCCTGCCTGTGAGTTTCCCACGAGCATCTGGTTTGCAGCTCTGGGAACAGAATGCTGGATGAGATGGACCGTTGGTCTGATTCAGCAGGACTCTTCTTAGGTTGCTGTGACCCAACTATTGTATATAGGGAGGGCCAGAAAGCCCCCAATACATTTCTAGAATTTAGACACAAGAGCCCAGTCTCTGGAATGCTACGAAATACTGTGAGGTTACATGCATGGTCACCCTGACTTTTGGGGGTGATATCCACACCTGGGGGAGACTTAACAACATCACAATTACTTTATTTATATTTAGATATGTATTTTTAAGATGTCCATCTTCCTTCTGGGGAGCTTTAGTAGTCCATGGAAGCTCATGCCATTAACACTGTGCTAGATGCCCCAAAATTCTCCTACAACAGACTCGTAGGAAATTCCTTCCTTCAGCTCGGTTATGGCTTTCTGGACCCTGCTCTGGGAGGCGAAGGGCCATTCCCTGCCTTCTATCAGATTGATCCCAGTGAAAATCCTCAGTATGAGGGCTTAGTCCAGCTGCTCCTGCATTTCCACTGGAACTGGATTGGGCTCCTTGCTCCCGAGGGTGACAGTGTTGAACATTTCATCCAGACACTCACCCCAATGCTCAAGGAGAATGACATCTGTGTGGCCATCTCTGAAACGTTCAATCCAGCAGACCCACTTTATCAGCATCAGATAGAAAGTGGATCTATTCCTCGTTCTTGGTTTGAGCCCCAAGTGATGATTTTCTTTGGGGACTCCAGTGCTATGTCACAATTAACACTGTTCTTGAGGAATCATGAAAGGCAGAACAGGACCCAATTTAGGAAGGTTTGGATCATGACATCCTATTGGGAAATGGCTGCGGCAGGATCCCCCTCAGGTGGGTGGTATCTAAAAACCTTGTATGGTGCTTTGCACTTCAAAGTCCACACAAGGGATGTACCAGTATTCAAGCATTTTCTTGGGGCGTTAGATCCACTCCAACCGCAAGAAGTTGTCCTTCTCCGTTTCTGGTGGGAAAGGGCATTTAGCTGTCAGTTTCTGAAATCAGGCCAAACCTCTCCACAAGGAGAGAGAAACTGCACTGGGAAGGAGAAGGCAGAGGACCTGCCACAATACAAGTTCGAAATGAGCACAACAAGTCACAGCTACAGGATCTACAATGCTGTTTATTCTGTGGCACACGCGTTGCATGCTGTGTCTGGATCCAAACGTGGACTGACAGGGGGAGGCAAGAGGCTCCTGAATATCCATCCATGGCAGGTAACATCCTCCTTCACCCTGGGCAAGCATATGAAAGTAACTGAGTTGTTTCTCAGTGTTCTGATCCTGGAAGCAAATGGGGGGCCGGGGAGAAGGGGAGTCAGCCTTTCTTAAGCTCTGAAGAAGGACATGTTCCCATGGAAATGCTTCCGTGGCCATCCATTCCATGAAAGAGCACTGGAAAGTGAGTCAGGGATAGAGGAGATACATGGCTCTTCTGGAATAATTTTACAGTTGCAACTGTGACTAGTGAGGAGGGAGGAATTCTTATCCATAAAGTTTCACACTTCCCTAGCACACCCCTGCAAAGCAAACAGCAGGCAGCTCCCCCCGTCTATGTTCCATCTTGACAGCCAGCTGAAGAACCCCAGATGTTGCTCTCTTTGCTGCTCTGAGTAAAGCCCCTCCAGCTCCCACTCAAAGATAGGAGGGTGTGTTGTAGCAAGTAGGCACCAGCCAAAAAAGCCCGAAACTTTGCACAAGCATAGCCGAGCAGAGATGGCAAAATAAGATGTACCTTAACCATGAGTTTACTGATGGAGTTCAGGAAAAAAACTAGTCTCCTAACTTGATGGCAGTTACAGACTGTTAGAAGTAGGGGTGTATGAAACCCCACTTACCTAGTTCCACCGGGCTCCGCAGGTGGGGGGAGGAACTCCATCCCTCCCCCCCCCCAGAATCCTGGCTGGCTGGCTCCGTGTCCCTGCAGTGAGCCGTGATAGGCTACGTAAATATTTACGTAGCCATTCACGGCAGAGGGAAAACCCCAGCGTATGCAAATGGCGGTAGCCACTGCCATTTGCGTACGCTGGGATCCCCCCCACTGCCGTGATAGGCTATGTAAATACTTACGTAGCCTATCATGGCCTCCGCAGGGATACTTTACGTATCCTATCATGGCTGAAGAAGGAGGAAGCGAATGGCAGCCGCAGGATGGCCGCCATTCACATAGCAGTGCGGACGGGAGGAGGCAAGTGCTCCGTTTCACGTGCCATCTATGGGGTGGGGGCAGCGGGCACTTCGTCCCGTATGACTTTCGTGGGTTGGGGGGCCTGGGCTTCGTTCCACAACAGTTTTCCGGGGTAAATTCGGCCTCACCGTGATCCGTCGCGGAATTCTTTGACATCCCTAGTTAGAAGATGCCAGAACTCATTCACAATTTCCCCCATTTTCTAAGTGTCTCTTGCTTTTCAGATTCTTGCCTCTTTGAGGAGCATCCGCTTTAACAACTGCACTGGAGATGAAGTCTCTTTCACGGAAAACGGCGAGAGATGGGATATCCTGAACTGGATCTTCTTCCCAAATGTGTCTTTCTATTCTGTGAAAGTTGGGGGAGTGGACTCAGGGGCTCCCCCAGGCCAAGACTTCACCATTCACGTTGAGGAGATTGCGTGGGCGACAGAGGTGGGGTTGAAGGGAATGTTCCGGGGACCGCCTTACACCCCAGTTAGAACATGAACGTGGCAGGACAGAGGCACCCAGCTCGGACGGAGCTGCAGGACAAGGTCACTTTCTCTGCGCAGAGAGAGGTATAGAACTCCGTCTCTCTCTCTCTGCACTGAGGAGGAAAGTGGACGGGACGAACTCACTGATGTAATGGGAAAGGGGAGGGATTTGCTGGGTGGAGGCTCCCTGTCCCCTCAGCCTCATCAGGATACAGCTGGTTCTGGCGTTAGAATTGGTGTCTCGCAGTGGAGCCTCTCTTACGATGGTTCTGAGAGATTTGGTCCTCCTGTTGGGGATATTGCAACCTCTTCTGCAAGTTCAAGGAAGGGGGCAAATCGGCATTTAGCTAGCCAAAGCATTGACCTAGCTGGCCTTAGGACTCTATAGCCCCCAGCGGCCTCCTGTTTCTTCCTCCCCTACCCCCCGCCTTTCTCCGTTGCTGGGAGTGCACCTGGCTTGCTCTCTCTCCTGCCTGAACACAGAGAAATTGACTGAACAAACTCTTCTTTTGAAACTGCAGCTGTGCATGCAAATTATGTAGGGATGTACGAAAGTCACTTACCTTTTCCCAGCTTTGATTCGTGGTGAGGGGGAGATGCTCCGTCCCTCCCCCTGGAATCCTCCCTGGGCCAGCTCTGTTCCACAGCAGCTCCGTGGATCTGCCGGCCAGGGCTGTCCACATCCGGAGTTTCGGCTACGGCTGGCTGCTGCGGCCACAAATGGTGGCCGCCGTAGTGGCTGCCATTTGCGTCCAGCCAGGCTGCTGTGATAGGCTACGTAAGTATTTACATAGCCTATCATGACAAAGAGCAGGGGCGCAAATGGCATAGCGGCCGCTGTTTGCGCCCCTGCTCTTTTGCCGTGATAGGCTAATAAATACTTACGTAGCCTATCACAGCAGCCTGGCAGGACGCAATTCGTGGCTACTACAGTGGCCGCCATTTGTGGCCGCAGCAGCCGGCTGAGAGACCAGTGGCTGCTGCCACCGCCAGAGACATTGCCGGACCAACCCCACCAGAACATCCACCCCAGGTAAGCTTCGTCCCGGGGGGGATTCCGCGGGGTGGCGGTGGGTGGGAGGCCATTCCACCACGGGTTTCAGGGGCCGAATGCCAGTGCATTCGGCCTCACTGAAGTCTGTGGCGGAATTCTCTGCCATCCCTAATTATATGCAAGATGACGTGTGAGCAAAGCTTTTTTATTTCTTCCCTAAAGGAAGAGTATGGCTGCTATATGTTCTTTAGCCTTTATGTGACTGTGGGACTGGCAAACCCGCATTCTGCTTTGCCTCTCTCTGCTAAACTGCCTTTCGAATATGAGGCAGTGGTACCACATGTTTCCCATCCCCTCTGGAACTCATAATCCCCTCTATCATGCAATGGGAGACTCTGTTGAGTAGCTACATTTAGTGCAGTTGTTGCCATGTGGAAATCCTCTACCATTTGCCTTTCCCCTTTCAGAAGGTGCCCGTTGCAAGCTGTGTGGAGCGGTGCTCTCCAGGGCACCGGAGAAGAGTTCCAGAGGGCAAGCCGGTTTGCTGCTACAGATGTGAACGTTGTCCAGAAGGGAAGATTTCTAGGGTTCGCGGAGAATTTCTCCCCGAAACTTCGGGGGGCCGAGCGCCAACATGTTCGGCCCCCCGAACATGTTTCGGGGAGAAATTCTCCGCATCCCCTGCCCCCCGCACCGCCCCCGGGACAGGACTTACCTTTGGCGAATGTCCCTCCCGGCGGCAGGTCCGGCCGGCGGTTCGGCAGGTCTTCATCCGGGGTGGGAGTGGCAGCCGGTCTTTCGACCGGCTGCCGCCGCCGCTATTCCTATAAAAGAAAAAAAAATGCCCCCGTGACAGGCTACGTGATGATTAACGTAGCCTATCATGGCTAGATTTGCAAAGTCAGCCGTGATAGGCTACGTAAATCGTCACGTAGCCTATCACGGGTGACTTAAAAAAAAAAAAGCGTGTATGGATAATGGCGGCCCCCATAAGGAGCCGCCATTCCCGTTCCTTATTTGGTCGCTGTAGTCTACGTAAAGATTTACGTAGACTACAGCGACCAAATAAGGAACGCGTACGCGCTTTTTTTTTTTTTAAAGTCACCCATGATAGGCTACGTGACGATTAACGTAGCCTATCATGGCTGACTTTGCAGATCTAGCTGTGATAGGCTACGTTAATCGTCATGTAGCCTATCACGGGGGCATTTTTTTTTTAAAAAAAACCTTTTTAGTTCGCGGCTGGGCGAGGCGAGGCGCCTCCTCCCTGGCCTGAATTTCGGCCGGGCGAGGCGGGAAGCCTCCCCCCCGGCCTGAATTTCGGCCGGGCGAGGCGGGAAGCCTCCCCTCCCGGCCTGAACTTCGTGGAGGGAGCAGCGAAGCGCCTCCCCCCCACCGTGAAAAGCTTCGAGGACAGGTAAGTGACTTTTGTCCATCCCTAACGATTTCTAACTCCACAGGTACCTCCGACTTTGAGAGCCACATAAAAGTGCAGACCATACTGTGGTAAGAGTAAAGTGGGGTCAGGCAGAAGGTCATAGACAAGGGGACATGGGCCATTTCCCCTTGGAATATTTTCTGTATAAATACCATTTTGGATGGCGTACCTCTGTTGTTTACTTCTGTGCAAAGTATTCATGACTTTCTCAAGAAATGTATTCAAATGATAAAATAAGGACTCCCAGGAAGTTAAATATAAGGACTCAGATATTTTGGCCACCTAATGCAAAGAGCAAACTCTCTGGAAAAGACACTGATGCTGGGAAAGATCGAAGGCAAAAGGAGAAGGGGACGGCAGAGGATGAGATGGCTAGATAGCATCACTGATGCAATGAATATGAACTTGAGCACAATCCGGGAGAGGGCGGAGGACAGGAAGGCCTGGCGTGCTATGGTCCATGGGGTCACGAAGAGTCGGACACGACTGAATGACTGAACAAACCTCTGTTGTTTACTTCTGTGCAAAGTATTTATGCTTCCTCAAAAAATCTATTCAAATAATAACATAATGACTCCCAGGAAATTACTAATACTCACAAGTACAGAATCTGTCCTGGCTCCCCTTTTCCTGTATATTTATTTTAGAAACATGTTCCCAACCTCGGTTGTTTTCGCATCAGACCTGAAGTGTTTGGGGCAGAACATTGACCATGGGCAGGTGGTTGGTCATCCTTATGTTAGCTGGAGGATTTTACTCCAATGCAGGGATACTGTGGGTGCCCAACTGGGTCCGAGAGTCTGTTGTTGTCCCCCACCCCCTTGCACCCAAACCCGGCTTGGAGAACCCCTGGGATGTGCTGGACCCATCTGCTCATATTAAGATGATGTGGGATAGCATTTTCCCTATATCTTCACCCATTCAGAAGATAGTGCAGATGACTGAGCATGCCTGAGTTCTTAAATTTGCCAGGTTTTCATTTCTAGTTAGAGAATTTCTGATTTTCTTCCTTGACGAATATTGAGCACAAGTCTGCTACTGTGGCAGATCAGGCAAAACTTTCCTGTCTGCATCATCTCAGCGCTGCATCATCTCACCCCAGTTAGGAAGTTCAGTAGTCCGATGCCTCCAAGAGAATTCTGGAATTACAAATGAGATCTCAATGGCTAATGCAACACAGCTCTGTGCTCTGACTCATGAGTAGTGAAGGGGTCTCATCTCTGGGATTTGCCAGATGAGAGACAGCAGTTGCAGGCAATTAGAGAGGGATCTTTAGCACCTTTTTACCAATAAAGAAGGAATCCAGATAGGGAGGTGCCCGTGTTAAAAGTATAGTCATGTGTTTCATTAGCATCATTCAAACAAGTGCAATAAAACAATTAGCAGCATAACTGGGCCAGATGGTCCATTAGATAAGTGACAAGATGCCTCATCCCAGATGGAAATACAGCAAGATATGTAAGAAGAAGACAAGCTCACAGGACAGGATGATATATCCAAGAAATCTTCCAAGATCACTTTGAATTCTGTTCCTGTCTTCCAGGGCATTTGATATCTGGCCCAATTTTGTGTCATCTGCAAATGTGATCAGCATTCCCTGCACCTCCTCCTCCAAGTCATTAATGACAATGTTGAAGAGCACTGGGCCCAGGACTGAGCCCTGCGGTACCCCACTCGTTACCTCTCCCCAGTTGGAGAAGATCCCACTGAGAAGCCCTCTTTGAGTCCGATCCTGTAGCCAACTGTGGATCCACCTTATCGCTACTTCATCTAGCCCACTTTGAGCTAATTTGCTCATCAGGATATCATGAGGCACGTTGTCGAAAGCTTTGCTGAAGTCGAGGTATATGATGTCCACAGCATTCCCACAGTCCACTAGGGATGTACGAAACTTACTTAGGTTTTCACAGAATGTTTCACGGTGGGGGGGAGGCACTCCATCCCTCCCCCTGGAATCCTCAACGGGGGGGAGGTGATCAGTTTGTTCCCCCCCCCCCCGGAATCCTCGACAGCTGGTGGTTCTGGCGGCGGCGGTTCCAGCGGCGGAAGCTCTGGCAGCGGGAGCTCCAGCGGCGGTGGCGGCTGGTCTCCTGGCAGGCCGCGGCCGGGCTGCTCCCGCTGCCATTGCCGTCCTGGCTTGCAGCCATCATAGGGTACGTAAGAATTTATGTAGCCTATCATGGCTGGGTTAAAAAAACACACAAAAATCCAGTGTACACAAATGGCATGGCTACGGTGGCCGCCATTTGCGTGCCCTATTTTTGGCTGATTTATCTTACGTAAATATTTACGTAAGATAAAATGGCGAAAAAAAGGGGAACGCAAATAGCGCCCAGTACGTTATTTGCGTTCCCCTTTTTTTTGCCGTTTTATCTTACATAAATATTTACGTAAGATAAATTGGCCTAATGCAGGTATGCAAATGGCAGCTGCTACGATGGCTGCCATTTGCGGCCGCAGCAGCCCGGCTGCAGCCAGAAGTCCGGCTGTGGCCAGCCGTGGCAAGGGGATCTGCAGAGACGACGTGGAGTGGAGCTGGCTGGGGAGGATTCCGGGGGGTGGGACGGAGCGCCTCCCCCCCCATCGCGGATGGCCCCAGCGGAGCCAGGTAAGAGATTTGTACACCCCTACACAGGGATTGATGTCAGACTGACTGGTCTGTAGTTCCCCTGATGTTGGATACTTGAAATGTTTGAATTCATGCATGCAGAAACTCTTGTACTCAGTGCTGTTCTGCTGATACCTTTGTAGTAAAAAGTCAAAAAAAGACAAATCTTGTCTGAGAGTGCTTCTTAAGAAATAGAGTATGGCATCACCCATCTTGAGAGTGAAGGATTAAATTCTGAGAGGGTTCTGTATATGGATGGTTCATCAGGTAACCCTTCATACTGGGAACATATCTTGAGAGAACCTCTGAACCAGGCCATATTCCACACGAACAGGGGTGGCGGGTGGGTAGTGATGATAGAACATTCCACCACAGACTCCATTGTGGATGGATTTTTTTTTAATCCAGCCTCCGGAGTCCATGGCGGAAGGGGTCCACCTACCTCCAACTCCCACCAGACCCGCAAGGAGCAGGATCCTCCTCGCCGGCCAGCTCTGTACAGCAAGCGATACGGCCACCATTGCTGTGCTGTATCATTGAGCACTCACTGCAGGAAGGGTCCTGGATGCCATTTACATGGTGGACGCCATTTGCATCCCTGTTTTTTCATGTGATAGGCTACGCAAATATCTACGTAAATACAAAAGCGTAGTTTATCGTGTGAAAAAACAGGGATTAGGGATGTCACAGAATTCCACCATGGATCTTGGTGAGGCCGAATGCCAGTGCATTCAGTCCCCCGAAATCCATGGTGGAACGAAGCACCCCGCCCCCCCCCCCGCGAAAGGCATGGGAAATGGAGCACTTACCTGCTGCCATTCGTGCTGTGGAGTTGCTGTGGATTGGAGCCGGACAGGGGGAATTTCGGGGGGAGGGACGGAGCGCATCCTCCCCAACCGCAAATGTCACCCTTCAAAAAGGTAAGTGACTTTCGTACATCCCTAACAGGGATGCAGTAGCATAGCAGATGCCATTTGCGGCTTGATCCCTTCCTGCTGTGAGTGCTCAGCGATACGGCACGGCACTGAGCACTCAGTGGAGTCACGGTGGAGCCGGCTGGCGAGGATTCCGGGGGGAGGAACGGGTTGAATCCCTCCCCCTGCAGATGCCCCCTGGACTGGCAAGTAGAGGATTTGCACATCCCTAGGGGTGGGGGAGGGATGATATGGGGAGAAAAAGTAGCATTTTGTACCTTTTCTCTTTCTGTTATTCTGATGGCCAAAACTTAAACAGAAAATTATCAAAGGTGTACAGTAAGGTAGAGAATGGCTATTTCCATCCCTGTCTTTGAGGGCTGAACAAGGCTCCACATAACGAACATCGTGTCATGAGAGCGATATTTCAATCGTTGTTGCTCATTCCAGATGCAGCTCGCTGTGCCCCACGCCCAAAAGATCAACACCCAAACAAGAACCAAGACCAGTGTATCTCCAAGGAGATCCACTTTCTTTCCTATCAAGAGACACTGGGGCAAATTTTAGCTTCTCTACCTCTTTTCCTCTCCTTGATCACGTCTCTAGTACTGGCAATCTTCATTCAACACCGTAACACACCAGTCGTCAAAGCCAACAACCGAGAGCTCACTTATGTCCTCCTCATCTCCCTCCTGCTCTGCTTCCTCTGCTCCTTCCTGTTCATTGGCCAGCCCACAAAGCTCACCTGTCTTCTGCGTCAAAGTGTTGTCAGCATCACCTTCTCTGTTGCGATTTCTTCCATTTTGGCAAAAACTGTCATGGTAGTTCTGGCCTTCATGGCCACCAAGCCAGCAAACATGGCCAGAAAACTCTTGGGGAGACAACTGACAAACTCCATTGTCTTGGCCTGCCCCCTCATCCAAGCCGTGATCTGCACTTTCTGGCTGATGACCTCTCCACCATTCCTAAATGTCAACTTCCATTCCCTGCCTGGGGAGATCATAGTGGAATGCAACAAAGGCTCAGTCACCATGTTTTACACGGTCTTGGGTTACATGGGTTTCCTGTCTCTTGTTAGCTTCATGGTGGCTTTCCTAGCAAGGAAACTGCCGGACAGCTTCAATGAAGCCAAGTTTATCACCTTCAGCATGCTGGGGTTTTGCAGTGTTTGGGTCTCCTTTATGCCTACCTACCTGAGCACCAAGGGCAAGTCCATGGTGGCCGTGGAAATCTTCTCCATCTTGGTCTCTGGGGCTGGTCTCCTCAGTTGCATCTTCCTTCCCAAATGTTACATTATTCTCCTGAGGCCCAGTCTCAATTGTAAAGATCACCTAATAAGGAGAGGAAACTGTGATTTCAATACATGGTTTAAAAAAAAAAACTCCCTGCTAATTCATTTCCCAGTCAAATCATTCACAATTCAGCTGACTATTTGTACTCACAGGATTTATTCTGTTCCCAATTTCTTTTATTTTAAAATAAAACCTTCTAGTTCACTTCTGTGTTGCTGTATATTTTTATACTGACTGGGAGGAATGGTGTTTTGTTTGTTAGCTTAAAGTTCTGGAAGGCTTTAATATTATTTCTAGGGTTGGGGTTGGTCTCAATGACCTTTGGGGGTTCTTTACAGCCCAAAGACTCTGAGTGCAAAGAGATTCAAAATCCCTCCCAACTGTGTAAGTCTTGGTTCTAAGATTTCCTTCGGCAGAGTAGATGCCTGGAGGCAAGCCCTCTTAATGACACGACAAGGGACAGATGATAGCCCGCAGCCTTCTGTTGGTGTGTTTCAATGGGAGATGGGATGGGCCAAGACATTGTTGGTGGGCAGAGGTGGCATGACTCATCTTTTCTTTCCCCTCACTGGACTCTTCTGGAGGAGGGTGACTGTTCTCTCTCCCTCTCCCTGAGGAATATCCTGATTGCCTTTGGTGTGAGAATACAAACCAGCGAAGCTCATGTGTGTCTTGGACAGTCTGTACCATACGTGGATCTGAAAAGGAGTTAGAGGGTTGACTTTGCCCGGTGCAGTAAATCCTGTTGGACTCAGGGGTTCCCCTGGACATTGGAAGGGGAACAGAGCCCAGTTGGAGTGCTAATGTTGTGGTTCATCACCTTATGCTCACCCTGTATTTAGGCAGAAATAACAAGTCGATCACAGAGATCTCCTTCTGTGGAAAATGAACCATGCCTAAGTGCTGGAACCCCTGAACCTTCTCACTGTTCAGAGTTGGGGTGGCTGCACATCAAAATCTGCAGCGCAAATTGTTAAGTGGATTAACCACTTGCTAGAATGTTTTATTAATAGACAAATCATTAAAAAACAATTTAAAGCATTTGACTGAGTGAAATGTTTTCTTGTTTCTTTGTTCCTTTGTTGTTTATTTCATGTTATGGGAACTGCATCCCAATTTGTTAAAGCTGTATATTCAGCACCAGCTATTTTAGTGTACAAAGAACCAATGAGAGGACAGGATTGTCCCCTTTTACTGTTATTGGTTTCTCTGGGCATCAGACCACCTGCTATTGCATTCCTCCTCCTACCCCACATACACGGTACCAAGAGAAATACTAGTCAGATATTGTCAGATGTGGTCAGATAATGACCACATTGTCTGCAGTTCATGTTCTGACATATGTGACCTAGCCAGACTGCTCTTTATCCAAATGGTTTGAGGAGATTTGAAAATACAGCTTGATCTTATGTTATCAAATGAACAGATCAACAACAGGACGTACCTCTACAAAGTGATTAGAGATGGCGGAGAATTCCACCATGGATTCCAGTGAGGCCGGATTCCGTAGAATCCAGCCCACGGGCATCCAAGGTGGAAAGGCCTCCTGCACTCCCCCCCCCCGTGGAATCCCCCGGGACGGCACTTACCGGGGGCGGATGTGGCAGATTTGGCAATGGTTCCGGCGGTGGGTCTGGCGGCGGCGGCGGTGGCTGGTCTCCTGGCCGGCTGCAGCTGGACTGCTGCGACTGCCATTGCTGTCCTTTGAGCTGTGATAGGCTATGTAAGAATTTACATAGCCTATCACGGCTAACCCACACCCCAAAAAACCCAGCGTATGCAAATGACAGTGGCTACGGCAGCCTCCACTTGCATTCTCTATTTTTCACCGTTCTAGCCTATGTAAATATTTACGTAGGCAATTACGGCAAAATATAGGGAACCGCAAATAGCGCCCACTACGCTATTTGTGGTTCCCTTTTTTTTCTGCCGTAATTGTCTACGGAAATATTTACATAGGCTAGATGTGTGAAAAATAGGGAACACAAATGATGGCCACCGTACCCTCGCCATTTGCGTACACCTTTTTTTTGGGGGGGGCATGCCGTGATAGGCTATGTAAATTCTTACATAGCCTATCATGGCAGCCTGGAAGGACACAAATGGCGGCCACTATGGCAGCCGCCATTTGCGTCCGCAGCAGCCCGTCCGCAGTTGGAAGTCCGGCTGCGGATGGCCCTGGCTGGCTGCTCCGCGGAGCCACTGCGGAGCAGAGCCAGCCGGACAGGATTCTGGGGGGGGGAGGACCGGATCGCCTCCCCCCACCAGCAGATGCCCCGACCAGAACAGGTAAGGGATTCATACATCGCTAAAAGTGATAGGATCGTGAAGAGAACCTTATTCTATCAAACCATGGTCTTCAAACTGCCACCCAAGAAGTCTTTTCAGTATGCAATTGCCAGCCTCATTCACAGGGATTGATAAGGTTTTCAGACATCGCCATCTTCCACTTGTAACCCTCTTGTGTTTTGCAGCTCTGCGTCTGTCTTGTTTTTCCCTCCACAAAATCCCATTCTGAAGGAAAGAACCAAGTAGCTGCACGAGGGCTTTGGACTGATGGTGCCAGGAGCCGTCCCTCTGGAGAGCACACCCTCTCCTGCCAGCGGGTGGAAACACGTCATCTGATGTGTGGATGGTGGAGCAATGAGGGGCAGGTGGAGAACGGTGTGTCTGTGACAAGCCCTCCGCTGATCCGGATGCACAGTGCCCCTAGAGCATCTGGGCAGTTGGCACCCAGCCAGGCAACCTGAATAGTTTTATCTAGGCTTAGCTAAACCACCCTTGGAATACTGTGTACGGTTCTGGTCACCACACCTAAAGAAAGATATGGTAGAGCTGGAAAAACTGCAGATAAGGGCAGCTAACATGATCAAGGGGCTGGAGCATCGCCCCTGTGAGAGAAGGCTCCAGTAGCTGGGATTTTTAGCTTGGGAAAAAGAAGGGTAAGGAGAGACATGATGGAGGTCTACCAAATTATGCGTGGTGTGGAGAATGTAGATGGTGAGATATTGTTCTCCCTCTCTCAAAATACTAGACCCTGGGGTCATCCCGTGAAGCTGATTGGTGGGAGATTCAGGATAGACAGAAGGAAGTATTTTTTCAAACAGCACATAATTAAGCTATGGAATTCGCAACCACAGGATGTAGTGATGGCCGCGAAGTTGGATGGCTTTAAAAGGGGGTTAGAGAAATTCCTGGAGGGAAGGCTGTCAATGGCTAACAGCCTTGAGGGCTTTGTGCTACCTCTGGAACCAGAGGCAGTGAGCATATGTACACCAGTGGCTGGGAACATGGGTGGGAGAGTACTGTTGCACTCCTGTCCTGTATGTGGTTTCCTGATTGACAGCTGGATGGCCACTTTGTGAACAGAATTCTAGACTAGATGGACCCTTGGTCTGATCCAGCATGGCTCTTCTTATGTTCTTATGTTCTTATCTCACTTCATTGTCCTCGAACATGTGAACAACACTTTAATCCCTTTTCTTAGGGATGGCAGAGAATTCCGCCATGGATCTTGGGGAGTCCAAATGCCCTTTGCATTCGGCCCCCCGAAATCTGTGGCGGAACAGCCTGCCCCCCCGCCCCCCAAGACTTACCTGGACGAGACTTACCTGGGGCAGATCTTCCGGGCTGTGGCAGCTGGTCTTTGGCCGCAGTCCTAAGGTTTTTTTTTTTTTTTACAATACATGATAGACTACGTAAAGAGTTACATAGCCTATCATGTCTGGTTTAAAAAAAGAAAAGAAAAAGTGTATGCAAATGGCAGCTGCTTTGGCCGCCGCCATTTGTGTTCCTTATTTTTGCTCGTCTTAGTCTACATAAATATTTATGTAGACTAAGACGGGCAAAAATAAGGAATGCAAATGGCAGCGGCCATAGCCGCCGCCATTTGCATACGCGCATGTTTTTTTTTAAGCCAGACGTGATAGGCTATATAAGCCTTTACGTAACCTATCACAGCTGACTAAAGGCACGCAAACAGTGGTGGCTACGGCCGCCGCCATTTGCGTCCCTGCTAGCCAGAGGCCAGATGTCCGTCTGCTGATGGAGCCGGCCGGCGGCTATGTGGAATCCCCGCGGAGTGGAGCCGGCCGGCCAGGATTCCAGGGGGAGGGTCGGAGCGCCTCCCCCCCCCAGCGCAACCTGGCGGAGCCAGGTAAGGGCACTTTCATACATCCCTAGAATAGACTGACTGGTTTCAAACACCTTGGGCTTTTCAGATGGAAGTTGCAGCCAGGTAGGCTCCGTTTCATGGGGCTTTCGCAGGGAGGAGGGGCGGGGGGCTCCGTTCTGACACAGATTCCGAATGCACTGGAATTCGGCCCCCCTGGGATCCATGGTGGAATTCTCTAACATCCCTACATTATGGTCCTCTGCCCAGCAGTCTTGGGTTCCGCCTGACAGCAAATAAGACCTCATCCAGAGGGCTGTCAGTGGTGTTAGTCTGTTGCAGCGGAAACAGCAAAGCATCTCGTGGGACCTTGTTTATTTAATTTGCTACATCATAAGCTTCCATGGACTGTGGTTGTCTAAAGTACAGAAAAGCTTATGACATAATAAAGTAGTTATTTCATATTATGCTTTCTTTTTTAAAAACTGGGTTTGCAACATGCAGACCCTGCCACACACATTCCCCCAATGCCACCCCAGGATTTTTTAAGAAACAAAATGGCACTCTGTAGCAGCTATTGAGTGCTAAAATGGACAAATATAGCTTGATGGCAAGCTAGCTTCAGCACTTTTGTCACTGCTGAGGACCACACAGCCATTTGACATTATGTTTTGATGACAGCACCACAATGTTCTTTTAATGTTAGTTGTTTCCCCTCCCAGAGCAGATGGGGGGGGGCATTCTGATGGTGACAATCCCCCCAGACCTCCTGTAACTGCCTTCCCCTGTTTTAATTCATGCAAATACATCTGCTGTCTCCTCCCAATCTCCATCTTGTAGGGTTATATGAGAAATTTGTTTCAATTCATGTTTGATGGAGTTTTATCTATGAGAGGGATCCACAGCTGGCTACAGAGGCGGACTCAAAGAGTGCTTTTCAATGGGATCTTCTCAAACTGGGGAGAGGTAATGAGGGGGTACCACAGGGCTGAGTCCTGGGCCCAGTGCTCTTCAACATTGTTATTAATGGCTTGGATGAGGAGGTGCAGGGAATGCTGATCACATTTGCAGATGACACAAAATTGGGCAGGAAACCTAATACCCTGGGAGACAGAAACAAAATTCAAAGTGATCTTGATAGGCTGGAGCACTGGGCAGAAAACAGGATGACATTTAATAGGGAGAAATGCCATGTTTGGCACGTAGGAAAAAGAAACCAAATGCACAGTTACAAAATGGGGGATACTTGGCTCAACAATACTACAAGTGAGAAGGATCTTGGACATGTGGTAGATCACAAGCTGAATATGAGCCAACAACGTGATGTGGTTGCAAAAAGGGCAAATGCTATTTTGGGCTGCATTAACAGAAGTATAGCTTCCAAATCCAGGGAAGTACTTGTTCTCCTCTACTCAGCACTGGTTAGGCCTCATCTGGAGTCCTGTGTCCAGTTCTGGGCACCACACTTCAAGAAGGATGCAGACAAACTGGAGAGGGTTCAGAGGAGGGCAACAAAGAAAGTACTCTTCAAGTACTAGAAAGTTTGTCACAGAGAGGAAGGCAAGGATCTCTTCTCAGTCATCCCAGAATGCAGGACACAGAATAATGGGCTTAAGTGACAGGAAGCCAGATACCGGCTGAACAGCAGGAATAACGTCCAGACTTTTAGAGCAATATGACAATGGAGCCAATTACCTAGGGAGGAAAGGGCTCTCCCACACTGGAGGCCTTCAAGACGAGGCTGGAAGCCAACTGTCAGGGATGCTCTGACCTGATTCCTGCACTGAGCAGGGACTTGGACTCGATGGTCCTGTAGGCCCCTTCCAACCCTACTGTTCTATGATTCCATGACTTCCGTCCAGCAGGGAGGTAGTCGGACATGTGCAATAAGTGCAATACACTGCATAGCCTCCTCCCCACGTCTGGCTTTCTACCTTTATCACTGGGCTTGTTTTCACTATTTTGGAGTGTTTTCCCTTGAAAACTTAGTTGTTTCCTATGAGAAGGTGGGGAAATTATTCATAGTTATTTATTTACATTTACTTACGATAAGTATGGAGTTAGGAGGAAAGAGTTCTATCATTCTACAGTTCTGTCATTTTTTCAGATTATGCACTTTGCGAGCAGAGATGGGTTAAAGAAGACATAGACAACAAGCTTGGGTTGAAAATTGGGCCACATTTATTGAAATACCTGCAAAGGGGTAACTAGGATGGGCATCTAACTGTGTCAGCGGCTAGCTGGCACTACTTGGGCGAAAACATACGCAGCCTGAGGGGTGGCGGTGATCTCGCCAGCCCTCCGGACTGCCCCTTCTGGGGGAGGTAGACCTTCTGGTGTCACCCCCAACCCGGTGCCACACAACACCTGGGTGAGTGAGTAGGGTTGGTCTCCCAGGCAACCCTTATCCCCCCGCTGAGCCGCACAACCCGTTCGGGGGGCCTCAGGTGTCACCTGTCACCATAAAGTGCTTCTGCATGCACACCATCCCTACTTTCCTGTCTTTGCCCATCCTAGCCGCCACAGGAGTCACAAGCCTAGAGCTTGGGAAACTCCCCCAACCTGCGCAGAAGAACATCCTGCAGGCCCCTTTGCAGATCAGACAGAAATATGTTATTCACTAAATGAGACAGGCGGACACAGTCCTACCTGTAACGCTCCCTCCATGTCCGCAGAATTCCCTGGTGGGTGGTGCAACCATCACTTCATTCACATGGCCATCAGCCATTTCTCTATGCACTTTCAGACGTGCCCTGCCACTGGCAACGTCATTCCATTCCTTCCCATTGATCCATGGGAGCAGTGAGGGCTGCAATAGGCTACTTCCGGCCAGGTATGCCGGACCACCTACATCTCAACCAAGGCCTGTTCGATCAGGTCCTCGCCTGGCTTACAGCCGGAGTCATTCCTCTCAATGTGCAGCACCTGGACCTGTGGAGGAAGACTGACAAACTGTGGTGGAACAGAGTGAGCAGGGGGCTCCCACCGTATGCCCCGACTGTGAAGCCACTGGATCTTAATGTGACAGGGTGACAGAAGCTGAAGTCTGAAGATGACATACAAGCCCTCCATGCAGTTCCAGACATCATAACGTGCCCAAGTAATAGCACCCATATCGGCGTACGATGGGTCTGCTGGTCTAAGGAATAAGCACGTCAAAACCCAGTGCTCTTCAACATTTTTATTAATGACTTGGAGGAGGAGGTGCAGGGAATGCTGATCAAATTTGCAGATGACACAAAATTGGGAGGGATAGCTAATACTTTGGAAGACAGAAACAAAATTCAAAGTGATCTGGATAGACTGGCGTGCTGGGCAGAAAACAACAGAATGACATTTAATAGGGACAAATGCCAAGTTCTGCACCTAGGAAAAAGAAACCAAATGCACAGTTACAAGATGGGGGATACGTGGCTCAACCACACTACAAGCGAGAAGGATCTTGAAATTGTTGTCAATCACAAGCTGAATATGAGCCAACAATGTGATGTGGCTGCAAAAAAGGCAAATGCTCTTTTGGGCTGCATTCATAGAAGCATCGCTTCCAAATCCCGGGAAGTACTAGTTCCCCTCTACTCAGCACTGGTTAGGCATCATCTGGAGTACTGTGTCCAGTTCTGGGCACCACACTTTAAGAAGGATGCAGACAAACTGGAGAGGGTTCAGAGGAGGGCAACAAAGATGATCAGGGGACTGGAAACAAAGCCCTATGAAGAGAGACTGGAAGAACTGGGCATGTTTAGCCTTGAGAAGAGAAGACTGAGGGGAGATATAATAGCACTCTTCAAGTACTTGAAAGGTTGTCACAGAGAGGAAGGCCAGTATCTCTTCTTGATCATCCCAGAGTGCAGGACACGGAATAATGGGCTCAAGTTACAGGAAGCCAGATTCCGACTGAACATCAGGAAAAACTTCCTGACTGTAAGAGCAATATGACAATGGAACATATTACCTGGGGAGGTGGTGGGCTCTCCCACACTGGAGGCCTTCAAGACGAGGCTGGACAGCCATTTGTCAGGGATGCGCTGACTTGGATTCCTGCATTGAGCAGGGGGTTGGACTCGATGGCCTTGTAGGCCCCTTCCAACCCTACTATTCTATGATTCTATGATTCTATGATTCTATGATTCTATAAAATGTCATAACATGCTTGAGAGAGAAACCTCCAGCGGCTACCATGGAGACTGCTTCAATGCAACCACAGTGGGTTCTGAACTGCAACTTACCTAGGCCTAGCGGGGTAGAGCTAATGTAGAAACTGCCCCAAATTGCCTTTAAGTCAACAGTAAGCCATTGAAGTGATAACACGGAGGCCCCTCCTCAGACCCGCAGCATTCCATAAAACCCATAAGGTGCCGACGGGGCATAACCCATTGACTTGCATTTGGTCGTGGGCCACTGCCGCACCCTTGCCATGCCAATCAGTTTGATCACCAAATACGTAAATGGGTTATATTGGTCCAGACCTGTATCTTGAAGCATATCAAGGCCCTCCGGGACAAGTCGGCCTTGGGAGCCCAAACCAACCCTGAATTCCGAAGGAAACGTTTTACTGTAAAGCTCAAATGGAGGGCTGTTACCCCCGGAGCCTGAAAGGGGTATCTGGGAAGAGAGGGTGGCTAATTTACTAAAGCAGGCAACATCTGTGCCCAACACTATATTGCACGCCAAACCTAAAATCTGACATGGAGTCAGTGAATCCCACCGTTATGGGCCGGAAGGCTAAATGGCCAGCTTGCGACTCATGGTCTCAGATAGTCTGTTGTTCCTTAAGGAGGTGCGAAATTGCGGCCAATAATCTATAGATAAGGGCCACAAGTCCTATCGCTGAAGCTTTGTCTAGTGCGCAGCACCCCCTACCTGCTGTGTTGCAGGCGGCTCCTATATGGAGAGCCATGGAATGCAGGATGGCATGCCTGGCTTCAGGATCCCAGACTCCCATGGTACTTCAAGGATGGGATCTGGGAATGGAGCACCCATGGGGCTAAGGCCCGGAAGACGTTGACCTAATTTCCTGACAATTGGGTTTGCCTAACCTGGTACCTGGTGGACCCAGAACCAGATGTTGTAACACCGACTCTGGAGCGCGAACACACTGACACATGACATGACTTTCCAATTTCAGGAGGACGGAGAATGAATAACGTGGTCATGTTGTCATACTGAAGGGGGGGTGTTACTGACTAGGCTATAAGTTCATCCCAAATGTGCTTGGCGGCAGTAGCAGCCTCCACTCCACAGGCCGTTACCCACAGTACGATCGGACCTGCCCTAAGAATCTGAAACCCTTGGGGTAGTGGTGGAACCATGTGAATCTGCAGTCCGGCTTTGAGGAGAGGCTCTTGCTTCCGGAAGGAGGTGCCATTAAAGCCTTACTAAGTTGAAGCCATGCCTATGGATACATGCACAGAGCAGAAGACCCTGGTTCGATAGTGTGGCAGCCGCAGTCCCTGCACTGCCTAAACTGAGCCGGCATGAGAAGGCACGGTCAGGGGCCACTACCCTAACTGTGAAAAGAAGATGTCCTACCAAATCTGGCATGGCTCTCTAAAGGAAAACCCAAGGAAGATGTATAACTGCTTGGAGTTGTGCCCAAAGGACCTGAAAGTTGTCCTGAGGGAGGAGAGAATAACGCCTAAGGGTATTGGATTGGCTTCCCCGAATGTTGATGTGGGAGACAGGCCCTCAGCCTTTTGTGAGCTAAGGAATACCGAGGTAACAGAAAAGGGGAAGCAATACTTGCGTTAGGTCAGAACATTGACCACCATCTTTGGACTCCATGTAGCACATGCCCATCAGGGACCCGTGGCCGGGATCCCAGACCAAGACAGCTGCCTCAATTAAGAGGTGTGTCGCACTGAGCAGAGATGATCAGGGATGTCGTGATTAACTGACTGACACTCAGGGAAGAGAGGTTACGAATTAGGATAAACTCCCTAGAGGATTTCCTGGGCACCATTTCAAAAAGGGAGATCCCTAGATAACGGGGTGTGGAAAAGGGGGGTGGCATAACCCTTCTACCACTACTGCCTTGTTAACCTCTCATGAACCCGTCGACGCTTGGTGAGGAAAAAATGTTACTTACGAGGTAAGGATGGCATATGTTGACCTAAAGAAAGGGGGGAGGGGTCCTAGAACCTAGCATAAAACCGTGTTCCAAGTTAAGATGCGTTTCCCCAGTTGGGGTAGCGTCTTAAAGCCGGAGTAGCGGCACCAACCTGACCAGGCATGGCCAACCCGAGCTTCCTACTGCCTAGGCCTTTCCAAGGGAGACCCTACCATCCCCGGGCATTAGACAAGAGGTGCATGAGGGCTGACTACTACAAGGGAGCACTCACGACGGAAACTGCATGTGTCCTGGGAGTATGTGCCCTTGGGGCTGTATTTCCAGCACAGACAGTGGTGCTGAAGCGGCGGACCCGCCCTAGGCCGAGGGCCAGTGCAGGAGACAGCCAGGTGAATGTGGCCACTGCCAGAACTGTCATCAGACCTGGCCGGGAAGGAGTCAAAATTGGAATGAAAGGTCCTGGTCCAACAGGTCCCTACGCCGAGAAGGGCAATGGCGGCCCTCCTGCGAAAGGCCTCAACATAAGCCAGTCACACACCTCCTCAGGTGAAAGTCATTACGAGAAGGAGTAGCGCTGGTGACATTACAACTCGCCAGCTTAGCATAGGGATCTGATATGCCACTTACCGCAGGTAAGTGGATGCCCGAGCGGGCAGGGGCAGGCGAGGGATCCCAAATTAATCCAGCAAAACCCTGTAAGATGCTGTGTTAAGCAGCTGGGGTTACTGGGGTGTGACTGACGGAGCTGCAGGCGGCCTGGGCGTCGTATAGGGATATGACATTGGGAGGGACAGCTGCCCCAGGGAGGTAAGTTAAGGCGGCAACCCCACGGCTCTGAAGGTCGCCCGTCTGGACAAGTGGGGCGAGGTGCAGTCATCTCACCCATATCGAGGAGCCAGGGAGATGATGGCACTTGCAGTGATTCTGACGGAGATGCCCCATGAGGGCGGACCGCCTCCAGCTGTGGTGCGTCGCCTGGGCGAAACCTAGGGGTGGACGAAAGTCACTTACCTTTTCTCGCAGCTTGTTCACGGTGGGGGGGAGCGCTTCGCTGCTCCCCCCGCGAAGTTCAGGCTGGGGGGGAGGCTTCCCACCTCGCCCAGCCGAAATTCAGGCCGGGGAGGAGGCTTCCTGCCTTGCCCAGCCGAAATTCAGGCCGGGGAGGAGGCGCCTCGCCTCGCCCGGCCGCAAACGCGGAAGTAAAAAAAAAACAACAACAACGCCCCCTGATAGGCTACGTGACGATTCACGTAGCCTATCACGGCTAGATCTGCAAAGTCAGCCATGATAGGCTACGTGAATCGTCACGTAGCCTATCACGGGTGACTTAAAAAAAAAAAAAAAAGCGCGTACGCGAATGGCGGCCCCGATAGGGAGCCGCCATTCGCGTTCCTTATTTTGTTGCTGTAGTCTACGTAAATGTTTACGTAGACTACGGCGAAAATAAGGGCAACGCAAATAGTGTTTTGGATTTTCTTTTCACCACCAGACACATCCACAGCTGAGTGTCCTTTTGGCTTTGGCCCAGCCGCTTCACTCTTTCTGGTGCTACTTGGAAATTCCCTCTGCTCTTCCCCAATAGTATATTGGACACCTTCCGACCTGAGGGGCTCATCTTCCGGTGTCATATCTTTTAGCCTTGTGATATGTTCCATGGGGTTTTCTTAGCAAGAATACTGGAGTGGGTTGCCAGTTCCTTCTGCAGTGGACCACATTTTGTCAGAGCTCTCCACCATGACCTGTCCATCTTGGGTGGCCCTGCACTGCATAGCTTATGGCTTCACTGAGCTATGCAAGCCCCTTCGCCACAACAAGGCAGTGATCCCTGAAGGGGATGTCCTTCTAGAGGCTTCCTATTTTTAACTTTCATAATGTCTTCAACCAATTTACCTTGTTAAGCTAACTGGCCAGAAATTTCCCAGATCACCCCGGATCCCTTTTTAAAATTTGGTGTTACATTGGCCATCTTCCAGTCTTCTGCTACAGAGACTGATCTTAGGGACATGTTGCATATTTTGGCTAGAAGATCAACCATTTCATATTTGGGGTTTTTGAGAAGTATTTGCCTCAGTTCCTCAGACGTCCTTCCTGAAAACATCAGTTCAGGCACAGGTATCTGTCCTATATCTTCTGCAGTGAAGGCAGATGGAAAGAATTCATGCAGCTTCTCTGCAATCTCCTTGTTCTCATTTATTTCTCCTTTTTTTGTGAATCTTTTTTGTGAATCTTTAAGGTATTGCAAGACTCCATTTTATTTCTCCAAAGACAAAACTTTTTCTTACTTAACAGATCCATTGCTGGCTGGATATAGTCACACAGTAGCCACCTGAGATTTCTGGTGACCACCAAGGTCCTTCCGCTTGAGCATTGGTTTCTGGATGAAATTTTCACCTCTGTCATCCCTGTGAACAACTAGAACCAGCCCAATCCAGGTCCAATAGAAATGCAGGAGCAGCCTGACTTGGGCAACATACTGAGGAACTTTACAGGGATTAATCTGGTGGAAGGAGGAAATTCCCTTTTCTCTCCCTCAGCATGGGTGACAAAGCTGTAACTGAGCTGAAGGCAGGAATTTCCTGTTAATGTCTCGCACAAAAATGTTGTGGCATTTTAAAAACTATCCTATTTCTGCTTTCATGGACTCCTATGCCTGACCTTAGATGCATGAAGGGTTCTCCAGAAGGAAGATGCCCATTTTTAAAAAAGGATATCCAAATATAAAGTGAAGCTCTGTGAGGTTTTTTAATATGCCCCCAGTGTGGATATCACAACAGAGGTCAGGTCTGCCTTGCAGGTAGCCTGACACAATTTCTTCCTATTGCAATGAATAGGCCATTCTGTCTATATGCTAGATATGTGACTCTTTGTAAGCAACTGTGTGGCTTTCAGGCTTTAGGGACCCTCCCCAATGAGAATGGTTTGGTCAAACTGCTTCAGGGACGGGAAACACAGAAACACCCCTTAACCCAGGTCATGGTGAAAGGCATAGAGATGGCTCCTTCACAGAAGTTGGTGGAGTCTTTACATGATGCTGTGACCCTCCAGGGCATCTTCTGCACTAAATGCCCTTTGTTCCATTTTTAAATGAGTCGCAGATAACGAATTATCAAATTACCCTGTTGTGTCCCGCTTGAGTTCCCTCCGTGAAAAGAGGAAAAGCGGCAAGAAGAGGAGCAGATCAACGAAAGATCATGGAAGACACACACGGGGAGAAGGAAGGGGAAAGGGGAGGAGGTAAAGGAAGCACGTGTAAAGGGGGCCAGATCCTGCATTTCAGACAGAAGCAGATAGCCCCATTTTAAATGCTGGATTTTAGGCTGGTGTAGAGATGCCCTCAGAATCTGTCACCAGTGTACTCTATGTATGTGTGCATTGCTTGACAAACTCCCTTGATGGGTCTTTATTGGCTCTTTTCCCCCCAGCAGAAGGGAGTTAAAAGGAAAATGGAGCTCCAAATTGCCTACATGCTGTTTCTTGTGGGCCAGTAACTTGAATAGGCAGCTGAAGTAGGCACAAGAAAACATTGCTAATGAACTTGACAATCTTTTAATGGGGAGGGAAAAGATCAATCCCAAATTATCAGTATGTCAACTGAACAATCATATATAAACTGTCAAAAGAACCTTCCATCAGGCCTACAAGAGAAACAAAACATGCATTTAAGCTTAGACACACTAGGGGTGAATGAAACCCCACTTACCTGCATCCGCGGGGGGTCCAGCGGGGGGGGGAGGCGATCCGTTCCTCCCCCTGGAATCTTCCCTGGCGGGCTCCTCTCTGCGGCAAGTTTGCAGAGCAGCCGGCTGGGGCTGCCCCCCGCAACCTGACTTCTGGCCGCGTCATTTGAGTCCCTGCTTTGCCATGATAGGCTACGTAAGGATTTACGTAGCCTGTCATGGCTTAAAGGGAGGCACGCAAATGGAGTAGCAGATGCCATTTCATAGAATCATAGAATCATAGAATCATGGAATAGTGGGGTTGGAAGGGGCCTACAAGGCCATTGAGTCCAACCCCCTGCTCAATGCAGGAATCCAAGTCAGAGCATCCCTGACAAATGGCTGTCCAGTCTTGTCTTGGATGCCTCCAGTGTGGGAGAGCCCACCACCTTCCTAAGTAGTTGGTTCCATTGTCGTATTGCTCTAACAGTCAGGAAGTTTTTCCTGATGTGCAGCCGGAATCTGGCTTCCTGTCACTTGAGCTTATTATTCCGTGTCCTGCTCTCTGGGATGATCAAGAAGAGATCCTGGCCTTCTTCTCTATGACAACCTTTCAAGTACTTGAAGAGCGCTATCCTATCTCCCCTAAGTCTTCTCTTCTCAAGGCTAAACATGCCCAGTTCTTTCAGTCTCTCTTCATAGGGCTTTGTTTCCAGTCCCTAAAGGGAGGCACGCCAATGGCGTTTGCGGCTGCAGCCAGGACAGCCGCCAGCAGCAGCCGGTTCCGGACCCGCCATAGCCAGGTAGGATCTGGTCCACGCAGACTTTGCGGGGTGACGGGGGCGATTGCTCCATTCCGCCATGGACTCCGGGCGGTCGGATTCCAAAGAATCTGGCCTCACTGGAGTCTGTGGTGGAATTCTCCGCCATCCCTAAGACACACAGCTCATATGCTATGGTTCCTCCAAGCATCACTGAGCATGACTCTGCCACACCCAGCTCCTCCCTTTCCCCAGTAACCAATCTGGACTAATGAACTTTGGCACGAGCTCAGATTCCATCTTGGATTTAGCTCCTCAGCTCCACACAGGCCCAAGGCCAGAACTTGACAACTCAAGTCCAATCTCAGAGCCTGTCTGCCCCACAGAGAAGCAGTTAAAACATTTTCCCCCTCCACCCACTGTGCAAAGGGAGCTGAGTGCTGTGGGGCTGAGGCTATTTTGCCACTCGGGAATTGTGGAAATGATGAACCCCCATGGATTTCCACCCAGCTAACCAAGAACAACGAAATCCAGGAGAAAACATGCTTCATATAAATATGTCCTGGGCCCTTCCATGTGGGGTGGGGCAGTGCCTGATGATTTGAGGGCTGATCATTTCTGGCTATGCTCGAATTCCCCTGCTGTGGTCTGTATATTCAGCTCTTCTTCCAGTTCTGCCTGGTCGCTGACCTAGGAGTAGGGATGGTGGAGAATTTCTCCCTGAATCTTCGGGGGGCCGAGCGCCAACACATTCGGCCCCCCGAAATCAGCGGTGAAATTCTCTGCCCCCCCGCCCCCCTCCCGGGATGGGACTTACCTTTGGCGAATGTCCCTCCCGGCGGCGGGTCCCGGCGGCGGTTCGTCGGCCTTTCGTCGGGGGCGGGGGATTCGCCGCCGCCATTACAAAGTGTAAAAAAACCCCAAACCCGTGATAGGCTACGTAACGATTGACGTAGCCTATCACGGCAAGATTTCCGAAGTCAGCCGTGATAGGCTATGTAAATCATTACGTAGCCTATCACGGGTGACTTTGAAAAAAAAAAAAGCGCCTACGTAGTTTACTACAGACTACGCCGTAGTTTACGTAAATCTTTACGTAGACTACTGGGACCAAATAAGGAACGGAAATGGCGGCGCCCATAGGGCGCCGCCTTTTGCATACGCGCTTTTTTTTTTTCAAAGTCACCCGTGATAGGCTACGTAACGATTTACGTAGCCTATCACGGCTGACTTTGGAAATCTAGCCGTGATAGGCTACGTTAATCGTTACATAGCCTATCACGGGTTTGTTTTTTGTTTTTTACACTTTGTTTCGCGGCCGGGGAGACGGGGCGCTTCTCCCCAGCCTGAATTTTGGCCGGGCAAGGCGGGAAGTCTCCCCCCTGGGCCTGAATTTCGGCTGGGCGAGGCGGGATGCCTCCCCCCCTCGCCTGAACTTCGGGGGGAGAAGCAAAGCACCTCCCCCCACCACGAAGCACCCCTGCGAAAAGGTAAGTGACTTTGGTACATCCCTACCTAGGAGGGATGGTCTCTCTGTGCCGCTGATGATTTTGCTGCTGCTGCTCTGGATGGTGCCTCAGGCCACTCAGAGGATGCTGAGGACCACCTGCCTCTTGACCAGGCCTAAGGAACTCCAAGCCTATCACAGCCCCGGAGACCTCCTTGTAGGAGGGAATTTACCGGTTTGCATGAATTATTATGAAGAGACTCAGGACTTCAGTGGTTTAGCACCACCAGAACTCTGCACTTCTGCTTTGTGAGTGTCCACAAGAGGGTTCTGGGACAGATGTTTGCCTGCTTTGCTTAGAGGGCTCCTTCCAGGCTGATCCTAATTTGGCTTCAACCTGTAATGAGAAGGAGAGACTTGGGGGTCCTTCTCCAGCTGCATAGCAACATAGGAAGCTGCGGTATACCGAGTCAGACCCTTGGTCCATCCAGCCCGGAGTCGTCAGCACTGGCTGGCAGCAGCGGCTCTCCAGGGTTTCAGTCAGGATGTTTTCCTGCCTTTTTTGGAGAAGCCGGGCATTAATCCTGGGACCTCCTGCATGTAAAGGATGCAAAGGATGCAAAGCTTGTGCTCTGTGGCACTGAGCTATGTATGGCCCCATTCTAAGCCCAAGCATAATTCCTCTTTCCTTCTCTGGCAAGGTCAATGGCACTATGGTAGTGACACAGAACCCTGGGAACTATCCTGTCCAGAGACTGGGGGAGCCAAGCTCTGCTGTTGCATCTACTGCTGCAAGGTGAAATATGTGGAAAGGAGTGTGTGTGTGTGTGTGTTTGTGTGTGTGTAAGGTGGAGAAGGGGCACTTGGAAGCTGGGATTTGTGCATTCACCCAAAAGGTTGGGAGGACACTTCATACTTTGTTCCACCAACATTGAGGTTGCTGGATTGTGTCCTCCTTGTAACTGCGTTAGGAATAAATAATTTTCAGAGTCTTGAGGCAGAAGAACCTGGCTTTGCATTCTCCTCCTCTGAATCGAACAGAGGGTGGGGGTGACCTGGGGAGGGTTGGCCATCATATATCCGCTTCCTCACAAACTGGGAGAACAGGTCCCCTGCCCCTAGAGGCTGTTGGTGCAAGGACAGTAGGAAGAGCAAAACGAAGGTTGAGGTTCATGTTAAGAGTTTCATAATGACCTAGAAATGCCCACCTTTACATCCCCCTCAGACTTCATGTAAGACAGGGTTGGGAAAGGGTGTTTTCTAGGTCAGCTGAAGTAGATGAGCAAACATCTGCCTCCCACCTTATATTATATTAATCTTCACTCACCTCACAACGTAACTGCCATGATCGTAGGATGATATTCAAGCACTACCAGCAAGTCCTGGCCTTGGCGTTCATTTGTGGAAGGAGATCCACAAGGACACAATTCTCCTCCCCAACCACTCCCTTGGTTTTCTCATCCATGACACCAGCTACATCGCAAGATGGATCCACTTGAACAGTCTGTCTCTGCTCTCCACATGGGGACAAATGTCTCCTAATTATAAATGTGACAGGCAAGGTAAGCTGCTCTCTGTTATTGGGGGTCTCAATTCCAAATCCTCAAAGGAGATTGCTTCCTTAATGGGCATCTTCAAGATCCCACAGGTAAGGGGATCCATCTGGGGAGAGATGTGGGGGATCTGCAGAACTCAGGAACTCTGAGATGGAGAGGCCAATCTCTGAAATCATTTCCCCCCATGCAGTGGGTGTGTTGCCTTGATTTTGGATGGGAGGAGTAGGAGGCCTTCTGACCTTGGCTAACCTGCCCCATGATAACCTCGGTTGTAGCCAGGATTCTCTGGTCTCTATTGTTTGACTATTCCCAATCAGCAATGGGTCTGTTTCAGACCGCCGTTTGTTTTAAAATTTCAATTAATTTCAATGTTTTTATCACCTTGCTTGACAGCACACTCGACAGTTTCATCACCTCACTTCACTCTCAAATTATGTAGATTGTATTGGAAAAGTTACACTTGGGGTCTACTTAGAGGTCCCCCACCCCGCTTATAAGTTGGATCCAGCACTGCTGCTTGGGTGATCCCTCAACCGTTTTGAAAAGAAAAGTGCTCTTGTGTTTCCTCTCAACAGCACTGAGAAGAGAAGAGAACCTCATGTGAATGAATGGATGACGTTATTGACTAAGTCTTCTGACCATTTCAAGGGAATCTATCATAGTATTCTCATAGTATCAACACAGCACTGCATGCAATTTTTATTTTTGCAAAGAGAAGCTGATACCCCCCTGATGAAAATGTGACTGATTAAGCCCAACTCGGGCTAAACGAGAGGGGCTTAAAAGCTTTACATTGGATTTTGGACTCTCAATTTTTATCGTTGTGGGAAAGGAATCTCCTAGTGGTGTTTGAGGGGGGCTGGGAAAAATAATTTTCTTCTGAGCTGTTAGATACTGATTTAATACTGATTTTTAGTTTTTCTTGTGTTTACCATTTTTACTCATGATTGATATTGATAATCGTCTTAATTCAGAAACATTGTTTTCTAGCTAGTTGAATCATTTTACAATTCTAGCTTGACAGATAACTTGTCTGATTTTTAAATGAGAAAATCTAAACGAATCAGTCGTCCTGGAGATCATGATCCTTGCCCACCTCCAAACAGAGTAAGATTGTGAGTTCTTTTTCACCACTGGAGAATCAGCTTCGAACGTGAGTTGTTCATCAAGATCTGCCTTCTGCTAGGCACTCTCCACGTCTCCAAGCCATTCAGCTGACATTCAAGACCAGGAGACCTTTCAATCCTCCAAGGAGCTATTTAATTTGAAGTTGTCAACTGGTTTTGCTCCAAAAAACCCCTCAGACCTCTGCTTGGTTGCTACCAAAGCAACCAAGCCCTGAAGACTGGCAGGACTTCAGATATTTAAATTTAAATGAATTTTGTTCTCCTGAAACAAATGCTATCCACCTACATGTTATTGTTCAGTCATTAAGTCGAGTCCGGCTCTTTGTGACCCCATGGACCATAGCAAGCCAGGCCTTCCTGAGTATTAATGAAGGTTGAAGTGGATTTAGTCACTCAGGATGAGGTAGAGAACCCCTTGTCAGTAGGTCCTAACATGAGGCAGATTCAGGCAGAAGTTAACATACTGCCCCAAAGAGAATCTATATTTAAAAAGGAAGATCCATTGTATGGGTTCAAATGGGGCACTTGCCTCCTCTAGTGATAGATTAGAGTTGATGTCTCCAATATAAGGCTGTGCTGTAAATCTGTGTTTTTTTATAGGATGGTGATGCATTGTGAATTGGCAAATTAATCCTTTTATGAGGAGTTTTCTCTCAGGGATTGTGAAGGATTGCTGGTTTCACCTCAACAACCCTGCAAGGTAGACCAGGCCAATCTTGACCACAAGATTCTCCTAAATTAACCCAGAAGCTCCCTTCCCGGCCAATAGGCACGATAGTCAGCACTGAAGTTATTCAGGACATACCACACCAACTGGAAGTTGGGTAAAAATGTATTAGGGGGAAGGAACTAAGAGGAAGGAACAGGGAGTGGTGGTCGGTTGCACAAGGAATTACAAGTAAGGTGCAAAACTCTAAGCAAAACCAGAAACACCAAACACCAAGGCACTCACTCCCACATGCAAAACAAGAAAGCTAGCTGGGCTACCCTATATATACCAAAGTATGGGTCTCCCAGGATCGCCATTGATCAGCAGCACACCCTAGTACCATCAGGACCGAGGAGAGACACCTGACCCTTCTCTAGCCCTCCTTTCATTGCCCAGCCCTAGCAACCCAAGGCATGTTCGAGGCACTCAATCCAAACCCAGGCCTGGGACACCCCACTCCACCCTCCAAAGAGGTTGTATCTTCCCACCAGGCACGGCTCTTATCATTTTCCCAATTAGCTGGGCAAATCACGGCCTTGAGCTACAGGCTCACATGCACCTGAAAACAACCAACCTCCAGCTGGCTGCTGCAGACCACAGCAGCCCTCATGGCTCCTACTCTATTAACGCATTCTTGACATCCCCCCCTTTAAAAGAAGAGGGCTTGGGGGACAATTTCCCTACTCTCTATCCCCCCCCCCATCTCAGATTTTAAATAAAATACATGTTACAGAAAAGAAACGAAAACCAGATTGGAAAACTCTCCCGCGGGCTCCTCCAGAGAAGCCCAACAGCCTAGGCTCGCTGATCAGGAGTCCCGTCTCCTGACACCTGGCTCAAATCATGAACATGGGAGAAGCTGTCAGCCAAAATGTTCTTCTTGCCCTGGATGTGAGAGGCAGTAAAATGATAGCCCTGCAGGGCTAGGCTCCAGCACAATAGCTTCCGGTTTGACCCCTTCACTGGATCCAGCCAGCACAGGGGGGATGGTCAGTCTGTAGCTGGATCTTTCAGCCCCATAAATAAGGATGGAGCTTGCCTAAGGCCCACACAATGGCCAGACACTCCTTCTCCACAGTAGCCAGGTTCCCTTCTCAAGGCAATATGTTTTTACTCAAATAGACTACTGGGTGGAGTTCTTGGTCTGGCCCTTCCTGCGGAAAGATGGCCCCCATCCCCCCCTGTGGGGCGTCCATCTGAAGGACAATAGGGGCCTTAAAATCAGGGGCCTGCAGAATGGGATAGTCCACCAACTTAGCTTTCACCTGATCAAAAGCCTGTTGACAGAATGCAGTCCACGTCACTTGTACAGGTTGTTTCTTTTTACAAAGGTCGGTCAGAGGGGCAGCCAGGTCACTGACATGGGGCACAAATCGCCAATAACATCCAGGCAACCCCAAAAAGGACTGAATCTGCTTCTTGGGGTGGGGCACCAGCCAACTCCGAATGTACCCTATTTTGGCATCAAGGGGTTTAATGGTGCCTCCTCCCACCCGATGGCCTAAGTAGGTGACCTCTCCGAGGCCAAATTGACATTTTGAGGCCTTCATGGTCAGGCCAGCCTCCTGAATACGCCCAAACGGCGTATTGGTTGACATGTTCCCGATGGGATTCCCAGGTCTGGCTGAAAATGGCCACATCATCCAGGTACGCACAGGCGGAATCCCCCTGCCCATTCAGCTAGGGATGTATAAAAATCACTTAACTTTCATGAATTATGCTGATGGTGGGGGGGAGGTGTTCCATCCCTCCCCCTGAAATCCTGGACGTGGGGGGAGGCACTCCATTCCTCCCCTCCGGAATCCTCCGCAGCCAGCTGTGCTCTGCGGCAGCTCTACAGAGCAGCCAGCCAGGGCCAGTAAGACCAGAGCCATCTGCAGCTGGATTTCTGGCCGCGGAGGGCTCTGGGTAAAAAAAACACAAAAAACCCCGCATACGCAAATGGCGGCAGCAATGGTTGCCGCCATTTGCGCTCCTTATTTTTGGCCGTCTTAATCTACGTAAATATTTACGTAGACTATGATGGAGAAAATAAGGGGAACGCAAATAGCGTAGCGGACGCTATTTGCGTTCCCATTATTTTCGCCGTCTTAGTCTACGTAATTATTTACGTAGACTAAGATGGCCCAAAATAAGGAATGCAAATGGCGGTGGCCATAGCTGCCGCCATTTACATATGCCTTCCTTCTTTTTTTTTTTTACCCAGTCATTTTAGGCTACGTAAGTTTTTATGTAGCCTAAAACGTCTGGGTAAAAAAAAAAGGAATACGCAAATGGCGGCAGCTGGCCGTAGCCGCCACCATTTGCATACAACTTTTTTTTTTTTACCCAGACATTTTAGGCTACATAAAAACTTACATAGCCTATCACATCTGTGTAAAAAAAACCCTGCAAATGGCAGCAGTGGCAGCCAGTCAGAAGACCAGCTGCCGCCGCCGCCAAAGCAGCCGCCGAAGCCGCCGCCGCCCGGAAGATTCGCCCCAGATAAGTCTCGTCCCGGGGGGATCCACGGGGGGGCAGGGGGGCAGGCGTTCCACCACATATTTCGGGGGGCCGAATTCACTGGTATTCGGCCTCCCTGAGATCCATGGCGAAATTCTCTGCCATCCCTACATTCAGCAGCCTGTTAGCCTTTGAAACATAGCTGAAGCCCCTTCAGGACAAATGGAAGAGCTACAAACTCATACAGACTGAGGTGAGTTATGAAAGTGCTCCACTCTCCCCCAGCCTGGAGGCGGAAGCCCCTACAAGTCTGGGGATGGCGGATAATTTCTCCACAAATCTCCAGGAGGCCGAATGCCAACGCATTCGGCCCCCTGAAATTGGTGGTGAAATTCTTCATCCCCCCGCCCCCCCCCCGGGATGGGACTTACCTCCTTCGAATGTCCCTCTCGGCGGCGGGTTCCGGTGGCGTTTTGGTGGGGGCCACCGCCATTACAAAGTAAAGTAAAAAAAAAAAGAAACCACGTCATAGGCTACGTAATGATTTACGTAGGCTATCACGGCTAGATTTTCAACGTGACCCGTGATAGACTATGTAAATCTTTACGTAGCCTATCACAGGTGACTTTGAGAAAAAAAAGCACGTACGCAAATGGCGGCGCCCATGGGCGCCACCATTTGCGTTCCTTTTTTGGGCAGGGGTAGTCTACGAAAAAATGTACGTAGACTACAGCGAAAATAAGCACAACGGTGAATTTTGGCCGGGTGAGGCGGGGCACCTCCCCCCCAGCCTGAACTTCGGGGGGAGAACCGAAGCGCCTCCCCCCCACCGCGAAGCAAGCTGCGGGATGAGGTAAGTCCCTTTCGTCCATCCCTAGACAGGGATAATTTCTGGTATAAGTTATAGTTATACATTTTTGTTGAAATGTTGAAAGTGTCATTTTTTCAAGGCTACTTGTTTTGTCATCGCTTGTAGCCAGTTTGGACTTGCTTAGTTATCAAGGTTACATTGTCACAGGTATCTAATACGACATAAATGGGTGATCTAAAATGTTATTCCCTCACTGTCAAGGGTTTAATCATAGTTGTTAAAAGGAAAAGTGTTCCTTTGTTAAAGCAGAAATTCAAAAGCATGCTCCAGTGACGCATCCATTTAAGAGATATCAGGCAGTCTTAAAACACTCACATTTTGGACAACAATTTACTGCCTCAGGCTATTGAGAAGCCCGTGGTGTGGCTATTCCTTTTGAAACCTCCCATCTATCCATAGAAAGTACTACGGCAGACCCCAGTGGCAGAGACCTATTTATGAAAGGCGCCATAGGAGGTTCAAAGTATATATTTGCCACTTTGTACTCCCCAAATTCAAATCAACATACTTTTTTACGTGACAGTTTGCAAAAATTAGCGGTATTTCAACAAGGTGTAACAATTATAGGGGGAATTTCAACATAATAAATGATTCAGCTATGGACAGAACTTGCTTTGGGGATGAGTGCAGGAACACCACTATGTCATTATTTAGGGACCTTTTGGCTGCATTTAAATTAATAGTTTCTTAAATATAGGATCCTGAGATTATGCATACTTTGCCCATCACTATCGAACATATACTAGAATAGACCATCTATTCATTTTTTCGACTCATGCCTCTTCCATCATAAGCACAGAGATCTATCAAAAAAGGGTATCCGATCATTCAGCCATAAGTCTCACCATAAACCCTTGTTTACACTGATCCTCTAAACTGATCCATGGTGCTTCAGTCCTATCATCCATAAAACCAACTCTGTGTTGTGACAATTAAAAGTGAAATAGAACATTATTTCCATACAATGAGCAAGTAGGATTGTCACATGCAGAATATGGGATGCAATGAACTCTGTTACAAGGGGCATTTGTGTAAATGAATTGATAGCAATTCAGAAGGTTTCAATATGAAAAAAAGAAACACTTTTGTCAGAAATAAAACTTCTGGAAATGAAACACAACAAATCAGGTGGGGCAAAAAATTACTGTCTTCTTTCACAAAGAAGAATGGATCTTATAGCCCTTGAAGTAGGGAAGATTTTGACATCACTCGTTTGCCTTCAAGAAAAATACTCTGTATTTGGGGATAGAATCTCTAAATCACTAGCCTATGAGCTGAAACTCCGCAACCTAAGAAATATTATTTGCTCAGTTAAAGACAATCAAAATTCATTGGTTTGTGGGACTATACAGATCAGTAATCAATTTGTGCAATTTTATTCAGACCTGTATTCTAACCCAGATCCTGATGTCACTAAGGGTGCAATCTGATGGCCACTAGTCAGGGGCTATGTGGCCATGGATGGTTCAGTTCCCTGAGAACTGACCTCCACCCCCTCCCATGCTTCCTTGTAAGTGGCGCGGAGTTGCCCTGCACTTTGCAGTTGGAAGAGCAGCAGAAAGCAGCAAAACCAGGGCGTTTCTGTGGGCATGCCAGGACGGAGAAGTGAGAAATGCTGGTACGACACATCCTACAAATCATCTAGCTGCCACTTCCCCCTTTCCAAGGTCCTATGGCTAGAGAGCCAAAATCGGCTGTCTAGCCACAAATGCAGGGATGGAGAAGCAAGAGGGAATGATCCCCCCGTGCTTCTCCTGCCCTGCATTGCACTGAGGGAACCAGGTGGGGGAGGATGTTTCCAAGCTAACTAGCAGTGACTTTCCAGAGATTTAGAAAAGAGCCATTCCCAACCCTGGCTGGAGATCCTGGGGATCAAACTTGGGACCTTCTACATGAAGACTGTGTGCTCTAGCCCTGAACTCCGGCTCTTCTCTGTCTGCCTCTCCTGCTAGCTCAGCACTTCCATCCTCCCCTCCTCCATGACTGCATGCAGACTTGAATGACTGGTTGAAAAATCAATGGCTCAGGCTGAGCCTGCATTTCATCCATGGCTTTGGAACCAAAATTAAACTTCCAGACCCTTCACCAGGGGAATCTGGGAACCCCGCAGAGTGACATGAGGAATTCTTTTTTATTTTTCTACTCCTTCATTCTTTCTAAAGGAGCTAACAGGCTGTTCTGCTGTTGCCCTTGGAGACTTCCCCTTGGACCCTCAGGGTTGAGAAGACAGAGGCCGCTTCCTGGCAGAACTGCTTCTCCTGTTATGGCAGCTTCAGGGGAAAGGCAGGAAGTCCTACGCTAGGAGGGAACTCCCTTGTCTCGGACTGGGGACATGGTGGCCCCTTCTCTGTCTGAGACCTTTGTGTATGAAACTCTCCACAGAGGAAGAACATGGTTTCTGATACTCTGACGTTTCCTCAGCAGAGAGCTCAGCACTCCTTTTTTTGGAGGGATGAGGGAGTCTAATAGTCTCATCAAAAATAAGTACTGGAACTCTTTGGCTTCCTCACTAGAAAGTTTGCCACCCCTTCCATTTCTGAGGTGGGGAGAGGTGCGGCAAAGTTAACCTCTTGATGTCCTGAGGTAAAGCCCCCCCCCATCTTGGACTGACTGACATGTCGTCAGGGGTCCTTATAACTCCAGAACGTTGTGAGGACAGTGCAAGGAGGAAAGGGGAAGAGACCTATGTTCATGCTTGCTCCTTTTGTGCCCCATTTCTGCTCCTAAATCTATGGTGGAGCCCTTTTTCCTGTGCGTCTCACACATACCCAGGAGTAAGGCCCCAGGCCAGTAACCAAGTTGCCAGTAGTTTTAGAGAGACTTAGCGATCCATACTGCTCTTTGCTCTGGTTCATTAGCTGCAGTTTTCTTGCTAGTGGGCCTCTCAGCTTGTAAGATGAGTCAAAGGTCAATATCTCCACCTCAGCACATTCCATGCTACCGAACTCTGGTACCGTTTATCTTATCAGAGCTTAGGATGTGCCTGAGAAGTGAGGCTATGATTTTGCTAAGCTAGACTCCATCTTGGATGTAAATGCTCACATTGACACAGGTGAAAGGGAGGAACCTGACAACTCAGGTCAAGTCCAAGTGGCCCACAAAGAAGCAAAGAGTGATGCAAATCTGTTATTCTCCCTCCAAAGTGCAAAGGGGGCACAGTGTTATTGGGATGCGGTGATTACTCTTGCCTGGAATTATCAAAATGACAATAATTCTTGATGAATCCTCCAGGGATTTCCATCCAGCAGGTCAAAGAAATCCGGGAGAAAACATGCCTAATAGAAATATGCCTGGAGTGACTCCACGTGGGGCTGGGGTGGTGTCTGGTCACTTGGCATCTTCTCTCTTCTTGCTGTGATCTAATTCCCCTGCCAGGGCATCTTTCTCTCATTCTCTTTGTCTCTGACCTAGCAGGGAAGGTCTCCCTGTGCTGCTGATGATTTGGCTGCTGCTGCTGCTGTTTTGGCTCCTGCCTCAGGCCACCGAGAGGATGCTGAGGACCACGTGCCCCCTGACCTGGCCGTCTAACCTGGAAGAAGATTATTACAGGCTGAGAGACCTCACTGTCGGTGGAAATCTACACCTTGGCACTTATTATTTCAAAAAGTCAGAAGACTTCTGTAGATTCCCCCGATTATACATATCCGGTATTCGCCGGTAAGTTTCCACCAGAGGGATCTGGGATACGGGCTTGCCTGCTTTGCTCTCAGATGGGAAAGCTCCTTCCAGGGAAATGCATCAGCAATGCTGCTGATGTTTAAAATCTCATGGTTTGAGATGACGCTCTCAGAGGCCTGTCAGGATTGGCTTCGACCTGTAAGGAGAGTCGTAGACTTGAGGGTTCTTTTCTTTTTTGATATAATAATTTTATTTTTAAAAATGATAACAACAACAACAACATAAACACACAATGCACATACACTAAAGTACCTCTTAAGATTGTAAGGTATCTACCTTTGGCTCCCCTTACACAACAAATGCTTATTATTATTTTGTACTTCTTATCTTAGTTGTATGTCATACATTGAGTTCACAGACATTGTATGATTTCTCTCCCAATTTTTTACAACAACAAAAGAAAAAAAAGAAAAGAGAACCAACCATCTCAAAGCTCAAAATCCACATACATAGACATCATTTTTCTCTATTTCTTGTACAAATGCTATAAAAGGCTTCCAATCTAACATAAATTTGGCTGTTGATCCTTCTTTAATTATATCAGTAAGTTTTGCCATCTCTGCCAGCTCCATCATTTTCATCATCCACTCGCTCACAGTTGGTCTTGTTTCATTCTGCCACTTCTGTGCATACAATAACCGTGCAGCCGTTGTCATGTAGAGAAAGAGGGTTCCCCCTTCTCTTGTATGTGTTCAACTGTTAGTCCAAATGAAAAAGTTTCTGGCTTTAATTCTATAGCAACATCAACATCACCCATTCCTTCATCCACATCAAGCAGCAGGCAGAAAAATAGGTTTTCAAATCTAGTAATCCCAAGCCACCTCTTTCCTTTGCATCTTGGAACATTTGTATTTGAACTCTTGGGTTTTTTGCTTGCCTTATCAACTTGGTTATATGCCATATCAACTTGGTCTGCCACTGCTTAAAAGGTAAATCCGATGTAATGATGGGTATCATTTGAAACAAAAATAACATTCTAGGTAATACATTCATTTTAATTGTTGCAATTCTTCCCAAAAGTGATAGGTGTAATTTTCCCCATTTTCATCAGTAGCAACAGCTCTCCAGGGTGTTAGGCAGGGTCTCTCTCTGTCTCTCCCAGGATAGCCTGTATATGCCAAGTATGGATCCTGGGACCAGAAACCTTCAGAGGAGGCATTCTATCCCTGAACTATGCTCCTTCCTCTAAGAATAAAACAATGTTGGAGTCCTCATGGTTCCGAATAATAGGCACATTTAAAGCAGAAGCTTTTTTAACACTGCACTTCTCACCAGTTCCATTGGTATCCTCACCCACCTCCCAATGTCTCTCTCTCCGCTACAGGTCGATAGCCAAGAACTACCAGCACTTCCTGGCCTTGGCATTTGCTATCACAGAGCTCAACAAGGATCCAGCTCTCCTTCCCAACACAACGCTGGGCTTCCGCATGTATGAACACAAGAACCTTGCCAGATGGATGCATCAGAACAGCCTTGCTCTGCTTTCCTCTCGGGGGCGAATGATGCCCAATTATAAATGTGACCGGCAGGATAAACTGCTCTCCATTGTTGGGGGTCTGGACTCCAAATCTTCCAGAGAAATAGCATCCCTAACAGGCATCTACAAGATCCCACAGGTAAGGGGATCCATCTGGGGATAGATACGAATAACATTGCCTCTCATTTTCTGTCTTGTGTGTCTCGATGCCTTTCCATGAAGACTAGATTCAATTTGATCAAATGCGGTTCAGTGTTAGCAAGTGTAATGTGTTGCACATTGGGGCAAAAAATCCCAACTTCACGTACAAGCTGATGTGACCTGAGCTAGCAGTTACTGCCCATGAAAGAGATCTCGGGGTTGTGGTGGACAGCTCAATGAAAATGTCATCCCGGTGTGTGGTTGCTGTGAAAAAGGAAAATTCCATGTGTTGCATAATTAGCAAAGGAGCTGAAAATAAAATTTCCATGATCAAACTCCACTTATACATATTTAGGTTGCAACCACACTTGGAATCCTGTGTACAGTTCTGGTCACCACACCAAGGAAGGACATTGCAGAGGTGAAAAAAGTGCAGAAAAGGGCTACTGCAATGATCAGCAGCTGGAACAACTCCCCTATTAGGAGAGTTACAACATCTGGGATTGTTTATCTTTGGAAAGAAGGTGAGTAAGGAGAGAAATGATAAAAGGACTTCCTCACATGGCACATAGTTAAACTGTGGAACTCACCTGCCACATGCAGTGATGGCCACCAATTGGCATGGCTTTAAGAGAGGATTGGACACATTCCAGGTGGAGAAGGCTATTACTGGATACCAGTCCTGATGCCTGTATGCTGCCTTCAGTATCGTAGGGACGATGAGTCTGTATGCCAGTTGTGGGGATCATGGGCAGGAGGTGCTGTTGCACTCATGTCCTGCCTGTGAGTTTCCCACGAGCATCTGGTTTGCAGCTCTGGGAACAGAATGCTGGATGACATGGACCCTTGGTCTGATTCAGCAGGACTCTTCTTAGGTTGCCATGACCAAACTATTATACGTATATGGGGAGGGCCAGAAAGCCCCCAATACATTTCTAGAATTTCGACACAAGAGCACATTCACTGGAATGCTATGAAATGCTTTCGGGTTACATGCATGGTCACCCTGACTTTTGGGGGTGATATCCACACCTGGTGGAGACTTAACAACATCACAGTGCCTTACTTTATATTTAGATATGTATTTTTAAGATGTCCATCTTCCTTCTGGGGAGCACTTTATGCATCCACGGTCAGCTTTAGTAGTCCATGGAAGCTCATGCCATTCATACTGTGCTTGCTGCCCAAACATTCTGCTACAACAGATTCATAGCAAATTCCTTCCTTCAGCTCGGTTATGGCTTTCTGGACCCTGCTCAGGGAGGGGGAGGGCCATTCCCTGCCTTCTATCGGATTGATCCCAGTGAAATTCCTCAGTATGAAGGCTTAGTCCGGCTGCTCCTGCATTTCCACTGGAACTGGATTGGGCTCCTTGCTCCCGAGGGTGACAGCATTGAACATTTCATCCAGACACTCACCCCAATGCTCAAGCAGAATGACATCTGTGTGGCCATCTCTAAAACATTCAATCCAGCAGACCCACTTTATCGGCGTCAGATAGGAAGTGGATCTATTCCTCATTCTTGGTTTGAGCCCCAAGTGATGATTTTCTTTGGGGACTCCAGTGCTATGTCACAATTAACACTGTTCTTGAGGAATCATGAAAGAAAGACCGGGACCCCATTTAGGAAGGTTTGGATCATGACATCCTATTGGGAAATGGCTGTGGCAGGAGCCCCCTCAGGTGGCTCGAATCTAAAAACCTTGTATAGTGCTTTGCACTTCAAAGTCCACACAAGGGATGTGCCAGAATTCAAGCATTTTCTTGGGGTGTTAGATCCACTCCAGCCACAAGGAGTTGTCCTTCTCCATTTCTGGTGGGAAAAGGCATTTAGCTGTCAGTTTCTGAAATCAGGCCAAACCTCCCCACGAGGAAAGAGAAACTGTACTGGGAAGGAGAAGGCAGAGGACCTGCCACACACCACGTTTGAAATGAGCATGACAAGTCACAGCTACAGGATCTACAATGCTGTTTATTCTGTGGCACACGCATTACATGCTGTGTCTGGATCCAAACGTGGACTGATGGGGGGAGGCAAGAGGCTCCTGAACATCCACCCATGGCAGGTAACATCCTCCTTCACACTGGGCAAGCGTATGAAAGTACCTGAGTTGTTTCTCAGTGGTGTGATCCTGGAAGCAAATGGGGGGCCTGGGAGAAGGGGAGTCAGCCTTTCTTAAGCTCTGAAGAAGGACTTGTTCCCATGGAAATGCTTCCGTGGCCGTCCATTCCATTAAAGAGCACTGGAAAGGGAGTCCGGGATAGAGGAGATTCATGGTGTTTCTGGAATAATTCTACAGTTGCAACTATGATTAGTGAGGAGGGAGGAATTCTCATCCATAAAGTGGCATCATTCCCCAGCACACCCCTGTGAAGCAAACAGCAGGCAGCTCCCCCCCATCTATGTTCCATCTTGACAGCCAGGTGAAGAACCCCAGATGTTGCTCTCTTTGCTGCTCTGAGCAAAGCCCCTCCAGCTCCCACTCGAAGGTAGGAGGGAGTGTTGTAGCAAGTAGGCACCAGCCAAAAAAGCCCGAAACTTTGCACAAGTATAGCCGAGTAGGTATGCCAAAATAAGATGCATCTTAAGCATTAAATTTACTAATGGAGTTCAGGAAAAAAACCAGTCTCCTAACTCAATGGCCGTTACAGAGTGTTAGAAGTAGGGGTGTACGAAACCCCGCTTACCTGGTTCCGCCGGGCTCTGCAGGTGGGGGGAGGTACTCCATCCCTCCCCCCCCGGAATCCTGGCTGGCCAGCTCCGCCCCATGTCCCTGCAGTGAGCCGTGATAGGCTACGTAAATACTTACATAGCCTATCACGGCTGAAGAAAGAGGAAGAGAATGGAGGCCACAGGATGGCCGCCGTTTACAAAGCAGCACGGATGGGAGCAGGTAAGTGCTCCATTTCCTGCGCCATTCGTGGGGTGGGGGCGGCGGGCACTTCATCCCGTGCGCCTTTCATGAGTTGGGGGGGCAGGGGCTTTGTTCCGCGACAGTTTTCGGGGGGCCGAATGCACTGGCATTCGACCTCACCGAGATCCATCGCGGAATTCTCTGACATCCCTAGTTAAAATATGCCAGAACTGATTCACAATTTTCCCCATTTTCTAAGTGACTCTTGCTTTTCAGATTCTTGCCTCTTTGAGGAGCATCCGCTTTAACAACAGCGCTGGAGATGAAGTCTCTTTCATGGAAAATGGCGAGAGATGGGATATCCTGAATTGGATCTTTTTCCGAAATGGGTCTTTCTATTCTGTGAAAGTTGGGGGAGTGGACTCAGGGGCTCCCCCAGGCCAAGACTTCACCATTCACCCTGAGGCGATTGTGTGGGCGACAGAGGTGGGGTTGAAGGGATTGTTCTGTGGTCTGCCTTACACCCCAGTTGGAACATGAACGTGGCAGGACAGAGGCACCCAGCTCAGACGGAGCTGCAGGACGAGGTCTCCTTTTCTGTGCAGAGAGAGGTATAGAGCTCCGTCTCTCTCTCTCTGCACTGAGGAGGAAAGTGGACGGGACGAACTCACTGATGTAATGGGAAAGGGAAGGGATTTGCTGGGTGGAGGCTCCCTGTCCCCTTAGTCTCATCAGGATACAGCTGGTTCTCACGTTAGAATTGGTGTCTCCCAGAGGAGCCTCTCTTACGATGGTTCTGAGAGATTCGGCCCTCCTGTTGGGGATATTGCAACCTCGTCTGCAAGTTCAAGGAAGGGGGCAGTTCGGCATTTAGCTAGTCAAAGCATTGACACAGCTGGCCTTAGGACTCTATAGCCCCCAGCGGCCTCCTGTTTCTTCCTCCCCTACCCCCCTGCCTTTCTCCATTGCTGGGAGTACACCTGGCTTGCTCTCTGTCCTGCCTGAACACAGAGAAATTGACTGAACAAACTCTTGTTTTGCAAGCTGTGCATGCAATATATGTAGGGATGTACGAAAGTCACTTACCTTTTCCCAGCTTTGATTCACTGTGAGGGGGAGGTGCTCCGTCCCTCCCCCCGGAATCCTCCCTGGGCCAGCTCTGCTCCGCGGCAGCCCCATGGAGCTACCGGCCAGGGCTGTCCACATTTGGAGTTCCGGCCATGGCCGGCTGCTGCAGCCACAAATGGTGGCTGCCATAGCGGCCGCCATTTGCATCTTGCCAGGCTGCCGTGATAGGCTACGTAAGTATTTATGTAGCCTATCATGGCAAAGAGCAGGGGCGCAAACGGCATAGCGGCCACTGTTTGTGCCCCTGCTCTTTGCCGTGATAGGCTAATAAATACTTACATAGCCTATCACGGCAGCCTGGCAGGACGCAATTCGTGGCCACTACAGTGGCCGCCATTTTTGGCTGCAACAGTCGGCTGAGAGACCAGTTGCCGCCGGCACCGCCGGAGCCATCGCCGGAGCCGCCCCCACCAGAACATCCACCCCAGGTAAGCTTCGTCCCAGGGGGGATTCCGTGGGGTGGTGGGGGGTGGGAGGCCGTTCCACCACGGGCTTCGGGGGAACCCGAAACTGGCATTCGGCCTCACTGAAGTCCGTGGCAGAATTCTCTGCCATCCCTAATTATATCTATATGCAAGATGACATGCGAGCAAAGCTGTTTTATTTCTTCCCTAAAGGAAGAGTATGGCTGCTATATGTTCTTTAGCCTTTATGTGACTGTGGGACTGGCAAACCCGCATTCTGCTTTGCCTCTCTCTGCTAAACTGCCTTTCAAATAAGAGGCAGCAGTACCATGTATTTTCCATCCTCTCTGGAACTCATAATCCCCTCTATCATGCAATAGGAGACTCTGTTTGTTGCAGAACCCAGAGTCAGAGAGACCACGGAGTGAAGGAAAAAGAGATTCTTTATTTAACACGCGGGCTTAAGGCTGGAATCATTTCCGAAGAGCCAGAAGCCCCGAAATACATCAGCACATTGTTTTTATAGACATTGTGACACATATGAAATGGCTCCTCCTCCCCCTCCCGTGTGGGGTTGCAGTCCTCAACATTTCTTCTCCTAGCACCATTGTTTATAATACAAGAACTGGGTTATAGGGTAGCCATGATAAGGAGAGAACAGCAGAGAACAGCAGAGAACAAGATATACAATTGCATGACCTTTGACAAGATAAGGAATTCCTGTGTCTCATCAGCTTACAACAATATATTCAAGGGAGAAAGAGCTCAGCAAGAACATGAAGCATGAGACTGCATGAGGCTACTTAGCCTGACCCCCAATATGGCTGCTACATGTTGAGTAGCTACATTTAGTGCAGTTGTTGCCATGTGGAAATCCTCTACCATTTGCCTTTCCCCTTTCAGGAGGTGCCCGTCGCGAGGTGTGTGGAGCGGTGCTCTCCAGGGCACCGGAGAAGAGTTCCAGAGGGCAAGCCGGTTTGCTGCTACAGATGTGACCGTTGTCCAGAAGGGACGATTTCTAACTCCACAGGTACCTCCGACTTTGAGAGCCATGTAACAGTGCAGACCATACTGCGGTAAGAGTAAAGTGGGGTCAGGCGGAAGGTCATAGACAAGGGGACATGGGCAATTTGCCCTAGGAATATTTTCTGTATAAATACCATTTTGGATGGCGTACCTCTGTTGTTTACATATGTGCAAAGTATTCATCACTTCCTCAAGAAATCTATTCAAATGAAAAAATAAGGACTCCCAGGAAATTACTAATACTCAAAAGTACAGAACGTGTCCTGGCTCCACTTTTCATGTATATTTATTTTAGAACCACGTTCCCAACCTTGGTTGTTTTGGCATCAGACCTGAAGTGTTTGGGGCAGAACACTGTCCATGGGCAGGTGGTTGGTCATCCTTATGTCAACTGGAGGACTTTACTCCAATGCAGGGATACTGTGGGTGCCCAACTGGGTCCCAGAGTCTGTTGTAGTCCCCCACCCCACTTGCCCCCAAACCCGGCTTGGAGAACCCCTGGGATGTGCTGGACCCATCTGCTTGTGCCCGGGGGCTTCCTGTTCTCCAAGCGCATTGCCATTTTAGTGCAAGATGTGGGCTCTTGTGTTTCGTATATCTAATGTTGCCCACAATGGTGGCTGGAAAGGGCCATTTCCACAACATTAGAGGCCTGTCCTGTTGTGGAAATGGCCCTTTACAGCCACCATTCTGCACAACACTAGATATATGGAAACTCCAGCCCCTGTCATGCCTCAAAATGGTGGCGCACATGGGAGAGTGGGCAGCTGCAGGACACTCCTGGACCAGGGCTCGTGCGGCCAGGCTTGGGTGGGCAGGCAGCAGTGGCAGCACCCCATGCGTCCAGCAACCTTGGACTCAGGGAGTCCATCCACCCCTAATCCGATGCCAAACTATTTCCCCCTTTTATCTGTAGAGATTTTTGCAATCTGTTCCCCAACCTCTGCCCCAACACAGCTCCTCAGAGGACATTTTCTCATATTAAGATGATGTGGGATAGCATTTTCCCTATATCTTCACCCATTCAGAAGATAGTGCAGATGACTGAGCATGCCTGAGTTCTTAAATTCGCCAGGTTTTCATTTCTAGTTAGAGAATTTCTGATTTTCTTCCTTGAAGAATATTGAGCACAAGTCTGCTACTGTGGCAGATCAGGCAAAACTTTCCTGTCTGCATCATCTCAGCGCTGCATCATCTCACCCCAGTTAGGAAGTTCAGTAGTCCGATGCCTCCAAGAGAATTCTGGAATTACAAATGAGATCCCAATGGCCAATGCAACACAGCTCTGTGCTCTGACTCATGAGTAGTGAAGGGGTCTCATCTCTGGGATTTGCCAGATGAGAGACAGCAGTTGCGGACAATTAGAGAGGGATCTTTAGCACCTTTTTACCAATAAAGAAGGAATCCAGATAGGGAGGTGTCCGTGTTAAAAGTATAGTCATGTGTTTCATTAGCATCATTCAAACAAGTGCAATAAAACAATTAGCAGCATAACTGGGCCAGATGGTCCATTAGATAAGTGACAAGATGCCTCATCCCAGATGGAAATACAGCAAGTTATGCAAGAAGAAGACAAGCTGACATGACAGGATGATATATCCAAGAAATCTTCCAAGATCACTTTGAATTCTGTTCCTGTCTTCCAGGGCATTTGATATCTGGCCCAATTTTGTGTCATCTGCAAATGTGATCAGCATTCCCTGCATCTCCTCCTCCAAGTCATTAATGACAATGTTGAAGAGCGCTCGGCCCAGGACTGAGCCCTGCAGTACCCCACTCGTTACCTCTCCCCAGTTGGAGAAGATCCCATTGAGAAGCACTCTTTGAGTCCGATCCTGTAGCCAACTGTGGATCCACTTTATCGCTACTTCATCTAGCCCACTTTGAGCTAATTTGCTCATCAGGATATCATGGGGCAAGTTGTCAAAAGCTTTGCTGAACTCGAGGTATATGATGTCCACAGCATTCCCACAGTCCACTAGGGATGTACGAAACTCACTTAGGTTTTCACAGAATGTTTCACGGTGGGGGGGAGGCACTCCATCCCTCCGCCTGGAATCCTCAACGGGGGGGAGGTGATCAGTTTGTTCCCCGAAATTGTTTGCGAAATTTTTTGCGAAATTTTTCGCGGTGGGGGTTGGCGCTCCATCCTTCCCCCTGGAATCTCAATAGGGGGAGGCAATCTGGTCCTCCCCCCCAGAATTCTTGACGGCCGGTGGTTCCAGCGGCGGTGGCGGTGGTTCCGGCAGTGGCAGCTCTGGCAGTGGCAGCTCCAGTGGCAGCGGCTGGTCTCCTGGCCGGCCACGGCCAGGCTGCTGCCGCTGCCATTGCCGTCCTGGCTTGCAGCCATCATAGGGTATGTAAGAATTTATGTAGCCTATCACAGCTGGGTTAAAAACCACACAAAAACCCAGCATACACAAATGGCCGTGGCTACGGTGGCCGCCATTTGCATGCCCTATTTTTGGCCGATTTATCTTACGTAAATATTTACGTAAGATAAAACGGCAAAAAAAAGGGGAACGCAAATAGCGCCCAGTACGTTATTTGTGTTCCCCTTTTTTTCGCCGTTTTATCTTACGTAAATATTTACGTAACATAAATTGGCCTAATGCAGGGACGCAAATGGCAGCTGCTACGATGGCCGCCATTTGCAGCCGCAGCAGCCCGGCTGCAGCCAGAAGTCCGGCTGTGGCCAGCCATGGCCAGCGGCTCTGCAGAGTCTCTGTGAAGTGGAGCTGGCTGGGGAGGATTCCAAGGGGAGGGACGGAGTGCCTCCCCCCCCATCGCGGATAGCCCCAGCGGAGCCAGGTAGGTGATTTGTACAGCCCTACACAGGGATTGATGTCAGACTGACTGGTCTGTATTTCCCCTGATGTTGGATACTTGAAATGTTTGAATTCATGTATGCAGAAACTCTTGTACTCAGTGCTGTTCTGCTGATACCTTTATAGTAAAAAGACAAAAAAAGACAAATCTAGTCTGAGAGTGCTTCTTAAGAAATAGAGTATGGCATCACCCATCTTGAGAGTGTAGGATTAAGTTGTGAGAGGGTTCTGTATATGGATGGTTCATCAGGTAACCCTTCATACTGGGAACATATCTTGAGAGAACGTCTGAACCAGGCCATATGCAATACGAACAGGGGTGGCGGGTGGGTAGTGATGGTAGAACATTCCACCACAGACTCCATTGTGGTTGGATTTTTTCTTTCAATCCAGCCTCCGGGGTCCATGGCGGAAGGGGTCCACCTACCTCCAACTCCCACCAGACCTGCGAGGAGCAGGATCCTCCTCGCTGGCCAGCTCTGTACAGCAAGCGATACGGCCACCATTGCTGTGCTGTATCATTGAGCACTCACTGCAGGAAGGGTCCTGGACACCATTTACATGGTGGACACCATTTGCTTCCCTGTTTTTTTCATGCAATAGTCTACGCAAATATCTACGTAAATACAAATGCATAGCCTATCGCGTGAAAAAACAGGGATTAGGGATGTCACAGAATTCCGCCATGGATCTCGGTGAGGCCGAATGCCCATGCATTCAGTCCCCCAAAATCCGTGGTGGAACGAAGCACCCCGCCCCCCCACCCCGCGAAAGGCATGGGAAATGGAGTACTTACCTGCTGCCATTCGTGCTGTGGAGTTGCTGTGGATTGGAGCCGGCCAGGGAGAATTTCGGGGGGAGGGATGGAGCGCATCCCCCCAAACCACGAATGTCACCCTTCAAAAAGGTAAGTGATTTTCGTACATCCCTAACAGGGATGCAATAGCATAGCAGATGCCATTTGCGGCTGGATCCCTTCCTGCAGTGAGTGCTCAGCGATATGGCACGGCACTGAGCACTCTGTGGAGTTGCGTTGGAGTGGAGCCGGCTTGTGAGGATTCTGGGGGGAAGAACGGGTTGAACCTCTCCCCCTGCGGACCCCCCCCCCCCAGGACTGGCAAGTATGGGATTTGTGCATCCCTAGGGGTGGGGGAGGGATCATATGGGGAGAAAAAGTAGCATTTTGTACCTTTTTTGCTTCTGGTATTCTGATGGCCAAAGCTTAAACAGAAAATTATCAAAGGTGTACAGTAAGGTAGAGAATGGTTATTTCCATCCCTGTCAGTGAGGGCTGAACAAGTCTCCACAACGAACATCGTGTCATGATCACGATATTTCAATCGTTGTTGCTCATTCCAGATGCAGCTCGCTGTGCCTCATGCCCAGAAGATCAACACCCAAACAAGAACCAAGACCAGTGTATCTCCAAGAAGATCCACTTCCTTTCCTATCAAGAGACACTGGGGCAAATTTTAGCCTCTGTACCTCTTTTCCTCTCCTTGATCACGTCTCTAGTACTGGCAACCTTCATTCAACACCGTAACACACCAATCGTCAAAGCCAATAACCGAGAGCTCACTTATGTCCTCCTTATCTCCCTCCTGCTCTGCTTCCCCTGCTCCTTCCTGTTCATTGGCCAACCCACAAAGCTCACCTGTCTTCTGCGACAAAGTGTTTTCAGCATCATCTTCTCTGTTGCGATTTCTTCCATTTTGGCAAAAACTGTCACGGTAGTTTTGGCCTTCATGGCCACCAAGCCAGGAAACATGGCCAGAAAACTCTTGGGGAGACAACTGACAAACTCCATTGTCCTGGCCTGCCCCCTCATCCAAGCCGTGATCTGCACTTTCTGGCTGATGACCTCTCCACCATTCCTAAATGTCAACTTCCATTCCCTGCCTGGAGAGATCATAGTGGAATGCAACGAAGGCTCAGTCATCATGTTTTCCACTGTTTTGGGTTACATGGGTTTCCTGTCTCTTGTTAGCTTCATGGTGGCTTTCCTAGCAAGGAAACTGCCGGACAGCTTCAATGAAGCCAAGTTTATCACCTTCAGCATGCTGGGGTTTTGCAGTGTTTGGGTCTCCTTTGTGCCCACCTATCTGAGCACCAAGGGCAAGTCCATGGTGGCCGTGGAAATCTTCTCCATCTTGGTCTCCGGGGCTGGTCTCCTCAGTTGCATCTTCCTTCCCAAATGTTACATTATTCTCCTGAGGCCCAGTCTCAACTGTAAAGATCACCTAATAAGGAGAGGAAACTGTGATTTCAATACATTGTTTTAAAAAAACTCCCCGCTAATTCATTTTCCAGTCAAATAACTCACAATTCAGCTGGCTATTTGTACTCACAGGATTTATTCTGATCCCAATTTGTTTTATTTTAAAATAAAACCTTCTAGTTCCCTTCTGTATTGCTGTATATTTTTATACTGACTGGGAGGAATGGTGTTTTGTTTGTTAGCTTAAAGTTCTGGAAGGCTTTAATATTATTTCTAGGGTTGGGGTTGGTCTGAATGACCTTTGGGGGTACTTTACAGCCCAAAGACTCTGAGTGCAAAGAGATTCAAAATCCCTCCCAACTGTGTAAGTCTTGGTTCTAAGATTTCCTTCGGCAGAGTAGATGCCTGGAGGCAAGCCCTCTTAATCACACGACAAGAGACAGATGATAGCGCACAACATTCTGTTGGTGTGTTTCAACGGGAGATGGGATGGGTCAAGATATTGTTGGTGGGCAGAGGTGGTGTGCCTCATCTTTTCTTTCCCCTCACTGGACTCTTCTGGAGGAGGGTGACTGTTTACTTTCCCTCTCCCTGAGGAATAGCCTGATTGTGTTTGGTGTGAGAATACAAACCAGCGAAGCTCATGTGTGTCTTGGACAGATTGTGCCATAAGTGGATCTGAAAAGGAGGTGGAGGGTTGACTTTGCTCTCTGTAGTAAATCCTGTTGGACTCAGAGGTCCCCGTGGACAATGGACAGGGAACAGGGCCCAGTTGGAGTGCTAATGTTGTGGTTCATCACCTTATGCTCACCCTGTATTTATGCATAAATAAAACGCCAATCAGAGAAGTCTCCTTCTGCGGAAAATGAACCATGCCTAAGTGCTGGAACCTCTGAACCTTCTCACTGATCAGAGCTGGGGTGGCTGCACATCAAAATCTGCAGCCCAATTTGTTAAGTGGATTAACCACTTGCTAGAATGTTTTGTTAATAGACAAATTGTTAGAAGACAATTTAAGGCATTTGATTGAGTGGGATGTTTCTTGTTTCTTTGTTTCTTTGTTGTTTATTTCATGTTATGGGAACTGCATCCCAATTTGTTAAAGCTGTATATTCAGCACCAGATAATTTAATGAACAAAGAACCAACGAGAAAACAGCATTGTCCCCTTTTACCGTTATTGGTTTCCCTGGGCATCAGACCACCTGTTATTGCATTCCGCCTCTTACCCCACATACATGGTACCAAGATAAATACGAGTCAGATAAAAGCCACATTGTCTGCAGTTTACGTTCTGACATATGTGAACCGGCCAGACTGCTCTTTATCCAAATGGTTTGAGGAGATTTGAAAATACAGCTCGATCTTATGTTATCAAATGAACAGATCAACAACAGGACTTATCTCTTTAAAGTGATTAGTTATGGTGGAGAATTCCACCATGGATTCCAGTGAGGGTGGATTCTGTAGAATCTGGCCCCCCAGAATCCATGGTGGAAAGGTCTCCTGCACTCCCGCCCCCCCCTGCGGAATCCCTGGGACGACACTTACCTTGGGCGGATGTGTCGGATTTGGCGACGGTTCCGATGGCGGCTCCGGCGGCAGCAGCGGCTGGTCTCCTGGCCGGCCGCAGCCGGACTGCTGCGGCCACCATTGCTGTCCTTCGAGCTGTGATAGGCTATGTAACAATTTACGTAGCCTATCACGGCTAACCCCCCCAAAAAAAAATACTAGGGATGTACGAAACCCCCCTTACCTGGCTCCGCCGAGTTCCGCTGGCAGGGGAGGCGCTCCGTCCCTCCCCCCGGAATCTTGGCCGGCCGGCTCCGCTCCACGGGGATTCCGTCGAGCCGCTGGCCGTCTCTGCCAGCAGCCAGATATCTGGCCGCTGGCTAGCAGGGACGCAAATGGCGGCGGCCGTAGCCACTGCTGTTTGCGTCCCTGTATTCAGCTGTGATAGGCTGCGTAAAGACTTACTGAGCCTATCACATCTGGGTTAAAACAACAACAGCAACAAATGCATACGCAAATGGCGGCGGCTATGGCCGCCGCCATATGCAATCCCTATTTTTGGTTGTCTTAGTCTACGTAAATATTTACGTAGACTAAGATGACGAAACTAAGGGGGAACGCAAATAGCGTCCGCTACGCTATTTGCGTTCCCCTTTAGTTTTGCTTTCTTAGTCTACGTAAATATTTACGTAGCCTAAGACAACCAAAAATAGGGAACGCAAATGGTGGCCACTGTAGCCGCCGCCATTTGCGTACGCTGTTTTTTTGAGGGGGGGCATGCCGTGATATGCTATGTAAATTCTTACATAGCCTGTCATGGCAGCTTGGAAGGAGGCAAATGGCGGCCACTGTGGTGGCCGCCATTTGTGTCCGCAGCAGCCCGTCCGTGGCTGGAAGTCTGGCTGCGGACGGCCCTGGCCAGCTTCTCCGTGGAGCCATCATGGAGCAGAGCTGACCAGCCAGGATTCCAGGGGGGGGGACTGGATTTCCTCCCCCGCCCCAGCGAGCGGATGCCCCGACCGGAACAGGTAAGGGATTTGTATGTCGCTAAAAGTGATAGGATCATGAAGAGAACCTTATTCTATCAAACCAGGGTCTTCAAACTGCCACCCAAGAAGTCTTTTCAGTACACAATTGCCAGGCCTCATTCACAGGGATTGATAAGGTTTTCAGACATCACCATCTTCTACTTGTAACTTTCTTGTGTTTCTCAGTGCTGCATCTGTCTTGTTTTTCCCTCCACAAAATCCCATTCTGGAGGTAAGAACCAAGTAGCTGCACAAGGCCTTTGGAATGATAGTGCCAGGAGCCGTCCATCTGGAGAGCACACCCTCTCCTGCCAGCAGGTGAAACCACTTCGTCTAATATGTGGATGGTGGAGCAATGAGGGGCAGGTGGAGAATGGTGTGTCTGTGACAAGCCCTTGGCTGATACAGATGCACAGTGCCCCTAGAGCATCTGGGCAGTTGGCACCCTGCCAGGCAACCTGAATAGTTTTATCTAGGCTTAGCTAAACCACACTTGGAATACTGTGTACAGTTCTGGTCACCACACCTAAAGAAAGATATGGTAGAGCTGGAAAAAGTGCAGAAAAGGGCAGCTAACATGATCAAGGGGCTGGAGCATCGCCCCTGTGAGAGAAGGTTCCAGTAGCTGGGATTTTTAGCTTGGGAAAAAGAAGGGTAAGGAGAGACATGATGGAGGTCTACCAAATTATGTGTGGTGTGGAGAATGTAGATGGTGAGATATTTTTCTCCCTCTCTCAAAATACTAGACCCTGGGGTCATCCCATGAAGCTGATTGGTGGGAGATTCAGGATAGACAGAAGGAAGTATTTTTTCAAACAGCACATAATTAAGCTATGGAATTCGCAACCACAGGATGTAGTGATGGCCGCGAAGTTGGATGGCTTTAAAAGGGGGTTAGAGAAATTCCTGGAGGGAAGGCTGTCAATGGCTAACAGCCTTGAGGGCTTTGTGCTACCTCTGGAACCAGAGGCAGTGAGCCTATGTACACCAGTGGCTGGGAACATGGGTGGGAGAGTGCTGTTGCACTCCTGTCCTGTATGTGGTTTCCTGGTTGACAGCTGGATGGCCACATTGTGAACAGAATTCTAGACTAGATGGACCCTTGGTCTGATCCAGCATGGCTCTTCTTATGTTCTTATCTCACTTCTTTATCCTCTAAAATGTGAACAACACTTTAATCCCTTTTCTTGAATGCTAGGGATGGCAGAGAATTCCGCCATGGATCTTGGTGAGTCCGAATGCCAGCGCATTCGGCCCCCCGAAATCTGTGGCGGAATGGCCTGCCACCCCCCCGCCCCCCACAGATCCCTCCCGGGACGAGAGTTACCTGGGGCGGATCTTCCTGGCGGTGGCACCTGGTCTTTGGCCGCAGTCTGGAGGTTGTTTTTTTTTTTTACAAGACATGATAGGCTATGTAAAGACTTACGTAGCCTATCACGTCTGGCTTTAAAAAAAAAAGAAAAAGCGTACGCAAATGGCGGCGGCTACGGCCACCGCCATTTGTGTTCCTTATTTTTGCCCATCTTAGTCTATATAAATATTTACGTAGCCGCCGCCATTTGCGTACGCACGTTTTTTTTTCTTTTTAAGCCAGACGTGATAGGCTACGTAAACCTTTATGTAACTTATCACGGCTGACTACAGTCACACAAACAGTGGTGGCTACAGCCGCCGCCATTTGCTTCCCTGCTAGCCAGCGGCCGGATGTCTGGGTCCTGGCGGAGCTGGCCGGTGGCTCTGCGGAATCCCCGCAGAGCGGAGCTGGCCGGCCAGGATTCCAGGGGGAGGGACGGGGCGCCTCCCCCCCTGAGCGGAACCTCGCGGAGCCAGGTAAGGGCACTTCGTACATCCCTAGAATAGACTGACTTGTTTCAAACACCTTGGGCTTTTCAGATGGAAGTTGCAGCCAGGTAGGCTCCGTTTCATGGGGCTTTCGCAGGGAGGTGGGGCGGGGGGCTCCGTTCCACCACGGATTCCGTGGGGCCGAATGCACTGGAATTCGGCCCCCCTGGGATCCATGGCAGAATTCTCTAACATCCCTACATTATGGTCCTCTGCCCAGCAGTCTTGGGTTCCGCCTGACAGCAAATAAGGCCTCATCCAGAGGGCTGTCAGTGGTGTTAGTCTGTTGCAGTGGAAACAGCAAAGCATCTCATGTGACCTTGTTTATTTAATTTGCTACATCATAAGCTTCCATGGACTGTGGTTGTCTAAAGTCTAGAAAAGCTTATGCCATAATGAAGTAGTTATTTCATATTATGCTTTTTTTAAAAAAAAACTGGGTTTGCAACATGCAGACCCTGCCACACACATTCCCCCAATGCCACCCCAGGATTTTTTAAGAAACAAAATGGCACTCTGTAGCAGCTATTGAGTGCTAAAATGGACAAATATAGCTTGATGGCAAGCTAGCTTCAGCACTTTTGTCACTGCTGAGGACCACACAGCCATTTGACATTATGTTTTGATGACAGCACCACAATTTTCTTTTAATGTTAGTTGTTTCCCCTCCCAGAGCAGATGGGGGGGCATTCTGATGGTGACAATCCCCCCAGACCTCCTGTAACTGCCTTCCCCTGATTTAATTCATGCAAATACATCTGCTGTCTCCTCCCAATCTCCATCTTGTAGGGTTATATGAGAAATTTGTTTCAATTCATGTTTGATGGAGATTTATCTATGAGAGGGATCCACAGCTGGCTACAGAGGTGGACGCAAAGAGTGCTTTTCAATGGGATCTTCTCAAAATGGGGAGAGGTAATGAGGGGGTACCGCAGGGCTGAGTCCTGGGCCCAGTGCTCTTCAACATTGTTATTAATGGCTTGGATGAGGAGGTGCAGGGAATGCTGATCACATTTGCAGATGACACAAAATTGGGCAGGAAACCTAATACCCTGGGAGACAGAAACAAAATTCAAAGTGATCTTGATAGGCTGGAGCACTGGGCAGAAAACAGGATGACATTTAATAGGGAGCAATGCCATGTTCGGCACGTAGCAAAAAGGAACCAAATGCACAGTTACAAAATGGGGGATACTTGGCTCAACAATACTACAAGTGAGAAGGATCTTGGACATGTGGTAGATCACAAGCTGAATATGAGCCAACAACGTGAAGTGGTTGCAAAAAGGGCAAATGCTATTTTGGGCTGCATTAACAGAAGTATAGCTTCCAAATCCAGGGAAGTACTTGTTCTCCTCTACTCAGCACTGGTTAGGCCTCATCTGGAGTCCTGTGTCCAGTTCTGGGCACCACACTTCAAGAAGGATGCAGACAAACTGGAGAGGGTTCAGAGGAGGGCAACAAAGAAAGTACTCTTCAAGTACTAGAAAGTTTGTCACAGAGAGGAAGGCAGGGATCTCTTCTCAGTCATCCCAGAATGCAGGACACAGAATAATGGGCTCAAGTGACAGGAAGCCAGATACTGGCTGAACGGCAGGAATAACTTCCAGACTTTTAGAGCAATATGACAATGGAGCCAATTACCTAGGGAGGAAAGGGCTCTCCCACACTGGAGGCCTTCAAGACGAGGCTGGAAGCCAACTGTCAGGGATGCTCTGACCTGATTCCTGCACTGAGCAGGGGCTTGGACTCGTTGGTCCTGTAGGCCCCTTCCAACCCTACTGTTCTATGATTCCATGAATTCCGTCCAGCAGGGAGGTAGTCGGACATGTGGCAATAAGTGCAATACATGGGATAGCCTCCTCCCCACTTCTGGCTTTCTACCTTTATCACTGGGTTTCTTTTCACTATTTCGGTGTGTTTTCCCTTGAAAACTTAGTTGTTTCCTATGAGAAGGTGGGGAAATTATTCATAGTTATTTATTTACATTTACTTATGATAACTATGGAGTTAGGAGGGAAGAGTTCTATCATTCTACAGTTCTGTCATTTTTTCAGATTATGCACTTTCTTCAAAGGAGATGTGGAGGTGACACAAATCACTATACATTAAAACACATTTTCTTCAACTTTGGAGTATCATGCTCCAATTGCTACAACAACTGATCAACTAATCAACAACTAATGCCAAACCAACCGAGGGTGGAAACATGGTGTTTAAAAAAACTATGCATAGAAAGGTGAGCCAATGCAAACATCAAAGTATATTATTATTCTTTTATTATTCCAACAGAAGGGTTCTTCAGGAAATGGTGAATAGTCTGAAACCTAGTAAACCACCAAATTATGCAATCCCCAATGGTTTTTATGCAGCAAATATTCATAGGTGAAATGTCTGTCTCTTCTCCTAGCCCATGATCTTCCCACCCCATGCTAACCCCAGTTTGCTCTGCCCTTTTTCAAGCCTCTGAATGCTTGAGCTACCCGTACAGTTAGAAGTTGTCCCTTCTGGACAACAATCACATCTGTAGCAGCAAACCAGCTTTCCCTCTCGAACTTTTCTCAGGTGCCCTCAAGAACCCCCCTCCACACACCTCGCAGGGGGAGACACCTAAAAGGGGAGAGAGCGCTTTAACATGAAATGGATAGTGCACTAAAAAGCACTTGGAGTTACTTGACAGCGTTTCCCATTACACAATGGATAGGATCACCATTTTAGACAGTCAAAATATTTCCTGCCTCTCCAGGGTTTCAGGTAGGGGTCTGTTTCCAGCCGTATCTGGAGATACCAAGGACTGAACCTGGGATTTTGCATGCAAAGATGGTCCTTTCTCACTGGACAAGGACCCCACCCTGGACTCAATAGGCTTTTTGTCTTATCTAGAAAAGACCTTCCATTCTCAATAGGGGTGTACGTAACCGCCCAGAGAGCTTCGGCTATTGGGCAGTATAGAAATGAAATAAATAAATAAATAAATAAATAAATAAATAAATAAATAAAACCCCACTTACCTGGCTACGCTGGGTTCCGCAGGTGGGGAGAGGTGCTCCATCCCTCCCCCCGGAATCCTGGCCTGCCAGCTTTGCTCCACGGCCAAGCCGCGGAGCTGTTGGCCGGCTCCGGCTGCCCGCAGCCAGACATCCGGCCGCTGGGCAGCCCTGCAGGGATGCAAATGGCGGCTGTCGTGGCTGCCACCATTTGTGTCCCTGTAGTGAGCTGTGATAGGCTATGTAAATACTTACATAGCCTATCACGGCAGGGGGTGTAGCAGAAATCAGAGTCAGAGAGACCACGGAGTAAAGAAAAATGAGTATTCTTTATTTAACGCGCGGGCTTAAGGCTGGAATCTTTTCCAAAGAGCCAAAAGCCCAGAGGCATAGCCACACATTACTTTTATAGAGATGATGACACACAAGCGACCCTTTCTCCCACCCCCTCTCCTGTGGTTTTACAGTTGGTACAGTTGTTTATAGTACAGGAAATGGGCCATAGGACATTCTATCTTGAGAACAAGGATACAGTCTTGCAGTAAGCAAAAAGGCAAAATCATGACTGTGTTGTGCAATTCGGCTTGGTGACCGGGGAAGTCTCTACATTGCTGTTCCTGCCAAACTATGCTAGCTCAGCAAGAACATGAGACCACTTAGTCTGACCCCCGACATGGCTGCTACAGGGGGAAAAAAACCCAGCGTAGGCAAATGGCGGTAGCTGCCGCCATTTGTGTACGCTGGGTTTCCCCCCCCCCCGCCGTGATAGGCTACGTAAATACTTACATAGCCTATCACAGCCTCCGCAGGTACGCAAATGGCATAAAAAAGTATTTACGTAGCCTATCATGGCTGAAGAGGAAGAAGCGAATGGCGGCCACAGGATGGCTGCCATTCGCACAGCAGCGCGGACGGGAGCAGGTAAGTGCTCTGCTTCATGCACCTTTTGTGGGGTGGGGCAGTGGGCACTTTGTCCCGCGTGCCTTTCGTGCAATGCGGGGGTGGGGGCTTCGTTCTGTGGCAGTTTTCGGGGGGCCGAATGCACTGGCATTTGGCCTCACTGAGATCCTTTGCAGAATTCTCTGACATCCTTAGTTCTCAAGCCATAGAACCATAGAATCAGTTCTCCCATGTCATTCACTTCAACCCCTCCTGTGCAGCCCACACAATTGCATCAGAGTGAACGATGAAGTCTTGCCAGGGGGGTCTAATGGATCCATCTGTCCAATGTTGGTGTGAGCAAAAGATTCATTTGGGAAGAAACTCCAGTTCACAAAATCATATCTCTCTCCCTTTGTAAAGAAAGAGACTTCATCTCCAACACTGAACATTCCTCAAAGTGACAAGAATCTGAAATGGAAGAGACATTTGGAAAATGGGATAAGTTTGAGTGGGCTCCATTGTTTAGTTTAAGACTAAAAATGCAAATTCCATGGTTTAACTATGCACCGTGTGAAGAAGTACTACCTTTTATCTTTTCCGAATCTCCCACCAATCAGTTTCATGGGGTGACCCCGGGTTCTAGTATTTTGAGAGAGGGAGAAAAACATCTCCCTATCTGCTTTCTCCACATCATGCATAATTTGGTACACCTCTGTCTTGTCTCCCTTTACTCCCCTTTTTTCAAGCTAAACAATCCCAGATGTTGTAACCTTCCTTCATAGGGGAGATCCTCCAGCCTCTTGATCATTTTAGTTGGCTATTTCTGCACCTTTTCCAGCTGTACAATATCTTTTATTGCCACTTTTATTCTCAATTCCTTTTCTAATTATGCCAAACATGGAGTTTGCTTTATTTAAACCAGCCACAAATTGGGTTGACATTTTCATCCAGCTGTCCACCACAACCCCAAGATCTTTTTGTTGGTTGGTCACTGCTAGTGCAGGTCCCATCAGATATACTTGAAATTGGCATTTTTTGTCCCAACGTGCATCACTTTGCATTTGCCTACATTGAACCTCATTGCCATTTCGATGCCCATTCTCCCAGTTTGGAGAGATCCTTTTCGAGCTCCTCACAATTCCTTTTTGTTTTAGCCGCCCTAAATAATTTGGTGTCATCGGAAAACATGGACAGTTCACTGCACATTCCTTTTTTCCAGATAATTTATGCACAAGTTGAATAGCACTGGTCCCAATACAGATCCCTTTGGGACCCCACTATTCACATCCCTCCATTGGCACAATTTACCATTTATTCCTACTCTCTGCTTTCTGTTCTTTAACCAGTTACTGATCCATAAGTAACTGCTGTCCTCTTATTCCATGACTGCTAGGTTTGCTCAGGAGTCTTTGATGAGAGACTTTGTCAGAAGCTTTTTGGAAGTCCATTTTGTTGCATTCTCTTGATCACCCCAGTCTACATGTTTACTGACACTCTCAAAGATCTTTCAAGGTTAGTGAGACAGGATTTACCTATGCAGAAGCAGTCTTGATTCTTTTCCAGTGGGGCTTGTCCTTCTGTTGTTGTTGTTCAGTCGTTCAGTCATGTCCGACTCTTCATGACCCCATGCACCATAGCACGCTAGGCCTTCCTGTCCCACGCTCTCTCCCGGAGTGTGCTCAAGTCTGTATTCATTGTATCAGTGATGCTGTCTAGCCATCTCATCCTCTGCCGTCCCCTTCTCCTTTTGCCTTCAGTCTTTCCCAGCATCAGGGTCTTTTCTACGGATGTGGGAGAATTTCTCGCTGAAACTTCAGGGGGCCGAATGCCAACGCATCCAGTCCTCCGAAGGTTGTTCGTGGAGAAATTCTCCACCCCCCCGCCTCCGCCCACCCCCGGGATGGGACTTACCTTTCACGAATGTCCCTCCCGGCGGCAGGTCCTGGCGGCGGTTCGGCAGGTCTTCGTCAGGGGCGGGGGCGGCAGCCGGTCTTTCGACCGGCTGCCGCCGCTGCCATTACAAGAAAAGTAAAAAAAACAACAACGCCCCTATGATAGGCTACGTGACGATTAACGTAGCCTATCATGGCTAGATTTGCAAAGTCAGCCATGATAGGCTACGTTAATCATTACGTAGCCTATCACGGGTGACTTTAAAAAAAAAAAAAAAGCCCGTACGGATAATGGCGGCCCCCATAGGGAGCCGCCATTCACGTTCCTTATTTGGTCCCTGTAGTCGATGTAAAGATTTACGTAGACTACGGCGAAAATAAGGGCAACACAAATAGTGTTGCCCTTATTTTCGCCGTAGTCTACATAAATCTTTATGTAGACTACAGGGACCAAATAAGGAATGGGAATGGCGGCTCCCAATGGGGGCCGCCATTTGCGTATGCGCTTTTTTTTTTCTTTCAAAGTCACCCGTGATAGGCTACGTGACGATTAACATAGCCTATCACGGCTGACTTTGCAGATCTAGCCGTGATAGGCTACGTTAATCGTTACGTAGCCTATCACAGCGGCGTTTTTTTTTTCTTTTGAAGTTCGTGGCCGGGGAGACGGGGCGCTTCTCCCCGGCCTGAATTTCGGCCGGGCGAGTCAGGAAGCCTCCCCCCCTGGCCTGAACTTCGGGGGGAGCAGCGAAGCACCTCCCCCCCACCGCGAAGCACACTGTGAGACCAGGTAAGTGACTTTCGTACACTCCTAGTCTTTTCCAGAGAGTTTTCTCTTCGCATTAGGTGGGCAAAATATTTCAGCTCCAGCTTCAGTATCTGTCCTTCCAATGAGCACTCAGGGTTGATTTCCTTTAGGATGGACTGATTTGACCTCCTCGCAGTCCAGGGGACTCGTAAGAGTCTTCTCCAGCACCACAGTTCAAAAGCATCAATTCTGCGGCACTCAGCCTTCCTTATAGTCCAGCTCTCACAGCCATACATTACTACTGGGAAGACGATAGCTTTGATTATACGGACCTTTGTCGGCAAGGTGATGTCTCTGCTTCTTACTATGCTGTCTAGTTTTGCCATGGCTTTCCTCCCATGAAGCAAGCATCTTTTAATTTCATGGCTACAGTCACCATCTGCGGTGATCTTGGAGCCCAAGAAAATAAAATCTGTCACTGCTTCCATTTCTTCCCCTTCTATATGCCAGGAAGTGATGGGGCCAGATGCCACAATTTTTCATGTTTAAGTTTTTTTCATGTTTAAGTTTTTCAAACCAGCTTTTTCACTCTTCATTTTCACCCTCAACAAGATGTTCTTTAGATCCTCTTCGCTTTCTGCCATTAGGGTGGTATCATTTGCATATCTGAGGTTGTTGATAATTCTCCCGGCAATCTTAATTCTGACCTGTGATTCATCCAACCTGGCGTTTCTCATGATGTACTCTGCATATAAGTTAAATAAGCAGGGCAACAATATGCAGCCTTGTTGTACTCCTTTCCCAATTTTGAACCAATCGGTTGTTCCATGTCCGGTTCTTACTGTTGCTTCTTGACCCTCGTACAGGTTTCTCAGGAGACAGGTAAGGTGGTCTGGTACTCCCATCTCTTTAAGAATTTGCCACAGTTTGTTGTGATCCACACAATCAAAGGCTTTAACGTAGTCAATGAAGCAGAAATAGACATTTTTCTGGAATTCTCTTGCTTTCTCCATGATCCAGCGAATGTTGGCAATTTGATCTCTAGTTCCTCTGCCTCTTCGAAACCCAGCTTGTACTTCCGGTAGGTCTTGGTTCCCATACTGCTGAAGCCTAGCTTGTAGGATTTTGAGCATCACCTTGCTGGCATGTGAAATGAGTGCAATTGTACAGTAGTTTGAACACTCTTTGGCATTGCCCTTCTTTGGAATTGGAATGTAAACTGACCTTTTCCAGTCTTGTGGCCACTGTTCAGTGTTCCAAATTTGTTGGCATATTGAATGCAGCGCTTTAACAGCATCATCTTTTAGGATTTTAAATAGCTCAGCTGGAATACTGTCAGCTCCGCTAGCTTTGTTGTTACTAATGCTTCCTAAGGCCCACTTGACTTCACTCTCTTGGATGTCTGGCTCAAGTTCAGTGACCACACTATCATGGCTATCAGGGGCATTAAGATATTTCCTGTATAGTTCTTCTGTGTATTCCTTCCACCTCTTCTTAATCTCATCCGCTTCTTTTAGGTCCCTGCCTTCTTTGTCCTTTATTATGCCCGTCTTTGCACAAAACTTTCCCTTGAGATCTCCGATTTTCTTGAAGAGATCTCTAGTCTTTCCCATTCTGTTGTTTTCCTCTATTTCTTTGCATTGTTCATTTAAGAAGTCTATAGTTTCTCAGGCACTCTGTCTATCACGTCAAATCCCTGAAACCTATTCCTCACCTCCACTGTACGTTCTTCAATTGAAGGCGAAATTTTGCAACAAGAAACTCATGATCTGAGCCACAGTCAGCTCCAGGTCTTGTTTTTACTGACTGTATAGAGCTTCTTCATCTTTGGCAGCAAAGTATATAATGGCCACTGGAGGGGCTCATCTTCCGGTGTCATATCTTTTAGCGTTGTGATACGTTCCATGGGGTTTTCTTAGCAGGAATACTGGAATGGGTTGCCATTTCCTTCTCCAGTGGACCACATTTTGTCAGAGCTCTCTGCCATGACCTGTCCATCTTGGGTGGCCCTGCATGGCATAGCTTATGGCTTCACTGAGTTACACAAGCCCCTTCGCCACAGCGAGGCAGTGATCCCTGAAGGGGATGTCCTTCTAGAGGCTTCCTATTTTTAACTTTAATAATGTCTTCAACCAATTTACCTTGTTAAGCTAACTGGCCAGAAATTTCCCAGATCACCCCGGATCCCTTTTTAAAAATTAGTGTTACATTGGCCATCCAGTCTTCTGCTACAGAGACTGATCTTAGGGACATGTTGCATATCTTGGCTAGAAGATCAACCATTTCATATTTGGGGTTTTTGAGAAGTATTTGCCTCAGTTCCTCAGATTTCCTTCCTGAAAACATCAGTTCAGGCACAGGTATCTGTCCTATATCTTCTGCAGTGAAGGCAGATGGAAAGAATTCATGCAGCTTCTCTGCAATCTCCTTGTTCTCATTTATTTCATAAATAAATAAATTCATTTATTTTACTACCATAGCCAGGTAGGATCTGGTCCATGCAGACTTTGCGGGGTGGCGGGGGCGATTGCTCCATTCCGCCATGGATTCTGGGCGGCCAGAGTCCAAAAATCTGGCCTCACTGAAGTCCGTGGTGGTATTCTCCGCCATCCCTAAGACACACAGCTCATATGCTATGGTTCCTCCAAGCATCACTGAGCATGGCTCTGCCAGACCCAGCTCCTCCCTTTTCCCAGTCACCAATCTGGACTAATGAACTTTGGCATGAGCTCAGACTCCATCTTGGATTTAGCTCCTCAGGTCCACACAGGCCCAAGCCCGGAACTTGACAACTCCAGTCCAATCTCAGAGCCTGTCTGCCCCACAGAGAAGAAGTTAAAACATTTCCCCCCTCTACCCACTGTGCAAAGGGAGCTGAGTGCTGTGGGGCTGTGGCTATTTTGCCACTCTGGAATTGTGGAAATGACAGTAATTTCTGATGAACCCCCATGGATTTCCACCCACCCAACCAAGAACAACGAAATCCAGGAGAAAACATGCTTCATATAAATATGTCCTGGGCCCTTCCATGTGGGGCGGGGTGGTGTCTGATGACTTGAGGGATGATCATTTCTGGCTACGCTCGAATTCCCTTCCGGCACCTGTATATTCAGCTCTTCTTCCGGTTCTGCCTGGTCGCTGACCTAGGAGGGAAGGTCTCTCTGTGCCGCTGATGATTTTGCTGCTGCTGCTCTGGATGGTGCCTCAGTCCACCCAGAGGATGCTGAGGACCACCTGCCTCTTGATCAGGCCTAAGGAACTGCAAGCCTATCACACCCCCGGAGACCTCCTTGTCGGAGGGAAATTACCGGTTGGCGTGAATTATTATGAAGAGACTCAGGACTTCAGTGGTTTAGCACCACCAGAACTCTGCACTTCTGCTTTGTGAGTGTCCACAAGAGGGTTCTGGGACAGATGTTTGCCTGCGTTGCTTAGAGGGCTCCTTCCAGGCTGATCCTAATTTGGCTTCAACCTGTAATGAGAAGCAGAGACTTGGGGGTCCTTCTCCGGCTGCATGGCAACATAGGAAGCTACAGTATACCAAGTCAGACCCTTGGTCCATCGAGCCCGGTATTGTCAGCACTGACTGGCAGCAGGAGCTCTCCAGGGCAGCAGCGGCTCTCCAGGGTTTCAGTCAGGACATTTTCCTGCCTTTTTTGGAGAAGCTGGGCATTGAACCTGGGACCTCCTGCATGTAAAGGATGCAAAGGATGCAAAGCTTGTGCTCTGTGGCACTGAGCTATGTATGGCCCCATTCTAAGCCCAAGCATAATTCCTCTTTCCTTCTCTGGCAAGGTCAATAGCACGATGGTAGTGACACAGAACCCTGGGAACTATCCTGTCCAGAGACTGGGGGAGCCAAGCTCTGCTGTTGCATCTACTGCTGCAAGGCGAAATATGTGGAAAGAGGTGTGTGTGTGTGTGTGTGTGTGTGTGTGTGTAAGGCAGAGAAGGGGCACTTGGAAGCTGGGATCTGTGCATTCAACCAATAGGTTGGGAGGACACTTCATACTTTGTTCCACCAGTATTGAAGTTGCTGGATTGTGTCCTCCTTGTAACTGCGTTAGGAATAAATAATTTTCAGAGTCTTGAGGCAGAAGAACCTGGCTTTGCATTCCCCTCCTCTGAATCGAACTGAGGGTGGGGGTGACCTGGGGAGGGTTGGCCATCATATATCTGCTTCCTCGCAAACTGGGAGAACAGGTCCCCTGCCCCTAGGGGCTGTTTGGTGCAAGGACGGTAGGAAGAGCGAAACAAAGGTTGAGGTTCATGTTAAGAGTTTCATAATGACCTAGAAATGCCCACCTTTCCTCAGACTTCATGTAAGACAGGGTTGGGGAAGGTTGATTTCTAGGTCAGCTGAAGTAGATGAGGAAACATCTGCCTCCAACCATATATTAAATTAGATTAGATTAGATTAGATTAGATTGTATTGGAAAAGTTACACTTGGGGTCTACTTAGAGGTCCCCCACCCCGCTTATAAGTTGGATTCAGCACTGCTGCTTGGGTGATCCCTCAACTGTTTTGAAAAGAAAAGTGCTCTTGTGTTTCCTCTCAACAGCACTGAGAAGAGAAGAGAACCTCATATGAATGAATGGATGACGTTATTGACTAAGTCTCCTGACCATTTCAAGGGAATCTATCATAGTATTCTCATAGTATTAACACAGCACTGCATGCAATTTTTATTTTTGCAAAGAGAAGCTGATACCCCCCTGCAGAGAATGTAACTGATTAAGCCTGACTCGGACTCAACGAGAGGGGCTTAAAAGCTTTACATTGGATTTTGGACTCTCAATTTTTATCGTTGTGGGAAAGGAATCTCCTAGTGGTGTTTGAGGGGGGTTGGAAAAAATATTTTTATTCTGAGCTGTTAGATATTGATTTAATACTGATCTTTAGTTTTTCTTGTGTTTACCATTTTTACTCATTATTGATATTGATAATTCTCTTAACAATTTAGAAACATTGTTTTCCAGCTAGTTGTATCATTTTACAATTCTAGCTTGACAGATAACTTGTCTGATTTTTAAATGAGAAAATCTAAACAAATCAGTCGTCCTGGAGATCATGATCCTTGCCCACGTCCAAACAGAGTAAGATTGTGAGTTCTTTTTCAACACTGGAGAATCAGCTTCGAACGTGAGTTGTTCATCAAGATTTGCCTTCTGCTAGGTACTTTCCAATCCATTCAGCTGACATTCAAGACCAGGAGACCTTTCAATCCTCCAAGGAGCTAGTTAATTTGAAGCTGTCAACTGGTTTTGCTCCAACCTCCCCGCCCCTCAGCCCTCTGCTTGGTTGCTACCAAAGCAACCAAGCCCTGAAGACTGGCAGGCCTTTAGATATTTAAATTTAAATGAATTTTGTTCTCCTGAAACAAATGCTATCCACCTACATGTTGTTGTTCAGTCGTTAAGTCGTGTCCAGCTCTTTGTGACCCCATGGACCATAGCAAGCCAGGCCTTCCTGAGCATTAATGAAGGTTGAAGTGGATTTAGTCACTCAGGATGAGGTAGAGAACCCCTTGTCAGTAGGTCCTAACATGAGGCAGATTCAGGCAGAAGTTAACATACAGCCCCCAAAGAGAATCTATATTTAAAAAGGAAGATCCAGTGTATGGGTTCAAATGGGGCACTTGCCTCCTCTAGTGATAGATTAGAGTTGATGTCTCCAATATAAGGCTGTGCTGTAAATCTGTGTTTTTTTATAGGATGGTGATGCTTTGTGAATTGGCAAATTAATCCTTTTATGAGGAGTTTTCTCTCAGGGATCGTGAAGGATTGCTGGTTTCACCCCAATAACCCTGCAAGGTAGACCAGGCCAATCTCGGCCACCAGATTCCCTTAAATTAACCCAGTAGCTCCCTTCCCGGCCAATAGGCACTGTAGTCAGCACTGAAGTTATTCAGGACACACCGCACCAACTGGAAGTTGGGTAAAAATGTATTAGGGGGAAGTTACAAAGAGGAAGGAATAAGGAGTGGTGGTCAGTTGTACAAGGAATTACAAGCAGGATACAAAACTCTAAGTGAAACCAGAAACACCAGACACGAAGGCACACACTCCCACGTGCAAAACAAGAAAGCTAGCTGGGCTCCCCTATACATACCAAAGTATGGGCCTCCCAGGATCGCCATTGACCAGCAGCACACCCTAGTACCGTCAGGACCGAGGAGAGACACCCGCCGCTTCTCTAGCCCTCCTTTCATTGCCCAGCCCTAGCAATCCAAGGCAAGTTCGAGGCACCCAATCCAAACCCAGGCCTGGGACATCCGACTCACCCTCCAAAGAGGTTGCATCTTCCCACCAGGCATGGCTGTTATCATTTTCCCAAGTAGCCAGGCAAATCGTGGCCTTGAGCTGCAGGCTCACACGCAGCTGAAAACAACCAACCTCCAGGTGGCTGCTGCACACGTGAATACCCCAGCAGCCCTCATGGCTCCTACTCAATTAACCCATTCTTGACATCCCCCCCTTTAAAAGAAGAGGGCTCGGGGGACAATTTCCCTACTCTCTATTTCCCCCCCATCACAGATTTTAAATAAAATACATGTTACAGAAAAGAAACGAAAACCAGATTCGAAAACTCTCCCACGGGCTCCTCCAGAGAAGACCAACAGCCTAGGCTCGCTGATCAGGAGTCCCGTCTCCTGACACCTGGCTCAAATCATGAACATGGGAGAGGCTGTCAGCCAAAATGTTCTTCTTGCCCTGGATGTGAGAGGCAGTAAAATGATAGTCCTGTAGGGCTAGGCTCCAGCACAATAGCTTCCGGTTTGACCCCTTCACTGGATCCAGCCAGCACATTGGGGAACAGTCAGTCTGTAGCTGGATCTTTCGGCCCCTTAAATAAGGATGGAGCTTGTCTAAGGCCCACACAATGGCCAGACACTCTTTCTCCACAGTAGCCAGCTTCCCTTCTCAAGGCAATATGTTTTTACTCAAATAGACTACTGGGTGGAGTTCTTGGTCTGGCCCTTCCTGTGGAAGGACTGCCCCCCCCCCCCGTGAGGCATCTGTCTGAAGGACAAAAGGGGCCTCAAAATCAGGGGCCTGAAGAATGGGATAGTCCACCAACTTAGCTTTCACCTGATCAAAAGCCTGTTGACAGAATGCTGTCTACGTCACTTGTACAGGTTGTTTCTTTTTACAAAGGTCCGTCAGAGGGGCAGCCAGGTCACTGACATGGGGCACAAATTGCCTATAATGTCCAGCCAACCCCCAAAAGGACTGAATCTGCTTCTTGGGGTTGGGCACCAGCCAACTCTGAATGGATGCTATTTTGGCATCAAGGGGTTTAATGGTGCCTCCTCCCACCCGATGGCCTAAGTAGGTTCCTAGGCCAAAGTGACATTTCGAGGCATTCATGGTCAGGCCAGCCTCCTAAATATGCCCAAACGGCATATTGGTGGACATGTTCCCGATGGGATTCCCAGGTCTGGCTGAAAATGGCCACATCGTCCAGGTACACACATGCGGAAGCCCCCAGCCCATTCAGCTAGGGATGTACGAAAATCACTTACCTTTCGTGGATTCTGCTGATGGGGGGGGGGAGGCGTTCCGTCCCTCCCCCTGGAATCCTGGATGGGGGGGAGGTGCTTCGTTACTCCCCCCCAGAATCCTCCGTGGCCGGCTGTGCTCTACGGCAGCTCCGCAGAGCAGCAGGCCAGGCCCAGCCAGGCCAGAGCCATCTGCAGCCGGATTTCCGGCCGTGGAGGGCTCTGGGTAAAAAAACAAAAATAAAAAAAAACCACGTATGCAAATGGCGGCGGCTACGGCCGCCACCATTTGCGCTCCTTGTTTTTGGCCGTTTTTAACCAAATAAATATTTACGTAGACTATGACGGAGAAAATAAGGGGAACGCAAATAGCGTAGCAGACGCTATTTGCGTTCCCCTTATTTTCACTGTCTTAGCCTACGTAATTATTTACATAGACTAAGATGGCCCAAAATAAGGAACACAAATGGCAGCGACCATAGCCCCCGCCATTTGCATACGCCTATTTTTTTTTTAACCCAGATGTTTTAGGCTACGTAAAAACTTACGTAGCCTATCATGTCTGTGTAAAAAAACCCCTGCAAATGGCGGCAGCGGCACCAGTCGGAAGACCACCGCCACAGCCGCCGCAGCCGCCGCCACCCGGAAGATCTGCCCCAGGTAAGTCTCGTCCCGGGGGGATCTGTGGGGTGGGGTGTGGTGGCAGGCCGTTCTGCCACAGATTTCGGGGGGCCAAATGCACTGGCATTCAGCCTCCCCGAGATCCGTGGCGGAATTCTCTGCCATCCCTACATTCAGCAACCCGTTAGTTAGCCTTTGAAACATAGCTGAAGCCCCTTCAAGACAACACGGCTGTTATCATTTTCCAAATTTGCTGGGCAAATCATGGCCTTGAGCTGCAGGCTGAGACACAGCTAGGGATGTCAGAGAATTTCTCCACGAATCTCGGGGAGGCCGAATGCTAGCGCATTCGGCCCCCCGAAATTGGTGGAGAAACGATGTGCCCCCCCCCGGGATGGGACTTACCTTGCTCGAATGTCCCTGGCGGCAGCGGCTCCGGCGGAGGTTAGGTGGCGGTGGCGGCCAGTCTTCCGACCGGGTGCCACCACCGCCATTTCCAAGTAAAAAAAAACAAAAAACAAACAAACGTGATAGGCTACGTAAAGATTTACATAGCCTATCATGGCTAGATTTTTAAAAAACACCATGATAGGCTACATAAATGTTTACATAGCCTATCACGGGTGACTTTGAAAAAAAAAAAAAGCGCGTACGCAAATGGCGGCCCCCATGGGCACCGCCATTTGCGTTCCTTATTTTGGCACGTGTAGTCTACGTAAAGATTTACATAGACTACAGTGAAAATAAGGGCAACGCAAATAGCTTGCCCAAATAAGGAACATAAATGGCGGCGCCCATGGGCGCCGCCATTTGCGTACATGCTTTCCCCTCCCCCCAAAGTCAGCCGTGATAGGCTATGTAAGGATTTACGTAGCCTATCACGGCTGACTGCAGGGACGCAAACGGCAGCGGCTACGGCCGCCGCCATTTGCATCCCGGCCAGCCAGGACGATTCGCGTCTGGAGGGACCGGGCACCTCCCCCCCGGCCAGAATTTCTGCGGGGAGGAACGGAGCGCCTCCCCCCCATCCAGGATTCCAGAGGGAGGGACGGAATGCCTCCCCCCCCACCATCAGCAGAATCCATGAATGGTAAGTGATTTTCGTACATCCCTAGCTGAATGGGCTGGGGGCTTCCGCCTGCGTGTACCTGGACGATGTGGCCATTTTCAGCCAGACCTGGGAATCCCATCAGGAACATGTCCACCAATATGCCGTTTGGGCGTATTCAGGAGGCTGGCCTGACCATGAATGCCTCAAAAGGTCACTTTGGCCTAGGAGAGGGCGTCTCCCCCACACCGCGAAACAACCTGCGGGACCAGGTAAGTGACTTTCGTCCATCCCTACAATTTACTGCCTCAGGCTATTCAGAAGCCTGTGGTGTGGCTATTCCTTTTGAAACCTCCCATGTATCCATAGAAAGTACTATGGCAGACCCCAGTGGCAGAGACCTATTTATGAAAGGCGCCATAGAAAGTACAAAGTATACATTTGCCACTTTGTACTCCCCAAATTCAAATCAACATACTTTTTTATGTGACAGTTTGCAAAAATTAGCGGTATTTCAACAAGGTGTAACAATTATAGGGGGAATTTCAACATAGTAAGTGATCCAGCTCTGGACAGAACTTGCTTTGGGGATGAGTGCAGGAACACCACTATGTCCTCATTTAGGGACCTTTTGGCTGCATTTAAATTAATAGTTTCTTAAATATAGGATCCTGAGATTATGCATACTTTGCCCATCACTATCAAACATATACTAGAATAGACCATCTCTTCATTTCTTTGACTCATGCCTCTTTCTTCCATCATAAGCACAGAGATCTGTCAAAAAAGGGTATCAGATCATTCAGCTATAAGTCTCAACATAAACCCTTGTTTACACTGATCCTCTGTTGCAACGAACTCTGTTACAAGGGGCATTTGTATAAGTGAATTGACAGCAATTCAGAAGGTTTCAATACGAAAAAAAGAAACACTTTTGTCAGAAATAAAACTTCTGGAAATGAAACACAACAAATAAGGTGGGGCAAAGAATTACCATCTTCTTTCACAAAGAAGAATGGGTCTTATAGCCCTTGAAGTAGGGAGGATTTCAACATCACTCGTTTGCCTTCAAGAAAAATACTGTGTATTTGGGGGATAGAAGCTCTAAATTGCTAGCCTATGAGCTGAAACACCACAACCTAAGAAATGTTATTTGCTCAATTAAAGACAATCAAAATTCATTGGTTTGTGGGACTATACAGATCAGTAATCAATTTGTGCAATTTTATTCAGACCTGTATTCTAACCCAGATCCTGATGTCACTAAGGGTGCAATCTGATGGCCACGAGTCAGGGGCTATGTGGCCATGGATGGTTCAGTTCCCTGAGAACTGACCTCCACCCCCTCCCACGTTTCTTCGTAAGCGGCGTGGAGCGGCCCTGCACTTTGCACTTGGAAGAGCAGCAGAAAGCAGCAAAAACAGGGCATTCCTGGGGGCATGCCATGGCGGAGAAGTGAGAAATGCCGGTACGACACATCCTACATGTCATCCTGCTGCCACTTCCCCCTTTCCAAGGTCCTACGGCTAGAGAGCCAAAATTGGCCGTCTAGTCGCAAATGCAGGGCAGGAGAAGCAAGAGGGAATGATCCCCCTGTGCTTCTCCTGCCCTGCATTGCACTGAAGGAACCAGGTGGGGGAGGATGTGTCCACGCTGACTGGCAGTGACTCTCCAGAGATTTAGACAAGAGCCGTTCCCAACCCTGGCTGGAGATCCTGGGGATCAAACTTGGGACCTTCTGCATGAAGACTGTGTGCTCTAGCCCTGAACTCCGCCTCTTCTCTGCCTGCCTCTCCTGCTAGCTCAGCACTTCCATCCTCCCCTCCTCCATGACTGCATGCAGACTTGAAAGACTGGTTGAACAATCAATGGCTAAGGCTGAGCCTGCATTTCATCCACGGCTTTGGAACCAGAATGCAACTTCCAGACCCTTCACCAGGGGAATCTGGGAACCCCTCAGGGTGTCACAAGGAATTCATATTTATTTTTCTACTTCTTCATTCTTTCTAAAGGAGCTAACAGGCTGTTCTGCTGTTGCCCTTGGAGACACCCCCTCGAACCCTCAGGGTTCAGAAGAGAGAGGCCGCTTCCTGACAGGACTGCTCCCCCTGTTATGGCACCTTCAGGGGGAAAGGCAGGAAGTCCTAGACTAGGAGGGAACTGCCTTGTCTCAGACTGAAGAGATGGTGGCCCCTTCTCTGTCTGAGGTCTATGTGTATGAAACTCTCCACAGAGGAAGAAAATGGTTTCTGATACTCTGATGTTTCCTCACCATAGAGCACAGCCCTCCTTTTTTTGGAGGGATGAGGGAGTCTAATAGTCTCATCAAAAATAAGTACTGGAACTCTTTGGCTTCCTCACTAGAAAGTTTGCCACCCCTTCCATTTCTGAGGTGGGGAGAGGTGCGGCAAAGTTAACCTCTTGATGTCCTGAGGTAAAGCCCCCCCCCCACCTTGGACTGACTGACATGTCTTCAGATGTCCTTATAACTCCAGAACGTTGTGAGGACAGTGCAAGGAGGAAAGGGTAAGAGACCTATGTTCATGCTTGCTCCTTTTGTGCCCCATTTCTGCTCCTAAATCAAAGGTGGAGTCCTTTCTTCCTTTTCCCTGTGGGTCTCACACATACCCAGGTGTAAGGCCCTAGGCCTGTAACCAAGTTTCCAGTAGTTTTAGAGAGACTTAGCGATCCATACTGCTCTTTGCTTTGGTTCATTAGCTGGAGTTTTCTTGCTAGTGGGCCTCTCAGCTTGTAAGATGAGTCAAAGGGCGATATCTCCGCCTCAGCACTTTCCATGCTACCGAACTCTGGTACCGTTTATCTAATCAGAGCCTAGGATGTGCCTGAGAAGGGAGGCTATGTTTATGCTAAGCTAGACTCCAACTTGGATGTATGTGCTCACACTTACACAGGTGAAAGGGATGAACCTGACAACTCAGGTCAAGTCCAAGTGGCCCACAAAGAAGCAAAGAGTGATGCAAATCTGTTTTTCTCCCTCCAAAGTGCAAAGGGGGATTTTCCCTTGATTTTCACTTCTATTCCCCTTGTGACAATTCCAGTAAATCATTATATCTTATCCATTTATGCATGCTATCAGATTCTCTTGTCTGCATTGCTTCTTGTGAAGATATCCAACGTGGTGTCTTTTGAGAAAACCTTAATTTATATTTATTCCAAATTATTAATACAGCCCTCCTTATATAATGAGTATTAAAGTCTTGTTTGTTTTATCATACCACAAATAACCATGCCACCCATATCAAATTCATGTCCTCCTACTTCTAAAAGTCTTCTATTTTTCAACGTCACCCATTCCTTCATCCACATCAAGCAGCAGGCAGAAAAATAGGTTTTCAAATCTGGCAATCCCAAGCTACAATAGCGTTGCCCTTATTTTCGCCGTAGTCTACGTAAATCTTTACGTAGACTACAGGGACCAAATAAGGAACGCGAATGGCGGCTCCCTATGGGGGCCGCCATTTACGTACGCACTTTTTTTTTTTTAAAGTCACCCGTGATAGGCTCCATGATGATTAACGTAGCCTATCACGGCTGACTTTGCAGATCTAGCCGTGATAGGCTACGTAAATCGTTACGTAGCCTATCACGGGGCTTTTTTTTCTTTTTTCTTTTGAAGTTCGCGGCCGGGGAGATGGGGCGCTTCTCCCCGGCCTGAATTTCGGCCGGGCGAGGCGGGAAGCCTCCCTCCCAGCCCGAATTTCGGCTGGGCAAGGCAGGCAGCCTCCCCCCCTGGCCTGAACTTCGGGGGGAGAAGCGAAGTGCCTCCCCCCCACCGCGAAGCAAACTGCGAGACCAGGTAAGTGACTTTCGTACATCCCTAACTGCAGGTGACTGAGCATGACTGAGTTCTTAAATTTGCCAGGTTTTCTTGTCTAGTCAGAGAACTTGTGACAGCAGTGATGGGCAATTATAGATGGATCATTAGCACCCTTTTACTGATTAAGAAGGAATCCAGATAACGAGGCGCCTGTGTTAAAAGCTTAGCAGTGTGTTTCATTAGCATCATTCAAGAGAGTGCCATAAAACAATTAGTGGCATAACTGGGCCAGATGGGCCATGAGATAAGTGACAAGATACCTCTTCCCAGATAGTAAATGCAGTAAGATATGTAAGAAGAAGACAAGCCCACAGGACAGGATCATATCCAAGAAATCTTCCAAGATCACTTTGAATTCTGTTTCTGTCTTCCGGGGCATTAGCTATCCGGCCCAATTTTGTGTCATCTGCAAATTTGATCAGCATTCCCTGCACCTCCTCCTCCAAGTAATTAATGGAAACGTTGAAGAGCACTGGGCCCAGGAATGAGCTCTGCGGTACCCTGCTTGTTACCTCTCCCCAGTTGGTGAAGATCGCACTGATAAGCACTCTTTGAGTCCGATTCTGTAGCCAACTGTTGATCCACTAGATCGTTGTTCCATCTAGCCCACTTTGAGCTCGTTTGCTCATCAGGATATCATGGGGCACTTTGTCAAAAGCTTTGCTGAAGTCGAGGTATATGATGTCCACAGCATTCCCGCAGTCCACAAGGGAGGTTACCAGATCAAAAAATGAGATCAGATTCGTATGGCAGGGTTTGTTCTTGACAAATCCATGTTCTCTTCGAGTCATCACTGCATTGTTTTCAAGGTGCTTACAGACAGATTGCTTTAGCATCTGCTCCAGAATTGTCCCAGGGATTGATGTCAGACTGATGGGTCTGTAGTTCCCATGATGTTGGGTACTTGAAACGTTTGAATGCATGCATGCAGAAGCTCTTGTATTTAGTGCTGTTATGCTGATATCTTTGGAGTAAAAAGACAAGAAAAGACACATCTTGTCTGAGATGTTTCTTAAAAATAGAATCCAGTATCACCCATCTTGAGAGTGAGGGATTAAGCTTGCTCTAAGATGTTTTTGGGAGGTTTCTCTATATGTATGATTCCTCAGGTAACACAGCATTGCCCTCGTACTGGTAACATATCTTGACAGAACCTCTGAACCAGGGCATATGCCACAGGACTGGGGGTTGGGGATGGGGGAGGGATGATATGAGAAGAAAAAGTAGCATTTTGTACCTTTTCTGCTTCTGGTATTTTGATGGCCAAAGCTTAAACAGGAAATGATCAAAGGTGTACAGTAAGGTAGAGAATGGCTATTTCCATCCCTGTTGGTGAGGGCTGAACAAGGCTCCACATAATGAATATCCTGTCATGACTGCAATATTTCAATCCTTGTTGCTCATTTCAGAAGCAGCTCGCTGTGCCCCATGCCCAGAAGATCAACACCCAAACAAGAACCAAGACCAGTGTATCTCCAAGAAGATCCATTTCCTTTCCTATTAAGAGACACTGGGGCAAATCTTAGCTTCTCTAGCTTTTTTCCTCTCCTTGATCACGTCTCTAGTACTGGTAACCTTCATTCAACACCGTAACACACCAATCGTCAAAGCCAACAACCGAGAGCTCACTTATGTCCTCCTCATCTCCCTCCTGCTCTGCTTCCCCTGCCCCTTCCTGTTCATTGGCCAACCCACAAAGCTCACCTGTCTTCTGCGACAAACTGTTTCCAGCATCATCTTCTCTGTTGCGATTTCTTCCATTTTGGCAAAAACTGTCATGGTAGTTCTGGCCTTCATGGCCACCAAGCCAGGAAACATGGCCAGAAAACTTTTGGGGAGACAACTGACAAACTCCATTCTCCTGGCCTGCCCCCTCATCCAAGCTGTGATCTGCACTTTCTGGCTGATGACCTCTCCACCACTTCTAAATGTCAACTTCCATTCCCTGCCTGGGGAGATCATCATGGAATGCAACGAAGCTGCAGTCACCATGTTTTACACGGTCTTGGGTTACATGGGTTTCCTGTCTCTTGTTAGCTTCATGGTGGCTCTCCTAGCAAGGAAACTGCCTGACAGCTTCAATGAAGCCAAGTTTATCACCTTCAGCATGCTGGGGTTTTGCAGTGTTTGGGTCTCCTTTGTGCCCACCTATCTGAGCACCAAGGGCAAGTCCATGGTGGCTGTGGAAATCTTCTCCATCTTGGCTTCTGGGGCTGGTCTCCTCAGTTGCATCTTCCTTCCCAAATGCTACATTATTCTCCTGAGGCCCATCTCAATTGTAAAGATCACCGAATAAGGAGAAGGAACCTGTGATTACAATACTTTTTTAAAAAAACTCCCCGCTAATTCATTTCCCAGTCAATCAATCACAATTCAGCTGGCTATTTGTTCTTACACGATTTATACTGTTCCCCATTTCTTTTATTTTAAAACAAAACCTTCTAGTTAACTCCTGTACTGCTGTATATTTTTATACTGTCTGGGTGGAATGGTGTTTTGTTTGTTAGCTTAAAGTTCTGGAAGGCATTAATATGTTTATAGGGTTGGGGTTGGTCTGAATGACCTTTGGGGGTATGTCACAGCCCAAAGACTCTGAGTGCAAAGAAATTCAGAATCCCACCCAACTGTGTACATCTTGGTTCTAACATTTCAGTAGGCAGAGGCCTGGAGGCAACCCCTCTTAATGATGTGACAAGAGACAGATCATAGCCCATAACCTTCTGTTGGTGTGTTTCAACGGGAGATGGGATGGGTCAAGAAATCGTTGGTGGGCAGCGGTGACATGACTCATCTTTTCTTTCCCCTCACTGGACTCTTCTGGAGGCGGGTGACTGTTCTCTTTCCCTCTCCCTGAGGAATATCCTCATTGCGTTTGGTGTGAGAATAGAAACCAGAGAAGCTCGTGTGTGTCTTGGACAGTCTGTGCCATAAGTGGGTCTGAAAAGGAGTTAGAGGGTTGACTTTGCTCTCTGCAGTAAATCCTGTTGGACTCAGGGGTTCCCCTGGACATTGGACGGGGAACAGGGCCCTGTTAGAGTGCTAATGTTGTGGTTCATCACTTTATGCTCACCCTGTATTTAGGCAGAAATAAAATGTCAATCACAGAGGTCTCCTTCTGTGGAAAATAAACCATGCCTAAGTGCTGGAACCCCTGAACTTCTCACTGTTCAGAGTTGGGGGTCCTGCACATAAAAATGCTGCAGCCCGATTTATTACATGGATTAACCACTTCCTAGAATGTTTTGTTAATAGACAAATTGTTAAAAGACCATTTAAGGCATTTGACTGAGTTGAATGTTTTCTTGTTTCTTTGTGTGTTTATTTCATGTTATGGGAACTGCATCCCAATTTGTTAAAGCTGTATATTCACCACCAGATATTGTAATGAACAAAGAACCAATGGGAGGACAGGATTGTCCCTTTTTACCATTATTGGTTTCCCTGGGCATCAGACCACCTACTATTGGATTCTGCCTGTTACCCCACATACATGGTACCAAGATAAATATGAGTCAGATAAAAGCCACGTTATATGCAGATCACGTTCTGACATATCTGACCCAGCCAGACTGCTCTTTATCCAAATGGTTTGAGGAGAATTGAAAATACAGCTCGATCCTATATTATCAAATGAACAGATCAACAACAGCACTTATCTCTATAAAGTGATAGTATCATGAAGAGAACCTAATTCTAGGGATGGCGGATAATTTCTCCCCGAAAGTTCGGGAGGCTGAGCGCCAATGTGTTCGGCCCCCCGAACAAGTTTCGGGGAGAAATTTTCTGCCCCTCCACCCCTCGCACACCCCCCCGGGACGGGATTTACCTTTGCCGAATGTCCCTCCCGGCGGCGGGTCCGGCCGGCGGTTCAGCGGGTCTTCGTCAGGGGTGGGGGCGGTAGCCAATCTTTCGACCGGCTGCTGCCACTGCCATTGCAATAAAAGAAAAACAAAAATGCCCCCATGATAGGCTACGTGATGATTAACGTAGCCTATCACGGCTAGATTTGCAAATTCAGCCATGATAGGCTACGTAAATCATCACTTACGATTTAACTGACAATGCTATTTGCATTGCCCTTATTTTAGCCATAGTCTACGTAAACATTTATGTAGACTACAGCGACCAAATAAGGAACGCGAATGGCGGCTCCCTATGGGGGCCGCCATTTGCATACGCGCTTTTTTTTAAAAAAAGTCACCCGTGATAGGCTACGTGGTGATTTACGTAGCCTATCACAGCTGACTTTGCAGATCTAGCTGTGATAGGCTATATTAATCGTCACGTAGCCTATTACTGGGGCGTTTTTTTTTTTTTTACTGTTCAGTTTGCGGCTGGGCAAGGCGAGGCGCCTCCTCCCCAGCCTGAATTTCGGCCGGGCGAGGCGGGAAGCCTCCCCCCTGGCCTGAATTTCAGCCGGGAGAGGCGGGAAGCCTCCCCCCCCGGCCTGAACTTCGCGGGGAGAGCAACGAAGCACCTCCCCCCCACCGCGGGAAATCTTCGAGGACAGGTAAGTGACTTTCGTCCACCCCTACCTAATTCTAAGAAATCCGGGTCTTCCAACTGCCACCCAAATAGGGATGTCAGAGAATTTCGCCATGAATCTCGGGGAGGCCGAATGCCAGCGCACTTGGCCCCTCAAAATTGGTGGCGAAATGGTCCGCCCCCCCGCCCCCCCGGGACGGGACTTACCTTGTGCGAATGTCCCTGGTGGCAGTGGCTCTGGTGGTGGTTCGTCGGCGGTTCGTCGGAGGAGGCCAGTCTTCTGACTGGCTGCTGCCACCGCCATTTCCAGTTAAAAAAACAAACAAACCAAAAAAACATGATAGGCTACGTAAAGATTTACATAGCGTATCACGGCTAGATTTTTTAAAAAATACCGTGATATCACGGCTGAGTGAAAGAAAGAAAAAAACCGCGCATACACTATTTGCGTTCCCCTTATTTTCGCCGTAGTCTACATAAATATTTACGTAGACTACACATGCCAAAATAAGGAACGCAAATGGCGGTGCCCATGGGTGACGCCATTTGCTTACGCACTGTTTTTTTCCCTTTTTTTTCACTCCATGATAGGCTACGTAAACATTTACATAGCCTATCATGGCTGACTGCAGGGATGCAAATGGCGGCAGCTACAGCCGCCGCCATTTGCAGTCCCAGCAGAACAGGATTCATGGCGGGAGGGACGGGGAGCGCTCCCCCTGCCAGAATTTTGGGGGGGAGGGACAGGGCGCCTCCCCCCTGGCCAGAATTTCGAGGGGAGGGACAGAGTGCCTCCCCCCGACCGCGAAGCAAATTTCATCAAAGGTAAGGGACTTTCGTACATCCCTACACCCAAGAAGGCTTTCAGTACGCAATTGCCAGGCCTCATTCACAGGGTTTGAGAAGGTTTTCAGCCATCACCATCTTCCACTTCTAACCCTCTTGTGTTTCGCAGCGCTGTGTCTGTCTTGTTTTTCCCTCCACAAAATGCCATTCTGGAGGAAAGAACCAAGTAGGTGCACAAGGCCTTTGGAATGATAGTGCCAGGAGCCGTCCATCTGGAGAGCACACCCTGTCCTGCCAGCAGATGAAACCACTTCATCTAATATGTGGATGCTGGAGCAATGAGGGGCAGGTGAAGAACGGTGTGTCTGTGACAAACCCTCCACTGATACAGATGTAAGCGCCACCTAGAGCATCTTGCATGTCTTGATGCCATTCCATGAAGAATGGATCTAATGAGGAAAGTTACAACAATCTGGGATTGTGTAGCTTTGAAAAAAAGGCGAGTAAGGGGAGAAATTTATTTATTTATTTATTTAGCCTATGGCACATTTACATCGTATTACAATAAAAACGTAGAGCATAATAAATATGAAATGTAAAATATAAAATATAGACTGGAATATTACAAATGTATGTCTAGGTTACAGATATAGTTTTTTACTTTTGTTGTCACACCCAGGAATTCAGCAAAGTCCCCATTTGTAGGCTCGGTTTTGACACTCTGTCACTATATGTTGGATAGTTTGTTTTTCAGCCCCACAATCACAATTTGATGATGTTGTTTTGACCCATTTATAAAAGGTATCTGCACATCTACCATGACCCCATGCGAATTTGGTTCAAGGTTGTCCATATCGCACGGGGCTGGTCAAATCCAGGTGGTTTTTCCAAGATTCAGGGCAAGCTTCGGCATTGTGGAGGGCAATTTCCTAGCCAATGTTGTTTCCACGTGTTGTGGATATTGAAATCATCTTCTAGAAGAGCTTTAGCAGTAGAAATGGTTGGATGTCTCGATCTTAACTAGGGATGTATGAAAGTCACTTACCTTTTCGCGGATTGTGTTCATGGTGTGGGGGGGAGGCGTTCCATCCCTCCCCTCGGAATCCTCGATGGGGGGGGAGATGATCCGGTCCTCCCCCTCGGAATCCTCGATGGCTGGCTGTGCTCCATGGCGACTCCACGGAGCAGCTGGCCAGGCCCAGGCCAGGGCCGTCCACAGCCGGATTTCCGGCCGCGGAGGGCTCTGGGTAAAACAAAAACAAAAACGCGTACGCAAATGGCGGAGGCTACGGCCACCACCATTTGCGTTCCTTATTTTTCGCCGTCTTAGTCTACGTAAATATTTATGTAGACTAAGACAAAGACAAGAAAGGGGAATGCAAATAGCGCCCAGTACATATTTACGTAGACTACGACGGCGAAAAATAAGGAACACAAATGGCGGCGGCCATAGCCGCTGCCATTTGTGTACACTTTATTTTTTACCCAGACATGATAGGCTACGTAAGTCTTTACATAGCCTATCACATCTATGGGGGGAAAAAAACAAAAAACTCACAGACTGCAAATGGCGGCGGTGGCAGCCGGTCGGAAGATCTGCCGCCGCCACTGCCGAAGCTGCCTCTGGAGCCGCCACCGTTGTCCGAAACATCCGCCCCAGGTAAGTCTCATCCCGGGGGGGATCTGTGGGGGGCAGGGGAGGGTGGCAGGCCGTTCTGTGATGGATTTCGGGGGGCTGAATGCACTGGCATTCGGCCTCACCGAGTTCCGTCGCAGAATTCTCTGGCATCCCTAATCTTAACCTGTTTTGCTCCAAGTAGGTTATGTCATTTAATATTGGTAGCTGGAGATTGTCAATAATCTTCCAGTATTCTTGAGGAAGGGCGCTCTTTCGTCTTGCATCCGGAGGTGGTATATGGCTCAAAACAGGCAGCCAGTATGTGGGAGTAGATCGTATCGTCCCACTAACAATACGTATTGACTCATGCAGTTTTGTATCGATCTTTCTCGTGTGCGGACTATTAAGCCACACTGGGGCACAGTACTCTGCTGCTGAGTAAACCAGACTGAGTGCGGCGTTCTTAGCGTATCCGCTGTCGAGCCCCAGCTAGTGCCGCATAGTTTGTGTAGAATGTTATTTCTACTTCTCAGTTTGGCAGCAGTATTCATCAAGTGTCCTTTATAGGAAAGTGTCCTATCCAGTGTGACCCCAAGATATTTGGGATGCATGTTCTGATTGAACCGGTTTCCCTTAAATTGAACATTGAGCTCTCTGCCTGCTGATCTATTACAAAGGTGGAAGCATGTTACTTCCATCTTTGTTGGATTGGGCTGTAACCTCCACTTACAGAAATATTTATCCAGTGTGTCTAGATCAGAAGTGAGGACATCTTCAGTTGTCTCAAAGGATTTATGTTGTGTGGCTATAGCCCAATCTAGGGGTGTACGAAACCCTGCTTAACTGGCTCTGCCAGGTTCCGCAGGTGGGGGGAGGTGCTCCGTCCCTCCCCCCGGAATCCTTGCTGGGGGGGGAGTAGGGATGTCAGAGAATTTCTCCACGAATCTCTGGGAGGCCGAATGCCAATGCATTCGGCCCCCCGAAATTGGTGGAGAAACGGTCCGCCACCCGTATTTTCGCCGTAGTCTACGTAAATGTTTATGTAGACTACATGTGCCAAAATAAGGAACATCCCGGGGGGGTGGGGGTGGCAGACCATTTCGCCACCGATTTCGGGGGGCCGAATGCACTGGCATTCGGCCTCTCCGAGATTTGTGGCAAAATTCTCTGACATCCCTAAATATTTCCCCTTCTAGGCTTTCTATTTCCACATCCAGCCTTGTTGGTGACGTTGTGAGGCTAAAATGGAGAGCAGAACCAACTCTGTGCATGTCTACTCAGTAGTAAGTCTTACTGAGTTCAATGCAACTTACTCCTACACATGTCAGCACCCCACTTGCCCCCAGCTCAGCTTTGTATTTCCACATCCAGCTCCTTAGTAAACCGCCTGTTAGTTATCTCACTGGGTGACTTTGGCCTGGACTCTAACCACTACATCATACTCCTTTTATATGAAACTCATGAAGAAAAAGAGACAGTATAATGGAAAGTTCTTTCTGAAGCAGTCACACTTCACTTGTACAAATGCAGCATGAAGGGAAAGATCAGCAACCTTCTCTTTGTTTGAATAAAAAGCACACTCTGCACATGCTCAGGGAATGGACAAAATGAGGAATAACCATACCAAGGAATATGAAGAACTATATTTTTCCATTATGTGTGTGTGTGTGTGTGGGGGGGGGGGAAATCTCCCTCCATCCAGCTGTTCCCTGGAAAACCCGCCCCTCTTCACCCAAGGGTCTTCTGAGATAACTAACAGGAGGTGCTATGACAGTGACACAGAAGCCCTGGGAACTATAATGTCCAGAGACTGGGGGAGCCAAGCTCTGCTGTTGCATCTACTGCTCCAAGGTGAAATATGTGGAAAGAGGTGTGTGTGTGTGTGTGTGTGTGTGTTTGTAAGACAGACAAGGGGCACTTGGAAGCTGGGATTTGTGCATTCAACCAATAGGTTGGGAGGACACTTCATACTTTGTTTCACCAACATTGAAGTTGCTGGATTGTGTTCTCCTTGTACCTGAGTCTGGAATAAATAATGTTCAGAGTCTTGAGCCAGAAGCTGGCTTTGCAGTCTCCTCCTCTGAATCGAACTGAGGACGGGATGACCTGGGGAGGGTTGGCCATCATATATCCGCCTCTTCGCAAACTGGGAGAACAGGCGACCTGCCCCTAGAGGCTGTTCAGTGCAAGGAGGGTAGGCAGAGCGAAAGAATGGTTGGGGTTCATGTCAAGAGTCTCGTAATGACCTACAAATGCCCACCATTCCATCCCCCACAGACTTCATGTAAGACAGGGGTGAGGAAGGTTGATTTCTGGGTGAGCTGAAGTAGATGAGCAAACATTTCTGACTCGCAGTTGGGTAATCATAGCAGCAACAAATGTCTCCCTCCCACCTGATATTATGTTAAATCTTCACTCACCTCCCAACGTAACTCCCATCATTGCAGGACAATATTCAAGCACTACCAGCAAGTCCTGGCCTTGGCATTCGCCATGAAGGCAATCCACAGGGACAGAATTCTCCTCCCCAACCACACCCTTGGCTTTCACATCTATGACCACAGCAACATCTCAAGATGGATCCACTTGAACAGTCTGTCTCTGCTCTCCACGTTGGGGTGAATGTTTCCTAATTACAAATGGCACAGACATGATCAACTGCTCTCCGTTTTTGGGGGTCTTGATTCCAAATCCTCGAGGGAGATTGCTTTCGTAATGGGAATCTTCAAGATCCCGCAGGTAAAGGGATTCATTTGGGGAGAGATGTGGTGGGTCTGCAGAACTCTGAGCTGGAGAGGCCAATCTCTGAAACCATTTCCCCCCTTGCAGTGGGTGTGTTGCCTTGATTTTGGATGGGAGGAGTAGGAGGCCTTCTGACCTTGGCTGCCCTGCCCTGTGATAGCCTTGGTTGTAGCCAGGAATCACAGGTGGCTATTGTTTGACTAGTCCCAATCAGCAATGGGTCTGTTACATAAGAAAAAGCTTTGAATGGGGAGAACAAAATGGAGTCTTGCAACACCTTAAAGATTCACAAACAAACCTCCCCCTAAAGGAGGACAAGGAGATTGCAGCGAAGCTGCATGAATTCTTTTCATCTGTCTTCACTGCAGAAGATATAGGACAGATATACCTGTGCCTGCACTGATGTTTTCAGGAAGCCAGGATGTCTGAGGAAGTGAGGCAAATAGTGGTGACAGAAGATGACGCTCACAACCTTATTGATAAATTGAAAGCAAATGAATCACCAGGCCCTGATGGTCTCCATCCTAGCGTTCTCAAAAAAACCATATATGAAATTGCTGATCTTCTAGCCAGAATATGCAACATGTCCCTAAGATCAGCCTCTGTACCAGAGGACTGGAAGATAGACAATTTAACACCAATTTTTAAAACGGGATCCAGGGGGGATCCGGGAAATCTCAGGCCTGCTAGCTTAACTCTTATTCTGGGTAAATTGGTTGAAAGCATTATTAAAAATAAAATTAACAAGCATATAGAAGGTCATGCCCTGCTGGAAAAGAATCAACACAGCTTCTGCAAAGGGAAGTCCTGACTCAGTAACCTGTTAGAGTTCTTTGAGAGTTTCAATAGACATGTAGACAGGAGTGATCCAGTGGACATTGTCTACATCTACTTCCAAAAAGCTTTTGACAAAGTCTCTCACGAAAGACTCCTGAGCAAACTTGGCAGTCATAAAATAAGAAGACAACTCTTCTTATGGATCAGTAGCTGGTTAAAGAACAGAAAGCAGAGGGTAGGAATAAATGGTATCTGCCATTGGAGGGTTGTAAGTAGTGGGGTCCCACAAGGTTCTGTACTGGGACCAATGCTTTTTGAATTGTTAAAAAATGGCCTGGAATGAGGAGTGTGCAGTGAACTGTCGATGTTTGCTGATGACACCAACTTATTTAGGGTGGCTAAAACAAAAAGGGATTGTGAGGAGCTCCAAAAGGATCTCTCCAAACTGGGAGAATGGGCATCCAAATAGCAAAAGAGGTTCAATGTAGGCAAATACAAAGTGATGGATGTTGGGACAAAAAAGCCCAACTTCAAGTATAACGTGATGGGCTCTGAGGTAGCAGTGAGCAACCAACAAAAAGATGCTGGGGTTGAGGTGGACAGCTTGATGAAAGTGTCAGCCCAGTGTGTGGCTGCTGTAAAAAAGGCAAACTCCATGTCTGGCATAATTAGACAAGGAACTGAGAATAAAACTACCAATAAAGGATATTGTAGAGCTGGGAAAAGTGCAGAAAAGGGCAACTTAGATGATCAAGGGGCTGGAGCATCTCCCCCATAAGGGAAGGTTGGATGGGGAGATATTTTTCTTCCTCTCTCAAAATACTAGAACCCAGGGTCATCCCATGAGGCCGATTGGTGGGAGACTCAGGACAGATCAAAGGAAGGGCTTCTTTACACAGTGCATAGTCAAACTATGGAATTTGCTACCACAACATGTAGTGATGGCCACCAATTTGGATGGCTTTACGAGGGGGTTGGACAAATTCCTGGAGGACAAGGCAATCAATGGATACTAGTCCTGATGGCTATGTGCTCCCTTCAGTACCAGAGGCAGTATTTCTACATAGATCCAGGTGTCAGCTGGTTTGCCACTGTGTGAAAAGAATGGTTGGCTAGATGGACCCTTGGAGTGAGGCAGCATGGCTCTCCTTCTGTACTTGTGTCCTTGAACAAGGTGACACAAGACTCCTTCTTGATTTTGCTGCATTTCATTAATTCCTCCAGTGATTGTGGGAACCTGAAACCACAACAATATAACATTTGCCAGAGTTTTATGTATTGGGACACATTTCCGTATAAAAGAGCTTCTGTTTCAGCCACACATCTTTGGATGAAAACGGAAAGTGTTCCGAGTAGAGGAACTTACGGTGTTTCTGATTAAGACCCACTAACATTATGTCACATTTTCCTTTTTGTGTGTCCTAATGGATTTGACACACAATGGAACTTTTTGACCAAACTATCATATTTGGGGAGGGGCCCTAAATCCCCACCACACTTAGAAAGAGTCCTATTGCTTCAGTATAGCAACGTGGGCCTCCTCAGAACGATGGCTATAAACTGTGCCAAGGCTACCTCCATGGCAGCCCTGACTTTTGGGTTGATATCCACAGTAGGGGGGACCTTAAAGAGAGCCTCATTTCATATTAGATGCCTATGTTCCTAATGGATGTCTGCCTCCTGGATAGCACTTCATGCATCTGAAGTCAGCTGTAGTAGTCCATGGAAGATTATGCCATTAAAAATGTGTCAGTCTTTAAAGGAGCACAAAATTTACTGCAGTGGTCCAACAAGAAAACCCTTCTTTCAGCTTGGTTATGGTTTGGCTGACCCTGTTCAGGGAGAAAAAACAGAATTTACTTCCTTCTACTGGATTGATAGTAGGGGTGGACGAAAGTCACTTACCTGTCGTCGAAGCTTGTTTGCGGTGGGGGGGAGGTGCTTCGCTGCTCCCCCCACAAAGTTCAGGCTGGGGGGGAGGCTTCCCGCCTCTCCCGGCCAAAATTCAGGCCAGGGGGGAGGCTTCCCGCCTTGCCTGGCCGAAATTCAGGCCGGGGAGGAGGCTTCCCGCCTTGCCCGGCCGCGAACTCCAAAGTTTGTTTTTTTTAAAAAAAACTCCCCCGTGATAGGCTACGTGACGATTAACGTAGCCTATCACGGCTAGATCTGCAAAGTCAGCCATGATAGGCTACATTAATCGTCACATAGCCTATCACAGGTGACTTTTTTTTAAAAAAAAAGTGCGTACGCTAATGGCGGCCCCCATAGGGAGCCGCCATTCGCTTTCCTTATTTGGTCGCTGTAGTCTACGTAAATCTTTACGTAGACTACGGCGAAAATAAGGGGAACGCAAATAGCATTGCCCTTATTTTCACCGTAGTCTACGTAAAGATTTACATAGACTACAGCAACCAAATAAGGAATGGGAATGGCGGCTCCCTATGGGGGCCGCCATTATCCGTACGCGCTTTTTTTTTTTAAGTCACCCGTGATAGGCTATGCAACGATTTACGTAGCCTATCACGGCTGACTTTGCAGATCTAGCCATGATAGGCTACGTTAATCATCACGTAGCCTATCACGGGGGCGTTTTTTTTTTCTTTTATTGGAATGGTGGCAGCAGCAGCTGGTCGAAAGACCGGCTGCCGCTCCTGCCCCGCACGAACACCCGCCGAACCGCCGGCCGGACCCGCCGCTGGGAGGGACATTAGGCAAAGGTAAGTCCCGTCCCGGGGGGGGGTGCAGGGGTGTGTGGAGGATTTCTCCCTGAAACTTGTTCGGGGGGCCGAACATGTTGGCACTCGGCCCCCCGAAGTTTCGGGGAGAAATTCTCCTCCATCCCTAATTGATAGTAACGAAATCGCACAATATGTGGGCCTTGTCTGGCTGCTCCTGCATTTCCACTGGAACTGGATTGGGCTGGTTGCCTTAACTGAGGAGAGTGGTGAAAATTTCATCCAGACCCTGACACCAGTGCTCAGAAAGAAGGACATCTGTGTGGCCTTCACTGACATGTTCGAACCAACAAACTCTCTCCTTCTACAACAAGCACTATCTGGATCTATTCCTAGTGCTTGGTTTGAACCCCAAGGGATTATTTTCTGTGGGGACACCAATGTTTTACACATATTAAGAGTCCTCTTGGCTATTTATGAAGAAAAGATGAAGATGCCATTTAGAAAGGTTTGGATCCTGACAGCCCGTTGGGAAACTTCTGCTAAAGGCCAAAATTTAGAGCAGGCCAAATTCTTCCCTGGTGCATTGCACTTCAGAGTCCACAGCAGGGATGTGCCAGAACTCACACATTTTCTCTGGGCTTTAAATCCACACCGACCACAAGGAGATGTATTTCTCCAAAAATGGTGAGAATATGCATTTGAATGTCAGTTTCTGAAATCAGGAGAAATCTCTCCAAGGGGATGGAGGAACTGCACTGGGGAGGAGAAGGTACGGGACCTGCCAAGCCATATGCTTGAAATGACGATGTCCAGTTACAGCTACAGTATCTACAATGCTGTCTATTCCATTGCACACACGTTACATGCTGTGTCCTCATCTGGATCCAAACATGCATTGACAGGGGGAGGCAAGAGGCTGCTGAATCTTCAGCCAGGGCAGGTAATGTCCTCGTTGAGAGTTGGCAATCTTATCAAAGGTTCCTTGGTGGTTTCTCAGTGGTCTGATCCTGGAAGCAAAGGGCGAGCCTAGGAGAAGGGCTGTTGTTCCTGTCTAAAGATCCCAATAGAGACATTCCACAAAGATATTCTTCCATGCCAATCAGGTCCCTTAAAGAGGAAGTGAGTAAAAGGCAGTGGAGACCAATGTTGCTTCTGTGATAATCATGTATTTAAAACTGCAGCTACTGAGGAGGAAGGATCAAGCAAGCTCTCACCCCAAATGCAAAGTATTCTACTCCCCACCCCCCATCTCCAGGAGCAAACAACAGGCCACTCCTCCCCCCTCCCTGCCCCATGTTCATTCTTGCCAGGCAGCATGAGAACACCTCAGGTGTTGCTCGCCTTGATGGCACCACCCTTCTTCCTCCTGCACACAGGCAAGGATACAAGCGTGGCTTCTGGGAAGTAGACACCAACGAAAGAAGGCCAAGCCACTGGGCAAGCGCATGCAAGCAATTAGTGCTTATGAGCCCATCCTAATGCGACTTCAGTGTTGAACTAAACAATGGAGTCAAGGAAAAAGGAGAAGTCTCCTAATGTGATGGCAGTCACAGAATGTCAGAAGACACCAGAACTCACTCACAATTACCCTGTTTATAATTCTCTCTTCCATTTCAGATTCTTGCCTCTTTAAGGAATGTCTGGTTTAACAACAGTGCTGGAGATGAAATCTCTTTCTTTAAAAAGGAAGAGAGATGCGATATTGTGAACTTGATTTTCTTCCCAAAGGAATCCTTTGCTCACACCAAAGTTGGACAGGTGGATGCAGAAGCTCCTCCTGACCAGGACTTCACCATTCACTCTGATGCAGTCGTGTGGGCTACAGAGGTGGGTTTGAAGTGAATGTCATGGAGGCAACAAAGAATGTTGTATTTCTATCACTTGAGAATCATTATGATGGTTCTAAGTAACCTGCAGAAATCCAGAAAAGATTCAGACTTTCTAAACTGGTGATCCTATCCATTGTGTAATGGGAAACTCTGTTGGGTAACTCTGTCCTATTTTGTGCAATATCCATTGCATGTAAACCCTCAACTATTTCTCTCTTCCCTTTTAGGTGTCTCCCTCTGCAAGGTGTGTGGAACGGTGCTCTCCAGGGCACCAGAGAAAAGTTCCAGAGGGGAAGCTGGTTTGCTGCTACAGGTGTGATATTTGTCCAGAAGGGACGATTTCTAACCGGACAGGTAGTGCAAGCATTCAGAGCCTTGACAAAGTGCAGAGCAAACTGGGGTTCACATGGGAAGATCATGGGCAAGGAGAAGACATGGCCATTTAACCTATGCATATTTTCTCCATAAAAACCATTGGGGGTTGCAGAACTTGGTGGGTTACGGTTTTGCAGACAATTCACAATTTCCTGAAGGAACCTTCTCTTTAAATCATAAAGAATAATAATATCCTTAGATAGCTGCATTGGCTCACCTTTCCACGCACAGTGTTTTAAACACCATGTTTCCAATCTCGGTTGTTTGGGCATTAGACATGAAGCTGAGCGGTGATGATCAGTTCCTGTAGCAACTGGAGCATGATACTCCAATGTCAAAGAAACTGCTGTTTAATCTATATTGATTTCTGTCACCTGTTTCCCAGCCTCTGCACCAACACATCTCTGCTGAAGAAAGTGCGTCATCTGAAGCAAAGGACAGAGAGTTATTTATGTATTTATTTGCCCATTCAGAAGGCACTGCAGGTGACAGGCTGTGGTGATGTTCTTACTAGGGGTGTACGGATTGTACTCACCCTCGTTTGCCCGTGGGTCCCCGGGGGGGGAGGCAATCCATTCTTCCCCCCGGAATCCTCGCCATCCGGCTCCTCTCTGCAGTGGGTCCGCGGAACCGCTGTCTGGCTCCTGCCACTGCTGGACTTTGGCTGCGGCCGGTCTGAGGACACAAATGGTGTCCCGTATAGTGGATGCCATTTGCATCCCTGTTCTTTGCCGTGATAGGCTACATAAATAGTTATGTAGCCTATCATGGCAAAAGGCAGGGACGCAAATGACGTCCACTACGCTGGATGCCATTTGTGTCCGAAGGCAGGCAGCAGCAGCCAACAACAGCCGGCAGCGGATGGACAGTGGCAGGTATGATCCAGCCAGCGCGGATTCCCCCGGGTGGCAGAGGTGAGACTTTCATTCTGCCGTGGACTCCAGTGGGCTGGATCCTTAGGATCCAGCCTCATTTGAGTCTGTGGGAGAATTCTCCACCATCCCTAGTCCTTACCCTTAACAGTTTTTAATTTCTAGTTACAGACTTTACGTTTTTCTTCTTGCAGAATACTGAAGATGGGTCTGCTAGCATGGGCTATCCTACACAGGTGAAAAGGAGCATTTTGTACCTTTCCTGACTCTGGTCTTATGCAATATGTTGTTGAAACATAAAGAGAAAATACTAAAAGGGACAGTAAGCTGGGGAATTGATATCTCCATCTCCTTCTTTGTGGGCTCCACCATCCCCATGATAAGAACATCTCTGTCATGTTTGAGATACTTTTGCTCATTCCAGATGCAGATCACTGTGACGCATACCCAGAAGACCAACATCCAAACAGGAAAAAAGACCACTGTTTCCCCAAGAAGACCCACTTCCTTTCCTATCAGGAGACACTGGGGTTCATTTTAGCTTCTCTGGCTCTTTTCCTCTCTCTCATTACATCTGTAGTGTTGGTGATCTTCGTTATACACCGTGACATTCCCATTGTCAAAGCCGACACCGAGACCTCACCTATGTCCTCCTCCTCTGTTTTTTCTGCTGCCTTCTATTCATCGGTCACCCCATGAAGGTCACGTGTCTTCTACGTCAAACTGCTTTTGGCATCATCTTCTCCATTGCCATTTCTTGCATCTTGGCAAAAACTTTCATGGTGCTTCTGGCCTTCATGGCCACCAAGCAGAAATCATCTCCAGAAAACTCTTGGGGAGACAACTACCAAACCCAATTGTCCTGGCCCGTCCCCTCATCCAAGCTTTTATCTGTGCTTGCTGGCTGGTGACCTCTCCCACATTTCCAATCTTGGACTTCCATTCCCTGGGTGGAGAAATCATCATTGAATGTAATGGAGGCTCAGTCACTATGTTTTACACTGTCCTGGGTTACATGGGTCTTCTGGCTGTCGTCAGCTTCATGGTGGCTTTCCTAGACAGAAAACTGCCTGACACCTTCAACGAAGCCAAGTTTATCACCTTCAGCATGCTGGGGTTTTGCAGTGTTTGGGTCTTCTTTGTCCTCACCTACCTGAGCACCAAGGGAAAGTCCATGGTGGCTGTGGAGGTCTTCTCCATCTTGGCCTCTGGGGCTGGTCTGCTGGCTTGCATCTTCCTCCCCAAATGCTACATTATAGTGCTGAGACCCATTCTCAACTGTAAAGATCATGCAATCAGGAGAAGGACGTAGGTTGTCTATCACTTCCAAACATGCCCTGCTAATCTAGTTTCCTGTCAAGTACACGTGTAAGAAGGTCAATAACATTGTTCAATGTGCGGAGTTATTCCTTAATTACAGGGTCCTTTCCACACTGGGCTTTTGCTCTTTCCCACTCAATTGGAAGTGGACTTAAAAGGTTGTCTGCATGGCATTATATTCCTCCTAGACATCTTTCAATCATATAATTCTTTAAAAAATCATGCCATGACACTATCAGCAATTAGTGTTACATATCATGCATTATAGATAAAACAGAGAGTTGCAGTATGGTTCAGGGTTAGGCTCACTTCGGAGATACTCTAAATTGTACGGATCTAACTTCCCCCGTAAGGAGAACGTTCTTCTCTCCTCCATGCCATTCTCCCTTCTTCTCACTGGATTGTTCTTGGGGAGGGTAGGTTTCATTTCATTTTATTGGCCGCTGTTGAGGCATTTGGAACTTGAGTTCCTTCGAAGAGGAAACATGGCGGGATATAAATGTAATACTAAATGAAAATGAATAAAATAAATTGTGTTCATGTTTCAGTACTTCTGCAAACCTGTTTCCTTCCAGCATGCTCATACTTCTCCCTTCTTCCTACGGAAGGATGGCCCCCATTCCCCCCTGTGGGGCGTCCGTCTGAAGGACAAAAGTGGCCTCAAAATCAGGGGCCTGCAGAATGGGGTAGTCCACCAATTTAGCTTTCAGCTGATCAAAAGCCTGTTGACAGAATGCAGTCCACATCCCTTGTACAGGTTGTTCTTTTTACAAAGGTCTGTCAGGGGGGCAGCCAGGTTACTGAAATGGGGCATAAATCACTTATAACATCCAGCCAACCCCCAAAAGGACAGAACCTGCTTCTTGGGGTTAGGCACCGGCCAATTCTGAATGGATGCTATTTTGGCATCAAGGGGTTTAATGGTGCCTCCTCCCACCCGATAGCCTAAGTAGGTGACCTCTCCAAGGCCAAATTGAAATTTTGAGGCCTTCATGTTCAGGCCAGCCTCCTGAATATACCCAAACGGCATATTGGCGGACATGTTCCCAATGGGATTCCCAGGTCTGGCTGAAAATGGCCACATCGTCCAGATACGCATAGGCGAAAGCCCCCAGCCCATTGAGCAGCCTGTTAGTTAGCCTTTGAAACATAGCTGAACCCCCTTCATGCCAAATGGAAGAACTACAAACTCATACAAGCCGAGGTGAGTTAACAAAGCACTCCACTCTCCCCCAGCTCGGAGGCAGAAGCACCTACAACCCATTCAATGATGGCCAAACTCACGGCCTCTGCTCCAGGCAGATGGGAGGAAATCGCCTCCTCCCTGTCGCAGCAAGTCCTACCTTGGGCCTGCATGGTCCTTACTAGCCAAAACAACAAACCTTGGGAGTATACGACCCCGGCTTTGTCGTCTGCCTCTCCTTGGTTCCTCAGTGCCCTCAAGCATCCTGGACAACTTCAGTGTCTTATCCCAGCACTGCCACCATGGGAAGGATTGCTGGTTTCACCCCAACAACCCTGCAAGGTAGACCAGGCCAAACTTGGCCACAAGATTCCCTAAGTTAACCCAGGAGCTCCCTTCCTGGCCAATAGGCACTGCATTTAGCACTGAAGGTATTCAGGACACACCACACCAACTGGAAGTTGGGTAAAAATGTATCAGGGGGAAGGAACAAGGAGGAAGGAAGAGGGAGTGGTGGTTGGTTGTACAAGAAATTACAAGCAAGGTACAAAACTCTAAGCGAAACCAGAAACACCAAACACCAAGGCACACACTCCCATGCACAAAACAAGAAAGCTAGCTGGGCTATCCTATCCATACCAAAGGATGGGCCTCCCAGGATCTCCCTCGACAAGCAGCACACCTTAGTACCATCAGGGCCAAGGAGAGACACCCGCCCCTTCACTAGGCCCCCTTTAATTGCCCAGCCCTAGCAATCCAAGGCCCGTTCGAGTCATCCAATCCAATCCCAGGCCTGGGACACCCGACTCACCCTCCAAAGATGTTGCATCTTCCCACCAGGCTCGGCTGTTATTATTATCCCAATTTGCCAGGCAAATCATGGCCTTGAGCTGCAGGCTGAGACACAGCTTGAAGCATCCAACCTCCAGGGGGCTGCTGCTTAGGGATGTCAGAGAATTCCCCCACGGATCTCAGTGAGGCCGAATGCCAGTGCATTCGGCCCCCTGAAATCCCTGGCGGAATGAAGCCCCCTGCCCCCCCCCACGAAAGGTACGCGAAATGGGGCACTTACCTGCTGCTGTTCTCGCTGCTTCGCAAATGGCGGCTGCATCTGCAGCTGCCATTCGCTTCTTCATTATGGCCGTGATACGCTATGTAAATACTTCCGTAGCCTATGACGGCTAATGCAGGGATGCCATTTGCGTCCCTGCGGAGGCTGTGATAGGCTACGTAAATATTTACATAGCGTATCACTGCAAAATACAGGGACGCAAATGGTGGCGGCTATGGCGGCAGCCATTTACGTCCCTTTGCAGGCTGCCCAGTGGCCGGATGTCTGGCTGCGGGCAGCCTCGGCCGGCGGCTCCACAGAGTCGCTCCAGAATGAAGCCAGTCGGGGAGAATTTTGGGGGGAGGGACAGAGCGCCTCCCCCCCACCGTGAATGTCACCCTTTGAAAAGGCAAGTGACTTTCGTACATCCCTATGCTGCATGTGTGACCACCCCAGAAGCCCTCCTGGCTCCTACTCTTAGGCCCTTCTTGACAGGGATAATTTCTGGTATAAGTTATAGAGTTATGCGTTTTTGTTGGAAGTGTCATTCATTTCATGGCTACTTGTTTTGTCATCGCTTGTAGACAGTTTGGACTTGCTTAGATATCAAGGTTACATTGTCACACGTATCTAATGCGACATAAATGGGTGATCTAAAATGTTATTCCCTCACTGTCAGGGGTTTAATCATAGTTGTTAAAAGGAAAAGTGTTCCTTTGTTAAAGCAGAAATTAAAAAGCATGCTCCAGTGACGCATCCAACTAAGAGAGATCAGGCAGTCTTAAAACACCCACATTTTGGACAACAACTTACTGCCTCAGGCTATTCAGAAGCCTGTGGTGTGGCTATTCCTTTTGAAACCTCCGTTCTTCTATCCATACAAAGTACTTTGGCAGACTCCAGTGGCAGAGACCTATTTATGAAAGGTGCCATAGGAGGTGCAAAGTATACATTTGCCACTTTGTACTCCCCAAATTCAAATCAACACACTTTTTGACATGACAGTTTGCAGAAATTAGTGGTATTTCAACAAGGTGTAACAATTACAGGGGGAATTTCAACATAGTAAGTGATCCAGCTCTGGACAGAACTTGCTTTGGGGATGAGTGCAGGAACACCACTATGTCATCATTTAGGGACCTTTTGGCTGCATTTAAATGAATAGTTTCTTAAATATAGGATCCTGAGATTATGCATACTTTGTCCATCACTATCAGACATACACTAGAATAGACCATCTCTTCATTTCTCGACCCATGCCTCTTCCATCATAAGCACTGAGATCTATCAAAAAAGGGTATCAGATCATTCAGCTATAAGTCTCACCATACACCCTTGTTTACACCAATCCTCTAAACTGATCCTTGGCACTTCAATCCTATCATCCATAAAACCAACTCTGTGTTGTGACAATTAAAAGTGAAATAGAACATTATTTCCATCCAAATGAGCAAGTAGGATTGTCACATGAAGAATATGGGATGCAATGAACTCTGTTATAAGGGGCATATGTATAAATGAATTGACAGCAGTTCAGGAGATTTCAATACGAAAAAAACAAAGACTTTTGTCAGAAATAAATCTTCTGGAAATGAAACAAAAAATCAGTTAGGGCAAGAAATTACCGTCTTCTTTCACAAGCAAGAATGGAACTTAATGCCCTTGAAGTAGGTCCGATTTCGACATCACTCCTTTGTCTTCAACAAAAATATGATGTATTGTGGATAGAAGCTCTAAATTGCTAGCCTATGAGCTGAAACGCCGCAACCTAAGAAATGTTATTTGCTCAATTAAAGACAACCAAAATTCATTGGTTTGTGGGACTATACAGATCAGTAATCAATTTGTGCAATTTTATTGAGACCTGTATTCTAACCCAGATCCTTTAGTCACCAATGGTGCAATCCTATCTAAAGTAGTCAGGGGTTAGATGGCCATAGGATAGGCCACATTTTGAGGTCGGTTCCCTGAGAACCGACCTCCACGCCCTCCAATGCTTCATCGTAGGCAGTGGGGAGCAGCCTTGTGAACTGCACTTGGAAGAGGAGCACAAAGCAGCAAAACAGGGCATTTCTGTGGGCATACCAGGGCAGAGATGTCAGAAGGTACAACACATCCTACATATCATCCAGCTGCCACTTCCCCCTCTTGTAGGTCCCACAGCTAGAGATCCAAAATTGGCTGTCTAGCCGCAAATTCAGGGCAGGAGAAGCGAGAGGGAACGATCCCCCCATGCCTCTCCATCCCTGCATGTCATTGAGGGAACCAGGTTGGGGAGGATGTGTCCATGCTGACAGGCAGTGACTCTCTGGAGATTTAGACTAGGAATGTACAAAAGTCACTTTCCTTTTTGAAGGGTGACATTCACGGTGGCGGTCGGCGTGCCGTACCTCCCCCTGAAATCCTATCCCAACTGGCTCTGCTCCGTGGCAACTCTGCGGAGCCACCGGCCGGGTGCATCCACATGGCAGGTCTGCGGACACAAATGGTGGCCAGCATAGCGACGCCATTTGTTTCCCTTCATTGAGCTATGATAGGCTGGGTAGATATTTACGTAGCCTATCTCGGCAAAAGCAGGGACGCAAATTGCGGCTGCTACGCGATTTGCGACCCTGCTCTGAGCATTGATAGGCTAAATAGATACTTACGTAGCTATTCACGGCTTGCTAGGGATGCAAATGGCAGCTGGCATAGTGGCTGCTATTTGCGGCCGCAGCCCGGCAGCAGCTGGAGCTGCCGGAGCTGCTGGTGCCACCAGAGCTACCAGGTAGGCTCTGTTTCGCGTAGGGATTTACAAAACACATTCCTGGCTCCGCGCTGGGCAATCCGTGGTGGGGAGAGGAGCTCCATCCCTCCCCCCGGAATCCTCCCCGACATCTGGCCACTGGGCTGCACAGGGGTGCAAATGGCAGCCACCGTAGCCACTGCCATTTGCGTCCATGTCTTTAGCCGTGATAGGCTACATAAATATATACGTAGCCTATCATGGCTAAAGACAAGGCCGCAAATGGCAGTGGGTATGGTGGCTGCCATTTGCATTCCTTCCTATTGCCATGATATGCTATGTATATATTTACGTAGCTGCTATGCCATTTGCTCTTCTGTCTTTTGCCGTGATAGGCTATGTAAATATATACATAGCCTATCACGGCTAAAGACATGAACACAAATGGGGGTGGCTACACCATTTGCGTCCCTGCCCTAAGCCGTGATAGGCTATGTAGATACTTATGTAGCCTATCACTGCTTGCCAGGGACGCAAATGGAGGCTGGAGTAGAGGCCGCCAATTGAGGCCTCAGCCCGGCAGCAGCTAGAGCTGCCACTGCCGCTGGAGCCGCTGGTGCCGCTGGAGTCGCAGCCAGGTAGGCTCCATTTCCTTTGGCTTTCATGGGCTGGTGGGGCAGGTTGCTCCGTTCCGTCATGGATTCCAGGGGGCCAAATTCACTGGAATTTGCCTCCCTGGGATCCGTGGCAGAATTCTCTAACATCCCTAATTTAGACAAGAGCCATTCCCAACTCTAGCTGGAGATCCTGGGGATCAAAGTTGGGACCTTCTGCATGAAGACTGTGGGCTCTAGCCCTGGACTCCAGCCTTTCTCTGCCTGCCTCTCCTGCTAGCTCAGCTCCTCCCTCCTCCCCTCCTCCATGACTGCATGCAGACTTGAAAGATTGGTTGAACAATCAATGGCTCAGTTTGAGCCTGCAATTCATTCACAGCTTTGGAACCAGAATGAAACTTCCAGACCCTTCAACAGGGGGACCCAGGAACCCCTCAGAATGTCACGAGGAATTCTTATTCATTTTTCTACTCCATTCTTTCTAAAGGAGCTAACAGGCTCTTCTGCTGTTGCTCTTGGAGACACCCCCTTGAACCCTCAGGGTTCAGAAGACAGAGGCCGCTTCCTGACAGGACTGCTCCCCCTGTCATGGCAGCTTCAGGAGAAAGGCAGGAAGTCCTAGGCTAGAGGGAACTCCCTTGTCTCAGACTGGAGAGATGGTGGCCCCTTCTCTGTCTGAGGTCTGTGTGTATGAAACTCTCCACAGAGGAAAAAATGGTTTCTGATACTCTGTAGGGATGTACAAATCCCTTACCTTGCTCTGCTCAGGGGCATCCGCAGTGTGGGGGAGGCAATCCCTCCTTCCCCCGGAATCCCGTCTGGCTGGCTGCGCTCTGTGATAAGGCCGTGGAGCCACCAGCTGCAGCCGGACTTCCGCTACGCTGGCCACCATTTGCGTCCCTGCCAAGCCGTGATAGTCAATGTAAGTATCAATGTAGCCTATCACAGCAAAAGGCAGGGACACAAATGGCAGCCGCTATGCAGACCGCCAGTGGCCGGAAGACAACCCAGAGCCAGAGCCGCTGCCAGGTATGCTCCATCCCGAGGGGATTCCGTGGGGTTGCAGGGGGGGGGGATTGCCACATTCCCCCAGGTAGTCTGGGGGACCGGATTCTAAATAATCCAGCCTCACTGGAGCTCGTGGCGGAATTCTCCAACATCCCTAATACTCTGACATTTCCTCGCCAGAGAGCTCAGCCCTCCTTTTTTCTGAGGGATGAGGGAGTCTAATAGTCTCATCAAAAATAAGTACTGGAACTCTTTGTCTTCCTCACTAGGGGTGCACGAAAGTCACTTACCTGGTCTCACAGCTTGCTTCGCGGTCAGGGGGAGGTGCTTCGCTGCTCCCCCCGAAGTTCAGGCCATGGGGGGGAGGCTTCCCGCCTCGTCCGGCCGAAATTCAGGCCAGGGAGGAGGCGCCTCGCCTCGCCCGGCCGCGAAATAAAAAGTAAAAAAAAACAACAATGCCCCTGTGATAGGCTACGTGACTATTTACGTAGCCTATCACGGATAGATCTGCAAAGTCAGCCGTGATAGGCTATGTTAATCGTCACGTAGCCTATCACGGGTGACTTTAAAAAAAAAAAAGTGTGTACGCAAATGGCGGCCCCCATAGGGAGCCACCATTCGCGTTCCTTATTTGGTCGCTGTAGTCTACGTAAATCTTTACGTAGTCTACGGCGAAAATAAGGGCAACGCAAATAGCGTTTTTTTTTTTTTTTACTTTTCTTGGAATGGCGGTGGCAGCAGCCGGTTGAAAGACCAGCTGCCACCCCTGCCCCTTTCGAAGCCCTGCTGAACCGCCGCTGCGACCCGCCACCGGGAGCAACATTCGGGAAAGGTAAGTCCCATCCCGGGGGGGCGGTGGGGGCAGAGAATTTCTCCCCGAAACTACTTCGGGGGGCCAAATATGTTAGCACTCGGCCCCCCGAAGTTTCGGGGAGAAATTCTCCCCCATCCCTATATCCTCACTATTAAGTTTGCCACCCCTTCTGTTTCTGAGGTGGGGAGAGGTGTGGCATAGTTAACCTCTGGATATCCTGAGGTAAAGCCCCCTCCATCTTGGACTGACTGACATGTCTTCAGGGGTCCTTATAACTCCAGAACTCTGTGAGGACAGTGCAAGGAGGAAAGGGTAAGAGAACTGGTCTGATCTGGCATGGCTCTTCTTATATTCGTATTTCCGTATAAAATGGCCCATGTTTCAGCCACACACCATAGGATGTCAACAGAAAGAGTCTGGAGTGGGGGCACTTCAGGGATGTCTTTTTCAGCCCCACTAACATTGCCTCCCATTTTCTGTCTTGCGTGTCTCGATGCCTTTCCATGAAGAATGGATCCAGTTTGATCAAATGTGGTTCAGCGTAAGCAAGTGTAATGTGATGCATGTTGGGGCAAAAAATCCCAATTTCACCTACAAGCTGATGTGATCTGAGCTAGCAGTGGCTGACCATGAAAGAGATCTCAGGGTTGCAGTGGACAGCTCAATGAAAATGTCATCCCAGTGTGTGGCTACTCTGAAAACGGAAAATTCCATGTGTGGCATATTTAGCAAAGGAGCTGAAAATAAAATTTCCATGATCAAACTCCACTTATACAAATCCTGGGTGAAACCACACTTCGAATGCTGTGTACAGTTCTGGTCACCACACCAAGGAAGGACATTGCAGAGGTGGGAAAATTGCAGAACAGGGCAACTGAAATGATCAAGGGGCTGGAACAACTCCCCTATGAGGAGAGTCACAACATCTGGGATTGTTTATCTTTGGAAAGACGGCGAATAAGGGGAGAAAGGATAGAGGTGTACACTTAGGGATGGCGGAGAATTTCTCCACGAATCTTCAGGAGGCCGAGCGCCGAGGCATTCGGCCCCCTGAAAGTGTTGGGGAAATTCTCTGCCGGTACCCTGCCCAGCCCCCTGGGATGGGACTTACCGAGGCCAAATGTCCCTCTCGGCGGTGGGTCCCGGCGGCGGTTCAGCGGCGTTTCATCGGGGGCGGGGACGGCAGCTGCCATTACAAACTAAAAAAGTAAAAAACAAAAACAAAAACAAAACACACACCCGTGATAGACTACATGATGATTTATGTAGCCTATCATGGCTAGATTTCCAAAGTCAGCAGTGATAGGAAAAAAAAACAAAAGCGCATACGCAAATGGCGGCTCCCATGGGTACCGCCATTTGCGTTTCTTCTTTTGGCACGTCTAGTCTACGTAAAGATTTACGTAGACTACGGCGAAAATAAGGGCAACACAAATAGCGTTCCCTTATTTTCGCCATAGTCTACGTAACTCTTTACGTAGACAAGACGTGCCAAAATAAGGAACGCAAATGGCGGCGCCCATGGGCCACCGCCATTTGCGTACGCGCTTTTTTTTTCTTTTTCGAAAGTCAACCATGATAGAGGACGTGACGATTAATGTAGCCTATCATGGCTGACTTTGGAAATCTAGCCGTGATCCGCTACGTTAATCATTACATAGCCTATCACGGTTTTGTTTTGTTTTTCACTTTTTCTTTCGTGGCCAGGGAGACGGGGTGCTTCTCCCTGGTGTGAATTTTGGCTGGGCGAGGCAGGGTGCCTCCCCCCCAGCCTGAATTTTGGCTGGGTGTGGCGGGGTGACTCCCCCCCCTCGCCTGAACTTCGGGGGGAGAAGCGAAGCACCCCCCCCACCGCGAAGCAAGCTGCGGGTCAAGGTAAGTCCCTTTCGTACATCCCTAGGTCTGATAATGAACTGGATGTGGAAATACAAAGCTGAGCAGAGAGGAGAACCAACTCTCTGCATGTCTACTCAGAAGTAAGTCTTATTGCGTTCAATGCAACTTACTCCTACTCATGTCAGCACCCCACTTCCCTCCAGCTCAGCTTTGTATTTCCACATCCAGCTCATGATCGAACCTCCTGTTAGTTATCTCAGAAGACCCTTGGGTGAATGGGGGGGTCCCGGGAACAGCTGGATGGAGGCAGATTACATACACACATACACATACACACACTAGAAGAATATAGGTCTTCATATTCCCTGGTATGTTTATTCCTCATTTTGTCCATTCCCTGAGCATGTGCAGAGTGTGCTTTTTATTCAAACAAAGAGAAGGTTGCTAATCTTTCTATTCATGCTTGCATTCATACAAGTGAAGTGTGACTGCTTCAGAAAGAACTTTCCATTTTACTGTCTCTTTTTCTTCATGAGTTTCATAACAGAAGTGTGGTGTAGTGGTGAGAGTCCAGCCAAAAGTCACCCAGTATCAGGGTGGACACTGAGCCCATAGAATCCCAGAGTAGTTCTGATTCTGAGGAAGAGCAGTCGCTCCTGGGAGAGGAGTGCGCTCCTCTTTCCCAGGGCCAACAGCTGACGGAGATTCCCCCTTCCAGCATTCCTAGCTTTGATAGCAGTCCTGGGAGTGACAGAGCGTGGGAAGCAGACTTGGTGGACGCGTGACGCCGACGCAGAGAACGGCGCCAAATGGAGGGCGCAGAAAGGAGGCGTAGTGCCCAGTTGGCGCACAAAGAACAGCTGCGCCCAGAGGATCCAAGGGAAAAGGGGAGGGACTCTCCCTAGTCCTTAAGTTCAGGGGTCTGCCAGTAATTCCCTTTCAAACGGGGACCAACTGTTCCAACGTAGGGCATAGGTACTCTGCTGCTCATATCTAGTTGCTAACAGTAGAGTTTAGGGATGGCAGAGAATTTCTCCACGAAACTCCAGGAGACCGAATGCCAACACATTCGGCCCCCCGAAATTGGTGGAGAAATGGTCCGCCAACCCCCCGCCACCCCCCCGGGATAGGACTTACCTTGTGCGAATGTCCCTGGCGGCGGCGGCTCCCGGAGGCTCCTGGCGGCGGTTCGGCAGCGGTTCGGTGGCGGTTCGGTGGCGGCGGTGGCCGGTCTTCTGACCGGCTGCCACTGCCGCCATTTCCAAGTAAAAAACAAAAACAACAACAAACGTGATAGGCTACGTAAAGATTTACATAGCCTATCATGGCTAGATTTTCAAAAAACACCGTGATGGGCTACGTAAATATTTACGTAGCCGATCACGGCTGACTTTGAAAAAGAAAAAAAAAATCGCGTAAGCAAATGGCAGCGCCCATGGGCGCCGCCATTTGCGTTCCTTATTTTGGCACGGGTAGTCTACAGAAATATTTACGTAGACTACCCGTGCCAAAATAAGGAACGCAAATGGCGGCGCCCATGGGCGCCGCCATTTGCGTATGCATTTTTTTCCCTCAAAGTCAGCCGTGATAGGCTACGTAAACATTTACGTATCCTATCACGGCTGACTGCAGGCCAGGGATGGAAACGGCGGTGGCTACGGCTACTGCCATTTGCATCCCGGCATGAGAAGAACTTTCTCGTCCGGAGAGGTGGGGCGCTTCCCCCCAGCCAGAATTTCGGCGGGGAGTGATGGGGCACCTCCCCCCCGCCCAGAATTTTGGGGGGGAGGGACTGAGCACCTCCACCCCACCGCGAAGCTAGCTTCGGGATCAGGTAAGTGACTTTCATCCATCCCTAGAGTTGTTAAGTTGTAAAAGAGGAATAAAGCTTTGAAAAGAATCCATTTGTCTGTGTCTGGACTTGGCTACTGGATTAGACTGAGAGAGGCCTCCAAGGAGCCCTTGCCAGCTTGGTCCCCATTCCTCTTCTTTTTTTTTCTCTCTCTCTTTCTTCTCCGATTGCCATATGGAGGGTGCCGGGGACCCAGCGGTGCAAGCTCTAGCGCAAGAGAACCAGATGCTCCGTGATCAGATGGCTCAACTGACGGCTGCCGTACAGAATCTACAGGCTGTGGTTCAACCCCCTCCGCATCCGATTAGGGATGTACGAAAGTCACTTACCGTTTCACAGCTTGGCTTCGCGGTGGGGGGGAGGCACTTCGCTTCTCCCCCCGAAGTTCAGGAGAGGGGTGGAGGCGTCCCGCTTCACCCGGCCGAAATTCAGGCCAGGGGGGAGGCACCTGAAATTTGCTGAAGGTAAGTCCCATCCCATGGGAGGGCGGGGGGCCGGCAGAGAATTTCCCCAACACTTTCGGGGGGCCGAATGCCTCGGCACTCGGCCTCCTGAAGATTCGGGGAGAAATTCTCCACCATCCCTACCTCCGATTCCCCGCCGCCGCAAGTGCCCAGTGGCTTTGCCAGAGAAGTTTTCTGGTGAGAAAGGACTTTTTCAGATTTTCAGGGCCCAATTAGAGTTGTACATGCATCTTAGGCCTGAGGATTTCCAGATGGAACAGGTTCGTGTGGGTTTCATCATTAACCTACTGTCAGGCATGGCAGCTAAATGGGCTTCGGGGCTTCTGCTCGCTAATGACCCCCTGCTCGGGGACTATCAAGGTTTCATGACAGCCATGGCAAGTTTTTTTGGTGCACACCCAGATGGCTTCTCGGGAGATTCGCTGCCTCCAGCAGGGCAAGGACTCAGTTTCCAGCTACGCGACAACCTTTTGCTTGCTGATGCAGGATTTACAGTGGAATGATGCCGTGTTAGTGGCTCAGTTTTTGGATGGTTTGAATGACGAGATCTTAGATGAGTTGGCGTGCACTCCCAGCCCACCTACTTTGGAGGAGTTCATCCAGACCTGCCTTCAGATAGATAGTCAGCTGGAGGGGCGCCAGCAGACCCGGTGGGGCGCCGGGGGCTGGGATTTCCCTCCTCCCATTCCCCCACGTTTCCTGCCTCCTCCCCCTCCCCCCGCTCCGGCGCTGGGGGTGGAGGAGACCCCGATGCAGCTGGGGGCCACCTGAGCCTCACTGCCGCCAGAGGAGCTTGAGTGCCGGCGTGCTGAGCGCCGATGTTTTCGATGTGGAAAGATGGGGCATTTTGCCAAGACCTGCCAAGTTAAATCCACAGCTCCACTGCCTCCTCCTCCTCTCCTTCCCCCTCCTCCTCCTCCTCATCCCCAGGCCTGACTAGACTGCCCCCCAAGCTTGTTGGGGGCCTCGAGTGTGGGGGTCAGTTCCCCACTGGGTGGGTGCCTTCTCCAACTCCCCCCACCCTCCCATCTGCTGTTGCATGTTCACCTCTGCTCCTCTCAGTGGGGTGGGGTGGAGGCCCTAGCTTTAGTGGACTCGGGGGCTATGACCAATTTCATGGATGAGACCTTCGCCCTCTTCCACAAAATTCCTACCCTGCCCCTTCCTGCCACCTTGGCAGTGGAGACCATTGATGGGCGCCCTCTCTCTTTGGGCGCAGTGACCCGTATTACAGTTCTGCTCACTCTGCGCGCCCAGTCCCACGTTGAGCAGATTCAGTTTCACTTGGCCAAGGTTCCCTTATACCCAATCGTGCTGGGTGTTTCCTGGCTCTCTAAGCACAACCCTCAGATTTCTTGGGGGCTTCAGCAAGTGGAGTTTGCATCTCCCTACTGCTGGGAGCATTGCCTCCCGGAGGAGGCACCAGTCTCAGCCCAGGCATTAACCCTTTCCTCCCCCTCCTTGTCTGCTTCTGGCAGTCCTTCAGCGACCGTCATCCTCCCAGAGAAGTATGCAGCTTTTCGGGATGTGTTTGACAAGAAGGAGGCTGACTGGCTTCCCCCCCCACCCTTTTGACTGTGCCATTAACCTCATTCCGGGGGCGACCATCCCCGCTGGCCGGCTGTATTCAATGTCAGAGCCAGAACTTCAAGCTCTGCGGGAGTTTTTGGACAAAAATCTCAAACGCGGTTTCATTCGCCCGTCTTCCTCCCCCGCCTGCGCTCCTACTTTCTTTGTGGCCAAACAATCTGGAGAGCTCCGCCCAGTGCACAATTTCAGAAATCTAAATTCGGTCTCCATTCCTGACAAGTACCCCCTCCCCCTCATACCTGAGATGCTGAAGCGCCTGGGGCGAGCCACGGTTTTCACAAAGTTGGACCTGTGTAACGCATACAATCTCATTCGCATCCGGGAGGGGGATGAGTGGAAGACCAGTTTCGGGACCAGGTATGGAGCGTATGAATACCTAGTAATGCCTTTAGGGCTCGCCTGCACCCCCCCACACACTTTTTCGCATTTTATGAATGCCATTTTCCAGGTCTATTTGGACACTTTCCTCATTGTTTATCTCAGTGATTTACTTATATTTTCTGAGTACACCCACGCCCATCAGCTTCATGTCTCCGCCGTCCTCCAGCACCTCCGCGAGAACCATCTTTATGCCAAGCTGGAGAAATGTGCGTTTGACCTAACCTCTTTGGACTTTCCTGGCTACATTATTTCACCTGACGGTATCAGGATGGATCCTGCAAAGGTCCAGGCTGTCCTCTCCTGGCAGGCTCCATCCACCAAGAAGGACTTGCAATGTTTTCTGGGTTTTGCTAATTTTTACAGAAAGTTCCTGCCCAGTTTTGCTCGGCTGACTTCTCCTTTCACAGACCTCCTTAAGGGCAAGAAATCTCCTTTTCATTGGACGGCATCTGCCCAACAAGCTTTTGAGGAACTTAAGAAGCTTTTCAGTTCTGAGCTGATCCTGTTACATCCCGACCCGAGGAAGCTTTTTGTAGTGCAGACCGATGCCTCTGACTTCGCAGTGGGGGCGATGCTCTTTCAGCCAGATCGGGAGGGCAGTGGGCTGCAACCCTGCACCTACCACTCCAGGAAACTGACCATGTCTGAGAGGAATTGTACCATCTGGGAGAAGGAACTGTTGGCCATCAAGTCCACTTTGGAGACCTGGAGTCATCTCCTGGAGGGGGCGCAGCACCCAGTTGAAGTTAGAACCGACCATCACAACCTCGAACATCTTCAGACAGCCCGTGCCTTAAACCTGTGGCAGATTAGGTGGTCGCTTTTTTTTTCTCAGTTCCACCTTAAGATTTGCCATGTGAAAGCCTCAGACAACCTACAAGTGGATGCTCTTTCTCGTAAGCCTGACCTCCAGCCAGGGAGTGAGGAAAATCCCCCCCTCTCTGATTCTTCCCCTCCAAGGTCTGGCGGCAACTGCAGTGCCTCATTCTTGGGAGGAGCTCCTTCTCTCTGCACAGGCTCAGGATGCTTTTGTTCGCACAAAGGTGGAGGAATTGGGGCTAGCCTCTGCCCCCCCCTCTACCCCCTTCTCTTTGCGAGGTGGCCTGCTTTACCATTCCAGCCAGGTCTATGTGACTTCTAGACCCTTCCGCGAGAAGGTCCTCCATCAGTGCCACGAATCCCCCACAGCTGGGCATTTTGGCGTCGCCAAGACCCTGCATGGAGTGACGAGGGATTTTTGGTGGCCTCGTGTGTGTCAGGACGTCAAGTCCTATGTCACCTCCTGCCCAACCTGCCAGCGGGCGAAGGCCCCCTCAGGCAAGCCCACAGGCTTGCTTCACCCCCTGCCTACCCCCTCAGGACCTTGGAAGCTGCTCTCCCTTGACTTCATCACTGACTTGCCTCGCTCACACAGTAAGACCACTATTCTGGTGGTGGTGGATTTGTTTAATAAGATGGCCCATTTCATCCCTGCTCTGGGTTGCCCACAGCCAGGGAGATGGCAGAGCTGTTCGTGGCGCATGTTTTCTGCCTCTACGGATGGCTGGAGGGTCTCATTTTGGATAGGGGGGCCCAATTCACTGCCCATTTCTGGAGGGAGCTACTGGCGTTGCTCCATGTGACACTCCGTCTTTCCTCCGCCCACCATCCACAGACGGACGGTCAGACCGAGTGCAGCAATGCGACTCTGGAGCAATATCTGCGCTGTTATGTCATTTACCAGCAGGATGACTGGTTTTCCTTGCCGCCTCTAGCAGAATTTGCTTATAACAATGCCTGCCATGCTTCCACCCACCAAACTCCATTTTTTGCCAATTTTGGTTACCACCCCAAGGCCTTCCCGTCCACCCTAGCTCCTCTTCGGTGCCAGCGGCCCAGGACTTTTTAGAGGGGTTGCAAGCAGTACACCACCTCTTACGGGATGCCCTCGAGCAAGCCAAGACAGCCTACAAGGCCTCTGCAGACCGGCGGCACCAGCCGGATCCGTCTCTGCAACCTGGGGACTGGGTTTGGTTGTCCACCCAATACCTCCCCTCTCACTTCTCAAGGAAGCTTGCACCTCGCCTCATGGGGCCTTTCCAGATTATGGCCCAGATTAACGCTGTTGCTTTTCGCCTGGCTCTCCCCCCCTCCATGAAGATCCATCCTGTTTTTCATCAGTCCTTGCTGTCCCCCCTAGTTTCTGGCGACCCTCATCGCTCAGTCAGCTCCCCGCCATTGCCAGTGCTGGTGGAGGGGGAGGAGGAGTTTGAGGTCATGGAGATTCTGGACTCCCGCCTTTCTTGTGGCCACTTGCAATATCTGGTGGACTGGAAGGGGTACAGGCCTGATGAGTGATCCTGGGAACCCGCGGAAAATGTGCATGCTCCGTTGCTGCTGAGGGGCTTCCACTAGCTGTACCCCCACAAACTGGGGCCCCAGGGGAGGAGCACGAGGGGGGGCCTCATGGGAGCGGGGATGATGTCAGAGTGGACACTGAGCCCATAGAATCCCAGAGTAGTTCTGATTCTGAGGAAGAGGAGTTGCTCCTGGGAGAGGAGCACACTCCTCTTTCCCAAGGCCAACAGCTGAGGGAGATTTCCCCCACCAGCATTCCTAGCTTAGATAGCAGTCCTGGGAGTGACAGAGCACAGGAAGCAGACTTGATGGATGTGTGACGCCGACGCAGAGAGTGGCACCAAATGGAGGGCGCAGAAAGGAGGCATAGTGCCCGGTTGGCGCGCAAACAACGGCTGCGCCCAGAGGATCCAAGGGAAAAGGGGAGGGACTCTCCTTAGTCCTTAAGTTCAGGGGTCTGCCAGTAATTCCCTTTCAAATGGGGACCAACTGTTCCAACGTAGGGCATAGGTACTCTGCTGCTCATATCTAGTTGCTCACAGTAGAGTTGTTAAGTTGTAAAAGAGGAATAAAGCTTTGAAAAGAATCCATTTGTCTGTGTCTGGACTTGGCTACTGGATTAGACTGAGAGAGGCCTCCAAGGAGCCCTTGACACTCAGTGAGATAACTAACAGGTGGTTTTCTAATGAGCTGGATGTGGAAATACAAAGCTGAGCTGGGGGCAAGTGGGGTGCTGACATGTGTAGGAGTAAGTTGCATTGTACTCAGTAAGACTTACTTCTGGGTAGACATGCACAGAGTTGGTTCTCCTCTCCATTTTAGCCTCACAACGTCACCAACAAGGCTGGATGTGGAAATGGAAAGCCTAGTGGAGGAATAATACTCATGCTGGGCTCCAACTGGCATGGTCATTTTAAAAGGTTCTTTCTTTCTTTCTTTCTTTCTTTCTTTCTTTCTTTCTTTCTTTCTTTCAAGCAGCATTGCTTTAAACAAAGAATGCATCACTCAGGCACACCTAGGGCTGCCTTGTTTTAGGAAGCCCTGAGGAGGAGGAACTGTTTTGTCTGAAAGTAATTACTGCACGTCTCTGGGCAGGGGAAAAAGTACGTAAATATCTACGAAAAATAGCATTTCTTATGGAAGTTATGCAGAATTACGGCTGTCGGTACAGATTTGTCTTTGTAATTTTTGGAGCGGAAAAAAAAGAGGAGAATTCCAGGTGCTTGCAAATGACGGTACGGAGCACTGGCCGCAAACTGCGTAAGTCAAGCGGCACGGAAGGTACACAATTCGTACATCCCTAGTCAAAGGGCAATATCTCCGCCTCAGCACATTTCTTGAAACCAAGCTCTGGTACCGTTTATTTTATCAGAGCCTAGGATGTGCCTGAGAAGGGAGGCCATGTTTATGCTCAGCTAGACTTAGGGATGGGGGAGAATTTCTCCCTGAAACTTCGGAGGGCCGAGTGCCAACGCATTCGGCCCCTTGAAATCAGCGGTGAAATTCTCCGCCCCCCCGCCCCCCCTGGAATGGGACTTACCTTTCATGAATGTCCCTCCCGGCGGCGGGTCCCGGCGGCAGTTCATCGGGTCTTCGTCAGGGGCGGGGGCGGCAGCCGGTCTTTTGACAGGCTGCCGCCACTGCCATTACAAGGAAAGTAAAAAAAAACACAAAACCCCGTGATAGGCTACGTAAGGATTAACGTAGCCTATCACAGCTAGATCTCCAAAGTCAGCCATGATAGGCTACGTTAATCGTCACGTAGCCTATCACAGGTGACTTTGAAAAGAAAAAAAAAAGTGCGTACGCAAATGGCAGCCCCCATAGGGAGCTGCCATTTGCGTTCCTTATTTGGTCCCTGTGGTCTACGTAAAGATTTATGTAGAATACGGTGAAAATAAGGGCAATGCAAATAGCGTTGAGTGCCTGTATTCTGGATTGTCCTGTCTGAGTGCCTGTATTCTGGATTGGAGGGCTTGGGGGCCCTGGCTAAGCTGCCATTCCTTGGTGATAGCCAGTAATCCCAGATGGCTACTGTACGACTAATCCCACCCAGCAGAGGGCCTGTTCTGTCAGAAAAAGTGTGTGGATTGGGAGAAATCAGACATATTTCCTTGACACCTTCAAGAGTCATAAAAGAACCAAGGTGCCTCAAGACTCCTTGTTGTTCTTGCTGCGATCAGTAGGGGAGTCAGAGAATTTTGCCACGAATCTCGGGGAGGCCGAATGCCAGCGCATTCGGCCCCCCAAAATCGGTGGCAAAACGGTCTACCTTGGGGGAATTTTCCGACCGGCTGCCACCACCGCCATTTCCAGTAAAAAAAAACCCAAAAAACGTGATAGGCTACGTAAACATTTGTAGACCCGGCTGGCCAGGATTCAGCGGGGGGAGGGACGGAGCACCTCCCCACCACCTCGAATCAAATTTCGTGTAAAGGTAAGTGACTTTCGTACATCCCTAGTTGTGGGGAACCTGGGCAGGAGCTGCTCTTGCCCTCATGTCCTGCCTGTGAGTTTCCCACGAGCATCTGGTTTGCAGCTTTGGAAACAGAATGCTGGATGAGATGGACCCTTGGTCTGATTCAGCAGGACTCTTCTTAGGTTGCTATGACCAAACTATTATATATGGGGAGGGTCAGAAAGCCCCCAATACATTTCCAGTATTAAGACACAAGAGCCCAGTCACTGGAATGCTACGAAATTCTTTCAGGATACATGCATGGTCACCCTGACTTTTGGGGGTGATATCCACACCTGGGGAAGACTTAACAACATCACAGAGATTCACCTTATATTTAGATATGTATTTTTAACATGTCCATCTTCCTTCTGGGGAGCACTTTATGCATCCAAAGTCAGTTTTGGAAAGTCCATGAAAGCTCATGCCATTAATACTGTGCTAGATGCCCAAACATTCTGCTACAACAGACTCATAGCAAATTCCTTCCTTCAGCTCAGTTATGGCTTTTTGGACCCTGCTCATGGAGGGGAAGGGCCATTCCCTGCCTTCTATCAGATCGATCCCAGTGAAATTTCTCAGTATGTGGGCTTAGTCCGGCTGCTCCTGCATTTCCACTGGAACTGGATTGGGCTCCTTGCACCCGAGGGTGACAGCGTTGCACATTTCATCCAGACACTCACCCCAATGCTCAAGCAGAACGACATCTGTGTGGCCATCTCTGAAACGTTCAATCCAGAGGATCCACTTTATCGGCATCAGATACAAAGTGGATCTATTCCTCATTCTTGGTTTGAGCCCCAAGTGATGATTTTCTTTGGGGACTCCAGTGCTATGTCACAATTACAACTGTTGTTGAGGAATCATGAAAGAAAGACCAGGACCCCATTTAGGAAGGTTTGGATCATGACATCCTATTGGGAAATGGCTGTGGCAGGAGCCCCCTCAGGTGGCTGGTATCTAAAAACCTTGTATGGTGCTTTGCACTTCAAAGTCCACACAAGGGATGTGCCAGAATTCAAGTATTTTCTTGTAGCGTTAGATACACTCCAACCAGATGAGTTTGTCCTTCTCCGTTTCTGGTGGGAAAAGGCATTTAACTGTCAGTTTCTGAAATCAGGCCAAACCTCTCCACAAGGACAGAGAAACTGTACTGGGAAGGAGAAGGCAGCGGACCTGCCACACAACATGTTCGAAATGAGTATGACAAGTCACAGCTACAGGATCTACAATGGTGTTTATTCTGTGGCACATGCGTTGCATGCTGTGTCTGGATCCAGACATAGACTGATGGGGGGAGCCAAGAGGCACATGGACATCCAACCGTGGCAGGTAACATCCTCCTTCACCCTGGGCAAGTGTATGAAAGCACCTCAGTGGTTTCTCAGTGGTGTGATCCTGGAAGCAAATGGGGGGCCTGGGAGAAGGGGAGTCAGCCTTTCTTAAGCTCTGAAGAAGGACATGTCCCCATGGAACTGCTTCCATGGCCATCCTTTCCATTAAAGAGCACTGAAAAGTGAGTCAGGGATAGCGGAGATTCATGGCACTTCCAGAATAATTTTACAGTTGCAACTGGGAATAGTGAGGAGGGAGGTATTCTTATCCATAAATTGGCATCGTTCCCCAGCACACACCTGAGAAGCAAACAGCAAGCAGCTCCCCCCTGTCTATGCTCCATCTTGACAGCCAGCTGAAGAACGCCAGATGTTGCTCTCTTTGCTGCTCTGAGTAAAACCCCTCCAGCTCCCACTCAAAGATAGGAGGCTGTGTTGTAGCAAGTAGGCACCAGCCAAAAAAGCCCGAACCATTGCACAAGCATAGCCGAGCAGAGATGCCAAAATAAGATGCATCTTAAGCATTAAATTTACTAATGGAGTGCAGGAAAAAAACCAGTCTCCTAACTTAATGGCAGTTACAGAGTGTTAGAAGATGCAAGAACTCATTCACAATTTCTCCCATTTTTTAAGTGTCTCTTGCTTTTCAGATTCTTGCCTCTTTGAGGAGCATCTGCTTTAACAACAGTGCTGGAGATGAAGTCTCTTTCACTGAAAATGGCAAGAGATGGGATATCCTGAATTGTATCTTCTCCCGAAATGGATCTTTTTATTCTGTGAAAGTCGTGGGAGTGGATTCAGGGGCTCCCCCAGGCCAAGACTTCACCATTCACGCTGAAGCAATTACACGGGCAACAGAGGTGGGGTTGAAGGGAATGTTCCGGGGTCCGCCTTACACCCCAGTTGGAAGATGAATGTGGCAGGACAGAGGCACCCGGTTCAGACAGAGCTGCAGGACGAGGTCGCTTTCTCTGTGCAGAGAGAAGTATAGAGCTCCGTCTCTCTCTCTCTCTCTCTCTCTCTCTCTCTCTCTCTCTCTGCACCTAGGGGGAAAGTGGATGGGATGAACTTGCTGATATAATGGGCAAGGGAAGGGATTTGCTGGGTGGAGTCTCTCTGTCCCCTTAGCCTTGTCAGGATACAGCTTGTTCTGGCATTAGGATTGGTGTCTCCCAGAGGAGCCTCTTTTACGATGGTTCTGAGAGATTTGGCCCTCCTGTTGGGGAAATTGCAACCTCTTCTGCAAGTTAAATGAAGGGGGAAGTTCGGCATTTAGCTAGTTAAAGCATTGACATAGCTGGCCTTAGGACTCTATAGCCCCCAGCGGCCTCCTGTTTCTTCCTCTCCTACCCCCCTGCCTTGCTCCGTTGCTGGGAGTGCAGCTGGCTTGCTCTCTCCTGCCTGAACACAGCGAAACTGATGGAACAAACTCTTGTTTTGGAACTGCAAGCTGTGCATGCATTATATGCAGGATGACATGTGAGTAAAGCTGTCCTATTCCTTAACTAAAGGAAGAGTATGGCCCCTATATGTTCTGTAGCCTTCATGTGAATGTCGGACAGGCAAACCCGCATTCTGCTTTGCCTCTCTCTGCTGAACTGCCTTTCGAATAAGAGGCAGCATTACCACGTATTTCCCATCCACTCCTGAACTCGTAATCCCCTCCATCATGCAATGGGACAATCTGTTGAGTAGCTACATTCAGTGCAATTGCAGCCATGTTGAAATCCTCCACTGTTGGCCTTTCCCCTTTCAGGATGTGCCCATTGCGAGGTGTCTGGAGCAGTGCTCTCCAGAGCACCGGAGAAGAGTTCCAGAGGGGAAACCGGTTTGCTGCTCCAGATGTGATCATTGTCCAGAAGGGACCATTTCTAACTGGACAGGTACCTCAGACTTTGAGAGCCATATAAAAGTGCAGAACTTACTGGGGCAAGAGTGGTGTGGGGACAAGGGGAAGATCATAGTCACAGAGAGGAGCCCACCATTTCCCCTAGGAATATATTTTCTTCCTTGCCGAATATTGAGCACAAGTCGGGTACTGTGGCAGATCAGGCAAAACTTTCCTGTCTGCATCATCTCAGCCCTGCATCATCTCACCCCAGTCAGGAAGTTCTGCAATCAGATGCCTCCAAGAGAGTTCTGGAATTACAAATGAGATCCCAATGGCTAATGCAACACAGCTCTGTGTTCTGACTCATGAGTAGTGAAGGTGACTCATCTCTGGGGTTTGCCAGATGAGAGACAGCAGTGCCGGGCAATTAGAGAGGGTTCATTAGCACTCTTTTACCGATTAAGAAGGAGTCCAGGTAAGGAGGCGCCCATGTTACAATTAGCAGCATAACAGGGCCAGATGGGCCATTAGATAAGTGACAAGATAACTTATCCCAGATCATAAATACCACAAGATACGTAATAAGAAGGCAAGCTCACAGGACAGAATGACATCCAAGAAATCTTGTATTTAGTGCTGTTATGCTGACACTTTTGTAGTAAAAAGACAAAATAAGACAAATCTTGTCTGAGATGTTTCTTAAGAAATAGAATCCGGTATCACCCATCTTCAGAGTGAGGGATTAAGCTTGCTCTAAGACGGTTTTGAGTAGAGATGTACGAATTGTGTACCTTCCGTGCCTCTTGACCTCTGCAGTTTGCGGCCAGTGCTCCGTACCGTCGTTCACAAGCCCCTGGAATTCTCCTCTTTTTTTTCCACTCCAAGAATTACAAAGATAAATCCATACCGACAGCCATAATTCTGCATAACTTCCATAAGAAATGCTATTTTCGTAGATATTTACGAATTTTTTCCCCTGCCCTGAGACGTGCAGTAATTACTTTCAGCCAAAACACTTCCTCCTCCTCGGGGCTTCCCAAAACAAGGCTGCCCTAGGTGTGCCTGAGCGATGCATTCTTTGTTTAAAGCAACACTGTTAAAGAAAGAAAGAAAGAAAGAAAGAAAGAAAGAAAGAAAGAAAGAAAGAACCTTTTAAAATGACCATGCCAGTCTGGTATCCTGCATGAGTATTATTCCCCCTGCTATGCTTTCTATTTCCACATCCAGCCTGGTTGGTGATATGGTGAGGCTAAATGGAGAGGAGAACCAACTCTGTGCATGTCTACTCAGAAGTAAGTCTTACTGAGTTCAATGCGACTTACCCCTACACATGTCAGCACCCACTTGCCCCCAGCTCAGCTTTGTATTTCCACATCCAGCTCATTAGCAAACCTGTTAGTTATCTCACTGGGCTGGATTCTAACCACTACATCATACTCCTGTTATATGAAACTCATGAAGAAAAAGAGACAGTATAATGGAAAGTTCTTTCCGAAGCAGTCACACTTTGCTTGTACAAATGCAGCATGAAGGGAAAGATCAGCAACCTTCTCTGTGTTTGAATAAAAAGCACACTCTGCACATGCTCAGGGAATGGACAAAATGAGGAATAACCATACCAGGGAATATGAAGAACTATATTATTCCATTATGTGTGTGTGTGTGTGTGGAATCTCCCTCCATCCAGCTGTTCCCTGCCCCCCCCCCAATTCACCCAAGGGTCTTCTGAGATAACTAACAGGAGGTTTGATCATGAGCTGGATGTGGAAATACAAAGCTGAGCTGGGGGCAAGTGGGGTGCTGACATGTGTAGGACTAAGTCGCATTGAACTCAGTAAGACTTACTTCTGAGTAGACATGCACAGAGTTGGGTCTCGTCTCCATTTTAGCCTCACAATGTCACCAACGTGGATGTGGAAATAGAAAGCCTAGCAGGGGGAATAATGCTCGTGCAGGGCTCCAGACCGGCATGGTCATTTTGAAAGGTTCTTTCTTTCTTTCTTTCTTTCTTTCTTTCTTTCTTTCTTTCTTTCTTTCTTTCTTTCTTTCAAACAGCGTTGTTTTAAACCAAGAGTGCATCGCTCAGGCACACCTGGGGCAGCCTTGTTTTGGAAAGCCCCGAGGAGGAGGAAGTGTTTTGGCTGAAAGTAAATGGAGAGGGAGGATTTCAATTGAAAAAGAACACTCACAAACGAGGTGGTGAGCACAATTCATTTAAAAAAAAAAAAAAAAAACTTAAGTATTTATTATCGGAATATACTACCTTGCATTTTTATTTACAAAAATTTCGCGACTCTGTGCGGATAACAAAAAAAGCCACGTGAATGCTGGCTCCGCAGGACCTCGTGGTGCCGTTCCGCAGAGGATTCTGTGGCACGGACTGAAGGGAATTCGAACCCATTCCAGTCCGTGGCGGAATTCTCTGACATCCCTTGTGCTGCTATGATGATATGTTTGTAGTAAAAAGACAAAAAAAGACAAATCTTGTCTGAGAGTGTTGCTTAAGAAATAGAGTCTGGTATCACCCATCTTGAGAGTGAAGGATTACGCTGTCTCTAAGATGGTTTGGAGTGGGTTCCGTATATGTGTGGTTTATCAGGTCACCCTTCATACTGGAAACTTATCTTGAGAGAACCTCTGAACCAGGGCATATGCCACAGGAACAGGGGTGGTGGGTGGGTAGGGATGGCAGAATATTTCGCCACGGGCTCCTTTGTGATCCTCCTCACTGGCAAGCTCCCTACAGCAAGTGATACGGCTGCCATTCCCGTGCCGTATCACTGAGCACTCACTGCAGGAAGGGTCCTGGATGCCATTTACGTCCCTGTTTTTTCACGTGATAGGCGATGCAAATATCTACGTAAATACAAATGTGTAGCCTATTGCATGAAAAAACAGGGACGCAAATAGCGTAGCTGATGCCATTTGCATCTGGATCTCTTCCAGCAGTGAGTGCTCAGCGATACGGCACGGCACTGAGCACTCAGTGGAGTTGCCGTGGAGCAGAGCTGGCTGGCGAGGATTCCGGGGGGAGGAACGGGTCAAATCCCTCCCCCTGCGGACTCCTCCCCAGACTGGCAAGTAGGGGATTTCTAAATCCCTAGGGGTGGGGTGGGGAATCTTGTGGGGAGAAAAAGTAGCATTTTGTACCTTTTCTGTTCCTGGTATTCTGTAGGGATGTACGAAAGTCACTTACCTTTTTGCAGTTTTGATTCATGGGGAGGGGGAGGCACTCCATCCCTCTCCCTGGAATCCTCCCTGGGTGGGTTCTGCTCCGCAGTGGCTCCACAGAGCCACTGGCCAGGGCCGTCCGCAGCTGGAGTTCCGGCATTTGCTGTGGCCGCAAATGGCGGCTGTCATAGCGGCTGCCATCTGTGTCCTGCCATGCTGCCGCTAGGTAAATACGTAAGTATTTACGTGGGCTATCACGGTAAAGGAAGCTATGCAAATGGCATAGTGGCCGCCATTTGTACCCCTGCTCTTTGCCATGATAGGCTATGTAAATACTTACATAGCCTATCATGGCAGCCTGGCAGGATGCAAATGGCGGCTGCAGCAGGTGGCCAAGAGACCAGCTGCTGCTGCCAGAGCCACTACCAGAGCCGCCACCGCTGGAACATCCACCGCAGGTAGCCTTTGTCCCGGGGGGGATTCCACAGGGTGGCAGGGGGTTGGAGGCTGTTCCTCCATAGGTTTTAGGGGGCCAAATGCCAGTGCATTCGTCCTCACTAAAATCCGTGGCCGAATTCTCTGCCATCCCTAGTATTCTGATGGCCAAAACCTAAACAGAAAATTATCAAAGGTGTACAGTAAGGTAGAGAATGGCTATTTCCATCCCTGTCTTTGAGGGCTGAACAAAGCTCCACATAATGAACATCGTGTCATGATTGCGATATGTCAATAGTTGTTGCTCATTCTAGATGCAGCTTGTTGTACCCCATGCCCAGAAGATCAACACCCAAACAAGAACCAAGACCAGTGTATCTCCAAGAAGATCCATTTCCTTTCCTATGAAGAAACACTGGGGCTAATTTTAGCATCTTTACCTCGTTTTCTCTCCTTGATCACGTCTCTAGTACTGGCAACCTTCATTAAACATCGTAACACACCAATCGTCAAAGCCAACAACCGAGAGCTCACTTATGTCCTCCTCATCTCCCTCCTGCTCTGCTTCCCCTGCTCCTTCCTGTTCATTGGCCAACCCACAAAGCTCACTTGTCTTCTGCAACAAAGTGTTTTCAGCATCATCTTTTCTGTTGCAATTTCTTCCATTTTGGCAAAAACTGTCATGGTAGTTCTGGCCTTCATGGCCACCAAGCCAGGAAACATGACCAGAAAACTCTTGGGGAGACAACTGACAAACTCCATTGTCCTGGCGTGCCCCCTCATCCAAGCTGTGATCTGCACTTTCTGGCTGATGACATCTCCACTATTCCTAAACCTCAACTTCCATTCCCTGCCTGGAGAGATCATCGTGGAATGCAACGAAGGCTCAGTCACCATGTTTTACACAGTCTTGGGTTACATGGGTTTCCTGTCTCTTGTTAGCTTCATGGTGGCTTTCCTAGCAAGGAAACTGCCCAACAGCTTCAATGAAGCCAAGTTTATCACCTTCAGCATGCTAGGGTTTTGCAGTGTTTGGGTCTCCTTTGTGCCCACCTATCTGAGCACCAAGGGCAAGTCCATGGTGGCCGTGGAAATCTTCTCCATCTTGGTCTCCGGGGCTGGTCTCCTCAGTTGCATCTTCCTTCCCAAATGTTACATTATTCTCCTGAGGCCCAGTCTCAATTGTAAAGATCACCTAATAAGGAGAGGAAACTGTGATTTCAATACATTGTTTTAAAAAAACTCCCTGTTAATTCATTTTCCAGTCAAATCACTCACAATTCAGCTTCCTATTTGTTCTCACAGGATGTATTGTGATCCCAGTTTGTTTTATTTTAAAATAAAACCTTCTAGTTCTCTTCTGTATTGCTGTATATTTTTATACTGACTGGGAGGAATGGTGTTTTGTTTGTTAGCTTAAAGTTCTGGAAGGCTTTAATATTATTTCTAGGGTTGGGGTTGGTCTGAATGACCTTTGGGGGTACTTTACAGCCCAAAGATTCTGAGTGCAAAGAGATTCAAAATCCATCCCAACTTTGTAAGTCTTGGTTCTAAGATTTCCTAAGCCAGAGTGGATGCCTGGAGGCAAGCCCTCTTAATCACACGACAAGAGACAGATGATAGCCCGCAGCCTTCTGTTGCTGTGTTTCAACGGGAGATGGGATGGGTCAAGACATTGTTGGTGGGCAGAGGTGGTGCGACTCATCTTTTCTTTCCCCTCACTGGACTCTTCTGGAGGAGGGTGACTGTTCTCTTTCAATCTCCCTGAGGAATATCTTGATTGGTTTTGGTGTGAGAACAGAAACCAGTAAAGCTCATGTGTGTCTAGGACAGTCTGTGCCATAAGTGCATCCGAAAAGGAGTTAGAGGGTTGACTTTGCTCTCTGCAGTAAATCCTATTGGACTCAGGGGTCACCCTGGACATTGGAAGGGGAACAGGGCCCTGTTGGAGTGCTAATGTTGTGGTTCATCACCTTATGCTCACCCTGTATTCATGCAGAAATAAAATGTCAATCACAGAGGTCTCCTTCTTAGGGAAGTACGAAATTGGCCTTACTTGGCTCCGCCGGGTTCTGCTGGGGGGGAGGCGCTCCGTCCCTCCCCCTGGAATACTCGCTGTGGGGGGAGGAGCTCTGCACCTCCCCCCTGGAATCCTGGCTGACCGGCTCCGCTCCGCAGGGATTCTGCGGAGCCGCCGGCCGACTCCGCCAGCAGCCGGACATCCGGCCGCTGACTAGCAGGGACGCAAATGGTGGCGGCCGTAGCTGCCGCCGTTTGCGTCCCTGTAGTCAGTCGTGATAGGCTCTGTAAATCTTTACGTAGCCTATCACGTCTGACTTAAAAAAAAACCCCAAAACACACGCTTATGCAAATGGCGGCGGCTACGGCCGCCACCATTTGCACTCCTTATTTTGGCCCTTCTTAGTCTATGTAAATATTTACGTAGACTAACATGGCGAAAATAAGGGAATACAAAGACTGGCCAAAATAAAGAATGCAAATGGCGGCGGCCGTAGCCGCCGCCTTTTGCGTACGCACGTCTGTTTTTTTTTTTTTTAAGTCAGGCGTGATAGGCTACGTAAAGATTTACGTAGCCTATCATGTTTTTTTTTTTTTAACCTAGCCTTGATAGGCTACGTAAATCTTTGCATAGCCTATCATGTCTTTTTTTTTTTTTACATGGGAAATGGCGGCTGTATTTTTTGCATTTGGGGAAAAGTACTGTATTTTTTGCATTTGGAGAAAACCCAGGATAGGCTGGTGGAAATGGTGGGATACACCCTGGAGAATGACGGCATCATCTAAAGTGCCCGCAAACTTCCGTGACAGAGCAACCTCAATAGCGAGATAAAAACTCCATGCGATGAACCTCTAAGCAGTCTTCGGAAATCTTTTCCCCCCCCGTTAAGCTCCAGGGGGGTGGCAGCTGGATGGCCACAACGTCATGTATCCCTAATGACCTCCACACGCAGCCAGTTTGGAGGAAATCACTCATGGAAACAGGCCCTTAGCCAGCTGAGACTAGAACCTCTAACCCCTGCCAGCCTCCTGAGCCTTCAACCAAAGTTGCGAAGTAGATCAATGAGACGCTGTCCTGCTCTGAATAGCATCTGGATTCCTACCCTCCTCCTTCCCCTCGCACAGCTGAGACAAGAGCCCCTCTTCCCGGGGGGGGGAGTGGCCTTCTGTAATCCTCCCTCACAGTCTCTCAGAATGGTTTCTCTTCAGACAGGAGACTGGCTCTCCCCTCCTGTCTCCCCTTCCCCTGGACCTGAGAGGGCCCATCACTGGGCTCCTTCACACTGGGCTTTTGTCCTGCGGTGGAAATGGCTCCTTCACGGACATCTGTGGGCTCTTTACATGATGCTGTGACCCTGCTGTGACACTTCAGGGCATCTCCTGCACTAAATGTCCCTTGTTCCATTTTTAAACAGGTCGCAGATCATGAGATGTGAAATACCCCATTGTACTCCGCTTCAGTTCCCTCCATGAAAAGAGGAAAAGCGGCAAGAAGAGCAGCGAGATCAACGAAAGATCATGGAAGACAGACAAGGAGGGGCGAAGGGGATGAGGTAAAGGAAGCACATGTAAAGGGGCAAGTTGTGATCCTGCATTTAAAACAGAAGCAGATAGCCCTGTTTTAAATGCTGGATTTTAGGCTGGTGTAGAGATGCCCTCAGAGTCTGTCACTAATGTACCCTATGTATGTGTGCTTTGCTTGACAAACTACCTTGATGGTTCTTTACTGGCTATTTCCCACCAGCCGAAGGGAGTTAAAAGGAAAATGGAGCTCCAAATTGCCTACATGCTGTTTCTTGTGGGCCAGTAACTTGAACAGGCAGCTGACGTAGGCACAAGAAAACGTTACTAATGAACTTGATAATCTTTTAACCAGGAGGGAAAAGATCAATCCGAAGCCAGCAATATGTCAACTTAACAATCATATATAAACTGACAAAAGAACCTAGCAGATGGACAGTTCAGCTAACCCTGGAAACTTCCATCCGGCCTACAAGAGAAACAAACATGCATTTACGCTTAATTCAGGTCCTCAGCTCCACACAGGCCCAAGGCTGGAACTCGACAACTCAAGTCCAATCTCAGAGCCTGTCTGCCCCACAGAGAAGCCATTAAAACTCCCCCCCTCCACTGTGCAAAGGGAGCTCAGTGCTGTGGGGCTGTGGCTATTTTGCCACTCTGGAATTGTGGAAATGACAGTAATTTTTGATGAACCCCCATGGATTTCCGCCCACCCAACCAAGAACAACAAAATCCAGGTGAAAACATGCTTTATACAAATATGTCCTGGGCCCTTCCATGTGGGGTGGGGCGGTGTCTGATCACTTGAGGGCTGATCATTTCTGGCTATGCTCAAATTCCCCTGCTGGGGCCCGTATATTCAGCTCTTCTTCCAGTTCTGTCTGGTCGCTGACCTAGGAGGGAAGGTCTCTCTGTGCTGCTGATGATTTCGCTGTTGCTGCTCTGGATGGTGCCTCAGGCCACCCAGAGGATGCTGAGGACCACCTGCCTCTTGACCAGGCCTAAGGAACTGCAAGCCTATCACAGCCCCGGAGACCTCCTTGTCGGAGGGAATTTACCAGTTGGCATGAATCATTATAAAGAGACTCAGGACTTTAGTGGTTTAGCACCACCAGAACTCCGCACTTCTGCTTTGTAAGTGTCCACAAGAGGGATCTGGGACCGATGTTTGCCAGCTTTGCTTGCAGGTGTCAACCTGTAATGAGAAGCAGAGACTTGGGGGTCCGTCTCCGGCTGCATAGCAACATAGGAAGCTGCAGTATACCAAGTCAGATGCTTGGTCCATCTAGCCTGGTATTGTCAGCACTGACTGGCAGCAGCGGCTCACGAGGGCAGCAGCGGCTCTCCAGGGTTTCAGTCAGGAAGCTTTCCTGCGTTTTTTAGAGAAGCCGGGCATTGAACCTGGGACCTTGTGCATGCAAAGTATGCACAGGCTCTGTGACACTGAGTTAAGTATGGCCCCATTCTAAGCCCAAGCATAATTCCTCTTTCCTTCTCTGGCAAGATCAATGGTACTATGGTTGTTGTTGTTCACTCATTCAGTCGTCTCCAACTCTTTGTGACCCATCTCATCCTCTGCCATCCCATTCTCCTTTTGCCTTCAATCTTTCCCAGCATCAGGGTCTTTTCCAGGGAGTTTTCCCTTTGCATTAGGTGGCCAAAATATTTGAGCTTCAGTTTCAGTATCTGTCCTTCCAATGAGCACTCAGGGTTGATTTCCTTTAGGATGGACTGATTTGACCTCCTTGCAGTCCAGGGGACTCGTAGGAGTCTTCTCCAGCTCCACAGTTTGAAAGCATCAATTCTTCGGCACTCAGCCTTCCTTATAGTCCAGCTCTCACAGCCATACATTACTAGGGATATATGAAAGTCACTTACCTTTTCGCAGATGTGATTCGCATTTGGGGGAGAGGCATTTCCTTTCCTATCAAGAGCCACTGGGGTTCATTTTAGCTTCTCTGGCTCTTTTCCTCTCATTACATCTGTAGTGTTGGCCACCTTCATTCTACACCGTGACACGCTCATCGTCAAAGCCAACAACCGAGACCTCACCTATGTCCTCCTCCTTTCTCTCCTGCTCTGTTCCTTCTGCTGCTTTCTGTTCATCGGTCACCCCACGAAGGTCACATGTCTTCTACATCAAACTGTTTTTGGCGTCATCTTCTCCATTGCCATTTCTTCCGTCTTGGCAAAAACTGTCACAGTGGTTCTGGCCTTCATGGCCACCAAGCCAGGAAACATGGCCAGAAAACTCTTGAGGAGACAACTACCAAACTCCATTGTCCTGGCCTATCCCCTCATCCAAGAAATTATCTGTGCTTTCTGGCTGGTGACCTCTCCCCCATTCCCAATCTTGGACTTCCATTCCCTGGCTGAGAAATCATCGTAGAATGTAATGAAGGCTCAGTCACTATGTTTTACACTGTCCTGGGTTACATGGGTTTCCTGGCTGTCATCAGCTTCATGGTGGCTTTCCTAGCCAGAAAACTGCCTGACAGCTTCAACGAAGCCAAGTTTATCACCTTCAGCATGCTGGTGTTCTGCAGTGTTTGGGTCTTCTTTGTGCCCACCCACCTGAGCACTAGCCTGAAGGCAAAAGGAGAAGGGGACAGCAGAGGATGAGATGGCTAGATAGCATCACCGATGCAATGAATATGAACTTGAGCACACTCCGGGAGAGAGCGCAGGACAGGAAGGCCTGGCGTGCTATAGTCCATGGGGACACGAAGAGTCGGACACGACTGAACGATTGAACAACAACAACCTGAGCACTAAGGGAAAGTCCATGGTGGCTGTGGAGGTCTTCTTCATCTTGTCTGGGGCTGGTCTACTGGGTTGCATCTTCCTCCCCAAATGCTACAGTATAGTGTTGAGGCCCAGTCTCAGCTGTAAAGATAAGCTAATCAGGAGAAGGACTTAAGGTGTCTATCACTTTGAAACATGCCCTGCTACTCTAGTTTCCTGTCAAGTACACATGTAAGAAGGCCAATAACATTGTTAAATGTGTTATTCCTTAAACTATGTTAAATGAGTTATTCCTTAAACTATGTGGTCCTTTCCACACTGGGCTTTTGCTCTTTCCCACTCAACTGGAGGTGGACTTTAAAGGTTGTCTGTATGGCATTATATTCCTCCTAGACATCTTTCAATCATATAATTCTTTAAAAAATCATGCCATCACACTAATTAGTGTTACATATCATGAATTAGAGGGACAACAGAGAGTTGCAGTATGATTCAGGGTTAGGCTCACTTTGGAGATACTTTAAATTGTATGGATCTCACTTTCCGTATCAGGAGAACTTTCTTCTCTCCTCCATGCCACTCTCAGTTCTTCTCACTGGATTGGTCTTGGGAAGGGTAGGTTTTATTGCATTTCATAGGCCACTGTTGAGGCATCTGGAACTTGAGTTCCTTCCAGGAGGAAACATGGCAGGATATACATGTAATACTAAATAATCCTGAATGAAATAAATTATGTTCATGTTTTAGTACTTCTCCAGACCTGTTTCCTTCCAGAATGCTCATCCTTCTCTCTTGTTTCTCAGGATCCCAATTGTGGCTTGGTTGTTGTTGGCACTTGCCCCGTGAGCTCACTATTAGAGGGAGTGATACTAGCAGCAAGAACACATTATGTTCAATCACGAAGAATGTCAGCAACACAACACACATATTTGTAGGGATGGTGGAGAATTTCTCCCCGAATCTTCGGGAGGCCGAGCGCTGACGCATTCGGCCCCCCGAAGATGGTTGGGAAATTCTCCGCCGGCCCCCCGCCCCCCCCGGGATGGGACTTAACTTCAGCGAATGTCCCTCTGGGCAGCGGGTCCCAGCAGTGTTTTGGCGGCATTTCGGTGTGGGCAGGGGCAGAGGCCAGTCTCCCGACTGGCTGCCACCGCCGCCATTGAAAAAAAAAAAAACTAAAGTAAAAAAAAAGAACACCCGTGATAGGCTATGTAACGATTTACATAGCCTATCATGGCTGGATTTCCAAAGTCAGCTGTGATAGGCTACGTAAATCGTCACGTAGGCTATCACGGGTGACTTTGAAAAAAAAAAAAAGCACGTACGCAAATGGCGGCGGCCCATGGGCTCCGCCATTTGCGTTCCTTATTTGGGCACGTCTAGTCTACATAAAGATTTACGTAGAGCTCGCAAAAAATAAGGGCACGCTATTTGTGTTGCCCTTATTTTCGCCGTAGCCTACATAAATCTTTACATAGACTAGACGTACCAAAATAAGGAACGCAAATGGCGGCGCCCATGGGCCGCCGCCATTTGCGTATGCGCTTTTTCCCCCCAAAGTCACCCGTGATAGCCTACATGATGATTTACGTAGCCTATCATGGCTGACTTTGGAAATCTAGCTGTGATAGGCTACATAAATCATCCCGTAGCCTATCATGGGGTCTTTTTTCTTTTTTTTTACTTTTTCTTTCGCGGCCGGGTGACAGGGCGCTTCTCCCCGGCCTGAATTTCGGCCGGGCGAGGTGGGAAGCCTCCCCCCCCTCGCCTGAACTTCGGGGGGAGAAGTGAAGTGCCTCCCCCCCACCATGAAGCCAAGCTGCGAAAAGGTAAGTGACTTTCGTACATCCTACATATTTGCAGAACTGGAATGTAAAATGTATGAATATGCTGTTGCGGAAAAATGGAAAATTAGGGTGAGAGAGGAGACAACAGTAACAAATTTGTTCAAAATCATGGACCTTTTATTGAATATTAGAAAAATAACAATACACTTCTCTGTTATAGGAGGTACGGTTGTGGCTCCTGTTAGATAACGTGTCAATAAAATCAGGGTCCCATAAGGTAGAATGGAAATCAGGCAGGTGGGTTGTTCTGAACTTTATGAAATCAAGAAGATTTCACCAACCTTCCTGAAATTTGCAGGTGCCAGAAAGACATATTTGTTTTACATCACTGGAAAATTTCAGGGAGATTGGTGAAATATTGAGTGAGAAAGGGCAGTTAACAGATAAAAGAAGAAAAAACTTTGTCATGCAAAAGTAGGGATGTACTAAAGTTACTTAACGTTTTGCGGATCTGCTTCGCGGTGGGGGGAGAAGCGCTCCGTCCCTCCCCCTGGACTCCTCGATGGGGGGGAGGTGCTCTGTCCCTCCCCCTGGAGTCCTGCTCGGCCGGCTCCGCTCTGCGGGGATTCCGTGGAGCCACAGGCCGGCTCTGCCAGAAGCCGGACATCCGGCCGCTGGGTAGCAGGGACGCAAATGGCAGCTGCCATAGCCACTGCTGTTTGTGTCCCTGTATTCAACCGTGATAGGCTACGTAAAGACTTACGTAGCCTATCACGTCTGGGTTAAAAAAAGCAACAAAAAGCGTACGCAAATGGCAGCGGCTACGGCGGCTGCCATTTGCGTTCCTTATTTTTTGCCATCTTAGTCTACATAAATATTTACGTAGTTTATTGCGGCGAAAATAAAGGGGAATGCAAATAGCGTAGTGGCGCTACTTGCATTCCTTTTTGATTCACTGTTTCAGCCTACGTAAATATTTACGTAGACTAAGATGGTGAAAAATAAGGAACGCAAATGGCGGCAGCCGTAGCTGCCGCCATTTGCATACGCTTTTTTTTTTAAAACCCAGATGTGATAGGCTATGTAAGTCTTTATCTAGCTTATCACATCTATGTAAAAAAAAAAGAAAAAAAAAGACCAGACTGCAAATGGCGGCGGCAGCAGCCGGTCGGAAGACCAGCTGCCACTGCTACTGGAGCCACTGCTGGAGCCGCCGCTGGAGCTGCCGCCATCCGGAACATCTGCCCCAGTTAAGTCTTGTCCCGGGGGGGATCCTCGGGGTGGCGGGGGGGGGTGGCAGGCCATTCTGCCACGGATTTTGGGGGGGCAAATGCCAGTGCATTCGGCCTCACTGAAATCCGTGGTGGAATTCTCCGCCATCTCTATGCAAAAGTGTTCCTCAATGCCTGTGTTGGGTCCCTTTGGTGCCCATTATTTGTGAACAAAAGTATAGGCGCCTTATTTTACAGACTGATGTTTTCCTATTCCTTTGTACTGTAGTGCCGGAACTGATTTTTTAAATTGCAATTCCCTTATTTTAAAAATATTTTTTATTAGCATAATGCAAGTCTGCGGGTGTCTCAAAATGTGGACCTTGGAATGTGCGGGTGTGGTGGGGAGGGGAATCACTGCCCCATGGAGGAGAGGCCCAAGCAGCAGCAGAAGTTTAGTGGTGCATTTCTGTGATCTCTCTGTGTGTGTGAACGTGGTCAAGCAGCACAGTTGTTAAGAGGAAAAGGGTTACAATAGACATTACAAAGCACTCTCTGGAGGTCGTATTTTTGCCAGAGATGCATCTAACTGATATAAGGAAATATTAAAACACCCATATTTTGGACAACAATTTACTGCCTCAGGCTCTAGCTGCCAAATTGGAGTGGAAGTTAACCCAGCAGACTCCGATCAATGACAGTGGTGGAGGAGGGGGAGATCAGCCTGCATTTGGTTCATTGTGTGTGAGAGAACTGGTTAGAAAACAAGATGGCGCTGTGAGTAGCAGCATTCTTTTTGGGCGCCGCCGTTTGTTTTAATTCTTCAATTAATGTTGCCATTTTTATCACCTCTCTTGACACCTCACTCGACAGTTTCATCACCTCACTTGACTCTCAAATTATGGAGTTTGTATTGGAAAAGTTACACTTGGGGTTTACTTAGAGGTCCCCCACCATGCTTATAGGTTGGATCCAGCACTGCTGCTTGGATGATCTCTCAACCATTTGAAAAAGAAACGTGCTCTTGTGTTTCCTCACAACAGCACTGAGAAGAGAAGAGAACCTCATATGAATGAATGGATGATGTTACTGCCTAAGTCTTCTGTAGGGATGTACGAAAATCACTTACCTTTCGGGGATTATGCTGATGGTGGGGGGGGAGGCGTTCCTCCCCCCCCTGAAATCCTGGCTGGCCGGCTCTGCTCTGCAGCGATTCTGCAGAGCTGCCAGCTGGCTCCTTCAGCAGCTGGACATCCGGCCACTGGCTAGCAGGGACGCAAATGGCGGCGGCCATAGCTGCCGCCGTTTGCGTCCCTGCAGTCAGCCGTGATAGGCTACATAAATGTTTACTTAGCCTATCATGGCTGATTTAAAAACAAAAACAAAACGCGCATATACAAATGGTGGCAGCCATGGCTGCCTCCATTTGCATTCCTTATTTTGGCACGTCTTAGTCTACGTAAACATTTACGTAGACTAAGCGGGTGAAAATAAGGGGAACACAAATAGCATAGCATCTACGCTATTTGCGTTCCCCTTATTTTCACCGTCTTAGTCTATGTAAATGTTTACGTAGACTAAGCGGGTGAAAATAAGGGGAACACAAATAGCATAGCATCTACGCTATTTGCGTTCCCCTTATTTTCACCGTCTTAGTCTACGTAAATGTTTACGTAGACTAAGACGTGCCAAAATAAGGAACACAAATGGCGGCAGCCATGGCCGCTGCCATTTGCGTAGGCGCGTTGTTGTTGCTATTTTTAAGTCAGCCGTGATCGGCTACGTAAAGATTTATGTAGCCTATCACGTTTTGTTTTGTTTTTTTAACCTGGAAATGGTGGCAGCAGGAGCCGGTCGGAAGACCGGCTGCCGCGCCGCCGCAGCCGCCGCCGCAGCTGCAGCCGCCAGGAAGATCTGCCCAAGGTAAGTCCCATCCCGGGGGGGGGGGGGTGGCAGGCCGTTCTGCCACCGATTTCAGGGGGACGAATGCACTGGCATTCGGTCTCCCCGAGATCCATGGCGGAACTTCCGTACATCCCTGGTCTTCTGACCATTTCAAGGGAAACTATCATAGTATCGTCATAGTATCAACACATCACTGCATGCGATTTTTATTTTTGCAAAGAGACGCTGATACCCCCCTGCAGATAATGGGACTGATTAAGCCCGACTCGGGGTCAATGAGAGGTGCTCAAAGGCTTTACGTTGGATATTGGACTCTCAATTTTTATCATTGTGGGAAAGGATTCTCCTAGTGGTGTTTGAGGGGGGCTGGGAAAAATAATTATATTCTGAGCTTTTAGACATTGATTTAATACTGATTTTTAGTTTTTCTTGTGTTTACCATTTTTACTCAGTATTGATATTGATAATTGTCTTAACAATTTAGAAACATTGTTTTCAATCTAGTTGTATCATTTCACAATTTTAGCTTGACAGATAATGTGTCTTATTTTTAAATGAGAAAAGCTAAATGAATCAGTTGTCCTGGAGTTCATGATCTCTTGCCCACCTTCAAACACAGTAATATTGTGAGTTCTTTTTCACCACTGGAGAATAAGCTTCGAATGTTAGTAGTTCGTCAAGATCTGCCTTCTGCTAGGCACTCTCCAAGCCCTTCAGTTGAGATTCAAGACCAGGAGACCTTTCAATCCTCCAAGGAGCTAGTTAATTTGAAGCTGTCAACTGGTTTTGCTCCAAAAAAACCCCTCAGCCCTCTGCTTTGTTTCTACCAAAGCAACCAAGCCCTGAAGACTGGCAGGCCTTTAGATATTTAAATTTAAATGAATTTTGATCTCCTGAAACAAATGCTATCCACCTACGTAGCACAGTATTAATGAAGGTTGAAGTGGATTTAGTTGCTCAGGATCAGGTAGAGAACCTCTTGTCAGTACGTCCTATCACTAGGCAGATACAGGTGGAAGTTAACATACTGCCCCACAAAGAGAATCTATATTTAAAATGGAAGATCCATTGTATGGGTTCAAATAGGGCACTTGCCTCCTCTAGCAATAGACGAGAGTTGATATCTCCAATATATTGTAAGGCTGTGCTGTAAATCTATTTTTTTATAGGATGGTGATGCATTGTTAATTGGCAAATTAATCCCTTTATGAGTAGTTTTCTATCAGGGATTGTGAAGGATTGCTGGTTTCACCCCAACAACCCTGCAAGGTAGATCAGGCCAAACTCGGCCACAAGATTCCCCTAAATTAACCCAGTAGCTGCCTTCCTGGCCAATAGGCACTGTATTCAGCACTGAAGTTATTCAGGACACACCACACCAACTGGAAGTTGGGTAAAAATGTATCAGGGGGAAGGAACAAGGAGGAAGGAAGAGGGAGTGGTGGTTGGTTGTACAAGAAATTACAAGCAAGGTACAAAACTCTAAGCGAAACCAGAAACACCAAACACCAAGGCACACACTCCCATGCGCAAAACAAGAAAGCTAGCTGAGCTATCCTATCCATACCAAAGGATGGGCCTCCCAGGATTGCCATTGACCAGCAGCACACCCTAGTACTGTCAGGGCCAAGGAGAGACACACACCCCTTCTCTAGCCCTCCTTTCATTGCCCAGCCCTAGCAACCCAAGTTCGAGGCACCCAATCAAAACCCAGTCCTGGGACACCCCACTCCACTCTCCAAAGAGGTTGCATCTTCCCACCAGGTACAACTCTTATCATTTTCCCAATTATTCAGGCAAATCGTGGACTTGGGCTGCAGGATGACACAAAGCTGAAAACAACCAACCTCCAGGTGGCTGCTGCATACCCCAGCAGCCCTCATGGCTCTTACTCTATTAACCCATTCTTGATATCCCCCCCTTTGAAAGATGAGAACTTGGGGGACAATTTCCCGATTCTCTATCCCCCCCCCTTATCTAAAATTGTAAATAAAATACGTTACAGAAAACAAACGAAAACCAGATTTGAAAACTCTCCCACGGGCTCCTCCAGAGAAGACCAACAGCATAGGCTCACTGATCAGGAGTCCCGTCTCCTGACACCTGGCTCAAATCATAAACGTGGGAGAGGCTGTCAGCCAAAATGTTCTTCTTGCCCTGGATGTGAGAGGCAGTAAAATGATAGTCCTGTAGGGCTAGGCTCCAGCACAATAGCTTCCGGTTTGACCCCTTCACTGGATCCAGCCAGCACAGGGGGGATGGTCAGTCTGTAGCTGGATCTTTCAGCCCCAAAAATAAAGATGGAGCTTGCCTAAGGCCCACACAATGGCCAGACACTCCTTCTCCACAGTAGCCAGGTTCCCTTCTCAAGGCAATATTTTTTTTACTCAAATAGACTACTGGGTGGAGTTCTTGGTCTGGCCCTTCCTGTGGAAGGACTAGCCCCATCCCCTGCTGTAAGGCATCTGTCTGAAGGACAAAAGGGGCCTCAAAATCAGGGGCCTTCAGAATGGGATAGTCCACCAACTTAGCTTTCAGTTGATCAAAAGACTGTTGACAAAATGCAGTCCACGTCACTTGTACAGGTTGTTCTTTTTCAAAGGTCCATCAGGGGGGCAGCCAGGTCACTGAAATGGGGCACAAATCACCTATAACATCCAGCCAACCCCCAAAAGGATTGAACCTACTTCTTGGGGTTGGGCACCGGCCAATTCCGAATGGATGCTATTTTGGCATCAAGGGGTTTAATTGTGCCTCCTCCCAACTGATGGCTTAAGTAGATGACCTCTCCATGGCCAAAGTGACATTTTGAGGCCTTCATGGTCAGGCCAGCCTCCTGAATACACCCAAACAGCGTATTGGTGGTCATGTTCCCAATGGGATTCCCAGGTCTGGCTGAAAATGGCCACATCGTCCAGGTACGCATAGGCGGAAGCCCCCAGCCCATTCAGCAGCCTGTTATTTAGCCTTTGAAACATAGCTGAAGCCCCCTTCAGGACAAGTGGAAGAGCTACAAACTCATACAGGCTGAGGTGAGTTATGAAAGTACTCCACTCTCCCCCAGCCTGGAGGCAGAAGCACCTACAACACATTCAATGATGGCCAAACTCCCGGCTTCCGCTCCTGGTAGCTGGGAGGAAACTGCCTCCTCCCAGTCAGAGCGAATCCTACTTTGGGCCTGCATGGCCCCTAACTAGCCAAAACAACAAACCGCGGGAGTATACAACCCCAGCTTTGTCGTCTGCCTCTCCCTGGTTCCTCAGTGCCCTCAAGCATCCTGGACAACTTCATTGTCTTATCCCAGCACTGCCACCATGTGAAGGATTGCTGGTTTCACCCCAACAACCATGCAAGGTAGACCAGGCCAAACTCGGCCACAAGATTCCCTAAATTAACCCAGGAGCTCCCTTCCTGGCCAATAGGCACTGCATTTAGCACTGAAGGTATTCAGGACACACCACACCAACTGGAATTTGGGTAAAAATGTATTAGGGGGAAGGAACAAAGAGCAAGGAATAGGGAGAGGTGCTCGGTTGTACTAGAAATTACAAGCAAGGTACAAAACTCTAAGCAAAACCAGAAATGCCAAACACCAAGGCACACGCTCCCATGCGTAAAACAAGAAAGCTAGCTGGGCTATCCTGTCCATACCAAAGAATGGGCCTCCCAGGATCACACTCGACAAGCAGCACACCCTAGTACCATCAGGGACAAGGAGAGACACCAGCCCCTTCACTAGGCTCCCTTTAATTGCCCAGCCCTAGCAATCCAAGGCCAGTTCGAGACACGCAATCCAAACCCAGGGCTGGGACACCTGACTCAGCCTGCAAAGAGGTTGCATCTTCCCACCAGGCACGGCTGTTATCATTTTCCCAATTTGCCGGGCAAATCATGGCAAATAGCGTTGCCCTTATTTTAGCCGTAGTCTACGTAAATCTTTACGTAGGGTACAGGGACCAAATAAGGAACGCGAATGGCGGCTCCCTATGGGGGCCGCCATTTGCGTACGCACTTTTTTTTCTTTTTTTAAGTCACCCGTGATAGGCTACGTGACGATTAACGTAGCCTATCATGGCTGACTTGCAGTTACGTAGCCTAATCGTTAATCGTTTATGTAGCCTATCACGGGGCTTTTTGTTTTGTTTTTTCTTTTGAAGTTCACGGCCGGGGAGACGGGGCGCTTCTCCCCGGCCTGAATTTCAGCCGGGCGAGGTGGGAAGCCTCCCCCCCGGCCTGAATTTCGGCCAGGCGAGGCAGGAAGCCTCCCCCCCCGGCCTGAACTTCGGAGGGAGAAGCGAAGCGCCTCCCCCCCACCACGAAGCAAGCTGCGAGACCAGGTAAGTGACTTTCGTACATCCCTACGTAGCCTATCACAGCTAATGCAGGGATGCCATTTGTGTCCCTGCGGAGGCCATGATAGGCTACGTAAGTATTTACGTAGCCTATCACAGCAAAAAAAAAAAAGCGGAATGCAAATGGCGGGGGCTACGGCCAGTATGCCATTTGCACCGTAGCTGCCTCCATTTCAGTTCCCTTTTTTTTTTTGCCGTGATAGGCTACGTAAATATTTACATAGCCTATCACGGCAAAATACAGGGACGCAAATGGTGGCGGCTATGGTGGCCGCCATTTACCTCCCTGTACAGGCTGCCCAGTGGCCGGATGTCTGGCTGCGGGTGGCCCTGGCTTGTGGCTCCGCAGAGTTGCTGTGAAACAGAGCCGGCCGGGGAGAATTTCAGGGGGAGTGACAGAGCACAAGTGACTTTCGTACATCCCTATGCTGCATGTGTGACCAGCCCAGCAGCCCTCCTGGATCCTACTGTATTAGGCCCTTCTTGACAGGGATCATTTCTGGAATAAGTTATAGAGTTATACATTTTTGTTGGAAGTGTCATTTATCTCATGGCTACTTGTTTTGTCATCGCTTGTAGCCAGTTTGGACTTGCTTAGATATCAAGGTTACATTGTCACAGGTATCTAATATGACATAAATGGGTGATCTAAAATGTTATTCCCTCACTGTCAGGGGTTTAATCATAGTTGTTAAAAGGAAAAGTGTTCCAGCAGAAATTAAAAAGCATGCTCCAGTGACGCATCCAACTAAGAGAGATCAGGCAGTCTTAAAACACCCACGTTTTGGACAACAATTTACTGCCTAGGGCTGTTCAGAAGCCTGTGGTGTGGCTTTTCCTTTTGAAACCTCCCTTCTTCTCTCCGTAGAAAGTACTACGGCAGACTCCAGTGGCAGAGACCTATTTATGAAAGGTGCCATATGAGGTTCAAAGTATACATTTGCCACTTTGTACTCCCCAAGTTCAAATCAACATACTTTTTTATATGTCAATTTGCAGAAATTAGTGGTATTTCAACAAGGTGTAACAATTATAGGGGAATTTCAACATAGTAAGTGATCCAGCTCTGGACAGGACTTGCTTTGGGGATGAGTGCAGGAACACCACTATGTCATCATTTAGGGACCTTTTGGCTAAATTTAAATTAATAGTTTTTTAAATATAGGATCCTGAGATTATGCATACTTTGCCCGTCACTATCAAACATATACTAGAAGACCATCTCTTCATTTCTCGACCCATGCCTCTTCCATCATAAGCACAGAGATCTATCAAAAAAGGGTGTCAGATGATTCAGCTATAAGTCTCACCGTAAACTCTTGTTTACACCAATCGTCTAAACTGATCCATGGTGCTTCAGTCCTATCATCCGTAAAAACAACTCTGTGTTGTGACAAATAAAAGTGAAATAGAACATTATTTCCATACAATGAGTGAGCAAGTAGGATTCTCACATAAGTGAATTGACAGTAATTCAGAAGGTTTCAATACGAAAAAAAGAAACACTTTTGTCAGAAATAAAACTTCTGGAAATGAAACACAATAAATCAGGTGGGGCAAAAAATTACCATCTTCTTTCACAAAGAAGAATGGGTCTTATAGCCCTTGAAGTAGGTCAGATTTCAACATCACCCATTTGCCTTCAAGAAAAATACTGTGTATTTGGGGATAGAAGCTCTAAATTGCTAGCTTATGAGCTAAGAAATGTTATTTGCTCAATTAAAATGTTAACATCAATTAAAATGTTAACATTTCTTAACAACCTAAGAAATGTTATTTGTTCAATTAAAGACAATCAAAATTCATTGGTTTGTGGGACTATACAGATCAGTAATCAATTTGTGCAATTTTATTCAGACCTGTATTCTAACCCAGATCCTGATGTCACTAAGGGTGCAATCTGATGGACACTAGTCAGAGTCTATGTGGCCATGGATGGTTCAGTTCCCTGAGAACTGACCTCCACCCCCTCCCATGCTTCCTCGTAAGCGGCATGGAGTGGCCCTGCACTTTGCACTTGGAAGACCAGCAGAAAGCAGCAAAAACAGGGCATTCCTGGGGGCATGCCAGGGCAGAGAAGTGAGAAATGCCAGTACAACACATTCTACATGTCATCCAGCTGCCACTTCCCCCTTTCTGAGGTCCTATGGCTAGAAAGCATAAATTGGCTGTCTAGCCACAAATGCAGGGATGGAGAAGCAAGAGGGAATGATCCCCCCGTGCTTCTCCTGCCCTGCATTGCACTGAGGGAACCAGGTGGGGGAGGATGTGTCCACGCTGACTGGCAGTGACTCTCCAGAGATTTAGACAAGAGCCGTTCCCAACCCTGGCTGGAGATCCTGGGGATCAAACTTGGGACCTTCTGCATGAACTCTGTGTGCTCTAACCCTGAACTCCGGCTCTTCTCTGCCTGCCTCTCCTGCTAGCTCAGCACTTCCATCCTCCCCTCCTCCATGACTGCATGCAGACTTGAATGACTGGTTGAAATCAGTGGCTAAGGCTGAGCCTGCATTTCATCCACAGCTTTGGAACCAGAATGCAACTTCCAGACCCTTCACCAGGGGAATCTGGGAACCTCTCAGGGTGTCACAAGGAATTCATATTTATTTTTCTACTCCTTCATTCTTTCTAAAGGAGCAAACAGGCTGTTCTGTTGTTGCCCTTGGAGACACCCCCTCGAACCCTCAGGGTTCAGAAGAGAGAGGCCGCTTCCTGACAGGACTGCTTCCCGTGTCATGGCAGCTTCAGGGGAAAGGCAGGAAGTCCTAGGCTAGGAGGGAACTCCCTTGTCTCAGACTGAAGAGATGGTGGCCCGTTCTCTGTCTGAGGTCTGTGTGTATGAAACTCTCCACAGAGGAAGAAAATGGTTTCTGATACTCTGACGTTTCCTCACCAGAGAGCTCAGCCCTCCTTTCTTCTGAAGGATGAGGGAGTCTAATAGTCTCATCAGTAATAAGTACTGAAACTCTTTGGCTTCCTCACTATTAAGTTTGCCAACACTTCCGTTTCTGAGGTGGGGAGAGGTGTGGCATAGTTAACCTCTTGATGTCCTGAGGTAAAGCCCCCCCCCCAAATCTTGGAATGACTGTCATGTCTTCAGGGGTCCTTATAACTCCAGAACATTGTGAGGACAGTGCAAGGAGAAAAGTGTAAGAGACCTTTGTTCATGCTTGCCCCTTTTGTGCCCCATTTCTGCTCCTAAATCTATGGTGGAGCCCTTTTTTCCTTTTCCCTGTGGATCTCACATATACACAGGTGTAAGGCCCCAAGCCTGTAATGAAGCTGCCAGTCGCTTTAGAGAGATGTAGTGATCCATACTGCTCTTTGCTTTGGTTCATTAGCTGCAGTTTTCTTGCTAGTGGGCCTCTCAGCTTGTAAGATGAGTCAAAGGGCGATATCTCCGCCTCAGCACATTCCATGCTACCGAGCTCTGGTACCATTTATCTTATCAGAGCCTAGGATGTGCCTGAGAAGGGAGGCTATGTTTATGCTCAGCTAGACTCCATCTTGGATGTAAGTGCTCACACTGACACAGGTGAAAGGGAGGAACCTGACAACTCAGGCCAAGTCCAATAGGCCCACAAAGAAGCAAAGACTGATGCAAATCTGTTATTCTCTCTCCAAAGTGCAAAGGGGGCCCAGTGTTATTGGGATGTGGTGATTTCTCTTGCCTGGAATTATCAAAATGCCAATAATTCTTGATGAATCCTCCAGTGATTTCCCTCCAGCAATTCAAAGAAATCCTGGAGAAAACATACCTAATATAAATATGCCAGGAGTGACTCCACATGGGGCTGAGATGGCGTCTGGTCACTTGGCATCTGCTCTCTTCTTGCTGTGATCTAATTCCCCTGCCAGGGCGTCTTTCTCTCGTTCTCTTTGTCTCTGACCTAGCAGGGAAGGTCTCCCTGTGCTGCTGATGATTTGGCTGCTGCTGCTGCTGCTGCTGCTGCTGTTTTGGTTCCTGCCTCAGGCCACCGAGAGGATGCTGAGGACCACGTGCCCCCTGACCTGGCCATCTAAGCTGGAAGAAGATTATTACAGGCCGGGAGACCTCACTGTTGGTGGGAATTTACACCTTGGCACTTATTATTTCAAAAAGTCAGAAGACTTCTTTGGTTTCCCGTGATTATACATATCCGGTATTCACACGTACGTTTCCATAGAGGGATCTGGGAGAGGGGCTTGCCTGCTTTGCACTCATATGGGAAAGCTCCTTCCAGGGAAATGCATCAGCAATGCTGCCGATGTTGAAAATCTCTTGGTTTGAGATGACGCTCTCAGAGGCCTGTCAGGATTGGCTTTGACGTGAAAGGAGAGTCATAGACTTGAGGGTTCTTTTTTTTCTTTATTGATATAATAATTTTATTTTTAAAAAAGATAACATAGAATCATAGAATAGTAGGGTTGGAAGGGGCTTACAAGGCCATCAAGTCCAACCCCATGCTCAATGCAGGAATCCAAGTCAGAGCATCCCTGACAAATGGCTGTCCAGCCTCGTCTTGAAGGCCTCCAGTGTGGGAGCGCCCACCACCTCCCCAGGTAATTGGTTCCATTGTCGTATTGCTCTTACAGTCAGGAGGTTTTTCCTGATGTTCAGCCAGAATCTGGCTTCCTGTAACTTGAGCCCATTATTCCGTGTCCTGCACTCTGGGATGATCAAGAAGAGATCCTGGCCTTCTTCTCTGTGACAACCTTTCAAATATTTAAAGAGTGCTATCATAACAGCAACAACAACAACAACATAAACACACAATACACATCCACTAAAGTACCTCTCAAGATTGTGAGATATCTACCTTTGGCTCCCCTTACACAACAAATGCTTATTATTATTGTCTACTTCTTATCTTAGTTGTATATCATACATTGAGTTCACAGACATTATCTCATTTCTCTCCCAATTTTTTACAACAACAACAAGAAAAGAAAAAAAAGAAAAGAGAACCAACCATCTCAAAGCTCAAAATCCACATACATAGACATCATTTTTCTCTATTTCTTGTACAAATGCTATAAAAGGCTTCCAATCTAACATAAATTTGGCTGTTGATCCTTCTTTAATTATAATAGCAAGTTTTGCCATCTCTGCCAGCTCCATCATTTTCATCATCCACTCGCTCACAGTTGGTATTGTTTCATTCTGCCACTTCTGTGCATACAATAACCGTGCAGCCGTTGTCATGTAGAGAAAGAGGGTTCCCCACTTCTCTTTTACATTTTTGTCTGTTAGTCCCAATGAAAATGTTTCTGGATTTAATTCTATAGTAGTCTGTAAAATTCTTTGAGCTAACAACTGTATTTGTTTCCAAAATATTTTAGCTTTTTTACAAGTCCACCATAAAGGATAAAAAGTTCCATCTTGAGCTTCACATTTCCAACATTTTCCAGAAACACCCTTATACATTTTAGACAGTTTAAACAGTGACATTTACCATCTATACATCATCTTATAAAAATTCTCTTTAAGGCTTGTACATAAAGTACATTTTAGATCTTTTCCCCACATACTTTCCCACTCTTCCATTGATATATTATATGACCAACATTTTGTGCCCATTTGATCATACAGTCTTTTACTTGTTCATCCTCTGTCTCATACCTTAACAGTAATTTATACATTTTCACAATAACGTGTTCATCGTTTGTACACAGTGCTGTTTCAAACTCAGATTCTGTTTGTTCAAATCCACCATTTTTCTCTTCTATTTTAAACCTTTCTTTAATTTGCAAATATGAAAACCCCTGGCAGACATGGCCTTCTTTCAATACGTTTTCCCTTGATTTTAACTTATATTCCCCTTGTGACAATTCCAGTAAATCATTATATCTTATCCATTTATGCATGCTATTAAATTCTCTTCTCTGCATTGCTTCTTGTGAAGATATCCAACATGGTGTCTTTTGAGAAAACCTTAATTTATATTTATTCTAAATTCTTAATGCAGCCCTTCTTATATAATGAGTATTTAAGTCTTGTTTGTTTTATCATACCACAAATAACCATGCCATCCATATCAAATTCATGTCCTCCTACTTCTAAAAGTCTTCTATTTTTCAATGTCACCCATTCCTTTATCCACATCAAGCAGCAGGCAGAAAAATAGGTTTTCAAATCTGGTAATCCCAAGCTACCTCTTTCTTGGAAAATTTGTAGTTGAACTCTTGCTTTTTTTGCTTGCCATATCAACTAGGTTATATCTCTCTGCCACTGCTTAAAAGGTAAATCCGATGTAATAATGGGTATCATTTGAAACAAAAATAACATTCTAGGTAATACATTCATTTTAATCATTGCAATTCTTCCCCAAAGTGATAGCTGTAATTTTTCCCATTTTCATCAGTAGCAGCAGCTCTCCAGGATGTTAGACAGGGTTTCTCTCTCTCTTCCAGGATAGCCTGTATATGGCAAGGATGGATCCTGGGACCAGAAACCTTCAGAGGAGGCATTCTATGCCTGCATCATGCTCCTTCCTCTAAAAATAAAACAATATCCGAGTCGTCATGGTTCCTAATAATAGGCAAGTTTAACGCAGAAGCTGTTTTAACACTGCACTTCTCACCAGTTCCATTGGGATCCTCACACACCTCCCAATGTCCCTCCCTCCACTGCAGGTCGATAGTCAAGAACTACCAGCACTTCCTGGCCTTGGCGTTTGCCATCACAGAGGTCAACAAGGATCCGGGTCTCCTTCCCAACACAATGCTGGGCTTCCGCATGTATGAACACAAGTACCTTGCCAGATGGATGCATCAGAACAGCCTTGCTCTGCTTTCCTCTCAGGGGCGAATGATGCCCAATTACAAATGTGACCGGCAGGATAAACTGCTCTCCATTGTTCGGGGTCTTGACTCCAAATCTTCCAGAGAAATAGCACCCCTAACAGGCATCTACAAGATCCCACAGGTAAGTGGATCCATCTGGGGATATAGATACGAATAACATTGCCTCTCATTTTGTCTCTTGTGTGTCTCGATGCCCTTCCATGAACACTAGATTCAATTTGATCAAATGAGGTTCAGTGTAAGGAAGTGTAATGTGTAATGGGGCAAAAAATCCCACCTTCACCTACAAGCTGATGTGGTCTGAGCTAGCAGTGACTGACCATGAAATAGATATCGGGGTTGTGGTGGACAGCTTAATGAAAATGTCATCCCGGTGTGCGGTTGCTGTGAAAAAGGGAAATTCCATGTGTGGCATAATTAGCAAAGGCCGCTGCCATTTGCATTCCTTCTTTCTGGCCGTCTTAGTCTACATAAATATTTACGTAGACTATGACAGTGAAAATAAAGGGGAACGCAAATAGCGTAGCAGGCACTATTTGCGTCCCCTTTTGATTCGCTGTTTTAGCCTACGTAAAGATTTATTTATGTAGATTAAGATGGACAAAAAGAAGTAACCCAAATGGCGGCGGCCGTAGCCGCCATTTGCGTACGCGTTTTTTTTTCCCCAGAGTCCTCTGCAGCCGGAAATCCGTCTGCAGATGGCTCTGGCCTAGCTGGGCATGGCCGGCTGCTCCGCGGAGCTGCTGAGGAGCACAGCTGACCGTTCGAGGATTCCAGGGGGGGAGGAACGGAGCGCCTCCTCCCCCATCGAGGATTCCGGGGGGAGGGATGGAACGCCTCCCCCCCCCATAAACAAAATCCGTGAACATAGTGTGTGGATTGGGGGAAATCAGACATATTTCCTTGATACCTTCAAGAGTCATAAAAGAACAAGGTGCCTCAAGACTCCTTGTTGTTCTTGCTGCGAGCAGCTAAGGCAGCTACCCCTCCAGGGCTTCGTGGAGGCTCCACTCCAATGACAAGGTGACATTTATCTGAAGTTTATGTATAGGGCTATCAATGCCTCCTAGTCCTGAGGGAGATGTGCGACCTCCAGCAGTATCAGAAGCAGCATGCCAATGTACACCAGTTGGAGGGGAACATGACCATGGGGGTGCATAAGGAAATGAAGTGATTGTGGGCTTCCCACAGGCAGCTGCTTGGCCACTGTGCTGGACTAGATGGACCTGTGGTCTGATCCAGCAGGGCTCTTCCTATATTCTGATTTCCATTTAAAATGGCCCATGTTTCAGCCACACACCATAGGATGTCAACAGAAAGTGTGTGGAGTGGGGTCACTTCAGGGATGTCTTTTTCAGCCCCACTAACATTGCCTCCCATTTTCTGTCTTGCGTGTCTCGATGACTTTCCATGAAGAATGGATGGAGTTTGATCAAATGTGGTTCATTGTAAGCAAGTGTAATGTGATGCATGTTGGGGCAAAAAATCCCAACTTCACCTACAAGCTGATGTGATCTGAGCTAACAGTGACTGACCATGAAAGAAATCTCAGGGTTGCCGTGGACAGCTCAATGAAAATGTCATCCCAGTGTGTGGCTGCTGTGAGAAAGGAAAATTCCACATGTGGCATAATTAGCGAAGGAGCTGAAAATAAAACTTCCATGATCAAACTCCACTGATACAAATCTCGGGTGCAACCACACTTCGAATCCTATGTACAGTTCTGGTCACCACACCAAGGAAGGACATTGCAGAGGTGGCAAAAGTGCAGAACAGGGCAACTGAAATTATCAAAGGGCTGGAACAACTGTCCTATGAGGAGAGTTACAACATCTGGGATTGTGTAGCTTTGAAAAAAAGGCAAGTAAGGGGAGAAAGTATACAGGTATACACAATGATGCCTGGGGTGGAGAAAGTGGCTAGGGTGGCATTTTCTCCATCTCTCATAATACTCGAACCTGGGGTCATCCCATGAGGATGAATAGTGGGAGATTCAGGACAGATAAAAGGAAGGACCTTCTCACACAATGCATAGTTGAACTGTGGAACTCACTTCCGCAACATGCAGTGATGGCCACCAATTGGGATGGCTTTAAGAGGGGGTTGGACACATCCCTGGGGGAGAAGGCTATTACTGGCTACTGCTCCTGATGCCTGTATCCTGCCTTCAGTATCGTAGGGAAGATGCGTCTGTATGCCCGTTGTGGGGAACATGGGCAGGAGGTGCTCTTGCACTCATGTCCTGCCTGTGAGTTTCCCATGAGCATCTGGTTTGCAGCTCTGGGAACAGAATGCTGGATGAGATGGACCCTTGGTCTGATTCAGCAGGACTCTTCTTAGGTTGCTATGACCAAACTATTATATATGGGGAGGGCCAGAAAGCCCCCAATACATTTCTAGAATTTAGACACAAGAGCCCAGTCTCTGGAATGCTACGAAATACTGTCAGGTTACATGCATGGTCACCCTGACTTTTGGGGGTGATATCCACACCTGCTGGAGACTTAACAACATCACAGTGCCTTACTTTAGATATGTATTTTTAAGATGTCCATCTTCCTTCTGGGGAGACTTTATGCATCCATGGTCAGCCTTAGTAGTCCATGGAAGCTCATGCCATTCATACTGTGCTAGATGCCCAAACATTCTGCTACAACAGACTCATAGGAAATTCCTTCCTTCAGCTCGGTTATGGCTTTTTGGACCCTGCTCAGGGAGGGGGAGGGCCATTCCCTGCCTTCTATCGGATTGATCCCAGTGAAAATCTTCAGTATGTGGGCTTAGTCCGGCTGCTCCTGCGTTTCCACTGGAACTGGATTGGGCTCCTTGCACCTGAGGGTGACAGCGTTGAACTTTTCATCCAGACACTGACCCCAATGCTCAAGCAGAATGATATCTGTGTGGCCATCTCTGAAATGTACAATCCAGCAGACCCACTTTATCGGCATCAGGTAGAAAGTGGATCTATTCCTAGTTCTTGGTTTGAGCCCCAAGTGATTATTTTCTTTGGGGACTCCAGTGTTATGTCACAATTAACACTGTTCTTGAGGAATCATGAAAGAAAAACCAGGACCCCATTTAGGAAGGTTTGGATCATGACATCCTATTGGGAAATGGCTGCGGCAGGAGCCCCCTCCGGTGGCTGGTATCTAAAAACCTTGTATGGTGCTTTGCACTTCAAAGTCCACACAAGGGATGTGCTAGAATTCAAGCATTTCCCTGGGGCGTTAGATCCACTCCGGCCACAAGGAGTTGTCCTTCTCCGTTTCTGGTGGGAAAGGGCATTTAGCTGTCAGTTTCTGAAATCAGGCCAAACCTTCCCACGAGGAGAGAGAAACTGCACTGGGAAGGAGAAGGCAGAGGACCTGCCACAATACAAGTTCAAAATGAGCATGACAAGTCACAGCTACAGGATCTACAATGGTGTTTATTCTGTGGCACACGCGTTGCATGCTGTGTCTGGATCCAAACGTGGACTGACGGGGGGAGGCAGGAGGCTAACGAACATCCAGCCATGGCAGGTAACATCCTCCTTCACCCTGGGCAAGCATATGAAAGTAACTGAGTTGTTTCTCAGTGGTTTGATCCTGGAAGCAAATGGGAGGCTGGGGAGAAGGGGAGTCAGCCTTTCTTAAGGTCTGAAGAAGGACATGTCCCCATGGAAATGCTTCTGTGGCCATCCTTTCCAAAGAGCACTGGAAAGTTCGTCCAGGATAGAGGAGATACATGGCACTTCTGTAATAATTTTACAGTGGCAACTATGACTAGTGAGGAGGAAGGCATTCTTATCCATAAAGTGTCCCTGTTCCCAAGCACACCCCTGCAAAGCAAACAGCAGGCAGCTCCCCCCATCTGTGTTCCATCTTGACAGCCAGCTGAAGAACCCCAGATGTTGCTCTCTTTGCTGCTCTGAGTAAAGCCCCTCCAGCTCCCACTCAAAGATAGAAGCCTTTGTTGTAGCAAGTAGGCACCAGCCAAAAAAGCCCGAAACTTTGCACAAGCATAGTCGAGCAGAGATGCCAAAATAAGATGCATCTTAAGCATTAGTTTACTAATGGAGTTCAGGAAAAAAACCAGTCTCCTAACTTGATGGCAGTTACACAGTGTTAGAAGTAGGGGTGTATGAAACCCCGCTTACCTAGTTCCGCCGGGCTCCGCAGGTGGGGGGAGGTGCTCCGTCCCCCCCCCCCCATAATCCTGGCTGGCCGGCTCCACGTTCCTGCAGTGAGCCGTGATAGGCTACGTAAATATTTACATAGGCTATCAAGGCAGGGGGAAAACCCCAGCGTACGCAAATGGAGGTAGCCCCCGCCTACCGTGATAGGTTCCCCCCCACACCATTATAGGCTATGTAAATACTTACATAGCCTACCATGGCCTCTGCAGGGACGCAAATGGCGTCCCTGCATTAGCTGTGTATAGGCTATGCAAGTATTTACGTAGCCTATCACAGCTGAAGAAGGAGGAAGCGAATGGCGGCCGCAGGATGGCCACCATTCGCACAGCAGCATGGATGGGAGCAGGTAAGTGCTCCATTCAATGCGCCATTTGTGGGGTGGGGGCGGCGGGCACTTGGTCCCATGCACCTTTCGTGGGTTGGGGGGACCCGGGCTTCGTTCCCTGACAGTTTTCGGGGGGCCGAATGCACTGGCATTCGGCCTCACCATGATCCGTCATGGAATTCTCTGACATCCCTTGTTAGAAGATGCCAGAACTCATTCACAATTTCCCTCATTTTCTATGTGTCTCTTGCTTTTCAGATTCTTGCCTCTTTGAGGAGCATCTGCTTTAACAACAACGCTGGAGATGAAGTCTCTTTCACGGAAAATGGCGAGAGATGGGACATCCTGAACTGGATCTTCTCCCGAAATGGATCTTTTTATTCTGTGAAAGTTGGGGGAGTGGACTTCCCCCAGGCCAAGACTTCACAATTCACCCTGAGGCGATTGCATGGGCGACAGAGGTGGGGTTGAAGGGAATGTTCCGGGGTCCGCCTTACACCCCAGTTGGAACATGAACATGGCAGGACAGAGGCACCCAGCTCGGACGGAGCTGCAGGATGAGTTCACTTTCTCTGTGCAGAGAGAGGTTTAGAGCTCCGTCTCTCTCTCTCTGCACTGAGGAGGAAAGTGGACGGGACGAACTCACTGATGTAATGGGAAAGGGAAGGGATTTGCTGGGTGGAGGCTCCCTGTCCCCTTAGCCTCATCAGGATACAACTGGTTCTGGCATTAGAATTGGTGTCTCCCAGAGGAGCCTCTCTTACGATGATTCTGAGAGATTTGGCCCTCCTGTCGGGGATATTGCAACCTCTTCTGCAAGTTCAAGGAAGGGGGAAATTCGGCATTTAGCTAGTCAAAGCATTGACACAGCTGGCCTTAGGACTCTATAGCCCCCAGCGGCCTCCTGTTTCTTCCTCCCCTACCCCCCCCCACCTTTCTCCTTTGCTGGGAGTGCACCTGGCTTGCTCTCTCTCCTGCCTGAACACAGAGAAATTGCCTGAACAAACTCTTGTTTTGAAACTGCAAGCTGTGCATGCAATATTTGTAGGGATGTACAAAAGTCACTTACCTTTTCCCAGCTTTAATTCGCGGTGAGGGGGAGGCGCTCCGTCCCTCCCCCCGGAATCCTCCCTGGGCCAGCTCTGCTCCGCGGCAGCTCCACGGAGCTACTGGCCAGGGCTGTCCAGATCTGGAGTTCCAGCCATGGCCGGCTGCTGCAGCCGCAAATGGTCGCCGCCACAGCGGCCGCCATTTGCGTCCTGCCAGGCTGCCATGATAGGCTACGTAAGTATTTACGTAGCCTATCATGGCAAAGAGCAGGGGCGCAAATGGCGTAGCGGCCACTGTTTGCGCCCCTGCTCTTTTCCATGATAGGCTACATAAATACTTACATATCCTATCACAGCAGCCTGGCAGGACGCAATTCGTGGCCACTACAGTGGCCGCCATTTGTGGCCACAGCAGCCGGCTGAGAGACCAGTCGCTGCCACCGCCGCCGGAGGCATCGCCGAAGCCGCCCCCACCAGAACATCCACCCCAGGTAAGCTTCGTCCCGGGGGGGATTCCGTGGGGAGGCAGGGGGTGGGAGGCCGTTCCGCCACGGGTTTCGGGGGGCTGAATGCCAGTGCATTCAGCCTCACTGAAGCCCGTGGCGGAATTCTCTGCCATCCCTAATTATATGCAAGATGACGTGTGAGCAAAGCTGTTTTATTTCTTCCCTAAAGGAAGAGTATGGCTGCTATATGTTCTTTAGCCTTTATGTGACTGTGGGACTGGCAAACCCGCATTCTGCTTTGCCTCTCTCTGCTAAACTGCCTTTCGAATAAGAGGCAGCGGTACCATGTATTTCCCATCACCTCTGGAACTCGTAATCTCCTCTATCATGCAATGGGAGACGCTGTTGAGTAGCTACATTTAGTGCAGTTGTTGAGATGTGGAAATCCTCTACCGTTTGCCTTTCCCCTTTCAGAAGGTTCGTGTCGCGAGGTGTGTGGAGTGGTGCTCTCCAGGGCACTGGAGAAGAGGTCCAGAGGGGAAGTCGGTTTGCTGCTACAGATGTGACCGTTGTCCAGAAGGTATGATTTCTAACTCCACAGGTACCTCCGACTTTGAGAGCCACATAAAAGTGCAGACCATACTGTGGTAAGAGTAAAGTGGGGTCAGGCGGAAGGTCATAGACAAGGGGACATGGGCCATTTGCCCTAGGAATATTTTCTGTATAAATACCATTTTGGATGGTGTACCTCTGTTTACTTCTGTGCAAAGTATTCATGACTTCCTCAAGAAAGCTATTCAGATGATAAAATAAGGACTCCCAGGAAATTACTAATACACAAAAGTACAGAACGTGTCCTGGCTCCACTTTTCATGTATATTTATTTTAGAACCACGTTCCCAACCTTGGTTGTTTTGGCATCAGACCTGAAGTGTTTGGGGCAGAACACTGACCATGGGCAGGTGGTTGGTCATCCTTATGTCAACTGGAGGACTTTACTCCAATGCAGGGATACTGTGGGTGCCCAACTGGGTCCCAGAGTCTGTTGTAGTCCCCCACCCCTCTTGCCCCCAAACCCAGCTTGGAGAACCCCTGGGATGTGCTGGACCCATCTGCTTGTGCCCGGGGGCTTTCTGTTCTCCAAGCGCATTGCCATTTTAGTGCAAGATATGGGCTCTAGTGTTTCGTATATCTAATGTTGCCCACAATGGTGGCTGGAAAGGGCCATTTCCACAACATTAGAGGCCTGTCCTGTTGTGGAAATGGCCGATTACAGCCACCGTTCTGCACAACACTAGATATATGGAAACTACAGCCCCCGACTCGCATCAAAATGGTGGCTCACATGGGGGAGTGGGCAGCTGCAGGGCACTCCTGGACCAGGGCTCATGTGGCTTGGCTTGGGTGGGTGGATAGGAGGGGCAGCGCCTCATGCATCAACAAACTCGGACTCAGTGAGTCCATCCACCCCTACTGCAATGTCAGACGGTGTCCCCCTTTTATCTGTAGAGATTTTTGCAATCTGTTCCCCAGCCTCTGCACCACCACAGCTCCTCAGAGGACATTTTCTCATATTAAGATGATATGGGATAGCATTTTCCCTATATCTTCACCCATTCAGAAGATAGTGCAGATGACTGAGCATGTCTGAGTTCTTAAATTTGCCAGGTTTTCATTTCTAGTTAGAGAATTTCTGATTTTCTTCTTTGCTGAATTTTGAGCACAAGTCTGCTACTGTGGTAGATCAGGCAAAACTTTCCTGTCTGCATCATCTCAGCACTGCATCATCTCACCCCAGTTAGGAAGTTCAGTAGTCCGATGCCTCCAAGAGAATTCTGGAATTACAAATGAGATCCCAATGGCTAATGCAACACAGCTCTGTGCTCTGACTCATGAGTAGTGAAGGGGTCTCATTTCTGGGATTTGCCAGATGAGAGACAGCAGTTGCGGGCAATTAGAGAGGGATCTTTAGCACCTTTTTACCTATAAAGACTGAAACCAGATAGGGAGGTGCCCATGTTAAAAGTATAGCCATGTGTTTCAGTAGCATCATTCAAACGAGTTCCATAAAACAATTAGCAGCATAACTGGGCCAGATGGTCCATTAGATAAGTGACAAGATGCCTCATCCCAGATGGAAATACAGCAAGATATGTGAGAAGAAGACATGCTCACAGGAAAGGATGATATCCAAGAAATCTTCCAAGATCACTTTGAATTCTGTTCCTGTCTTCCAGGGCATTTGATATCCAGCCCAATTTTGTGTCATCTGCAAAAGTTAGCAGCATTCCCTGCACCTCCTCCTCCAAGTCATTAATGACAATGTTGAAGAGCACTGGGCCCAGGACTGAGCCCTGCGGTACCCCGCTCATTACCTCTCCCCAGTTGGAGAAGATCCCATTGAGAAGCCCTCTTTGAGTCCGATCCTGTAGCCAACTGTGGATCCACCTTATCACTACTTCATCTAGCCCACTTAGAGTTAGTTTGCTCATCAGGATATCATGGGGCTCTTTGTCGAAAGCTTTGCTGAAGTCGAGGTATATGATGATCACAGCATTCCCACAGTCCACTAGGGATGTACGAAACTCACTTACCTTTTCACGGAATCTTTCGTGGTGGGGGGGGAGGCACTCCATCCCTCCCCCCCGGAATCGTCAATGGCCGGTGGTTCCAGTGGCGGCGGTTCCGTTGGCGGAAGCTCTGGCAGCAGCAGCTCCAGCGGCGGCAGCAGGTGGTCTCCTGGCCGGCCACGGCCGGGCTGCTGCCACTGCCATTGCCATCCTGGCTTGCAGCCATGATTGGGTACATAAGAATTTACATAGCCTATCGCGGCTGGGTTAAAAAAACACACAAAAACCAAGCGTACACAAATGGCGGTGGCTATGGCAGCCGCCATTTGCGTGCCCTATTTTTGGCTGATTTATCTTACGTAAATATTTACGTAAGATAAATCGGCCTAATACAGGGACGCAAATGGCAGCCGCTATGATGGCTGCCATTTGCTGCCGCAGCAGCCCGGCTGCAGCCAGAAGTCCTGCTGTTGCCAGCCGTGGCAAGCGGCTCTGCAGAGGCGCCGTGGAGCGGAGCTGGCTGGGGAGGATTCCGGGGGGACGGACAAAGTGCCTCCCCCCCACCTCTGATGGCCCCAGTGGAGCCAGGTAAGTGATTTGTACACCCCTACACAGGGATTGATGTCAGACTGACTGGTCTGTAGTTCCCTTGATGTTGGATACTTGAAATGTTTGAATTCATGTATGCAGAAACTCTTGTACTCACTGCTGTTATGCTGATAGCTTTGTAGTAAAAAGACAAAAAAAGAAATCTTGTCTGAGAGTGCTTCTTAAGAAATAGAGTATGGCATCACCCATCTTGAGAGTGAAGGATTAAGTTTTGAGAGGGTTCTGTATATGGATGGTTCATCAGGTAACCCTTCATACTGGTAACATATCTTGAGAGAAACTCTGAACCAGGCCATATGCCACAGGAACAGGGGTGGCGGGTGGGTAGGGATGGCAGAACATTCCACCACAGACTCCATTGCAGATGGATTTTTTTTTAATCCAGCCTCCGGGGTCCATGGCAGAACGGGTCCACCTACCTCCAGCTCCCACCAGACCCGCGAGGAGCAGGATCCTCCTCGCCGGCCAGCTCTGTACAGCAAGCGATACGGCCACCATTGCTGTGCTGTATCATTGAGCACTCACTGCAGGAAGGGTCCTGGATGCCATTTACATGGTGGACGCCATTTGCATCCCTATTTTTTCACGCGATAGGCTATGCGAATATCTACGTAAATACAAAAGCGTAGCCTATCGCGTGAGAAAACTGGGGTTAGGGATGTCTCAGAATTCTGCCATCGATCTCAGTGAGGCCGAATGCCAGTGCATTCAGTCCCCCAAAATCTGTGGTGGAACGAAGCACCCCGCCCCCCCATCCCGCGAAAGGCGCGGGAAATGGAGCACTTACCTGCTGCCGTTCGTGCTGTGGAGTTGCTGTGGATTGGAGCCGGCCAGGGAGAATTTCGGGGGGAGGGACAGAGCGCATCCCCCCACCACGAATGTCACCCCTCAAAAAGGTAAGTGACTTTTGCACATCCCTAACAGGGATGCAATAGCATAGCAGATGCCATTTGCGGCTGGATCCCGTCCTGCAGTGAGTGCTCAGTGATACAGCACAGCACTGAGCACTCAGTGGAGTCGCGGTGGAGCGGAGCCGGCTGGTGAGGATTCCGGGGGTTGAATCCCTCCCCCTGTGGACCCTCCCCAGGACTGGAAAGTAGCGGATTTCTACATCCCTAGGGGTGGGGAGGGGGATCATGTGGGGAGAAAAAGTAGCATTTTGTACCTTTTCTGTTTCTGGTATTCTGATGGCCAAAACTTAAACAGAAAATGATGTAAGGTGTATAGTAAGGTAGAGAATGGCTATTTCCATCCCTGTCTTTGAGGGCTGAACAAGGCTCCACATAATGAACATTGTGTCATGATTGCAATATTTCAATCGTTGTTGCTCATTCCAGATGCAGCTCGCTGTGCCCCATGCCCAGAAGATCAACACCCAAACAAGAACCAAGACCAGTGTATCTCCAAGGAGATCCACTTCCTTTCCTATCAAGAGACACTGGGGCAAATCTTAGCTTCTGTACCTCTTTTCCTCTCCTTGATCACGTCTCTAGTACTGGCAACCTTCATTCAACACCGTAACACACCAATCGTCAAAGCCAACAACCGAGAGCTCGCTTATGTCCTCCTCATCTCCCTCCTGCTCTGCTTCCCCTGCTCCTTCCTGTTCATTGGCCAACCCACAAAGCTCACCTGTCTTCTGCGACAAAGTGTTTTCAGCATCATCTTCTCTGTTGAGATTTCTTCTATTTTGGCAAAAACTGTCATGGTAATTCTGGCCTTCATGGCCACCAAGCCAGGAAACATGGCCAGAAAACTTTTGGGGAGACAACTGACAAACTCCATTCTCCTGGCCTGCCCCCTCATCCCAGCTGTGATCTGCACTTTCTGGCTGATGACCTCTCCACCATTCCTAAATGTCAACTTCCATTCCCTGCCTGGAGAGATCATCGTGGAATGCAATGAAGGCTCAGTCACCATGTTTTACACTGTCTTGGGTTACATGGGTTTCCTGTCTCTTGTTAGCTTCATGGTGGCTTTCCTAGCAAGGAAGCTGCCTGACAGCTTCAATGAAGCCAAGTTTATCACCTTCAGCATGCTGGGGTTTTGCAGTGTTTGGGTCTCCTTTGTGCCCACCTACCTGAGTACCAAGGGGAAGTCCATGGTGGCTGTGGAAATCTTCTCCATCTTGGCCTCTGGGGCTGGTCTCCTCAGTTGCATCTTCCTTCCCAAATGTTACATTATTCTCCTAAGGCCCAGTCTCAATTGTAAAGATCACCGAATAAGGAGAAGAAACTGTGATTTCAATAAATTGTTTTTTAAAAAACTCCCTGCTAAATCATGTTCCAGTCAAATCAATCACAATTCAGCTTCCTATTTGTTCTCACAGGATTTATTGTGATCCCAATTTGTTTTATTTTAAAATAAAACCTTCTAGTTCACTTCTGTATTGCTGTACATTTTTATACTGACTGGGAGGAATGGTGTTTTGTTTGTTAGATTAAAGTTCTGGAAGGCTTTAATATTACTTATAGTGTTGGGGTTGGTCTGAATGACCTTTGGGCATACTTTACAGCCCAAAGACTCTGAGTGCAAACCAAAGAGATTCAAAATCCATCCCATCTGTGTAAGCCTTGGTTCTAATATTTCAGTAGGCAGAGTAGATGCCTGGAGGCAACCCCTCTTAATGACACGACAAGGGACAGATGATAGCCTGCAGCCTTCTGTTGGTGTGTTTCAATGGGAGATGGGATGGGTCAAGACATTGTTGGTGGTCAGAGGTGGCATGACTCATCTTTTCTTTCCCCTCACTGGAATCTTCTGGAGGAGGGTGACTGTTCACTTTCCCTCTCCTGGCACTTTCCCTTGTGCCAGGAGCTGTCCATCTGGAGAGCACACCCTATCCTGCCAGCGGGTGAAACCACTTCGTCTGATTTGTGGATGGTGGAGCAATGAGGGGCAGGTGGAGAACGGTGTGTCTGTGACAAGCCCTTGGCTGATACAGATGTACAGTGCCCTCTAGAGCATCTGGGCAGTTGGCACCCAGCCAGGCCACCTGAATAGTTTTATCTAGGCTTAGCTAAACCACACTTGGAATACTGTGTACAGTTCTGGTCACCACACCTAAAGAAAGATATGGTAGAGCTGGAAAAAGTGCAGAAAAGGTCAGCTAACATGATCAAGAGGCTGGAGCATCGCCCCTGTGAGAGAAGTTTCCAGTAGCTGGGGTTGTTTAGCTTTGGAAAAAGAAGGGGAAGGCGAGACATGATGGAGGCTTACCAAATTATGCATGGTGTGGAGAATGTAGATGGTGAGATATTGTTCTCCCTCTCTCAAAATACTAGACCCTGGGGTCATCCCGTGAAGCTGATTGGTGGGAGATTCAGGATAGATAGAAGGAAGTATTTCTTCACACAGTACATAATTAAGCTATGGAATTCAGAACCACAGGATGTAGTGATGGCCGCGAAGTTGGATGGCTTTAAAAGGGGGTTAGAGAAATTCCTGGAGGGAAGGCTATCAATGGCTAACAGCCTTGAGGGCTTTGTGCTACCTCTGGAACCAGAGGCAGTGAGCATATGTACACCAGTGGCTGGGAACATGGGTGGGAGAGTGCTGTTGCACTCCTGTCCTGTTTGTGGGTTCCTGGTCGACAGCTGGATGGCCACTTTGTGAACAGAATTCTAGACTAGATGGACCCTTGGTCTGATCCAGCATGGCTCTTCTTATGTTCTTATTTCACTTCTTTGTCCTCCAAAATGTGAACAACACTTTAATCCCTTTTCTTGAATAGACTGACTGGTTTCAAACACCTTGGGGTTTTGAGATGGAAGTTACAGTCATTTAAAATTTGGGTCCAGGGAATTACCAGGCACGAGGTCATTTCGTTATTTCCTAGCGAGGCCACTGACATCAGAAATGGAGGCTCTCACATTATCGGACACACCAGCAATCAGCTCTTCTATGGGGCTGGCTTTTTACTGAATGGAGATCCCCCAAAAAGAAGACCCCTCAGTGCTTCTAGAGCTTTCCTATATACCATCTCATGGGGAGCCAGATGTTCTCTCACTGTCTCAGAGCATCCTCTCTGCAATAAACTCAGCACATGCACTAAGACTCAAGGCTGTAGTCAAATAGGGAAAGTGACTTCACAAGTTAGACTTCTTATTTTATTCGGAATTCTGAGTATGTGTGTGATTGTTGCCTTCCCTGTTGTTTCTCTCTCCCTTAATTCTCTTTACCCCCCACTAAATAAACACCTTTTTATATTTGGACATTTGGCTGTGTTGTTTTAAAATGCATTTCTCACTGAGCTCTTCCCCACATGGTTACATTTGTCTCTTAATTTTTTAGCTGGGTTTTGGAAAGTTCACTGCTTCTGTACTTTGAGGAGGAAAGCCCAAAGTACCTTTCATTTTTCTTCTTTCCCAGGTCTGGGCTGAAGAAAGGGTCCTCAGAAGCAGATGGACAAACCAGGGTGTGTGAGGAAGTCTTTCCTGACTGGTGGCAGCCTGTAAGTAGGGATGGACGAAAGTTCCTTACCTGGTCCCGCAGCTTGCTTCGTGGTGGGGGGGAGGCGCTTCGGTTCTTCCCCCGAAGTTCAGGCGAGGGGTGGGAGGTGCCCCGCCTCACCCGGCTGAAATTCAGGCCAGGGGGGAGGCGCCCCATCCCTCACCGGCGAAATTCAGGCCGGGTAGGAGCGTCCTGTCTACCTGGCCGCGAAAAAAAAGTAAAAAAAACAACAACAAAAACACACACACACGTGATAGGCTACGTAACGATTTACGTAGCCTATCGTGGCTAGATTTCCAAAGTCAGCCATGATAGGCTATGTAAATCGTCACGTAGCCTATCACGGGTGACTTTGAAAAAAAAAAAAAAGCGCATACGCAAATGGCAGCTCCCATGGGGATCGCCATTTGCGTTCCTTATTTTGACACGTCTAGTCTACGTAAAGATTTACGTAGACTACCGCGAAAATAAGGGCAACACAAATAGCGTTCCCTTATTTTCGCCGTAGTCTACGTAAATGTTTACGTAGACTAGACGTGCCAAACTAAGGAACGCAAATGGTGGCGCCCATGGGCCGCCGCCATTTGCGTACGCGCTTTTTTTGTTTTTTTTTTCAAAGTCACCCGTGATAGGCTACGTGACGATTTACATAGCCTATCACAGCTGACTTTGGAAATCTAGCAGTGATAGGCTACGTAAATCAATACGCAGCCTATCACGGGTGTTTTGTTTTGTTTTTACTTTACTTTTTTTTTTTGCAATGGCGGCAGCGGCGGCCGGTCGGGAGACTGGCCACCACCCCCGCCCCTGACGAAATGCCGCTGAAACGCCGCCGGGACCCGCTGCCGAGAGGGACATTCGGCCACGGTAAGTCCCATCCCGGGGGGGAGGCAGGGGGCCGGCGGAGAATTTCCCCACCAATTTCGGGGGGCCGAATGCGTTGGCATTCAGCCTCCCGAAGATTCGTGGAGAAATTCTCCGCCATCCCTACCTGTAAGATATTCTTTTCCTGGGGAACCCACATAAAGTAGAGCACCGCCAGGAGGAAAAGCTATCCCCCCTCCCAGTTCCATCACAGTATCCAGCAGCCAGCTAACCATCAAAATGCCTACCAGCCCTGGAAACAGCAGCTAGCCAGCCCCACGCTGCTCCAAGGGGTGGGTGGGGATGCCTCGTCTGCTTTTCAGGAAGAGCCAGGGTGTTGGTGCTCCCTTGCGAAGTTCTCTGCAGTCACCGGTGTTGCAGTATAGCTTCAGGAGTGTTGTCCTCCTTCCACTAAGAACATGCACAGCTTTCTATGAATGAATGGAAAACTGTTCACGTGAGTGTAAAACACAATGGAGGCCAGGAGATGATCAGCCATGGTCCTGTCCTGGAGGCCCTCCCACGCATCCTAGTTGGTCTTCAGTCGCTAGACTACCCTTGAAAGCACTCCGCCACTCCTGGATTTCCCAGGGAGGCTGAGTGATGATGGAGGCATCCTGCAGGACACATCTAGGGATGTACGAAAGTCACTTACCTTTTAACGAAATTGATTCGAGGTGGCGGCTAAGGCTGCCACCATTTGCGTTCCTTATTTTTGGCCATCTTAGTCTACGTAAATATTTACGTAGATTATTACGGCGAAAATAAAGGGGAACAGAGAGCAGGACTCGATACTGTTGTACTGATGTATTAAGCATGGAAGCAATGTCCAGGCACTGCCCAATTAACTGCTGACTGAGACGGGCTTCAGCTCAGCGGAGAGGCTGTGCTTTGCAGAGGAGGCCACACAGCTCAGTCCCCAGCATCTCCAGGCAGGGCTGGGAAACAGCCCCATCCTGAAACCCGAGGAACCACTGCCAGTCCATGTCAAAAAGTATTGTGGGAATTCGATGGTCTGGCTGGGAAGAAGACGGCTTCTGAGCCAGCTCGTTGTCTTCTGCTCCTCTTAGGGATGTCAGAGAATTTCGCCACGAATCTCAGGGAGGCCAAATGCCAGCGCATTCGGCCCCCCAAAATCGGTGGCGAAACGGCCTGCCCCCCGCCCCCCCCGGGATGGGACTTACCTTGGGCGAATCTTCCTGGTGGCGGCGGCTCTGGGGGCGGTTCGGCAGCAGTTCGGTGGCGGCTGCGGCGGCCAGTCTTCCGACCGGCTGCCACTGTCTCCATTTCAAGTAACCCCCCCAAAAAAGTGATAGGCTACGTAAAGATTTACGTAGCCTATCATGACTAAATTTTAAAAAACACTGTGATAGGCTACGTAAATCTTTACGTAGCCTATCACGGCTGAGTAAAAAAACACAACAAAAACACGCGTATGCAAATGGCGGCACCCATGGGTGCCGCCATTTGCATTCCTTATTTTGGCATGTCTTAGTCTACGTAAACATTTACGTAGACTACAGCAAAAATAAGGGGAATGCAAATAGCGTAGATGTCAGAGGATTTCTCCATGGCGGCACCCATCACGGCGCCCATTTCTCCAGGGATGTCAGAGAATTTCTCCATGGCAGCGCCCATCACGGCTGACTGCAGGGACGCAAACGGCGGCGGCTATGGCTGCCGCCATTCACGTCCCGGTAGGACAGGATTCACGGCGGGAGGGACGGGGTGCCTCCCCCTGGCCAGAATTTCGGGGGGGAGGGACGGAGTGACTCCCCCCCACCACGAATCAACTTTCGGGTTCAGGTAAGTGACTTTCGTACATCCCTACTTGTAACCGGTCATTCTGAGCTAACTGTGCCACAAGGACCTCCCCCATCTCTCCATTTTAAAATCTAAGAGCTTCCCCTTTGGGGCAGAAGAACGTGAGGGGGGCCAGTACCCTTTTTAAAAAATCCAAGCAAAACAGAGAAGGGGGGCTTCCAGATGAGGCTTTCCTTGTGCCCTCATTCTGCCTCAGTCCCTTAATTTTTACAGGGGGTCCAGACATGGTTGTCTTTATCTTGCAACCCCCCCGGTATTTTCCCATAGCTCCTTCGGAGGGAGATCCATTAAGGAGAGGCGGAAGAGTAGCACTAGGCCTTCGGTGTCTCAGCGCTGAGGCCTCTTCTGCACGTGAATGAGCGTGCTTCAGGGGCCTTCTGTAATTCCCCCTCAGAGTGTCTCTCAGAATGGTTTCTCCTCAGGCAAGAGACTGGCTCCCCTCCGGTCTCCCCTTCCCACTGGCGCTGAGGGGGGCCCATCACAGGACTCCTTCACATGGGGCTTTTATCCTGCGGTTGAGATGGCTCTTTCACGGAAGTTGGTGAACTCTTTACATGATGCTGTGACCCTCCAGGGTGTCTCCAGCACTACATGCCCTTTGTTCCATTTTTAAATGAGTTGCAGATAATGAGCTATCAAATTACCCCATTGCGTCCCACTTGAGTTCCCTCAGTGAAAAGAGGAAAAGCGGCAAGAAGAGGAGCGAGATCTATGAAAGATCGTGGAAGACACACACAGGGAGAAGGAGGGGGAAAGGGGAGGAGGTAAAGGAAGCACAAGTAAAGGGGGCCAGATCCTGCATTTCAGATAGAAGGAGATAGCCCCGTTTTAAATGCAGGATGTTAGGCTGGTGTAGAGATGCCCTCAGAGTCTGTCACCAATGTACTCTATGTATGTATGCTTTGCTTAACAAACTCCCTTGATGGGTCTTTATTGTCTATTTTCTCCTCAGCCGAAGGGAGTTAAAAGGAAAATGGAGCTCCAAATTGCCTATATGCAGTTGCTTGGGGGCCAGTAACTTGAATAGGCAGCTGAAGTAGGCACAAGAAAACATGGCTAATGAACTTGACAATCTTTTAACCGGGAGGGAAAAGATCAGTCCCAAGTAGGGATGGACGAAAGTCCCTTACCTGATCCCGCAGCTTGCTTCGCAGTGTGGGGGAGGCACTCTGTCCCTCCCCCAGAAATTCTGGCCGGGGGGAAGGCGCCTCGTCCCTCCGGCCATGAAACCTCCTCTCCTGCCGGGACGCAAATGGCAGCGGCCATAGCCGCCGCCGTTTGCGTCCCTGCAGTCAGCCGTGATAGGCTACATAAATGTTTACGTAGCCTATCACGGCTGACTTTGAAAAAAAAAAAAAAGCGTGTATGCAAATGGCGGCACCTATGGGCGCCGCCATTTGCGTACGCGCTGTTTTGTTTTGTTTTTTCCAAAGTCAGCCGTGATAGGCTACGTAAACATTTATGTAGCCTATCATGGTGTTTTTTAAAAATCTAGCCATGATAGGTTACGTTAATCTTTATGTAGCCTATCACATTTGTTTGGTTTTGTTATTTTTACTTGGAAATGGCGGCTCCGGCAGCCGGTCGGAAGACTGGCCGCCGCCGCTGCCGAACCGCCGCCGAACGGCCGCCAGAGCCGCCAGCGCCAGGGACATTCGCACAAGGTAAGTCCCATCCCGGGGGGGGTGGGTGGGGGGGCAGACCATTTCTCCACCAATTTCGGGGGGCCAAATGCACTGGCATTTGGCCTTCCCGAGATTCGTGGAGAAATTCTCTGACATCCCTAGTCCCAAGCCAGCAATATGTCAACTGAACAATCATATATAAAATGTCAAAAGAACCTTCCATCTGGCCTACAAGAGAAACAAACATGTATTTAAGCTTAGACACACTAGGGGTGAATGAAACCCCACTTACCTGCATCTGCGGGGGGTCCGCTTGGGGGGGGATCGGTTCCTTCCCCTGGAATCTTCCCTGGCGAGCTCAGCTCCGCAGCAAGTTTGCAGAGCCGCCGGCTGGGGCTGCCCGCCGCAGCCTGACTTCGGGCTGCGGCCGGGCTGTGGCTGCAAATGGTGTCCTGCGTAAGGGACGCCATTTGAGTCCCTGCTTTGCCATGATAGGCTACGTAAGGATTTACATAGCCTGGCATGGCTTAAAGGGAGGCACGCAAATGGAGTAGCAGATGCCATTTGCATCCCTGCTCTTTGCTGTGATAGGCTATGCAAATCATCACGTAGCTTATCACGGCCAAAGGAAGGCACGCCAATGGCGTCAGCTATGCAGGATGACATTTGCATCCACAGCCCAGACAGCGGCCAGTAGGGATGGGGGAGAATTTCTCCCCGAAACTTTGGGGGGCCGAGTGCCAACGCATTCGGTCCTCCAAAGGTTTGGGGAGAAATTCTCTGCCCCCCACCCCCCGCCCCCCCTGGGATGGGACTTACCTTTCACGAATGTCGCTCCTGGCGGCGGTTCCCGGTGGTGGTTCGGCAGGTCTTCGTCAGGGGTGGGGGCGGCAGCCAGTCTTTCGACTGGCTGCCGCCGCCGCCATTACAAGAAAAGTAAAAAAAAAAAACGCCCCTGCGATAGGCTACGTAACGATTAACGTAGCCTATCACGGCTAGATTTGCAAAGTCAGCCGTGATAGGCTACGTTAATCGTCACGTAGCCTATCACGGGTGACTTAAAAAAAAAAAAAGCGCGTATGCAAATGGCGGCACCCATGGGCACCACCATTTGCGTACGCGCGGTTTTTGTTTTTTTTTCCAAAGTCAGCCGTGATAGGCTACGTAAACATTTATGTAGCCTATCACGGTGTTTTTTAAAAATCTAGCTGTGATAGGTTACGTAAATCTTTACATAGCCTATCACATTTGTTTGGTTTTGTTATTTTTACTTGGAAATGGCGGCGCCGGCAGCCGGTTGGAAGACTGGCCGCTGCTGCCGCCGAACCGCTGCCGAACGGCCGCCAGAGCCACCAGCGCCAGGGACATTCGCACAAGGTAAGTCCCATCCCGGGGGGGCGGGGGGGCAGACGAAGACCCGGCAGCGGTTCGTCGGGTCTTCGTCAGGGGCGGGGGAGGCAGCTGGTCTTTCGACTGGCTGCCGCCACCGCCATTACAAGGAAAGTAAAAACAAAACAAAAGCCGTGATAGGCTACGTAACGATTAACGTAGACTATGGCGAAAATAAGGGCAACGCAAATAGCATTGCCCTTATTTTTGCCGTAGTCTACCTAAATCTTTACGTAGGCTACAGGGACCAAATAAAGAACGCAAATGGCGGCCCCCTATGGGGGCCGCCATTTGCATACGCGCTTTTTTTTTTTCAAAGTCACCCATGATAGGCTACGTGACGATTAACCTAGCCTATCACGGCTGACTTTGGAGATCTAGCCGTGATAGGCTATGTTAATCGTTACGTAGCCTATCACGGGTTTATTTTTTTTTTACTTTCCTTGTAATGGCGGTGGCGGCAGCTGGTCGAAAGACCGGCTGCCGCCCCCGCCCCTGATGAAGACCCGACGAACCGCCACCGGGACCCACCACCGGGAGGGACATTCATGAAAGGTAAGTCCCATCCGGGGGGGGTGGAGAATTTCACCGCCGATTTCGGGGGGCCGAATGCGTTGGCACTTTGCCCCCCGAAGTTTAGGGGAGAAATTCTCACCCATCCCTAGTTGGCCATCATATCTCCCTTTCCTTGCAAACTGGGAGAACAGGTGACCTGCCCCTAGAGGCTACTTGGTGCTAGTAGGGTAGGCAGAGCGAAACAATGGTTGAGCTTCATGTTAAGAGTTTCATAAGGACCTAGAATTGCCCACCCTTCCACCCCCCACAGACTTCATGTAAGACAGGGGTGGGGAATGTTGATTTCTGGGTAAAAGAAGATGAGCAAACATTTCAGACTTGCAGTTGGGTAATCATAGCAGCAACAAATGTCTTCCTCCCACCTTATACTGTATTATATCTTCACTCGCCTCCTGTCATAAGTCCCATCACTGCAGGATATTCAAGCACTACCAGCAAGTCCTGGCCTTGGCGTTCGCCATGAAGGACATCCACAAGGACACAATTCTCCTCCCCAACCACACCCTTGGCTTTCGCATCTATGTCCACAGCAACATTGCAGGATGGATCCACTTGAACAGCCTGTCTCTGCTCTCCACATCGGGGCAAATGTTTCCTAATTATAAATGTCACAGACATGATCAACTGCTCTCCATTATTGGGGGTCTCGATTCCAAATCCTCAAGGGAGATTGTTTCCGTAATGGGCATCTTCAAGATCCCACAGGTAAGGGGATTCATTTGGGGAGAGATGTGGGGGATCTGCAGACCTCAGGAACTCTGAGATTGAGAGGCCAATCTCTGAAACCATTTTCCCCCATGCAGTGGGTGTGTTGCCTTGATTGTGGATGGTAAGAGCAGGAGGCCTTCTGACCTCGGCTAATCTGCCCCGTGATAACCTTGGTTGTAGCCAGGAGTGTCAGGTGCCTATTGTTTGACTAGTCCCAAACAGCACTGGGTCTGTTACATAAGAAAATGTTTTGGATTGGGAGAAATAAATGGAGTCTTGCAACACCTTAAAGATTCACAAACAAACTTCCTGCTAAAGGAGGACAAGGAGATTGCAGAGAAGTTGCATGAATTCTTTTCGTCTGTCTTCACTGCAGAAGATATAGGACAGATACCTGTGCCTGAACAGATATTTTCAAGAATGGAGTCTGAGGAACTGAGACAAATAGTGGTGACCAGAGATGAAGTTCTAAACCTTATTGATTCATTGAAAGCAGATAAATTCACCGGCCTGGATGGTATCCATGCTAGAGTTCTCAAAGAATTGAAATATGAAATGGCTCATTTTCTAGCCAAAGTATGCAACATGTCCCTAAGATCAGCCTTTGTACCAGAGGACTGGACGATGGCCAATGTAACTCCAATTTTTAAAATGGGATCCAGGGGCAATCCAGGAAATCTCAGGCCAGTTAGCTTAAGGGTTATTCTGGGTGAATTGCTTGAAAGCATTATGAAAGATAAAATTAGCAAGCCTCTAGTAGGACATGCCCTGCTGGAAAAAGAATCAGCATGGCTTCTGCAAAGGTAAGTCCTGTCTCAGTAACCTTTTAGAGTTCTAGAGCAAACTTAGTGGTCATGGAAGAAGAGGACGGCTCTTCTTATGGATCAGTAACTAGTTTATTAACAGGAAGCTGAGAATAGGAATAAATGGGAAATTCTCCCAATCGAGGGATGTAAATAGTGGGGTCCCACAATGTTCTGTACTGGGACCAATGCTCTTCGACATGTTCATAAATGGTCTGGAATGAGTAGTGTGCAGTGCAGTGTCCATCCTTGCCAATGACAGCTAATTATTTAGGGTGGTTAAAACAAAGAGGGATTGTGAGGAGCTCGAAAAGGATCTCTCCAAACTGGGAGAATGGGCATCCAAATGGCAAATGAGGTTCAATGTGGGCAAATGCAAAGTGATGCACACTGGGACAAAAAATCCCAACTTCAATTATAACCTGATGGGATCTGAGCTAGTGGTGACTGAACATGGAAACGGTTTTGGGCTTGTGGTGGACAGCTTGATGAAAATGTCAACCCAGTGTGTGGCTGCTGTAAAAAAGGCAAACTCCATGTTTGGCATATTTGGACAAGGAATTAAGAATAAAACTGCCAATAAAGGATATTGTAGAGCTGGGAAAAGTGCAGAAAAGGGCAACTAAGATGATCAAGGGGCTGGAGCATCTCCCCCTGTCGCCCATGAGGGAAGGATACAACAGCTGGGATTGTTTAGCTTGGAAAAAAGGAGGGTAAGGGGAGACATGATAGAGGTGTACAAAATTATGTATGGTGTGGAGAATGTGGATAGGGAGCTATTTTTCTGCCTCTCTCTAAATATTAGAACCTGGGGTCATCCCATGAAGCTGATTGGTTGGAGACTCAGGACAGAGAAAAGGAAGACTTTTTCGCAGAGTGCATAGTGAAACTATAGAATTTGTTACCAAAATATGTAGTGATGGCCATCAACTTGGATGGCTTTAAAAGGGGGTTAGATGAATTTCTGGAGGAAAAGGCTCTCAATGGCGCATAGTCCTGATGGCTATGCGCTACGTCGAGAACCAGAGGCAGTATGCCTATGTAGACCTGTTGCTGGGAAACACAAGCGGGATGGTGCTGTTGCACTTCTGTCCTCCTGGAGGCTTCCCGGTTGACAGCTAGGTGGCCACTGTGGGAAAAGAATGGTGGGCTTGATGGACCCTTGGTGTGAGGCAGCATGGCTCTTCTTCTGTACATGTGTTCTTGAACAAGGTGACACAAGACTCCTTCTTGATTTTGCTGCAGTCAGTTAATGCATTTCATTAATTCCTCCAGTGACTGTGGGAACCTGAACCCACCATAATATAACATTTGTCAATGTTGTATGTATTGGGACACATTTCCATATAAAAGAGCTTGTGTTTCAGCCACACATCTTGGGATGAAAACGGAAAGTGTTCCGAGTAGAGGAACTTATGGGGTTTCTGATTAAGACCCACTACCATTATGTCATGTTTTCCATTTCATGTGTCCTAATGGATTTTGACACACAATGGAACTGTTTGACCAAACTATCCAATTTGGGGAGGGACCCTAAATCCCCACCACACTTACAAAGAGACCTATTGCTTCAGTATAGCGACATGGGCCTCTTCAGGACGATGGCTAGAAACTGTGCCAAGGTTACCTCCAGTAATTGCCCTGACTTTTGGGTTGATATCCGCAGTAAGTGGGGGGGGGGACCTTAAAGAGAGCTTCATTTCATATTAGATGTCCATGTTTCAAATTGATGTCTTCCTTCTGGATAGCACTTCATGCATCTGAAGCTGGCTGTAGCAGTTCATGGAAGATTATGCCATTCAAAATGTGTCAGTCTTTAAAGGAGCACAAAATTCACTGCAGTAGAATCCCCCTCTTTAATGAGCTTCCGTCGTGCATTAAAAACGTGGTTGTTCAGGCAGGTATTTGGGGTGGGTTAGGATATTTTAAAAAAAAATTATGGTAGAATTTTATTGTTTTAAATTGTTTTATGGTATGTTGTACATCGCCCAGAGTGGCTGGGTGACCAGCCAGATGGGCGATTAATAAATTTAATAATAAATAAATAAATAAATAAATTAATAAATAGACTCACAAGAAAATCCTTCTTTCAGCTCGGTTATGGTTTGGCTGACCCTGTTCAGGGAGAAAAAACAGAATTTCCTTCCTTCTACAGGATTGATACTAATGAACTTGATCTATATGTGGGCCTTGTCCAGCTGCTCCTGCATTTCCATTGGAACTGGATTGGGCTGGTTGCCTTAACTGAGGAGAGAGGTGAAAATTTCATCCAGACACTGACAACAATGCTCAAGCAGAAGGACATCTGTGTGGCCTTCACTGACATGTTCGACCCAACAAGCCCTCTCCTTGTACAACAAGCATATCTTGGATCTATTCCTAGTGCTTGGTTTGAACTCCAAGTGATTATTGTCTTTGGGGACACCAACATTGTACTCATATTAAGAGTGTTCTTGGCTATTCACGAAGAAAAGACCAAGATCCCATTTAGGAAGGTTTGGATCCTGACAGCCCATTGGGAAACTTCTGCGGAAGGACAAAATTTATACAAGGCCAAAGACTTCCATGGTGCTTTGCACTTCAGAGTCCACAGGAAGGATGTGCCAGAATTCACACAATTTCGCCAGGCCTTAAATCCACACTGACCACAAGGAGATGTATTTCTCCAACAATGGTGGGGACTCACTTTTAACTGTGACTTTCTGAAATCAGGAGAAATCTCTCCTTGGGGATGGAGGAACTGCACTGGGGAGGAGAAAGCATGGGACCTTCAGAGCCATATCCTTGTGATGACCATGTCCAGTTACAGCTACAGCATCTACAATGCTGTCTATTCCATTGCACACACGTTACATGCTGTGTCCTCATCTGGAACCAAACATGCATTAACAGGGGGAGGCAAGAGGCTGCTGAATCTTCAGCCATGGCAAGTAACATCCTCGTTGAGAGTTGACAATCTTATAATAGGTTCCTTGGTGGTTTCTTGGTGGTCTGATCCTGGAAGCAAAGGTTGAGCCTAGGAGAAGCATTGTTTGTCCAATATAAAGTTCCCAATAGTTACATTTCCCATAGATATTATTTCATGGCCATCATTTCCCTTAAAGAGCACTAGGAAGTGAATAAAAAGCAGTGGAGACCAATGGTGCTTCTATGATAATCCTGTATCTATAACTGTGGCTACTGAGGAGGACGAATCAAGCAAGCTGTCACCCCGAATACATAGTATTCTTCTCCCTACCGGTCATCTCCAGGAGCAAAAAACAGGCAGCTTCTCTGCCCCCCTGCCCATGTTCATTTTTGCCGGGCAGCATGAGGACACCTCAGGTGTTGTTCGCCTTGATGGCACCACCCTACTACTTGTGGTACACACACAAAGATAGGAGCATGGCTTGTAGCAAGTAGACACCAAAGAAAAATGGGCAAACCACTGGGCAGGCATATTTGAGCAATTGCCCAATGAAGCCATCTGAATGCACCTTCATTGTTCATCAAAACAATGGAGTAAAGAAAAGAAGAAGTCTCTAACTTGATGGCAGTCACAGAATGTCAGAAGACACCAGAACTCACTCGCAATTATCCTGTTTATAATTCTCTCTTCCATTTCAGATTCTTGCCTCTTTGAGGAATGTCCGGTTTAACAACATTGCTGGAGATGAAGTCTCTTTCTTTAAAAAGGGAGAGAGATATGATATTGTGATTGTGATTTTCTTCCCAAATGAATCTTTTGTTGTTGTTGTTCAGTCGTTCAGTTGTGTCCGACACTTCGTGACCCCATGAACCATAGCACGCCAGGCCTTCCTGTCCTGCGTTCTCTCCCGGAGTGTGCTCAAGTTCATATTCATTGCATCCGTGATGCTATCTAGCCATCTCATCCTCTGCCGTCCCCTTCTCCTTTTGCCTTCAGTCTGTCCCAGCATCAGGGTCTTTTCCAGGGAGTTTTCTCTTCGCATTAGGTGGCCAAAATATTGGAGCTTCAGCTTCAGTATCTGTCCTTCCAATGAGCACTCAGGGTTGATTTCCTTTAGGATGGACTGATTTGACCTCCTTGCAGTCCAGGGGACTCGTAAGAGTCTTCTCCAGCACCACAGTTCGAAATCATCAATTCTTCGGCGCTCAGCCTTCCTTATAGTCCAGCTCTCACAGCCATACATTACTACTGGGAAAACCATAGCTTTGATTAGACGGACCTTTGTCGGCAAGGTGATGTCTCTGCTTCTTACTATGCTGTCTAGGTTTGCCATAGCTTTCCTCCCAAGGAGCAAGGGTCTTTTAATGTCATGGCTACAGTCACCGTCTGCGGTGATCTTGGAGCCCAAGAAAGTAAAATCTGTCACTGCTTCCATTTCTTCCCCTTCTATATGCCAGGATGTGATAGGGCCAGATGCCATGATCTTAGTTTTTTAATGTTGAGTTTCAAACCAGCTTTTGCACTCTCCTCTTTCACCCTCAAAAAGAGGCTCTTGAGATCCTCTTCGCTTTCTGCCATTAGGGTGGTATCGTCTGCATATCGGAGGTTGTTGATAATTCTACCGGCAATCTTAATTCCGACCTCTGATTCATCCAACCCGGCATTTCTCATGATGTACTCTGCATATAAGTTAAATAAGCAGGGTGACAATATGCAGCCTTGTCGTACTCCTTTCCCAATTTTGAACCAATCGGTTGTTCCATGTCTGGTTCTTACTGTTGCTTCTTGACCCTCGTACAGGTTTCTCAGGAGACAGGTAAGGTGGTCTGGTACTCCCATCTCTTTAAGAATTTGCCACAGTTTGTTGTGATCCACACAATCAAAGGCTTTAGCGTAGTCAATGAAGCAGAAATAGACGTTTTTCTGGAATTCTCTTGCTTTCTCCATGATGCAGCGAATGTTGGCGATTTGATCTCTAGTTCCTCTGCCTCTTCTAAACCCAGCTTGTACTTCCGGTAGTTCTCGGTTCGCATACTGCTGAAGCCTAGCTTGTAGGATTTTGAGCATCACCTTGCTGGCATGTGAAATGAGCGCAATTGTGCGGTAGTTTGAACACTCTTTGGCGTTGCCCTTCTTTGGAATTGGAATGTAAACTGACCTTTTCCAGTCTTGTGGCCACTGTTGAGTGTTCCAAATTTGTTGGCATATTGAATGCAGCACTTTAACAGCATCATCTTTTAGGATTTTAAATAGCTCGACTGGAATACTGTCATCTCCGCTAGCTTTGTTGTTACTAATGCTTCCTAAGGCCCACTTGACTTCACTCTCGAGGATGTCCGGCTCAAGTTCAGTGACCGCACTATCATGGCTATCAGGGACATTCAGATCTTTCCTGTATAGTTCTTCTGTGTATTCTTGCCACCTCTTCTTAATCTCATCTGCTTCTGTTAGGTCCCTGCCTTCTTTGTCCTTTATCATGCCCGTCTTTGCACAAAACGTTCCCTTGAGATCTCCAATTTTCTTGACGAGATCTCTAGTCTTTCCCATTCTGTTGTTTTCCTCGATTTCTTTGCATTGTTCATTTAAGAGGGCCTTCTTGTCTCTCCTTGCTATTCTCTGGAACTCTGCATTCAGTTGGGTATATCTTCCCCTTTCTCACTTGCTTTTCGCTTCCCTTCTTTCGTGAGCTACTTGTAAAGCCTCATCAGACAGCCACTTGGCTTTCTTGCATTTCTTTTTCTTTGGGACGGATTTCGTTGCTGCCTCCTGAACAATGTTACGGACCTCCGTCCATAGTTCCTCAGGCACTCTGTCTATCAGGTCTAATCCCTGAAATCTATTCCTCACCTCCACTGTATATTCATCAGGGATATGATTTAGGTCATACCTGAACGGTTTAGTGGTTTTCCCGATGTTCTTCAATTTGAGCCGAAATTTTGCAAGAAGCAGCTCATGATCTGAGCCACAGTCAGCTCCAGGTCTTGTTTTTACTGACTGTATGGAGCTTCTCCATCTTTGGCTGCAAAGGACATAATCAATCTGATTTCAATATTGACCATCTGGTGACGTCCATGTGTAGAGTCGCCTCTTGTGCTGTTGGAAAAGAGTGTTTGCTATGATCAGCATGTTCTCTTGGCAAAACTCTATTAGCCTTTGTCCTGCTTCATTTTGTACACCAAGGCCATGCCTGCCTGTTATCCCGGTGATTTCTTGACTTCCTACTTTAGCATTCCAATCCCCTATGATAAAGAGGACATCTTTTTTTGGTGTTAGTTCTAGAAGGTTTTGTAGGTCTTCATAGAACCGGTCAACCTCAGCTTCTTCGGCCTCAGTGGTTGGGGCATTGACTTGAATTACTGTGATGTTGAATGGTTTGCCTTGGATTCGTACTGAGATCATTCTATCTTTTTTAAGATTGTACCCCAGTACTGCTTTTCCCACCCTTTTGTTGACTATGAGTGCTACTCCATTTCTTCTAAGGGATTCTTGCCCACAATAGTAGATATGATGGTCACCTGAATTAAATTCGCCCATGCCTGTCCATTTTAGTTCGCTGATTCCCAAGATGTCGATGTTCAATCTTGCCATCTCATGTTTGACCACCTCCAACTTACCTTGATTCATTGATCTGACATTCCAGGTTCCTAAACAATATTGTTCTTTACAGCATCGGATTTTCTTTTCACCGCCAGACACATCCACAGCTGAGTGTCCTTTCGGGTTTGGCCCAGCCGCTTCACTCTTTCTGGCGCTACTTGAAAATACCCTCTGCTCTTCCCCAGTAGCATATTGGACACCTTCCGACCTGAGGGGCTCATCTTCCGGCGTCATATCTTTTAGCCTTGTGATATGTTCCATGGGGTTTTCTTGGCAAGAATACTGGAGTGGGTTGCCATTTCCTTCTCCAGTGGACCACATTTTGTCAGAACTCTCCGCCATGACCTGTCCGTCTTGGGTGGCCCTGCACTGCATAGCTTATGGCTTCACTGAGTTACGCAAGCCCCTTCACCACAACAAGGCAGTGATCCATGAAGGGGAATGAATCTTTAGCTCACACCAAAGTTGGATAGGTGGATCCGGAAGCTCCACCTGACCAGGACTTCACCATTCACGCTGATGCAATCGTGTGGGCTACAGAGGTGTGTTTGAAGTGAATGTCATGGGGGCCATAAAGAATGTTGCAGTTTGATGGCTTGAGAACAGAAGGTGTCTTTCTAGATGAGACCAAAGGCCTACTGAGTGCAGGAAGGGGACCTTGTCCAGTGAGAAAGAACCATCTTTGCATGCAAATTCCCAGGTTGAGTCCTTGGCATCTCCAGGTATGGCTGCAAAAAGGCCCCGGTCTTAAAGCTTGGAGAGCAACTTCCACTCAGTGCAGAAAATAGTGGCCGAATAGGGATGTACGAATCCCTTACCTTGCTGTCCGTGGGGGGGGGGTGCCGGGGGGGAAGCGATCCGTTCCTCCCCCGCCGGAATCCTCGCTGGCTGCCCCACTCTGCATTGACTCCGGGGAGCCACTGGCCAGCTCCAAAACCACAGCAGGGACTTTGGATCTGGGACGCAGATACGCTGTTTGTGTCCCTGTTTTTTCACACAATAGGCTACGTAAGATGTACATAGCCTATTATGTCAAATAGCAGGGATGCAAGTGGTGTAGCGGACCCCTCACTGGGGTCTGTGGAGGATTTCTCCAGCATCCCTAGAGAGGCAGAGAAATGGTCTGATGCGGTAGGAGGCAGCTTCATGTTTTTGCATCTTTATGAGCATATATATCTCCATCAGCTTCCATTACGATGATTCTAAGTAACCTGCAGAAATCCAGAAAAGATTCAGACTTTCTAAACTGGTGATCCTATCCATTGTGTATTGGGAAACTCTATTGAGTAACTCTGTCCTATTTTGGTGCAACATCCATTGCATGTAAAACCTCAACTATTTCTTTCTCCTCTTTTAGGTGCCTCCCTCTGCGAGGTGTGTGGAATGGTGCTCTCCAGGGCACCAGAGAAAAGTTCCAGAGGGGAAGCCGATTTGCTGCTACAGATGTGATTGTTGCCCAGAAGGTACGATTTCTAACTGGACAGGAAGCTCAAGCATTGAGAGCCTTGTTCAATAGCAGAGCATACCAGGGTTAGCATGGGGAGATCATGCACAAGGAGAAGACACGGCCATTCAACTTATGAAGAGTTTCTCCATAAAAACCATTGGGGATTGCATAACTCGGTGGTTTCCTGTTTTGCAAACTATTCACAATTTCCTGAAGAAACCTTCTGTTTAATAATAAAGAATAATAATATCCTTACATACTTGCCTTGGCTCACCTTTCCATTCATAGTGTTTTAAACACCATGTTTCCAATCTCGGTTGTTTGGGCATTAAACATGAAGCTGAACGGTGATTAGTTGTTTTAGCAATGGGAGCATGATACTCCAATGTCAAGGAAATGGCTGTTTAATCTATATTGATTCCTGTCAGCTATTTCCCAGCCTCTGCACCAACACATCTCCACTGAAGAAAGTGCGTCATCTGAGGCAAATGCCATATTTATTTATGTATGTATGTATGTATGTATGTATGTATGTATTTGCCCATTCAGAAAGTGCTGCACGTGACAGGCTGTGGTGATGTTCTTACCCTTAACTGTTTTCAATTTCTAGTTACACACTTCAGGTTTTTCTTCTTGCAGAATATGGAACATGGGTCTGCTAACATGGGCTATCTTATACAGGTGAAAAGGAGTGTTTTGTACCCTTCCTGACTCTGCTCTTATGCAATATGTTGTTGAAACAGAAAGAGAAAATACGGAAAGGTAGGCTGCACGCTTATACGGACAGTAAGCTAGGGAACTGATATCTCCGTCTCCTTTGTTGCCTGCACTGTCTTTACAAAAAGAACATCTATGCCATGTTTGAGATAATTTTGCTCATTCCAGATGCAGATCACTGTGACCCATGCCCAGAAGATCAACATCCAAACAGCAACCAAGACCACTGTTTCCCCAAGAAGACCCACTTCTTTTCCTATCAGGAGACACTGGGGTTCATTTTAGCTTCTCTGGCTCTTTTCCTCTCTCTTATTACATCTGTAGTGTTGGCCACCTTCATTCTACACCGTGACATGTCCATCGTCAAAGCCAACAACCGAGACCTCATCTATGTCCTCCTTCTTTCTCTCCTGCTCTCTTTCTTCAGCTGCTTTCTGTTCATCGGTCGCCCCACGAAGGTCACGTGTCTTCTACATCAAACTGCTTTTGGCATCTTCTTCTCCGTTGCCATTTCTTCTGTGCTTGCAAAAACTGTCACAGTGGTTCTGGCCTTCATGGCCACAAAACCAGGAAACATGGCCAGAAAACTCTTGGGGAGACAACTACCAAACTCCATTGTCCTGGCCCGTCCCCTCATCCAAGCTGTTATCTGTGCTTTCTGGCTGATGACCTCTCCCCCATTCCCAGTCTTGGACTTCCATTCCTTGACTGGAGAAATCATTGTAGAATGTAATGAAGCCTCAGTCACTATGTTTTACACTGCCCTGGTTTACATGGGTTTTCTGGCAGTTGTCAGCTTCATGGTGGCTTTCCTAGCCAGAAAACTGCCTGACACTTTCAGCGAAGCCACGTTTATCACCTTCAGCATGCTGGTGTTTTGCAGTGTTTGGGTCTCCTTTGCTACCAACCTACCTGAGCACCAAGGGGAAGTCCATGGTGGCTGTGGAGGTCTTCTCCATCTTGGCCTCTGGGGCTGGTCTCTTGGCTTGCATCTTCCTCCCCAAATGCTACATTATAGTGTTGAGGCCCTGTCTCAACTGTAAAGATCATGTAATCAGGAGAAGGACTTAGGGTGTCTATCACTTCAAAACATGCCCTGCTACTCTAGTTTCCTGTCAAGTACACATGTAAGAAGACCAATAACATTGTTAAATGTGCTGAGTTATTCCTTAATTACAGGGTCCTTTCCACCCAGGGGTTTTGCTCTTTCCCAGTCAACTGGAAGTGGACTTAGAGGTTGTCTGTATGGCATTATATTGCTCCTAGATATCTTTCAACCATACAATTTTTAAAAAAATCACGCCATCACACTATCAGGAATTAGTATTACATATCATGCATTATAGGTACAACAGAGAGTTGCAATATGGTTCAGGATTAGGCTCACTTTGGAGATACTCTAAATTGTACTGATCTCACTTCCCCTATAAGGAGAACATTCTTCTCTCCTCCATGCCATTCTCCGTTCTGCTCACTGGTTTGGTCTTGGGGAGGATAGGTTTCATTTCATTTTATTGGCCACTGTTGAGTCATTTGAAATGTGAGTTCCTTCGAAGAGGAAACATGACAGGATATAAATGTAATACTAAATGAAAATGAATAAAATAAATTGAGTTCATGTTTCAGTACTTCTGCAAACCTGTTTCCTTCCACGATGCTCATACTTCTCCCTTGTTTCTCCGGATCCCAATTGTGGCTTGGGTGTTGGTGGCACTTGCCCCCGAGCTCACTTTTCAAGGGAGCGATACTAGCAGCAAGAACACATTATGATCAGTCATGAGGAATGTCAGCGACACACATATTTGCATAGCTGGAATGCAAAATGTATGAATATGCTGTTGTGGAAAAATGGAAAGTTAGGGTGAGAGAGGAGACAACAGTGTAACAGATTCCTTCAAAATCAGGGCCCTTTTATTGAACATTGGAAAAATAACAATGCACCTGTTTGTTATAGCAGGCCTGGTTGTGGCTCCTATTAAATAAGGTGTCAGGGCCAAAACGGGGTCCCATAATGTGGAATGGAAATCAGGCAGGTGGGTTGTTCTAACCTATATAAAATTGAAAAGATTTCACCATCCTTCCTGAAATTTGCAGGTGCCAGAAAGACATGTTTGTTTTACATCATCAGAAAATTTCAGGGAGATTGGTGAAATATTGCGGGAGAAAGGGCAATTACCAGAAAAAAGAAGAAAAAACTAAGCCATGCAAGAGTGTTCCTCAAAGCCTTTGTTGGCTCCCTTTGGTGCCCATCATTTGTGAACAAAAGTATAGGCTCCTTATTTTACAGACTGATATTTTTCTATTCCTCTCCACTGTCATTGATGGAATTGATTTTTAAAATGCCATGTCCTTATTTTAAAAATATTTTTTATTTGCATAATGCAAGTCTGTGGGTGTCTCATCATGTGGACCGCGGAATGTGCAGGTTTGGTGGGCAGGGGTATCACTGCCGTGTGGAGGAGTGGCCCAAGCAGCAGCAGAGGTTTAGTGGTGCATTTCTGGGACCTCTGTGTGTGTGTGAATGTGGTCAAGCAGCACAGTTGTTAAAAGGAAAAGGGTTACAACAGAAATTACAAAGCACTCTCCAGAGGTCGTATTTTTGCCAGAGATGCATCTAACTAAGAAATATAACGCAGTATTAAAACACCCATATTTTGGACAACAATTTACTGCCTCAGGCTCTAGCTGCCAAATTGGAGCTGAAGTTAACCCAGCAGCCTCTGATCAGTGACAGTGGTGGAGGAGGGGGAGATCAGCCTGCGTTGGTTTCATTGTGTGAGAGAGAGCTGGTTAGAGTTGGTTACAAAAGAAGATGGCGCATGAGTAGCAGCGTTCATTTTGTGCACCGCCATTTGTTTTAATTCTTCAATTAATTTTGCCATTTTTGTCACCTTGCTTGACATCTCACTCAACAGTTTCAACACCTTGCTAGACTCTCAAATTATGGAGTTTGTATTAGAAAAGTTACACTTGGGGTTACTTAGAGGTCCCCCACCACGCTTACAGGTTGGATCCAGCACTCCTGCTTGGATGATCCCTCAACCATTTTGAAAAGAAAAGTGCTCTTGTGTTTCCTCACAACAGCACTGAGAAGAGAAGAGAGCCTCATATGAATGAATGGATGACGTTACTGACTAAGTCTTCTGACATTGTCATAGTATCAACACATCACTGCATGCAATTTTTATTTTTTCAAAGAGAGGCTGATACCCCCCTGCAGAAAATGTGACTGATTAAGCCCGACTCGGGCTCCACGAGAGGGGCTTAAAAGCTTTACATTGGATTTTGGACTCTCAATTCTTATCGTTGTGGGAAAGGAATCTCCTAGTGGTGTTCGAGGCGGGGTGTTAAAAATAATTTTATTCTGAGCTTTTAGATACTGATTTTTAGTTTTTCTTTTGTTTTCAGTTTTTACTCATTATTGATATTGATAATCGTCTTAACATTTTAGAAACATTGTTTTCCAGCTAGTTGTATCATTTTACAATTCTAACTTGACAGATAATTTGTCTTATTTTTAAATGAGAACATCTAAATGAATCAGTCATCCTGGAGATCATGATCTCTTGCCCACCTCCAAACAGAGTAAGATTGTGAGTTCTTTTTCACCACTGGAGAATCAGCTTCGAACGTTAGTTGTTTGTCAAGATCTGCCTTCTGCTAGGCACTCTCCACGTCTCCAAGCCATTCAGTTGACATTCAAGACCAGGAGACCTTTCGGTCCTCCAAGGAGCTAGTTACTTTGAAGCTGTCAACTGGTTTTGCTCCAAACCCCCCTCAGCCCTCTGCTTGGTTGCTACCAAAGCCAAGCCCTGAAGACTGGCAGGCCTTTAGGTATTTAAATTTAAATGAATCTTGTTCTCCTGAGACAAATGCTATCCACCTATGTAGCACAGCATTAATGAAGGCTGAAGTTGATTTAGTCGCTCAGGATTGGGTAGAGAACCCCTTGTCAGTAGGTCCTAACACTAGGAAGCTACCGGCAGCAATTGTTGTTCAGTCGTTCAGTCATGTCTGACTCTTCGTGACCCCATGGACCATAGCACGCCAGGCCTTCCTGTCCTGCGCTCCCTCTCGGAGCATGCTCAAGTTCATATTCATTGCGTCGGTGATGCTATCTAGCCATCTCATCCTCTGCCGTCCCCTTCTCCTTTTGCCTTCAGTTTTTCCAAGCATCAGGGTCTTTTCCAGAGAATTTTCTCTTCGCATTAGGTGGCCAAAATAGTTGAGCTTCAGCTTCAGTATCTGTCTTTCCAATGAGCCCTCGGGGTTGATTTCCTTTAGGATGGACTGATTTGACCTCCTTGAAGTACAGGGGACTCGTAAGAGTCTTCTCCAGCACCACAGTTCGAAAGCATCAATTCTTCGGCACTCAGCCTTCCTTATAGTCCAGCTCTCACAGCCATACATTACTACTGGGAAAACCATAGCTTTGATTAGACGGACCTTTGTTGGCAAGGTAATGTCTCTGCTTCTTACTATGCTGTCTAGGTTTGCCATAGCTTTCCCCCCAAGGAGCAAGCGTCTTTTAATTTCATGGCTACAGTCACCGTCTGCGGTGATCTTGGAGCCCAAGAAAATAAAATCTGTCAATGCTTCCATTTCTTCCCCTTCTATATGCCAGGAAGTGATGGGGCCAGATGCCATGATCCTCGTTTTTTTAATGTTGAGTTTCAAACCAGCTTTTGCACTCTCCTCTTTCACCCTCAATAAGAGGCTCTTTAGATCCTCTTTGCTTTCTGCCATTAGGGTGGTATCGTCTTCATATCGGAGGCTGTTGATAATTCTCCCAGCAATCTTAATTCCGACCTCTGATTCATCCAACCCGGTGTTTCTCATGATGTACTCTGCATATAAGTTAAATAAGCAGGGTGACAATATGCAGCCTTGTTGTACTCCTTTCCCAATATTGAACCACTCGGTTGTTCCATGTCTGGTTCTTACTGTTGCTTCTTGACCCTCATACAGGTTTCTCAGGAGACAGGTAAGGTGGTCTGGTACTCCCATCACTTTAAGAATTTGCCAGGGTTTGTTGTGATCCACACAATCAAAGGCTTTAGCGTAGTCAATGAAGCAGAAATAGACATTTTTCTGGACTTCTCTTGCTTTCTCCATGATCCAACGAATGTTGGCGATTTGATCTCTAGTTCCTCTGCCTCTTCGAAACCCAGCTTGTACTTCCAGTAGTTCTCAGTTCGCATACTGCTGAAGCCTAGCTTGTAGGATTTTGAGCATCACCTTGCTGGCATGTGAAATGAGCACAATTGTGCGGTAGTTTGAACACTCTTTGGCGTTGCCCTTCTTTGGAATTCGAATGTAAACTGACCTTTTCCAGTCTTGCGGCCACTGTTGAGTGTTCCAAATTTGTTGGCATATTGAGTGCAGCACTTTAACAGCATCATCTTTTAGGATTTTAAAAAGCTCAGCTGGAATACCGTCATCTCCGCTAGCTTTGTTGTTAGTAATGCTTCCTAAGGCCCACTTGACTTCACTCTCTAGGATGTCCGGCTCAAGTTCAGTGACCGCACTATCATGGCTATCAGGGACATTCAGATCTTTCCTGTATAGCTCTTCTGTGTATTCTTGCCACCTCTTCTTAATCTCATCTGCCTCTGTTAGGTCCCTGCCTTCTTTGTCCTTTAGCATGCACATCTTTGCACAAAACATTCCCTTGATATCTCCGATTTTCTTGAAAAGATCTCTAGTCTTTCCCATTCTATTGTTTCCCTCCATTTCTTTGCACTGTTCGTTTAAGAAGGCCTTCTTTCTCTCCTTGCTATTCTCTGGAAATCTGCATTCAGTTGGATATATCTTCCCCTTTCTCCCTTGCTTTTTGCGTTCCTTCTTTCCTCAGCTATTTGTAAAGCCTCATCAGACAGCCACTTTGCTTTCTTGCATTTCTTTTTCTTTGGGATGGATTGAATTGCTACCTCCTGAACAATGTTACGGACCTCTGTCCATAGTTCCTCAGGCACTCTGTCCATCAGGTCTAATCCCTGAAATCTATTCATCACCTCCACTGTATATTCATAAGGGATATGATTTAGTTCAAACCTGAATGGTTTAGTGGTTTTCCCTACGTTCTTCAATTTCAGCCTAAATTTTGCAAGAAGAAGCTCATGATCTGAGTCACAGTCAGCTCCAGGTCTTGTTTTTACTGACTGTATGGAGCTTCTCCATCTTTGGCTGCAAAGGACATAATCAATCTGATTTCGATATTGACCATCTCGTGATGTCCATGTGCAGAGTCGCCTCTTGTGCTGTTGGAAAAGAGTGTTTGCTATGATTAGCGTGTTCTCTTGGCAAAACTCTATTAGCCTTTGTCCTGCTTCATTTTGTACACCAAGGCCATGCTTGCCTGTTATCTAGGGATGGGGGAGAATTTCTCCCCGAAACTTCGGGGGGCCGAGTGCCAACGCATTCGGTCCTCCGAAGGTTGTTCGGGGAGAAATTCTCCGCCCCCCCGCCCCCACCCCCCCCGGGGTGGGACTTACCTTTAACAAATGTCCCTCCTGGCGGCGGGTCACGGCGGCAGTTCGGCAGGTCTTCGTCAGGGGCAGGGGTGGCAGCCGGTCTTTCGCCATTACAAGAAAAGTAAAAAAAAAAAACGCGTACGCAAATGGCGGCCCCCATAGGGAGCCGCCATTCGCGTTTCTTATTTGGTCTTTGTAGTCTACATAAAGATTTACGTAGACTACGGCGAAAATAAGGACAACGCAAATAGCGTTGCCCTTATTTTCGTCGTAGTCTACGTAAATCTTTACGTAGACTACAGGGACCAAATAAGGAACGCGAATGGCGGCTCCCTATGGGGGCCGCCATTTGCGTACACGCTTTTTTTTTTTTCCAAAGTCACCCATGATAGGCTACGTGACAATTAATGTAGCCTATCACGGCTGACTTTGCAGATCTAGCCATGATAGGCTACGTTAATCGTTTCGTAGCCTATCACAGGGGCGTTTTTTTTTTTTTTTTGATGTTCGCAGCCGGGGAGACGGGGCGCTTCTCCCCGGCCTGAATTTCGGCCGGGCGAGGAGGGAAGCCTCCCCCCCGCCTGAACTTCGGGGGGAGCAGCGAAGCTCCTCCCCCACCACCACAAAGCAAGCTGCGAGACCAGGTAAGTGACTTTCGTGCATCCCTACTGTTATCCCAGTGATTTCTGGACTTCCTACTTTAGCATTCCTATCCCCTGTGATGAAAAGGGCATCATTTTTGGTGTTAGTTCTAGAAGGTGTTGTAGGTCTTCATAGAACTGATCAACTTCAGCTTCTTCAGCCTCCACTGTATATTCATCAGGGATATGATTTAGGTCATACCTGAACGGTTTAGTGGTTTTCCCGACGTTCTTCAATTTGAGCCGAAATTTTGCAAGAAGCAGCTCATGATCTGAGCCACAGTCAGCTCCAGGTCTTGTTTTTACTGACTGTATGGAGCTTCTCCATCTTTGGCTGCAAAGGACATAATCAATCTGATTTCGATATTGACCATCTGGTGACGTCCATGTGTAGAGTCGCCTCTTGTGCTGTTGGAAAAGAGTGTTTGCTATGATCAGCATGTTCTCTTGGCAAAACTCTATTAGCCTTTGTCCTGCTTCATTTTGTACACCAAGGCCATGCCTGCCTGTTATCCCGGTGATTTCTTGACTTCCTACTTTAGCATTCCAATCCCCTATGATAAAGAGGACATCTTTTTTTGGTGTTAGTTCTAGAAGGTGTTGTAGGTCTTCATAGAACCGATCAACCTCAGCTTCTTCGGCCTCAGTGGTTGGGGCATTGACTTGAATTACTGTGATGTTGAATGTTTGCCTTGGATTCGTACTGAGATCATTCTATCGTTTTTGAGATTGTACCCCAGTACTGCTTTTCCCACCCTTTTGTTGACTATGAGTGCTACTCCATTTCTTCTAAGGGATTCTTTCCCACAATAGTAGATATGATGGTCACCTGAATTAAACTCGCCGAAGCTTGTCCATTTTAGTTCTCTGATTCCCAAGATGTCGATGTTCAATCTTGCCATCTCATGTTTGACCACCTCCAGCTTACCTTGATTCATTGATCTTACATTATACATTCCAGGTTCCTAAACAATATTGTTCTTTACAGCATCGGATTTTCTTTTCACCACCAGACACATCCATAGCTAGGGATGTCAGAGAATTTCTCCACAAATCTCGGGGAGGCCGAATGCCAGCGCATTCGGCCCCTCAAAATTGGTGGAGAAACGGTCTGCCCCCACCGCCCTCCCCAGGACGAGACTTACCTTGTGCGAATGTCCCTGGCGGTGGTGGCGGCTGCAGTGGCCGGTCTTCTGACCGGCTGCTGCCACCGCCATTTCTAAGTTAAAAAAAAATAACTTGATAGGCTACGTAAAGATTTACGCAGCCTATCACGGCTAGATTTTTTAAAAACACCGTGATAGGCTACGTAAATGTTTACGTAGCCTATCACGGCTGAGTGAAAAAAAAAATGTGCGTATGCAAATGGCGGCGCCCATGGGCACCGCCATTTGTGTTCCTTATTTTGGCACGTCTGGTCTACATAAACATTTATGTAGACTACAGCGAAAATAAGGGTAACACTATAGCAGCGGCCAGAATTCTGGCTGCGGCAGGCCATGGCCAGCGGCTCCGCAGAGTTGCCACAGAGTGGAGCTGGCCAGGGAGGATTCCGGTGGGAGGGGCGTAGTGCCTCCCCCCCACCGCGGGTGGCCCCAGCAGAACCATGTAAGTGTTTCATATACCCCTAGGAACTAGTACTTCCCAGGATTTGGAAGCTATCCTTCTATTAATGCAGCCAAAAATAGCATTGGCCTTTTTTGCAGCCACATCACATCATTGGCTCAACAAATCCAAGATCCTTCTCGCTTGTAGCATTTTTGAGCCATGTATTCCCCATGTTGTTAATTTGGATTTGGTTTCTTTTTCCTATATGCCGCAGTTGGCATTTAACCCTATTAAATGTTGTTCTGTTGTTTTCTGCCCAGCACTCCAGCCTATCAAGATCATTTTGAATGTTGTTTCTGTCTTCCAAGATATTAGCTATCCCACCCAATTTTGTGTCATCTGCAAATTTGATCAGCATTCCCTGCATCTCCTCCTCCAAGTCATGAATAACCATGTTGAAGAGCACTGGGACCCGGACTGAGCCCTGCGGTACCCCACTCTTTACCTCTCCCCAGTTGGAGAAGATCCCATTGATCAGCACTCTTTGTCTCTGATTCTGTAACCAGCTGTGGATCCATCTGATCATTGCTTCATCTAGCCCACTTTGAGCTAGTTTGCTCTAGGGATGGACGAAAGGGACTTACCTGGTCCCGAAGCTTACTTCGCAGTGGGGGGAGGTGCTTTGGTTCTCCCCCCGAAATTCAGGCGCCCCGCCTCCCCCAGCCGAAATTCAGGCCGGGGAGGAGCGCCCCATCTACCCGGCCGCGAAAAATAAAGTAAAGTAAAAAAAAACCACACACACACCCGTGATAGGCTACGTAACGATTTACGTAGCCTATCACGGCTAGATTTCCAAAGTCAGCCGCAATAGGCTATGTAAATCGTCACATAGCCTATCATGGGTGACTTTGAAAAAAAAAACGCATACACAAATGGCGGCGCCCATGGGCATTTGATACACAAATGGCGGCGCCCACCTCCAGTTGTCCCATGAGCCACCTCCACCTGCTCTTCAGCCTGCCAAAGGTGCGCTCCACCACGTTTCTAGCTGTGCTGAGGCACTGGTTGAAGTGAGACTCCTCTGGTGAAAGGTGTCCCCCAAAAGGCTTCATCAGCCAACGTCACATGGGGGAAGCTCTGTCAGCCAGGATCTGCAGCGGGATAAGCACACCACCCGCTCTCCACGTCGGGTTCCTGGGGACAAACGTGCCAGCATCCATTGCCTCACCCAGCGTGGAATTCCAGAAGATGTAGGCATCACAGTTTCGCCCACTCCACCCGATCTTCACATTGATGAATCGTCCCGCGTGGTCCGTGGTGCCTTGCAGAAGCATTGAGTAGTAGTGCTTCCTTTTGATAAACTAGCTGCCCTGTCTAATCGGGGATATGAGTGGCAAATGCGTCCCGTCGCAAGCCGCAAATGCCCCAGAAAAGCCAAGGGTGGAGAAGCCGAGCATTGCCTGGAGAGAGAGGAACGACCATATTTGGTGGGAGGCAGCAAAGCATGACTGGCCGTTGCCAAGCAGTGGATGCATCCTGCTCGTGCCCCCATCTCCCCACACACTTGCCCGGACAAACCCTGTTAAGCACAAAGCACACAGGGCCTTTAGTTTAGCTTTCTAAATTTTTAGCTTGGTTGTTTTCAATCTGTATTTTAAACTCCTGCACTGCTGCTAGGTTTTATTGTGGTTGTATTATTATATTGTGGTTTTAATGTTCTATATATTTCAAATTGTTTTATTGTGTGCTGTTTGGTTTTAATTTTTGTGAACCGCCCACAGAGCTTCGTCTATTGGATGGTATAGAAATTAAATGAATAAATAAGTGCCTGCCACGAGGGTTGTGTGGCGCGCTCCACGCCTGCACACACACACCCATGCACACACAAACCTCCAGGAGGATAGTGACCACCATGAACGGGGGAGTACCTCTCAAAACCCCCACAGACCAGATTCCCCCCCACCACCACCATGGACGTGAACCTTGCCTATACTCGTACTGCAGTAAGCGCACCTTCGATTCTTCGAAGATACAAAGAACCGAAGATCTCAAGCCAGACCCCAACCCAGCTCACTAGAAGGAGATTTGATTCTTTGAAGATATGAAGAATCCAAGATGTTCCCTCACCCCCCAATGCCCGAGCACCCCCCACCCGACCCAGAGCTGCACTCACCGCATCCACGTCGCCCAGAGTCACTGTTCTCCATGGCAGAGCATGCTCCAGAGCAAGGCACACCTCCAGAAAGATTCCCGTGACCGTGGATTTCCCAACCCTGAACTGCTCCACCGCACTCTTGTAGAGGGAATTATTGGCGAGCTTCCAAATGGCAATGGCAACCCTCTCCTCCGTGGGATCGCTCTGCACATCTGTGTCGAGCGTCTGGCCAATAACGGGGCCACCTCGCCCACGACCTGAAAGAAGGTGCGGCAAGGCATCCTGAAGTGCTCGATCCAGCGTTCATCATTCCAGACCTGCAGAAAAGCCTCTCCCACCAGTCCTGGCTGCTCGGGCACAACCAATACCTATGGAAAACCCTTGGCATGGGGAGAAGAGGCACGTTGTGTGCCACGGTCAATGTGTTTCAAAGCATCCCTGAACACAAGTTCAGGTGGCGATGGCGGTACCATCACAGTACCCGGAGCCGAGACCTCCGCTGCTGGGATGACAGCCGCTCCAGAGCGATCAGTGCCTGGAGAGTGCAGATCAGGGCATTGGCGGAGAGAAACAGCAGGCTGTAAACATTGTCGGTTCTGGAACCATGCATCCCACCAGGAATGAGATCCAAAACAATAGTCAATATATCCAGAAGGAGTTACCCGGGGATCAATGGGGCCAGATGACGCAGGCCCGGTGAGGTTTCCAGTGACTGGCTGAGGAAAGACACAGCAGAGGGGAGGGAGGGGAGGCGGTTCATTGGCAGAGGCGGAAGGAGTTGCCACTCCTCCAATCAGGGCTGCCCTGCTTTGGAGCTGGGGAACTGCGAGGCGCCGGGGTGTGAACCACGCTCCCGTGTTCGGGGAGGGAGTGGAGCGGGGAAAATGGGTGAGTGGGGATAATCACGTGCTAATGCGAGTGCGTATAACCCGACACAGCCCCGACTCAGCGTGGTGGCAGGAGCAATGTAGATCAGCCCTAGCTTTCTGAGTGTTCTAGAGTAGCCTGTGCCTGGCCCTTACTCACTGCAGGTGAAAAACAGAGTCCCACTGGCATGGAAGTGGGTGTTACAGGACAAATAAATGGGAAAAAATGTGTTTTTTTAATAAAAATGTTAGGGGCCTCCCCCTTGACCTCCCCTGCCGAACTCCCCTGGCCAAGTCCTGTTTGCTTCCCCTGTCCACTCGCTCTGATCGCTCGCTCTCTGGGAATTGGCTTGCTTCTGTAGTCCCTGGACCAGCTGGAGCAGCTTCCTCTGCTCTGCTCAGCCGGGAGGCGGGAAACAGACTGAAGCTTCCTGCCCACACAGCTGCTGGGAGTACTTAGGCCACCCCCCCCCAATTCAGTTGGAGCTCTCAGGAGCACTTGCTGAGCTCACAGCCACTCAGAAGGACAAAGGACAGCCCTCTGGGCTTCCTCCAGCTTCCTCCAGCTTCCTCCAGCCCACTTACCTCTTTGCCTTGTCTCCTTTATCTCCTTTGTCTCTTCTGCCACTGCAAATCCCCTGCCCAACTCCTGTTTGCTCCCCCTGTTTGCTCGCTCTGATTGCTCACTCTCTGGGAGCTTGCTTGCTTCTGTAGTCCCTGGACCATCTGGAGCAACTTCCTCTGCTCTGCTCTGCTCAGCTGGGAGGTGGGAAACAGCAAGTGGGCCTCTTAGCTTGTAAGATGCGTCAAAGGTCGATATTGCCGCCTCGGCACATTCCATGCTAACGAGCTCTGGTACCATTTATCTTATCAGAGCCTAGGATGTGCCTGAGAAGTGAGGCTATGTTCATGCCAAACTACAGGTGTCTGTGCTGGGAAAATTCTGATGGCTTTCCTCTTGACCAAGCACCATTAGTCTATGCTGGGAAAGTTGCAAATGAACGCTAATTAACTCTTTCTCCAGTCATGCTGCCTCACTGCTAACATGTATGGTATAAAACCCATCTTACCCCATGGCTCTGGGTTCAGAGAAGCTGTCTGATCCAACCATTGGGTATGCCTGTGCACGGTAAGTACTCAATAAAGTCTCCTTGTAAGCAAACCTGGATCTGGCTAGTCACTATCTGGGCACCTCTAAATTCTGGAAGCCCACTACAGGGGCATACACCAGGCAAGACCATCAGAAGTAGGGCCTCTTGTTTCCTTCTGAATGCCCAAGTGCAGGGTGGGCCAGATAGCCACTCAAGTCTGGCATCCGTTGCAAAGAACATGGGAGGGGCCCAGGTAGATTCACCCCTCCTGGGCCCTTTGGTGTGTCTGCCAATCACTGCAGAGAGCCTTGGGGGAGCCCCACCCTAGCACTGCTGCCTCCTCCCCTCAGCCGCTCCCGTGGTGTGGACAGCTGATGGTGCACAAACCTGGGTGGGCTAGAGACTAGGATGGATTGGGAGGCAGAGGGGGGCACTGGAGCAAAACCTGCGTTCGTATCAGAGTCAATTGCAGGGGGGGCGAACAGAGGCATGTTGGAGGTGTGTGTTTGGGGAGAGCATGTGGACTGCTTAGGAGTGCCAGAGGGCCACTGGGGGCCACTGTCACTTCCTTCATGGAATCTGCGTGTCAAGAGCTTTCCAATGAAGTGTGCTCCATGAGAATCGGAGAATGGGAAGGCAGTCAAAGGGATGACCACCTAACTCCCAACTTGGAATTATATAGATGTACAAAATTAGGAGCAGGGATGTCAGAGAATTCCGCCACGGATTCCAGTGAGGCCAGATTCTTTAGAATCCGGCTCCCTGGAATCCGTGGTGGAATGGCCTCTCCCCCCCACCCCCCCACTGAATCCCCCCAGGGTGGAACTTACCTGGGGCAGCTCTGGGGGTGGCTCCGGCAGCTGGTCTCCCAGCTGGCTGCAGCTGGGCTGGTGCGGCCGCCATGTGCAGCCTTGCAGATGGCAGCCGCTACGCCATTTGTGCCCCTGCTCTTTGCCGTGATAGGCTACCTAAATATTTACATAGCCTATCACGGCTGCTTGCAAGGATGCAAATGGAGGCCGCTACGATGGCTGCCATTTGCGGCCGCACCAGCCCGGCCACGGCCGGAACTCCTGCTGCGGACAGCCCTGGCCGGTGGCTCTGAGGAGCCGCCGTGGAGCGGAGCTGGCCAGGGAGGATTCCCGGGGGAGGGACGGAGCGCCTCTCCCTCATCGCGGATGCCCCTGCGCGGAGCCAGGTAAGGGATTTGTACATCCCTAATTAGGAGGGGTAGTGTTGAAATAAGCTTGAAAGTGCCTATATATGCCTATATATATATACATCTGTTTATGCATTTGAACCTATGTGTTGCTATTTTGTCTGTATTCTCTGCTGTTCTTTTGCTGAGCTGGGTACTTGGTGGAAATGGCTGAGTGACCAGTCCGAAGTCTGGTGCCACAAGATAAGGGAACCGTTGCCAAAGTATCAAAGGGCGTTAGCTAGAGTGACCTGGCCAGATAAGGGAAAGACACATCAACGTAAGTTGTTTGTGCAGTACTTTCTGGTAATTTCCAAGCCTTATTTGACTTGCGCATGCGCATCATACTCCATTATGGAATTGGTTTGTCAGACTGTATAAAAAGTCCAAATAACTGTCATTCGGGGCTGAATTCTGTCTTTGGAGACAGACAGACTTGTTGCAGCAAATACAATCTTTTTGTACCCTTACCCGGTGTCTACGTTACTGAATTGGAACCCACGCTAGACACAAACCTACTGACTAGTTTTCTACTCTTACCACAGTAGGGCACCTTAGCGGGGACCAAGGAAACTCTCCAAAGGTGCTCAGGTGCCCGCGGTGGCTGCATTTCCTGCCTAAACCTGGTCCGCATGGACTGGCAGTGGTTCTCCAGAGTTTCAGATGACAGTCTTCCTCTACCGTAGCTGGAGATGCTGAGGATTGAACCCTGGACCTTCTGCATGCAAAGTGTGTGCTCCACCACTGAAGAAGACCCTTTCCAGCCCACCTGTCCTAGTAGCTCAGCTCCTCCGGTCTCCCTTCCTGTGCATCCTGAGGTTCACGTCAGAGTAAAGGGGGTGGGGGCAAATGGAGACATGGTGACAGTGTGTTCTCAGGGAGATACTGGATGTACCAAAGGGCCCCTGGTGCCACAGTCATTCTCTCTCTCAACCCTATCTTGTCCACCAGACTCTTCCATCATCACAATCCAACTTCTCAATTTGCTTCTCAAGGCCTCAAGAACCTCTGACCATCACGCATCTTGCATCTCCACTCAGACAGGGCCTTGTATTTTCTGGGGCCACAAATGTAGTTGTATCTGGACAGGTTCCCCATATCTGGTATACTTGATATAAACCTGCCTTCCCCCACCTGAACCTCTCCAGATGTGTTGGACTGGAGCTCACATTATTCCAAGCCGTCATACTCAATGGCCATGCAAGTTAGGAAATATGGGCATTCCAGTCCAAAACATCTGGTGAGTGTGCTAGGTTTTAGGAATCTCCAAGGATCAGTTTCAGGGTGCAGTTCTAGCACTCAACCAGAACACATGTCCAGGGATGGCAGGGAAAGGTCCATGCAGCCTTGACTCCTGAGATGAGAATCTTGGATTGAGATGCTCAGTTCCTCACAGGCCCAGGTTTCGCACAGACCCTGACAACAAAAGACAAATTGATCCACTTGATGGTGCAATGATGGGGAAGAGAATGGCTATTTCCATCCCTGTCTTTGAGGGCTGAACAAGGTTCCGCATAATGAACATCATGTCATGATTGCGATATTTCAATCATTGTTGCTCATTCCAGATGCAGCTTGCTGTGCCCCATGCCCAGAAGATCAACACCCAAACAAGAACCAAGACCAATGTATCTCCAAGAAGATCCACTTCCTTTCCTATCAAGAGACACTGGGGCACATTTTAGCTTCTCAAGCTCTTTTCCTCTCCTTGATCACGTCTCTCTTACTGGCAACCTTCATTAAACTCCGTAACACACCAATCATCAAAGCCAACAACCGAGATCTCACTTATGTCCTCCTCATCGCCCTCCTGCTCTGCTTCCCCTGCTCCTTCCTGTTCATTGGTCAACCCACAAAGCTCACCTGTCTTCTGCGACAAAGTGTTTTCAGCATCATCTTCTCTGTTGCTATTTCTTCCATTTTGGCAAATTTCCATTTATCACCTTCAGCATGCTGAAGTTTTGCAGTGTTTGGGTCTCCTTTGTGCCCACCTACCTGAGCACCAAGGGAAAGTCCATGGTGGCCATGGAAATCTTCTCCATCTTGGCCTCCGGGGCTGGTCTCCTCAGTTGCATATTCCTTCCCAAATGTTACCTTATTCTCCTGATGCCCAGTCTCAATTGTAAAGATCACCTAATAAGGAGAAGGAACCTGTGATTACAATACATTGTTTACAAAAATCCCTGCTAATTCATTTTCCAGTCCATCAATCACAATTCAGCTTGATATTTGTTCTTAAAGGATTTATTGTGATCCCAAATTGTTTTATTTTAAAATGAAACCCTCTAGTTCACTTCTGTCTTGCTGTATATTTTTCTACTGACTGGATGGAATGGTGTTTTGTTTGTTAGCTTAAAGTTATGGAAGGCTTTAATATTTTTTATAGTGTTGGGGTTGGTCTGAAAGACCATTGGTGGTTCTTTATAGCCCAAAGACCCTGAGTATAAAGAGATCAGAATCCCACCAAACTGTGTAAGTCTTGGTTCTAAGATTTCAGTAGGCAAAGTAGATGCCTGGATGCAACCCCTCTTAATGACATGAGAAGAGACAGATGATTAGGCATGGCGGAGAATTCCACCACGGATCTCGGTGAGGCCGAATGCCAGCGCATTCGCCCCCCCGAAATCCATGGCAGAATGAAGCCCCCCGCCCCCCCCCCCGCGAAATGGGCCCGGAACGGAGCCTACCTTGTTCAGCCGTTCCGGCGCTTCTTGCATGGCAGCCGCGTCTGCAGCCACCATTTGCGTCTTTCGAATGGCCGTAATAGGCTACATGAATACTTTGTAGCCTATCACGGCTAAAGCAGGGATGCCATTTGCGTCCCTGTGGAGGCTGTGATAGGCTACGTAAATATTTATGTAGCCGATCACGGCAAAAAAAATGGAACGCAAATGGTGGCGGCTACGGCGGCCGCCGTTTGCGTTCCCTTTTTCACCATGATAGGCTACATAAATATTTACATAGCCTATCACAGCTAAAAAAGGGAATGCAAATGGTGTCCGCCGTAGATGCCGCCATTTGCGTTCCTTTTTTTTTTGCCGTGATAGGCTACGTAAATATTTACATAGCCTATCATGGATAAACTGGGAATGCAAATGGCGTAGGGGACGCCATTTGCATCCCTTCTTTAGCTGTGATAGGCTATGTAAATATTTACGTAGCCTATCACGGGCCGGCGTAGGGACGCAAATGTTGTCCCCTACACAGGATGCCATTTGCGTCCGCACCAGCCCGGCGGCAGCTGGAGGCCCTGCTGCGGTTTGGCCTGGCCAGCGGCTCCACGGCCTGGCCATGGAGCGGAGCAAGCCGGGTAGGATTACGGGGTGGAGGAATGGATCGCTTCCCCCACCTGTGGAACCCAGCGGAGCCAGGTAAGTGGGGTTTCGTACACCCCTACATATGATAGCCCATAACCCTCTGTTGGTGTGTTCACCGGGAGATGGGATGGGTCAAGACATTGTTGGTGGGCAGAAGTGGTGCGACTCCTCTTTTCTTTCCCCTCACTGGACTCTTCTGGAGGAGGGTGACTGTTCTCTTTCTCTCTCCCTGAGGTATAGCCTGTTTGCCTTTGGCGTGAGAATAGAAACCAGCGAAGCTCGTGTGTGTCGTCAACAGTCTGTACCATAAGTGGATCTGAAAAGGAGGTAGAGGGTTGACTTTGCTCTCTGCAGTAAATCCTGCTGGACTCAGGGGTTCCCCTGGACATTGGAAGGGGAACATGGCCCTGTTGGAGTGCTAATGTTGTGGTTCATCACCTTATGCTCACCCTGTATTTATGCAGAAATAAAATGTCAATCACTGAGGTCTCCTTCTACTGAAAATGAACCATGCTTATGTGCTGGAACCCCTGAAACTTCTCACTGTTCAGAGTTGGGGGGCCTGCACATAAAAATGCTGCGGCCGAATTTGTAACAAGGATTAACACTTGCTAGAATGTTTTATTAATAGACAAATTGTTAAAAGACAATTTGAGGCATTTGACTGAGTGGAATGTTTTCTTGTTTCTTTGTTGGTTTATTTCATGTTATGGGAACTTCATCCCAATTTGTTAAAGCTGTATACTCAGCACCAGATATTTTAACGAACAAAGAACTGATGGGATGACAGGATTGTCCCCTTTTACCATTATTGGTTTCCCTGGGCATCAGACCACCTGCTATTGCATTCCGACTCTTACCCCACATACACGGTACCAAGATAAATACGAGCCACATAAAAGCCACATTGTCTGCAGATTACGTTCTGACATATCGGACCCAGCCAGACTGCTCTTTATCAAAATGGTTTGAGGAGATTTGAAAATACAGCTCCATCTTATATTATCAAATGAAAATCCATTCTGGAGGAAAGAACCAAGTAGCTGCACGAGGCCTGGCCTTTGGACTGATAGTGCCAGGAGCCGTCCATCTGGAGAGCACACCCTCTCCTGCCAGCGGGTGAAACCACTTCGTCTAATATGTGGATGGTGGAGCAATGAGGGGGAGTTGGAGAAATGTATACAAACCCCTACTACAGCTATAGGTGCACAGTGCCCCCTCAAGCGTCTGGTCAGTTGGCACCCTGTCAGGCAACCTGAATAGGTTTATCAAGCCATAACCAAACCACACTTGGAATACGGTTCTGGTCACCACACCTAAAGAAGATATGGTTGAGACATGATAGAGATCTATCAAATTATGCATGGTGTGGAGAATATGGATGGGGAGACATTTTTCTCTATCTCTCAAAATACTACAGCCCAGGGTCATCCCGTGAAGCTGATTGATGGGAGATTCAGGACAGATAGAAGGAAGGACTTCTTCACCCAGCACATTGTTCAGTTATGGAATTTGCTACCACAGGATGTAGTGATGGCCACCAAGTTGGGTGGCTTTAAAAGGGGGGTAGAGAAATTCCTCACTGAGCTCTTCCCCACATGGTTACAAAGCTACCATTTGTCGTTTAAAGGTTTTGGAAGGGTTTTGGAAAGTTCACTGTTTCTGCGCTTTGGAAAGGAAAGCCCATAGTACCTTTCTTTCTTTCTTTCTTTCTTTCTTTCTTTCTTTCTTTCTTTCTTTCTTTCTTTCTTTCTTTCTTTCTACTTTCCCAGGTCTGAGCTGAAGGAAAGGGTCCTTGGCAATAGGGCTCTGAAGCAGATGGACAGACGAGGATGTGTGAAGAAGTTTTTCTTGACTGGTGGCAGCCTGTCAGATATTCTTTTCCTGGAGAACCCACATAAAGTAGAGTGCTACCAGGAGGAAAAGTAACCCCCCTCCCAGTCTCGTGACAGCAGCCAGCAGCCAGCAGCCATCTGACCATGCAAATGCCTACCAGCCCTGGAAACAGCAGCTAGTCAGCCCCATGCTGCCCCAAGGGTGGGTGGGGACGCCACATCTGCTTTGCAGGAAGGGCTGGGGTATTGGTGGGCCCCGGCAAAGCTCTCTGCAGTCAGTGGTGTTGCAGTATAGCTTCAGGAGTGTTCTCCTTCTTCCACTAAGAACAGGCACAGCTTTTTATGAAGGAATGGAAAACTCTTCACATGAGTGTAAAACACAATGGAGGCCAGGAGATGATCAGCCATCTTAAGAGCAGCACCACTTCTTCTGGGTTCTTCTTCCCAGGCTGCTTCTGGGTGGCTGACGCCCTCCTATGCATCCTAGTTGGTCTTCACTTGCTAGACTACCCTTGCAAGCACGCTGTCACACCTGGATTTCCCCGGGAGGCTGAGTGATGATGGAGGCATCCTGCAGGATACGTCCCCATCTTCGAGTCAGTGGGGCAGCCATGTCCCCACCAAAGAAATGGAGGAACAGGCTTTGACTGAGACAGCTGGGTCAGCCATTACGGTACTCTGCCCAGCAGTCCTGGGTGCTGCCTGACAGCAAGCAAGGCCTCATCCAGCCAACAGTCTCCAGAGGGCTGTCAGTGGTGTTAGTCTGTTGCAGCGGAAACAGCAAAGCATCTCATGGGACCTTGTTTATTAAATTTGCTACATTATAAGCTTCCATGGACTGCAGTGGTCTACAGTCCAGAAAAGCTTATGCCATAATACATTAGTTATTCCATTTTATGCTTTCTTTGTTAAAATCTGGGTTTACAACGTGCAGAGCCTGCCACACACATCCGCCAATGCCACCCCAGGATTTTTTAAGAAACAAAATGAAACCCTGTAGAGTCCATAGAGTGCTAAAATGGACAAACCTAGCTTGATAGCAAGCTAACTTTAGCACTTTTGTCACTGCTGAGGACCACACAGCCACTTGACATCACATTTTGATGACAGCCCTGCAATTTTCTTTAATGTTAGTTGTTTCCTCTGCCAGAGCAGCAGGGGCGGGGGCTGTTCTGAGGGTGACAATGGCCCCCAGACCTCCTGTAACAGCCTTCCCCTGTTTTGATTCATGCAAATAAGTCTGCTATCTCCTCCCAATCTCCATCTTGTAGGGTTATATGAAAAATTTGTTTTAATTCATGTTTGATGAGGATTGATCTATGAGACGGATCCACAGCTGGCCACAGAGTTGGACTCAAAGAGTGCTTCTCAGTGGGATCTTCTCAATCTGGGGAGAGGTAATGAGAGGGGTACCACGGGGAACAGTCTCTTCACTATTTCATTAATGACTTGGATGAGGAGGTGCAGGGAATGCTGATCAGATTTGCAGAAGATACAGAATTGGGCAGAATAGCTAATACCCTGGAAAACAGAAACAAAATTCAAAGGGATCTTGATAGGTTGGAGCACTGGCAGAAAACAACAGGATGGCATTTAATAGGGAGAAATGCCAAGTTCTGCACCTAGGAAAAAGAAACCAAATGCACAGTTACAAAATGGGGGATACTTGGCTCAATAATACTACAAGCGAGAAGGATCTTGGAACTGTGGTAGATCACAAGCTGAATATGAGCCAACAATATGATGTGGTTGCAAAAAGGGCAAATGCTATTTTGGGCTGCATTAACAGAAGTATAGCTTCCAAATCCAGGGAAGTACTTGGTTCAGAGGAGGGCAACAGAGATGATCAGGGGACTGGAAACTAAGCCCTGTGAAGAGAGACTGAGAGAACTGGGCATGTTTAGCCTTGAGAAGAGAAGGCTGAGGGGAGATATGATAGGGCTCTTCAAGTACTTGAAAGGCTGTCACAGAGAGGAAGGCCAGGATCTCTTCTCGACCATCCCAGAGTGCAGGACATGGAATAATGGGCTCAAGTAACAGGAAGCCAGATTCCGGCTGAACATCAGGAAAAATGTCCTGACTGTTAGAGCAATATGACAATGGAGCCAATTACCTAGGGAGGAAAAGGCTCTCCCACACTGGAGGCATTCAAGACGAGGCTGGACAGCCATCTGTCAGGGATGCTCTGACCTGGATTCCTGCACTGAGCAGGGGCTTGGACTCGTTGGTCCTGTAGGCCCCTTCCAACCCTACTGTTCTATGATTCCATGACTTCCATCCAGCAGGGAAGAAGTCGGGCATGTGGCAATAAGTGCAATACACTGGATAGCCTCCTCCCCACTGCTGGCTTTCTATCTTTATCACTGGGTTTCTTTTCACTATTTTGGTGTGTTTTCCCTTGAAAACTTAGTTGTTTCCTATGAGAAGGTGGGGAAATTATTTATAGTTATTTATTTACATTTACTTATGGTGAGTACGGAGTTAGGGGGTAGAGCTCTATGATTCTACAGTTCTGTCATTTTTTCAGATTATGCACTTTCTTCAAAGGAGATGTGTAGGTGACAGAAATCACTATACATTAAAACACATTTTCTTTGACTTTGGAGTATCATGCTCCAATTCCTACAACAACTGATCAATGTTCAGCTTCATGTCTAATGCTAAATCAACTGAGGTTGGAAACATGGTGTTTACAAAACTATGCATAGAAAGGTGAGCCAATGCAAACATCCAAGTAGGTACATTATTATTCTTTTATTATTCAAATAGAAGCTTTCTTCAGGAAAGGGTGAATAGTCTGAAAATTAGGAAACCACCAAATTATGCAATCCCCAATGGTTTTTATGCAGCAAATATTCATAGGTGAAATGGCTGTCTCTTCTCCTTGCCCATGATCTTCCCACCCCATGCTAACCCCAGTTTGCTCGGCTCCTTTTCAAGTCTCTGAATGCTTGAGCTACCCGTACAGTTAGAAATCGTCCCTTCTGGACAACGGTCACATCTGTAGCAGCAAACCGGCTTCCCCTCTGGAACTTTTCTCAGGTGCACTGGAGAGCACTGCTCCACACACCTCACAGAGGGAGACACCTAAAACAGGGGAGAGAGGTTTAACACATGATGGATACTGCATTAAAAAGGACTTGGAGTTACTCGACAGCGTTCCCCATTACACAATGGATAGGATCACCATTTTAGAAAGTCTGAACATATCTTTCCTCTCCAGGGTTTCAGGCAGGGGTCTTTTTCCAGCCGTACCTGGAGATGCCAAAGACTGAACCTGGGACTATTGCATGCAAAGATGGTTCTTTGTCAATGGACAAGGGCCCATCCCTGGACTCAATAGGCCTTTGGTCTCATCTAGAAAGACACCTTCTGTTCTCAAGCCATAGAACTGCAACATTCTTTATTGCCCCCATGACTTTCACTTCAAACCCACCTCTGTAGCCCACACGATTGCATCAGAGTGAACGATGAAGTCTTGCCAGGAGGGACTTCCAGATCCACCTGTCCAATGTTGGTGTGAGCAAAGGATTCATTTGGGAAGAAACTCCAGTTCACAAAATCGTATCTCTCTCCCTTTGTAAAGAAAGAGACTTCATCTCCAACACCGAACATTCCCCAAATGGCAAGAATCTGAAATGGAAGAGATATTTAAAAAGTGGGATAAGTTTGAGTGGGCTCCATTGTTTAGTTTAAGACTAAAAATACAAACTCCATAGTTTGACTATGCACCGTGTGAAGAACTACTTCCTTGTATCTCTTCTGAATCTCCCACAATCAGCTTCATGGGGTGACCCCGGGTTCTACTATTTTGAGAGAGGCAGAAAAACGTCTCCCTATCCACACTCTCCACACCATGCATAATTCTGCACACCTCTATCGTGTCTCCCCTTACTCCCCTTTTTTCCAAGCTAAACAATCCCAGCTGTTGTAACCTTCCCTCATAGGGGAGATGCTCCTGCCCCTTGATCATTTTAGTTGGCCTTTTCTGCACCTTTTCCAGCTGGACAACACCCTTTATTGCCAGTTTTATTCTCAGTTCTTTTTCTAATTACGCCAAACATGGAGTTTGGCTTATTTAAACTGGCCGCACACTAGGATGACATTTTCATAGGGATGTAAGAAAGTCACTTACGTTTTCACAGATGTGATTCGCAGTGGGGGGGGAGGTGCTCCATCCCTCCCCCTGGAATCCTCCCTGGCCGGCTCCACTCCGTGGTGGCTCCACGTAGCAGCCGGCCAGGGCTGTCCGCAGCTGGAGTTCCGGCCGCGGACGGTCTGCTGCAGATGCAAATGGCGGCCACTACACCATTTGCGTGGCTGCCTTTCTTCGTGATAGGCTACGTAAATACTTATGTAGCCTATCACGGTAAAGAGCAGGGGCGCAGATGGCGTAGCGGCCGCCATTTATGTCCCTGCTGCTTGCCGTGATAGGCTACGTAAGTATTTACATATCCTATCACGAAGAAGGGCAGCCATGCAAATGGCCGCCACATCCGCCGCCAGGTACGCTCCATCCCGGGGGGATTCTGCGGGGTGGCAGGGTGGGGAGGCCATTCCACCATGGACTCCGGGAGGCTGGATTCTAAAGAATCCGGCCTCACTGGAGTCCATGGTGGAATTCTCTGACAACTTCCCTAAACTTTAGTAATGCTTTCAACCAATTTACCCTGTTAAGCTAACTGCCCTGACATTTCCCAGATCGCCCCTGAATCCCTTATTAAAACATGTTGTTACACTGGCCATCTTCCAGTCCTCTGGTACAGATGCTGATCTTAGGGACATGTTGCATATTTTGGTTAGAAGATCAGCCATTTCATGTTTGGGGTTTTTGAGAACTATTTGCCTCAGTTCCTCAGACTTCCTTCCTGAAAACGTCAGTTCAGGCACAGGTGTCTGTCCTGTATCTTCTGCACTGAAGACAGATGGAAAGAACTCATGCAGCTTCTCTGCAATCTCCTTGTCCTCATTTAGTACTCCTTTAGGAGGAGGCTTCATTGTGAATCTTTAAGGTGTTGCCAGACTCCATTTCATTTCTTCCAATCCAAAGCTTTTTCTTATGTAACAGACCCACTGCTGGCTGGATACAGTCGCACAAAAGCCACCTGAGATTTCTGTCTACCACCGACGTCCTTCTGCTTGAGCATCAGTGTCAGTGTCTGGATGAAATTTTCACCTCTGTCACCTCTGTGAACAACCAGCCCAATCCAGGTCCAATGGAAATGCAGGAGCAGCCTGACTTGGAGAACATACTGAGGAACTTTACTCGGATCGATCTGGTGGAAGGAGGAAATTCCCTTTTCTCTCCATCAACATGGTTGAAAAAGCTGTAACCGAGCTGAAGGAAGGAATTTCCTGTTAATGTCTTGCACAAAAATGTTGTGGCATTTTCAAAACTAGCCCATTTCTGCTTTCATGGACTCCTCTGCCTGACTTTAGATGCATGAAGTGCTCTCCAGAAGAAAGATGCCCAGTTTAACAAAAGGCTATCCAAATATAAAGTGAAGCTCTGTGAGGTCTGTAATACCCCCCCCCCCCGGCCCCCAGTGTCAATATCACAACTGAGGTCAGGGCTGATATGCAGGTAACCCTGACACACTTTCTTCCTATTGCAATGAATGGGCCCTTCTGTCTATATGTTAGATATATGACTCTTAGTAAGCAACTGTGTGGCTTTCAGCCTTTAGGTACCCTCCCCAAGGACAATAGTTTGGTCAAACTGCTTCAGGGACTTGAAACACAGATACACCCCTTAACCCAGGTCATGGTGAAAGGCACAGACCGGGGAAGGGTAAATACTCCAGGTAAATGAGGGGGTTGTGGCATACAATAAATATACCATGGAGAACCCTACTTAAGGAAGAGAATCAGACTTTAAGGGTGTTTCTACATTAAGAACACCCCCTGCAAAAACCCACATCCTTTCCAGAGCTTCCTGCTTTCAGTTTCTTGGCAGGATTAGGAAAGGTTTCTTTACATGGCAGCCATATGGTTTGAACTGAGGGAGTGCCTCCCTCCCTCCCTCCCTCCCTCCCTGGCATGTGTGCAAAGGAGGGTGGAGTCTTCATAGCTCGCAGCCCCCAGGAAATCTCTGACTTACTTCTGAGCAGAGATAATACCATGCTATAAGCCTGCAATCCTGGGCACACTTACGTGGGAGTAAGCCACACTGAACTCATTGGACTTACTTCTGAGTAGACAGAAGATCACCCTGTGAGTCCGCAACCCTTGGCACACTTTCTTGGGGGTAAGCCCCACTGAACTTAATAGGGTGCTCTGAAACAAGAGAGTATGTTGCTTCCGAGCTTGGTGGGATGGAGGATCAGATGTGTCTCCCTTCGTTGCAGGGAGGCATTTTACCCTCCTCCCTTCGACTGAGAAATGCAGATGCATGAGATGCAATTGGCAGGCAATTCTTCTCCCGCCCCACCTGTCAAATCTGTTCGGGTCCCCTTCCCTGCAACTCCGCTCCCATCCTCAATGCCTTTGTCATCCTGATGGTGCCCCCAACAACCAAAAACAAATGCCCAGAGAAAGCAGACAGAGTGGTTTCTTCCACTGTGGGAGAATTTCCCCTGGAAGTCATGATGTGGAATGTGAAAGGAAGGAATGCGCCCCTGCGCCCCTCAGCCAGCTCCTACCGGTAATGTACTTAAGGCGGGGCTGCCAGAGGCTGCTGGGGAAGGAGCCTGTGGGAAGGAGGACCAGCCAGCAGTACCAGGTGGATCCTGAGCCTGCTTCTGCCCCCACCAAACAGGTACTTAAGGCCGGGCTGCCAGAGGCAGCGCCTCAGCATTGCGCCAAGTGCGATGCTAAGCGCGCACTTAGCATCGCACTTGGAGTCGCACAGAACAGTACCTCAAGACCCACCCACCTGCCTCTCCAGAGACATCAGCAGCCACAGATACCAGCAGCAAATAGCAGCAGCAGAGGGCAGCAGCTTTAAAGATGAGGGAGAAAGGGGCAAACGTGCATTTAATCTGCTCCTTCTCAGCTGCTGTTCTCTTTTATCTCTTTTATCTTTTATATTCTCTTACACTGTTGTACACTTTATATCCTAACATTTTAATATGTGCCTGGGAGGACTATTGAGCAACTCAGGGGGTCAGGGAGGTGCCACCATAACTGTGGTCACGGGCAGGGGGAGGTATGGCATTGGGGGATTAACAGGTCAGCTGAGGAGAAGAGGGGCTAGACACCTTACAGCTGTCCCCTCTTCTGGTTCTTCCCCCAGCCTGCTGGTTCCTGGCAGCTTTACCAGTCTGCCCTCGGGCCTGGTGGTGCTGACGCTGAATGCCAGGTCGGCCCAAAATAAAATCTCCCTCATCCAGGATTTGATTGTGGATGAGGGGCCCGACCTGTTATGTATTACTGAGACCTGGGTGGGGGAACTGGGAGGGGTCACTCTCTCCCAGCTGTGCCCTCCTGGGTACTCAGTGCAGCCCCAACACCGACTCAAGGGTCGGGGAGGGGGGGTTGCTGTGGTCTATAGGGATTCCATCTCCCTCTCCCGGCTTCCTGCCCATTCGAGTGCAGATCTTGAGTGTTTGTACCTTGTGTTCGGTGCCCGGGACGGACTAGGGATTCTGTTGGTGCACCGCCCACCCCGCTGCCCATCGGACTCCCTGCCTGAGCTGACGGAGGTGGTCTCGGACTTGGTGTTGAGGACCCCAAGGATGATGGTCCTGGGGGATCTCAACTTCCATGCCGAGGCCGCTCTATCCGGGGCAGCTCAGGACTTCATGGCCGCCATGACAACCATGGGGCTGTCCCAACATGTCATCGGCCCAACACATATAAAAGGACTCACGCTGGATCTCGTTTTCTCGACTGGGCAGGAGGATGTAGGGATGTACGAAGGTTCCGCCATGAATCTCGGGGAGGCTGAATGCCAGCGCATTCAGCCCCCCGAAATTGGTGGCAGACCGGACCGCCCCCCGCCCCCCCGGGACAGGACTTACCTTGGGTGGATCTTCCTGGCGGCAGCGGCGGCTCCAGCGGCGGCTCCGGCGGCGGTTCGGTGGAGGTGGCCATGGCCGCCGCCATTTGCGTACGCGCGTTTGTTTGTTTTTAAAATCAGCTGTGATAGGCTACATAAACATTTACGTAGCCTATCATGGCTGACTGCAGGGATGCAAACGGCGGTGGCTACGGCCGCCGCCATTGGCGTTCCTGCTAGCCAGTGGCCGGATGTTTGGCTGCTGGCGGAGCCGGCTGGCGGCTCCGCAGAATCGCTGCGGAGCACAGCCAGCCAGCCAGAATTTTGGGGGGGAGGAACGAAGTGCCTCCCCCCCCAGCCAGGATTCCGGGGGGAGGGACAGAACACTTTCCCGCAGCATCAACATAATCCGCGAAAAGGTAAATGACTTTCATACATCCCTAGGAGGATGGTGATCTGAAACTGGAGGAATTAACATCTGTCCCTTTGTCATGGTCCTATCACTTCCTGCTGAGGGTTAGACTCCTGGCAGCCTTCCCCTTCTGCAAGGGTGGGGGACCTACTAAAATGGTCCACCCCCAGAGTCTAATGGATTCTGATGGATTCCAGTGGGCGCTGGGGGATTTTCCTGCTGGTATGGCTGGTGCTCCTGTCGAAGCACATGTCGCTCTGTGGAATGCAGAGATGACTCGGGCGGTTGACACGATCGTGCCCAAGCGCCCTCTCCCTCTGAGCAGAGCCCGGCCAGCTCCTTGGTATACACCTGAGCTGAGGGCAATGAAGCAAGAGGGGAGACGGCTAGAACGCAGGTGGAGGAAAACCCGTGCTGAGTCTGACCGAACACAGGTAAGAGCCCACTATCGAGCCTACTCTGTGGCAGTGAGGGTGGCAAAGAGACTGCTCTTTTCCACCAGCATTGCATCTTCTCAGTGTTGTCCAGCGGAGCTTTTCTGAGTGGTTCATGGCCTGTTACATTCTGGGCCAGGGAGAGAGATGGTGGAACCCTCGGTGGCATGCTGTGATGAGTTTGCAAGGCACTTTGAAGATAAAATCGCTCAGATTCGTCATGAATTGGACACCACGATTAATGCAGTTCCATTCGTAGAGGCATTCAGAGCACCATCTGGTCCAGTTTTATTGGATGAGTTTCAGTTACTGAGGCCTGAGGATGTGGACAAGGTGCTTGGCCAAGTCCGATCGACCACTTGTGTGCTTGACCCTTGCCCTTCATGGCTTATTAAATCAAACAAGGAGGGGATGTCTGGCTGGGTCCAGGAGGTTGTAAATTCCTCCTTGAGAGAGGGAGTGGTGCCTGCCACTTTAAAAGAGGTGGTAATTAGACCACTCCTGAAAAAGCCTAACCTGGACCCAGAGGATGTTAACAATTATAGGCCAGTGGCCAACATCCCCTTCCTGGGCAAGGTGCTTGAGCGGGTGGTTGTAGGACAACTCCAGGCACTGTTGAATGAAACGGATTATCTAGATCCATTTCAATCGGGCTTCAGGCCTGGTTTTGGAATGGAAACTGCCTTGGTCACCCTGTGGGATGACCTCTGCCAGGAGAGGGACAGGGGGAGTGCGACCCTGTTGATTCTCTTGGACCTCTCAGCGGCTTTCGATACCATCGACCATGGTATCCTTCTGGATAGGTTGTCTGGGTTAGGAGTTGGAGGCACTGCACTGCACTGCAGTGGTTCCGCTCCTACTTGGGTGGCCGATTCCAGAAGGTGGTGCTGGCGGATAGCCTAGCTACGGTTATCCATGCTCTGATCACTTCTCATCTGGATTACTGCAATGCGTTATACGTGGGGCTGCCTTTGAAAACGGTCCGGAAACTTCAGCTTGTCCAAAATAGGGCAGCAAGATAGTTAACAGGGACTGGCCTGTGAGCTAATATTATGCCAGTACTTTTTCAGCTGCACTGGCTGCCAGTCCATTTCCAGGCCCGATTCAAAGTGCTGGTATTAAAATTTAAAGCCCTTAACGGCTTGGGGCCAGGTTACCTGAAGGATCGCCTCCTCCCATATGTGCCTGCTCGGACCTTAAGATCATCATCAGTGGCCCTTCTCCGTGAGCCCCTGCCAAAGGAAGTGAGGCAGGTGGCTACTAGGAGGAGGGCCTTTTCTGCTGTGGCACCCCAGATCTGGGATGAGCTCCCGAGTGAGGTTCACCTGGGAGCTACACTGTATTCCTTTCGGTGCCAGGTGAAGACCTTTCCCAGGCATTTTAGCATTTTAGCTTTCTAAACTTTTATCTTTGCTGTTTTAAATCTGTATTTTAAACTCCTGCACTGCTGCTAGGTTTTATTGCGGTTGAATTGTTATATTGTGGTTTTAATGTTCTATATATTTTAAATTGTTTTATTGTGTGCTGTTTAGTTTTAATTTTTGTGAACCGCCCAGAGAGCTTCGGCTATTGGGCGATATAGAAATTAAATAAATAAATAAATAAATAAATGATGTTCCATTGGCTGGAAAAAATACTGCATTTTTTGCATTTGGGGAAAACACGGGATAGGCTGGGGGGAATGGTGGGATACACCCTGGAGGGTAACAGCATCATCTAAAGGGCCTGCAAACTCCTGTGAAAAAGCCATCTCAATAGCGAGATAAAAGTTCTGTGTGATGAACCCCTAAGCAGTCTTTGGAAATCCATTTTTTCCCTGATCAGCTCCGGGATGGCAGCTGGATGGCCACGACATCATGTATCCCTAATGACCTCCAGACGCAGCCAGTTCGGAGGAAATTGCTCATGGAAACAGGCCCTTAGACTAGAACCTCCAACCCCTGCCAGCCTCCTGAGCCTTCAACCAAAGTTGGGAAGGAGGTCAAGGAGATGCTGTCCTGCTCTGAATAGCATCTGGATTCCTCCCCTCCTCCTTCCCCTTGCACAGCTGAGATGAGAGCCCCTCTGCCCAGGGGGAGGGAGAATGCTCAGGGACGTTTGCTTGGTGAAGGCCTTCCTCTCCCTCGCATGAATACAGAGCACAAGCCGATACTGTTTTCCTGATGTATTAAGCATGGAAACAACGTCCAGGCACTGCCCAATTAACCACTGACCGAGACGGGCTGCAGCTCAGCGGAGAGGCCCTGCTTTGCAGAGAAGGCCGCACAGTCCAGTCCCCAACATCTCCAGCAGGGCTGGGAAAGAGCCGCTTCCCGAAACCCAAGGAAACACTGCCAGTCCGTGTCGAAAAGTGTCATGGGAATTCAATGCTCTGGCTGGGAAGAAGATGGCTTCTGAGCCGGCTCGTTGTCTTTTGCTCCATTCCCTTCACCAGTACCGGCAGGGGGATTGCCAGGTCTTGGGTTGGCCTGAAGAGAAGTTAACAACACACATGTAAAACCATCCAGAGAGACAATGCGAGCCATGCAGGGGCTGATGGGAGCTGTAGTCCAACACAAGTAGAGGCTGCCAGTGTGGGGAAGGCAGCTCCACAGCGTTGGTTAGTTTTGCTGCCACCATGTGGGTCTGCATGGAGAGCGAATGTTCTCCTGTGCCCATATTACATCACAGGAGGCGAAGACATGTCACAGGGTGGCAGGGAGAGCAGACGGGCTTCTTCACACAGAGCTTTTATCCTGCTACTGAGATGGCTCCCTCACGGACAGTCGCGGGCTCTTTAGGTGATGACGAGAACCTCTAGGGCATCTCCCGCCTCTCCCCCCAGCCTATCCGGGGTTTTCCCCAACCACAAAAAATGTGATATTTTCTCCAGCCGATGGAACAGGAGCACCATGATCTAAGGGTGCACGAAAGCCACTTACCTGATCTCACAGCTTGCTTTGTGGTGGGAGGGAGTCGCTTCGCTGCTCCCCCCGAAGTTCAGGCCGGGGGGGGAGGCTTCCTGCCTCGCCCGGCCGAAATTCAGGCCGGGGAGGAGGCGCCTCGCCTCGCCCGGCCGCGAAATAAAAAGTTAAAAAAAAACACGCCCCCGTGATAGGCTACGTGACGATTAACGTAGCCTATCATGGCTAGATCTGCAAAGTCAGCCGTGATAGGCTACGTTAATTGTCACGTAGCCTATCATGGGTGACTTAAAAAAAAAAAAGTGCGTATGCAAATGGCGGCCCCCATAGGGAGCCGCCATTCCCATTCCTTATTTGGTCGCTGTAGTCTACGTAAATCTTTACGTAGACTACGGCGAAAATAAGGGCAACGCAAATAACCACCCACCCTATGGGGGCCGCCATTAGCCGTACGCACTTATTTTTTTTTTTAAGTCACCCGTGATAGGCTACGTGACGATTTGCGTAGCCTATGACGGCTGACTTTGCAGATCTAGCCGTGATAGGCTACGTTAATCGTCACGTAGCCTATCACGGGGGCGTTTTTTTTTTTTTTTAAACTTTTATTGGAATGGTGGCGACGGCAGCCGGTCGAAAGACCGGCTGCCACCTCTGCCCCTGTCGAAGACCTGACGAACAGCCGCTGGGACCCGCCGCCGGGAGGGACATTTGGGAAAGGTAAGTCCCATCCCGGGGTGTGTGTGGGGGTGGGGGGGTGCGGAGAATTTCTCCCCGAAACTACTTTGGGGGGCCGAACACGTTGGCACTCGGCCCCCCGAAGTTTCAGGGAGAAATTCTCCCCCATCCCTACCATGATCACACTCTGAAATTCTCCAAGAGAGGAAAAACCCACTGTGTCTGGGCTTGCCAAGGAAGGACTTCCCTAGATTCAAACCACGTGTCTGCCATGTAAATGCTTGAGCACATTTTTCAATGGGAGGGAGAAGATGGTCAAATTCTGCCCTGCAACAGAGGGAGACAGATCTGATCCCGCACCCCACTGAGCTCAGAATCAAGGTCCCCTGTTGATTCAGAGCACCACATGAAGTTAAAAGGGGCTTACTTCCAAGTAGGTGTGCTGAGGACTGCAGACTTACAGGCGCTCTTATGTCTACTCAGAAGTAATTCATAGCTTTCCAGGGGGCTGTGAGGAAACAGTAAGCACAAATTAAGAGATGAAAACAAGACTCCCACCCATGCCCCTTTGCGCTCATGCCAGGGAGGGAGGGAGGCAGGCACTACTCTGATTCAAACCATGTCTTCCGAGTGGCCACCATCTCAGATGGCAGGGAAGAAGGTGGGGCAAATATCTGCACAGGGTTGGCATGTACACGCACACAGCCATTGAATGGACTTGCACTCATGCCTGTGAAAACATCTGTACGATGGGGAAGCCAGCCAGCCACTATCTCTCCTCCTGGCCCACCTTGCAGGGTCATTGGGAAGCCAGAATAAAGCGGAAGTGGGGGGGACCCAGTCGAGGGGAAGCCTCCTGTGGCAGCACCATGAGGACCCAAGCAGATGCATCTGGAAGGGGGGCTCCCTCCACCGTCAAGGCCACGAGAAGGGCTTCCAAAGTCCCTCCTGCTGCGGAATCCAAAGGATCCACCGATCAGCCTTCTGTCCTGATTTTTCCACGCAGTCATGAAAAGGGACAGAGCAGAGGGACGCGCTAGGAGAGATGCCCGTATACAGAGCCAGTCCAACTCCCGGAAAGGATCCGGGATCCAAAGGACCGGTTTGTAGTGGGATGACTTGAACAGTAACTTGAACAGGCAGATGTAGTAGGCATGAGAAAACTTTCCTTTCCTTTTTTATTTTGCAATTGCGGGGGCGGCAGCCAGTCAGAAGACTGGCTGCTGCCGCCGCCCCTGCCGAAACGCCGCCGAAACGCCACCGGGACCCGCCGCCGAGAGGGATATTCGCACGAGGTAAGTCCCATCCTGGGGGGGGGGGTGCCAGCGGAGAATTTCACCACCAATTTCGGGGGGCCGAATGCGTTGGCATTCGGCCTCCCGGAGATTCATGGAGAAATTCTCTGCCATCTCTACTTATGTAGCCTATCACGGCTAACGCAGGGACGCCTTTTGCATCCCTGCGGAGGCTGTGATGGGCTATGTAAGTATTTACATAGCCTATCATGGCAGAGAAACCAGCGTACGCAAATGGTGGCAGCTAAGGCCGCAGCTATTTGCATTCCCTTTTCTTGGCCATTTTAGCCTATGTAAATATTTATGTAAGCAATTATAGGGATGTACGAAAGGGACTTACCTTGTCCCGCAGCTTTTTTCGTGGTGGGGGGAGGCGCTTCGCTTCTCCCCCCGAAGTTCATGTGAGGGGGGGGTGTCTTCCCGCCTCGCCCGGCCGAAATTTAGGCCGGGGAGAAGCGCCCCGTCTCCCCAGCCGCAAACTTCAAAAGAAAAGTAAAAAAAAAAAGCCCCGTAGTAGGCTACATAACGATTTACGTAGCCTACCACGGCCAGGTCTGCAAAGTCAGCCGTGATAGGCTATGTTAATCATCATGTAGCCTATCACGGGTGACTTTAAAAAAAGAAAAAAGAAAAAAGCGCGTACGCAAATGGCAGCCCCTATAGGGAGCCACCATTCGTGTTCCTTATTTGGTCCCTGTAGTCTACGTAAAGATTTACGTAGACTACGGCGAAAATAAGGGCAACGCTATTTGTGTAAATCTTTACATAGACTACAGGGACGAAATAAGGAACGCGAATGGCGGCTCCCTATGGGGGCCGCCATTAGCGTACGTGCTTTTTTTTTTTTTTAAAGTCACCCGTGATAGGCTACGTGACGATTAACGTAGCCTATCACGGCTGACTTTGCAAATCTAGCCGTGATAGGCTATGTTAATCGTTACGTAGCCTATCACAGGGGCGGGTTTTTTTTTTTACTTTTCTTGTAATGGCGGCGGCGCCCCCGGCCCTGGCGAAGACCTGCCGAACCACCGCCGGGACCCGCCACCGGGAGCGACATTCGTGAAAGGTAAGTCCCATCCCGGGGGGGGGGGCGGGGGGGGCGGAGAATTTCTCCCCGAACCTTTGGAGGACATAATGTGTTGGCGCTCGGCCCCTCGAAGTTTCGGGGAGAAATTCTCCCCCATCCCTAAGCAATTACAACAGAAAATGCAGCCGGAGAAGAACCCTCAAATCTCTGCTTCTCATTACAAATTACAAAAATCTCTGCTTCTCATTACAAATCTTTATTCCCGCTGTAATTGCTTACGTAAATAATTACATAGGCTAAAACTGCCAAAAAAAGGGAACGCAAATGGCAGTGGCTGTAGCTGCCGCCATTTGTGTATGCTCTTTTTTTTTTCTCTGCTGTGATAGGCTACATAAATATTTACATAGCCTATCATGGCTAAATACAGGGACACAAATGTTGGCGGCTACAGCCGCCGCCATTTGCATCCCTGTACGCTGCCCAGCGGCTGGATGTCCAGCTGCGGGCGGAGCCGGCCGGGGACTCCGCGGAAGCGCCGTGGAGCGGAGCTGGCCAGGCAGGATTCCGGGGGGGGGGCGATTGGATTACCTCCCTGCTGTCAAGGATTCCAGGGGGAGGGACGAAGCACCTCCACCCCACTGCGAATGAATCCACGAAAAGGTAAGTGACTTTCGTACATCCCTACTGCATGATCATATATAAACTGTCAAAAGAACCTAGCAGATGAACTGTTTAGCTAACCCAGAAAATTCCATCTGGCCTACAAGAGAATTGAAGGTTAATTCAGGTCCTCAGCTCCACACAGACCCAAGGCCGGAACTTGACAACTCAAGTCCAATCTCAGAGCCCATCTGCCCCATGGAGAAGCAGTTAAAATCCCCCCCCTCCATTGTGCAAAGGGAGCTCAGCGCTGTGGGCTGTAGCTATTTTGCCACTCTGGAATTGTGGAAATGACAGTAATTTCTGATGAACCCCCATGGATTTCCGCCCACCCAAGCAATAACAAAGAAATCCAGGAGAAAACATGCTTCATATAAATATGTTCTGAGCCCTTCCATGTGGGGTGGGGCGGAGTCTAATGACTTCAGGGCTGATCATTTCTGGCTATGCTTGGATTCCCCTGCCGGGGCCTGTATATGCAGCTCTTCTTCAGGTTCTGTCTGGCCGCTGACCTAAGAGGGAAGGTCTCTCTGTGCCGCTGATGACTGCGTTGCTGCTGCTCTGGATGGTGCCTCAGGCCACCCAGAGGATGCTGAGGACCACCTGCCTCTTGACCAGGCCTAAGGAACTGCAAGCCTATCACAGCCCCGGAGACCTCATTGTTGGTGGGAATTTACCGGTTGGCATGAATTATTATAATGAGACTCAGGACTTTAGTGGTTTAGCACCACCAGAACTCCGCACTTCTGCTTTGTAAGTTTCCACAAGAGGGATCTGGGACAGATGTTTGCCTGCTTTGCTTGCAGGTTAGAGGGCTCCTTCCAGGCTGATCCTAATTTGGCTTCAACCTGTAATATAGAGCAGAGATTTGAGGGTTCTTCTCCGGCTGCATAGCAACATAGGAAGCTGCAGTATACCGAGTCAGACCCTTGGTCCATCTAGCCCGGTATTGTCAGCACTGACTGGCAGCAGCGGCTCTCCAGGGTTTCAGGCAGGAAGCTTTCCTGCCTTTTCTGGAGAACCTGGGCATTGAACCTGGGACCTTCTGCAGGCAAAGGATGCAAAGCCTGTGCTCTGTGGCACTGCTATGTATGGCTCCATTCTAAGCCGGAGCATAATTCCTTTTTCCGTCTCTGGCAAGATCGATGGTATTATGGCAGTGACACAGAACCCCTGGGAATTATAATGTCCAGAGACTGGGGGAGCCAAGCTCTGCTGTTGCATCTACTGCTGCAAGGCGAAATATGTGGAAAGGGGTGTGTGTGTGTGTGTGTGTGTGTGTAAGGCAGAGAAGGGGCATTCAACCAATAGGTTGGGAGGACACTTCATACTTTGATCCACCAACATTGAAGTCGCTGGATTATGTCCTCCTTGTACCTGAGTCTGGAAAAAATAATTTTCAGTCTTGAGCCAGAAGCTGGCTTTGCAGTCGACTCTCCACCTCTGAATCAAGGTGAGGGCGGGGGTGACCTGGGGAGGATTGGCCATCATATATCCACTTCCTTGCGAATAGGGAGAACAGGTGACCTGCCCCTAGAGGCTGCTTGGTGCAAGGAGGGTAGGCAGAGCGAAACAATGATTGTGGTTCCTGTTAAGAGTTTCATAATGACCTACAAATGCCCACCTTTCCACCCCCCCCGCAGACTTCATGTAAGACAGGGGTGGGGAAGGTTGATTTCTGGGTGAGCTGAAGTAGATGAGCAAACATTTCTGACTCACATTTTTGTAAACACAGCAGCAACAAAAGTCTCCCTCCCACCTGATATTATATTATATCTTCACTCACCTCCCAACATAACTCCCATCATTGCAGGATGATATTCAAGCACTACCAGCAAATCCTGGCCTTGGCATTTGCCACGAAGGAGATCCACAAGGATACAGTTCTCCTCCCCAACCACACCCTTGGCTTTCGCATCTATGACCACACCAACATCGCAAGATGGATCCACTTGAACAGTCTGTCTCTGCTCTCCACGTCGGGGCAAATGTTTCCTAATTATAAATGTCACAGACGTGATCAACTGCTCTCCATTATTGGGGGTCTCGATTCCAAATCCTCAAGGGAGATTGTTTCCATAATGGGCATCTTCAAGATCCCACAGGTAAGGGGATTCATTTGGGGAGAGATGTGGGGGATCTGCGGGACTCAGGAACTCTGAGATGGAGAGGCCAAACTCTAAAAGAGCCAGTGTGGTGTCGTGGCTGGAGTGCTGGACTGGGAGTTGGGAGGTCCGGGTTCTAGTCCCCACTCAGCCATGGAAGCCCATTGGGTGACTTTGGGCCAGTCACAGACTCTCAGCCCAACCTACCTCGCAGGGTTATTGTTGTGAGGATAAAATGGAAGAAGGAGGAGGATTATGTATGCTGCCTTGAGTTCCTTGGAGGAAAAAACGGCAGGATATAAATAAATAAATAAATAAATAAATAAATAAATAAAATAAAACCATTTTCCTCCATGCAGTGGGTGTGTTGCCTTGATTGTGGATGGGAGGAGTAGGAGGCCTTCTGACCTTGGCTAACCTGCCCCATGTTAACCACAGTCATAGTCAGGAATCCTAGGGGGCTACTGTTTGAATAGTCCCAATCAGCAATGGTTCTGTTACATAAGAAAAAGCTTTGGATGGGGAGAAAAAAATGGAGTCTTGCGACACCTTAAAGATTCACAAACAAACCTCCTCCTAAAGGAGAAATAAATGAGGACAAGGCAATTGCAGAGAAGCTGCATGAATTCCTTTCCTCTGTCTTCACTGCAGAAGATATAGGATAGATGCCTGTGCCTGAAATGAGGTTTCCAGGAAGGATGTCTGAGGAACAGAGGCAAATAGTGGTGACAAAAGATGATGCTCTCAACTTTATTGATAAATTCAAAGCAAATGAATCACCAGGCCCTGATGGTATCCATTCTAGCATTCTCAAAAACCCCATATATGAAATTGCTGATCTTCTAACCAGAATATGCCACATGTCCCTAAGATCAGCCTCTGTACCAGAGGACTGGAAGATGGGCAATGTAACACCAGTTTTTAAAACTGGATCTAGGGGGGATCCGGGAAATCTCAGGCCAGCTTGCTTAATGTTTATTCTGGGTAAATTGGTTGAAAGCATTATGGAAGATAAAATTAGCAAGCATATAGAAGGTCATGCCCTGCTGGAGAAGAATCAACACGGCTTCTGCAAAGGGAAGTCCTGACTCAGTAACCTGTTAGAGTTCTTTCAGAGTTTCAATAGACATGTAGACAGGAGTGATCCAGTAGACATTGTCTACATGTACTTTCAAAAAGCTTTTGACAAAGTGTCTCATGAAAGACTCCTGCACAAACTTAGCAGTCATGGAATAAAAGGACAGCTCTTCTTATGGATCAGTAGCTGGTTAAAGAACAGAAAGCAGAGAGTAGGAATAAATGGTAACTTCTGCCATTGGAGGCATGTAAGTAGTGGGGTCCCACAAGGTTCTCTACTGGGACCAATGCTTTTTGAATTGTTCGTAACGGATCTGGAAGTAGGAGTGTGCAGTGAACTGTCCATGTTTGCTGATGACACCAACTTATTTAGGGTGGCTAAAACAAAAAGGGATTGTGAGGCGTTCCAAAAGGATCTCTCCAAACTGGAGAATGGGCATCCAAAAGGCAAATGAGGTTCTATGTAGGCAAATACAAAGTGATGCATGTTGGGACAAAAAATCCCAACTTCAAGTATAACCTGATGGGCTCTGAGCTAGCAGTGACCAACTGACAAAAAGATGCTGGGGTTGAGGTGGACAGCTTGATGAAAGTGTCAGCCCAGTGTGTGGCCGCTGTAAAAAAGGCAAACTCCAAACAAAACAAAAACTCAAGGGGTTTGGACAAATTCCTAGAGGACAAGTCAATCGATGGCTACCAGACCTGATGGCTATGTGCTCCCTCCAGTACCAGAGGCAGTATCCCTACATAGACCCAGGTGACAACCAGTTGGCCACTGTGTGAAAAGAATGGTGGGCTAGATGGACCCTTGGAATGTATGGGCTTTCTGATTAAGAGCCACTAACATTATGTCACGTTTTCCATTTTGTTTGTCCTAATGGATTCAACACTCAATGGAAATGTTTAACCAAACTATCCTATTTGAGGAGGGGTCCTAAATCCCCACCACACTTACAAAGGGTCCTATTGCTTCAGTATAGCAACATGGGCCTCTTCAGGATGAGGGCTATAAACTGTGTCAAGGTTACCTCCAGGGCAGCCCTGACTTTTGGGTTGATTTCCACAGTAGGGGGAACCTTAAAGAGAGCTTCATTTCATATTAGATGTCCATGTTTCAAATGGATGTCTTCCTTCTGGATAGCACTTCATGCATCTGAAGCTGGCTGTAGCAGTCCATGGAAGATTATGCCATTCAAAATGTGTCAGTCTTTAAAGGAGCACAAAATTCACTGCACTAGACTCACAAGAAAATCCTTCTTTCAGCTCGGTTATGGTTTGTCTGACCCTGTTCAGGGAGAACAAACGGAATTTCCTTCCTTCTACCGGATCGATGCGAATGAAATTGCTCAGTACGTGGGCTTAGTCCGGCTGCTCTTGCATTTTGACTGGAACTGGATTGGGCTGGTTGCCTTAACTGAGGAAAGTGGTGAAAATTTCATCCAGGCACTGACACCAATGCTCAGGCAGAAGGACATCTGTGTGGCCTTCACTGCAATGCTCAACTTAACCAACATATTCTTTTTACAACAAGTACTATCTGGATCTATTCCTAGTGCTTGGTTTGAACCCGAAGTGATTATTGTCTTTGGGGACAAAAATGTTTTACTCACATTAGGAGTCTTCTTGTTTAATCATGACAAAAAGACCGAGATCCCATTTAGGAAGGTTTGGATCCTGACAGCCCATTGGGAAACTTCTGCTAAAGACCAAAGTATAAGCAAGGCCTATTTCTTCCGTGGTGCTTTGCACTTCAGAGTCCAAAGCAGGGATGTGCCAGAATTCACACATTTTCTCCAGGCCTTAAATCCACACCGACCACAAGGATATGTCTTTCTCCAAAAATGGTGGGAATACACATTTAACTGTCAGTTTCTGAAATCAGGAGAAATCTCTCCGAGGAGATGGGGGAACTGCACTGGGGAGGAGAAGGTACAGGACCTGTCGAGAGAAGTGCTTGCAATGACCATGTCCAGTTACAGCTACAGCATCTACAATGCTGTCTATTCCATTGCACACACGTTACATGCTGTGTCCTCATCTGGATCCAAACATGCATTGAGAGGGGGAGGCAAGAGGCTGCTGAATCTTCAGCCATGGCAGGTAATGTCCTCGTTGAGAGTTGGCAATCTTATCAAAGGTTCCTTGTTGGTTTCTTGGTGGTCTGATCCTGGAAGCCAAGGGCGAGCCTAGGAGAAGGGCTGTTGGTCCAGTCTAAAGATCCCGATAGAGACATTCCACAAAGATATTCTTCCATGCCCATCAGCTCCCTTAAAGAGCACTAAGAAGTGAGTAAAAGGCAGTGGTGAGCAATGGTGCTTCTGCGATAATCATTTTTATTTTTATTTATTTATTTCATTTCTATACTGCCCAATAGCCGAAGCTCTCTGGGCGGTTCACAAAAATTAAAACCAAACAACACACAATAAAACAATTTAAAATATATAGAACATTAAAACCACAATATAACAATACAACCACAATAAAACCTAGCATCAGTGCATGAGTTTAAAATGCAGACTTCAAACAGCAAAGCTAAAAATTTAGAAAGCTAAAAACTACAAACCTGATCCTTTAGGGGGAGTGCAACCCCCTCCAGAACAGGTTGAATATCACCTAGCTGGGCAGACGAACCATCCACTAACAGTACCTCCGTCTTGTCTGGATTGAGTTTCAGTTTATTGGCTCTCATCCAGTCCATTACTGTGCCCAGGCACTGATTCAGAACAGCCACTGCCTCACCTGGGTTTGATGAAAAAGAGAAGTAGAGCTGGGTGTCATCTGCATATTGATGGCACCTCAGCCCACACCTCCGGATAACCTCTCCCAGCGGTTTCATGTAGATGTTAAACAGCATGGGGGATAAAATAGAGCCCTGTGGAACCCCATGGCACAATTGCCATGGCACAGAGCAGTAATCCCCCAGCACCACCTTCTGGAATCGGCCATCCAAGTAGGAGCGGAACCACTGTAGTGCAGTGCCTCCAACTCCTAACCCAGACAACCTATCCAGAAGGATACCATGGTCGATGGTATCGAAAGCCGCTGAGAGGTCCAAGAGAATCAACAGGGTCGCACTCCCCCTGTCCCTCTCCTGGCAGAGGTCATCCCACAGGGTGACCAAGGCAGTTTCCATTCCAAAACCAGGCCTGAAGCCCGATTGAAATGGATCTAGATAATCCGTTTCATTCAACAGTGCCTGGAGTTGTCCTACAACCACCCGCTCAAGCACCTTGCCCAGGAAGGGGATGTTGGCCACTGGCCTATAATTGTTAACATCCTCTGGGTCCAGGTTAGGCTTTTTCAGGAGTGGTCTAATTACCACCTCTTTTAAAGTGGCAGGCACCACTCCCTCTCTCAAGGAGGAATTTACAACCTCCTGGACCCAGCCAGACATCCCCTCCTTGTTTGATTTAATAAGCCATGAAGGGCAAGGGTCAAGCACACAAGTGGTCGATCAGACTTGGCCAAGCACCTTGTCCGCATCCTCAGGCCTCAGAAACTGAAACTCATCCACTAAAACTGGACCAGACGGTGCTCTGAACGCCTCTACCAATGGAACTGCATTTATGGTGGTGTCCAATTCATGACGAATCTGAGCGACTTTATCCTCAAAGTGCCATGCAAACTCATCACAGCGTGCCACCGAGGGTTCCACCGTCTCTCTCCCTGGCCCAGAATGTAACAGGCCGTGAACCACTCGGAAAAGCTCCGCTGGACGACACTGAGAAGATGCAATGCTGGTGGAAAAGAGCAGTCTCTTTGCCACCCTCACTGCTACAGAGTAGGCTTGATAGTAGGCTCTTACCTGTGTTCGGTCAGACTCAGCACGGGTTTTCCTCCACCTGCGTTCTAGCCGTCTCCCCTCTTGCTTCATTGCCCTCAGCTCAGGTGTATACCAAGGAGCTGGCCAGGCTCTGCTCAGAGGGAGAGGGCGCATGGGCGCGATCGTGTCAACCGCCCGAGTCATCTCTGCATTCCACAGAGCGACATGTGCTTCGACAGGAGCACCAGCCATACCAGCAGGAAAATCCCCCAGAGCCCTCTGGAATCCATCGGAATCCATTAATCTCCGGAGGCGGACCATTTTAATAGGTCCCCCACCCTTGCAGAGGGGGAAGGCTGCCAGGAGTCTAACCCTCAGCAGGAAGTGATCTGACCATGACAAAGGGACAGATGTTAATTCCTCCACTTTCAGATCATCATCCTCCTGCCCAGTCGAGAAAACCAGATCAAGCGTGTGTCCTTTTATATGCGTTGGGCCGATGACATGTTGGGACAGCCCCATGGTTGTCATGGCGGCCATGAAGTCCTGTGCCTCCCCGGATACAGCGGCATCGGCATGGAAGTTGAGATCCCCCAGGACCATCATCCTAGGGGTCCTCAACACCAAGTCCGAGACCACCTCCGTCAGCTCAGGCAGGGAGTCTGATGGGCAGTGGGGTGGGCGGTACACCAACACAATCCCTAATCTGTCCCGGGTACCCAACACAAGGTACAAACACTCAAGATCTGCACTCGAATGAGCAGGAAGCCTGGAGAGGGAGATTGAATTCCTATAGACCATGGCAAGCCCCCCTCCCCGACCCTCAAGTCGGTGTTGGTGCTGCACCGAGTACCCAGGAGGGCACAGCTGGGAAAGAGTGACCCCTCCCAGTTCCCCCACCCAGGTCTCAGTAATACATACCAGGTCGGGCCCCTCATCCACAATCAAATCCTGGATGAGGGAGATTTTATTTTGGGCCGACCTGGCATTCAGCAGCAGCACCACCAGACCTGAGGGCAGACTGGTAAGGCTGCCAGGAACCATCAGGTTGGGGGAAAAACCAGAAGAGGGGACAGCTGTAAGGTGTCTAGCCCCTCTTCTCCTCAGCTGACCTGTTAATCCCCCAACGCCATACCTCCCCCTGCCCGTGACCACAGTTATAGTGGCACCTCCCCCACCCCCTGAGTAGCCCAATAGTCCTCCCAGGCAAATATTAAAATGTTAGAATATAAAATGATTCAACAGTATAAAAGAAGCTGCTGCCCTCTGCTGCTGCTATTTGCTGCAGGTATCTGTGGCTGCTGGTGTCTCTGGAGAGGCAGGTGGGTAGGTCTTCAGATCCTACGTGTCTCCAAGTGCGACGCTAAGTGCGCACTTAGCGTTGCACTTGGCGCGACGCTGAGGCGCATGCCGAGGTGCTGCCTCTGGAAGCCCCGCCTTAAGTACCTGTTGGCGGGGGCAGAAGCAGGCTCAGGATCCACCTGGTGCAGCTGCTGGCTGGTCCTCCTTCCCCCAGGTTCCTTCCCCATGTATTTAAAACTGTGGCTACTAAGGAGGAAGGATCAAGCAAGCTCTCACCTGAAATGCAAAGTATTCTCCTCCCCACCCCCCATCTCCCAGAGGAAACAACAGGCTGCTCCTCCCCCCTCCCTGCACCATGTTCATTCTTGCCAGGCAGCATGAGAACACCTCAGGTGTTGTTCGCCTTGATGGCACCACCCTTCTTCCTCTGGCACACAGGCAAGGATACGAGCGTGGCTTCTGGGAAGTAGACACCAACGAAAGAAGGCCAAACCACTGGGCAAGCGCATGTGAGCCCATCTTAATGCGTCTTCAGTGTTGAAGTAAACAGTGGAGTCAAGGAAAAAGAAGTCTCCTAATGTGATGGCAGTCACAGAATGTCAGAAGACACCAGACCTCACTCACAATTACCCTGTTTATAATTCTCTCTTCCATTTCAGATTCTTGCCTCTTTGAGGAATGTCCGGTTTAACAACAGTGCTGGAGATGAAGTCTCTTTCTTTAAAAAGGGAGAGAGATACGATATTGTGAACTGGATTTTCTTCCCAAATGGATCTTTTGCTCACACCAAAGTTGGACAGGTGGATCCAGAAGCTCCGCCTGACCAGGACTTCACCATTCACTCTGATGCAGTCGTGTGGGCTACAGAGGTGGGTTTGAAGTGAATGTCATGGAGGCAACAAAGAATGTTGTAGTTCTATAATTTGAGAATCATTATGATGGTTCTAAGTAATCTGCAGAAATCCAGAAAAGATTCAGACTTTCAAAATTGGTGATCCTATCCATTGTGTAATGGGAAACTCTACTGAGTAACTCTGTCCTATTTTTGTGCAATATCCATTGCATGTAAACCTTCAACTATTTCTCTCTTCCCTTTTAGGTTTCTCCCTCTGCGAGGTGTGTGGAGCGGTGCTCTCCAGGGCACCAGAGAAAAGTTCCAGAAGGGAAGCCAGTTTGCTGCTACAGGTGTGATCGTTGTCCAGAAGGGACGATCTCTAACCGGACAGGTAGCTCAAGCATTCAGAGCAAACTGGGGTTAGCATGGGAAGATCATGGGCATGGAGAAGACATGGCCATTTAACCTATGCATATTTTCTCCATAAGAACCATTGGGGGTTGCATAACTCGGTGGTTTACTGTTTTGCACACAATTCACAATTTCCTGAAGGAACCTTCTATTTAAATAATAAAGAATAATAATATCCTTAGATAGTTGCATTGGCTCACCTTTCCATGCACAGTGTTTTAAACACCATGTTTCCAACGTCGGTTGTTAGGGCATTAGACATGAAGCTGAGCGGTGATCAGTTCTTGTAGCAATTGGAGCATGATACTCCAGTGTCAAGGAAACTGCTGTTTAAACCATATTGATTCCTGTCACCTATTTCCCAGCCTCTGCACCAACACATCTCCTCTGAAGAAAGTGCATCATTTGAAGCAAATGACAGAGAGTTATTTATTTATGTATTTGCTCATTTGGAAGGCACTGCAGGTGACAGGCTGCACTGATGTTCTTAGTAGGGGTGTACGGATTGTACTCACCCTTGTTTGCCTGTGGGTCCCCGGGAGGGAGGCAATCTGGTCCTCCCCCTGGAATCTTCGCCATCCGGTTTCTTTCTGCAGCGAGCCTGCAGAGCCGCCATCTTGCTCTGGCTGCTGCTGGCTGCGGACGGCCCTGGCCGGCTGCTCGGCAGAGCTGTTGCAGAGCAGAGCCAGCCGGGCAGGATTCCGGGGGGGAGGACCGGATCGCCTCCCCCCCCCCAGCGGATGCCTCGACCAGAACCAGGTAAGGGATTTGTACATCCCTAGTCTGAAGACAGGCAGCAGTGGCTGGCAGCGGCTGGCAGCGGATGGACAGAGGCAGGTAGGATCTGGACAAAGTGGATTCCCCTGGGTGGCGGAGGTGAGTGTTTCATTCCACTGCGGACTCCAGGTGGCCGGATCCTTAGAAACCGGTAGGGATGGGGGAGAATTTCTCCCCGAAACTTCGGGGGGCCGAGTGCCAACGCATTCGGTCCTCCGAAGGTTGTTCGGGGAGAAATTCTCCGCCCCCCCGCCCCCCCCCGGGATGGGGCTTACCTTTCACAAATGTCCCTCCTGGCAGCGGTTCGGCAGGTCTTCGTCAGGGGCGGGGGTGGCAGCCGGTCTTTTGACTGGCTGCCGCCGCCGCCATTACAAGAAAAGTAAAAAAACAAACAAAAACGCCCCTGTGATAGGCTACGTAACGATTAACGTAGCCTATCACGGCTAGATTTGCAAAGTCAGCCGTGATAGGCTACGTTAATCGTCGCGTAGCCTATCACGGGTGACTTAAAAAAAAAAAAAGCACATACGGCTAATGGCGGCCCCCATAGGGAGCTGCCATTCGCGTTCCTTATTTGGTCCCTGTAGTCTGCGTAAAGATTTACATAGACTACGGCGAAAATAAGGACAACGCAAATAGCGTTGCCCTTATTTTCGCCGTAGTCTACGTAAATCTTTACGTAGACTACAGGGACCAAATAAGGAATGCGAATGGCGGCTCCCTATGGGGTCCGCCATTTGCGTACATGCTTTTTTTTTTTTTTTTTGCAAAGTCACCCGTGATAGGCTACGTGACGATTGACGTAGCCTATCACGGCTGACTTTGCAGATCTAGCCGTGATAGGCTATGTTAATCGTTACGTAGCCTATCACAGAGGCGTTTTTTTTTTCTTTTGAAGTTCGCGGCCGGGGAGACGGGGTGCTTCTCCCCGGCCTGAATTTCAGCCGGGCGAGGCGGAAAGCCTCCCCCCCGGCCTGAATTTCGGCCAGGCGAGGAGGGAAGCCTCCCCCCCTCGGCCTGAACTTCGGGGGGAGCAGCGAAGCACCTCCCCCCCACCGCGAAGCAAGCTGCGAGACCAGGTAAGTGACTTTCGTGCATCCCTAGAAACCGGCCTCATTGGAGTCCGTGGAGGAATTCTCCACCATCCCTAGTTCTTACACTTAACAGTTTTTAGTTTCTAGTTACAGACTTGAGGTTTTTCTTCTTGCAGAATATTGAACATGGGTCTGCCAGCGTGGGCCATCCTACACAGGTGAAAAAGAGCACTGTTGTACCGCTCCTGACTCTTATGCAATATGTTGGTGAAACGTAAAGAGAAAATACTAAAAGGGACGTTGCACGCTTATATGTACAGGAAGCTAGGGAATTGATATCTCCATCTCCTTCTTTGTGGGCTGCACCGTCCCCATGTAAAGAACGTCTATGTCATGTTGAGATATTTCTGCTCATTCCAGATGCAGATCACTGTGACCCATGCCCAGAAGATCAACATCCAAACAGCAACCAAGACCACTGTTTCCCCAAGAAGACCCACTTCCTTTCCTATCAGGAGACACTGGGGTTCATTTTAGCTTCTCTGGCTCTTTTCCTCTCTCTCATTACATCTGTAGTGCTGGCCACCTTCATTCTACACCGTGACACACCCATCGTCAAAGCCAACAACCGAGACCTCACCTATGTCCTCCTTCTTTCTCTCCTGCTCTGTTTCTTCTGCTGCTTTCTGTTCATCGGTCGCCCCACAAAGCTCATGTGTCTTCTACGACAAACTGCTTTTGGCATCATCTTTGCAGTTGCCATTGCTTCTGTGCTGGCAAAAACTGTCACAGTGGTTCTGGCCTTCATGGCCACCAAGCCAGGAAACATGGCCAGAAAACTCTTGAGGAGACAACTACCAAACTCCATTGTCTTGGCCTGTCCCCTCATCCAAGCTATTCTCTGTGCTTTCTGGCTGGTGACCTCTCCCCCATTCCCAGTCTTGGACTTCCATTCCTTGGCTGGAGAAATCATCGTCGAATGTAATGAAGGCTCAGTCACTATGTTTTACACCTTCCTGGGTTACATGGGTTTTCTGGCTGTCGTCAGCTTCGTGGTGGCTTTCCTAGCCAGAAAACTGCCTGACACCTTCAACGAAGCCAAGTTTATCACCTTCAGCATGCTGGTGTTTTGCAGTGTTTGGGTCTCCTTTGTGCCCACCTACCTGAGCACCAAGGGAAAGTCCATGGTGGCTGTGGAGGTCTTCTCCATCTTGGCCTCTGGGGCTGGTCTACTGGCTTGCATCTTCCTCCCCAAATGCTACATTATAGTGCTGAGGCCCAGTCTCAACTGCAAAGATCATCTAATCAGGAGAAGGACTTAGGGTGTCTATCACTTCAAAACATGCCCTGCTACTCTAGTTTCCTGTCAAGTACACATGTAAGAAGGCCATTAACATTGTTAAATATGCCAATTTATTCCTTAAACTACAGGGTCCGTCCCACACTGGGCTTTTGCTCTTTCCCAGTAAACTGGAAATGGACTTAAAAGGTTGTCTGTATGGCATTATATTGCTCATATCTTTCAATCATATAATTCTTTAAAAAATCATGCCATCACACTATCCACAATTAGTGTTACATATCATGCATTATAGGTACAACAGAGAGTTGCAGTATGGTTCAGGGTTAGGCTCACTTCGGAGATACTCTAAATTGTATGGATCTCACTTCACCTAGAAGGAGAACATTCTTCTCTCCTCCATACCGTTCTCAGTTCTCCTCCCTGGATTGGTCTTGGGAAGGGTAGGTTTTATTTTTTTTATTGGTACTGTTGAGGCATCTGGAACTTGAGTTCCTTCGAAGAGGAAACATGGCGGGATATAAATGTAATACTAAATAAAAATGGATAAAGTAAATTGTGTTCATGTTTCAGTACTTCTCCAAACCCCTTTCCTTCCAGAATGCTCATCCTTCTCTCTTGTTTCTCAGGAGCCCAATTGTGGATTGGTTGTTGTTGGCACTTGCCCCGTGAGCTCCCTATTAGAGGGAGTGATACTAGCAGGAAGAACACATTATGTTCAGTCATGAAGAATGTCAGAGACACCCATATTTGCAGAGCTGGAATGTAAAATGTATGAATAAGGTAGAATGGAAATCAGGCAGGTGGGTTGTTCTAAACTTTATGAAATCGAGAAGATTTCACCATCCTTCCTGAAATTTGCAGGTGCCAGAAAGACATGTTTGTTTTACATAGGGATGTCAGAGAATTTCTCCACGAATCTCCGGGAGACCGAATGCCATGGGCACTGCCATTTGTGTACGTGCTTTTTTTTTTTTTTCAAAAAGAGCCGTGATAGGCTACGTAAACATTTATGTAGCCTATCATGGCTGACTGCAGGCCAGGAACGCAAATGGCGGTGGCTACGGCCGCCGCCATTTGCGTCCCGGCTTAAGAAGAACTTTTGTGGCCAGAGAGGAGGGGTGCTCCCCCCCGGCCAGAATTTTGGCGGGGAGGGATGGGGCGCCCCCCCCAGAATTTCAGTGGGGAGGGACAGGGCACTTCCCCCCCACGCAGAATTTCAGGGGGAGGGACGGAGCGCCTCCCCCCCCCACCGCGAAGCAAGCTTTGGGATCAGGTAAGTGACTTTCGTCCATCCCTAGTTTTACATCACCGGAAAATTTCAGGGAGATGGGTGAAATATTGCGGGAGAAAGGGCAGTTAACAGAAAAAAGAAGAAAAAACTAAGTCATGCAAGAGTGTTCCTCAAAGCCCGTGTTGGCTCCCTTTAGTGCCCATCATTTGTGAACAAAACTATGGGCTCCTTATTTTAGAGACTGACGTCTTCCTATTCCTTTCTACTGTAGTTGACGGAATTGATTGTTTAAATTGCAATTCCCTTATTTTAAAAATATTTTTTATTTGCATAATGCAAGTCTGTGGGTGTCTCATCATGTGGACCTCGGAATGTGTGGGTGTGGTGGGCAGGGGAATCACTGCCCCATGGAGGAAAAGCAAAAGCAGCAGCAGATTCTAAGTGGAGCATTTCTGTGATCTCTCTCTGTGTGTGAATGTGGTCAAGCGGCACAGCTGTGAAAAGGAAAGGGTTACAACAGAAATTACAAAGCACTCTCCGAGGTCGTATTTTTGCCAGAGATGCATCTAACTAAGTGATATAAGGCAATATTAAAACACCCATTTTTTGGACAACAATTTACTGCCTCAGGCTCTAGCTGCCAAATTGGAGCTGAACTTAACCCAGCAGCCTCTGATCAGTGACAGTGCTGGAGGAGGGGGAGATCAGCCTGCGTTCAGTTCATTGTGTGAGAGAGAGCTGGTTAGAAAACAAGATGTCGCCGTGAGTAGCAGCATTCTTTTTGGGCGCCGCCATTTGTTTTAAATCTTCAATCAATTTTGACATTTTTATCACCTCACTTGGCACCTCACTCGACAGTTTCATCACCTCACTTGACTCTGAAATTATGGAGTTTGTATTGGAAAAGTTACACTTTGGGTTTACTTAGAGGTCCCCCACCGTGCTTATAGGTTGGGTCCAGCACTGCTGCTTGAGTGATCTCTCAACTATTTTGGAAAGAAAAGTGCTCTTGTGTTTCCTCACAACAGCACTGAGAAGAGAAGAGAACCTCATATGAATGAATGGATGACATTATTCACTAATTTCAAGGGAACATATCATAGTATCGTCATAGTATCAACACAGCACTCCATGAAATTTTTATTTTTGCAAAGAGAATCTGATACCCCCCTGCAGAGAATGGGACTGATGAAGCCCGACTCAGGGTCAACGAGAGGTGCTTAAAAGCTTTACATTGGATATTGGACTCTCAAGTTTTATTGTTGTAGGAAAAGATCCTTCAAGTGGTGTTTGAGGGGGGCTGGGAAAATTAATTTTATTCTGAGCTTTTAGGTATTGATTTAATACTGATTTTTAGTTTTTGTTGTGTTTTCAACTTTTACTCATTATTGATATTGATAATTGCCTTAACATTGTAGAAACACTGTTTTCCAGCTAGTTGTATCATTTTACAATTCTAGATTGACAGATAACTTGTCTGATTTTCAAATGAGAAAACCTAAACGAATCAGTCGTCCTGGAGATCATGAACTCTTGCCCACCTCCAAACAGAGTAAGATAGTGAGTTCTTTTTCACCACTGGAGAATAAGTTTCGAACATTAGTTGTTCATCGAGATCTGCCTTCTGCTAGGCACTCTCCAAGCCATTCAGTTGACATTCAAGACCAGGAGACCTTTCGGTCCTCCAAGGAGCTAGTTAATTTGAAGCTGTCAACTGGTTCTGCTCCAAACCCCCCTTAGCCCTCTGCTTGGCTACTACCAAAGCTACCAAGCCCTGAAGACCAGCAGGCCCTTAGATATTTAAATTTAAATGAGTTTTGTTCTCCTGAAACAACTGCTATCCACCTACGTAGCACACCATTAATGAAGGCTGAAGTGTATTTAGTTGCTCAGGATCAGGCAGAGAACCCCTTGTCAGTAGGTAGGCAGATACATGAGGCAGATACAGGCAGCAATTAACATACTGCCCCCAGAGAGAATATATATTTTAAAAGGAAGATCCATTGTATGGGCTCCAATTGGGCACTTGCCTCCTCTAGTGATTGATTAGAGTTGATGTCTCCATATAAGGCTGTGCTGTAAATCTGTGTTATTTTATAGGATGGCGATGCATTGTGAATTGGCAAATTAAACTTTTGATGAGTAGTTTTCCCTCAGGGATTGTGAAGGATTGCTGGTTTCACCCCAACAACCCAGCAATGTAGACCAGGCCAAACTCGGCCACAAGATTCCCCTAAATTAACCCAGGAGCTCCCTTCCTGGCCAGTAGGCACTGTATTCAGCACTGAAGTTATTCAGGACGCACCACACCAACTGGAAGTTGGGTAAAAATGTATTAGGGGGAAGGAACAAAGAGGGAGGAATAGGGAGAGGTGGTCGGTTGTACAAGAAATTACAGGCAAGGTACAAAACAAAAGCGAAACCAGAAATGCCAAAGCCCAAGGCCCACACTCCCAAGTGCAAAACAAGAAAGCTAGCTGGGCTATCCTATCCATACCAAAGGATGGGCCTCCCAGGATTGCCAATGACCAGCAGCACAACCTAGTACCATCAGGGCCAAGAAGAGACACCCGCTCCTTCTCTAGCCCCCTTTTATTGCCTAGCCCTAGCAACCCAAGGCAGGTTCGAGGCACCCAATCCAAACCCAGGCCAGGGACACCCCACCCCACCCTCCAAAGAGGTTGCATCTTCCCGCCAGGCATGACTGTTATAATTTTCCCAATTCGCCAGGCAAATTAAATCTTTATGAATACTTTTCTCTCAGGGATTATTTCTGGTATAATTTATAGAGATATGCGTTTTTGTCGAAAGTGTCATTTATTTTGAGTCTACTTGTTTGGTCATCATTTGTAGCCATTTTGGACTTTCTTAGATATCAATTTATTTATTTATTTATTTATTATTAAATTTATTAATCACCCATCTGGCTGGTCACCCAGCCACTCTGGGCGATGTACAGCATACAATAAAACAGTTTAAAACAATAGAATTCTACAATAAAAACATTTTCTAAAATACCCTAACCCACCCCAAATGCCTGCCTGAACAACCACGTTTTTAATGCACGACGGAAGCTCATTAAAGAGGGGGCATGACGGAGTTCCCTAGGGAGGGAGTTCCACAGAGTGGGGGCCACCACAGAAAAGGCCCTCTCCCTCGTCCCCAGCAGACAAGCTGTAGCATATCTAGCATATCAAGGCTATGTTGTCACAGGTATCTAATATGACATAAATGGGTGATCTAAAATCTTATTCCCTCACTGTCAGGGGTTTAGGCACAGTTGTTAAAAGGAAAAGGGTTCCAATACAAATTAAAAAGCATGCTCCAGACCTCGTATTTTTGCCAGTTATGCATCCAACTAAGAGAGATCAGGCAGTCTTAAAACACCCACATTTTGGACAACAGTTTACTGCCTCAGGCTCTTTGGAAGCCCGTGGTGTGGCTATTCCTTTTGAAACCTCCCTTCTTCTCTCCGTAGAAAGTACTTTGGCAGACCCCAATGGCAGAGACCTATTTATGAAAGGTGCCATAGGAGGTTGATCATATACATTTGCCACTTTGTACTCCCCAAATTCAAATCAACGTAGTTTTTTACATGACACTTTGCAGAAATTAGAGGTATTTCAACAAGGTGTAACAATTATAGGGGGGATTAGAAGATAGTCAGTGATCCAGCTCTGGACAGAACTTGCTTTGGGGATAAATGCAGGAACAGTACTATGTCACCATTTGAGGACCTTTTGGCTGCATTTAAATTAATAGTTCCTTAAATATAGGATCCTGAGTTTATGTATACTTTGCCCATCACTATCAAACATACACTAGAATAGACCATCTATTCATTTCTTCAACCCATGCCTCTTCCATCATAAGCACAGAGATCTATCAAAAAAGGGTATCAGATCATTCAGCTATAAGTCTAATCATAAACCCTTGTTTACACCGATCTTCTAAACTGATCCATGGTGCTTCAATCCTATCATCCATAAAACCAACTCTGTGTTGCGACAATTAAAACTGAAATAGAACATTATTTCCATATAAATGAGCAAGTAGAATTGTCACATGCAGAATATGGGATGCAATGAAATCTGTTATAAGGGGCATTTGTATAAGTGAATTGACAGCAATTCAGAAGTTTTCAGTACGAAAAAAAGAAACACTTTTGTCAGAAATAAAACTTCTGGAAATGAAACACAACAAATCAGTTGGGGCAAGAAATTACCGTCTTCTTTCACAAAAAGGAATGGAACTTAAAGTCCTTGAAGTAGGAAAGCTTTCGACATCACTCCTTTGCCTTCAACAAAAATACAATTCAACAAATTCTTTTTGGGGATAGAAGCTCTAAATTGCTAGCCTATGAGCTGAAACCCCGCAGCCTAAGAAATGTTATTTGCTCAATTAAAGACAATCAAAATTCATTGGTTTGTGGGACTATACAGATCAGTAATCAATTTGTGCAATTTTATTCAGAACTGTATTCTAATCCAGATCCTGATGCCACCAAGGGTGCAATCCTATCTCCAGTAGCCAGGGGCTAGATGGCCATACTAGATGGCACACACTCCGAGGTCGGTTCCCTGAGAACCGACCTCCACCCCCTCCAACGCTTCCTCGTAGGCAGCGGGGAGCGGGCCTGTGCTCTGCACTTGGAAGAGGAGCACAGAGCAGGGAAACAGGGCATTCCTGGGGGTGTTCCAGGGTGGAGAAGTCAGAGATGCCAGTATGACACATCCTACATGTCGTCTGGCTGCCACTTCCCCCTCTCAGAGGTCCCACGGCTAGAGAGCCGAAATCGGCTGTCTAGCTGCAAACGCAGGGGAGGAGAAGCAAGAGGGAATGATCCTGCCATGCTTCTCCTGCCCTGCATTGCATTGAGGGAATCAGGTTGGGGAGGATGTGTCCTCGCTGACAGGCAGTGACTCTCTGGAGATTTAGACTAGGGATGTACGAAAATCATTAACCTTTTCGAAGGGTGACATTCGCGGTGGGGGGGAGGCACACCGTACCTCCCTCCCAAATCCTACCCCAGCTGGCTCTGCTCCGTGGCAACTCTGCGGAGCTGCTGGCCAGGTGCATCTGCACGGCAGTTCTGCAGATGCAAATGGCAGCCGGCATAGCGGCCACCATTTGCGTCCCTTTGTTGAGCCATGATAGGCTACGTAAATATCTATGTAGCCTATCATGACAAAAGCAGGGATGCAAATGGCAGCTGCTACACCATTTGCGACCCTGCTCTGAGCTGTGATAGGCTACATAGATACTTACGTAGCCTATCACAGCTTGACAGGGACGCAAATGGTGGCTGGTGTAGCAGCCACTGCCGGCAGCAGCTGGAGCTGCCGGAGCTGCCGCCGCTGCCAGAAAGGCTTTGTCCTGGGTGGATTCCATGGGGGGGGATTGCCCCATTCTGCCACGGACTCTGGGGGGGCAGATTCTAAATAATCCGGCCTCACTGGAGTCCGTGGCAAAATTCTCCAATATCCCTAATACGTTTCCTTGCCAGAGAGCTGAGCCCTCCTGTTTTCTGAGGGATGACTGAGTCTAATACTCTCATAAAAACTAAGTAATGGAATTATTTGGCTTCCTCACTAGAAAGTTTGCCATCCCTTCCATTTCTGAGGTGGGGAGAGGTGTGGCATAGTTAACCTCCTGATGTCCTGAGGTAGAGCCCCCTCCCCCCCATCTTGGACTGACTGACATGTCTTGCAGGGTCCTGATACCTCCAGAACTCTGTGAGGACAGTGCAAGGAGGAAAGGGTAAGAGAACTATGTTCGTGCTTGCTCCTTTTGTGCCCCATTTCTGCTCCTAAATCAAAGGTGGAGTCCTTTCTTCCTTTTCCCTGTGGGTCTCACACATACCCAGGTGTAAGGCCCCAGGCCTGTAACCAAGTTGCCAGTAGGTTAAGAGAGACGTAGTGATCCATACTGTTCTTTGCTTTGGTTCATTAGCTGCAGTTTTCTTGCTAGTGGGTCTCTTAGCTTGTAAGATGACTCAAAGGGCAATATCTCCAACTCAGCACAATCCATGCAACCGAGTTCTGGTACCGTTTATCTTATCAAAGCCTAGGATGTGCCTGAGAAGTGAGGCTATGTTTATGCTCAGCTAGACTCCATCTTGGATGTAAGTGCTCACATTGACCCAGGTGAAAGGGAAGAGCCTGACAACTCAGGTCAAATCAAGTCCAATTGGCCCACAAAGAAGCAAAGAGTGATGCAAATCTATTTTTCTCCCTCCAAAGTGCAAAGGGGGCCCAGTTAGGGATGCACGAAAGGTACTTACCTTTCGCGAATTATGTTTATGGTTGTGGGGGGAGGCGTTCCGTCCCTCCCCCCGGAATCCTCGCCGGTGGGGGAGGCGCTCTGTTCCTCCCCCCTGGAATCCTGGCTGGCCAGCTGTGGTCTGCAGCGATTCTGTGGAGCCGCCGGCCGGCTCCACCAGCAGCCGGACATCCGGCCGCTGGCTAGCATGGACACAAATGGCGGCGGCCGTAGACACCACTGTTTGCGTCCCTGCAGTCAGCCGTGATAGGCTATGTAGCATATTACGGCTGACTTAAAAAAAAAAAAACACGCGCGTACGCAAATGGCGGCGGCCACGACCGCCGCCATTTGCGTTCCTTATTTTGGCACGTTCCTTATTTGCGTTCCTTATTTTGGCACGTCTTAGTCTACGTAAACATTTACGTAGATTAAGACGGCGAAAATAAGGGGAATGCAAATAGCGTAGACGCTATTTTTTAAAAAAAAGTCAGCCGTGATAGGCTACGTAAAGATTTACGTAGCCTATCATGGGTTTTTTTAAAAACCTAGCCATGATAGGCTATGTAAATCTTTATGTAGCCTATCACTTTTTTGTTTTTGTTTTTTTTCTGACTGGAAATGGCGGCAGCGGCAGGCGGTCGGAAGACCAGCGGCTGCTGCCGCCGCCCCACCACCGGAGCCACCGCCAGAGCTGCCGCCACCAGGAAGATCCGTCCAAGATAAGTCTCATCCCGGGGGGACAAGGGGGGCAGGCTGTTCCACCACCGATTTCAGAGGGCTGAATGCACTGGCATTCGGCCTCCCCGAGATCCGTGGCGGAATTTTCGTGCATCCCTAGGCCCAGTGTTATTGGGATGTCATGATTTCTCTTGCCTAGAATGATCAAAATGACAATAATTCTTGATGAATCCTCCAGCAAGTCAATAACAAAGAAATCCTGGAGAAAACATGCCTAATATAAATATGCCAGGAGCAACTCCACGTGGGGCTGGGGTTTAATTCCCCTGATTATACATATCCGGTATTCGCTGGTAAGTTTCCACCAGAGGGATCTGGGAGAGCGCCTTGCCTGCTTTCCTCTCAGATGGGAAAGCTCCTTCCAGGGAAATGCATCAGCAATGCCGCTGATGTTTAAAATCTCTTGGTTTGAGATGACACTCTCAGAGGCCTGTCAGGATTGGCTTCAACCTGTAAGGAGAGTCGTAGACTTGAGGGTTCTTTTCTTTTTTGATGTAATTATTTTATTTTTTAAAAAAGAAAACAACAACATAAACACACAATACACATACACTAAAATATCTCTTAGGTTTGTAAGATATCTACCTTTGGCTCCTTTTACACATCAAATGCTTATTATTATTTTCTACTTATCTTACTTGTATATCATACACTGAGTTCACAGACATTATCTCATTTCTCTCCTAATTTTTAACAACAACAAAAAAGAAAGAAAGAAAGAGAACTAACCATCTCAAAGTTCAAAATCTACATACATAGATATCATTTTTCTCTATTTCTTATACAAATTGGATAAAAGGTTTCCAATCTAGCATAAATTTAGTTGTTGATCCTTCTTTAATTATAACGGTAAGTTTTGCCATCTCTGCCAGCTCCATCATTTTCATCATCCACTCGCTCACAGTTGGTCTTGTTTCATTCTTCCACTTCTGAGCATACAATAACCGTGCAGCCGTTGTCATGTAGAGAAAGAGAGTTCCCTCTAGGGATGTCAGAGAATTCCACCACGGATTCCAGTGAGGCTGGATTCTTTAGCCTCCCGTCCCCTGCAGAATCCCCCTGGGACAGAACTTACCTGGGGCGGATGCAGCGGTGGTTCCGGTGGCAGCAGCAGCGTCTCCGGCTGATCTCCCGGCCCACCGTGGCCGGACTACTGCAGCTGCCATTTGCGTTCTTGCAGCCACGATAGGCTACATAAGTATTTACGTAGCCTATCGCGGCAAAGAGCAGGGACGCAAATGGTGGCTGCTACAACGACCGCCATTTGCGGCCACAGCAGCCCGGACGCAGCTGGAACTCCGGCTGCGCCCGGCCCTGGCCGGCGGCTCCACGGACCCTCGCGGAGCAGAGCCGGCTAGGGAGGATTCCGGGGGGAGGGACAGAGCGCCTCCCCCCCCACAGGTGCCCTGGCGCGGAGCCAGGTAAGGGATTTGTACATCCCTAGTTTCCCCCTTCTCTTTTACGTGTTTATCTGTTAGACCCTGTTTCCCGCCTCCCAGCTGAGCAGAGCAGAGCAGAGCAAGCTGCTCCAGCTGGTCCAGGGACTACAGAAGCAGGCAAGCTCCCAGAAAGCGAGCGAACAGAGCGAGTGAACAGGGGGAGCAAACAGGAGTTGGCCAGGGGAGTTGCAGTGGTTGAAGAGACAAAGGAGACAGAGGCTAAGAGGTAAGTGGGTTGCAGGAAGCCCAGGGCGCTGCCCTTTATCCTTCTGACTGGCTGTGAGCTCACCAGGAGCTTCTGAGAGCTCCAACTGAATTGGAGGGGTGTGGCCTGAGTACTCCCAGCAGCTGACTGGGCGGGAAGCTTCAGTCTGTTTCCCGCCTCCCAGCTGAGCAGAGCAGAGCAAGCTGCTCCAGCTGGTCCAGGGACTACAGAAGCAGGCAAGCTCCCAGAGAGCGAGCGAACAGAGCGAGCGAACAGGGGGAGCAAACAGGAGTTGGCCAGGGGAGTTGCAGTGGTTGAAGAGACAAAGGAGACAAAGGAGACAGAGGCTAAGAAGTAAGTGGGTTGCAGGAAGCCCAGGGCGCTGCCCTTTATCCTTCTGACTGGCTGTGAGCTCACCAGGAGCTTCTGAGAGCTCCAACTGAATTGGAGGGGTGTGGCCTGAGTACTCCCAGCAGCTGACTGGGCGGGAAGCTTCAGTCTGTTTCCCGCCTCCCAGCTGAGCAGAGCAGAGCAGAGCAAGCTGCTCCAGCTGGTCCAGGGACTACAGAAGCAGGCAAGCTCCCAGAGAGCGAGCGAACAGAGCGAGCGAACAGGGGGAGCAAACAGGAGTTGGCCAGGGGAGTTGCAGTGGTTGAAGAGACAAAGGAGACAGAGGCTAAGAGGTAAGTGGGTTGCAGGAAGCCCAGGGTGCTGCCCTTTATCCTTCTGACTGGCTGTGAGCTCACCAGGAGCTTCTGAGAGCTCCAACTGAATTGGAGGGGTGTGGCCTGAGTACTCCCAGCAGCTGACTGGGCGGGAAGCTTCAGTCTGTTTCCCGCCTCCCAGCTGAGCAGAGCAGAGCAGAGCAAGCTGCTCCAGCTGGTCCAGGGACTACAGAAGCAGGCAAGCTCCCAGAGAGCGAGCGAACAGAGCGAGCGGACAGGGGGAGCAAACAGGAGTTGGCCAGGGGAGTTCGGCAGGGGAGGTCAAGCGGGAGGTCCCTAACATTTTTTTTTTTTTTTACTAACATTTTTTCATTTATTTGTCTTGTAACACACACTTCCACACCAGTGGGACTCTGCTTTTAACCTCTACTGAGTAGAGGAGCAGGCACAGGCTAGTCTAGAACAATCACAAAGCTAGATACAAAAAGGGAAAAGAGGCTATGGAAGGACAAGACTCTCCAGTGGTGGTGACCTGCAAGGTGTGTGCCATGTTTGTTTTCTTGCCTGAGAACAACATGGCCTACACCTGCAACAAGTGCAAGTTGATCACGCTGCTGGAGGAAAAAGTAAGTGGACTGGAGCGGCGACTGTCAACCCTCCGGGGAATAAGAGAACACGAAGAGTTCTTGGACAGGATGGGGGAACTACAGCAGCAAAGGGCAGACCAGAAGCTTGAAGAGCAACAGCAAGATGAGGCAGCGGGAAATGCTGAGGTGAAGAAAAATGGAGTAGAGGATACTCCTTGGAAAACGGTGATAGTTAGGAGAAGAAGAACTAGACGCCACTCTGCACCAGTGGAAGCGGTGGAGCTGTGGAACCGATTCCAGGTACTTGCAGATGAGACTGGAGGACAGCCTGCAGAGGAAGAATCACAGGGGAACCTGCATGAGAGTGAGCAAGAGGCTAAAGGTCAGTCAAACAGAGGCGATGAAACCCAGGCCTACAAGAAGAAGAAGAGAAGAGTGGTAGTAGTGGGAGACTCCTTGCTGCGTGGGATCGAGACCCAAGTATGTCGCGAAGACCCGTGGACTCGCCAGGTATGTTGTCTCCCGGGAGGACAGATTAGAGACGTGACTGAAAGGTTGCCTGCACTCATAAAGCCCACTGACAGGTATCCCTTTCTTCTCATCCATGTGGGAACAAATGATACCGCCAAGCGGAGCTACGAAGAGATCACGTCAGACTTCGAAGCTTTGGGAAGGAAACTCAAGAACTTTGGGGCCCAGATAGTTTTCTCATCCATCCTTCCAGTAGTTAGAAGAGGGATAGAAAGGGAACGAAAAATACTCCGGGTGAATGACTGGCTACGAAGGTGGTGCCGACGAGAGAGATTTGGATTCTGGGACCACGGGCTATACTTCCTGGAAGATGGGCTGTTGGCTAGGGATGGGTTGCACCTCACAAAGGCTGGGAAGAATGTGTTTGGCCACAGCATGAAGAACTTCATCAGGAGGGCTTTAAACTGAATCCTACGGGGAAGGGAGATGTAATGTTGGGGGTAACAATGGACGTAGGCACATGCACTGCAATGGAGAGAACAGCTCTGATAGCGCCCAATAATAGTCTTCAGACACATGTAGGAAGAAAGCCAGACTATGAAGCACATGGTCTTCGATGTCTATATACTAATGCCCAGAGTATGGGAAACAAACAGAACGAACTTGAACTCTTAATACAGGAGGGAAATTATGACTTGATAGGTATAACTGAGACTTGGTGGGATGACTCTCATGACTGGAATACAGCAGTTGAAGGATATAACTTGTTCAAAAAGAACAGGAGGAACAGAAAGGGAGGCGGGGTTGCACTGTATGTGAAAAATACATATCTCTGCACAGAAATACAGGAGGAGGAGCTTGGTAGCCCCATCGAGAGCATCTGGGTTGAAATAAATGGAGCAAAGAATAAAAGGAACCTGGTGGTCGGAGTCTACTACCGGCCACCCAATCAAGGAGAAGACAAGGATGAAACTTTTGAAAAGCAAATAGCCAATGTTTTAAGGAAGCATGATGTAGTAGTAATGGGGGACTTCAATTTCCCCGATATTTGTTGGGAGACAAATTCTGCAAAACATGGCCCCTCCAGGAAATTCCTGACTTGTGTGGCGGATAACTTCCTCCTACAGAAAGTAGAGGAAGGAACTAGAGGATCGGCTATCCTTGACTTGATCCTAATCAACAGAGATGACTTAGTGGATAAAGTAGCAGTTACAGGAACTCTGGGGGAAAGCGACCATGTTGTACTTGAGTTCTTGGTTCTAAGGGAAGCAAAAGCCGAGTGTACTCAAACGCGTACCCTGGATTTTAGGAAAGCTGATTTTAATAAACTCAGAACAATGATCAGTAAGGTCCCATGGCAAGCAATGCTAGCGAGAAAAGGAGTCCAAGATGGGTGGGAACTTTTAAAAAAGGAAATTCTCAAGGCACAATCACAAACAATTCCAACAAGAAGAAAAGGTGGAAGACAACAGAAGAAGCCAATGTGGCTTCACAAAAAGCTTAGGGATGACCTGAAAACAAAAAAGGACACATATAGGAAGTGGAAAGAAGGCCAAGTAACAAAGGAAGAGTACAGGCAGGTAGCACAGAATTGCAGGGATGGCGTCAGGAAGGCTAAAGCGGAGAACGAGGTGAGGTTAGCGAGGGATGCTAAAAACAACAAAAAGGCTTTCTTCAGCTACGTGCATAGTAAAAGGCATAGGAAAGAAATGGTTGTTCAGCTATTAAATAAGGATGGCAAAATGATAACAGATGACAAAGAAAAGGCAGAGGTGCTCAATTCCTACTTTGGCTCAGTCTTCTCCCAAAAGAGGGTCTATGACCCCCCTGGCAAAGGCGAAGTACAGGCTGAAGGGGCAGGATTGCAGCTTGAGATCGACAGGCATATGGTCAAGGAACACCTCATTACTTTGAATGAGTTCAAATCTCCAGGGCCAGATGAACTGCATCCTAGAGTCATAAAGGAACTGGCAGAAGAACTCTCAGAACCGCTGTCTATTCTCTTTGAGAAATCATGGAGGACCGGGGAAGTGCCAGATGACTGGAGGAGGGCTAACGTTGTCCCTATCTTCAAAAAGGGTAAAAAGGAAGAACCTGGGAACTACAGACCAGTCAGTCTGACATCAATCCCTGGGAAAATTCTGGAGCAGATCATAAAGCAATCCATCTGGAAGCACCTTGACAACAATGCCGTGATTACTCGAAGCCAACATGGATTTGTCAAAAACAAGTCCTGCCAGACAAATCTGATCTCATTTTTTGATCAAGTCACCTCCCTTGTAGACCGTGGGAATGCTGTAGACATCATATACCTCGACTTCAGCAAAGCTTTCGACAAAGTGCCCCATGATATCCTGATGAGCAAACTTGCTCGAAGTGGGCTAGATGAAACAACGATCCGGTGGATCCACAGTTGGCTACAGAATCGGACTCAAAGAGTGCTTATCAATGGATCTTCTCCAACTGGGGAGAGGTCACGAGTGGGGTACCGCAGGGCTCAGTCCTGGGCCCAGTGCTCTTCAACATTTTTATTAATGACTTGGAGGAGGAGGTGCAGGGAATGCTGATCAAATTTGCAGATGACACAAAATTGGGAGGGATAGCTAATACTTTGGAAGACAGAAACAAAATTCAAAGTGATCTGGATAGACTGGAGTGCTGGGCAGAAAACAACATAATGGCATTTAATAGGGACAAATGCCAAGTTCTGCACCTAGGAAAAAGAAACCAAATGCACAGTTACAAGATGGGGGATACGTGGCTCAACCACACTACGAGCGAGAAGGATCTTGGAATTGTTGTCGATCGCAAGCTGAATATGAGCCAACAATGTGATATGGCTGCAAAAAAGGCAAATGCTATTTTGGGCTGCATTCATAGAAGCATCGCTTCCAAATCCCGGGAAGTACTAGTTCCCCTCTACTCAGCACTGGTTAGGCCTCATCTGGAGTACTGTATCCAGTTCTGGGCACCACACTTTAAGAAGGATGCAGACAAGCTGGAGAGGGTTCAAAGGAGGGCAACAAAGATGATCAGGGGACTGGAAACAAAGCCCTATGAAGAGAGACTGAAAGAACTGGGCATGTTTAGCCTTGAGAAGAGAAGACTGAGGGGAGATATGATAGCACTCTTCAAGTACTTGAAAGGTTGTCACAGAGAAGAAGGCCAGGATCTCTTCTTGATCATCCCAGAGTGCAGGACACGGAATAATGGGCTCAAGTTACAGGAAGCCAGATTCCGGCTGAACATCAGGAAAAACTTCCTGAGTGTCAGAGCAATACGGCAATGGAACCAATTACCTGGGGATGTGGTAGGCTCTCCCACACTGGAGGCCTTCAAGACGAGGCTGGACAGCCATTTGTCAGGGATGCTCTGACTTGGATTCCTGCACTGAGCAGGGGGTTGGACTCGATGGCCTTGTAGGCCCCTTCCAACCCTACTATTCTATGATTCTATGATTCTATGACCCAATAAAATGTTTCTGGCTTTAATTCTATAGTGGTCTGTAATATTCTTCGAGCTAAAGACTGTATTCATTTCCAAAATATTTTAGCTTTTTTACAAGTCCACCATGAATGATAAAAAGTTCCATCTTGATCTTCACATTTCCAACATTTTCCAGAAACACCCTTATACATTTTAGACAACTTAAACGGTGAAATATAACATCTATACACCATCTTATAAAAATTCTCTTTAAGACTTGTATATAAAGGCCATTTTAGATCTTTTCCCCACATCCTTTCCCACTCTTCCATTGATATATTATATGATCAACATTTTGTGCCCATTTGATCATACAATCTTTTACTTGTTCATCCTCTGTCTCATACTGTAACAGCAATTTATACAGTTTCGCAATAACACGTTCATCATTTCTACAGAGTGCTGTTGCAAACTCCGATTCTGTTTGTTCAAATCCACCATTTTTCTCTTCTGTTTTAAACCTTTCTTTAATTTGCAAATATGAAAACCACTGGCAGACATGGGCTTCTTCCAATACGTTTTCTGTTGATTTTAACTTATATTCCCCTTGTGACAATTCCAGTAAATCATTATATCTTATCCATTTATGCATGCTATCAAATTCTCTTCTATGCATTGCTTCTTGTGAAGATACCCAACGTGGTGTTTTTTGAGAAAACCTTAATTTATATTTATTCCTAATTCTTAATACAGTCCTTCTTATATAATGATTATTAAAATCTGCATTCACTTTTGTTTTATCATGCCACAAATAACCATGCCACCCATATCTCAATTCATGTCCTTCTAATTCTAAAAGTCTTGTATTTTCAACGTCACCCATTCCTTCATTCACATCAAGCAGCAGGCAGAAAAATAGGTTTTAAAATCTGGTAATCCCAAGCCCCCCTTCATGGATCACTGCCCTGTTGTGGCAAAGGCGCTTGCCTAACTCAGTGAAGCCATAGGCTATGCCGTGCAGGGCCACCCAAGATGGACAGGTCATGGTGGAGAGTTCTGACAAAATTTGGTCCACTGGAGAAGGAAATGGCAACCCACTCCAGTGTGCTTGCCAAGAAAAACCCATGGAACGTAACACAAGGCTAAAAGATATGACGCCGGAAGATGAGCCCCGTCAGAAGGTGTCCATTATATTACTGGGGAAGAGCAGAGGGTATTTCCAAGTAGCACCAGAAAGAGTGAAGCAGCTGGGCCAAAGCCGAAAGGACACTCAGCTGTGGATGTGTCTGGTGGTGAAAAGAAAGGCCGATGCTGTAAAGAACAATATTGTTTAGGAACCTGGAATGTCAGATCAATGAATCAAGGTAAGCTGGAGGTGGTCAAACATGAGATGGCAAGACTGAACATCGACATCTTGGGAATCAGCGAACTAAAATGGACAGGCATGGGCGAATTTAATCCAGGTGACCATCATATCTACTACTGTGGGCAAGAGTCCCTTAGAAGAAATGGAGTAGCACTCATAGTCAACAAAAGGATGGGAAAAGCAGTACTGGGGTACAATCTCAAAAATGATAGAATGATCTCAGTACTAATCCAAGGCAAACCATTCAACATCACAGTAATTCAAGTCTATGCCCCTATCACTGAGGCCGAAGAAGCTGAGGTTGATTGGTTCTATGAAGACCTACAACACCTTCTAGAACTAACACCAAAAAAGATGTCCTTTTCATCACAGGGGATTGCAATGGTAAAGTAGGAAGTCAAGAAATCACCAGGATAACAGGCAAGCATGGCCTTGGTGTACAAAATGAAGCAGGACAAAGGCTAATAGAGTTTTGCCTAGAGAACACGCTGATCATAGCAAACACTCTTTTCCAACAGCACAAGAGGTGACTTTACACATGGACATCACCAGATGGTCAATATCGAAATCAGATTGATTATGTACTTTGCAGCCAAAGATGGAGAAGCTCTTTGCAGTCAGTAAAAACAAGACCTGGAGCTGACTGTGGCTCAGATCATGAGCTGCTTCTTGCAAAATTTCGGCTTCAATTGAAGAACGTAGGGAAAACCACTAAACCATTCAGGTATGACCTAAATCATATCCCTTATGAATATACAATGGAGGTGACGAATAGATTTCAGGGATTAGACCTGATAGACAGAGTGCCTGAGGAACTATGGACTGAGGTCCATAACATTGTTCAGCAGGCAACAGCAACTAAATCCATCTAGGGATGTATGAAAGTCACTTACCCGGTCTGGCAGCTTTTTTCGCGGTGGGGGGAGGCGCTTCACTTCTCCCCCCGAAGTTCAGGCGAAGGGGGGGAGGCTTCCCGCCTCGCCCGGCTGAAATTCAGGCCGGGGGGGAGGCTTTCCGCCTCGCCGGGCCGCGAACTACGAAAGGGAAAAAAAAAAAGACCATGTGGCTGTGATAGGCTACGTAAATTACATTACGTAGCCTATCACGGGTGACTTTGGGAAAAAAAAAGCACGTACGCAAATGGCGGCGCCCATGGGGTGCCCCCATTTGCATTCCTTATTTGACCCCCGTAGTCTCCGTAAATCTTTACGGAGACCACAGCGAAAATAAGGACAACTTTATTTGCGTTGCCCTTATTTGACCCCCGTAGTCTCCGTAAATCTTTACGGAGACCACGGCGAAAATAAGAACAACTTTATTTGCGTTGCCCTTATTTGACCCCCGTAGTCTCCGTGAAGATTTACGGAGACCATGGCGAAAATAAGGACAACTTTATTTGCGTTGCCCTTATTTGATCCCCGTAGTCTCCGTAAATCTTTACGTAGACCACGGCGAAAATAAGGACAACGTTATTGTAAAATATTGTAATTGTAAATATTACGTTGTGATTTCCTCCGTAGGGGGGAATCCCCCCGTTGCTTCCGCCGTACTCTCGGAAGGTGGATTGCCTTGGCCAGAACTTTTCCACTATTCTCGTAATTAATTACGTATTTTTCGTTGCTGCCCAAAATATGTTTCCCACTTTCCCGCCTTCTGTGCGCTCCCCCGCTGTCTTCTTTTCTCGGACAGGGACAGGGATTTTATTAATTTCTGTGTATTTGTGCTTAATGATCCTCGCGTTAACCTAACCGCCTCACACAGTCACAATAAAAAAATAACGGGGCTGCAGCTCCACTTCCGCAAAATCTGTCGTCAACTTCCTGCTAACTTCCTGAATGTCGTCTGCATTTGCGCTTGCATCCGAATGGGGATTTGTGGGTGGATGGAGTTCTGTGGTGGTGGTGGTGGTGTGTTAGTAGTGGTGCTTGCTTATTATTGGATTTCCTGTTGTTTGTTCATTGTTGTGGTTTTGTCTGGTCTGTGTGTGTGTGTGTGTGTAGTTGTGCATTGTGGTGTTTTTGTACAGTTTGGTCTGTGTGTGTGTAGTTAAGTGGTGGTTGTGCACGTGGCTGTCTTGGTGTGTGTGTTTGTTTGTGTGCAAATTGCAAAATGGCTGCACCAGTGCGTGGCAGGAAGTGGGACCATGAGAAGACCAAGGCCCTCCTCAGCAACATTAAGCGCAGCGAGGCGGTGGCAGTGCTGTTTGGCAGCTCCTCCTGCCACAATGAACTTTATTGGGCCCAGATAAAGAGGAGGATGGAGCGAGTGGGCCACTATCGCACAGTTGGACAACTGAGGTCCAAATGGAAGGCCCTCAAGCAGTCCTTCGTCAGAGAGGGGATTGCTGCTGCCGAGCAGAGGGCACCGGTGTCCAACCCCCCCGCCTACTACTGGCGCATCCGCAGAGTGTGGGTCCAAGCAGGCCGGCCCCCATTTTTGCAGAGGTATATGCCTGGTAAGTTATAGTTATCCCATCATCAAGCTCAACTAAATATGAAGACAAGGATGTGTACCGAAAATGAAGCTATCTCTTTGTGGTCTCTCTCATGGAGAAACAAACAAATCCTGACATTTTTAGCCTGCAGTCCTATGCTTGCTGAACTTGGACAGAAAAAGGTCCCATCATCTTCCAGCCACTTTGGCTGGTTGAAGAAGGGATGCTGGGAACTGCGTTGTTTTTCCCTGTACAACCACATGCATAGGATTATGCAGGCCTGGCTACTACAACTCATATTACACACTGACACACTGTCCATTTCCAGGGAAATGCTGCTGCTGCCGGTCTCTGCAGTGCACACAGGGGGACTGGCACCAGCCCAGCAGCAACAGGGCCAGCCTCTCGGTGTCGTCTTCCTTCTTCATGTTGTGATTGCTGAATTTTTGCACCCCACCCACCCCACTTTCTACCAAGACATTGGCACTCCAGTCAACTCATGAGCAAGTGTTCATCTGAGACCTTGGAGATCTGGGTATAGTCCACTCAGCCATGGAAGCTCGCTGGGTGACTTTGGCCCAGTCAGAAAGCCCCAGCCTACCTCAGTGTTGTTGTTGTGAGCATTAAATGGAGAGGAAGAGGCTAATGTGAGCTGCCTTGGGTTCCTTGCGTTAGGAAAAAAGGTGGCATTTATGCAATGCATCACTAGAATAAATAAAAACCATGGCATTGCAAATGTAGAAGTGGGGTGACTAGAAGTGCAATCCTGTGCATGTTTACAGAAGTCCAACAGTCCCCATCACACCCAAACTGTCAGTACTGTATAATCTGCCTCCCTAATTATCCCCTCATCATTAGACCTTGTGGTGGGAGGACAGAATCAGTGGTCCTTATGGCAGTGGGGATGGTGATAGACAGATCAGTGACTGTGGTTTTGTTCACTCACCACATATATAAATGCATTCATTCTGTTCCTGTGACATCCCACAGCTGCGCATCGTGCCTTGCTGGTGGAGGAGGCACTGAGGGCCGCGGAGAGGGAGAGGATAGAGGAGGAGGAGGAGGAGGAAGAGGAGGAGGAGGAAGAAGAAGAGCCAGCAGCGAGAGGAGCAGCATCTGTGGAGGAAGGCCACCCTTCTTCCACAGATGAAGCCCCTCCTCTTGCGATCCTGACGCGTCTGATAAGAGACGTCTGGATGCTCAGGAGGACCTGTAAGTAGTACTACAGAATGGCACCTGACCTGAGCTAACAACTCTGCCTGCAAGATGCATATTACCATTGTGCTTTATTCTTCTCTTTCTTTCTACACACAGGTGACGACCTTCGAAGGAGGGTGGAGGCCCTGGAGCGGGAAAGCCATCCTCCTCCTATGAGCTGAGGCCTGCAGCCACAGCCAGCCAGCCCAACATTGTTTTTGAATTGTTGAATTGTTTCTGTGTTTTGTCTTGATCTGTTCTGTTTGTATATAAAGTTCTTTCTAAAAAATAGGTAACAATTCCTTGGTTCAAGTCCACAGATATAATTTCTTAAATCTAGATCATTGTACACAATGATCTCTGTGTTTGCTTACTGTTAACCGCAACAAGAATGCCTCCCCAGAATCCCAGCCAAACAAGAACAGCTTCCCTCATAGGGAGATGGACAGTCCGCATCCCTGATGTTATGAATGAGTGCATTCAAGACGAGGCTGGACAGCCATCTGCCAGGGATGCTCTGACTTGGACACCTTAATTTGAGCAGGGGGTTGGACTCGATGGCTTTGTAGGCCCCTTCCAACCCTATGATTCTGTGGCTCTACGATTCTATGAAGTATGCTTTGTTTTACGTGTAGGTGCATATCACATACATGTAAACTGGATGCATACCAGAGGGATCTTTTCACATAGAGCTCTCGGTCCTTAGGAAAACCCAAATGCTGAGGGAGTCCAGGGAGAGACCACAACAAGGTCTTTGAAAGCAATTCCGTGATTTATGAAAGAATTTTAAATGAATTAAAAGCATACATCCACATCAAGAGAAATAGAACTATACATACATTTGGGGAATCAGAATCATACTAACATTCAGAGGGGTAAAGATACACATATACAGTCGATAGCGGAGTACATCCGCATAGAGAACTCTGTGTGTGTGTGTGTGTGTAGTAGGGATGTACGCGGTTGCATAGTCCACCACACACAGTCGGGTAGTGCAATTGGATTCTGCATGTGAGGTATTATTAAGCTCCGCCACATATCGCCAGTGCTTTGGGCTCTGCCCAGGCCAGACAGGGACTGCAGGTTTGGACAAAGTTCTGAGGGACACCTCAGTGTGACCACTCACAAGTTGTATCATTCTGCCTCATTGTCCCTCAGAACTCTGGCTCACACTAGCAGCAGTGTCATCATCCCAGGGTTCCTCCTCGTCACTTGATGACTGCTCTACTCTGCTGCTGACAGCTGGGGGGAGGTGCTCCTTGGGAATCCATCCCCTGTTGGAGCGTATGAAGGCGAGGGTGGAGATATGTTGTGGCGTGAGTCTGCTTCGGTGGGCGGTGACAATGTTGCCTGTGGTGGAGAAAAGCCTTTCAGAGACCACACTTGAGGGAGGGCAAGATAGATGCCAAATGGCGACTTTGGTCATATGTGGCCAAATGCCACGTTTTGTATCCGAGTATAGGAGAGGATCATTCTCTGGGCTGATCTGTGTTCCCGAGAAACTCTCTCTTGAGTAACCTTCCAGTTCCTTGACAGCCACATCATAGGCTGATCCTTTTCTGGCTGCTTTGGCACATTCCCCCCGCCTGCGCCCACTTACACCAAGCTCCACTGCCATTGAGGAGTAAAAGCTGAACTTGAGACAAGATGCCCCTGTGTCTGACTCTGTTGGTGGTGCAGCTGCTGTGGCGTCATCATTGCCCCTCCTGCTGGTGATGGTGCTACTGCTGCAGATATTGTCTTCAGGGGAGGTAGTGGTCCTACTAGCCTCACCCAGCTCCTTCTCATCCAGCCCATCTCCCTGGAAGCACTCCATGACTTTCTCAGTCAAATTTTTTTTAAACTTTGGAAGTCAGGGTTGTCGTTTGGAGGCTCCGCACTTGTTGAGCTATCCCTGAACCATGGTTCAAGGAATGCAGCAGCAACGTATTTCATGTCCCCCCTGATTGAAGTGATGTGTTTGTTGGTGCCCAGGTCCTGCAGAAGGAATTCTGCAAGCCTAACTGCAGGATTGGGGAATAATTCCCTGCCTCCAGCACTGGTGCGCTCACAAATCTCAGAATGGCGTTTTCTCAGCACCCCCTCTATGATCCTTAGCACAGGTAGCACTTGGCCCAGTGTGGCATAGTCTGCACTCAGTACCGCTGTGCATTCATCGAAAATTTTTAAAATGTCCACCAGGTCTTGCATCCAGAGCCACTGATGTGGTGTGACAAAAAATTTGGAGTGGTGTTGCTTCTCAGTGATGTAGTCATTTATAGCTGGTCTCTGCTCACAGAGTCTCTGAAGCATATGCAATGTGCTGTTCCAGTGTGTGGACACATCCAAAATGAATTTATGTTCTGGAAGGCCACGGCTACGTCGGATGGCGCCGATTGCCTCCATTGCTGAGCAGGACTGCCGGAAGTGGGTGCAAATGGATCGGGCCACCTTAAGTAGCTTGCCAATTTCTGGGGAGGCATTGCTCAATCCAGAACTCACCACAAGGTTCAAGCAGTGCGCAACGCACAGAACGTGGTTTAGCCGTGCAATGCGGGCTGCTTTTAGATAGTTTGAGGCATTGTCTGTTGCTACACAGCCCACTGTAAGATTTAAGGGGGCCAACCAGGACAGAACAACACCACTGATGCTGCTGCTGACGTTTTCCGCTGTGTGTGTCCCAGAGAGCATTGTGAGGGACAATGTCGCTGTTCTACGACTCAGTCGGCTGCTCGCACTGATGGATACCCAGTGCGCGGTGACACACAGATAAGACTTTGTTTGGTTACTTGTCCATGTGTCACTCGTTAAATGTACACTTCCTCCAACTGCACATTTCAAATCCTGTTGGAGCACCCGTCTGATTGCAGAAGCCAGGGCTGGAATGGCTATGCCACTAATGTAGTGACGAGAGGGGAGATCCCACCGAGGGCAGATGCTCTTAATGAAGGCCAAAAAGTCTTCATCTTCCACCAGGGAGAAGGGGAGCATACGTGCTGCAATGGCCACTGTCAGGAGGTGATTCCACAGTCGTGCCTGGGCGCTGTCAGAGGGTAATTTCTGTGTCAGCGCAAGGCATTTCTCCAGTGAGACCTGCCTCTTAGCAAAGCTGCCTTCTGTGCCCTTCCCACCCAGACCACTTTGCGTGAGGTCTTTGGAAGATGAGGCAAAGGCGGTACTGTTCTTTTTGGATGGTTGTGGCTTCCCGTTGCTATCTTTGGGCACAAGAAGCGGATGATGCACCTCCATGTGTCGCCTCATGGCAGACGTGCCCACTCGTGGACAGCCCCTTCTTTTCCTAGCCGCACACGGCTTCGACAAATATCGCACATCACGACATAGCGGTCGTTCTCTGCATATTTGAAGAAGCGCCACACATAGGAGCTCACCCTGCCACCACCATTTCTTCTTTGGGGAATGGGGCCTTCGTTTCCAGATGAGGTGGCATCTGGAGCTGCATGTTTCCACTCATCTGTGGATGGTGTTGTTGATGGTGTTGTTGATGGTGCTGACCAGTGCTTGGCAGGGGATGTTTGTTCCTGAGGTTTGGGATTGGTCCCGCAGAACGCAGAAGGCTGGAAGTGAAGAACAGAGTCAGACCCAGTCTCAGCAGGGACATCACTGATATAGAAGAGCTCCTCATCATCTTCGCTGTCCGGATCACTGATGATGCTAAGTCCTCCGGCCTTTTTTTCAAAATCACCTGAGCCGCCGCCCACGAGGTGATCATCAGCAGGCAGCTGTGGACCTGGTTCACCTGTCCCACTTCCGCTGTCGGATGCAGGGAGGACGGTTGTGGGCGTCTCTGTAAAGATTCAAAATACAAAGAAGCAGAGTTTCATGAGAAATGCGACTTTTACACATGAGTAATAGCCAAGCAAATAAAACTGTGTTGTTGTAGCACTCTATGAAACATAGCTTGGAGGACTCGCAATCAATCCACATGACACAAGGTGCAGTTGTAAGCTACTCCTGCACTAGCTAGCACTGAGAAAACACATTAGGTGCAAAAAAAAGGTACTGTACAGACTGGGAAACTCAACGAGAGTTATCTAAATGTGTCCTCACTGGTGAAAACATGAAAAGCATGGGGGAGGAGATATCTGGCTCCCTTGCAAGGTCCACTCCTTTCATCAGCTCTATTATACCACTGTGTGGGACTCATCCCCCACAGGGCTGGCCCAATGCATTTTGCTTCCAGAGGCAAGGGGTAAAATGGCACCCCTCCATCCTAAATAGGGCGATAGCTGAATCTTACTTGAACAGTGACAATGGGAGAGCCTCTTCCACCCCACCAGAGGACAACAAGCTGGCTGAGGAGCTGCAAGACTCACTAACGATAGGGCTGGTCCTGACCTGAGCACATACTTGGCGAATCCCACCGCCTTTTTCAAGGGTGCATTTGTGGTCCCCCAGGAGCAGTGCCTGATTAGTCAGGCCCTCTTTTTGTAGTAGCCATATCGGGGGTCAGACTAAAGGGACTAAATAAGTCTCTGACTCAGATTTCTGCAACATTTTAAAAACCATCCTCAGAAATGTAATTGCTTAATCAATTCACATCACAGCTCTAGTTAAAAGAGATCAAGCCTGAACAAGACAGCAAACTATGATGAATGGCTTTGGAAACAAGCGAGCACAAAACACTGAAGTGTTTTCCCACCGAAAAGGTGTATCGTTTGAGAAAGTATTGCAGTTCTTTTAAAGACTTGGGGTTTTCTTTCGTACTGGAGCACCATGTAACATTTAAATAATATGAAATATGTTCACTGCAATGAATATGGATGAAGGTAAAACAGTCGTGTATGTTTTGTTGTGTTGAAGAAGAAGATCCCTTCCCCAAATGCTCCCCTCGAAAGGTTTTGGACTTCAAATCCCATCAGGCCAAGCCGGCATGACCAATGGTCAATAATGCTGGGAGTTGTAGCCCAAAACATCTGGAAGACTGCAGGTTGCAGAAGGCTAATGTAGGGACTATTCAAATATTCAAAGACATTTGTTTGTATCCAGATATTCACAAGCACCTGTGGTGACAGAGTCTTACCAGATTCATCTTTTGGAATGAGGTAGATATCTTGACTTTCATCCCGCCGCTGCAGAGTCTCCTTGGGAACATTTTCATCCGCTTTGGGTTTGGAGACACTGCCCTTCCGCTCACCATCCAAGAACTTTCTTCCTCTTCCTCTAGAGCTGTGGCCGGTTGTGCCTGTGTCACTTTCTGTAGCGGAAATTGGTGGTGTGCGCTGCTTACGGGTGTGGGGTGGGCTGGGGCTGGGGCCGCTGTCGCTGCTGGTCACACCTTGGGCTTCCTCCACTTCCATCTCATTCTTAAAATACCGCTGAAATGCAACCTCAGCGGTGTATGTTCCTGCCGGGCGTCCACGCCTCTTTTGAGTGCCGGATTGACCACGGGTTCCTCTTTTCTCCATGTTCATGTCTCTGGGCAGAAGGAGACATAAATGCATGTGGCAAAGCTGAAATCATGTGAACAGCCTAATCGCAGATATAGTACAGTGTAGAAGTAGTTACCCTCCAATCCAGCCATTCAGTGCTAACTAAACAGGGGCATACTGTACAGCAGACTAGGCTGAAAAGCCCAGGATGGAGGATGTGGCCCATCCATGCCCAGGAGGATGGGGGATGGATGGAGGCCTTCCAGCTCCCCCCTCCCCAGAAAGAATTGCATAGGCAGGCAGGCACATGGGTGAATCCTGGGAAGCCCAGGAGGATGGGGGATGGATGGAGGCCTTCCAGCTCCCCCCTCCCCAGAAAGAAATGCATAGGCAGGAAGGCACATGGGGGAATCCTGGGAAGCCCAGGAGGATGGGGGATGGAGTCCTTGCAGGATGCCTTCCCCCCCAGTTCCCCCTGCTCCTCCATCTCACCCCAAAATCACTAAGCATAAGGGCACATTCAGGTAAAGTAAACATACCTTCACTGTAATAAAGAAAAAAGGTTGAACTGCAGTGCCGTAGAACGCGGGGATGCAGAGAAAGAAACACCCTCCTTGCAGCAGCTGGGACGGAGCAGCAGCAGCGCCTGTTCTAGTCTGTCTCTGGACTCTGAGTCTAGCTTGGAGCAAGTGAGGCTGCTGCACGACCTCCGTCCTATCTATGTGAACTAAAGGCGGGAATCCAGGGGATAAATGGTCGATGAGTTCCCTCCCCTCAATTATCTTCCTGGTGGGGTGGGGGGGTGGCCTGGAGGGATCTCGGTCAGGTGACCTCACCTGACCTGAACCTGACCTCACACATACAATAAAAGTATAAAACAAAAGATGAGGCTATGCAGCTCAGAGACAGGGCAGGCAGGCTACGTGCACTTCGTGACCCCGTCCCTCCCAGCAAAAGAAAGCCGCGTCGTAGCAGGAAAGGAAACTGCATGTTTATTAAATGGTTTCGTGAAATCCCTTTCGCCATCTTTCATCCTAATTTGCGAAGTTGCCTTCGTAAATACCTTCGTAAAACTTTCGGCAGATTAAAAAAAAAAAAGGGTCGCATGAGCTCATGTTCGGGCAGACCAGGGCGCCTCGTCTCGGGAAAGGGTTCGGCGAACCGAAAGTGACTGTTTTCGAGCCCATTTCACTTTCGAGAGAATTTCTCTGACATCCCTAAATCCATCCCAAAGAAAAGAAAGGCAAGAAAGCAACGTGGCTGTCTGATGAGGCTTTACAAGTAGCTCACGAAAGAAGGGAAGCGAAAAGCAAGGGAGAAAGGGGAATCTATATCCAACTGAATGCAGAGTTCCAGAGAATAGCAAGGAGAGACAAGAAGGCCTTCTTAAATGAACAATGCAAAGAAATGGAGGGAAACAATAGAATGGGAAAGACTAGAGATCTTTTCAAGAAAATTGGAGATCTCAAGGGAATGTTTTGTGCAAAGACAGGCATGATAAAGGACAAAGAAGGCAGGGACCTCACAGAAGCAGATGAGATTAAGAAGAGGTGGCAAGAATACACAGAAGAACTATACAGGAAAGATCTGAATGTCCCTGATAGCCATGATAGTGCGGTCACTGAACTTGAGCCAGACATCCTCGAGAGTGAAGTCAAGTGGGCCTTAGGAAGCATTAGTAACAACAAAGCTAGAAGAGATGACAGTATTCCAGCTGAGCTATTTAAGATCGTAAAAGATGATGCTGTTAAAGTGCTGCACTCAATATGCCAACAAATTTGGAACACTCAACAGTGGCCGCAAGACTGGAAAAGTTCAGTTGACGTTCCAGTTCCAAAGAAGGGCAATGCCAAAGAGTGTTCAAACTACTGTACAATTGTGCTCATTTCACATGCCAGCAAGGTGATGCTCAAAATCCTACAAGCTAGGCTTCAGCAGTATGTGAACCGAGAACTACCGGAAGTACAAGCTGGGTTCCGAAGAGGCAGAGGAACTAGAGATCAAACCGCCAACATTCGCTGGATCATGGAGAAAGCAAGAGAATTCCAGAAAATCATCTATTTCTGCTTCATTGACTATGTTAAAGCCTTTGATTGTGTGGATCACAACAAACTGTGGCAAATTCTTAAAGAGATGGGAGTACCAGACCACCTTACCTGAGAAACCTGTACGAGGGTCAAGAAGCAACAGTAAGAACCAGACATGGAACAACCGATTGGTTCAAAATTGGGAAAGGAGTACGACAAGGCTGCATATTGTCACCCTGCTTATTTAACTTATATGCAGAGTACACCATGAGAAATGCCGGGTTGGATGAATCACAGGTCGGAATTAAGATTGCCAGGAGAAATATCAACAACCACAGATCTGCAGACGATACCACCCTAATGGCAGAAAGTGAAGAGGATCTAAAGAGCCGCTTGTTGAGGGTGAAAGTGGAGAGTGCAAAAGCTGGTTTGAAACTCAACATTAAAAAAACTAAGATCATGGCATCTGGCCCCATCACTTCCTGGCATACAGAAGGGGAAGAAATAGAATCAGTGACAGATTTTATTTTCTTGGGCTCTAAGATCACCGCAGACGGTGACTGTAGCCATGAAATTAAAAGATGCTTGCTCCTTGGGAGGAAAGTATGGCAAACCTAGACAGCATAGTAAGAAGCAGAGACATTACCTTGCTGACAAAGGTCCACATAATCTAAGCTATGGTTTTCCCAGTAGTAATGTATGGCTGTGAGAGCTGGACTATAAGGAAGGCTGAGCACCGAAGAATTGATGCTTTCGAACTGTGGTGCTGGAGAAGACTCTTACGTGTCCCCTGGACTGCAAGGAGGTCAAATCAGTCCATCCTAAAGGAAATCAACCCTGACTGCTCATTGGAAGGACAGATACTGAAGCTGAAGCTCAAATATTTTGGCCACCTAATGCAAAGACAAAACTCCCTGGAAAAGACCCTGATGCTGGGAAAGATTGAAGGCAAAAGGAGAAGGGGACTGCAGAGGGTGAGATGGCTAGATAGCATCACCGATGCAATGAATATGGACTTGAGCACGCTCCGGGAGGGAACGGAGGACAGGAAGGCCTGATGTGCTATGTTCGGACATGACTTAACAACTGAACAACAACAACAATCCCAAACCACCTCTTTCCTTTGCATCTTGGAACATTTGTATTTGAACTCCTGTTTTTTTGCTTGCCATATCAACTTAGTTATATCTCTCTGCCATTGCTTAAAATGTAAATCCGATGGAATAATGGGTATCATTTGAAACAAAAATAACATTCTTGGTAATACATTCATTTTAATCATTGCAATTCTTACCAAAAGTGATAGCTGTAATTTTTCCCATTTTCAGAGGTAGCAGCAGCTCTCCAGGGTGTTAGACTGGGTCTCTCTCTCTCTCTCTCCCAGGATAGCCTGTATATGCCAAAGATGGATCCTGGGACCAGGAACCTTCAGAGGAGGCATTCTATCCCTGGACTATGCTCCTTCCTCTAAGAATAAAACAATGTTGGAGTCCTCATGGTTCCGAATAATAGGCACATTTAACACAGAAGCTGTTTTAACACTGCACTTCTCACCAGTTCCATTGGGATCCTCACACACCTCCCAATGTCTCCCTCTCTGCTACAGGTCGATAGTCAGGAACTACCAGCACTTCCTGGCCTTGGCGTTTGCCATCACAGAGGTCAACAAGGATCCGGCTCTCCTTCCCAACACAAAGCTGGGCTTCCGCATGTATGAACACAAGGACCTTGCCAGATGGATGCATCAGAACAGCCTCTCTCTGCTTTCCACTCGGGAGCGAATGATGCCCAATTATAAATGTGACCGGCAGGATAAACTGCTCTCCATTGTTGGGGGTCTTGACTCCAAATCTTCCAGAGAAATAGCATCCCTAACAGGCATCTACAAGATCCCACAGGTAAGGGGATCCATCTGGGGATAGATGTGAGGGGCCTGCAGAGCTCAGGAGCACTAAGACGGACAGGGCGATCTCCAAAAGAGATTTGCCCCTGCCGTGTCTGAGTGCCTGTTTTCTGGATTGGAGGGGTCGGGGGCCCTGGCTAAGCTGCCATTCCTTGGTGATGGCCAGGAATCCCAGATGGTTACTGCATGACTAAAATCCCGCCCAGCAGAGGGTCTGTTCTGTCAGAAAAAGTGTGTGGGCTGGGAGAAATCAGATGGATTCTCTTGACACCTTCAAGTGTCATAAAAGAACAAGGTGCCTCAAGACTCCATGTTGTTCTTGCTGCGGTCAGCTAAGGCAGCTACCCCTCCAGGGCCAGGGGGAGGGCCCACTCCCATGGCAAGGTGACATTTGTCTAACTTTTATGTATAGGGCTATTGATGCCTACTAGTCCTGATGGAGACGTGCGACCTCCAGCAGTATCAGAAGCAGCATGCGAATGTACACCAGTTGGAGGGGAACATGATCATGGGGGTGCATAAGGAAATCATGCTGTGATTGTGGGCTTCCCACAGGCAGCTGCTTGGCCACTGTGTGAACCACTGTTGGCCACTGTGCTGGACTAGATGGACCTTTGGTAAGTATTTATGTAGCCTCAGCAGCTGGAGGCTGTGCTGTGGGCTGGCCCGGCTGGTGGCTCCGTGGCCTGGCCGCAGAACGGAGCCGGCCAGGCAGGATTCCGGGGGGGGAGGAACAGGTCCCCCCCATTGAGGATTTTGGGGGGAGGGACGGAGCACCTCCCACCCACTGCGGATGTCCCTGGACGAAACCAGGTAAGTGTTTCGTACATCCCTAACAACAACACATCATTCATTACACCGTGTCATTATTTATTTTACAGAAATAAAGCCAAAATAGAGAAGCCATGTGTGAAAAACTAAGTTCACCTTATGATTCAATAGCTTGTAGAACCACCTTTAGCAGCAATAACTTGAGGTAATCATTTTCTAGGGATCTATGAAACTTTTACTTGGCTCTGCGCAGGGCAATCCGCGTCGGGCAATCCGCACCGGCAATCCGTGCCAGGCAATCTGCGTCCCTCCCCCCGGAATCCTCCCCGGCCTGCTCCGCTCCGCAGATACTCCACGGAGCTGCCGGCCAGGGCCACCCGCAGCCAGACATCCAGCCCCTGGGCTGCGCAGGGACGCAAATGGCGGCCGCTGTAGCCGCAGCCATTTTCGCCCCTGTCTATTGCCATGATAGACTATGTATATATTTGTATATGTGTCTTTTTCTAATTGTACTGTCATGAACTTTAACATTTAGCATGCTAACTGAGGCCTGTAGAGTCCGAGATGTAACTCTTGGATGTTTTGCCATTTCTCTGAGCATTTCACGGTCAGCTCTTGGGGTGAATTTGCTGGGATGTCCACTCCTGGGAAGATGGGCAACTGTCTTGAATCTTTTCCACTTGTGAATAATCTTCCTCACTGTAGAATGATGGACTTTAAATTGTTTGGAAATGGCCTTATAACCCTTCCCAGATGGATGGGCAGCAACAATTGCTTCTCTAAGATCATTGCTGATGTCTTACTCTCTGGCATTGTGTTCACACACACCTGAATGCTCGAGACCAGCAAACTCCGGAGACTTCGGCTTTTATAGAGGTGGTCACACTTGAGGATGATCAATTAATCAAGGGCATTTGATTAGCAGCACCTGGCTGCTACTTGGCCTCTTCATACCTATGGAAGCAGTAAGGGTGTACTTAGTTTTTCACGCATGGCTTCTCCATTTTGGCTTTATTTCTGTAAAATAAATAATGACACGGTGTAATATGTCATGTGTTGTTGTTGTTCATCTGAGGTTGTATTTACTGAATTTTAAGACCTGTTAAGGACCAGATGATTTTTATTATGTCCTGATGTGTAAAACCATAGAACTCAAAGAGGATGAACTTTCTTTTTCACATGACTGTATATGGAGAGAGCCAGAAAGCCCCCAATATATTTCTAGAATTTATACACAATATGCACACAAGAGCCCACTCACTGGAATGCTCTGGAATTCTGTCAGGTTACATGCATGGTCCCCCTGACTTTTGGGGGTGAAATCCACACCTGGGGGAGACTTAACATCTCAGTGCTTCACTTTATATTTAGATATGTATTTTTAAAATGTCCATCTTCCTTCTGGGGAGCACTTTATGCATCCAAAGTCAGCTTTGGAAAATCCATGGAAGCTCATGCCATTAATACTGTGCTAGATGCCAAAACATTCTGCTACAACAGACTCATAGGAAATTGATTCCTTCAGCTCGGTTATGGGTTTTTGGACCCTGTTTAGGGAGGGGAAGGGCCATTCCCTGCCTTCTAGTGGATTGATCCCAGTGAAATTCCTCAGAATGTGGGCTTAGTCCGGCTGCTCCTGGATTTCCAATGGAACTGGATTGGGCTACTTGCTCCCGAGGGTGACAGCATGGAACATTTCATCCAGACACTGACCCCAATACTCCAGCAGAATGACATCTGTGTGGCCATCTCTGAAATGTTCAATCCAGCAGACTCACTTTATTGGCATTGGATAGAAAGTGGATCTATTCCTAGTTCTTGGTTTGAGCCCAAGTGATAATTTTCTTTGGGTATTCCAGTGCTATATCACAATTACAACTGTTGTTGAGGAATTTAGGAAGGTTTGGATCATGACATCCTATTGGGAAATGGCTGCAACAGGAGCCCCCTCAGGTGGCTGGTATCTAAAAACCTTGTATGGTGCGTTGCACTTCAAAGTCCACACAAGGGATGTGCCAGAATTCAAGCATTTTCTGGGGCGTTAGATCCACTCCAACCGCAAGAAATCGTCCTTCTCCGTTTCTAGTGGGAAAAGGCATTTAGCTGTCTGTTTCTGAAATCAGGCCAAACCTCCCCACGAGTAGGGATGTCGGAGAATTTCTCCACGAATCTCCGGGAGGCCGAATGCCAATGCATTCGGCCCCATGAGATTGGTGGGGAAATTTTCTGACACCCCCGCCCCCACCGGGATGGGACTTACCTTGCATGAATGTCCCTTGCGGTGGTGGGTCCTGGCGGCGTTTCGGCGGCGTTTCGGCGGCAGTGGCGGCGGTGGCCGGTCTTCCGACCGGCTGCCACCGCCACCATTTCCAAGTAAAGTGTAAAAAAAAACCCAACACGTGATAGGCTACGTAAAGATTTACGTAGCCTATCACGGCTAGATTTTCAAAGTCAGCCGTGAAAGGCTACGTAAATCTTTACGTAGCCTATCATGGCTGACTTTGAAAAAAAAAAAAAGTGCGTACACAAATGGCGGCGCCCATGGGTTTTGGGCGCCGCCATTTGCGTTCCTTATTTGGGCACGGGTAGTCTACGTAAAGATTTACATAGACTACGGCGAAAATAAGGGCAACGCTATTTGCGTTCTTCCAGTTCTTCCTGGTCCCTGGTTTTCATTTCTTGTCCCTTTTTTGACTCTTGTCTTATGATTGCCAAAGCTTTAAAGGAATATAATCAAGGATTTAAAATGAGCTAGAGAATGGATATTTCCATCTGCTTCCTTGGCTGCTGAACTGGCCCCCACAAAATGAACGTCCCTGTCATGTTTAAGAGACTTCAATATTTATTGCTCATTCCAGATACAGATCATTGTGCCCTGTGCCCAGACAATCAGCAACCAAACAGGAACCAAGACCAGTGTATCTCCAAGAGGATCCACTTCCTTTCCTATCAAGAGACATTGGGCTTCGTTTTAGCTTCTCTGGCCCTTTTCCTCTCTCTGATCACATCTCTGGTGCTGGCGATCTTCATTAAACACCATGACACACCAATTGTCAAAGCCAACAACAGAGACCTCACTAATGTCCTCCTCCTTGCCCTCCAGCTCTGCATCCTCTGCTCCTTCCTGTTCATCGGCCGACCCACAAAGGTCCCCTGTCTTCTCCGTCAAGCTGCTTTTGGCATCATCTTCTCTGTTGCAGTGTCTTCCATTTTGACCAAAACTGTTCTGGCCTTCATGGCTACCAAGCCAGGGAGACATCTGACAAACTCCATTGTCCTGGCCTGTCCCCTTATCCAAGGTGTTCTCTGTACTGTCTGGCTGGTGACCTCTCCCCCCTTCCCCAACTTGGACTTCTTTTCCCTGGCCAGAGAGATCATAGTGGAATGTAATGAAGGCTCTGTCACCATGTTTTACACTGCCTTGGGTTACCTGGGCTTCCTGGCTCTCATCAGTTCTGCAGTGGCTTTCCTAGCTAGGAAACTGCCTGACAGCTTTAATGAGGCCAAGGTTATCACCTTCAGCATGCTGGTGTTTTGTAGCATTTGGATCTCCTTTATGCCAACCTACGTGAGCACCAAGGGGAAGTCCATGGTGGCTGTGGAGGTCTTCTCCATCTTGGCCTCTGTGGCTGGTCTCCTTGGATGCATCTTTCTCCCCAAATGTTACATTATTGTTCTGCATCCTGATCTCAACACCAGGATCTTCTTACAAGAAAAAAACTATTAATGATCTCACACCTAGGAGCATGACCTACTTATTCAGTTGCCAATCCAACAGGCATTCTTATTTCCTATGAAACTTAGGTATGGCGGAGAATTCCACCACGGATTTCAGTGAGGCTGAATGCACTGGCATTTGGCCCCCCAAAATCCGTGGCAGAACGGCCTCCCACCACCCGCCCCCCTGCAGATTCCCCCCAGGATGAAGCTTACCTGGGACGGATGTTCCGGCGGTGGTGGCGGCATCAGCAGCGGCTGGTGTTTTGACTGGCTGCCGCAGCCACCATTTGCATCTGCTGTTTGCGGAGTGGAGCCGGCCAGGCAGGATTCCGGGGTGAAGGACCAGATTGTGGATTCCGGGGGGAGGGACAGAGCACCTCCCCCCCACCGCGAATCAATCCGCGAAAAGGTAAGTGACTTTCGTACATCCCTAATGAAACTGGTATTCATAGTGGAGCTGGATGAATGATCCAAGAGTGAAGCCCTTTTCAGAAATCTCCTCCAGGAAAACATGTGCAGGAGAATGCTGTGAACTATCTCCATCTCATCAGCCTAGGGATGTTTGTAGGAGGGAACCAGCTCCAGTCCCGTGTGAGAAATCTCTGTGCCCCATCCTTGGTCCAGATGTTTGCCATCCTGGCTCTCCAAAGCTCATAGAATTTTAGACCCTGGAGAGACCTTGGAGATCATCTAATCCAACCCCCTGCTTAATGCCGGCTTTGCAATGCAGGATGCAAGCACAACATTCCTGACAGGTGGCTGAAAGCATCTGCTGAAAAACTTCCAGCCAAGGAGAACCCAACACCACCCAAAGCAGTCACCTCCACCTCCAAATAAAGTCCAACTGACAAGAGAGTCAGTCCAACCTCTGCCCTGATATAAAACATACCTGGAAGTAGGTCAGTTGGCTGAAGTGCAGGTAGAGCTGAATATTTTATGTCCTTATATTTAAAGCATGTTGCTGAAGAACCCGAAATCTTTTTAAAAAATGCATACATCCTAATCCCTTGAACCAAATCAGAGGCGTTTCTTCAACCTCCTTTGCTTCAACCTGCTTCTCTGGGCTGAAGCTCATTCTCCCCACATGCACCATCATCATCATCTTTATTTGGATGCCACTTTCCCACAAAACTGCGCCAGAGAGGCTCACAACATAGCAAGTGAACAGCAATAAATACAATTTACAAGGTAGCAAACAGCAGTCAATATAACAATATTAAAAAATACAGTGGAACCAGTCTAGGGATGGCGGAGAATTTCTCCACGAATCTCGGGATTCGGCCCCCAACGCATTAGGCCCCCCGAAATTGGTGGTGAAATTTTCCGCCCCCTGCCCCCCCCGGATGGGACTTACCTCATGCGAATGTCCCTCTCGGCGGCGCATCCTGGCGGCGTTTTGCCGGCGTTTCGGTGGGGGCGGGGGCAGTGGCCGGTCTTCTGACCGGCTGTCGCCGCCACCATTACAAAGTAAATGTAAAAACACACACACACACACACACACACACACACATGAAAGGCTACGTAACGATTTACGTAGCCTATCACGGCTAGATTTCCAAAGTCAGCCGTGATAGGCTACGTAAATCGTTACGTAGCCTATCACAAGTGACTTTGAGATAGGGATAGGGGAGAATTTCTCCCCGAAACTTCGGGGGCCCGAGTGCCAACGCATTTGGTCCTCTGAAGGTTGTTCGGGGAGAAATTCTCCGCCCCCCGCCCCCCCCGGGATGGGACTTACCTTTCACGAATGTTGCTCCCGGCGGCGGGTCCCGGCAGCGGTTTGGCAGGTCTTCGTCAGGGGCGGGGGCGGCCCGCTATAAAATAATAGTGTTGCCCTTATTTTCACCGTAGTCTACGTAAATCTTTACGTAGACTACAGGGACCAAATAAGGAACGCGAATGGCGGCTCCCTATGGGAGCCGCCATTTGTGTACGCGCTTTTTTTTTTTTTTAAGTCACCCGTGATAGGCTACGTGATGATTAACATAGCCTATGACGGCTGACTTTGCAGATCTAGCCGTGATAGGCTACATAAATCGTTACGTAGCCTATCACACGGCTTTTTTGTTTTTACTTTTCTTTTGAAGTTCACAGCTGGGGAGACGGGGTGCTTCTCCCCGGCCTGAATTTCGGCCGGGCGAGGCGGGACGCCTTCCCCCCGGCCTGAATTTCGTCCGGGCGAGGCGGGAAGCCTCCCCCCCGGCCTGAATTTCGGCCGGGCGAGGCAGGAAGCCTCCCCCCCTGGCCTGAACTTCGGGGGGAGAAGCAAAGTGCCTATCACAGTGTTTTTTTAAAATCTAGCCATGATAGGCTACGTAAAGATTTACGTAGCCTATCATGTTTTTTTGTTTTGTTTTGTTTTTTAACTGGAAATGGTGGTGGCGGCAGCCGGTTGGAAGACCGGCCGCCGCAGCCGCCGGTGCCGCACCGCCATCGGAGCTGCTGTCGGAGCTGCCACCACCAGGAAGATCTGCCCCAGGTAAGTCTTGTCCCAGGGGCGCGGGGGGACAGACCGTTCCACCACCAATTTTGGGGGGATGAATGCGCTGGCATTCGGCCCCTCCGAGATCCGTGGTGGAATTCTCTGACATCTGTAATCACGGCAAAAGGCAGGGACGCAAATGGCGGCTGCTACGCCATTTGCGTCCCTGTCTTTTGCCGTTATAGGCTACGTGGATACTTATGTAGCCTAGGATGGCTTGGCCGGGATGCAAATGGCGTAGCAGCCACCATTTGCGTCCCTGTGGAGGCTGTGATAGGCTACATATATATTTACGTAGCCTATTCCGGCAAAAGGCAGGGGTGCAAACGGAAGTCCAGCTGGGGGTGGCCCTGGCTGGTGGCTCCACGGAGCTGATGTGGAGCGGAGCCATCTGGGGAGGATTCTTGGGGGAGGGACGGAGCGCCTTCCCCCCACCGCAGATGCCCTGGATCGGAAAGGTAAGTACCTTTCGTACTTCCCTACCTCCTCGTCACTACATTAGTGGTGTTGCCTTTCCAGCCCTGGCTTCTGAAATCAGAAGGGCGCTCCAACAGGACCTGAAATGTGCAGGTGCAGGAAGTATTCATCTAACAAGTGACACATGGATAAGCAATCAAACAAAGTCTTATCTGTATGTCACTGCGCAATGGGTATCCATCAATGTGATCTGCAGACTGACTCGGAGAACAGCGACATTGGCCCTCACAACATTCTCGGGGACACACACAGCAGAAAGCATTACAACAAAAATCGATGATGTTGTGAAGTTCTGGTTCACCCCCTTAAATCTAACAGTGGGCTATTTAGCAACAGATAATGCCTCCATCTACCTGAAAGCAGTCCCGATGGCAGGGCTAAACCACTTTCAGTGTATTGCGCACTGTTTGAACTTTGTGGTGCGTTTGGGATTGAACAACGCATCTCCTAAAATAGGCAAGCTGCTTAAGATGGCCCAATCCATTTGCACCCACTTCAGGCAGTCCTGTTCAGCAATGGAGGCAATCGGTGCCATCCAACGTAGCCGTGGTCTTCCACAACATAAATTCATCTCGGATGTGTGCACACGCTGGAACAGCACACTGCATATGCTACAGAGACTCTGCGAGCAGAGAGCTGCTATAAATGACTACATTATTGAGAAACAACACCATTCCAGTGTTTTTGCCACACCACAGCAGTGGGTCTTGATGCAAGACCTGGCTGCCATATTAAAATTATTGGATGAATGCGCAACGCTACTGCATGCAGACTATGCCAGACTGGGCCAAATTCTACCTGTGCTGAAGATTGTAGAGGGGGTGCTGAGAAAATGCTGTGCTGGGCTTTTTAAGCGCACCAGTGCTGTAGGCAGTCAAGCCCCCGATCCAGCAGTTAGGCTTGCTGAATGTCTTCTGCAGGAGATTGGTACCACAAACACATTGCTTTGATGAGGGTGGACATGAAATACATATGCTGCATCATTCCATGAAGCGCGGTTCCAGGATAGCACAATGAGGGAGTGCTGCAATACCAGAACCCTGACTTCCAAAGTCCAAGAACCTATTTAACAGAGAAAATCATAGCGTGCTACAAGAGAGATGTTCTGGACGAGAAGGAGCTGGGGAAGAGTGAGGCTAGTAGGACTACCACCTCCCCTACAGATAATATCTGCAGCAGCGACATCACCAGCAGGAAGGGCGATGATGCTACAGCAGCTGCACCACCACGCCATACATGAGCATTTTGTGGAAAGTTCTACTTGTACTCCTCCTTGGCAGTGCAACCCGGCGTAACTGTGCAGGAGAACCGTACAGAAAGAGCCAGGAAGGGGTCTGCTTATGATGTGGCTATCCAGGAACTGGAAGCTTATGCCAGAGACCGTTTCTCAGTAACGCACAGCAGACCAGAGAGTGATTCTCTGCTGTGCTGGGACACAAAGCGTGGAGTTTGGCCAAATCTGACCAAAGTTGCCATTTGGCGTCTACCTTGCCCTCCCTCGAGTGTGGCCTCTGAAAGGCTTTTCTCCACCACTGGCAACATTGTCACCACCCTCCGAAGCAGACTCACGCCACAACATGTCTCCACCCTCGCCTTCATATGCTCCAACAGGGGATGGATTCCCAAGGAGCACCTCCCCCCCATAGCTGAAACTGTCAGCATAACAGAGCAGTCATCCAGTGACGAGCAGGACCCCTGTGATGATGATACGGCCGCCAATGTGAGCCAAAGGCGCAATGATGCAGAATCATATGTGTGCTTGTTGTGCTTGTGTGTGTGACCCCAAGTTCGTCCACATTTTCAATTGGTAGGGACAACACCATGTCCAAATGTTCATGCAGAAGAGGCGACTCACAGAGCGGTGGTTGTACCACCAGCAGTGTACATATTCCACACTAGAGCCATCTTGTTCTTGTTTTGTCTAAACAAGCAGTCCCTGTCTGGCCTGGGCAGGTCCCAAAGCAGTGGCGAGATGTGGCGGTGCTTTGCATAACTCCCACCGTCATGCAGAGTCCAGTTGCACTGCCCGACTGTGTATGGGGGCCTATAAAGCATACATCCCTACTACACACACACACACACACACACACACTTTTCTATGCATCCCAGTGTGCTTCACTATTGACTCTGTATGTGTGTCTTTATCCCTCCGAATGTTAGTATGATTCTGATTCCACAAATGTGTGTATAGTTCTAATTCCCCTGATGTGTGACTTTAATTCATTTTAAATTTTAAATAAATCAAGGAATTGCTTTCAAAGACTTTGTTGTGGTCTCTGACTCCCTCAGCTTTTGGGGGTATCGGGTTTTCCTAAGCACCAAGCGTTCTATGTGAAAATATCCCTCTGGTACGTGTTTAGTTGACATGTATGTGATATGCACCTCCATGTAAAATAAAGCATACTTCCTAACATCAGGGATGCTGAGCATCTCCCTATGAGGGAAGCTTACAGCAGCTGGGATTGTTTAGCTTGGAAAGCATTCTTGTTGCGGTTTGTGGAACAGTAAGCAAACACAGAGATCATTGTGTAAAATGATCTAGATTAAAAAAATTCTATCTCTTGACTTGAATCAAGAATTGTTTACTTTTTTTTCAGGGCAGGGCAGAAAGAACTAAACAAACAGAAGAGAACAGAAGATACAAAACAAAACACAAAAACAATTGCAATGTTGGTCGCCGGCTGCAGGCCTCAGTTCAGACGTGTAACGCCTGCTGGATGGCCTCCACCCTTCTTGGAAGGTCATCAGCTGTGTGTGGAAAGAGAAGAATACACCACAATGGTAATTTGCATCTTGCAGGCAGAGCTGTTAGCTCAGGTGCCATTCTGTAGTACTTACAGGTCCTGTTGAGACTCTGGACATCCCCAGCAGATGCCTGAGGAGTCCCAGGGGAGGGGCTTCATCTGTGGAAGAAGAAGGGTGGCCTTCCTCCACAGATGCGCCTCCTGCTGCTGCTGGCTACACTTCAGGCTCCTCCTCCTCCCCTTCCTCCTCCTCTCTCCTCTCTCCTCTCTCTCTCGGCAGCCCTCAATGCCTCCTCCGCCATCAATGCATGATGCGCAGCTGTGGAATGTCACAGTAACAGAATGATGTCAGTTCTATATGCAGTGAGTGAACAAAACCACAGTCATTCATTGATCTGTCTATCTCCATTTCGAAGTCCTACCATAAGAACCACAGATTCTGTCCTCCCGCCACAAGGTCTATTGAGGTGATAATTAGGGAGGCAGATTAGACAGTATTGACAGTTTTGGCTGGATGATGGGGACTGCTGGACTTCTGTCAACATGCACAGGATTGCACTTCTAGTCACCCCACAGAACTGATATTGCATTTCTACATTTGCAATGTCACGGTATTTATGCATTGCATAAATCCCACCTTTTTTCCTAGCGCAAGGAACCCAAGGCAGTTCACATTATCCTCTTCCTCTCCATTTAACCCTCACAACAACAACACGGTGAGGTAGGCTGGGGCTTTCTGACTGGGCCAAAGTCACCCAGCGAGCTTCCATGGCTGAGTGGACTACACCCAGATCTCCAAGCTGCCAGTTCAACACTTGCTCATCAGTTGACTTGAGTGCCAATGTCCCGGTAGAAAGGTGGGGTGCAAAAATTCAGCAATCACTACATAAATAAGGATGACGTGCACACGCCGAGAGGCCGGTCCTGCTGCTGCTGCTGCCAGTCTCTCTCTGTGCACTGTGCAGAGACTGGCAGCAGCAGCAGAAGCAGCATTTCACCGGAAACGGGCAGTGTGTTAGTGTGTAATATGAGTTGTGGCCAGGGCCGCATAATCCCATGCATAAGGTTGTACAGGAAAACGTAATGCGGTTCCCAGCATACCTTCTTCAACCAGCCAAAGTGGCCGGAGGATGATGAGAGTAAGACCTTTTTCTGTCCAGCAAGCATAGGATTGCAGGCTAAATGTCAGGATTTGTTTGTTTCCACACGAGACCACAAAGAGATAGCTTCACTTTCAGGTGGGCTTTTGCATTAGCTTGTGCGGGAGGGGTGGTTGCAAAGAGGGCTGGGACTGGAGGGCCATGGGATGCAACTAATAATAACACTACAGCTGGTGGTAGTGTCCAAGAGGAGCGGCAGACCGTGCACATCATTGTTTTCACATTCAGTCAAGCCTGATGCTGGGATGGGATAAATATAACTTGCCAGGCACATGCCTCTGTGAAAATGCAGGCTTGCCCGCCTGGGCCCACGCTTGCCGAACCCTCCAGGAGCATGTTGGGGGGTTCGACAACGGTGCCCTCCTCTCTGCCGCATCCATCCCCTCCTTAATGAAGGAGCGCTTCAGGGCCTTCCACTTGAGCGCAACTGCCCTGTGGTGCGCACATGGTCGACCTGCTCCATGCGCCTCCTGATGTGCTCCCAGTAGGCCTCATTGCGGCAGGAGCAGCTCCCAAACAGCACACAACTACCACCCAACTACACACACAAACCAGACAACGAGGCAACGCACCACCACCACTCAACTACACATGCAATAACCAGACAACCACCACCACGCGGACGCAGACGCACATGACGTTCAGGAAGTTAGCAGGAAGTTCACGACAGATTCTGTGGAAGCGGAGCTGCAGCCCTGTTTTTTTTTATTTGAGAGACCCTGGGCTTTCTGAGGTTAACAATACCAGTAAACGCGAGGAACGTCAACCAGAAATACTCAGAAATTAATAAAATCACAGTCCCTGTCCAAGAAAACAAGACAGCGGTGGAGTGCACAGAGGGCGGGAAAAATTCCGGCCATGGGAAAAAATATGTAAACAATTACGAAAATAGCGGGAAAGTTCTGGCCGAGGGAAAAAATATGTAGACAATAATCATGGCAGTGGCGAGAGTGGCCGAAGTTACGTGGGGGTCAATTCCGGCCAATGGAAAAAACGTAAACATTTACGAAAAATAGAGTTTCCCCCCAGAGGTTCACAGAATGGCAGACGGAGATGGACGGCTGCTGGGCGGGAAGGATTTTTCAGCGGTCAGTATGGATTTATTTACATAATTTCTGAAGCGGAACCCCCCCCCCCGGAGGATTCCGGGGGCTTGCGGACTGTGGAACGGGACAGAGGACGCAAACTGCGGAAGTCAAGCGGGACGGTAGGAGCACAGTTTGTACACCTCTACCTCAGAGTCACCCCCCCCAGCGGGATCAAAAGGGTTGAACTTGGGGGACCTCAGCAGAGGGCTGCACTGCACAAGGTGACATGAAAAAGGGGCTGCCTTAAAATAGGAATATGGGAAGCTGCCTGACACAGAGTCAGGCCCTTGGTCTGCCTCACCCAGTAACCTTCCCAGGCTTCCCCACCTGGTGTGCTTCAGGCGTTTTGGACTTCAGATCTCATCAGCCCCAGCCAGCATGGCATAGGGATACAAATGCTGGGGGTTGATGGTCAAAACATCTGGAGGGCTGGGAAGACTTCTCCACATGGACTGGTGGCTCTCCAGGGTTTCAGACAAGAGCATTTCCCTGACCTACCCGGAGGTGCTGTGGATTGAACCTGGGCCTTTCTGCATGCGAAGTGCGTGCCTGACCACTGAACAATGGCCCTCCTGTAAGGATTTTTCTTGGGCCTTGCAATTTACATTGGAGTACAATATGGGGGGGGGGTTAAAGCTAATGGGCAATAGGGCAAGCAGGGGAGTAAGATCCACTGTATTAAAAGCATGCTAGATGCTGATGCTGATACGAGATTTTTGATAACTTTCCAACTTTATCAACTGTGTCTTCCTTCTAAGGAAACTGGGAACAAAGTCAGGGGTCATAGATAAGAACACGTTGTGGTTTGGGATTCTCCTGTCTGGAAATAAAGGGAAGAAAAGAGGAGCTGCTGACCACATATAAGGAGAACATAGACCTGTTTCGCAGTAAACAAGAGGTAGGAGGGAACGTTTGGGAGCTGTGTCATGAGATGGGACGTATAGGATGACACGGACCAATAGTTGTAAAGGTGTTGGGATATGTATTAGAGGGGAGGACACCAACTTTAAGAGGGTGTATCATGTGGTGCACGGAAGAGATCTGGGTCTTCTTTCTTTACTCTGGGCCAAGCCTGCTGCACTGTGGTCTATGTTATAGGCCACGGCTGATGCCAGGTTTCAGAGTGGGAGAGAGTCCCTTTACTATTCCTGGTAAAGTAGGGCCTCGCCTGAGTATGTCTTACCTTTGCTTTGTTGCTGCATGGAAGGTTTGTGTGCTTGTGAAACTTGTCTTTATATTTCCTTACTAAATGTTGTTGTTTTAGTCCTTATTTATAGAATTTAAGTAAATCTGGGTGAATGTGAACACTCTGGTCTCAGTTCCCAAAGGAACGATGCCTACCACATCAGGGCCGAACTCAGGCTGCTTAAAGTAGGTGTGCCTAGGGACCCAATACCAGGGACCCTGACGTTTTAGCCTCCAGTTTTTCCCATACAGTACTAGCTCAGCTGCTCTGGCTTCCCCTCCAACATGTCAGAGTAAAATGTTGGCAGGATGAATGGAGGCACGTTGGAGATGTGTGTTCAGGGAGACAATGGGGGCCCCTTAGCTGTGCTGCAGGGGCCACATTTACTCCTTCCTGCATCCTTCTCTTGCCCATTGAATGACCAGAATAACCCACCAGGCTTCAGGACTGTTTCAACTGCATTTCTCCATCTCCTTTGGAAGGCTTAGTAATTCCTGTTCATTACACATCTTGAATCTCCTCTTGGACAGGGCCCCGAACCTTCTGGACTAGCTACCATTGTGGTATCTGGACATGTTTCACATCCCTGGCACAACTGGTCTAGCCCAGCAGCCTTTCCCCATGTGATGTGTTGGACTGCAACTCCCATCATTCCCAGCCACATTGCTATATGGGTTAAGAACAATGGGAGCTCCAGTCCAAAACATCTGAAGAGCACCAGGTTGGGGAAGTCTGGTAGAGACAATGCTATCTGTGGCTTGAGAGATGGTCAAGAAGACTGAATGCCAGGCATCCATGAGGGTGTAGAGGTGGGTCATCAGAGACAATGTTAAGGCAACATGTCACCCGAGGTCTGACGGTTCCCCCAGGTACACAAGCCCAGACACCATCTTAGATGTATGTGCTCAGCTTCAAACGGGTCAAGGGCCATAAACTGACAGCTCAAGTGAAGTCCAAGTGGTCCACGGAGAAGCAAAGAGTGACTCAAAGCAGTTCTTCCTGCATCAAAGTGCAAAATGAACCCAGGGCTCTGAGGCTGTGATTATTTTCCTACCCTGGACTTATCAAAATTACAGTAATTCTTGAGGAATCCCCCATGGATTTCCATCCAGAAAGTCAATAACAAAGAAATCCTGGAGAAAGCATGTTTCATATAAATACGCCCAGAAAGCCCTTCTGTGTTTTGGAGTGCTGCCTAATCACTTGGCGTCTGGTCATTTCTTGCGAAGATCTAATTCTCCCGCTGGGCCCTTTTTCAGGTTCTGATGGTCTCTGACCTAGAAGTGATGGTATCTCTATGCTGATGATGGTTTTGCTGCTGCTCTTCTCGCTGTTATGGATTGTTCCTCAGGCAACCCATAGGATGCTGAGGACCACCTGCCTCTTGACCAGGCCTTTTCTCCTGAATGAAGGCTATTACAGGCCTGGAGACCTCACTGTGGGTGGGAATTTACCACTTGGCAGTTATTATCCCTTGAAGATAGAAGACTTCCGTAGTTTAGCCCCAGGACAGGCCTCCACCCTTCCTGCGTAAGCTTTGACAAGAGGGAAGTGGGACAGATGCATGCCTGTTTTGCTGTCAGATTAGAGGGCTCTTTCCAGGGAAATGCATCACCGATGCTACTGATATTCGTGATTTTCTGATTTAATACACAGGTCTCAGTGGCTTGTCACGATTGGCTTCGACATGTAATGAGAGCCGGAGCCCTGAGGGTTATTCTCTGGCTCCATTCTGAGGGGGTTTGTGCAAGGAGCAGAGGGAGAGCTAACCAATATTTTGGTTTCATGTTGACCATCTAGTCATGACTAAGAAATGTCCCCTTGCCTCTGCCCCAAGCAGACTTCATGTAAGACACAGTCAGTGATCGTACATCTGGATCTACTGGTAGATCTCTGGGTGATCTGCAGTGGGTCAGCAAGCATTTCTGACTCCCAACTGTGTAAAGTAGCAGCAACAAATGACTCATTATGTGCTACCTCCAGGACCAGAGGCAGTGTGCCTATGTACACCAGTTGCTGGGGAACATGGGTGGGAGGGTGCTGTTGCACTCGTGTCCTACTTGTGGTTTCTTGGTTGACAGCTGGTTGGCCAGTGTGTGCACAGAATGCTGGACTAGCTGGACTCTTGGTCTGATCCAGCATGGCTCTTCTTATGTTCTTCAGATAAACTGAGGGTAACCAGGAGTGGCGTTTTGTGTGCAAGGCCTGTGGGCTGTGCTAAGTTCTAGTCCTCGAAATAAACTCCTAAGCTCAGAACATGAAATAGTTCCTGCAAGTTTGAAGTCTGTCCACTCCTGATCTGGTTCCCAACCTTGAATTCCAGATGTTGTTTGGACCACAACTTCCACCATCCATAGCCAAGTTGTTTGGACCACAACCTCCCTCATCCATGGCCAACTGCCGTCATCACTTGGCCAAGTGATCCACGGCCAAATGATGAACCCTCCCCATCCATGGGGATGGTTTCAGGGTATCCTAAGCTTGGGTGCCCAAAGGAGTTATACTGGGGACCCGAGTCTGGGATACACTGGAAACATTGCCACAGTGGGATGGTTCAGGCATGGTGGGGAAGAGATTCTGTAGTATGCAAGAACTGGGAGATTTTTAGCCCCACATTGAAGGGCTCAGATAATCAAAGGCTAAAATCATTCACACTTAGTGAGTCGTGTATTTACTGCAAGGAATAAGCTTTCACAAAAGACTTCAAACATACTGAGCTACATAGATATACATGTACTGTCTATACATAGAGACGTATTGTCTCAGTTGGCATTCTCCTATGTCCTACATGGTATGGAAATGCAGCCTCCTGGGTCAGCTGTCTCATGGTGTATTGTGAGTGGTCCAGCGATAGCCACTGTGCTTGCTTTTGCCCGTGGCAGTATTTTTGTGTCCTGAACACATTCAGTGATGGAAGGGATATCCTAACCTGTGAATGTGGTCTCCCCAGATGAGTAATCAGATTACATCTGGGACACCTTCTTAAGACAACCTTGCAAATTTGATCAAAGTTGGTGGGGGAAGGGGAGATATATTACTATTCTTCTGGGTTTGGTATAAAGAATGGTTAAAACTATGTATGAATCCTGAGGCCAGAATATTGGCACTCCTTTTTCATATTGGCTCTGTGACTAAAAATGTAATTAAATGGTGTGTCAGAGGTATTGATCATTCATCTCTGGGTCTGTGTGTTATAGCGCAGTGGCCTTTTTTAATGGAACCATCTGCCTTGTAGCATTTGTCTCGTGGCCTTGAGATGGTATTTCCCTTGAATAAGGAAAATGGAGGCTTCCGTGTGCAAAGCAGGGGCTCTTTTGGTCCTTTGGCTAAAACGAAAACAAGATGCCAGTCCTCATGGCTCTGAATGAATGGCTGCTTTGAACAGAAACATCAGGAGCTGCCCCATACTAGTCAAGCCATCAATCCTCTCTAGTTCCATATCTAGCAGTTGCTCTCCAGGAACTCAGACAGGGTCTCTCTTTCCCAGGGTTCCCTATAGATACCAGGGATTGGTCCTGGAAATATTTGCATTCGAAGGATGTGCTCTATCGCTGCACTACAGTCCTTTTTCTAAAAAGTAAGACAAGTTTCCAGTTCTCATAGTTGTGAATACAGGGCTGATTTAAGTAGGAAACTGTTTTATACCATGTCAGAACTTTGGTACTATTGGGTCACTCTTGCCTGGAGTGGGTTAGGTTTGCTCCTGGGTTAGGTTTGCTTGAGAAAGATCAGGCCAATTCCTGGAGGACAGGTCTATTGGCAGTTATTAACCATGCTACCTAAATAGAGATTCCACGATGAGAGGCAGTCTCCCACTGAATAGCAGTTGTTATGTGAGGGAGAAGAAGAAAGGATGCTCTTGCCTTCATCTCCTGCTTCTGGGCTCTCAGGAAACATCTTGGCTGACCACAGCTGGAAATGGATGCTGAGCTAGGTGGAGCCACCTTGGTCTGATCCAGCAAGGTTTTAGCTATTTTTAAGCCCGATAGAGCTGTCCTGTGGGAAGCATCCTGGCAAACTTTTACTTGTTAACAAATATTGTCTTATTTTGGTTTTATTATTGCAGTTTGGTTTTACCTGTAAGCCACCTTGTTCACATTTGTATCCTAAAATGTGGTACCTAAATCATGGAAAGAGTTAATAAACAAATCAATTATGAACGTGCTGAATTATTCAGTGCTCTTCAGATGTTCCTATCAAATGGATCTAACAAAGCTTTGTGTCTCAGTATGTCAATAGAATGATCTGAAATCATCTGCAAATGGTTTCAGTAGAAGTCTTTGGTCTAGAAGTTTTTCTATTTGTTCAAAGCTGGTTGAACCATGTAGACATCTTAACCTTCCACTTCCCATCAGTTCTGTTGGGATCCTTACCCCCCTCCCAATGTCACTGTCATCACTGCAGGACCATAATCAACAACTACCAGCACTTCCAGGCCTTGGCGTTTGCCATCACTGAGCTCAACAGGGATCCAAAGCTTCTTCCCAACACAACTCTTGGCTTCCGCATATATGAGCACATGGACATTGTCAGGGTGATCCATGTGAACAGCCTCTCTCTGCTTTCCACTTCGGGGCAAATGTTTCCAAATTATAAATGTGACAGACAAAATAAACTGCTCTCAGTGATTGGGGGCCTCGACTCCAAATCCTCAAGGGAGATCGCATCCTTAATGGGCATCTACAAGATCCCACAGGTAAGGGGATTCATCTGGGGATAGATGTGGGGGACCAGCAGAACTCAGGAACACTAAGATGGACAGGCCAATCTCTGAGAATCGATTTGCCCATGCAGTGGGTGTTTGTAGGGATGTGAGAACTCACCCCAGCTTGGCTGCTCTGGGCGTCTGCTGCAGTGGCGCCCCCGCTCACCTCCCCGGACCCGTGCTTGGGCCACCCATGAGCTCTGTGAGTTCCCCAGGCTCACCGCGATCCTGTCCGCTGAGCGCCCGCCATTTTCCCACCTTTGATTTCTACATAAAAAAAGAAGTGAAAAAATGTGCATATTTAAATATGCAAAGTTTGGGGCCAGGAAAGCTTAAGAAGTGCAACATTACCTCTAATAGTGTGCTTATTAAGCTTTCCTGGCCCCAAACTGCACATATTTAAATATGAGCATTTCTTTAACTTCCTTTTTTATGTAGAAATCAAAGGCAGGAAAATGGCGGGCGCTCACCCGACAAGATCGTGGTGAGTCCAGTGGGGCACGAGCAGGCACGAGTGGGTGCGAGTGGTGGGCGAGCAAGGACAACGTCTTGACGGGTGTAGTCCAGGGGTTGTGGGTGGGGTGGGGGGTGGATTCCTGGACCCTGTGGGGCACCCGCAACCTCCCTAGGTGTTTTGCCTCGATTCTGGCTGGCAGGAGCAGGGGCCTTCTGACTTTGGCTAACCTGCCACACCATAACTTTGGTGGTAGCCAGGAATCGCAGGTGTGAATGATTAATCCAGCCAAGAATGGGTCTGTTATGTGAGGAAAGGTTTCATATTGGTAGAAATAACATGAAGTCTTGTGACTTTGGTCTGATCCAGCACGGGCCTTCTAACATTGTCATTTCCAAATGAAATGGCCTATGTTTCAATCACATGCCTTAGGATATAAACAGGAAGCATTGTGAACGGGGGCATTTCAAGGGTTTAATCCTCACTAATACTGAGCAATATTTTCTATTTTGTGTCCTGGTAGATGTCTAGACAGAATGGAATCAGTTTGACTGAATTGTCTTATTTGGAGAGGGACCTTAAAGCCAGAAGAAACCCCCTATAAGCATACAAAGAGTCACATGGGTTGAATATAGAGAAAAGGGCCTATTCATAGCAGAGGTCAGAAATTGTGTCAGGGCGACTTGGGGGTGGGGAGCCTCAAAGAAATCACGAAGCTTCACTTCTAATTTAGATACCCATTTTTTTTTTTAATGGATGACTTTCTTCAGGATGCAGTTCATGCATCTTAAGTAGGCTGTAGTAGTCTAGAGAAGCATAGGTCAGAAAAAATGTGCTAGTCTTTAAAAAGTGTCACCAACTCCTATGGCAGGGATTAACAGGACATTCCTTCCTTCAGCTTGGTTATGGCTTGTTTGACCATGCTGAGGGAGAGAAAAGGGTATTTCCTTCCTTCTTCCAGATTGATCCCAATGAAATTGCTCAGCATGTGGGCTTAGTCCTGCTGCTCCTGCATTTCCACTGGAACTGGGTTGGGCTGGTTGCTCCCAGTGATGATCATGGTGAAAATTTCATCCAGACACTGACACCGATGCTCAAGCAGGAGGACATCTGTGTGGCTGTCACAGAAATGTTCAGGTCAATGGATCTGCAGCATATGCTTCGACTAAGAACTGGGTCTATTCCTAGTTCTTGGCTTGAGCCCCAAGTGATTATTGTCTTTGGAGACTCCAGTGTTATAGGACAATTAGTGCTGTTGTTGAGTAATCATAATAAAAAGACCAAGACCCCCTTGAAGAAGGTTTGGATCATGTCATCCCATTGGGAAATTGCTGCAACAGGATCCCCCTTGGGTGAGCAATATCTAAAAACCATCCATGGTGCTTTACAACTCCGAGTCCACACAAGGGATGTGCCAGGATTCAAGCATTTTCTCCAGGCTTTAGATCCACTCCGACCGCAAGGAGACGTCTTTCTCCGTGAATGGTGGAAATGGGCATTTGGCTGTCAGTTTCTGAAATCAGGCCAAATCTTTCGGTGGGGAGTGAGAAAGTGTACTGGGAAGGAGAAGCTAGAGGACCTGCCATACTTCAAGTTGGAAATGAGCATGTCCAGTCGCAGCTACGGCATCTACAATGCTGTCTATTCCATGGCACATGCGCTACGTGCTGTGTCCTCATCTGGATCCAAAAGTGCAGTGGTGGAGGAAGGCAAGAAGCTTCTGGATATTCAGCCCTGGCAGGTAACGCCCTCCTTCATATCTGGCAACCATATAAAAGATGTGTTGGTATTTTCAATGGTCTGATTCTAGGAGCAAAGGGTGAGCCTGGCAGAAGGGCTGTTAGTCCATTCTAAAGGTCCTAAGAAAGATATTCCCCATGGATATTCTTTCATGGCTATCATTTCTTTTAAAGAAAGATTAAGCTCAGCCATGGAAGCCCATTGGGTGACTTTGGGCCAGTCACAGACTCTCAGCCCAACCTACCTCACAGGGTTATTGTTGTGAGGATAAAATGGAAGAAGGAGGAGGATTATGTATGCTGCCTTGAGTTCCTTGGAGGAAAAAAGGCAGGATATAAATGAAATAAATAAAAATAAATAAATAAATAAATAATTAGCGCCTGAAAGAGTGAAGCGGCTGGGCCAAACCCGAAAGGACACTCAGCTGTGGATGTGTCTGGCGGTGAAAAGAAAATCTGATGCTGTAAAGAACAATATTGTTTAGGAACCTGGAATGTCAGATCAATGAATCAAGGTAAGCTGGAGGTGGTCAAACATGAGATGGCAAGATTGAACATCGACATCTTGGGAATCAGCGAACTCAAATGGACAGGCATGGGCGAATTTAATTCAGGTGACCATCATATCTACTATTGTGGTCAAGAATCCCTTAGAAGAAATGGAGTAGCACTCATCGTCAACAAAAGGGTGGGAAAAGCAGTACTGGGGTACAATCTTAAAAATGATAGAATGATCTCAGTACGAATCCAAGGCAAACCATTCAACATCACAGTAATTCAAGTCTATGCCCCAACCACGGAGGCCGAAGAAGCTGAGGTTGATCGGTTCTATGAAGACCTACAACACCTTCTAGAACTAACACCAAAAAAAGATGTCCTCTTCATCATAGGGGATTGGAATGCTAAAGTAGGAAGTCAAGAAATCACCGGGATAACAGGCAGGCATGGCCTTGGTGTACAAAATGAAGCAGGACAAAAGCTAATAGAGTTTTGCCAAGAGAACATGCTGATCATAGCAAACACTCTTTTCCAACAGCACAAGAGGCGACTTTACACATGGACGTCACCAGATGGTCAATATCGAAATCAGATTGATTATGTCCTTTGCAGCCAAAGATGGAGAAGCTCCATACAGTCAGTAAAAACAAGACCTGGAGCTGACTGTGGCTCAGATCATGAGCTGCTTCTTGCAAAATTTCGGCTTCAATTGAAGAACGTAGGGAAAGCCACTAAACCGTTCATGTATGACCTAAATCATATCCCTGATGAATATACAGTGGAGGTGAGGAATAGATTTCAGGGATTAGACCTGATAGACAGAGTGCCTGAGGAACTATGGTCGGAGGTCCGTAACATTGTTCAGGAGGCAGCAACGAAATCCGTCCCAAAGAAAAAGAAATGCAAGAAAGCCAAGTGGCTGTCTGATGAGGCTTTACAAGTAGCTCACGAAAGAAGGGAAGCGAAAAGCAAAGGAGAAAGGGGAAGATATACCCTACTGAATGCAGAGTTCCAGAGAATAGCAAGGAGAGACAAGAAGGCCTTCTTAAATGAACAATGCAAAGAAATCGAGGAAAACAACAGAATGGGAAAGACTAGAGATCTCTTCAAGAAAATTGGAGATCTCAAGGGAACGTTTTGTGCAAAGATGGGCATGATAAAGGACAAAGAAGGCAGGGACCTCACAGAAGCAGATAAGATTAAGAAGAGGTGGCAAGAATACACAGAAGAACTATACAGGAAAGATCTGAATGTCCCTGATAGCCATGATAATGCGGTCACTGAACTTGAGCCGGACATCCTCGAGAGTGAAGTCAAGTGGGCCTTAGGAAGCATTAGTAACAACAAAGCTAGCGGAGATGACAGTATTCCAGCCGAGCTATTTAAAATCCTAAAAGATGATGCTGTTAAAGTGCTGCATTCAATATGCCAACAAATCTGGAACACTCAACAGTGGCCACAAGACTGGAAAAGGTCAGTTTACATTCCAATTCCAAAGAAGGGCAACGCCAAAGAGTGTTCAAACTACCGCACCATTGCGCTCATTTCACATGCCAGCAAGGTGATGCTCAAAATCCTACAAGCTAGGCTTCAGCAGTATGCGAACCGAGAACTACCGGAAGTACAAGCTGGGTTTCGAAGAGGCAGAGGAACTAGAGATCAAATCGCCAACATTCGCTGGATCATGGAGAAAGCAAGAGAATTCCAGAAAAACGTCTATTTCTGCTTCATTGACTATGCTAAAGCCTTTGATTGTGTGGATCACAACAAACTGTGGCAAATTCTTAAAGTGATGGGAGTACCAGACCACCTTACCTGTCTCCTGAGAAACCTGTATGAGGGTCAAGAAGCAACAGTAAGAACCAGAGATGGAACAACCGAGTGGTTCAAAATTGGGAAAGGAGTACGACAAGGCTGCATATTGTCACCCTGCTTATTTAACTTATATGCAGAGTACATCATGAGAAATGCCGGGTTGGATGAATCAGAGGTCGGAATTAAGATTGCCGGGAGAATTATCAACAACCTCCGATATGCAGACGATACCACCCTAATGGCAGAAAGCGAAGAGGATCTCAAGAGCCTCTTGTTGAGGGTGAAAGAGGAGAGTGCAAAAGCTGGTTTGAAACTCAACATTAAAAAAACTAAGATCATGTCATCTGGCCCTATCACTTCCTGGCATATAGAAGGGGAAGAAATGGAAGCAGTGACAGATTTTACTTTCTTGGGCTCCAAGATCACCGCAGACGGTGACTGTAGCCATGAAATTAAAAGACGCTTGCTCCTTGGGAGGAAAGCTATGGCAAACCTAGACAGCATAGTAAGAAGCAGAGACATCACCTTGCCGACAAAGGTCCGTCTAATCAAAGCTATGGTTTTCCCAGTAGTAATGTATGGCTGTGAGAGCTGGACTATAAGGAAGGCTGAGCGCCGAAGAATTGATGCTTTCGAACTGTGGTGCTGGAGAAGACTCTTACAAGTGCCCTGGACTGCAAGGAGTTCAAATCAGTCCATCCTAAAGGAAATCAACCCTGAGTGCTCATTGGAAGGACAGATAATGAAGCTGAAGCTCCAATATTTTGGCCACCTAATGCGAAGAGAAAACTCCCTGGAAAAGACCCTGATGCTGGGAAAGACTGAAGGCAAAAGGAGAAGGGGACGGCAGAGGATGAGATGGCTAGATAGCATCACCGATGCAATGAATATGAACTTGAGCACACTCCGGGAGAGAGCGCAGGACAGGAAGGCCTGGCGTGCTATGGTCCATGGGGTCACGAAGAGTCGGACACGACTGAATGACTGAACAACAACAACAACATAGAAAGCCAGTAAAGGGTAGGGGAGTCTTATAGGGTTTGTGTAGATCTTGAGGAGGAAGGAATCAGGCAAGCCTCTACCCCAATCATGTAATTCTATTCTAGTCTGTAAAGCAGTATAGAAGTCAACAGCAGCCATTTTCCTTCTTGACTGAAGACCCTCAGAGGTTGGTCCTTTTGCTGCTATGAGAATACTCCCTCCAGCACCCACTCAAAGATATGTGGTGTGCTGTAGGAATTTGGCATCAGCCAAACACCTCGAAACTGCTGGGCAAACGTATTTGAGTAGGTAGGCCCAAAGAAGATACATTGTTAGCGTTAAACTAAGGAACAGAGTACAGGGGGAGAAGAAACCCTGTCTCCTAACTTGATGGCAATCACAGTCTTTTTCAAGAGACCAGAACTCACTCACGTTTACCCCATTTTCTATGTATCTCTTCCATTTCAGATTCTTGCCTATTTGAGGAATGTCCAGTTTAACAACAATGTTGGAGATGAAGTCTCTTTCACTGAAAATAGCAAGAGATATGATATCCTGAACTGGATCTCCTTCCCAAATGGATCTTTTGTTGCGGTGAAAGTTGGAGAAGTGCATTCAGGAGCTCCCCCAGGCCAAGGCTTCACCATCAACTCTGATGAGATCGTGTGGGCTACAGAGGTAGGGCTGAAGTAAATGTTATATGGTCATGGAAGCAATATAGAACGTGTTGAAGTCCCATCTTTTGAAAATAGAAGATGTGTTTCTAGAGGAGGCCAAGGCATATTGAATTCAGGTAGGGGTCATTGTCCACTGGTAAAGAACCATCTTTGTATGCAACTCTCCCAGTTTCAGTTCTTGGTATCTCCAGGTAGATCTGGAAAAGGGACCCAGGCCTGAAAACCCAGACAGCTGCTGTCAGTCAGTACAAACAATATCAGGGCTAGATGCACCAGGAGTCTGATTCAGTAGAAGGAAGCTTCCCAAGTTCTTCTCTGTCTCAGATAGGGGTGGCGGAGAATTTCTCCCCGAAACTTTGGGGGGCCGAGCGCCAACGTGTTCGGCCCCCTGAACAAGTTTTGGGGAGAAATTCTCCGCACCCCCCCTGCCCCCCGCACCCCCCCAGGACGGGACTTACCTTTGCCGAATGTCCCTCCCGGCGGCGGGTCCGGCCAGCGGTTCGGCGGGTGTTCGTGTGGGGCGGGAGCGGCAAAAAAAAAAACAAAAACGCCCCCGTGATAGGCTACGTGACGATTAACATAGCCTATCACGGCTAGATTTGCAAAGTCAGCCGTGGTAGGCTACGTAAATCGTCACGTAGCCTATCACGGGTGACTTAAAAAAAAAAAAAAAGCGCGTACGGATAATGGCGGCCCCCATAGGGAGCCACCATTCCCATTCCTTATTTGTTCGCTGTAGTCTACGTAAAGATTTACGTAGACTACGGCGAAAATAAGGGCAACGCTATTGACCTCATCAGGATACAGCAGCTTCCAGTGTTGCTATTGCTGTCTCACAAACAGTATACATGCTGTATGAGCCTCTATTATGATGTTTCCAAGTTGCCTGCTGACATCCAGGAGAGAATTTACCCACCCAAATTAGTGATCCTTTCCATCAGGTACTGGGAAACTCAGTCCCCCAATATCTTCAAGTGGTTTTGTTTTTGGTATTTTAGAAGATGCCCTTTGCGAGGTGTGTGGAGAGGTGCTCTCTAGGACACTGGAGAAAAGTTCCAGAGGGGAAGCCGGTTTGCTGCTACAGATGTGATCTTTGTCCAGAAGGGACCATTTCTAACAGGACAGGTAGTTTTAACTTTGATAGCCATATAAAAGTGCAGAATGTCCTGGGGTAGGAGAGGAGTGGGGACAAATGGAATATCATAGACAAAGAGAAGAGTCCACCATTTGCCTGAGGAATATTTTCCCCATCAGTACCATTTTGAATACATACCTTTGTGGTTTACTTGTTCACAAAGTATTCACAGTTTCCTGAAGTAATCTTCCATTTCAATAATAAAATAATGACACCTAGTAAATTATTAATACTTGCAAATAAAGAATTTGGTTTTCTTCCACGTTCACGCTGGCTCAGCTTCTACCAAACATATCTTACCAAACATTTACCAAACATACTTTTTCACCAAACATATCCTGAGAAGACACTGCATAAGAATAAGAAAATGACAGATAATACTTCCCCCCCCCCATTTGTTCGACCATTAGGCATCAGGGCAGGAGTAGGGATGTACAAAACACTTACCTGGTTTCGTCCAGGGACATCCATGGTGGGGGGGAGGCACTCCGTCCCTCCCCCCGAAATCCTCGATGGGGGGAAGGAGATCCATTCCTCCCCCCCGCAATTCTGCCTGGCCAGCTCTGCTCCGCTGCCAGGCTGCGGAGCCACCGGCCAGGCCAACCTGCAATGGGGCCCCCAGCCGCTGCCGGGCAGCTGTGGATGCAAATGGTGTCCTGAGTAGGGGACGCCATTTGTGTCCCTATGGTAGCCCGTCATAGTCTACGTAAATATTTATGTAGCCTATCACGGATAAAAGGGGAACGCAAATGGCAAAGGGGACGCCATTTGCATCCCTGCTTTAGCTGTGATAGGCTACGTAAATATTTACATAGCCTATCATGGGCTACCATAGGGACACAAATGGCGACCCCTACTCAGGACGCCATTTGCATCTGCAGCAGCCCGGCAGCAGCCGGAGCTGCCGCCACTGCCGCCGGAGCCAGATCCGCAGCCAGGTAGGCTCCATTTCGTGGGGCTTTCGCGGGGTGGTGGGGCAGGTTGCTCTGTTCCGCCATGGATTCTGAGGGGGGCGAATTCACTGGAATTCGGTCCCCCTGGGATCCATGGCGGAATTCACTAACATCCCTAGGCAGGAGACAGATGATGGTAAAGTTCTCCCAGGTCCCCGGTTTTCAGTTCTTGTCCCTTTTCTGACTCTTGTCTTATGATTGCTAAAGCTTTAAAGGAATATAACCAAAGATTTAAAATGAGCTAGAGAATGGATATTTCCATCTGCTTCCTTGGCTGCTGAACTGGCCCCCACAAAATGAACGTCCCTGTCATGTTTAAGAGACTTCAATATTTATTGCTCATTCCAGATACAGATCATTGTGCCCTGTGCCCAGACAATCAGCAACCAAACAGGAACCAAGACCAGTGTATCTCCAAGAGGATCCACTTCCTTTCCTATCAAGAGACATTGGGCTTCGTTTTAGCTTCTCTGGCCCTTTTCCTCTCTCTGATCACATCTCTGGTGCTGGCGATCTTCATTAAACACCATGACACACCAATCGTCAAAGCCAACAACAGAGACCTCACTTATGTCCTCCTCCTTGCCCTCCAGCTCTGCATCCTCTGCTCCTTCCTGTTCATCGGCCGACCCACAAAGGTACCCTGTCTTCTCCGTCAAGCTGCTTTTGGCATCATCTTCTCTGTTGTAGTGTCTTCCATTTTGGCCAAAACTGTTATGGTGGTTCTGGCCTTCATGGCTACCAAGCCAGGAAACATGGCCAGGAAACTGTTAGGGAGACATCTGACAAACTCCATTGTCCTGGCCTGTCCCCTTATCCAAGGTGTTCTCTGTACTGTCTGGCTAGTGACCTCTCCCCCCTTCCCCAACTTGGACTTCCTTTCCCTGGCCGGAGAGATCATAGTGGAATGTAATGAAGGCTCTGTCACCATGTTTTACACTGCCTTGGGTTACCTGGGCTTCCTGGCTCTCATCAGTTTTGCGGTGGCTTTCCTAGCTAGGAAATTGCCTGACAGCTTTAATGAGGCCAAGTTTATCACCTTCAGCATGCTGGTGTTTTGTAGCGTTTGGATCTCCTTTGTGCCAACCTACGTGAGCACCAAGGGGAAGTCCATGGTGGCTGTGGAGGTCTTCTCCATCTTGGCCTCTGTGGCTGGTCTTCTTGGATGCATCTTTCTCCCCAAATGTTACATCATTGTTCTGCATCCCAATCTCAACACCAAGGATCTTCTTACAAGGAAAAACTATTAATGATCTCACATTTAGGTGCATGCCCAGCTTATTCAGTTGCCAATCCAACAGTCATTCTAATTTCCTATGAAACTGGTATTCATAGTGGAGCTGGATGAATGATCCAAGAGTGAAGCCATTTTCAGAAATCTCCTCCAGGAAAACCTGTGCAGGAGAATGCTGTGAACAATCTCCATCTCATCAGCCTAGGGATGTTTGTAGGAGGGAACCAGCTCCAGTCCCATGTGAGAAATCTCTGTGCCCCATCCTTGGTCCAGATGTTTGCCATCCTGGCTTTCTGAAGCTCATAGAATTTTAGACTCTGGAGGGACCTTGGAGATCATCTAATCCGACCCCCTGCTTAATGCAGGCTTTGCAATGCAGGATGCAAGCACAACATTCCTGACAGGTGGCTGAAAGCATCTGCTGAAAAACTTCCAGCCAAGGAGAACCCAACACCACCCAAAGCAGTCACCTCCACCTCCAAATAAAGTCCAACTGACAAGAGAGTCAGTCCAACCTCTGCCCTGATATAAAACATACCTGGAAGTAGGTCAGTTGGCTGAAATGCAGGTAGAGCTGAATATTTTATGTCCTTATATTTAAAGCATGTTGCTGAAGAACCCGAAATCTTTTTTTAAAAATGCATACATCCTAATCCCTTGAACCAAATCAGAGGCGTTTCTTCAACCTCCTTTGCTTCAACCTGCTTCTCTGGGCTGAAGCTCATTCTCCCCACATGCACCATCATCATCATCTTTATTCGGATGCCGCTTTCCCACAAAACTGCGCCAGAGAGGCTCACAACATAGCAAGTGAACAGCAATAAATACAATTTACAAGGTAGCAAACAGCAGTCAATATAACAATATTTTAAAAAATACAGTCGAACCAGTCACAAATAACCGTAATGGAGCTGTGATAGTTCAGCTAGGTAATTGTAGACCCTGGACTTAAACGGCCTTAGGGGGGTCCCTCTTTGCACTGCCATGGGCATTTCTGCAGCTCCAAAGCACACAACCCACATTTCCTCTCTCCCTCACTGCCACTAAATGCTTTCCAGCTCTTTGTACCTACTTTTGTAGAGCAAAAACATAAAAGGCGGTTTTATGCACCATTTTGTAGTAGGAAAGTAAAACTAATAAAATGAGCACTTGCAACCATGCATATGCCCAGCCATCCTGACATTAAAACTTTCTTAAAAGTAAGAAAAAAACGGATGCAGCTGTGGACACGGTCAGCCAGGCTTGACGCCTGGAGCTGGGATCTTTTGCTGCTTCCCCCATTGTCACCCTCTGGGTGATAATCCCCCCCCCACCTGCCCTGAGACCTGCAGGGCCCTGGACTTTGGCCCTTTTGTCCAGCCCTAGATGCAACCCTGGCAGCTGCTGTGTCACAGCTGGGGGGGGGGCTTCTTTCAAGGGACTGGATTATCACACATTGCAGCACAGGTTTGCCCTCGGAACATGCTTGCAAAGTTTGAGACAGTCAGAAGATGGTGAGGACACCTGGTCTCATTAACTGGTGCTTAGGAAGGCTCAGAAGTGGAGAGAACTTTCCACAAGAGAGATAAGGCTGGGAGTTGCAAGATTTAGATAAAAGAGAAGGAGAGGGGTAAAGGGGTTTTGGATTTCCTAGGTTCTGTCTGCCTGCCTGCCTGTCTGCCTGGGACAAACTACTTCTCCCAAAGTTTGGTGCCAGTGGGGCTTAAGATAGTGAGCGAGGGATACTGGGGTTTACTGCAATATTTCCTTGCATTCTTTTAAGATTTCCATTATTTCCTACTGAGATGTCATTCTATATTTGTAAATAATAAAGGAGCTTAAGTGAAAGACAAGGGCTCACACCTCTTTTTCATGTAGGAATTACGACCTATAAAGGCTATTAATTCTGACAGAGGATCAGCAATCCCCGGTTAAGCAGAATTCTGATCCCTCCTGTTTCTGGTAGTAGTAAGGTCTGGAAAATCTCTATATAGACCCAGTGGCCATGGTTCTGGGGATAATGGGAATTGCAGTCTAACACATCTTCTGGAGAGGGTTCAGAGAAGGGCATCAGAGATGATCAGGGGACTGGAAACAAAGCCTTATGAAGAGAGACTAAAAGAACTGGGCATGTTTAGCCTTGAGAAGAGAAGACTGAGGGGAGATAGGATAGCACTCTTCAAGGACTTGAAGGGTTGTCACAGAGAGGAAAGCCAGCATCTCTTCTCGATCATCCCAGAGTGCAGGACACGGAACCATGGGCTCAAGTGACAGGAAGCCAGATTCCGGCTGAACATCAGGAAAAATTTCCTGACTGTTAGAGCAATACGAAAATGGAACCAATTCCCTAGGGAGGTGACGGGCTCTCCCACACTGGAGGCCTTCAAGATGAGGCTGGACAGACATCTGTCAGGGATGCTCTGACTTGGATTCCTGTATTGAGCAGGGGGTTGGACTTGATGGTCTTGTACACGCCTTCCAGCCCTACTATTCTATGATTCTATGATACTCTTCTGACTCCTACAGCTCCATCTCTGGGACAAACTTCCCTTTCCTCCCAAGAATCCACAAGGCGGTCACAGCTTGTAAGATTACAAGTGCATTCTGCATCTAAAGAATAATGTAATATGGGCAATATGAAGTGTTCAAATCTGTGATTTGGACAAGCAGAAGGAGGAGAAAACAAAAAACTGTGGAAAGATTCTCAACAAACAATTCAGCAGAAAATAATCTATTTCACCTGCCCTGCTGCTGCCTCTGCAGCTTCTCATGCAAAATCAGACCCAACATCAGCAGTACCAGCTTGTATTTCTCCAGAACCCACTTCAGAGAATATCGTAGTTGCTGCAATTTCTTATGACCTATGGAAGGGGTCCCAAATTGGTGCCCGTGGGCACCGTGGCACCAAAGAACACCTCCAACGGCGTCTGCGAATGGGTCCCCAATGTGGTTCCCTTGGGCACCCAATTTTTTTTAATTAAAAAAGTATATTTTTTTCTCCATGGCTTAATTATACATACATGGATTTGTGTGAAATGCATACACCTTTCTAGCAATTATACATGGGCTTCAACAAAAGTGGACCAAAATATCCAAATAAGTATCCATTTGAAGGTGCTGTCTACATGCCATCCCTTTGAATATTGATAGCGTTGCAAGCTCCTCAGTCCATTGCATTCTAGGAGGTTCATCCTTCCAATGTTGAAATATCAGTCTTTCAGCTATCAAAAGGTCACAGAGAATCCATTTACGCTGACCACTTCTTAATTGCCATGAAGCATGTAAATAATTTGAAAGATCATATACTCCAATGCTGTTTTGGTTGAATAGTCAGGAATTTATTAAAGCACTACACTGCCATGGGAGAGTCAGTTGTAACAGAGTCTCCTCAGACTAGGGATGCACAAAAGTCACTTACCTGGTCTCGCAGCTTGCTTTGCGGTGGGGGGGAGGCGCTTTGCTGCTCCCCCCGAAGTTCAGGCCGGGGGGGGAGGCTTCCCTCCTCGCCCGGCTGAAATTCAGGCTGGGGGGGAGGCTTCCCGCCTCGCCTGGCCAAAATTCAGGCCGGGGAGAAGCACCCCGTCTCCCCGGCCGCGAACTTCAAAAGAAAAAAAAAACGCCCCTGTGATAGGCTACGTAACAATTAACGTAGCCTATCATGGCTAGATCTGCAAAGTCAGCCGTGATAGGCTACGTTAATCGTTACATAGCCTATCACAGCGGCTTTTTTTTTTTTTTACTTTTCTTGTAATGGCGGCGGTGGCAGCCGGCAGAGGGACATTTGCTGAAGGTAAGTCCAATCCTGGGAGGGGGGCGGGGGGCTGGTGGAGAATTTCCCAACCAACTTCGGGGGGCCGAATGCGTCGGCGCTCGGCCTCCCGAAGATTCAGGGAGAAATTCTCCGCCATCCCTAATTTGCGTACACGCTTTTTTTTTTCAAAGTCACCCGTGATAGGCTACGTGACGATTTACATAGCCTATCATGGCTGACTTTGGAAATCTAGCCATGATAGGCTACGTAAATCGTTACGTAGCCTATCACGGGTGTGTCGTGTGTTTTTTTTAACTTACTTTTTTTCGCAGCCGGGTAGATGGGGCGCTCCTCCCCTTGCCTGAACTTCGGGGGGAGAACCGAGGCGCCTCCCCCACACCGCGAAGCAAGCTCCGGGACAGGTAAGTCCCTTTCATCCATCCCTAATTTATACCGACTGTTCGGGTGCAATCCTGTGGCTGCTAGACAGCCGCTAGAAGGCCATAGGACTGGTCGGTTCTGGGAACCAACCTCAGAGCCCGTGCTCTGAGGCTGGTTCCCAGAGAACTGCCTCCCTCCTCTCCCTCACCGACTCATAGGCAGCGCTGATCGTCCTCGGGCTCTGTGCTTGTAAGAGCCGTGCAGAGCAGGGCAAAAGGGGGGCGTTCCTAGAGGCAGGGAGTGCAGAAGTGCCAGCATGGTGCTTCATATGTGCCTTCCGGCCTCCTCACCCCATGCTCCGAGGTCCTGTGGCTAGACAGCCAAAATCGGCCATCTATCTGCGAGTGCAGGGAGGCTGGAGCTCAGAGGAGAGGATCCCCTCTGCGCTCCTCCCACCGTGCATTGGATAGGCGGTAGCCTCTGAGTTTGGAGGCGGCTGCCTGTCCCGGTAGTATTGCTCCCTTAGTTGGAGAACAATGAAAACACACTACTCGTGCCCAAGAGCTAATTTCGCTTAGCAACAGGCTTATCAGCACAGCTGCATTCTTGTCTTCAGGCATGAGCTAACCTTGTGGATAGGAATTTCTTGGTTATGATGAGAAATTTGCAGTGGTCAGACACATACACATCCTCTCCAATCCCATCAGACACTTTGCCAGAACCCAACTACTTACACAGCCTAGTCAGGCCTACCTTGACGTCAGTGAATATTAAAGACTATTTCAGTACAAAAGTTATCTGTGTAATAACCTCCTCCGTTTAAAAGAAGCATTAGCTGTATTGCATCACCAGCAGTTAGCCAAATGAGACAAACCCTTATTAAAGAGACACTGCGGTGTCTAATAGACACAAAGCAAAAGTTTTTGCTGAATAAGACGCGGCCTAAGATCCATAAACGAAGCAGGTAGACACCAATGCGGCCATCCACTGATAAGGCATTTTGTGGTCGTGCCCACAGCATGGTCTCAGATTCCCAAATGTGCCCATGGGTCCAAAAAGGTTGGGGACCCCTGATGTACAGCCACAGGCTGAAGCATCATCTGTAGCGGTTCAGTGTAAGGAGGTGATCTGTTCAGAATCTACTGAATCAATCCTAAGTCTCAATCAGCTGTTGCTGTGCATGCACCTGCTAACCTGTACAGAAAATGGGGAAATGGAAGAGTCACAGCCCACAACCACGAGAAAGTTAGGTTATTTCAGTAATCTTGCTCTTGAAACTTAACATACATCAACATGCTGGTATAGAGGTCATAAAATGGACCTGGACCGGCTATTAAAGGAATACTGGCTATGAAGAACCAGACGTCACAGTGTACGGGGGTGGGTGGGGGTTGTTAAGATGTTTTTTAGAAATACTGGTGGCTTGTAAGAATCCTAAGAATGATTGTGAATATGTCCCTATGCTCGACTGTTTCGATTCAATTTCACTCTAGTCATTGTTTCGGTGGTTTCCAATCCACATTTATGTTCTTGGTTCATTGATTAAATTTTATGTCTCCATTTCTGTCCACTGTGTGCCCAAAAGCTAGGACTGGGTGTCCATTTGGACACACAACGATTACTTAAAAAGGCCTTGTTGCCCTTTCTCCCTCAATCTTTAACCAATCTTTCTGAAAATTTCAGGTTATGTAAAATAGACATTTCTTTCTGGAATGTGTGAATTTATTTATTTATTAATTATTAAATTTATTAATTGCCCATCTGGCTGGTCACCCAGCCACTCTGGGCGATGTACAGCGTACAATAGAACAGTTTAAAACAATACAATTCTACAGTAAAAACATTTTCTAAAATACCCTAACCCAGCCCAAATGCCTGCCTGAACAACCATGTTTTTAATGCATGATGGAAGCTCATTAAAGAGGGGGCATGGCGGAGCTCCCTAGGGAGTGGAACTGTGGGGGCCACCACAGAAAAGGCCCTCTCCCTCATCCCCACCAGTCTAGCTGTCCTGGCTGATGGGACAGAGAGAAGGCCATCCAAGGCTGATCTTGTTAAGCGGCCTGTCTGGTGTTGCTGGAGGCGCTCTTTAAGATAGGCTGGGCTGGAACCATATAGGGTTTTAAAGGTCAAAACCAACACCTTGACTTTGGCCCGGAAAACAACTGGTAACCAGTGCAACTCCTTCAGCACTGGAGTGATGTGATCTCGCCGGCGGCTGCCTTTAATCAGGCGAGCCGCCGCGTTCTGTACCAGCTGCAGCTTCCGAACCATCTTCAAGGGTAACCCCACATAGAGTGCATTACAGTAGTCTAAACGAGAGGAGACCAGGGCATGTACTACCGATGGGAGCAGATGGTCGGGAAGGAAGGGGCGCAGCTGCCGTATCAGATGGAGTTGATACAGCGCTGTCCGGCTCACAGCTGACACCTGAGCCTCCATGGACAGCTGGGAGTCCAAAATGACCCCCAGGCTGCGGACCTGGTCTTTCAAGGGTAGCCATACCCCATTCAACACCAGGTCAACATCCCTCAGCCTCCTCTTGTCTCCCACCAAAAGTACCTCGGTCTTGTCAGGGTTAAGCTTCAGCTTATTCCTCCCCATCTAGCCACTCCCCGTCTCCAGACATTTGGACAGGGATTCTACGGCCAACCTTGGTGAAGATTTGAATGAGAGGTAGGGCTGTGTGTCATCTGCATATTGATGACACCGCACCCCAAACATCCTGATGATAGCCCCCAGCAGCTTCACATAGATATTAAATAGCATCGGGGAGAGGATGGAACCCTGTGGCACCCCACGAGTGAGTGGCCACGGGTCTGAAACCTCCTCTCCCAGTGCTACCCTCTGGTACCTGCTGGAGAGGAAGGACCGGAACCACTGCAATATGGTGTCTCCAATGCCCAGCCCCTCCAGGCGGTCCAGGAGGATACCGTGGTCAACGGTATCAAAAGCTGCTGAGAGGTCGAGGAGAACAAGGAAGGAGCATTCACCCCTATCCAGAGCCCTCCTCATATCATCTACCAAGGTGACCAAAGCCATTTCTGTCCCATGCCCAAACCTGAAGCCAGACTGAAATGGGTCTAGATAATGAGTTTCTTCCAAGTGTGCCTTCAAGTTCTAGGGATGTCGGAGAATTTCTCCACGAATCTCTGGTGGGCCAAATGCCAACGCATTCAGCCCCCTGAAATTGGTGGAGAAATGGTCCGCCCCCCCCGCCCCCCCCCGGGATGGGACTTACCTTTGTCGAATGTCCCTGGCACTGGCGGCTCCTGGTGGCGGCGAAGCGGCGGTGTGGCGGCGGCGGCCGGTCTTTTCACCTGCTGCTGCCACCGCCATTTCTGAGGTGAATAAAAAACAACAACAACAAACGGGATAGGCTACGTAAAGATTTATGTAGCCTATCACGGCTAGATTTTCAAAAAACACCGTTTGGCATTGCCCTTATTTTCGCTGTTGTCTGCGTAAATGTTTATGTAGACTACACATGCCCAAATAAGGAACGCGAATTTGCGTACGCGCTTTCCCCCCCCCAAAGTCAGCCGTGATAGGCTACGTAAGGATTTACGTAGCCTATCACAGCTGACTGCAGGGACGCAAACGGCGGCGGCTACAGCCGCTGCCATTTCTGTCCTTGCAGGAGACGAGATTCGCGGCCTGGGAGACGGGGCACTCCCCCCCAGCCAGAATTTCAGTGGGGAGGGATGGGGCACCTCCCCCCTGGCCAGAATTGCGGCAGGGAGGGACGGGGTGCCTCCCCCCCGCCAAGAATTTCAGGGGGAGAAACGGAGTGCCTCCCCCCCACCGCGAAGCAAGCTGCGGGACCAGGTAAGGGACTTTCGTCCATCCCTACCTTCAACTGCATCGTCACCACCCACTCAATCACCTTGCCCAAAAATGGCAGATTTGAGACTGGGCGAAAGTTGTTCAGAACTTGAGGATCCAAGGAGGGCTTATTTAAGAGTGGTCTTATAACTGCCTCCTTGAGGGCTGATGGCATCACTCCCTCCTCAAGGGAGGCGTTCCTAGGGATGGCGGAGAATTTCTCCACGAATCTTCGGGAGGCTGAGCGCCGAGGCATTCGGCCCCCCGAAAGTGTTGGGGAAATTCTATGCCACCCCCCCCCCCGGAATGGGAGTTAGCGTGGCCGAATGTCCCTCTCGGCGGCGGGTCCCTGCGGCAGTTCGGCGGCGTTTCATCAGGGGCGGGGGCGGCGGCCGGTCTCCCGACCGGCTGCCGCCGCCGCCATTATAGCATTCCCTTATTTTCGCTGTAGTCTACGTAAATCTTTACGTAGACTAGATGTGCCAAAATAAGGAACGCAAATGGCGGCACCCATGGGCCGCCACCATTTGCGTACGTGCTTTTTTTTTTCCCCAAAGTCACCCGTGATAGGCTACATGAAGATTAAGGTAGCCTATCATGGCTGACTTTGGAAATCTAGCCGTGATAGGCTATGTTAATCGTTACGTAGCCTATCACGGGTATTTTTTTTTCCATTTTTTCTTTCGTGGCCGAGGAGACGGGGCGCTTCTCCCCGGCCTGAATTTCGGCCAGGTGAGGCGGGGCACCTCCCCCCCCGGCCTGAATTTCGGCCAGGCGAGGCGGGATGCCTCCCCCCCCTCTCCTGAACTTCAGGGGGAGAAGCGAAGTGCCTTCCCACCACCGCGAATCACCCCTGCGAAAAGGTAAGTGACTTTCGTACATCCCTAGCGTTCACCACCGCCCTGATTCCCTCACCCAGTCTCTCTCTGCAGCCCATAATGAGCCAAGATGGGCAAGGATCAAGTAAGCAGGTGGTCGGCCTTACAGATGAAAGCACCTTGTCCACTTCATCAGGAGGAAGAAGCTGGAACCGATCCCACAAAACCGGTTTGCCACAGGCCGCCTCTTGCTCACTAACTGTAGCCACAGCATGCAGAGTAACACACCTAATCTGATCAATTTTATCTGCGAAGTGCCTTGCCAAGTCCTCACAGGAGGCCTTAGAATGCTCCACTGGTTCAGGAGCCACACCAGGCTCCGGACCACTTGGAACAGCCTCCTGGGACAGCACTCTGCAGACACGATAGAGGCAGCATAATATTCCTTTTTTGCTGCCTTCACCGCCACGTGAAAGGCTGAAGATACAGCTCTAGCCTGTGTCTGATCATCTTTGGAGCGAGACTTCTGCCACTGGCGCTCTAGCCGTCTCACCTCCTGTTTCAGAGCTCATAACCACGGATTGAACCATGGTGCAGTCCGAGCCCTGTTCAGGGGGAGATGGCGTTTCGGAGCCCCAGTGATTGCGGCATTCCAGCCACCCACCAGGGTCTCGACCGACTGGCCGTTGGCGTGCCCCAGAGAATCCCCAAGCATGTTCAGGAATCCATTTGGATCCATAAGACGCCTGGGGTGGACCATTTTAATGGGTCCTCCACCCCTGCGGAGCGGTTGTGGAACCGAGAAGTCCAACGTCACCAGATAGTGATCTGACCATGACAAGGGGGTGGTGGATATACCCCCGACTTCCAGATCACTCCCCGCTTCTCCAGAAACAAACACAAGGTCTAGTGCATGACCGGCTACATGGGTGGGTCCAGTTAGAATATGGTGCAGCTCCCAGGAGGCCATGGTCTCCATGAAGTCCCGAGGTGCTCCTGTGACGATGGCCTCCGAATGTACGTTGAAGTCCCCCAACACCAATAAGTTAGGGGACTGTACACGCACATCAGAGACCACCTCAAGCACCTCGGCCAGGGAGTCAGTTGTGCAGTGGGGTGGACGGTACACGAGCATAATCCCCAGACTGCCCTTCGGCCCAACCTCCAGTACATGCACTCAGCAACCTTGGTCTCCCGGACAGGGGGTCTGGTGAAGACCAAGGACTCTCGGTAGATAACAGCCACTCCCCCTCCCTGATCCCCAGCCCTCGGTTGCTGTGCATACAAAAATCCGGCTGGACACATGGCTGCAAGGGTTGGAGCAGCAGCCTCGGCCAGCCAGGTCTCCGTAATACATGCCAGGTCTGCACCCTCATCCAGGATCATGTCATGGATGAGGGAGGTTTTCTGGGTAACAGACCTGGCATTGCAGAGCACCAAACGAAGGCCAGAAGATGGGGTCATGCCTTCCCCAGCCATCTTTTGGCTCTGGTCAGGCCTGGAGCAGGGGACAGATACTACACATCTCTCCCTTGTTCCCCTTACCTGGCATGGCCTGCCCCTAGCACTCCGCCAGCACCTCCCGCCCAGCCTCGGTATGTTCTGGCCCCCAACACTCCCCACACTGCCTCCATCAGGTAGACACATGCCCCCTCGCTCCCACCTATCAGGCAGGCTACCCACCCCTAAAAACACAACAAAATCCCCCAGAAAACAACAACAACAACAACTAAACAATTTTTAAAAATCCCCTTAAAAATAATGCCAGGCAGGAGTCCACAGGGAAGGCCTCGTCTTCCTGAATTTCAATCTTCCTGAATTTCAGACTGGTGAAGCCCTTTCCATTTTCCTGGGTTAGAACACCCCCTCCCCCAATTTCCATTTAACATCAGGGAACCTTCATTCTACTGATTTCCTTATGTATTGGAGCCATAACTGTGGTTCCAGTAATATGCTCAATGCGATGCCAGGAACTGCTGACCACTGCTCCAAGTGGAGAAACATGGAACTGCAACCTCCCAGGGCAAATATTCCAGATCTGGCCTGGCTCCACCAACCCAGGTTGGTCATTGGCTGCTCCTTGGCAGGAAAGACTATAAAGAGCTTCCTTTTCCAGCTGAGCCCTGCTAGAGCAATGAGACCTACCTGGGCACTGCTTATGTCTTGCATTTCTGGTCTTGCTCTTGGTCATGACTCCTGGTTGCTCTCAGATCCTGAACGCTCTTTGGGCCTGGCTCCCAGTTTTTCTGAAGACCACTGCCCATGACCAAGTCCTGACTTGTGGATAACACATTACTTAGATAGGTCTCCACCAGTCAAGAGGGCTAAATTGAAGGCGGGCCCTTTCACCAGAAAAGAAATCAAGAGAGCGGCTGAATGGGGGAAAATGGCATCAAAGCTTCTAGGGCTTCCCAAAGGCAGCATGTCATCCTAGGTCAGCCTTCCCCAGCCAGGTGACCCACAGATGCATTGGACTACATATCCCATCATCCTCAGATAACACATCTGGAGGACACCATGAAGCATGCAGCCATGTAACCTTCTACAGTCTCACTTTCAAGGTGCAGTTCTAGCACTCAGTATAGAGGGATGCTGAGAGAAAGTTTGCACTGGCCTGACTCCCAGCGTTATCAGGACGGACATCGCAGCTGAGATGTGAATGCTGGCCCTTGGTCTGTGAGATGTGATGCATGAGATATTCATTTCAGTTCCCTTTTTGTCATGATTTTACCGAGTTCATACCTTCTGGACCGAAGATGGACTCGGATCCAATCTGCTATTGAAAGTCTGTACATTTCCGAGCTTGCAATTTAATTTAATTTGCAACCTCCCCTTCCCAGTTGTGTTCAACAGCATGTGTACACTTGAAAATGAGTACATTTCAAAATGAGTACAATTCAAAAATACGCACATTTCTAAAAATGCACACAATTGATGTGTATGTTTGGAGGGAAATGAGAATGGAAATACACATGGATCTTAGTGCAAAAAAATAGAAATAAAGCCCGCAATCTGATATGGACTCGAGTCGGAACAAGCTTTGAGATGGAATTTGGGAAACTTCAGCCAGGTCAGGTTTTGGCAATTTGCACATGCTTACCTTTGAGTGGTTCATGGGGAAAAGTCTCCAAGGCAAAAACCTGACTGGTCTCACAAACAATGGCTGGTGTGACTTGCTGGTGGCATCATCTACCATCATCAAGGATGAACTCATGGCCCTGGGACATGAGATAGATGGGCCCCACATTATGTGCATAGCTAGTCGTTCAAAATGTTCTCCCACCTTTGGAGTTTTGGAATATACCAGTTCACACTGCTCACCTGTCCTACTAGTTCAGCTTATTCAGACTTCCCTCGGATATGACCAGAGGTTGACATCAAAGTAAATTGAGGGGAGGGTGAAAGGAGGCATGTGGAGATACGTGTTGAGAGAGACTATGTGGGCTGCTTACACATGCTGGAGGGCACTGGGGGCACAGTCACTCCCACCGCATCTTGCCTGTTGAAGGCACAGACCAATCTGCCAGGCTTTGGTAGCCTCATGATCGGACCAAGGTATAATTGGTATAGACCTGCCTTCCCCCACCTTGTGCTCTCCAGATGTTGGACTGCACCTCTCCTCATTCCCAGCCATGATAGGCAATGGCCATAATGGTTAAGAAATGTGGGCATTCCAGTCCAAAACTTCAGGATGGCACCAGGTTGGGGAAGGGTGGTAGAGACAACGCTATCTAGAGGCTGAGGGATGGCAACAAAGACTGAATGCCAGGCATCCATGATGGTGTAGAGGTGGGTCAACTGAGACAGGGTTAAGGCAACATGTTATCTGAGGTCTGAGGGTTCCCTCAGGTAACTTTCTGTAGGATCAATCTCAGGCTGCAGTTCTAGCACTCAACCAGAACATCTGCATGGGGATGGCAGGGGAAGGTTGATGCTGCCTTCTGAGATGTGAACCTTGGATTTAGGTGCTCAGCTTCACACAGGTCCGAGGGCACATGCTGACAAAGTCAAATTAATCAATTTCAAATAGTAGCCAAAAAGTGGACCTTCTTTGCTCCCACAGCCACCACATGGTAGGCATGATAATATGCTCTAATCTGTACTCAGTCACATTTGTTCTGATACTTGCACCACTTGAACTCGTGGCATCTTCTGGGCTGCTTCACAGCCCAAAGCTCTCTTGAAACGCAGGGAGCAACATGGGCTCCGGAGAGCCAGAGAGGACGCTTAGGTGCAACAATGAGACTAGGGCCTCAGCAGGGTGTCAGCCATGCCAAACAAAAACTCCCCCAAAGCATTCAGGAATAGAGATGTCATGGGCATCCAAGAGGGGGGTGAAGTCTGGTGGACTCTCCCCCGCTGGGCCTTCTGGACTCCAGTCTGCATACCAAAGCGCTTGCCCAACTTGGTGTGTGCCAAGTCAGGTGAGTGTGATGGTCCCTGCTGGTCCACCAAGCTGCCATTTTGCGTAAAAGTGGCAGCTCAGTCTTTTACGTCAAGGGTCTTTTATGCAAACAGTAGCTGCAAAGCAGCCATTTACACAAGTTTACAGGTGTCAGTAGACCATTCACACCTGTAACCTTGAGTAAATGGCCGCTATATGGCTCCCATTTGCATAAAAGGCTCTTTACGTGAAAGGATGAGCCACCATTTTTCTACAAAATGGCGGCTCGCTGAGACAGTGGGTGGTCAGAGCCGTCCGCAGCCAGGCCAGAGCTGTCCGCAGCCGGATTTCCAGCCGTGGAGGGCTCTGGGTAAAAAAACACAAAAAACAAACAAAAAGTGTACGCAAATGGCAGCAGCTACAGCCGCCGCCATTTGCGTTGCTTCTTTTTGGCCATCTTAATCTACGTAAATATTTATGTAGACTATGACGGCGAAAATCAAGGGGAACGCAAATAGCGTAGCGGGCGCTATTTGCGTCCTTTTTCATTCACCATTTTAGCCTACGTAAATCTTTACGTAGGCTAAAACGGCGAATCAAAAGGGGACGCAAATAGCGCCCGCTACGCTATTTGTGTTCCCCTTTTGATTTTCGCCGTCATAGTCTACGTAAATATTTACATAGATTAAGACGGTAAAAAGAAGGAACGCAAATGGCGGTGGCCAAAGCCGCCGCCATTTGCGTACGCATTTTTTTTTAAACCCACCCCCAACCATGATAGTCTACGTAAAGATTTACGTAGCCTATCATGTCTTTTTTTTTTTTAAACCTAGCCATGATAGGCTATGTAAATCTTTACGTAGCCTATCACGTATTCCCCCCCCCCAAGCCTGGAAATGGCGGGGGAGGCAGCTGGTCGGAAGACCGGCTTCCGCCGGAGCCACTGCTGCCCGGAAGATCCACCCCAGGTAAGTCTCATCCTGGGGGGGATCCACGGGGGGGCGGGGGGGTTGCAGGCTGTTCCGCCACAGATTTCGGGGGGCCGAATGCACTGGCATTCGGCCTCACCGAGATCCGTGGCGGAATTCTCTGACATCCCTAGCTGTGAGTCTCTGGTTCTTTCCCTAGAATGAGATTATCAAAATAACAGTAATTCTCAAGTGATTCCCCAGGGATTTCCATCCAAGAAGTCAGTAACAATGAATTCCTGGGAAAACATGCTTAATATAGAGATGCTCTGAGTCCTCCCATGTGGGTCTGGGGTTTTGTCTGATGACTTGGCATCTGGTCATTTCTTGCTGAAATTTAATTCTCCTTCAGGGGCCTGTAAAGTCAGCTCTCTTTCAGGTTCTCTTTGTCTCTGACCTAGAAGGGAAAGTCTATCTGTACCACTGATGATTCAGAAGCAGCTGTTACTGCTGTTTTGGATTCTGCCTCAGGCCACCCAGAGGATGCTGACAACCAAGTGCCTCTTGACCAGGCCTATTGAACTAAGAAGCTATTTCAGATTGGGAGACCTCATTGTCAGTGGGAATTTAGCACTTGGCAGTTGTCATTATACAAAGACACGAGACTTTCATAGTTTGGAGCCATTAGGGATCACCACTACCCTTCAGTAAGTTTCCACAAGAGGGATCTGGGGTACACGTTTGCCTGCTTTGCTGTCAGACTAAAGGGCTCTTTCCAGGGATATGCATCAGTGATGCTGCTGACGTTCAACATTTCCTGATTTGATATATGAGTCACAGAGGCTTGTCATAATTGGCTTCAATACATATGACGGTAATGACAGTAACGGTACGGATATGCGTACAAGGGAAACTCGGGTTCGTCAAAGTTCTCCACATTCCACTTCAAAGCTTGTTCCATCTCGTGTGTGTATCAGAGTGTGAGCTTTGCTTTCCTCTTCCCCCATGAAAATTTGTGCATATTTTCTGAGATGGATATATCAATTGTGTGTGTATTTGAAATCTATGCATTCTTCTCCCATTGGTTAAAATGTCTTTGTGCACATTTTTGAATATGCATCTTTTGACATACATTTTTTGAGCGTACAAATGCTGTCGAATGCATTTGTTTTGGTCTGTGAATCACATTTCAAGCTCAGAAATGTGTGGCATTTGACAGCGGTTACATCTGAGCCATGTTCAGTTTGGCAGGTGCAACCTGGGAAAATCTAGGAAAATCCTGATCAAAAATGAACTGAAATAAATTTCTCATACATCCCAACTTGGGGGTTCTTCTTTGGTTACATTCTGAGGGGGTTTGTGCAGGGGGCAGAGGCAGAGCTGACCCAACATTTGATTTCATGTTGACAATCTGGTAATGACTAAAAAATGCCCCCCCACCCCCAACCCAAATGGAGGCTGAGGGAGGTGGCTCTGGCTGTACTGGTAGATCTCTGGGGGATCTGTAGAGGGTCAGCAAGCATTTCTGTAACAGTAGAAGCAAGAAATGATTCCTTTGTGCCCCAGACAATACAGCTGAAATGAAGAAAACTTAGGGGTAGGCAGGAATGGGGGTTTATGTCCAAGACCTGTGGGGTCCGTTCAATTCTGGCACTCAAAACAAACTCCTCCAAGCTCAGTGTAATTTCATTCCAACTGTGTCTGTCTTTTTTGCACTAGTCCCTGGTTGGGGGATCTCCAGGTACTAGTGAAAAATGAAGTAGAACCTGCAAGCTTGAAGTATGCCCATTCCTGATCGGGTTCTCATACTTGAATTCACAGAAGTTGTTTGGACCACAACTCCTAACATCCATGGCCAAATGCAGGGGACAATAGAAGCTGAACTAGGGATCCAAGGTTGGGAGACACTGAAAGCGTCCCCGTGGCTGGGTTCTTCAGGCATTTTGCAGGGTGTCAATGAGATACTGCAGCACACACCATTTGGATGGTTTTTGTGGCCCCAGAAATAACAGCTCTGATAGTGATAACCAAAGGTTGAAATAAATAACAGCAAGTCAGTCAGTATTATATCTACTGAAAGGAATAAGCTTTCACCCCAAAACTTTGAACATATTGAAACATACATTACCTTCAACATTGACAGATTAGCTCCCTTCTCCAAGAAGATAATGCAAGAAATGCGGGGTGGGGGGTGGGAGCTCTATACTCTGTTATACTTAAGAATCTTCTCCAGTTTTATGCACAAAGTATTTTCACTAATAAAAGAGCAATTTTAAAAATTAATTATCTGTTTGTATCATTTGACCTTGTGAAGAGAAAACTCACTGGAAAAGACCCTGATGCTGGGAAAGACTGAAGGCAAAAGGAGAAGGGGACGGCAGAGGATGAGATGGCTGGATAGCATCACGGATGCAATGGATAGGAACTTGAGCACGCTCCGGGAGAGAGCGGAGGACAGGAAGGCCTGGCATGCTATGGTCCATAGGGTCACGAAGAGTCGGACACAGCTGAACGACTGAATAAACAAAAAAAATCATTTGACCTATATGTTCAGATATATTTTGGACCACAAAACACTCAGGAATTCCTGTCTAGATGCTCTGTAAAGGGAGCAAAACAAATTTGACTGAAACACCCAGAAAACGTCCTTCTCACAAGACAGACCATCGGTACTTGTTCTGTCCCTTCTGCATGGAGTGGCAGTGATTTTCCTTCCCTGTCATACCAGCCGGGGGTTTACCCTGGGGGCTTCCATTAGCAAAGCAGGAGCTCTTTTGGTCCTTTTGCTAAAACTAAAGCCATATGCCAGTCCTCATGGCTCTGAATAAAAGACTGCTTTAAAACCTGGAGCTGTCCCGTGTGAGTCAACCCATCGATCCTCTCCAGTATCTAGCAGAGGTTCTGCAGGGTATCAGGCAGTGGCCATATCTGGACATCACAATAACCCATGGTGGCTTAATAAGCTACTCATAGTAGCTTATTTTTTAAATAGTCCACGATGCCTCACCACACGACCGGGCTAATAAGCTACTGTGAGTAGCTTATTAAGCTACTGTGTGTAATTTGACTCAAACCCCCCCGCCCCCCGTCCTGCAGAATTCTCCCTATAGCCATTGCTGACAGAGGCTTCAACTGCAAGGATTTATAGCCATCTTGGATTTTCACAGCTTCAGTGTCAGGGTTTGGAGGGTGCATCAGTTGTCTCTTGAGTACAGCTCCCTGTACAGATGTGCCAAAATAACCCACGGTGACCGCCAGATGACATGATGGCCCACGATGGGTTAAGCCATTCATTAACCTATCATGGGTTATTGTGATGATTGAACCCAGTCAATGTCTTTTTCTCCCTGGGGTTATTTATTTATTTATTGCATTTATACCCCGCCTTTTTTCCTCTTGCAAGGAACCCAAGGCGGCCTACATTATCCTCCTCCTCTCCTTCTTATCCTCACAACAACAACCCTGTGAGGTGGGTTGGGCTGAGAGTGTGTGACTGGCCCAAAGTCATCCAGTGAGCTTCCATGGCCGAGTGGGGACTAGAACCCAGATCTCCCAGCTCCTAGTCCAACACTCTTGCCACTACACCACACTGGCTCTCCTATGTGGGTTGCCTATGTATGCCAAGGATTGATCTTGGGACAAGTTGCATCCGAAAGAGGTGTTCAATCATTTCATATGTTCTTATGTAAGGCATCTAGCAGGAATTTGTGTCTCTGTGTGTACAATCTAAATTTCTCTGTAGCTGTCTGTAGCTACAATTTGTTTGTAGCTACAGTTTGTCTTGTAGCTGTCTTTGATCCAGAAGGTTCAAAGAGGGTTAAACCAGACCAACTTTTTAACCCTCCACTTTTCATCTGTTGGGATCCTCACCCACCTCCCAATGTCTCTCTAATCATTGCAGGTCAATAATCAAGAACTACCAGCACTTCCTGGCCTTGGCATTTGCCATCACTGAGCTCAACAAGGATCCGACTCTCCTTCCCAACACAACGCTCGGCTTCCACATCTGTGAGCACCTGGACATTGTCAGTGTGATGCATGTGAACAGCCTCTCTATGCTTTCCACTTGGGAACAATTGATTCCCAATTATAAATGTGACAGGCAAGATAAACTGCTCTCCGTTATTGGGGGTCTCGACTCCCAATCCTCTAGGGAGATTGCATCCTTAATGGGCATCTACAAGATCCCACAGGTAAGGAGATTCATCTGGGGATAGAAGTGGGGGACCTGTAGACCTCGGGATCATTAAGATGGACAGGCCAGTCTCTGAAAACAGCTTTGCCCATGCAATGGCTGTGTAGTCTCAATTCTGGATGGCAAGAGTAGGGGGCCTCCTGGCTTTGTCTAACCTGCCACAGAATAACCTTGGTGGTAGCCAGAAATCTCAGGTGCTATTACATGACTAAGCCCAGCTAGATATTGGTCTGTTATCTAAGAAAAGGTTTTACATTGGGATAAATAACCTTGGTTGAATCCAGGAGATTTGGGACACCATAAAAACTCACAAACGAACACCGTGCCCCAAGACTCCTTGTTGTTCTTGCTGCGATCAACTAATGTAGCTACCCTTCTGGGGACTGGGATAATTCCCCTGCCCCCCAAATATAATATTTGTCAATGTTTTATGTATTGGGCTATCAGTGGCTACTAGTTCTGATGGTCATACGCTACCTCCAGCAGTAGCACGCCTACGTAGACCGGTTGGTGGGGACCATGACCAGGAGGGTGCTATTGCACTCATGACCCCTTTGCGGGTTTCCCAGAGGCAGTGGTTGGCCACTGTGTGAAGAGGATGATGGATTAGACGGACCTTTGGTCTGACCGAGCAGGTCTCTTTTTATGTTCCTGTTTCCATCTAAATGATCCTATTTCCATATACAATGGCCTATGTTTCAGCCACACGCTGTAGGATGTAAACAGAAAGTTTCAGTGTAAACAGAAAGTTTCAAGTGGCAGTGTCTGACATATTAGGGGTGTCTGATTGAGCCACACTAATATTGTATCATGATTTTTATTTTGTGTGTCCCAGCTAAGAATCGAACCAGTTTCAATAAACTACTGTATTTGCAGCAGGGGCAGAAAGCCCCCAATCTGTGTACCAAGTGTAACATTTATTGGATATTGGGTCAAAGACCTATTCATTGCAATGGCTAGAAATTGTGTCAAGGTTACCTGCATGGTAGCCCTGAATTTTCAGGGTGATATCCCCACTGGGGGAAGTCTTAAAATCATTGCAGAGCTTCACTTTATATTAAGACATCCATTTTAAAAATGGACATCTTCCTTCAGGATAGCACTTCATGCATCTGAAGTTGGCTACAATAGTCCAGGGAAGCTTTTGCCATTTTAAAAAATGGCTAATCTTTAAAATGCCACAAAATATTGCTGCAAGGGACTAACCAGAAATACCTTCCTTCAGCTAGGTTATGGCATATCCAACCCTGTTCAGGAAGAGAGACGGGTATTTCCTTCCTTCTTCCGGATTGATCCCAATGAAATGGCTCAGTATGTGGGCTTAGTCCGGCTGCTCCTGCATTTCCACTGGAACTGGATAGGGCTGGTTGCTCCCAGTGATGAGCATGGTGAAAATTTCATTCAGACACTGACACCAATGCTCAAGAAGAATGACATCTGTGTGGCTGTCACCAAAATGTTCAAGTCATTGGACATGCTCCATTGGCATCGAGCACAATCTGGCTCTATTCCTAGTTCTTGGTTCGAGCCCCAAGTAATTATTATGTTTGGGGACAATACTGGTATAGGACAATTAGCAATGTTGATCACTAGTCATGAAGAAACAACCAACATCCTATTTAAGAAGGTTTGGATCATGACATCCCACTGGGAAATTTCTGTAACGGGATCCCTCTGGGGTGAGCAATATCTAAAAACCATCCATGGTGCTTTGCACTTCAGAGTCCACTGAAGGAAAGTGCCCAAATTCAAGAATTTTCTCCAGGCTTTAGATCCATATCGACCACAAGGAGATGTCTTTCTCCATTTCTGGTGGGAAACCGCATTTGGCTGTCAGTTTCTGAAATCAGGCCAAAACTTTCAGTGGGGAAAAAGGATATGTACTGGGGAGGAGAAACTGGAGGAAATTCCACCCTGTGCATTCACCATGAGCATGTCCAGTGGCAGCTACAACATCTACAGTGTCGTCAATTCTGTGGCACACGCACTCCTCTTCTAGATCCGAACATGCAATGACAGGGGAAGGCAGGAGGTATCTGAATATTCAGCCATGGCAGGTAACCTCCTTCAGATTTGCCAATCTTAGAAAAGGTGTCTTGGTGTTTGTTTGTTTGTTTTTAATGATCTGATCCTGAAAGCAAAGGGTTTGCCTGGGAGAAGGCTATTAGTCCAATATAAAGCCCTGAAGAATGACAGTTCCCATGGATACTCTTTCATGGCCATCATTTCCTTTAAAAAGCATTGTTTGTTTTTGTTTATTCAGTCAGTCGCTTCCAACTCTTAGTGACTTTGTGGACCAGCCCACGCCAGAGCTTCCTGTTGGCTGTCGCGTTGCCCTTATTTTTGCCGTAGTCTACGTAATCTTTACGTAGACTACAGCGACCAAATAAGGAACGTGAATGGCGGCTCCCTATGGGGGCCGCCATTAGCCGTACGCGCTTTTTTTTTTTTTTAAGTCACCCGTGATAGGCTACGTGATGATTTACATAGCCTATCATGGCTGACTTTGCAAATCTAGCCGTGATAGGCTACGTTAATCATCACGTAGCCTATCACGGGGGTGTTTTTTTTAACTTTTATTGGAATGGCGGCGGCGGCAGCCGGTCAAAAGACCGGCTGCCGCCTCTGCGCCCTGTCGAAGACCTGCTGAACCGCCGCTGGGACCCGCCGCCGGGAGGGACATTCGGGAAAGGTAAGTCCCATCCCGGGGGGGGTGTGGGGGGCGGGGGGGTGCGGAGAATTTCTCCCTGAAACTTCTTCGGGGGGCCGAACATGTTGGTGCTCGGCCCCCCGAAGTTTCGGGGAGAAATTCTCCGCCATCCCTAGGCCAAAGTACTTCAGTTTTTCCTTTAAGATCATTCCCTCAAAGGAGCAGTCTGGCTCTATTTCCTGGAGTATGGACTGGTTTGATCTTCTTGCAGTCCAAGGCACTCTCAGAATTTTCCTCCAGCACCACAGTTCAAAAGTATCTATCTTCCTTCGCTCAGCCTTCCTGATGGTCCAGCTCTCGCAGCCGTAGGTTACTACGGGGAATACCATTGCTTTAACTATGAGGACCTTTGTTGTCAGCGTGATGTCTCTGCTCTTCACTATTTTATCAAGATTTGTCATTGCTGTCCTCCCAAGAAGTAAACGTCTTCTGATTTCCTGGCTGCAGTCAGCGTCTGCAGTAATCTTTGCACCTAGAAAGACAAAGTCTGTCACGTAAAGAGAAGAGGAGACTTATTGTGCTTCTGTAATAATTACATATTTAAACTATAGATATTGAGGAGGGAGGCAAGGCCCCAGCCTAAACACATAATTCTAGTCAACAAAGCCATGTTGCTTCCCCTACGATCCTCAAACCAAATAGCAAGGAGCTCCCCTCACCTCATGTTCCTTATTGCCGGCCAGCTGAATATCCTTAGAAGTCATTGCCTTTGCTGCTATGAGCAAACTCCCCCCATCTCTCACTCAAAGATATGAGGCTTTGCTGTAGCAAACAGACACCAGCCCCCAAACCCCAGAACCCTGGGCAAGGATTTTTGAACAGATAGTGCCCAAAGAAGATGCATCTCAGGCATTCAGGGAGCAATCCTATGGCCACCAGACACTGTCTAGAGGGCCATAGGACATGCTCTTTTCCAGGAACCGACCTCAGAGCCCACGCTTCGAGGTTGCTTCCTGGAAAATCGACCTTCCTCCACATCCACGCCCCCTCAGAGGCAGTGTGGAGAAGCCCTGTCCTACGTGCTCACAAGAGGAGCGTGGAGCAACTGAAAAGGGGCGTTCTGGGGCGGGGAGAGTGGGGCTGCATGTACGACACATCCTATGTGTCGTACACTCAGCCTCCTCTCCTGCTTGGCCCCCCATGGCTAGACAGCCAGAAACGGCTGTCTAGCAAAAAATAGCAGGGCAGGAGAGGCACTGAGGGAACAATCCCCCCCCTCCGTGCCTCTCCTTCCTTGCTTAGGATAGGCGGTCACCTCCGAGTTCTTGATAGGATTGCACCCTCAATTAAATAATGGAGTGCAGAAAAAGCACTCTCTTAACTTGATGGCAGTTACAGTACGTTAGAAGACACCAGTTCTCACTCAGATTTACCCCATTTTCTAAGTGTCTCTTCCATTTCAGATTCTTGTCTCTTTGGAGAATATCCAGTTTAACAACAGTGCTGGAGATAAAGTCTCTTTTGCTGCAAATGGCCAGAGATATACTATCCTGAACTGGATCTTCTTCCCGAATCAGTCTTTTGCTCCAGTGAAAGTTGGAGAAGTGCATTCAGGAGCTCCCCCAGGCCAAGACTTCACCATCAACTCTGATGAGATCGTGTGGGCTACAGAGGTGGGGTTGAAGTGAATGTTTGGGGGTAATTGGAGAACTAAAGCTGTCTTTCTAGCAGACACCAAAGGGCTACTGAGTTATGGGTGGTGTTGGGGGTTCTTGTCAGCTTGTAAAGACAATCTTTGCACGCAAAAGCTCTCCGGTCTGTCCCTGGCATCTCCAAATAGGGCTGGGAAAAGGTCCCATGCCTGAAACCCCAGGGAGATGCTGTCAGTCTGTGCAGACAGTACTGGGCTCAGTAGGCCAAGAGTCTGACTCAGTAGAAGGCAGCTTCCAATGTTCCTGTTTCTGTCTTACAATATATTATATATGCACCTCTATTACAATGGATCCAAGTAACCTGCAGGCATCCAGAAGAGTTTCAGCCCTTCTAAACTGGTGATCCTATCCATGAAGCCCTGCTGAGTAACTCTGAGTCCTCTTAAGTGCAATTTCACTCATCAGGAAATCCTCCACTGTTTGCCTTTTCCCTTTAGAAGATGGCCTTTGCGAGGTGTGTGGAGAGGTGCTCTCCAGGGCACCTGAGAAAAGTTCCAGAGGGGAAACCAGCTTGCTGCTACACATGTGACCATTGTCCAGAAGGGACGATTTCTAACTCCACAGGTACCTCAAATCTGAGAGCCACATACAAGTGCAGAATGTACTGGGGCAAGTGTGGAACAGGGACAAGGAGAACATCATAGACAAGGAAAGGAGTCTGTCATTCCCCCTATGAATATTTTCTCTATAAATACCATTTTATAGAGTAAACCTCTGTGGTTTACTTGTTTGAAAAAGATTTCCAATTTCCTGAAGAAATCTTATGTTCACATAATAAAATAATGTTTCTCAGCAAATTAATAATACTCACAAGTACTAATCTACTGCGTTTTCTTCTGTATTTACATTGGCTCACCTTTTCATGCATAATTATTTAAAGACCATGTTTCCAATCTCAATTGTTTTGGTATCAGAAGTGAAGTTGTTGGGCAGTGGTTGGTCATCCTTGTAACAACTGAAGCATGTTACCTCGATGTCAAACAAATTTCCTTTTTTGTCTATAGTAATTTCTGTAACCTGATCCCCAGCCTCTGTACCAACTTGTCTCCTCAGTGGACACTGTGTGAACCTAAGAAAATGAGAGATAGTAATTTTTAAAATCATTATTCCTTTGCCCATTCAGAAGGCACTGCAGAAGATAGATCTGGGTTTAGTTCTTATAGTTCCCCGGTTTTTATTTCTAGTTCCAGAATTTTCTTCCTAGCATAATATGGAATATGAGTCTGTTAATGGAGGCCATCATGTGAACAAAACAAAACAAAGCCAAAAAACATTGTGTACATTTTCTGACTTGGGTCTTATGATTGCTGAAGCTTAAATTGAAAATAATTAAAGGGGTAAAATAAGCTACAGAATAGATATTTCCAGTATTTTCTTTGAGGGCTGAACTGGCTATCACAGAAAGAACATCTGCATCATCTTTGAGATAATTCAATTGTTTTTGCTCATTCCAGATGGAGATTGCTGTGACATGTGCCCAGATGATCAGCACCCAGACAAGAACCAAGACCACTGTATCCCCAAGAAGATCCACTTCCTTTCCTACCAAAAGACACTGGGGTTCATTTTAGCTTCTCTGGCTCTTTTCCTCTCTCTGATCACATCTCTAGTGTTGGCAACCTTCACCATACACCGTGACACACCCATCGTCAAAGCCAACAACCGAGACCTCACTTATGTCCTCCTCATCTCTCTCTTGCTCTGCTTCTTCTCCTTTCTGTTCATCAGTAAACCCACAAGGGTCACCTGTCTTCTGCGACAAATGGCTTTTGGCATCACCTTCTCTGTTGCTGTTTCTTCCGTGTTGGCAAAAACACTCATGGTGGTTCTGGCCTTCATGGCCACCAAGCCAGGAAACATGGCCAGAAAACTCTTGGGGAGACAAATGCCAAACACCATTGTTCTGGTCTGTTCCTTCTTCCAAGGTGTAATCTGTGCTCTCTGGCTGGTAACTTCTCCCCCATACCCAAACTTGGACTTCTATTCCCTGACTGGAGAGATCATAGTTGAATGTAATGAAGGCTCAGTCATTATGTTTTACACTGTCTTCAGTTACATGGGTTTCCTGGCTGTCATCAGCTTCATGGTGGCTTTCCTAGCATGAAAACTACCTGACAGTTTTAATGAAGCCAAGTTTATCACCTTCAGCATGCTGGTGTTTTCCAGCATTTGAGTCTCCTTTGTGCCCACCTACCTGAGCACCAAGGGGAAGTCCATGGTGGCCGTGGAGGTCTTCTCCATCTTGGCCTCTGGGGCTGGTCTCCTGGCTTGCATCTTCCTCCCCAAATGTTACATTATCATGCTGAGGCACAGTCTCAACACCAGGGATCATCTAGTTAGGAAAAAGAGTCATGGAATCTAAAACTTGGGAGCATGGCCTGCCATTCTAGTTTTCTGTGACGTACATTTGTTCAGGGAATCTGATAAAATTACTCAGAAACAGGGATGTTGCAAGCATCCATTTGGGGGCTTGAGCTCGGTGGGTTCCCACCAGTTCAGTCCCTTGGATGCCAGTCCGCGACCCTCTGCTCTTACCCGAGTCAGCACATGCTGTGTTGGCAAGAACTGCAGCCCCTGCTCCTCGCCCCACTCCTTTTCCCTCAGCAGAGAGGGACGCAGTTGCACTCGGCAGCGGCAGCGACAGTACTCGCTGAGGTCCTGCAAACCACCAGCCGGCTCACGTCCCAGCATGAGCTGGGTCTGACAGTGGGCGGGGATCCAGCAAGTAGGTTGCAGAGTGGACTCGAGTGAGTTCACACAACCCTACTCAGAAATAAACATGAGTTCTTTATTAAACAACAGGGTCCTTTTCACACTGGTGCCATTGTCCAGTGCTGAGGCAGTTGCTCTTCCTCAGTCAAATGGAAGCAGAATTAAAACCATTTTCTGTAGGGCACCTTGTTCCTCATAAAAACCCTTCAATTACTGAATTACTTTGACCATTCATTATCAAGACTAAGGTGTTGTGTGTGTTTTTTAAAGAATATATCTTACAAGTGGCATCTGCCACAAAATGTTGCAGTTCATTATCTCCCCACAAGAGGAGTGTTTCTGCTCAGGGTTCTGCCACCCAGTCACATCCTCCTTGGGGATACAATAAGCTGTAAGGAGTTCAAGGAGGGCATTCCAGTCCCCCCACACCTCCCATTGTTGTGCTTTCCTCTTCCCACACTGGCATAACACCCTGTGGCTATTGTAGGGATGGCGGAGAATTCCGCCACGGATTTCAGTGAGGCCGAATGCACTGGCATTCAGCCCCTCAAAATCCGTGGTGGAACAGCCTGCCCCCCCGCCCCCCTGCGGATTCCCCCCGGGATGAGGCTTACCTGGGGTGGATGTTCCGGACGGCGGCGGCTCCGGCGGCAGGCAGCGGCAGCTGGTCTTTCGACCGGCTGCCGTGACCACCATTTACATCCTGGTCTTTGCTATGATAGGCTACGTAAGTCTTTACATAGCCTATCATGGCAAGCCAATCAAAAAACCCACAAAAAATGGCGTACACAAATGGCGGCGGCTACGGTGGCCGCCATTTGCGTTCCTTATTTTTCACCGTTTTAGTCTACGTAAATATTTACATAGGCTATTACAGCAAAAAAAAAGGGGAACACAAATAGTGTAGTGGGCACTATTTGTGTTCCTTTTTTTCCCCGCCGTTTCAGCCTACGTAAATATTTACGCCCACTACACTATTTGCGTTCTTTTTTTTCCGCTGTAATAGCCTACATAAATATTTACGTAGGCTAAAATGGAGAAAAATAGGGAACGCAAATGGCAGTCGCTGTAGCCGCCGCCATTTGCGTACACCTTTCCCCCCCCCCAGCCGTGATAGGCTATGTAAAGACTTACGTAGGCTATCACGGCTGCCTGGCTGGACACAAGTGGTGGCCGCTATGGTGGCCGCCATTTGCGTCTGCACCAGCCAGTCTGCAGCCGGAAATCCAGCTGCGGACGGCCCTGGCCAGCTGCTCTGCAGAGCCACTGTGGAGCAGAGCCGGCCAGGCAGAATTCTGGTGGGGAGGACCAGATCGCCTCTCCCCCTGTTGAGGATTCCGGGGGGAGGGGCAAAGAGCCTCCCTCCCTACCACAAACACAATCCACAAAAAGGTAAGTGACTTTCGTACATCCCTAGGCTATTGAGCATACTCAGTTATTCCATTTTTGAAGGGGTGTCCCCCAAATATTTAAAAATATTTTTTGTACTTCTGCAAACCTTAGGGTTCTGACTTCTGTTTCTCAGTAACCCCCATTTTGGCTCGATTTTGTCAGCACGCACCACCTGAGTTTGGTATTGAAGGGAACGATAATTGCAGCAAGAATATATTATGCTACATTATGGTAAATGTCAACTACCCCCATATTTGCAGGGTGGGAATGCGAAATACCTGAGCATGCTATCATGACAAAACTCAATAATCAGGTTGAGAGAAGGGACAGCAGTATAACTGATCCCTTCAACACTGAGGTCCTTTTACTGAATATTAGGGGAAGACTAATATTCTTCCCCAAAATATCAACAAAATCTTTCAGATGAGGGCCCACCCCACCACTACCTGGAGATGCCAAGGTGAAAGAGGTGTAATTCCTTGAAACTCATCAAACACAAAAGCCTTTGTCTGTATCCATCTTTCCCAACTGGTGGCCTCCAGATGTTTTGGACTACTATTCCCATCAGCCCATCCTGCATGGCCAAAGATCTGGGGTGATGGAATTTGTAGTCCAAAACATATGGTGGGCACCACGTTGGTGAAGGTTCACCTATATGAGGGAGGGGGTTGTGTGGGCTAATCTTCATGCCTTATCTGGATTGAGTAGCAGTGTGAAAATGGTGAAAAAAGGCATACCAGTTGGACATCGAAATTCCTATTCAGCACTGATCATAGCAGCTAACTAATCCCATCCTGCTCCCATGGTGGGTGGGGATGCTGTGTATGGCTTAGGAGAAAAGGTGGAGTGGCTGTATTAAGGCCCATGTAATCACTGGTGGTGTAACCGAGACTGAAAAGTGATCTTTGCCTTCCACCAAGAAAGGGCACAACATCTTAGGAATTAACTTGAATTGTTCATTTGAGTATGCAATACAGTTGAGGCCTAGAGACGATCAGCCAGCTTAACAGAAACAACAACAACAAAGGAGTTATTCTTCCTAGGCTGCCTCTGAGGCAGATACCTCTCCTGCAACTCTTAGCTACTCTTCACTCCCCACGTTACTCTTGCAGGATGCTTGGATGGCCCGGGAGGCTTGTGTGATGATGCAGGCATCCCACATCATGCGTCCCCTCCTTTCAGTGGGGCTGGGGCAATGCTGCCCCATCCCAAAGTTCTAGAGGAATGGCCTTTGTCTGGTTCAGACAGATCTATGCAATGCATTTGATGACCAATATAACACAAAACCAAACTAAACCAAACAACATCCCTCCACTGACTAACTGTTTCCTCCCAGGCCCAGTTCTAGGTGCTGGGACTTACTCTTAAAGCCATAAATGTCATGAGACCAAAATTCCTGAAGGAACCCAAAATGTTTTAAATGACTGAATGAATTCACAGATAGGAGGGAGCCCAGGAAAACTAACATCTAGTGGTTCCTTGGTGCAATTGTCAGGCTTTAAAACCCAACCACCCATTTGACTTATAAGGTCAGGTTGATTTACTTCCTGGTCTAGTTCTAGGAGCTGCTACCTAGTTTTAAAGCCCCCACTGGCTTGGTTCCCAAACACCTGATCAGTTAAATAACTCCATAAAAAATACATTCTTTGGCCTGCACTGTAGGGATGGACAGAACACTTACCTTTTGTTCCATTCTGTTTCTGCTGGGGGGGGGAGGCGCTCTGTCCCTCCCCCCAGAATCCTCGACAGGAGGGGAGGCTATCCGGTCCTCCCCCCCAGAATCCTGCCTGGCCAGCTCCGCTTCGTGGCCAAGCCGCGGAGCCGCCAGCTGGCTCCAGCCACCCGCAGCCGGACATCCAGCCGCTGGGCAGCCTGCAGGGACACAAATGGCAGCTGTTGTAGCTGCCGCCATTTGCATCCCTGTATTTAGCCGTGATAGGCTAGGTAAATACTTACGTAGCCTAGTATCACGGCCTCCGCAGGGATGCAAATGGCGCCACAAAGCAGCGCGGACGGGAGCAGGTGAGTGCTCAGTTTCACGCGCCTTTTGTGGGTTGGGGGCAGCGGGGACTTCGTCCCGTGCACCTTTCGTGGGTTGGAGGGGCGGGGGCTTTGTTCTGCGACGGATTTCAGGGGGCCGAATGCCAGTGCACGGAATTCTCTGACATCCCTACTGCACTGTAGAGCCAGGAGCTGCTGACCACTGCCCCCAAGTGGTAAACCACGGAACTGCAGCCTTTGGGAAACAACCACCCAGATCTGGCCTGGCTGCACCCATCCATTGGCAGCTCCTGGGCTAGAAAGAGTATGAAGGACTTCCTTTTCCAGCTCCTGGGCTAGAAAGAGTATGAAGGACTTCCTTTTCCAGCTCCTGGGCTAGAAAGAGTATGAAGGACTTCCTTTTCCAGCTCCTGGACTAGAAAGAGTATGAAGGACTTCCTTTTCCAGCTCCTGGACTAGAAAGAGTATGAAGGACTTCCTTTTCCAGCTACGCCTCATGTGGGCAACATCTCCCACCTGAGTGCTGCTGTGGCATGCATTTCTGGTCTTGCTCTTGGTCCCAGCTGCTCTCAGATCCTGAAAGGGCTTTGGGCCTGGCTCCCAATTCCGGACTCCCCCAAGACCACCGCCCACTGCCTGGTCCTGACATATGGCTGTCAAGGGCTCCTTGGAGGCCTCTCTCAGTCTAATCCAGTAGCCAAGTCCAGACACAGACAAAGGAATTCCTTTCAAAGCTTTATTCTTCTTTTACAACTTAACAACTCTACCGTTTGCAACTAGATCTGAGCAGCACAGTACCTATGCCCTAAGATGGAACTGTTGGTCCCCATTTGAAAGGCAATTACTGGCAGACCCCTGAACTTAAGGACTAGGGAGAGTCCCTCCCCTTTTCCCTTGGATCCTCTGGGCGCAGCCATTGTTTGCACGCCAACCTGGCACTACGCCTCCTTTCCACGCCCTCCATCTGGCGCCGCTCTCTGCGTCGGCGTCGCGCATCCACCAAGTCTGCTATCTGTGCTCGGTCACTCCCTGGACTGCTAACTAAACTAGGAATGCTGGTGGGAGGAATCTCCATCAGCTGTTGGTCCTGGGAAAGAGGAGCGCACTCCTCTCCCAGGAGCGACTGCTCTTCCTCAGAATCAGAACTACTCTGGGATTCTATGGGCTCAGTGTCCACCCTGACAATGGCCAATGGATCAGTTAGAAGCACTGGAAGTGGTTTCTTCACTGTGCAAGAGGGCTCACCTTAACACAAGCCCTGCACCCCTTTCATCCAAAAAAGAAATTAGAGTGGTTCAAAGGGAACAAATGGTGTTAAAGCTTCTGGGGCTTCTGAGAGGGAGAATATCAGGGCAGGCAACATGTCATTCTAGGTCAGCCTTCATGAAATGGATGACATCCAGATTTGTTATACCAGAAGTACCATCATCCTTGCATAACACATCTGGAGGACACCATGAAACAGTCAATCATAAAGCCTTCCACAGCTGCATTTTCAAGTTGTAGTTCTTGCAGTCAGTGTGACAATCGGTGTGTGGAGCGTAAGGGATAGTTTGTCCTGCTCTGACTCCCAATGTCTGTAGGAGGGTGGGGTGCAAGTGGGATGTGAAGTGAGATGGCCCTTGGCCTGTAAGTAGGGATGTTGCGGGCGCCCGTTTTGGTTCTGTGCTCGATGAGCAGCCCACAACTTAGCCCAGGCCTGTTCATCTCTGTGCCGATTGCCATGTTTTTTTAAAAAAAGGCAATTGGCAGCACTTGCCCATAGAGCTATATGCAAAATAGCTCTGTGAACTACAGTCTGTGGGCAATCACCATTTTTTTCTTAAACATGGCGATCGGCACAGAGGCGAACAGGCCCGGGGTAAGTTGTGGGCTGCTCATCAAGCACGAAGGGGGCGCTTGACTGCAGCCCGGAGGGCCAGAGAGCAGGGGGAAAGCTTGGGGGCACCCGGAGAACACAAACTGGGATGTGTTCTCACATCCCTACCTGTAAGTAGTTCTTGGGGGAAAGTCCCCAGGGCAAGACCTGTCTGAGCTCACAAATAAGGGCTAGTTTGACTGACTGAAGGAAAAAGGCCTCAGGGTATCTAGCGGCATCATCTACGATCATTGGGATGAATCTTTGGCCCTGTAAAATAAGAGGAACAGGCCCCATCATATGTCCATAGCTGGTTGTTCGAAAGGTTCTGCCACCATTAGGGCTCTGGATGATACCAGTTCAGACTGGGGCAGAATTGACGTTAACAAGCGGAGGCTAGTAAAACATCCTTCTAATCCACTTAAATGCCTTTGCTTTGGGGTGGCCACCTCTCAGATGCTTGCTTGGTGTCTCTCAAGTTCAGAGGCTCTATTCTGGGGGCTGGGCCATGAGCCACACCAGCACTCCTCCCTGATCCTCAAACAGGGGGAGTCCTCATGGCCACATGTGAGGCCATCATTAAGACACCAAAAGTGAAACAGACTGAGGGTTGATTGCCATAGGCTCCTGAAAAACAGATACATGAAATGAGAATGTTTTTGGCCATGCAATATTCAAGATGGCTGAAATACAAACAGTTGCTCTACGAAAGGTTGGCCAGATATTGGATGCAGGTATGAGCAGAATTAGAAGCCTCCATGTTAGAGCAAGGTATTACGAGATTCTGGAATCTGTTGGCCTACAGAGTAATATGATGTCTGAAAGACTAGAGGCCCACATAGTGACAAAAAGGTGAGAAGCACATTTCACACAAGTCTTTAACTAGGGAGACAAACTGGAGCCCATATTTCCACAGATAAAGTCCCTGACTTTAGGCAGTTGCTCCCTCTGAGGCAAAAAGACATTGAAGGAAGCTGCCTTGGACAGAGCTCGGTATTGTCCACACCAGGAAGAGATAAGGGTTTTTTTGGCCAGTGGGGATGTTTGACAATTTAACAAACTGTTCTGGGCACCACCACAAAATGAGCATGCTATAGATGAAAGCATCCGCCTGTAACCCCTCCATGCCCTCCTATCCTACTAGCTCAGTTCCTCCAGGCTCCACTCCTATGTGAGAACATAAGAAGAGCCATGCTGATTCAGACCAAGGGTCCATCTAGTCCAGCAATCTGTTCACACAGTGGCCCACTAGCTGTCAACTGGGAACCCACAAGGAGGACACAAGTGCAACAGCACCCTCCCGCCCATGTTCCCTAGCACTGATGTACACAGGCACACTGCCTCTAATACTGGAGGTAGCACATAGCCATCAAGACTAGTAGCCATTGATAGACTTATTCAGGAATTTGTCTAATCCCCCTTTTAAAGCCATCCAAATTGGTGGCCATCACTACATCTTGGGGTAGTGAATTCCATAGTTTAACTATTTGCTTTATGAAGAAGTACTTCCTTTTACCGGTCCCGAATCTCCCACCAATCATCCTCATGGGCTGACCCTGAGTTCTAGTATAATAAGAGAGGGAGAAAAATGTGGAAGCACCAGTGTAAACAGTGGAGCTATGGAACCGTTTCCAGGTACTTGAGGATGAGACTGGAGGACAGCCTGCAGAGGAAGAATCACAGGGGAACCTGCATGAGAGTGAGCAAGAGGCTGAAGGTCAGTCAAGCAGAGGTGATGAAACCAAGGCCTACAACAACAAGAAGAGAAGAGTGGTAGTAGTGGGAGACTCCTTGCTGCATGGGATCGAAACCCAAGTATGTCGTGAAGGCCCGTGGACTCGCCAGGTATGTTGTCTCCTGGGAGGATGGATTAGAGACGTGACTGAAAGGTTGCCTGCACTCATAAAGCCCACTGACAGGTATCCCTTTCTTCTCATCCATGTGGGAACAAATGATACCGCCAAGCAGAGCGACAAAGAAATCATGTCAGACTTTGAAGCTTTGGGCAGGAAACTCAAGAACTGTGGGGCCCAGATAGTTTTCTCATCCATCCTTCCAGTAGTTAGAAGAAGGATATAAAGGGAAAGACAAATACTCTGGGTGAATGACTGGCTACGAAGGTGGTGCCGACGACGAGAGAGATTTGGATTCTGGGACTATGGGCTATACTTCTTGGAAGATGGACTGTTGGCAAGGGACAGGTTGCACCTCACAAAGGCTGGAAAGAATGTGTTTGGCCACAGCATGAAGAACTTCATCAGGAGGGCTTTAAACTGAATCCTATGGGGAACAGAGATGTAAAATTGGGGGTAACAATGGATGAAGGCTCATGCACCACAACCGAGAGAACAGCTCTAATAGTGCCCAATAATAGTCTTGAGAAACATGTAGGAAGAAAGCCAGACTATGAAGCACATGGTCTTCCGTGTCTATGTACTAATGCCCAGAGTATGGGAAACAAACAGAACAAACTTGAACTCTTAATACAGGCGGGAAATTATGACTTGATAGGTGTAAATGAGACTTGGTGGGATGACTCTCATGACTGGAATACAGCAATTGAAGGATATAACTTGTTCAAAAAGAACAGGAGGAACAGAGAGGGAGGTGAAGTTGCACTATATCTTAAAAAAACATATTTCTGCACAGAATTACAGGAGGATGAGCTTGGTAGCCCCACTGAGAGCATCTGGGTTAACATAAATGGAGCAAAGAATAAAAGGAACCTGGTGGTTGGAGACCGCTACTGGCTACCCAATCAAGGAGAAGATGAGGATGACACTTTTGAAAAGCAAATAGCCAATGGTTCAAGGAAACATGATGTAGTAGTAATGGGGGACTTCAATTTCCCCGATATTTGTTGGGAGACAAATTCTGTAAAACATGGCCCCTCCAGGAAATTCCTGACTTGTGTTGCAGGTAACTTCCTCCTACAGAAAGTAGAAGAAGGAAATAGAGGATCGGCTATCCTTGACTTGATCCTAACCAAGAGAGATGACTTAGTGGACAAAGTAGCAGTTACAGGACCTCTGGGGGAAAGTGGCCATGTTATACTGGAGTTCTTGGTTCTAAAAGAAGCAAAAGCCAAGCGTAGTCAAACACGTACCCTGGATTTTAGGAAAGCCGATTTTAATAAACTCAGAACAATGATCAGTAAGGTCCCATGGCAAGTGACTCGAATGAGAAAAGGAGTCCAAGATGGGTGGGAATTTTTTAAAAAGGAAATTCTCAAGGCACAATCACAAACCATTCCAACAAGAAGAAAAGGTGGAAGACAACAGAAGAAGCCAGTGTGGCTTCACAAAAAGCTTAGAGATGACCTGAAAACAAAAAAGGACACATATAGGAAGTGGAGAGATGGCCAAGCAACAAAGGAAGAGTACAGGCAGGTAGCACAGGATTGCAGAGATGGCGTCAGGAAGGCTAAAGCGGAGAATGAGCTGAGGTTAGTGAGGGAGGCTAAAAGCAACAAAAAGGCTTTCTTCAGATACGTGCAAAGTAAAAGGCAGAGGAAAGAAATGGTGGTTCAGCTATTAAATAAGGATGGCAAAACATGGAAAAGGAAAGTAGCGCTCAATTCCTACTTTGGCTCAGTCTTCTCCCGAAAGAGGGTCTATGACCCCCCTGGCAAAGGCGAAGTACAGGCTGAAGGGGCAGGATTGCCACTTGAGATCAATAAGCATATGGTCAAGGAACACCTAATTACTTGGAATGAGTTCAAATCTCCAGGGCCAGATGAATTGCACCCTACAGTAATAAAAGAACTGGCAGAAGAACTCTCAGAACTGCTGTCTATTATCTTTGAGAAATCATGGAGGATGGGTGAAGTACCAGATGACTGGAGGAGGGCTAATGTTGTCCCTATCTTCAAAAAGGGTAAAAAGGAGGAACCTGGGAACCACAGACCAATCAGTCTGACATCAATCCCTGGGAAAAATCTGGAGCAGATGATAAGGCAATCCATCTGTAAGCACCTTGAAAACAATGCAGTGATTACTTGAAACCAACCTGGATTTGTCAAGAACAAATCCTACCAGATGAATCTGATCTCCTTTTTTGATCAGGTCACCTCCCTTGTGGACTGTGGGAATGCTGTGGACACCATAGACCTCGACTTCAGCAAAGCTTTCGACAAAGTGCCCCATGATATCCTGATGAGCAAACTAGCTCAAAGTGGGAAGGGATGTACAAAACTCCCCTTACCTGGCTCCGCCGGGTTCCGCTGGGGGGGGGGAAGGTGCTCTGTCCCTCCCCCCGGAATCCTTGCCAGCTGGCTCTGCTCCGCAGAGATTCCGCAGAGCCGCCGGCCAGCTCCACCAGCACCCGGACATCCAGCCACTGGCTAGCAGGGACGCAAATGGCGGCAGCCATAGCTGCCGCCATTTGCGTCCCTGTAGTCAGCCGTGATAGGTTATGTAACGACTTACATAGCCTATCACATCTGGCTTAAAAAAACAACAACACACGCGTGTACGCAAATGGCGGTGGCTACGTCTGCCACCATTTGCGTTCCTTATTTTTGGCCGTCTTAGTCTACGTAAATATTTACGTAGATTAAGACGGCGAAAATAAGGGGGAACACAAATAGCGTCTGCTATGCTATTTGCATAGGGATAGCGGAGAATTTCTCCCCGAAACTTCGGGAGGCCGAGCGCCGAGGCATTCGGCCCCCCGAAAGTGTTGGGGAAATTCTCCGCCGGCCCCCCACACCCCCCCCCCGGGATGGGACTTAGCTTCAGCGAATGTCCCTCTCGGTGGCAGGTCCCAGCGGCGGTTCGGCGGTGGTTCGTCGGGGGCAGGGGCGGCGGCCGGTCTCCCGACCGGCTGCTGCCGCCACCATTACAAAATAAAAAAGTAAGTAAAAAAACAACAACACACACCTGTGATAGGCTACGTGGTGATTTACGTAGCCTATCACGGCTAGATTTCCAAAGTCAGCCGTGATAGGCTAGTTAAATTGTCACGTAGCCTATCACGGGTGACTTTGGGTGAAAAAAAAAAGGGCGTACGCAAATGGCAGCGGCCCATGGGCGCCGCCATTTGCGTTCCTTATTTTGGCATGCAAAGTCTACGTAAATCTTTACATAGACTACGGCGAAAATAAGGGAATGCTATTTGCATTGCCCTTATTTTCGCCGTAGTCTACGTAAATGTTTACGTAGACTAGACGTGACAAAATAAGGAACACAAATGGCGGTGCCCATGGGCCGCCGCCATTTGCGTACGCGCTTTTTTTTTTCCCCAAAGTCACCCGTGATAGGCTACGTGACGATTAACGTAGCCTATCATGGCTGACTTTGGAAATCTAGCCGTGATAGGCTACGTTAATCATTACGTAGCCTATCACGGGGGGGGGTTGTTTTTTTTTTAGTTTCGCGGCTGGGGAGACGGGGCGCTTCTCCCCGGCCTGAATTTTGGCCAGGCGAGGTGGGGCGACTCCCCCCCGGCCTGAATTTCGGCCAGGCGAGGTGGGATGCCTCCCCCCCTCGCCTGAACTTCGGGGGGAGGCGCGAAGCGCCTCCCCCCAACCACAAATCACCCCTGAGAAAAGGTAAGTGACTTTTGTACATCCCTATATTTGCATTCCCCTTATTTTCGCTGTCTTAGTCTACGTAAATATTTACGTAGATTAAGACAGCCAAAAATAAGGAATGCAAATGGCGGTGGCCATAGCCGCCGCCATTTGCATACGCATTTTTTTTTTAAAGCCAGACGTGATAGGCTACATAAGCCTTTACGTAGCCTATCACGTCTTGTAAAAAAAACCCCAAAACCCCGACAAGACTGCAAATGGCGGTGGAGGCAGCCAGTCGGAAGACCAGCCGCCGCAGCCGCAGCCGCTGCCACTGTTGCCGGAGGCGCCGCCACCCAGAAGATCTGCCCCAGGTAAGTCTAATCCCAGGGGGATCCGCGGGGGGGGGGTGGGAGGGTGGTAGGCCATTCCGCCACAGATTTTGGGGGTCCGAATGCACTGGCATTCAGCCTCACCGAGATCCGTGGCGGAATTCTCTGCCATCCCTAAAAGTGGGCTAGATGAAACAATGTGGTGGGTGTTTCTGAGTGCAGGGAGTGGGATAGCAGTTCAGACTCTGAAGGAGAACTGCCAGACATAGGGGAGGTGTTTTTTCAGGCTAGTCCAGATACTAGGGTGGCTTCTCACATTACAAATGTCCAGCTGGCTGAGGATGAGGGTCCCTCTTCACCCCCCTGCCCCGTGAGAGGCAGCAAACAGGAGGAGGTGGGGTTTGGGGAGTATGACCTAACAGAAGCCAGACACAGACGCAGAGCAAAGAGAGAGAAGGCAGGGGCGGAACTTAGACGGTCTACCCGATTGGTCTTGCATGAAAAGCTGTGCTTAGAGGCCTCACGAGAAGAGAGGGACCTCCCCCCCTTAAGTTAGGCTAGTGAGACCGCTTCCCTCTTCAAATGGTGGGCAACTCTCATAATTCCTTTTGAATCCCCTGAAGGCATTCCTTTGTAGACTGAGAGTCACTGAGAATTTGCATCTGTATGACCCTGTGAAGTAATGAATTAAAAGCTGTAGACTGAAGCATCTTGTCTGTGCATGTTTGGGCGTTTGAAGTAAAGTGGGAGCTAAAGTAATCCTGACAAACAACTATCAGGTGGATCCACAGTTGGCTACAGTATTGGACTCAAAGAGTGCTGATCAATGGGATCTTCTCAAACTGGGGAGAGGTAATGAGTGGGGTACCTCAGGGCTCCGTCCTGGGCCCAGTGCTCTTCAACATTTCTATTAATGACTTGGAGGAGGAGGTGCAGGGAAAGCTGATCAAATCTGCAGATGACACAAAATTGGTCTGATCCTGGAAGGAAAGGGTGAGCCTGGGGAAAAGACTATTAGCTAGGGGTGGACGAAAGTCCCTTACCTGTCCTTGAAGGATGTTCGCGGTGGGGGGGAGGCGCTTTGCTGCTCCCCCCGTGAAGTTCAGGCCGGGGGGGGGAGGCTTCCCGCCTCGCCCCAGCCAAAATTCAGGCCGGGGGGGAGGCTTCCCACCTCGCCCGGCCGCGAACTCGAAAGTTAAAAAAAAAAAAAAAACGCCCCCTGATAGGCTACGTGACGATTAACGTAGCCTATCATGGCTAGATCTGCAAAGTCAGCCGTGATAGGCTACGTCAATCGTCACGTAGCCTATCATGGGTGACTTTAAAAAAAAAAAAAGCGCGTATGCTAATGGCGGCCCCCATAGGGAGCCGCCATTCACGTTCCTTATTTGGTCGCTGTAGTCTACGTAATGACTTACGCAGACTACGGCGAAAATAAGGGCAACGCAAATAGCGTTGCCCTTATTTTCGCCGTAGTCTACGTAAATCTTTACGTAGACTAAAGCGACCAAATAAGGAACGCGAATGGCAGCTCCCTATGGGGGCCACCATTAGCGTACGAGCTTTTTTTTTTTTTTAAAGTCACCCGTGATAGGCTACGTGACAATTGACGTAGCCTATCATGGCTGAATTTGCAGATCTAGCCATGATAGGCTACGTTAATCGTCACGTAGCCTATCAGGGGGCGTTTTTTTTTTCTTTTATTGCAATGGCAGCGGCGGCAGCCGGTCGAAAGACCGGCTGCCGCTCCCGCCCCGCTCGAACACCCGCCGAACCGCCGGCCGGACCCACCGCCGGGAGGGCCATTCAGCGAAGGTAAGTACCGTCCTGGGGGGGGGGTGTGGGGGGTGGGGGGGGGTTCGGAGGATTTCTCCCCGAAACTTGTTCGGGGGGCCGAACACATTGGCGCTCGGCCCCCCGAAGTTTCGGGGAGAAATTCTCCACCATCCCTACTATTAGCCCAATGTAAAGCTCCAGAGACATTGTCCATGGATATTCTTTCATGGCATCAGTTTCCCTTAAAGAGTATTAAGAAGTGAATAAAATGTTGAGGAAACTTCCATTGATTCTGTAATAATTATGTATTTACAGCTGTGGATATTGAGGACAGAGGAATCAGGCAAGTGTCTACCCCAAAGACATCATTCTAAAGTACTAAGCAGTATTGTCCCCTGCACCTCAAAACACTCAGACCTCCCCCTGCCCCATGTTCCTTCTTGACAGCTCGCTGAAGACCCTCAGGTGTTGGTCTCTTTGCTGCTATGAGGAAAACCCCTCCAGCTCCAACACAAATATATCAGGGTGTGTTGTATCAAGTAGCCACTAGACCAAAATGCCCAAACCACTGGGCAAGCATATTTGAATAGATAATGCCCAGTGAAGATGCATCTTAAACATTAAGTTAAAAGATGGAGTACAGGGAAAACCAGTCTCCTAACACAGTGATGTCAGTCACAGTAAGTTAGAAGATGGAGATCTCACTCATAATTACCATTTTCTCAGCATCTCTTCCATTTCAGATTCTTGCCTCTTTGAGGAGCGTCCGGTTTAACAACAGCACTGGAGATGAAGCCTCTTTCACTGAAAATGGAAAAAAGATATGATATTCTGAACTGGATCTCCTTCCCAAATGGATCTTTTTATCCTGTGAATGTTGGCGGAGTGGATTCAAGGGCTCCCTCAGGCCAAGACTCCACAATTCCCTCTGATGTGATAGCATGGGCTGCAGAGGTAGGACTGAAGTGAATGTTCTGGGGTCATGGGGAAACTACAGAATGTTGCAGTTGTGTCCCATGAGGACAGAAGTTGTCCTTCTAGATGAGACCAGAGGCACAGTGAGTCCAGGGAGGGGTCCTTATCCAGCAGTAAGAACCATCTTTGCATGCAGATGTCCTGGATTCAGTCCCCAGCATCTCTGTGTTTTCCAGCTGGCAAAGGGTCCCATGTCTGAAACCCTGGAGAGTTGCTGCCAGTCTGTGCAGACAATACTGGGCTAGGTGGGGCAAGGGTCTAATTCAAGAGAAAGCATCTTCCAGACTTCCTGTTCCTTTCTCAGAATATATTTTATATCAACCTCACATCCAAACTGGGAAACAAATGTGTCAGAAGCAAAGCTCCCAACACAGATAGAGTTTCAGGACCAGTATGTTTTCTCCATTCACAGAGAGGTATAGAGTTTCTTATAACTCTCTGCACAGAGCAGATAAAAAAGGCTGGGCCAGGCTCCTGATATCATGGGAGAAGGAGATAATTTGCCATGAGTGGGATTTCTCCTTCCCCTTGATATCAACAGGATTCATCAGCTTATAACATACCAGTTTCTGTCTCCTACTTGAGCCTCATTTATGATTTTTCTAAGTAAGCTGCTGAAGATATTTGGCTCTCCTAAACTTGTGATCCTAAACATCCTGTAGAGGGAAACTCTGTTGAGTAACTCTGTTTTGGTAGGGATGGACGAAAGTCCCTTACCTGGTCCCGCAGCTTTTTTGGGGGTGGGGGGGAGGCTCTTCGTTTCTCCCCCTGAAATTCTTGGTGGGTGGGGAGGTGCCCCTCCCCTCCCCACCGAAGTTCTGGCCGGGGGGGGAGGCGCCCCGTCCCTCCCCGGCGAAATTCTGGCTGGAGGGGAGCGCCCTGTCTCCCCGGCTGTGAAAGTTCTTCTGCTGGGAAGAACGAGGAAGTAAAAATAACAAAAACACACAAACGTGATAGGCTATGTAAAGATTTACATAGCCTATCACAGCTAGATTTTCAGTCAGCCGTGAAAGGCTACGTAAATCTTTACGTAGCCTATCACGGCTGACTTTGAAAAAAAAAACGCGTATGCAAATGGCGGCGCCCATGGGCGCCGCCATTTCCGTTCCTTATTTGGGCACGTGTAGTCTACGTAAACATTTATGTAGACTACGACGAAAATAAGGGCAATGCTATTTGCGTTGCCCTTATTTTCGCCGTAGTCTACATAAATATTTACCATCACAACGTAACTGTAAATATTATATTGTGATTGCTTACATATTTCCTCAGTAGGGGGGAATCCCCCCATAGCTTCCGCCGTACTCTCGCCATTGTGGATTGCCTTGGCCAGAACTTTTCCACTATTTTCGTAATTATTTACGTATTTTTTTTCATTGCTGCCCGAAATGTTTCCCGCCTTCTGTGCGCTCCCCTGCTGTCTTGTTTTCTCGGACAGGGACAGGGACTGTGATTTTATTAATTTCTGTGTATTTGTGCTTGATGATCCTCGCATTTACTGGTCTTGTTAACCTAACCGCCTCACAATAAAAAAAAAAGGGGCTGCAGCTCTGCTTCCGCAAAATCTGTCGTCAACTTCCTGCTAATTTCCTGAATGTCGTCTGCATTTGCGCTTGCGTCTGCGTGGGGATTTGTGGGTGGAGTTCTGTTGTGTGGTGGTGGTGGTGCGTTAGTGGTGGTGCTTAGTGGATTTCCTGTTGTTTGTTCATTGTTGTGGTTTTGTCTGGTTTGTGTGTGTGTGTGTAGTTAAGTGGTGGTTGTGCGTGGCTGTCTTGGTGTGTGTGTGTTTGTGTGTAGTAGTGGTGTGGCTGCTCTAAATGGCTGCACCAGTGCATGGCAGGAGGTGGGACCATGAGGAGACCAAGGCCCTCCTCATCAACATTAAGAGCAGCGAGGCGGTGGCAGTGCTGTTTGGCAGCTGCTCCTGCCACAATGAACTTTATTGGGCCCAGATAAAGAGGAGGATGGACCGAGCGGGCCACCATCGCACAGTTGGACAATTGAGGTCAAAATGGAAGGCACTAAAGCAGTCCTTCATCAGAGAGGGGATTGCTGCTGCCAAGAGGAGGGCATCGCTGTCCAACCCCCCCGCCTACTACTGGCGCATCCACAGAGTGTGGGTCAAGGCAGGCCAGCCCCCATTTTCGCAGAGGCATATGCCTGGTAAGTTATAGTTATCCCATCCCATCATCAAGCTCAACTAAAAATGAAGACAAGGATGTGTACCGAAAATGAAGCTATCTCTTTGTGGTCTCATGCGGAAACAAACAAATCTTGACATTTAGCCTGCAATCCTATGCTTGCTGAACTTGGACAGAAAAAGGTCCCATCATCTTCTGGACACTTTGGCTGGTTGAAGAAGGGATGCTGGGAACTGCATTGCTTTTTCCTGTGCAACCACATGCATAGGATTATGCGGGCCTGGCTACAACTCATATTACACACTGACACACTGTACATTTCCAGGGAAATGCTGCTGCTGCCGGTCTCTGCAGTGCACACAGGGGGACTGGCACCAGCCCAGCAGCAACAGGGCCAGCCTCTCGGTGTCGTCTTCCTTCTTCATGTAGTGATTGCTGAATTTTTGCACCCCACCCACCCCACCTTTCTACCAAGACATTGGCACTCAAGTCAACTCATGAGCAAGTGTTCAGCTGAGTGCTTGGAGATCTGGGTGGTCCACTCAGCCATGGAAGCTCTCTGGGTGACTTTGGCCCAGTCAGAAAGCCCCAGCCTACCTCAGTGTTGTTGTTGTGAGCATTAAATGGAGAGGAAGAGGCTAATGTGAGCCGCCTTGGGTTCCTTGCACTAGGAAAAAAGGTGGCATTTATGCAATGCATCAATAGAATAAACAGATACCATGGCATTGCAAATGTAGAAGTGGGGTGACTAGAAGTGCAATAAGGGATGGATGAAAGGGACTTACCTGGTCCCGCAGCTTGCTTCGCGGTGGGGGGGAGGTGCTTCGGTTCTCCCCCCGAAGTTCAGGCGAGGGGGGGGAGGCACCCCGCCTCGCCCAGCCAAAATTCAGGCCAGGGGGGAGGTGCCCCATCCCTCACCACCGAAATTCAGGCCGGGGAGGAGCACCCCGTCTACCCAGCCGTGAAAAAAAAAGTAAAGTAAAAACACACACACACACACACACACTCGTGATAGGCTACGTAACAATTTACGTAGCCTATCACGGCTAGATTTCCAAAGTCAGCCATGATAGGCTATGTAAATCGTCACATAGCCTATCACGGGTGACTTTGAAAAAAAAAAAAAGCACGTACGCAAATGGCAGCGGCCCATGGGCGCCGCCATTTGCGTTCCTTATTTTGGCATGCAAAGTCTACGTAAATCTTTACGTAGACTACGGCGAAAATAAGGGAATGCTATTTGCATTGCCCTTATTTTCGCCATAGTCTACGTAAATCTTTATGTAGACTAGACGTGACAAAATAAGGAACACAAATGGCGGTGCCCATGGGCCGCCGCCATTTGCGTACGCGCTTTTTTTTTTCCCCAAAGTCACCCGTGATAGGCTACGTGACGATTAACGTAGCCTATCATGGCTGACTTTGGAAATCTAGCCGTGATAGGCTACGTTAATCATTACGTAGCCTATCACGGGTGTTGTTTTTTTTTACATTCCTTTTTTATTTTGCAATGGCGGCGGCAGCAGCTGGCCGCTGCCCCCACCGAAACACTGCAGAACCGCCGCCGGGACCCGCCGCCGAGAGGGACATTTGCACGAGGTAAGTCCCATCCCGGGGGGGGGGGGCGGCGGAGAATTTCACCAACAATTTCAGGGGGCCGAATGCGTTGGGATTCGGCCTCCCAGAGATTCGTGGAGAAATTCTCCGCCATCCCTAAGTGCAATCCTGTGCATGTTTACAGAAGTCCAACAGTCCCCATCACACCAAAACTGTCAGTACTGTATAATCTGCCTCCCTAATTATCCCCTCATCATTAGACCTTGTGGTGGGAGGATAGAATCCGTGGTTCTTATGGTAGTGGGGATGGTGATAGACAGATCAATCAGTGACTGTGGTTTTGTTCACTCACCGCATATATAAATGCATTCATTCTGTTACTGTGACTTTCCAAGCTGCGCATTGTGCCTTGCTGGCAGAGGAGGCACTGAGGGCCATGGAGCGGGAGGGGACAGAGGAGGAGGAAGAGGAAGAGGAGGAGGAGGAAGAGGAGGAGGAGGAAGAGCGAGCAGCAAGAGGAGCAGCATCTGTGGAGGAAGGCCACCCTTCTTCCACAGATGAAGCCCCTGCTCTTGTGCTCCTGATGCATCTGATAAGAGACGTCCAGATGCTCAGGAGGACCTGTAGGTAGTACTACAGAATGGCACCTGGCCTGAGCTAACAACTCTGCCTGCAAGTTGCATATTACCATTGTGCTTTATTCTTCTCTTTCTACACACAGGTGACGACCTTCAAAGAAGGGTGGAGGCCATGGAGCGGGAACTGCATCCTCCTACTACAAGCTGAGGCCTGCAGCCAGCCAGTGCCCAGCCCAACGTTGCAATTGTTTCTGTGTTTTGTTTTGATCTGTTCTGTTTGTATATAAAGTTCTTTCTAAAAAAAAGGTAACAATTCCTTGGTTCAAGTCCACAGATATATTTTTTTAAATCTAGATCATTGTACAGAACGATCTCTGTGTTTGCTTACTGTTAACCACAACAAGAATGCCTCCCCAGAATCCTGGCCAAACAAGCCCAGCTGCTGTAAGCTTCCCTCATAGGGAGATGGTCAGTCAGTATCCCTGATGTTATGAATGAAAGCATTCAAGACGAGGCTGGACAGCCATCTGCCAGGGATGCTCTGACTTGGATACCTGCATTGAGCAGGGGGTTGGACTCGATGGCTTTGTAGACCCCTTCCAACCCTATGATTCTGTGACTCTATGATTCTATGAAGTATGCTTTGTTTTACATGGAGGTGCATATCACATACATGTAAACTGGACGCATACCAGAGGGAACTTTTCACATAGAACTCTTGGTGCTTAGGAAAACCCAAAAGCTGAGGGAGTCCAGGGAGAGACCACAACAAGGTCTTTGAAAGCAATTCCGTGATTTATGAAAGAATTTTAAATGAATTAAAAGCATACATCAACATCAAGAGAAATAGAACTATACATACATTTGGGGAATCAGAATCATACTAACATTCAGAGGGGTAAAGATACACATATACAGTCGATAGCGGAGTACACTGGGATGCATAGAGAACTCTGTGTGTGTTTGTGTGTGTAGTAGGGATGTACGCTGTTGCATAGTCTGCCACACACAGTCGGGCAGCGCAACTGGACTCTGCATGTGAGGTATTATAAAGCTCCGCCACATATCGCCAGTGCTTTGGGCTCTGCCCAGGCCAGACAGGGACTGCTTGCTTGGACAAAGTTCTGAGGGACACCTCAGTGTGACCACACTCACAAATTGTATCATTCTGCCTCATTGTCCCTCAGAACTCTGGCTCACATTAGCAGCAGTGTCATCATCCCAGGGGTCCTCCTTGTCACTTGATGACTGCTCTACTCTGCTGACAGGTGGGGGGGGAGGTGCTCCTTGGGAATCCATCCCCTGTTGGAGCGTATGAAGGCAAGGGTGAAGACATGTTGTGGTGTGAGTCTGCTTCAGTGGGTGGTGACAATGTTGCCAGTGGTGGAGAAAAGCCTTTCAGAGGCCACACTCGAGGGAGGGCAAGATAGATGCCAAATGGTGACTTTGGTCAGATTTGGCCAAACGCCACATTTTGTATCCCAGTATAGGAGAGGATCACTCTCTGGGCTGCTCTGTGTTCCCGAGAAACTCTCTCTGGAATAAGCTTCCAGTTCCTGGATAGCCACATCATAGGCTGATCCTTTCCTGGCTGCTTTGGCACATTCCCCCTGCCTGCTCCAACTTACACCGAGCTCCACTGCCATCGAAAAGAACAAGTTGAACTTGAGACAAGATGCCCCTGTGTCTGACTCTGTTTGTCGTGTTGGTGGTGCAGCTGCTGTGGCGTCATCATCGTCACCCCTCCTGCTGGTGATGCTGCTACTGCTGCAGATATTATCTTCAGGGGAGGTAGTAGTCCTACTAGCCTCAGTCTTCCCCAGCTCCTTCTCATCCAGCACATTTCTCTGGCTGCGGCAGCACTCCATGACTTTCTCAGTCAAATATGTTTTTACACTTTGGAAGTCAGGGTTCTGGTTTGGCGGCACCACCCTTGTTGTGCTATCCCGGAACCGTGGTTCAAGGAACGCAGCAGCAACGTATTTCATGTCCCCCCTCATTGAAGTGATGTGTTTGTTGGTGCCCAGCTCCTGCAGAAGGAATTCAGCAAGCCTAACTGCAGGACTGGGGACTTGATTGCCTACACCACTGGTGCGCTCACAAAGCTCAGCATGGCGTTTTCTCAGCACCCCCTCTATGACAGCAAGCTGGCTGAGGAGGTACAAGGCAGTCTGCGGAGCACCCACAGTTCTGTGCCCCAACACCTCACTGCTACGTAACGATAGGGCTGGTCCTGAGCTAAGCACATACTTGGCAAATCCCACCGCCTTTTTCCAGGGTGCATTTGTGGTCCCCCAGGAGCAGTGCCTGATTAGTCAGGCCCTCTTTTAAAAACCATCCTCAGAAATGTAATTGCTTAATCAATTCACATTGCAGCTCTAGATGAAAGAGATCCAGACCAAACAAGACAGCAAACTATGATGGATGGCTTCGGAAACAAAGCAAGAACAAAACACTGCAGTGTTTTCCCACCGAAAAGGTGCATCATTTGAGAAAGTATTGCAGTTCTTTTAAAGAGGGGGGGTTTTCTTTAGTACTGGAGTACCATGTAGGGTTGGCGGAGAATTTCTCCCCGAAACTTCAGGGGGCTGAGCGCCAACGTGTTCGGCCCCCCAAACAAGTTTCGGGGAGAAATTCTCTGCACGCTCCGCCCCCCGCACCCCCCCCGGGACGGGACTTACCTTTGCCGAATGTCCCTCCCGGCGGCGGGTCCCGGCAGCGGTTCGTCGGGTCTTCGTCAGGGGCGGGGGTGGCAGCCGATCTTTCGACCGGCTGCCGCTGCCGCCATTCCAATAAAACTAAAACAACAACAACACCCCTGTGATAGGCTATGTGACGATTAATGTAGCCTATCACGGCTAGATTTGCAAAGTCAGCCGTGATAGGCTATGTAAATCATCACGTAGCCTATCACGGGTGACTTAAAAAAAAAAAAAGTGCGTACGGATAATGGCGGCCCACATAGGGAGCCGCCATTCACATTCCTTATTTGGTCTCTGTAGTCTACATAAAGATTACGTAGACTACGGCGAAAATAAGGGCAACGCTATTTGCGTTGCCCTTACTTTCGCCGTAGTCTACGTAAATCTTTACATAGACTACAGCGACCAAATAAGGAATGTGAATGGCGGCTCCCTATGGGGGCTGCCATTTGCGTACGTGCTTTTTTTTTTTTTATGCCACCCGTGATAGGCTACGTGACGATTTACATAGCCTATCATGGCTGACTTTGCAGATCTAGCCGTGATAGACTACGTTAATTGTCACTTAGCCTATCACGGGGGCGTTTTTTTTTTAACTTTTAATTTCGCGGCCGGGCGAGGCAAGGCGCCTCCTCCCCGGCCTGAATTTTGTCCGGGCGAGGCGGGAAGTCTCCCCCCCGGCCTGAATTTCGGCTGGGCGAGGCGGGAAGCCTCCCCCCCCATCCTGAACTTCGGGGGGAGAGCAGCGAAGCACCTCCCCCCCACCGCGAAAAGCTGCGACACCAGGTAAGTGGGTTTCGTGCACCCCTAGTACCATGTAACATTTAAATAATATGAAATATGTTCACAGCAATGAATATGAATGAATGTAAAACAGTCGTGTATGTTTTGGCGTGTTGAAGAAGAAGATCCCTTCCCCAAATGCTCCCCTCCAAAGGTTTTGGACTTCAACTCCCATCAGGCCCAGCAGGCATGACCAATGGTCAAGAATGCTGGGAGTTGTAGCCCAAAACATCTGGAAGGCTGCAGGTTGCAGAAGGCTAATGTAGGGACTATTCAAATATTTGAAGATATTTATTTGTATCCAGATATTTACAAGCACCTGTGATGACAGAGTCTTACCAGATTCATCCTTTGGAATGATGTAGATATCTTGACTTTCATTCCGCCACTGTAGAGTCTCCTTGGGAACATTTTCATCTGCTTTGGAGACACTGCCCTTCTTCTCACCATCCAAGAACTTTCTTCCTCTTCCTCTGGAGTTGTGGCCGGCTGTGCGTGTGCCACTTTCTGTGGCAGAAATTGGTGGTGTGCGCTGCTTACGGGGGCGGGGTGGACTGGGGCTGGGGCTGCTGTCGCTGCTGGTCACACCTTGGGCTTTCTCTGCTTCCATCTCATTCTTAAAATACTGCTGAAATGCAACCTCAGTGGTGTATGTTCTCCCCGGGCGTGCACGCCTCTTTTGAGTGCTGGATTGAACATGGGTTCCTCTTTTCTCCATGTTCATGTCTCTGGGCAGAAGGAGATATAAATGCATGTGGCAAAGCTGAAATCATGTGAACAGCCTACAATTGCAGATATCGTGTAGTGTAGAAGTAGTTACCCACCAATCCAGCCATCCAATGCTAACTGAATGGGGGCATATCGTACAGCAGATTAGGCTGAAAAGCCCAGGATGGAGGATGTAGTCCATCCATGCGGCCTGAAAAACACAAGCCTACAGTACACACTGGATGCTGGAGGATGGAGTCCTTCCTGGCAGGCCTAACAAAGGATGCTGGAGGATGCCTTCCCAGTTCCTCCCACCCTAACCCACTCAGAAACACTAGGGGCACACACACATGGAGTTGAAAAGCACGTGGATTAATCCTGGAAAGCCCAGGAGGATGGAGGGTGGAGTCCTTCCTGGCAGGCCTAACAAAGGCTGCTGGAGGATGCCTTCCCAGTTCCCCCTGCTCCTCCAACCCACCCCCAAATCACTAAGCATAGGGGCACATTCAGGTAAAGTAAACATATGAAAAAACATACCTTCACTGTAATAAAAGTTGAACTGCAGTGCCGTAGAATGAGGGGACACAGAAACACACTCCTTGCAGCTGCTGGAGATGGACACTCTGTCTACAGCAGTGGTGCCTCTGGTCTCTAGTCTGGAGTCTGGACTGGAGCAACTGAGGTTGCTGGACACACTGCCGTCCTATGTGAAGGCAGGATAAATGGTCGATGAGTTCCCTCCCCTCAATGACGTTATCTTCCTGGTGGGGAGGGGGGGTGGCCTGGAGGGATCTCGCTCACCTGACCTCACCTGACCTGAACCTGACCTCACCTTCACACACAGACAATAAAAAAAGAGATGAGGCTACGTGCAGTTCGTGACTCAGCCTCAGGCAGGCTACATGCACTTCGTGACCCCGTCCCTTCCAGCGAAAGAAAGCCGCATCATAGCAGGAAACTGCATATTTATTAAATAGTTTCGTAAAATCCCTTTCACCATCTTTCATCCCGATTTGCGAAGTTTCCTTCATAAATACCTTCATAAAATTTTCAGCAGAAAAAAAAAAAAAAGTGCCGCGTGAGCTCTGGTTTGAGTAGACCAGGCGCCCCGTCCTGGGGAAGGGTTCTGTGGACTGGATATGTCTGAATTCGGTCCCATTTGACTTTCGAGTGGATTTCTCTGACATTCCTATCTGAAAATCTGTTGTAGTCCTCCGCCCCACTCGCCCCAAACCCAGCTTGGCGAGCCCCTGGGATGTGTCAGACCCATCTGCTTGTGCCTGGGGGCTTCCTGTCCTCCAAGCAAATTGCCATTTTAATGCAAGATGTGGGCTCTAGTGTTTCGTATATGTAATGTTGCGTACAATGGTGGCTGGAAAGGGCCATTTCCACAACATTAGAGGACTGTCCTGTTGTGGAAATGGTCCTCTGCAGTCACCGTTCTGCATAACACTAGATATATGGAAACTAGAGCCCCAGTCTTTCATCAAAATGGTGGCTCACATGGGGGAGTGGGCAGCTGCAGGGCACTCCTGGACCAGGGCTCATGCGGCCAGGCTTGGGTGGGTGGGCAGCAGGGGCAGTGCCTCATGGGTCCAGCAAACCCGGACTCAGGGAGTCCATCCACCCCTAATCCAATGTCAGACAATTTCCCCCTTTTATCTGTAGAGATTTTTCAATCTGTTCCCCAGCCTCTGCACCAACACAGCTCCTCAGAGGACATTTTCTCATATTAAGATGATGAGAGATAGGACTTTCCCTATATCTTTGCCCATTCAGAAGATACTGCAGGTGACTGAGCATGACTGAGTTCTTAAATTTGCCAGGTTTCCATTTTTAGTTAGAGAATCTGTGATTTTCTTCCTTGCAGAATATTGAGCACAAGTCTGGTACTGTGGCAGATCAGGCAAAGCTTTCCTGTCTGCATCATCTCATCCCTGCATCATCTCACCCCAGTTAGGAAGTTCTGTAATCTGATGCCTCCAAGAGAATTCTGGAATTACAAATGAGATCCCAATGGCGAATGTAACACAGCTCTGCGTTCTGATTCATGAGTAGTGAAGGTGTCCCATCTCTGGTGTTTGCCAGATGAGAGAAAGCAGCGCTGGGCAATTAGAGAGGGATCATTAGCACCCTTTTACGGATTAAGAAGGAATCCAGATAAGGAGGTGCCTGTGTTAAAAGTATAGTCCTGGGTTTCATTAGCATCATTCAAGAGAGTGCCATAAAACAATTAGTGGCCTAACTGGGCCAGATGGGCCATTAGATAAGTGACAAGATGCCTCATCACAAATGGTAAACACAGCAAGATATGTAAGATGGAGACAAGCTCACAGGACAGGATGATATCCAAGAAAACTTCCAAGATCACTTTGAATTCTGTTCCTGTCATCCAGGGCATTAGCTATCCAGACCAATTTTGTGTCATCTGCAAATTTGATCAGCATTCCCTGCACCTCCACCTCCAAGTCATTAATGACAATGTTGAAGAGCACTGGGTCCAAGACTGAGCCCTGCGGTACCCCGCTCGTTCCCTCTCCCCAGTTGGAGAAGATCCCATTGAGAAGCCCTCTTTGAGTCCGATCCTGTAGCCAACTGTGGATTCATCTGAACGCTGCTCCATCTAGCCTACTTTGAGCTAGTTTGCTCATCAGGAGATCATGGGACACTTTTTTGAAAGCTTTGCTGAAGTTGAGGTATATGATGTCCACAGCATTCCCACAGTCCAAAAGAGAGGTTCCTGGATCAAAAAATGAGACTAGATTTGTCTGGCAGGATTTGTTCTTGGCAAATCCATGTTGGCTTTGAGTAGTCACTGCATTGTTTTCAAGGTGCTTATAGATGGATTGCTTTATCATCTGCTCCAGAATTGTCCCAGGGATTGATGTGAGGCTGCCTGCTCTGTAATTCCCATGGTGTTGGATCCTTGAAATGTTTGAATTCATGCATGCGGAAGCTCTTATATTTAGTGCTGTTATGGTGATACCTTTGGAGTAAAAAGACAAAAAAAGACAAATCTTGTCTGAGATGTTTCTTAAGAAATAGAATCTGGTATCACCCATCTTGAGAGAGCAGGATTAAGCTTGCTGTAAGATGGTTTTGAGAGGGTTCTCTAAATGTATGATTCATCAGGGAACACAGCATTGCCTTCATACTGGTAACATATCTTGAGAGAACCTCTGAACTAGGGCATATGCCACAGGACTGGGGGTGGCAGATGGGGGTGGAATCATATGGGTAGAGAAAGTAACATTTTGTACTTTTTCTGTATTCACGTAGCCTATCATGGCCTAACGGAGGGACGCAAATGGCGGCCGCTATAGCTGCAGGAGCCCAGCTGTAGCTGGAAGTCTGGCAGTGGCCGGCCCTAGCCAGTGGCTCCGCAGAGTCGCCGTGGAGCGGAGCTGGCAGGGGAGGATTCCGGGGGGAGGGACGGAGCGCCTCCCCCCCACACAGATGGCCCCAGCGGAACCAGGTAAGTGATTCGTACACCCATACCCAGGGATTGATGTCAGACTGACTGCCTGGTCTGTAGTTCCCCTGATGTTGGATACTTGAAATGTTTGAGTTCATGCATGCAGAAACTCTTTTATTTAGTGCTGTTATGCTGATACCTTTGTAGTAAAAAGACAAAAAAAGACAAATCTTGTCTGAGAGTGTTGCTTAAGAAATAGAGCCTGGAGTCACCCATCTTGAGAGTGAAGGATTAAGATTGCTCGAGGATGGTTTTGAGAGGGTTCTGTATAAATCTGTTTCATCAGGTAACCCTTCATACTGGAAACGTATCTTGAGAGAACCTCTGAACCAGGGCATATCCAAAAGTTACAGGGGTGGCGGGTTGGTAGGGATGGCAGAATATTCCGCCACAGACTCCATTGTGGCTGGATTGTTTTTTTAATCTGGCCTCCAGAGTCAATGGCAGAACAGGTCCACCTACCTCCGCCTCCCACCAGACCCGCGAAGAGCCGGATCCTCCCCGCCGGCCAGGTCCATAAAGCAAGCGATACAGCTGCCATTACCGTGGCATATCACTGAGCGCTCACTGAAGGAAGGGTCCTGGATGCCATTTACAGGGTGGACGACATTTGCATCCCTGTTTTTTCCTGCAATAGGCTACGCAAATATCGATGGAAATACAAATGCGTACCTATCGCGTGAAAAACATGGACGCAAATAGCGTAGCAGACGCCATTAGCGGCTGGATCCCTTCCTGCAGTCAGTGCTCAGCGATACGTCACGGCACTGAGCACTCCGTGGAGTCTCCGTGGAGCGGAGCCAGCTGGCGAGGATTCTGGGGGGAGGAATGGGTCGAATCCATCCCCATGCGGACCCCCCCCCCAGCACTGGCAAGTAGGAGATTTGTACATCTCTAAGGGTGGGGTGGGGGATCATGTGGGGAGAAAAAGTAGCATTTTGTACCTTTTCTGTTTCTGGTATTCTGATGGAAAAAACGTAAACAGAAAATGATCAAAGGTGTACAGTAAGGTAAGAATGGCTATTTCCATCCCTGTCCTTGAGGGCTGAACAAGGCTCCACATAATGAACATCGTGACATGATTGCGATATTTCAATCGTTGTTGCTCATTCCAGATGCAGCACCCTATGCCCCATGCCCAGAAGATCAACACCCAAACAAGAACCAAGACCAGTGTATCTCCAAGAAGATCCATTTCCTTTCCTATCGAGAGACACTGGGGCAAATTTTAGCTTCTCTAGCTCTTTTCCTCCCCTTGATCACGTCTCTAGTACTGGCAACCTTCATTCAACACCGTAACACACCAATTGTCAAAGCCAACAACTGAGATCTCACTTATGTCCTCCTCATCTCCCTCCTGCTCTGCTTCCCCTGCTCCTTCCTGTTCATTGGCCAACCCACAAAGCTCACCTGTCTTCTGCGACAAAGTGTTTTCAGCATCATCTTCTCTGTTGAGATTTCTTCCATTTTGGCAAAAACTGTCATGGTAGTTCTGGCCTTCATGGCCACCAAGCCAGCAAACATGGCCAGAAAACTCTTGGGGAGACAACTGACAAACTCCATTCTCCTGGCCTGCCCCCTCATCCAAGCCGTGATCTGCACTTTCTGGCTCATGACCTGTCCACCATTCCTAAATGTCAACTTCCATTCCCTGCCTGGAGAGATCATCGTGGAATGCAACGAAGGCTCAATAACCATGTTTTCAACTGTCTTGGGTTACATGGGTTTCCTGTCTCTTGTTAGCTTCATGGTGGCTTTCCTAGCAAGGGAACTTCCCGACAGCTTCAATGAAGCCCAGTTTATCACCTTCAGCATGCTGGAGTTTTGCAGCATTTGGGTCTCCTTTGTGCCCACCTACTTGAGCACCAAAGGGAAGTCCATGGTGGTTGTGGAAATATTCTCCATCTTGGCCTCCAGGACTGGTCTCCTCAATTTTCCTTCCCAAATGTTACATTATTCTCCTGAGGCCCAGTCTCAATTGCAAAGATTACCTAATAAGGAGAGGAACTGTGATTACAATACATTGTTAAAAAAAACCTCCCTGCTAATTCATTTTCCAGTCAGTCACTCACAATTCAGCTTCCTATTTGTTCTCACAGGATTTATTGTGATCCCAATTTGTTTTATTTTAAAATAAATAAAATTATTTTTAATTTTATTTATAAAATTCTAGTTCTTCTAGTTCACTTCTGTATTGCTGTATATTTTTATACTGACTGGAAGGAATGGTGTTTTGTTTGTTAGCGTAAAGTTCTGGAAGGCTTTAATATTATTTATAGGGTTGGGGTTGGTCTGAATGATCTTTGGGGGTACTTTATCGCCCAAAGACTCTGAGCGCAAAGAGATCCAGAATCCCTCCCAACTGTGTAAGTCTTGGTTCTAAGATTTCCTTCGGCAGAGTAGATGCCTGGAGGCAAGCCCTTTTAATGACACGACAAGGGACAGATGATAGCCCGTAGCTTTCTGTTGGTGTGTTTCAATGGGAGATGGGATGGGTCAAGAGATTGTTGGTGGGCAGAGGTAGCACAACTCGTCTTTTCTTTCCCCTCACTAGACTCTTCTGGAGGTGGGTGACTGTTCTCTTTCTCTCTCTCTAAGGAATATCCTGATTGTGTTTGGCGTGAGAATAGAAACCAGCGAACCTCATGTGTGTCTTGGACAGTCTGTGCCATAAGTGGATCTGAAAAGGAGGTAGGGGGTTGATTTTGCTCTCTGCAATACATCCTGTTGGACTCAGGGGTCACCCTGGACATTGGAAGGGGAACATGGCCCTGTTGGAGTGTTAATGTTGTAGTTCATCACCTTATGCTCACCCTGTATTTAGGCAGAAGTAACTAGGGATGGGGGAGAATTTCTCCCCGAAACTTCGGGGGGCCGAGCTCCAACGCATTTGGTCTTCCGAAGGTTGTTCGGGGAGAACTTCTCCGCCCCCCGCCCCCTCCCCGGGATGGGACTTACCTTTCATGAATGTCCCTCCCGGCGGCGGGTCCCGGCGGCGGTTCGGCAGGTCTTCGTCAGGGGTGGGGGTGGCAGCCGGTCTTTTGACAGGCTGCCGCCGTCGCCATTACAAGCAAAGTAAAAAAAACAACACCCCTGTGATAGGCTACGTAACAATTAACGTAGCCTATCACAGCTAGATTTTCAAAGTCAGCCGTGATAGGCTACGTTAATCGTCACATAGCCTATCACGGGTGACTTTAAAAAAAAAAAGCGCGTACGGCTAATGGCGGCCGCCATAGGGAGCTGCCATTCGCGTTCCTTATTTGGTCCCTGTAGTCTACGTAAAGATTTATGTAGACTACAGCGAAAATAAGGACAACGCAAATAGCGTTGCCCTTATTTTTGCCGTAGTCTACGTAAATCTTTACGTAGACTACAGGGACCAAATAAGGAACACGAATGGCGGCTCCCTACGGGGGCCAACATTTGCGTATGGGCTTTTATTTTTTTTTTCAAAGTCACCCGTGATAGGCTACGTGACGATTAATGTAGCCTATCATGGCTGACTTTGCAGATCTAGCCGTGATAGGCTACGTTAATCATTACGTAGCCTATCACAGGGGCATTTTTTTTTTCTTTTGAAGTTCACGGACGGGGAGATGGGGCACTTCTCCCCGGCCTGAATTTCGGCCGGGCGAGGTGGGAAGCCTCCCCCCCCCCGGCCTGAATTTCGGCTGGGCGAGGAGGGAAGCCTCCCCCCCCGGCGTGAACTTCGGGGGGAGCAGCGAAGCGCCTCCCCCCCACCGCGAAGCAAGCTGCGAGACCAGGTAAGTGACTTTCATGCACCCCTAGAAATAACATGTCAATCACAGAAGTCTCCTTCTACATAAAATGAGCCATGCCTAAGTGCTGGCACCCCTGAAACGTCTCACTGTTCAGAATTGGGGTGGCTGCACATAAAAATGCTGCAGCCCAATTTATTACATGCATTAACCACTTGCTAGAATTTTTTTGTTTTAATAGACAAATTGTTAAAAGACAATTTAAAGTATTTGACTGAGTGGAATGTTTTCTTGTTTCTTTGTTGTTTATTTCATGTTATGGGAACTGCATCCCAATTTGTTAAAACTGTGTATTCAGCACCAGATATTTTAATGAACAAAGAACCAATGAGAAGACAGGATTGTCCCCTTTTACCATTATTAGTTTCCCTCAGCATCAGACCACCTGCTATTGCATTCCACCGCTTACCCCTAGGGATGTACGAAAGTGACTTACCTTTTCGCGGATTATGTTTATGGTTGGGGGGGAGGCGTTCTGTCCCTCCCCCCGGAATCCTTGCCGGGGGGGAGGCACTCCATTCCTCCCCCCCCCAGAATCCTGGCTGGCCAGCTCCGCTCCGGAGGGATTCTTTGGAGCCTCCAGCCGGCTCCGTCAGCAGCTGGACATCTGGCCGCTGGCTAGCAGGGACGCAAATGGCGGAGGCCATAGCCGCTGCCATTTGCGTCCCTGCAGTCAGCCGTGATAGGCTACATAAATGTTTACATAGCCTATCACAGCTGACTTAAAAAACAACAACAACGTGCGTACGCAAATGGAGGCGGCCACATCTGCCGACATTTGCGTTCCTTATCTTGGCACATCTTAGTCTACGTAAACATTTACATAGACTAAGACGGTGGAAATAAGTGGAAGGCAAATAGCGTAGCATCTATGTACACGCGTTGTTGTGTTTTTGTAAGTCAGCCGTGATAGTTGTTGTGTTTTTGTAAGTAAGTAAACATTTTGTAAATGTTTACATAGCCTAACATGGCTGACTGTAGGGACGTTTTAGGTTTTTTTAAAAAAAACCTAGCAGTGATAGGCTATGTAAATCTTTACGTAGCCTATCGTGCGTGTGTGTGTGTGTTTTTAACCTGGAAATGGCGGCGGTGGCAGTTGGTCAGAAGACCGGCCGCCACAGCTACCACCGCCAATCCGCCGCTGGAGCCGCTGCCAAAGTGCCGCCACCAGGAAGATCCGCCCAAGGTAAGTCTCGTCCCGGGGGGGGGCATGGAGGGGTTGCAGGCAGTTCCGCCACCGATTTCGGGGGGCCGAATGTGCTGGCATTCGGCCTCCCCGAGATACATGGCGGAATTTTCGTACATCCCTACTTCCCCACATACACGGTACCAAGATAAATACGAGTCAGATAAAAGCCACATTGTCTTCAGATCATGTTCTGACATATCTCACCCAGCCTGACCATTCTTTATCAAAATGGTTTGAGGAGATTTGAAAATACAGCTCCATCTTATATTATCAAATGAACAGATCAACAACAGGACTTATCTCTATAAAGTGATAGGACCATGAAGAGAACCGAATTCTATCCAATCAGGGTCTTCGAACTGCCACCCAAGAGGGCTTTCAGTACGCAATTGCCAGGCTTCATTCACAGGGTTTGAGAAGGTTTTCAGACATCGCCATCTTCCACTGGTAACCCTCTTGTGTTTCCCAGTGCTGCGTCTGTCTCGTTTTTCCCTCCACAAAATCCCATTCTGGAGGAAAGAACCAAGTAGCTGCACGAGGCCTTTGGACTGATGGTGCCAGGAGCCGTCCATCTGGAGAGCACACCCTCTCCTGCCAGCGGGTGGAACCACTTCGTCTAATATGTGGATGGTGGAGCAATGAGGGGCAGGTGGAGAACGGTGTGTCTGTGACAAGCCTTCCGCTGATCCGGATGCACAGTGCCCCTAGACCATCTGGTCAGTTGGCACCCTGCCAGGCAACCTGAATAGTTTTATCTAGGCTTAGCTAAAGCACACTTGGAATACTGTGTACAGTTCTGGTCACCACACCTAAAGAAAGATATGGTAGAGCTGGAAAAACTGCAGATAAGGGCAGCTAACATGATCAAGGGGCTGGAGCATCTCCCCTGTGAGAGAAGGTTCCAGTATTGTTTAGCTTGGGAAAAAGAAGGGTAAGGAGAGACATGATAGAGGTCTACCAAATTATGCATGGTGTGGAGAATGTGGATAGGGAGACAGTCCCTGCATTTTTACAAGGAGGCCAGACATCGTTGTCTTTATCTTGCAACCCCCCAGTATTTTCCCACTGCTCCATCTGAGGGAGATCCATTAAGGAGAGGTGAAAGAGTAGCACTAGGCCTTCGGTGTCTCAGCAGTGAGGCCTCTTCTGCAGGTGAACTAGCGTGCTTCAGTGGCCTTCCGTAATCCTCCCTCAGAGTCTCTCTCAGAACGGTTTCTCCTCAGACAGGAGACTGGCTCTCCCCGCCGGTCTCTCTTTCCCCCTGGCCCTGAGGGAGCCCATCTCAGAGTCTGTCACTAATGTACTCTATATCTGTATGCTTTGCTTGACAAACTCCCTTGATGGTTCTTTACTGGCTATTTTCCCCACAGCTGAAAGGATTTAAATGGAAAGTGGAGCTCCAAATTGGCTGCATGCTGTTTCTTGTGGGCCAGTAACTTAAACAGGCAGCTGAAGTAGACAAAAGAAAACTTTAGTAATAAACTTGACAATCTTTTAATAGGGAGGGAAAAGATCAATCCCGAGAGAGCAATATGTTATCTGAACAATCATATGTAAACTGTCGAAAGAAACTAGCAGATGGACTGTTCAGCTAACAGAGAAACTTCCATCCGGCCTGCAAAATAAACAAACATGCATTTAAGCTTAGACACACAGCTCACATATTATGGTTGCTCCAAGCATCACTGAGCATGACTCTGCCACACCCAGCTCCCCCCTTTCCCCAGTCACCTATCTGGGCTAATGAACTTTGGCACAAGCTCGGACTCCATCTTGGATTTATGTCCTCAGCTCCACACAGGCCCAAGGCTGGAACTTGACAACTTAAGTCCAATCTCAGAGCCTGTGTGCCCCACAGAGAAGCAATCAAAACTTTTCCTTCCTCCCTCCACTGTGCAAAAGGAGCTCAGTGCTGTGGGGCTGTGGCTATTTTGCCACTCTGGAATTGTGGAAATGATAGTAATTTCTGATGAACCCCCATGGATTTCCACCCACCCAACCAAGAACAAAGACATCCAGGAGAAAACATGCTTCATATAAAGATGTCCTGAGCCCTTCCATGTGGAGCGGGGTGGTGTCTGATCACTTGAGGGCTGATCATTTCTGGCTATGCTTAAATTCCCCTGCCAGCGCCTGTATATTCAGCTCTTCCTCCAGTTCTGCCTGGTCGCTGACCTAGGAGGGAAGGTATCTCTGTGCTGCTGATGATTTTACTGCTGCTGCTCTGGATGGTGCCTCAGGCCACCCAGAAGATGCTGAGAACCTCCTGCCTCTTGACCAGGCCTAAGGAACTGCAAGCCTATCACAGCCCCGGAGACCTCATTGTCGGAGGGAATTTACCGGTTGGCATGAATAATTATGAAGAGACTCAGGACTTTAGTGGTTTAGCACCACCAGAACTCCGCACTTCTGCTTTGTAAGTGTCCACAAGAGGGTTCTGGGACAGATGTTTGCCTGCTTTGCTTGCAGGTTAGAGGCCTACTTCCAGGCTGATCCTAATTTGGTGTCAACCTGTAATGTGAAGCAGAGACCTGGGGGTTGTTCTCCAGCTGCATGGCAACATAGGAAGCTGCAGTATACCGAGTCAGACCCTTGGTCCATCCAGTCTGGAGTTGTCAGCACTGACTGGCAGCAGCAGCTCTCCAGGGTTTCAGTCAGGAAGCTTTCCTGCCTTTTTTGGAGAAGCGGGGCATTGAACCTGGGACCCTCTGCATGCAAGGGATGCAAAGCTTGTGCTGTGTTGCACTGAGCTATGTATGGCTCCATTCTAAGCTGGAGCATGATTCCTCTTTCCCTTTCTGGATAGATGGATGGTGTGATGGTAGTGACACAGAAACCCTGGGGACTATAATGTCCAGAGATGGGGGGAGCCAAGCTCTGCTGTTGCATCTACTGCTGCAAGGTGAAATATGTGGAAAGGTGTGTGTGTGTGTGTGTGTGTGTGTGTGTAAGGCAGAGAAGGGGCACTTGGAAGTTGGGAATTGTGCATTTAAACAAAAGTTTGGGAGGACACTTCATACTTTGTTCCACCAACACTGAAGTCACTGGATTGTGTCCTCCTTGTAACTGAGTTTGGAATAAATAATTTTCAGGGGTGACCTGGGGAGGGTGGGCCATCATATCTCTGCTTCCTTGAGAACTGGGAGAACAGGTGACCTGCCCTGAGAGGCTGCTTGGTGCAAGGAGGGTAGGCAGAGTGAAAGAATAATTGGGTTTCATGTTAAGAGTTTCATAATGACCTACAAATGCCCACCTTTCCACCCCTCACAGACAATATGCAAGACAGGGGTGGGGAAGGTTGATTTCTGGGTGAGCTGAAGTAGATGAGCAAACATTTCAGACTCGCAGTTGGGTAATCATAGTAGCAACAAATGTCTCCCTCCCACCTTATACTATATTATATCTTCACTCGCCTCCCGTCATAACTCCCATCACTGCAGGATATTCAAGCACTACCAGGAAGTCCTGGCCTTGGCATTCGCCATGAAGGAGATCCACAAGGACAGAATTCTCCTCCCCAACCACACCCTTGGCTTTCACATCTATGACCACAGCAACATCGCAAGATGGATCCACTTGAACAGTCTGTCTCTGCTCTCCACGTCGGGGCAAATGTTTCCTAATTATAAATGTCACAGACATGATCAACTGCTCTCCATTATTGGGGGTCTCGATTCCAAACTCTCAAAGGAGATTGCTTCTGTAATGGGCATCTTCAAGATTCCACAGGTAAGGGGATTCATTTGGGGAGAGATGTGGGGGATCTGCAGACCTCAGGAACTCTAAGATGGAGAGGCCAATCTCTGAAGCCATTTTCCCCCATGCAGCGGGTGTGTTGCCTTGATTGTGGATAAATTGAAAGTGAATAAATTCACCGGGCCCAGATGGTATCCATGCTAGAGTTCTCAAAGTATTGAAATATGAAATTGCTCATTTTCTAGCCAAACTATGCAACATGTCCCTAAGATCAGCCTTTGTACCAGAGGCCTGGACGATGGCCAATGTACCACCAATTTTTAAAACGGGATCCAGGGGGAATCCGGGAAATCTCAGGCCAGTTAGCTTAAGGTTTATTCTGGGTAAATTGGTTGAAAGCAGTATGAGAGATAAAATTAGCAAGCCTCTAATAGGACAAGCCCTGCTGGAAAAGAATCAGCACAGCTGCTGCAAAGGTAAGTCCTATCTCAGTAAACTTTTAGAGTTCTTTGAGAGTTTCAATAGACGTGTAGACAAGAGTGACCCATTAGACATTATCTGCATGTACTTCCAAAAAGCTTTTGACAAAAAGAATCCTGAGCAAACTTAGTGGTCATGGAAGAAGATGAGAGCTTTTCTTATGGAACAGTGACTGGTTTAATAACAGGAAGCAGAGAATACAAATAAATGGTACATTTTTCCAATGGACGGATGTAAATAGTGGGGTCCCACAAGGTTCTCTACTGGGACCAATGCTCTTCGACATGTTCATAAATGTTCTGGAATGAGTAGTGTGCAGTGCAGTGTCCATCCTTGCCGATGACAGCAAATTATTTCTGGTGGTTAAAATAAAGAGGGATTGTGAGGAACTCCAAAAGGATCTCTCCAAACTGGGGGAATGGGCATCCAAATGGCAAATGAGGTTCAATGTGGACAAATGAAAAGTGATGCACAGTGGGACAAAAAATCCCAATTTCAAGTATAACCTGATGGGATCTGAGCTAGTGGTGACTGAACATGGAAACGGTTTTGGGGTTGTGGTGGTCAACTTGATGAAAATGTCAACCCAGTGTGTAGCCGCTGTAAAAAAGGCAAACTCCATGTTTGGCATATTTGGACAAGGAATTGAGAATAAAACTGCCAATAAAGGATATTGTAGAGCTGGGAAAAGTGCAGAAAAGGGCAACTAAGATGATCAAGGGGCTGGAGCATCTCCCCCTGTCCCCCATGAGGGAAGGATACAGCAGCTGGGATTGTTTAGTTGGAAAAAAGGAGGGTAAGGGGAGACATGATAAAGGTGTACAAAATTATGCATGGTGTGGAGAATGTGGATAGGGAGCTATTTTTCAGCCTCTCTCAAAATATTAGAACCTGGGGTCATCCCATGAAGCTGATTGGTTGGAGACTCAGGACAGAGAAAAGGAAGACCTTTTCGCAGAGTGCATAGTGAAACTATGGAATTCGCTACCACAACATGTAGTGATGGCCACCAACTTGGATGGCTTTAAAAGGGGCTTAGATGAATTCCTGGAGGAAAAGGCTCTCAATGGCTCATAGTCCTGATGGCTATGTGCTACGTCCAGAACCAGAGGCAGTATGCCTAAGTAGACCTGTTGCTGGGAAACATGGGCGGGACGGTGCTGTTGCACTTCTGTCCTCCTGGAGGCTTCCTGGTTGACAGCTAGCTGGCCACTGTGGGAAAAGAATGGTGGGCTTGATGGACCCTTGGAGTGATGCAGCATGGCTCTTCTTCTGTACGCGTGTTCTTGAACAAGGTGACACAAGACTCCTTCTTGATTTTGCTGCAGTCAGTTAATGCATTTCATTAATTCCTCCAGTGACTGTGGGAACCTGAACCCACCATAATACAACATTTCTCAGTGTTGTATGTATTGGGACACATTTCCATATAAAAGAGCTTGTGTTTCAGCCACACATCTTGGGATGAAAACGGAAAGTGTTCCGAGTAGAGGAACCTACGGGGTTTCTGATTAAGACCCACTACCATTATGTCATGTTTCCCATTTCATGTGTCCTAATGGATTTTAACACAAATGGAACTGTTTGACCACACTACCCAAATGTCAGGCTGCCCTGACATTTGGGTTGATATCCACAGTACGGGGGGGGGGCCTGAAAGAGAGCTTCATTTCATATTAGATGTCTATGTTTCAAATGGATGTCTTCCTTCTGGATAGAACTTCAGGCATCTGAAGCTGTCTGTAGCAGTCCATGGAAGATTATGCCATTAAAAATGTGTCAGTCTTTAAAGGAGCACAAAATTCACTGCAGTAGACTCACAAGAAAATCCTTCTTTCAGCTCAGTTATGGTTTGGCTGACCCTGTTCAGGGAGAAAAAACAGAATTTCCTTCCTTCTACCGGATTGATACTAACGAAATTGCTCAATATGTGGGCCTTGTCCGGCTGCTCCTGCATTTCCATTGGAACTGGATTGGGCTGGTTGCCATAACTGAGGAGAGAGGTGAAAATTTCATCCAGACATTGACATCAATGCTCAAGCAGAAGGACATCTGTGTGGCCTTCACTGACATGTTTCACCCAACAAGCCCTCTCCTTGTACAACAAGCATATCTTGGATCTATTCCTAGTGCTTGGTTTGAACCCCAAGTGATTATTGTCTTTGGGGACACCAACGTTGTACTCATATTGAGAGTGTTCTTGACTATTCATGAAGAAAAGACCAAGATCCCATTTAAAAAGGTTTGGATCCTGACAGCCCATCGGGAAACTTCTGCGGAAGGACAAAATTTATACAAGGCCAAAGACTTCCATGGTGCTTTGCACTTCAGAGTCCACAGGAAGGATGTGCCAGAATTCACACATTTTCTCCAGGCCTTAAATCCACACCGACCACAAGGAGATGTATTTCTCCAACAATGGTGGGGACTCACCTTTAACTGTGACTTTCTGAAACCAGGAGAAATCTCTCCGTGGGGATGGAGGAACTGCACTGGGGAGGAGAAGGCACGGGACCTGCAGAGCCATATCCTTGCAACGACCATGTCCAGTTACAGCTACAGTATCTACAATGCTGTCTATTCCGTTGCACATACGTTACATGCTGTGTCCTCATCTGAATCCAAACATGCATTGAGAGGGGGAGGCAAGAGGCTGCTGAATCTTCAGCCATGGCAGGTAATGTCCTCGTCGAGAGTTGACAATCTTATAATAGGTTCCTTCATGGTTTCTTGGTGGCCTGATCCTGGAAGCAAAGGTTGAGCCTAGGAGAAGGGTTGTTTGTCCAATGTAAAGGTCCCAATAGAGACATTCCCCATAGATATTCTTTCATGGCCATCATTTCCCTTAAAGAGCACTAGGAAGTGAATAAAAAGCAGTGGAGAGCAATGGTGCTTCTGTGATAATTATGTATTTAAAACTGTGGCTACTGAGGAGGACGAATCAAGCAAGCTCTCGCCCCAAATGCATAGTATTCTTCTCCCCACCCCCCATCTCCAGTAGCAAAAAACAGGCAGCTTCTCCGCCCCCCCTGCCCCATGTTCATTCTTGCCAGGCAGCATCAGGACACCTCAGGTGTTGTTCAACTTGATGGCTCACCCTACTACTTCTGGTTAGGGATGGCGGAGAATTTCTCCCCGAAACTTCGGGGGGCTGAGTGCCAATGTTTTTGGCCCCCCGAACAAGTTTCGGGGAGAAATTCTCCACACACACCCCGCCCCCCCCCGTGACGGGACTTACCTTTGCCGAATGTCCCTCCCAGTGGCGGGTCCGGCAGGCGGTTCGGCGGGTGTTCGTCTGGGGCGGGAGCGGCAGCCGGACTTTCGACCGGCTGCCGCCCCCACCATTCCAATAAAAGAAAAAAAAAACTCCCCCGTGATAGGCTAAGTGACGATTAACGTAGCCTATCACGGCTAGATCTGCAAAGTCAGCCGTGATAGGCTACGTTAATCGTCACGTGGCCTATCACGGGTGACTTTAAAAAAAAAAAAAGCACGTATGGATAATGGCGGCCCCCATAGGGAGCCGTCATTCACGTTCCTTATTTGGTCGCTGTAGTCTACGTAAAGATTTACGTAGACTACAGCGAAAACAAGGGCAACGCTATTTGTGTTGCCCTTATTTTCGCCGTCGTCTACGTAAATCTTTACGTAGACTAGAGCGAACAAATAAGGAACGCGAATGGCGGCTCCCTATGGGGGCCGCCATTATCCATACGTGCTTTTTTTTTTTTTAAAGTCACCCGTGATAGGCTACGTGACGATTAACGTAGCCTATCATGGCTGACTTTGCAGATCTAGCTGTGATAGGCTACGTTAATCATCACGTAGCCTATCACGGGGGCATTTTTTTTTTTTTTTTAACTTTGGAGTTTGTGGCCGGGCGAGGCGAGGCGCCTCTTCCCCAGCCTGAATTTCGGCAGGGCGAGGCGGGAAGCCTCCCCCCCGGCCTGAATTTCGGCCGGGCGAGGCGGGAATCCTCCCCCCCGGCCTGAACTTCGCGGGGGGAGCAGCGAAGCACCTCCCCCCCACCGCAAACAAGCTTCGAGGACAGGTAAGTGACTTTCATCCACCCGTACTTCTGGTACAAACACAAAGATAGGAACATGGCTTGTAGCAAGTAGACACCAAAGAAAAATGGGCAAACCACTGGGCAAGCAGATTTGAGCAATTGCCCAATGAAGCCATCTGAATGCACCTTCAGTGTTCATCAAAACAATGGAGTAAAGAAAAGAAGAAGTCTCTAACTTGATGGCAGTCACAGAATGTCAGAAGACACCAGAACTCACTCACAATTACCCTGTTTATCATTCTCTCTTCCGTTTCAGATTCTTGCCTCTTTGAGGAATATCCGGTTTAACAACAGTGCTGGAGATGAAGTCTCTTTCTTTAAAAAGGGAGAGAGATACGATATTGTGAATGTGATTTTCTTCCCAAATGAATCTTTAGCTCACACCAAAGTTGGACAGGTGGATCCGGAAGCTCAGCCTGACCAGGACTTCACCATTCACGCTGATGCAATCGTGTGGGCTACAGAGGTGGGTTTGAAGTGAATGTCATGGGGGCCATAAAGAATGTTGCAGTTTGATGGCTTGAGAACAGAAGGTGTCTTTCTAGATGAGACCAAAGGCCTATTGAGTGCAGGAAGGGGCCCTTGTCCAGTGAGAAAGAACCATCTTTGCATGCAAATTCCCAGGTTGAGTCCTTGGCATCTCCAGGTGTGGCTGCAAAAAGGCCCCAGTCTTAAAGCTTGGAGAGTGACTTCCACTCAGTGCAGACACTAGTGGGCGAGGTATAGGGATGTACGAATCCCTTACCTTGCTGTCCATGGGGGGGCCACCGGGGGGGGTAGCGATCCATCCCTTCCCCACCAGAATCCTCGCCGACTGCCCCACTCTGCATTGACTCCGGGGAGCTGCCGGCCAGCTCCAAAACCACAACAGGGACTTTGGATCTGGGATGCAAATATGCCGCTTGTGACCCAGATTTTTCACACAATAGTCTACGTAAGATTTACATAGCCTATCACGTCAAATAGCAGAGATGCAAGCGGTGTAGCGGACCCCTCATCGGGGTCTGCGGAGGATTTCTCCAGCATCCCTGGAGAGGCAGAGAAAGGGTCTGATGCAGTGGGAGGCAGCTTCATGTTTTTGCATCTGTATGAGCGTGTATATCTCCATCAGCTTCCATTACGATGATTCTAAGTAACCTGCAGAAATTCAGAAAAGATTCAGACTTTCTAAACTGGTGATCCTATCCACTGTGTACTGGGAAACTCTGTTGAGTAACTCTGTCCTATTTTGGTGCAACATCCATTGCATGTAAAACCTCAACTATTTCTGTCTCCCCTTTTAGGTGCCTCCCTCTGCGAGGTGTGTGGAACGGTGCTCTCCAGGGCACCAGAGAAAAGATCAAGAGGGGAAGCCAGTTTGCTGCTACAGATGTGATTGTTGCCCAGAAGGGACGATTTCTAACCGGACAGGTAGCTCAAGCATTGAGAGCCTTGTTCAATTGCATGAGAAGATCATGCCCAAGGAGAAGACACGGCCATTTAACCTATGAACAGTTTCTCCATAAAAACCATTGGGGATTGCATAACTCGGTGGTTTACTGTTTTGCAAACTATTCACAATTTCCTGGAGAAACCTTCTATTTAAATAATAAAGAATAATAATATCCTTAAATACTTGCCTTGGCTCACCTTTCCATGCATAGTGTTTTCAACACCATGTTTCCAATCTCAGTTGTTTGGGCATTAAACATAAAGCTGAATGGTGATTAGTTGTTGTAGCAATGAGAGCACGATACTCCAATATAGGGATGGGGGAGAATTTCTCCCCGAAACTTTGGGGGGCCGAGTGCCAACGTGTTCAGCCCCCCAAAGTAGTTTCGTGGAGAAATTCTCCGCACCCCCCCCGCACCCCGCACCCCCACTGGGACAGGACTTACCTTTCCCGAATGTCCCTCCCGGCGGCGGGTCCCGGCAGCGGTTCGTTAGGTCTTCGACAGGGGCAGAGGCGGCAGCCGGTCTTTTGACCGGCTGCCGCCGCCGCCATTCCAATAAAAGTAAAAAAACCCAAAAAAACGCCCCCGTGATAGGCTACATGATGATTAATGTAGCCTATCACAGCTAGATTTGCAAAGTCAGCCGTGATAGGCTATGTAAATCGTCACGTAGCCTATCACGGGTGACTTAAAAAAAAAAAAAGCGCATACGGCTAATGGCAGCCCCTATAGGGAGCCGCCATTCACGTTCCTTATTTGGTCGCTGTAGTCTACGTAAAGATTTACGTAGACTACGGCGAAAATAAGGGCAACGCTATTTGCGTTGCCTTTATTTGGTCGCCATAGTCTACGTAGAGATTTACGTAGACTACAGCGACCAAATAAGGAACCTGAATGGCGGCTCCCTATGGGGGCCGCCATTTGCGTATGAGCTTTTTTTTTTTTAAGTCACCCGTGATAGGCTACGTGACGATTTACGTAGCCTATCAAGGCTGACTTTGCAAATCTAGCCGTGATAGGCTACATTAATCGTCACGTAGCCGATCACGGGGGCGTTTTTTTTTTAAACTTTTTATTTCGCGGCCGGGCGAGGGGAGGCACCTCCTCCCCGGCCTGAATTTCGGCCAGGCGAGGCGGGAAGCCTCCCCCCCCGGCCTGAACTTCGGGGGGAGCAGCGAAGCGCCTCCCCCCCACCGTGAAGCAAGCTGTGAGGCCAGGTAAGTGGCTTTCGTGCACCCCTACTCCAATGTCAAGGAAACTGCTGTTTAATGTAGATTGATTCCTGTCAGCTATTTCCCAGCCTCCGCACCAACACATCTCCTCTGAAGAAAGTGCATCATCTGAAGCAAATGCCTTATTTATTTATTTATTTATTTATTTATGTTTTTGCCCATTTTTGCCTTACCTTTAACAGTTTTCAATTTCGAGTTAGACACTTCAGGTTTTTCTTCTTGCAGAATATGGAACATGGGTCTGCTAGCATGGGCTATCCTACACAGGTGAAAAGCAGTGTTGTGTACCCTTCCTGACTCTGCTCTTATGCAATATGTTGTTGAAACGTAAAGAGAAAATACGAAAAGGGAGGCTGCATGCTTATATGGACAGTCAGCTAGGGAACTGACATTTCCGTCTCCTTCTTTGTGGCCTGCACTGTCTGTACAAAAAGAACATCTATGCCATGTTTGAGATAATTTTGCTCATTACAGATGCAGATCACTGTGACCCATGCCCAGAAAATCAACATCCAAACAGCAACCAAGACCACTGTTTCCCCAAGAAGACCCACTTCCTTTCCTATCAGGAGACACTGGGGTTCATTTTAGCTTCTCTGGCTCTTTTCCTCTCTCTGATTGCATCTGTAGTGTTGGCCACCTTCATTCTACACCGTGACACGCCCATCGTCAAAGCCAACAACCGAGACCTCACCTATGTCCTCCTTCTTTCTCTCCTGCTCTGTTTCTTCAGCTGCTTTCTGTTCATCGGTCGCCCCACAAAGGTCACATGTCTTCTACGTCAAACTGCTTTTGGCATCGTTTTCTCCATTGCCATTTCTTCTGTGCTTGCAAAAACTGTCACAGTGGTTCTGGCCTTCATGGCCACCAAGCCAGGAAACATGGCCAGAAAACTCTTGGGGAGACAACTACCAAACTCCATTGTCCTGGCCTGTCCCCTCATCCAAGCCATTATCTGTGCTTGCTGGCTGGTGACCTCTCCCCCATTCCCAGTTTTGGACTTCCATTCCCTGGCTGGAGAAATCATCGTCGAATGTAATGAAGGCTCAGTCACTATGTTTTACACTGTCCTGGGTTACATGGGCTTTCTGGCTGTCGCCAGCTTCATGGTGGCTTTCCTAGGCAGAAAACTGCCTGACACCTTCAACGAAGCCAAGTTTATCACCTTCAGCATGCTGGTGTTTTGCAGCGTTTGGGTCTCCTTTGTGCCCACCTACCTGAGCACCAAGGGAAAGTCCATGGTGGCTGTGGAGGTCTTCTCCATCTTGGCCTCTGGGGCTGGTCTCCTGGCTTGCATCTTCCTCCCCAAATGCTACATTATAGTGTTGAGGCCCAGTCTTAACTGTAAAGATCATGTAATCAGGAGAAGGACTTAGGGTGTCTATCACGTTGAAACATGCCCTGCTGCTCTAGTTTCCTGTCAAGTACCCATGTAAGAAGGCCAATAACATTGTTAAATGTGCGGAGTTATTCCTTAAGCTACAGGATCCTTTCCACATTGGGCTTTTGCTCTTTTCCAGTCAACTAGAAGTGGACTTAAAGGTTGTCTGTATGGCATTATATTGCTCCTAGATATCTTTCAACCATATAATTTTTTTAAAAAATCACGCCATCACACTATCAGGAATTAGTATTACATATCATGCATTATAGGTACAACAGAGAGATGCAGTATGGTACAGGGTTAGGCTCACCTCGGAGATACTCTAAACTGTACTGATCTCACTTCCCCTACAAGGAGAACATTCTTCTCTCCTCCATGCCATTCTCCATTCTGCTCACTGGATTGGTCTTGGGGAGGATAGGTTTCATTTCATTTTATTGGCCACTGTTGAGGCATTTGGAACTTGAGTTCCTTCAAAGAGGAAACATGGCAGGATATAAATGTAATGCTAAATGAAAATGAATAAAATAAATTCTGTTCATGTTTCAGTACTACTCCAAACCTGTTTCCTTCCAGAATGCTCATACTTCTCCATTGTTTCTCAGGAGCCCCATTGTGGCTTGGTTGTTGTTGGCACTTGCCCCCTGAGCTCACTTTTAGAGGGAGTGATACTAGCAGCAAGAACACATTATGATCAGTCATGAAGAATGTCAGCGACACACATATTTGCAGAGCTGGAATGTAAAATGTATGAATATGCTGTTGTGGAAAAATGGAAAATAAGGGTGAGAGAGGAGACAACAGTGTAACAGATTCCTTCAAAATCAGGGCCCTTTTATTGAACATTGGAAAAATAACAATGCACCTCTTCTTTATAGCAGGCCTGCTTGTAGCTCCTGTTAGATAAGGTGTCAGGGACAAAACAGGGTCCCGTAATGTGGAATGGAAATCAGGCAGGTGGATTGTTCTAAGCTTTATAAAATTGAAAAGATTTCACCATCCTTCCTGAAATTTGCAGGTGCCAGAAAGACAAGTTTGTTTTACATCACCTGAAAATTTCAGGGAGATTGGTGAAATATTGAGGGAGAAAGGGCAGTTAATAGAAAAAAAGAAGAAAAAACTAAGTCATGCAAGTGTGTTCCTCAAAGCCTGTGTTGGCTCCCTTTGGTGCCCATCATTTGTGAACAAAAGTATAGGCTCCTTATTTTAGAGACTGATGTTTTCCTATTCCTTTCCACTGTCGTTGATGGAATTGATTTTTAAAATGCCATGTCCTTATTTTTAAAATATTTTTTATTTGCATAATGCAAGTCTGTGGGTGTCTCATCATGTGGACCTCGGAATTTGCAGGTGTGGTGGGCAGGGGAATCACTGCCGTGTGGAGGAGAAGCCCAAGCAGCAGCAGAGGTTTAGTGGTGCATTTCTGGGACCTCTGTGTGTGTGTGAATGTGGTCAAGCAGCACAGTTGTTAAGAGGAAAAGGGTTACAACAGAAATTACAAAGCACTCTCGTTGTATTTTTTGCTAGAGATGCATCTAACTAAGAGATATAAGGCAGTATTCAAACACCCATATTTTGGACACCAATTTATTGCCTCAGGCTCTAGCTGCCAAATTGGAGCTGAACTTAACCCAGCAGCCTCTGATCAGTGACAGGGGTGGAGGAGGGGGAGATCAGCCTGCGCTCGGTTCATTGTGTGAGAGAGTGCTGGTTAGAGTTGGTTACAGAAGAAGATAGCGCATGAGTAGCAGCGTTCATTTTGGGCGCCGCCGTTTGTTTTAATTCTTCAATTAATGTCGCCATTTTTATCACCTCGCTTGACACCTCACTTGACAGTTTCATCACCTCACTCGACTCTCAAATTATGGAGTTTGTATTGGAAAAGTTACACTTGGGGTTTACTTAGGGGTCCCCCACCCTGCTTACAGGTTGGATCCAGCACTTCTGCTTGGTTTGTTCAACCATTTTGAAAAGAAACATGCTCCTGTGTTTCCTCACAACAGCACTGAGAAGAGAAGAGAACCTCATATGAATGAATGGATGGTGTTAATGACTAAGTCTTCTGACATTGTCATAGTATCAACACATCACTGCACGCAATTTTTATTTTTGCAAAGAGAGAAAAAAATGCAGAGAATGTGACTCTCTGACTCGGGCTCCACGAGAGGGGATTAAAAGCTTTACATTGGATATTGGACTCTCAATTTTTATCATTGTGGGAAAGGAATCTCCTAGTGGTGTTTGAGGCGGGCTGGTAAAAATAATTTTATTCTGAGCTTTTAGATACTGATTTTTAGTTTTTGTTGTGTTTTCAATTTTTACTCATTATTGATATTGATAATTATCTTAACATTTTAGAAACATTGTTTTCCAGCTAGTTGTATCATTTTACAATTCTAGCTTGACAGATAACTTGTCTTATTTTTAAATGAGAAAATCTAAATGAATAAGTCATCCTGGAGATCATGATCTCTTGCCCACCTCCAAACAGAGTAAGATTGTGAGTTCTTTTTCACCACTGGAGAATCAGCTTTGAACGTGAGTTGTTCATCAAGATCTGCCTTCTGCTAGGCACTCTCCACGTCTCCAAGCCATTCAGTTGACATTCAAGATCAGGAGTCCTTTCGGTCCTCCAAGGAGCTAGTTACTTTGAAGCTGTCAACTGGTTATGCTCCAAAACACCCCTCAGCCCTCTGCTTGGTTGCTAACAAAGCCAAGCCCTGAAGACTGGCAGGCCTTTAGGTATTTAAATTTAAATGAATCTTGTTCTCCTGAAACAAATGCTATCCACCTACATAGCACAGCATTAATGAAGGCTGAAGTGGATTTAGTTGCTCAGGATTGGGTAGAACCCCTTGTCAGTAGGTTCTAACACTAGGAAGCTACTGGCAGCAATTAACATACTGCCCCCGAAAGAGAATATATATTTAAAATATATATTCATTATATATTTAAAAGCCAGGAGAGCCAGGGCCTGCAGGAGAAGCCACCACCACCACCACCACTGGGGAAGAGGCGTGCTTGCTGCTGCTGGGCCTGCTGCTGCCGCCGCTGGGCCTGCTGCTGCCGCCGCTGGGCCTGCTGCCGCCGCCGCTGCCACCACCACCACGTCCACCACCACCACCACCACCAGGCCTTCCCTGTGGACTCCTGCCTGGCATTTTTAAGGGGATTTTAATTGTTTTGTTTGTTTTATTTTGTTGGGGGGGATTTTGTTGTGTTTTTAGGGGTGGGTAGCCTGCCTGATAGGCGGGAGCGAGGGGGCATGTGTCCACCTGATGGAGGCAGTGGGGGGAGTGTTGGGGGCCAGAACATACTGAGGCTGGGCGGCAGGCACTGGCAGAGCGCTAGGGGCAGGCCATGCCAGGTAAGGGGAACAAGGGAGAGATGTGTAGTATCTGTCCCCTGCTCTGGGCCTGTCCAGATCCAAAGGATGGCTAGGGGAGGCGTGACCCCATCTTCTGGCCTTCGTTTGCTGCTCTGCAATGCCAGGTCTGTTACCCAGAAAACCTCCCTCATCCATGACATGATCCTGGATGAGGGTGCAGACCTGGCATGTATTACGGAGACCTGGCTGGCTGTGGCTGCTTCTCCAACCCTTGCAGCCATGTGTCCAGCCGGATTTTCGTATGCACAGCAGCTGAGGGCTGGGGATCGGGGAGGGGGAGTGGCTGTTATCTACCGAGAGTCCTTGGTCTTCACCAGACCCCCTGTCCGGGAGACCAAGGTTGCTGAGTGCATGTACTGGAGGTTGGGCCCGAAGGGCAGTCTGGGGATTCTGCTCGTGTACCATCCACCCCGCTGCACGACTGACTCCCTGGCCAAGGTGCTTGAGGTGGTCTCTGATGTGCATGTACAGTCCCCTAACTTACTGGTGTTGGGGGACTTCAACGTACATTCGGAGGCCATCCTCACAGGAGCACCTCGGGACTTCATGGAGACCATGGCCTCCTGGGAGCTGCACCATATTCTAACTGGGCCCACCCATGTAGCCGGTCATGCACTAGACCTTGTGTTTGTTTCTGGAGAAGCGGGGAGTGATCTGGAAGTCGGGGGTATATACACCACCCCCTTGTCATGGTCAGATCACTATCTGGTGATGTTGGACTTCTCGGTTCCACAACCCCTCCGCAGGGGTGGAGGACCCATTAAAATGGTCCGCCCCAGGCATCTTATGGATCCAAATGGATTCCTGAACACGCTTGGGGATTCTCTAGGGCATGCCAACGGCCAGTCGGTCGAGACCCTGGTGGGTTGCTGGAATGCCGCAATCACTGGGGCATTAGATCGGGTGGCTCCGAAACGCCCTCTCCCCCTGAACAGGGCTCGGACTGCACCATGGTTCAATCCGCGGTTACGAGCTCTGAAACAGGAGGTGAGACGGCTAGAGCGCCGGTGGCGGAAGTCTCGCTCCAAAGACGATCAGACACGGGCTAGAGCTGTATCTTCAGCCTATCACGTGGTGGTGAAGGCAGCAAAAAAGGAATATTATGCTGCCTCCATCGCGTCTGCAGAGTGCTGTCCCAGGAGGCTGTTCCAAGTGGTCCGGAGCCTGGTCGGTCCTGTGGCTCTGGAACCACTGGAGCATTCTAAGGCCTCCTGTGAGGCTTTGGCAAGGCACTTTGCAGATAAAATTGATCAGATTAGGTGTGTTACTCTGCACACTGTGGATACAGTTAGTGAGCAAGAGGCGGCCTGTGGCAAACCGGTTTTGTGGGATCGGTTCCAGCTTCTTCCTCCTGATGAAGTGGACAAGGTGCTTTCATCTGTAAGGCCGACTACCTGCTTACTTGATCCTTGCCCATCTTGGCTCATTATGAGCTGCAGAGAGAGACTGGGTGAGGGGATCAAGGCGGTGGTGAACGCCTCCCTTGAGGAGGGAGTGATGCCATCAGCCCTCAAGGAGGCAGTGATAAGACCGCTCTTAAAGAAGCCCTCCTTGGATCCTCAAGTTCTGAACAACTTTCGCCCAGTCTCAAATCTGCCATTTTTGGGCAAGGTGATTGAGCGGGTGGTGGTGGTGCAGTTGAAGGCACACTTGGAAGAAACTGATTATCTAGACCCATTTCAGTCGGGCTTCAGGCCTGGGCATGGGACAGAAACGGCCTTGGTCGCCTTGGTGGATGATATGAGGAGGGCTCTGGATAGGGGTGAATGCTCCTTCCTTGTTCTCCTCGACCTCTCAGCGGCTTTCGATACCGTTGACCACGGTATCCTCCTGGACCGCCTGGAGGGGTTGGGCATTGGAGACACTGTATTGCGGTGGTTCTGGTCCTTCCTCTCCAGCAGGTACCAGAGGGTAGAACTGGGAGAGGAGGTTTTGGACCTGTGGCCACTTACTTATGGGGTGCCACAGGGTTCCATCCTCTCCCCGATGCTATTTCACATCTATGTGAAGCCGCTGGGGGCTATCATCAGGAGGTTTGGGGTGCAGTGTCATCAATATGCGGATGACACGCAGCTCTACCTCTCATTCAAATCTTCACCAAGGTTGGCCGTAGAATCCCTGTCCAAATGTCTGGAGACGGTGAGTGGCTGGATGGGGAGGAATAAGCTGAAGCTGAACCCTGACAAGACCGAGGTACTTTTGGTGGGAGACAAGAGGAGGCTGGGGGATGTTGACCTGGTGTTGAATGGGGTACGGCTACCCTTGAAAGACCAGGACCGCAGCCTGGGGGTCATTTTGGACTCCCAGCTGTCCATGGAGGCTCAGGTGTCAGCTGTGAGCCGGACAGCGCTGTATCAACTCCATCTGATACGGCGGCGGTGCCCTTTCCTTCCCGACCATCTGCTCCCATCGGTAGTACATGCCCTGGTCTCCTCTCGTTTAGACTACTGTAATGCGCTCTACGTGGGGTTACCCTTGAAGACGGTTCAGAAGCTGCAGCTGGTACAGCACGCGGCAGCTCGCCTGATTAAAGGCAGCCGCCGGTGAGATCACATCACTCCAGTGCTGAAGGAGTTGCACTGGTTACCAGTTGTTTTCCGGGCCAAATTCAAGGTGTTGGTTTTGACCTTTAAAACCCTATATGGTTCCAGCCCAGCCTATCTTAAGGAGCACCTCCAGCAACACCAGACAAGCCGCTTAACAAGATCAGCCTCGGATGGCCTTCTCTCTGTCCCATCAGCCAGGACAGCTAGACTGGTGGGGACGAGGGAGAGGGCCTTTTCTGTGGTGGCCCCCACTCTGTGGAACTCCCTCCCTAGGGAACTCCGTCATGCCCCTTCTTTAATGAGCTTCCATCGTGCATTAAAAATGTGGTTGTTCAGGCAGGCATTTGGGGTGGGTTAGGGTATTTTAAAAAAAAATTATGGTAGAATTTTATTGTTTTAAATTGTTTTATGGTGTGTTGTACATTGCCCAGAGTGGCTGGGTGACCAGCCAGATGGGCGATTAATAAATTTAATAATAAATAAATAAATAAATAAATAAATAAAAGGAAGATCCATTGTATGGGCTCCAATGGGGCACTTGCCTCCTCTACTGATAGACTAGAGTTGATGTCTCCAATATAAGGCTGTTCTGTCAATCTGTGTTTTTTTATAGGATGGCCATGCATTTTGAATTGGCAAATTAATCCTTTTTTGAGGAGCTTTCTCTCAGGGATTGTGAAGGATTGCTGGTTTCACCTCAACAACCCAGCAAGGTAGACCAGGCCAAACACAGCCACCAGATTCCCCTAAATTAACCCAGGAGCTCCCTTCCAGGCCAATAGGCACTGTTGTCAGCACTGAAGTTATTCAGGACCCAACACACCAACTGGAAGTTGGGTAAAACTGTTTTTTGGGGAAGGAACAAAGAGGAAGGAAGAGGGAGAGGTGGTCGGTTGTCCAAGATATTACAAGCAAGGTACAAAACTCTAAGCAAAACCAGAAATGCCAAACACCAAGGCACACATCTCAAGAGCAAAACAGTAAAGCGAGCTGGGCTATCCTACACATACGAAAGTATGGGCCTCCCAGGATCGCCATTGACCAGCAGCTAGGGATGTCAGAGAATTCCGCCATGGATCTTGGTGAGCCCGAATGCCAGTGCTTTCGGCCCCCCGAAATCCATGGTGCAACAAAGCCCCTGCCCCCCCCACGAAAGGCGTGTGGGACGGAGCTCCCACCCCACGAAAGGTGCGCGAAATGGAGCACTTACCTGCTGCCATCCGGGCTGAGTTGCGAATGGCGGCTGCCCTGCAGCCACCATTTGCTTCTTCATCAAAGCCGTGATAGGCTATGTAAATACTTATGTAGCCTATCACGGCAAGCAAAAAAACAACAACCGCGGACGCGAATGGCGGCAGCTACGGTGGCCGCCATTTGCGTTTCCTTTTTTTCGCTGTCTTAACCTACATAAATATTTACGTAGCCTATTAGGGCGAAAAAAAGGGGGACCACAAATAGCGTAGTAGATTTGATAATGAGCTGGATGTGGAAATACAAAGCTGAGCTGGGGGCAAGTGGGGTGCTGACATGTGTAGGAGTAAGTTGCATCGAACTCAGTAAGACTTACTTCTGAGTAGACATCACAGAGTTGGTTCTCCTCTCTGCTCAGCTTTGTATTTCCACATCCAGTTCATGATCAGACCTCCTGTTGGTTATCTCAGAAGACCCTTGGGTGAATGGAGGGGGGTTCCAGGTGGATTGAGGGAGATTCCCCACACACACACACAAACACACGAGAAGAATATAGTTCTTCATACTCCCTGTTATGTTTATTCCTCATTTTGTCCATTCCCTGAGCATGTGCAGAGTGTGCTTTTTCTTCAAAGAGAAGGTTGTGGATCTTTCCCTTCATGCTGCATTTGTACAAGTGAAGTGTGACTGCTTCAGAAAGAACTTTCCATTATACTGTCTCTTTTTCTTCATGAGTTTCATAACAGAAGTATGATGTAGTGGTGAGAGTCCTGCCCAAAGTCACCCAGTGAGATAACTAACAGTTTTGCTAATGAGCTGGATGTGGACATACAAAGCTGAGCTGGGGGCAAGTGGGTGCTGACATGTGTAGGAGTAAGTCGCATTGAACTCAGTAAGACTTACTTCTGAGTAGACATGCACAGAGTTGGTTCTCCTCTTCATTTTAGCCTCACAACATCACCAACCAGGCTGGATGTGGAAATAGAAAGCCTAGCAGGGGGAATAATACCTCGTGCTGGGCTCCAGACTGGCATGGACATTTTGAAAGGTTCTTTCTTTCTTTCTTTCTTTCTTTCTTTCTTTCTTTCTTTCTTTCTTTCTTTCAAACAGCGTTGTCTTAAACAAAGAGTGCATCGCTCAGGCACACCTGGGGCAGCCTTGTTTTGGGAAGCCCAAAGGAGGAGGAAGTGTTTTGGCTGAAAGTAAACGGAGACGGAGGATTTCAATTGAAAAAGAACACCCACAAACAAGGCGGTGAGCACAATTCATTTAAAAAAAAAACTTAGGTATTTTATTATCGGAATATACTACCTTGCGCTTTTATTTACAAAAATTTCGCGACTCTGTGCGGATGACCAAAAAAAGCCGCGTGACTGCTGGCTCTGCAGGACCTCGTGGTGCCGTTCCGCAGAGGATTCCGTGGCACAGACTGAAAGGAATTCGATCCCATTTCAGTCTGTGGTGGAATTCTCTGACATCCCGAGTGCTGCTATGCTGATACCTTTGTAGTCAAAAGACAAAATAAGACAAATCTTGTCTGAGAGTGTTGCTTAAGAAATAGAGCCTGGCGTTACCCATCTTGAGAGTGAAGGATTAAGATTGCTCGAGGATGGTTTTGAGAGGGTTCTGTATAAATGTGGTTCATCAGGTAACCCTTCATACTGGAAACGTCTCTTGAGAGAACCTCTGAACCAGGGCATATGCCACAGGAACAGGGGTGACGAGTGGGTAGGGATTGCAGAATATTCCACCATGGACTCCATTGTGGCCGGATTATTCTTTTAATCAGGCATCCGGAGTTCATGGTGGAATGGGTCCACCTACCTCCGCCTCCCACTGGACCCGCATGGAGCCGGGTCCTCGCCGGCCAGCTCCCTACAGCAAGTGAGACAGCCACCATTGCTGTGCCGTATCCCTGAGCACTCACTGCAGGAAGGGTCCTGGACGCCATTTACAGGGTGGATGACATTTGCCTCCCTGTTTTTTCATGCGATAGGCTATGCATATATCTATGCAAATACAAATGCGTAGCCTATCGTGTGAAAAACAGGGACGCAAATAGCGTAGCAGATGCCATTTGCGTCTGGATCCCTTCCTGCAGTGAGTGCTAAGCAATCTGGCACTGTACTGAGCACTCAGTGGAGTCGCCGTGGAGCGGGGCCGGCTGGTGAGGATTCCGGGGGGAGGAATGGGTCAAATCCATCCCATGGTAGACCCCCCCCCCAGGACTGGCAAGTAGGGGATTTCAACATCCCTAGGGGTGGGGTGGGGGATCATGTGGGGAAAAAAAGTAGCATTTTGTGCCTTTTCTGTTTCTGGTATTCTGATGGCCAAAGCTTAAACAGAAAATTATCAGAGGTGTACAGTAAGGTAGATTTTGGCAAATTTCCATTTATCACCTTCAGCATGCTGAAGTTTTGCAGTGTTTGGGTCTCCTTTGTGCCCACCTACCTGAGCACCAAGGGAAAGTCCATGGTGGCCATGGAAATCTTCTCCATCTTGGCCTCTGGGGCTGGTCTCCTCAGTTGCATATTCCTTCCCAAATGTTACCTTATTCTCCTGATGCCCAGTCTCAATTGTAAAGATCACCTACTAAGGAGAAGGAACCTGTGATTACAATACATTGTTTACAAAAATCCCTGCTAATTCATTTTCCAGTCCATCAATCACAATTCAGCTTGATATTTGTTCTTAAAGGATTTATTGTGATCCCAAATTGTTTTATTTTAAAATGAAACCTTCTAGTTCACTTCTGTCTTGCTGTATATTTTTCTACTGACTGGATGGAATGGTGTTTTGTTTGTTAGCTTAAAGTTATAGAAGGCTTTAATATTTTTTATAGTGTTGGGGTTGGTCTGAAAGACCATTGGTGGTTCTTTATAGCCCAAAGACCCTGAGTACAAAGAGATCAGAATCCCACCAAACTGTGTAAGTCTTGGTTCTAAGATTTCAGTAGGAAATCCATATCTTTAGATGCCTGGAGGCAACCCCTCTTAATGACATGACAAAAGACAGATGATTAGGCATGGCGGAGAATTCCGCCACGGATCTCGGTGAGGCCGAATGCCAGCACATTCGCCCCCCCGAAATCCATGGCAGAATGAAGCCCCCCCAAATGAAAAGGGCCCAGAACGGAGCCTACCTTGTTCAGCCGTTCCGGCGCTCCTTGCATGGCGGCCGCGTCTGCAGCCACCATTTGCGTCTTTCGAATGGCCGTAATAGGCTACGTAAATACTTTGTAGCCTATCACGGCTAAAGCAGGGGTGCCATTTGCATCCCTGTGGAGGCTGTGATAGGCTACGTAAATAATTATGTAGCCTATCACGGCAAAAAAAATGGAACGCAAATGGTGGCAGCTACGGCTGCCGCCGTTTGCGTTCCCTTTTTCACCGTGATAGGCTACATAAATATTTACATAGCCTATCACAGCTAAAAAAGGGAATGCAAATGGTGTCCGCCGTAGATGCCGCCATTTGCGTTCCTTTTTTTTTTTTGCCATGATAGGCTACGTAAATATTTACATAGCCTATCATGGCTAAACTGGGAATGTAAATGGCATAGGGGACACCATTTGCATCCCTTCTTTAGCTGTGATAGGCTATGTAAATATTTACGTAGCCTATCACGGGCCGGCGTAGGGACACAAATGTTGTCCCCTACACAGGATGCCATTTGCGTCCGCACCAGCCCGGCAGCAGCTGGAGGCCCTGCTGCGGTTTGGCCCGGCCGGCGGCTCCACGGCCTGGCCGTGGAGCGGAGCAAGCCGGGCAGAATTCCGGGGTGGAGGAATGGATCGCTTTCCCCACCTGCGGAACCCAGCGGAGCCAGGTAAGTGGGGTTTCGTACACCCCTACATATGATAGCCCATAACCCTCTGTTGGTGTGTTCAACGGGAGATGGGATGGGTCAAGACATTGTCGGTGGGCAGAAGTGGTGCGACTCCTCTTTTCTTTCCCCTCACTGGACTCTTCTGGAGGAGGGTGACTGTTTGAGGGTTGACTTTGGGTTGACTGTTTGAGGGTTGAGAGGGTTGACTTTGCTCTCTGCAGCAAATCCTGTTGGACTCAGGGGTTCCCCTGGACATTGGAAGGGGAACAGGGCCCTGTTGGAGTGCTAATGTTGTGGTTCATCACCTTATGCTCACCCTGTACTTATGCAGAAATAAAATGTCAATCACAGAGGTCTCCTTCTACTGAAAATGAACCATGCTTATGTGCTGGAACCCCTGAAACTTCTCACTGTTCAGAGTTGGGGGGCCTGCACATAAAAATGCTGCGGCCAGATTTGTAACAAGGATTAACACTTGCTAGAATGTTTTATTAATAGACACATTGTTAAAAGACAATTTGAGGCATTTGACTGAGTGGAATGTTTTCTTGTTTCTTTGTTGGTTTATTTCATGTCATGGGAAGTGCATCCCAATTTGTTAAAGCTGTATATTCAGCACCAGATATTTTAATTAGGGTTGGCGGAGAATTTCTCCCCGAAACTTCGGGGGGCCGAGCGCCAACATGTTCGGCCCCCCGAACAAGTTTCGGGGAGAAATCCTCTGAACCCCCTCAAATAGGGTTTGAGAAGGTTTTCAGACATCGCCATCTTCCACTTGTCACTCTCTTGTGTTTCCCAGCACTGCGTCTGTCTTGTTTTTCCCTCCACAAAATCCCATTCTGGAGGAAAGAACCAAGTAGCTGCACGAGGCCTGGCCTTTGGACTGATAGTGCCAGGAGCCATCCATCTGGAAAGCACACCCTCTCCTGCCAGTGGGTGAAACCACTTCATCTAATATGTGGATGGTGGAGCAATGAGGGGCAGGTGGAGAAATGTATACAAACCCCTACTACAGCTATAGGTGCACAGTGCCCCCTCGAGCGTCTGGTCAGTTGGCACCCTGTCAGGCAACCTGAATAGGTTTATCAAGCCATAGCCAAATCACACTTGGAATACCGTTCTGGTCACCACATCTAAAGAAGATATGGTAGACACATGATAGAAATCTACCAAATTATGCATGGTGTGGAGAATATGGATGGGGAGACATTTTTCTCTATCTCTCAAAATACTACAGCCCAGGGTTATCCCGTGAAGCTGATTGATGGGAGATTCAGGACAGATAGAAGGAAGGACTTCTTCACCCAGCTACCATTTGTCATTTAATGATTTTGGAAGGGTTTTGGAAAGTTCACTGTTTCTGCGCTTTGGAATGAAAGCCCATAGTACCTTTCTTTCTTTCTACTTTCCCAGGTCTGAGCTGAAGGAAAGGATCCTTGGCAATAGGGCTCTGAAGCAGATGGACAGACGAGGATGTGTGAGGAAGTTTTTCTTGACTGGTGGCAGCCTGTCAGATATTCTTTTCCTGGAGAACCCACATAAAGTAGAGTGCTACCAGGAGGAAAAGTTACCCCCCCCCATCTTGTGACAGCAGCCAGCAGCCAGCAGCCATCTGACCATGCAAATGCCTACCAGCCCTGGAAACAGCAGCTAGTCAGCCCCATGCTGCCCCAAGGGTGGGTGGGGATGCCACATCTGCTTTGCAGGAAGGGCTGGGGTGTTGGTGGGCCCCTGCAAAGCTCTCCGCATTCAGTGGTGTTGCAGTATAGCTTCAGGAGTGTTCTCCTTCTTCCACTAAGAACAGGCACAGCTTTTTATGAAGGAATGGAAAACTCTTCACATGAGTGTAAAACACAATGGAGGCCAGGAGATGATCAGCCATCTTAAGAGTAGCACCACTTCTTCTGGGTTCTTCTTCCAGGCTGCTTCTGGGTGGCTGACACCCTCCTATGCATCCTAGTTGGTCTTCACTTGCTAGAGAACCCTTGCAAGCACTCTGTCACACCTGGATTTCCCCGGGAGGCTGAGTGATGATAGAGGCATCCTGCAGGATACGTCCCCATCTTCGAGTCAGTGGGGCAGCCATGTCCCCACCAAAGAAATGGAGGAACAAGCTTTGACTGGGACAGCTGGGTCAGCCATTATGGTCCTCTGCCCAACAGTCCTGGGTGCTGCCTGACAGCAAGCAAGGCGTCATCCAGCCAACAGTCTCCAGAGGGCTGTCAGTGGTGTTAGTCTGTTGCAGCGGAAACAGCAAAGCATCTCGTGGGACCTTGTTTATTAAATTTGCTACATCATAAGCTTCCATGGACTGAGGTGGTCTACAGTCCAGAAAAGCTTATGCCATAATACATTAGTTATTTAATTTTATGCTTTCTTTGTTAAAATCTGGGTTTACAACGTGCAGACCCTGCCACACACATCCGCCAATGCCACCCCAGGATTTTTTAAGAAACAAAATGAAACCCTGTAGAGTCCATAGAGTGCTAAAATGGACAAACCTAGCTTGATAGCAAGCTAACTTTAGCACTTTTGTCACTGCTGAGGACCACACAGTGTAGTAAAAATGTAACCTAAAAGGCACTATATGTGTCTTAAGCAGCACGTAGTATTGTAAGAGCTGCGCATGCCTGGAATGAGCAGACAGTAACCCTAAGATAAGGTTGCCAAGCAAACTGCTAGCAACCAATCAAAGTCACACACTGGCTAAGGAATGCAAGCTGATGTGATAAAACTGTAGCGCGGGGGTTGCCCAGGGTCGACTCTGCTTTTGAGCATGAGCTCCTTTGTCGAACTGTTTGCAAACAATAAAATCGAGTTGGACCCAGCCTGAAGTTGACTCTCCTCTTTGGGGCAAATTGGACTAGCCTCCAGGGGGCGAAACTAGCATTTTGTGCAACAAACTGGCCAACTAGTCAGGAGTCCCTTGGACCACCCTGGGGTCAAATGACAGAACCGGCAAAGGTGCCTGTGGGGCGCGCCGGACTGCCTTTGAGGTCTGCCACGGCACCAGAGAACGGGGGTTGGGACACCCAGGAGGTTAAAGGTGTGGACTCCATTGATTGAGTCAACCAGGCTGAACGGGTCTGAAGAGACGGCACTAGGGTGTTGGGCAGAGTAAGTACTTGATTTCCCTTCTGTCTTTCTGTTTGAGTTGCCTTCGGAGCGTCTGAGGTTTGTCAGACTCCGTGTAAGTGTCGGAGGTTTGTCAGGCTCCGTGTATGGTTTCAAATAGAGGTAGGCACAATGGGGGCGGGTAGCTCCCGTTTAGAAAGCTCTGCCACTCCCTTGGGATGCATGCTAAAGAACTTTAGCAAAGTCAAGCGTCTGAGGTTTGTCAGACTCCGTGTACTAAGATGTCGAAAGGCAAGCTGGTTACACTCTGTCAATTGGAATGGCCAGCATTTGGAATTAGTTGGCCAGACATAGGATCCTTTGGTGTAAATCTTGTAAATGCTGTATATAAAAATGTGGTGAATAATGGGCAATGGGATCAATTCGCCTATATTGATGGTTGGTTGAATTGGTGCGGAAAGAATCCCCCTTAGTTACAGTAGGGATGGCGGAGAATTTCTCCCCGAAACTTTGGGGGGCCGAGCGCCAACGTGTTCGGCCCCCCGAACAAATTTCGGGGAGAAATCCTCCGCCCCCCCGGCCCCCGCCCCCCCCCGGGACGGGACTTACCTTCCCTGAATGTCCCTCCCGGCGGCGGGTCCGGCTGGCGGTTCGTCCGGTGTTCGAGCGGGGCGGGAGCGGCAGCCGGTCTTTCGACCGGCTGCCGCCCCCACCATTGCAATGAAAGAAAAAAAAAAAAACACGTCCCCTGATAGGCTACGTGACGATTCACATAGCCTATCACGGCAAGATTTGCAAAGTCAGCCGTGATAGGCTACGTGAATCGTCACGTAGCCTATCACGGGTGACTTAAAAAAAAAAAAAAAAAGTGTGTACGGATAATGGCGGCCCCCATAGGGAGCCGCCATTCCCGTTCCTTATTTGGTCGCCGTAGTCTACGTAAACATTGACGTAGACTACAGCAACTAAATAAGGAACGCGAATGGTGGCTCCCTATGGGGGCCGCCATTCGCGTACGCGCTTTTTTTTTTTTTTTAAAGTCACCCGTGATAGGCTACGTGACAATTCATGTAGCCTATCACGGCTGACTTTCCAGATCTAGCCGTGATAGGCTACGTGAATCGTCACGTAGCCTATCAGGGGACTTTTATTTATTTTTTTTTTTACTTTCGTGTTCGCGGCCGGGCGAGGCGGGAAGCCTCCTCCCCAGCCTGAATTTCGGCCGGGCGAGGCGGGAAGCCTCCCCCCCCGGCCTGAATTTTGGCCGGGCGAGGCAGGAAGCCTCCCCCCCCGGCCTGAACTTCACGGGGGGAGCAGCGAAGCGCTCCCCCCCACCGCGAAAAAGCTGCGAGAAAAGGTAAGTGACTTTCGTTCACCCCTAAGTTACAGAAGTGTAAATGTGTAAATGTGTTACTGGCAAAGGACCGCAGGGGCAAGAGACCCCGGGTGGTGTCTGAATCAAGTAGTAAGAGATAAATTTGCCTCAGGGAAAGTGAGGTTATCAGCATTTGGATGAGTGCCAACCAAAATCCACTGAAGGCGAGAAAAGGTTGAATATAAAGTTCAATATTGTAAAGTCATGATGGTATGCTCCGAGGTGAAGCCCAAAGCCCCTGTTCTCCCTGATTCAAGCCCCACGGAAGGAGCTTGAAGACTGGGAGACCCTGCCCAAGGTGCCCTGAGCTCCCCCGGTCTTATTTCGTCTGTTAGGTTGGGAGGAGAGGTTGTTGGGGGAGGGAGGGGGCCACAAAGAGACAGTTTGTCTGCCACCGTATCCAAGTTTGTTAGAAGAAGCAAAAGCAGTTGAAAAAGTTGCAACTTCTGAAGAAAGAGATTTGTTTGACGTCTTAAAGACTGTGGCAAAATCAAGAAAAAAAGACAGAGCAAGTTCTCAAAATATCAGGGTCTGTGTAAGCTTATCTCTGTCAGCCTACTCAGAACAGAGCCAAGGGGGACTTGCCTAACCCCCCTTCGCCATGGCTGGTTTAGCCTTAGCAAGCAGAGAGGCTGGAAGGTGTCTGTGAGGACCTGACAAAAGAGTGAGATTTGCAAAAAAAAAACAAGAAAAGCATCACAGCTGGAAAGCTGAGCAGCACTGCTCTGTTCTTATCTGTGGAGGAATCTAGAAGAGGTGTAAGGTTACACCTTCCCCATTCGAACTGATGAAGAGACACAGAGCTTTTGTTAAAAACATCCCTTCTTTATGGCCCAAAGCCTTCTTTGTTAGAGGCACTCTGCACATGGACTGGAACTTTAGACAGTTAAAGACTTGCCATAAAAAGTACTGTGAGGCTTGTCATAGCCTTAAACTCCCGTTGTTGTAAATTGTGTGTTTGTTTGTGATCAGCTCAGTGTACAGTTTAATTTGTGATTTCAACACTCAGATAAAAAGCTGCATTTGACTGAAAGAACTGGGTATATTTAGCCTTGAGAAGAGAAGACTGAGAGGAGATTTGATAGCACTCTTCAAGTACTTGAAAGGTTGTCCCAGAGAGGAAGGCCAGGATCTCTTCTCGATCATCCCAGAGTGCAGGACACGGAATAATAGGCTCAAGTGACAGGAAGCTGGATTACGGCTGAACATCAGGAGAAACATCCTGTTAGAGCAATATGACAATGGAACCCATTACCTAGGGAGGTAGTGGGCTCTCCCACACTGGAGGCATTCAAGACGAGGCTGGACAGCCATCTGTCAGGGATGCTCTGATTTGGATTCCTGCACTGAGCAGGGGGTTGGACTCGATGGCCTTGTAAGCCCCTTCCAACCCTACTATTCTATGATTCTATGATTTCCAAGGCTTTGATTTCATTTACCCTAATGAAGCATACAGATACAAATTTCTAGAGATTCACAGACTACAAAGGAAACAGCCTTCAAAAAGTTCAAAGAGAAACTATGAAAGTTAGTTTCCCTTTAAAAAGGGGGGCAGCAAATTCTCTTAACTTAAGAGGTGAGAAGGAAAGAGTCCCTCACTCTCCTGTGATACCTCTAAGCCCAGCTGTGTTTCTGAAGCCTGAGAAAGTTCCTGCCCCATGTGTTCCAGCTCTTTCTCAAAATCTGAACTGTTCTGACATTCCATTTGCTCAGAGGCAAACCTGACACTCTGCCAAAACTCATGCAGTGTGGAGTTGCCGATGCAAAAATGGTGGCTTGGAACTCTTTGCATGTATGAAAATGCCCGTCCCTTGATTTTGATGGGCCCTGACCATGCAGTCAGAGGAGCAGTATAATGGTTAGATCTGCTCCACCATGCCCTACTATACAAAACAAATGTTTTCCAGTCATGGTGTTAGATTTTAATGATATGAAAAAGGTATAAAAGAAGGCAGAAGAAAGTAGCAGACAAAAAGGCTTTAAAAAAGAAAGAAAGCTTATCCCAAATGTGTGTCGTTGAGATTAGTAAGAAGATCTAAGCAAGTGAGTCTCTGTCGAAGCAATGGCAAACAGCCTAACTTGCAGAGAAGACAAAGAGTTAAAACTGGTGCATAGTACAGAAAATTTGAAACATGATCTGCAGAACAGGCAAGCCAAAATATAAGTGTGCCTGTTACAAGAGGGAGGCTATAGTAGCCATAAAAAGGTGTGAAGCCCCCGTATGAAGCTTTAACAAAAATATTACCCACTAGAAGTGGACAATTAAAATAAAAAAGGCTTTTCTTAAACTGAAGCAAGCCTTAACATCACCGCCTGCTTTAGCCTTATCAGACCCCAGATCATGAAGTTTTTAGAGCTATGGTGCACATGAGAGCACATGAAAAGAGTGCCATTCCTGAAAAAAGGAAAAGGCAATGCTGGCAGCCACCATGGGCGGAGATATAAACCACAGCTTAAGAGCACAGAAGCGACCAGAGTGGGGGGGAGAGGCAGAAAAGGAAAGGGCCAACCGGGGCTCAATAAATGTGCGTATTGTCAAGAGAAGAGACACTAGAAGAAAGATTTTCCAGAGTTGAAAGAGAAGAGAAAAGAAACTCACCCTGAAGGCTGCCAAACGCAGGCAGGGTCCTCCGGAGCTGGGGGGGAGTCTAGCTGAAGGGCCACCACCCTACAAACAAACGCTCGGGAGAATCCCAAGGTAAAAGTAAGGGTTGGTGGCAAGGACCGTGAGGCCCTAGTAGATACTGAAGCCACATTTTCTTTGATCCCTATGAAGCCCCCCGGAGAGAAAAAGTGGAAAGCATGTAACTGTAAAAATAATTAAAGGGGAAAAAAAACTAAATTGCCCATGTGTAAGCCCCTGCTCACAAAGATTGGAAATAACATACTGGAACATGTCTTTGTAGTTTCATCTGCATACCTGGTTGCCCTCTTGGAGCGGGACTTGTTAACAAAACTGCAAGCTAAAATCTTCTTCCGTGATAATCAGATTGTAGTACAGCTGCCAGCAATGCAGGGCTCAAATTAGCAGATGGCCCTTCAAGCAATCAAGATTGTGTCAGAGGCCAAAGAGACTGAGATTTTATAGAATGTTAATCCATGTGTGTGGGCAGACAGAACCCCTGCCCGAGCAAATGCATGACACCAGTTAAAATCTTCTTTAAAAAGGGAGAGCCCTGTGTGCGTAAGCAGTATCCTCTGGAAAAAGCCACCTGTGCAGGCTTGAAGCCGCTCATTGAGAAGTTCAAAAATTATGGTTAGCTAATAAAGGGATCATCCCCCTTTAACACCCTGATTTTGGGTGCGCCCGAGGCAGATAGCACCTCCTTCAGGTTAAACCAAGACCTGAGAACAGTTGCTGACTGCCCTTTGTGCCTCAAAAATGATTCAAAGATGTTTGAGCCCCCAGCTCAAATGAGAAGTCGCCCATGCGCTTACTATCCTTTTCAGAGATTTCAAATTGACTTTTCAGAGTTGCCCCAGACTCAAGGCTATCGCTACCTGCTAGTAATGATAAAACCAATTGACCGCACCTTAAAGACAATGCTCACTAGAATTTGTTTAAATATTAAGTTGAAAGGCCACAGGCCTTGCCAATCACCTTGACTCAAGTACGGTACACCCCCAAGGGAAGTATTAAATTGACACCTTTTAAACGTTCCATAAGCGCCCACCTCGGATATTACCTATGGCTGATAGCTTAAATGTGAATTTAGAAGTAAAAGTTTTAAGATTAAAGGTTATGTTACTGCTTTGCAGTCTGTTTTGTTTTCACAGGTTTGCGACACTGCACCAATCCTGGCCTTTAGATGCTCCAGTGCATAATCTCAATCCCAGCGATTGGGTGCTAATCCAGTCCTAGAAAGATGAACCACCTACCAAGAAGCAGAAGGGTCTGTTTCAGATCTTACTTACCACTCCCATTGCTATGAAAGTCGCCAAAGAAAAGAAGTGGATTCATCACACTGAATAAAGGCATCACCTGCACCAGAGAGGGTCACACCGGAAACTGACCCACCTGAAGGTCACCGTTAGAATAATGAACCCCTGAAAGGACCCAAGTAGGTCTACAGAAAGAGGGCACTCTCGTTTCAAGGGTTCCTGATGAACGGAACAAAACTGAGTTCCAAAAGTTCAAAAAAACTGTGTTTTTGTTGTCAACATTCTAGTAGCTAGAACAAAGGCATCCTAGGCCTCACTTGCTGTTTAGAGAAAACCATCAATGCCACAGCGATAATAGTTTGCGCCTTTAAGGGCGTAGTCCACCGCTGGACCAAAGAGAGTATAAATTTGAGAAAAGCCTTTTGAGGGGGGAATTGTAGTAAAAATGTAACATAAAAGCCATTGTATGTGTCTTAAGCAGCACGTAGTATTGTAAGAGCTGCGCATGCCTGGAATGAGCAGACAGTAACCCTAAGATAAGGTTGCCAAGCAAACTGCTAGCAACCAATCAAAGTGACACGCTGGCTAAGGAATGCAAGCTGAGGTGATAAAACTGTAGCGCGGGGGTTGCCCAGGGTCGACTCTGCTTTTGAGCGTGAGCTCCTTTGTCGAACTGTTTGCAAACAATAAAATCGAGTTGGACCCAGCCTGAAGTTGACTCTCCTCTTTGGGGCAAATTGGACTAGCCTCCAGGGGGCAAAACTAGCATTTTGTGCAACAACAGCCACTTGACATCACATTTTGATGACAGCCCTGCAATTTTCTTTAATGTTAGTTGTTTCCTCTCCCAGAGCAGCGGGGGCGGGGGCTGTTCTGAGGGTGACAATGGCCCCCAGACCTCCTGTAACAGCCTTCCCCTGTTTTGATTCATGCAAATAAGTCTGCTATCTCCTCCCAATCTCCATCTTGTAGGGTTATATGAGAAATTTGTTTTAATTCATGTTTGATGAGGATTGATCTATGAGACAGATCCACAGCTGGCCACAGAGTCGGACTCAAAGAGTGCTTCTCAATGGGATCTTCTCAATCTGGGGAGAGGTAACGAGAGGGGTACCGCGGGGAACAGTCTCTTCACTATTTTCATTAATGACTTGGAGGAGGAGGTGCAGGGAATGCTGATCAGATTTGCAGAAGATACAGAATTGGGCAGCATAGCTAATACCCTGGAAAACAGAAACAAAATTCAAAGGGATCTTGATAGGCTGGAGCACTGGCAAAAAACAACAGGATGGCATTTAATAGGGAGAAATGCCAAGTTCTGCACCTAGGAAAAAGAAACCAAATGCACAGTTACAAAATGGGGGATACTTGGCTCAACAATACTACAAGCAAGAAGGATCTTGGAACTGTGGTAGATCACAAGCTGAATATGAGCCAACAATATGATGTGATTGCAAAAAGGGCAAATGCTATTTTGGGCTGCATTAACAGAAGTATAGCTTCCAAATCCAGGGAAGTACTTGGTTCAGAGGAGGGCAACAGAGATGATCAGGGGACTGGAAACTAAGCCCTGTGAAGAGAGACTGAGAGAACTGGGCATGTTTAGCCTTGAGAAGAGAAGGCTGAGGGGAGATATGATAGTGCTCTTCAAGTACATGAAAGGCTGTCACAGAGAGGAAGGCCAGGATCTCTTCTCGACCATCCCAGAGTGCAGGACATGGAATAATGGGCTCAAGTAACAGGAAGCCAGATTCCGGCTGAACATCAGGAAAAATGTCCTGACTGTTAGAGCAATATGACAATGGAGCCAATTACCTAGGGAGGAAAAGGCTCTCCCACACTGGAGGCATTCAAGACGAGGCTGGACAGCCATCTGTCAGGGATGCTCTGACCTGGATTCCTGCACTGAGCAGGGGCTTGGACTCGTTGGTCCTGTAGGCCCCTTGCAACCCTACTGTTCTATGATTCCATGACTTCTGTCCAGCAGGGAGGAAGTCGGACATGTGGCAATAAGTGCAATACACTGGATAGCCTCCTCCCCATTTCTGGCTTTCTACCTTTATCACTGGGTTTCTTTTCACTATTTTGGTGTGTTTTCCCTTGAAAACTTAGTTGTTTCCTATGAGAAGGTGGGGAAATTATTTATAGTTATTTATTTACATTTACTTACGGTGAGTACGAAGTTAGGGGGTAGAGTTCTATGATTCTACAGTTCTGTCATTTTTTCAGATTATGCACTTTCTTCAAAGGAGATGTGTAGGTGACAGAAATCACTATACATTAAAACACATTTTCTTTGACTTTGGAGTATCATGCTCCAATTGCTACAACAACTGATCAGTGTTCAGCTTCATGTCTAATGCTAAATCAACTGAGGTTGGAAACATGGTGTTTACAAAACTATGCATAGAAAGGTGAGCCAATGCAAACATCCAAGTAGGTACATTATTATTCTTTTATTATTCAAATAGAAGCTTTCTTCAGGAAAGGGTGAATAGTCTGAAAACTAGGAAACCACCAAATTATGCAATCCCCAATGGTGTTTATGCAGCAAATATTCATAGGTGAAACGGCTGTCTCTTCTCCTTGCCCATGATCTTCCCACCCCATGCTAACCCCAGTTTGCTCGGCTCCTTTTCAAGGCTCTGAATGCTTGAGCTACCCGTACAGTTAGAAATCGTCCCTTCTGGACAACGATCAACTCTGTAGCAGCTAACTGGCTTCCCCTCTGGAACTTTTCTCAGGTGCACTGGAGAGCACTGCTCCACACACCTCACAGAGGGAGACACCTAAAACAGGGGAGAGAGGTTTAACACATGATGGATACTGCATTAAAAAGGACTTGGAGTTACTCGACAGCGTTCCCCATTACACAATGGATAGGATCACCATTTTAGAAAGTCTGAACATATCTTTCCTCTCCAGGGTTTCAGGCAGGGGTCTTTTTCCAGCCGTACCTGGAGATGCCAAAGACTGAACCTGGGACTATTGCATGCAAAGATGGTTCTTTGTCAATGGACAAGGGCCCCTCCCTGGACTCAATAGGCCTTTGGTCTCATCTAGAAAGACACCTTCTGTTCTCAAGCCATAGAACTGCAACATTCTTTATTGCCCCCATGACTTTCACTTCAAACTCACCTCTGTAGCCCACACGATTGCATCAGAGTGAACGATGAAGTCTTGCCAGGGGGGACTTCCGGATCCACCTGTCCAATGTTGGTGTGAGCAAAGGATTCATTTGGGAAGAAACTCCAGTTCACAAAATCGTATCTCTCTCCCTTTGTAAAGAAAGAGACTTCATCTCCAACACAGAACATTCCCCAAAGTGGCAAGAATCTGAAATGGAAGAGATATTTAAAAAGTGGGATAAGTTTGAGCGGGCTCCATTGTTTAGTTTAAGACTAAAAATACAAACTCCATAGTTTGACTATGCACCGTGTGAAGAACTACTTCCTTGTATCTCTTCTGAATCTCCCACAATCAGCTTCATGGGGTGACCCCGGGTTCTAGTATTTTGAGAGAGGCAGAAAAACGTCTCCCTATCCACACTCTCCACACCATGCATAATTCTGCACACCTCTATCGTGTCTCCCCTTACTCCCCTTTTTTCCAAGCTAAACAATCCCAGCTGTTGTAACCTTCCCTCATAGGGGAGATGCTCCTGCCCCTTGATCATTTTAGTTGGCCTTTTCTGCACCTTTTCCAGCTGGACAACACCCTTTATTGCCAGTTTTATTCTCAATTCCTTTTCTAATTATGCCAAACATGGAGTTTGGCTTATTTAAACTGGCCGCACACTAGGATGACATTTTCATAGGGATGTACGAAAGTCACTTACGTTTTCACAGATGTGATTCACAGTGGGGGGGGGAGGCGCTCCATCCCTCCCCCTGGAATCCTCCCTGGCCGGCTCCACTCCGTGGTGGCTCCACGTAGCAGCCGGCCAGGGCTGTCTGCAGCTGGAGTTCCGGCCGCGGACGGTCTGCTGCAGACGCAAATGGCGGCCACTACACCATTTGCGTGGCTGCCTTTCTTCGTGATAGGCTACGTAAATACTTATGTAGCCTATCACGGTAAAGAGCAGGGGCGCAGATGGCGTAGCGGCCGCCATTTATGTCCCTGCTGCTTGCCGTGATAGGCTACGTAAGTATTTACATATCCTATCACGAAGAAGGGCAGCCATGCAAATGGCCGCCACATCCGCCGCCAGGTACGCTCCATCCCGGGGGGATTCTGCGGGGTGGCAGGGTGGGGAGGCCATTCCACCATGGACTCCGGGAGGCTGGATTCTAAAGAATCCGGCCTCACTGGAGTCCATGGCGGAATTCTCTGACAACTTCCCTAAACTTTAGTAATGCTTTCAACCAATTTACCCTGTTAAGCTAACTGCCCTGACATTTCCCAGATCGCCCCTGAATCCCTTATTAAAACATGTTGTTACACTGGCCATCTTCCAGTCCTCTGGTACAGATGCTGATCTTAGGGACATGTTGCATATTTTGGTTAGAAGATCAGCCATTTCATGTTTGGGGTTTTTGAGAACTATTTGCCTCAGTTCCTCAGACTTCCTTCCTGAAAACGTCAGTTCAGGCACAGGTGTCTGTCCTGTATCTTCTGCACTGAAGACAGATGGAAAGAACTCATGCAGCTTCTCTGCAATCTCCTTGTCCTCATTTAGTACTCCTTTAGGAGGAGGCTTCATTGTGAATCTTTAAGGTGTTGCCAGACTCCATTTCATTTCTTCCAATCCAAAGCTTTTTCTTATGTAACAGACCCACTGCTGGCTGGATACAGTCGCACAAAAGCCACCTGAGATTTCTGTCTACCACCGACGTCCTTCTGCTTGAGCATCAGTGTCAGTGTCTGGATGAAATTTTCACCTCTGTCACCTCTGTGAACATCCAGCCCAATCCAGGTCCAATGGAAATGCAGGAGCAGCCTGACTTGGAGAACATACTGAGGAACTTTACTCGGATCGATCTGGTGGAAGGAGGAAATTCCCTTTTCTCTCCATCAACATGGTTGAAAAAGCTGTAACCGAGCTGAAGGAAGGAATTTCCTGTTAATGTCTTGCACAAAAATGTTGTGGCATTTTCAAAACTAGCCCATTTCTGCTTTCATGGACTGCTCTGCCTGACTTTAGATGCATGAAGTGCTCTCCAGAAGGAAGATGCCCAGTTTAACAAAAGGCTATCAAAATATAAAGTGAAGCTCTGTGAGGTCTGTAATACCCCCCCCCCGGCCCCCAGTGTCAATATCACAACTGAGGTCAGGGCTGATATGCAGGTAACCCTGACACACTTTCTTCCTATTGCAATGAATGGGCCCTTCTGTCTATTATCATGGCAGAGAAACCAGCATACGCAAATGGCAGCAGCTATGGATGCCGCCATTTGCATTCCCTATTTTTTAGCCTATTTGGGCGCTATTTGTGTCCCCTCTTTTTTCCATCTTAATTGCTTACGTAAATATTTACATAGGCTAAAACGGCCGAAAAAAGGGAATGCAAATGCATGCATACATCATTTGCATACGCTGTTTTTTTCTCTCTGCCGTGATAGGCTACGTAAATAATTACGTAGCCTATGAAGGTGAAATACAGGGATGCAAATGGTGGCAGCTACGGTCACTGCCATTTGCGTGCCTGCTGCCCAGTGGCCGGATGTCTGGCTGCGGGCGGAGCCGGCCGGCAGCTCCACGGAATCCCCGTGGAGCGGAGCTGGCCAGGCAGGATTCCAGGGGGGGGCAACCAGATCGCCTCCCCCCTGTCAAGGATTCCAGGGGGAGGGACGAAGTGCCTCCCCACCCACTGCGAATGAATCCACGAAAAGGTAAGTGACTTTCGTACATCCCTGCTGCACGATCATATATAAACTGTCAAAAGAACCTAGCAGATGAACTGTTTAGCTAACCCAGAAAATTCCATCTGGCCTACAAGAGAATTGAAGGTTAATTCAGGTTCTCAGCTCCACACAGGCCCAAGGCCGGAACTTGACAACTCAAGTCCAATCTCAGAGCCCGTCTGCCCTATAGAGAAGCAGTTAAAATCCCCCCCCCCCTTCCACTGTGCAAAGGTAGCTCAGTGCTGTGGGCTGTAGATATTTTGCCACTCTGGAATTGTGGAAATGACAGTAATTTCTGATGAACCCCCATGGATTTCTGCCCACCCAACCAAGAACAAAGACATCCAGGAGAAAACATGCTTCATATAAATATGCCCTGAGCCCTTCCATGTGTGGTGGGGCAGTGTCTGATCACTTGAGGGCTGATCATTTCTGGCTACGCAAGAATTCCCCTGCCGGGGCCTGTATATTCAGCTCTTCTTCAGGTTCTGTCTGGTCGCTGACCTAGGAGGGAAGGTCTCTCTGTGCTGCAGATGATTTTGCTGCTGCAGCTGCTGCTGCTGCTCTGGACAGTGCCTCAAGCCACCCAGAGGATGCTGAGGATCACCTGCCTCTTGACCAGGCCTAAGGAACTGCAAGCCTATCACAGCCCCGGAGACCTCATTGTTGGTGGGAATTTACCGGTTGGCATGAATTATTATAACGAGACTCAGGACTTCAGTGGTTTAGCACCACCAGAACTCCGCACTTCTGGTTTGTAAGTGTCCACAAGAGGGATCTGAGACAGATGTTTGCCTGCTTTGCTTGCAGGTTAGGGGGCTCCTTCCTGGCTGATCCTAATTTGGCTTTGACCTGTAATGAGAAGCAGAGACTTGGGGGTCCGTCCGGCTGCATAGCAACATAGGAAGCTGCAGTATACTGAGTCAGACCCTTGGTCCATTTAGCCCGGTATTGTAAGCACTGACTCGCAGCAGTGGCTCTCCAGGGTTTCAGTCAGGAAGTTTTCCTGCCTTTTCTGGAGAAGCCGGGCATTGAACCTGGGACCTTCTGCATGGAAAGGATGCAAAGCCTGTGCTCTGTGGCTCTGAGCTATGTATGGTCCCATTCTAAGCCGGAGCATAATTCCTCTTTCTTTCTCTGGAAAGATCAGTGGTGCTATGGCAGTGATACAGAAGCCCTGGGAACTATAACGTCCAGAGACTAGGGGAGCCAAGCTCTGCTGTTGCATCTAATGCTGCAAGGCGAAATATGTGGAACGGGGTGTTTGTGTGTGTGTATGTGTGTGTAATGCGGAGAAGGGGAACTTGGAAGTTGGGATTTGAGCATTCAACCAATAGGTTGGGAGGGCACTTTATACTTTGATCCACCAACATTGAAATTGCTGGATTGTGTTCTCCTTGTACCTGAGTCTGGAATAAATAATTTTCAGAGTCTTGAGCCAGAAGCTGGCTTTGCAGTCTCCTCCTCTGAATCAAGGTGAGGGCGGGGGTGACCTGGGGAGGACTGGCCATCATATATCCACTTCCTTGCAAATAGGGAGAACAGGCGACCTGCCCCTAGAGGATGCTTGGTGCAAGGAAGGTAGGCAGAGCAAAACAATGATTGTGGTTCATGTGACGAGTTTCATAACGACCTACAAATGCCCACCCTTCCACCCCCGCAGACTTCATGTAAGACAGGGGTGGGGAAGGTTGATTTCTGGGCGAGCTGAAGTAGATGAGCAAACATTTCTGACTCACATTTTTGTAAACATAGCAGCAACAAATGTCTCCCTTCCACCTGATATTAGATTATATCTTCACTCACCTCCCAACATAACTCCCATCATTGCAGGATGATATTCAAGCACTACCAGCAAATCCTGGCCTTGGCATTTGCCATGAAGGAGATCCACAAGGACACAGTTCTCCTCCCCAACCACACCCTTGGCTTTCGCATCTATGACCACACCAACATCGCAAGATGGATCCACTTGAACAGTCTGTCTATGCTCTCCACGTCGGGGCAAATGTTTCCTAATTATAAATGTCACAGGCTCTCCGTTATTGGGGGTCTCAATTCCAAATCCTCAAGGGAGATTGTTTCCATAATGGGCATCTTCAAGATCCCACAGGTAAGAGGATTCATTTGGGGAGAGATGTGGGGGATCTGCGGGACTCAGGAACTCTGAGATGGAGAGGCCAATCTCTAAAACCATTTCCACCCATGCAGTGGGTGTGTTGCCTTGATTTTGGAGGGGAGAAGTAGGAGGCCTTCTGACCTTGGCTAACCTGCCCCATGTTAACCACGGTTGTAGCCAGGAGTCTCAGGTGGCTACTGTTTGACTAGTCCCAATCAGCAATGGTTCTGTTACATAAGAACAAGCTTTGGATGGGGAGAAAAATGGAGTCTTGCGACACCTTAAAGATTCACAAACAAACCTCGTCCTAAAGGAGAAATAAATGAGGACAAGGCAATTGCAGAGAAGCTGCATGAATTCTTTTCATCTGTCTTCACTGCAGAAGATATAGGATAGATGCCTGTGCCTGAACTGGGGTTTCCAGGAAGGATGTCTGAGGAACTGAGGCAAATAGTGGTGACAAAAGATGATGCTCTCAACTTTATTTATAAATTCAAAGCAAATGAATCACCAGGCCCTGATGGTATCCATCCTAGCATTCTCAAAAACCCCATATATGAAATTGCTGATCTTCTAACCAGAATATGCCACATGTCCCTAAGATCAGCCTCTGTACCAGAGGACTGGAAGATGGACAATGTAACACCAGTTTTTAAAACTGGATCTAGGGGGGATCTGGGAAATCTCAGGCCCACCTGCTTAACGTTTATTCTGGGTAAATTGGTTGAAAGCATTATGGAAGATAAAATTAGCAAGCATATAGAAGGTCATGCCCTGATAGAAAAGAATCAACATGGCTTCTGCAAAGGAAAGTCCTGTCTCAGTAACCTTTTAGAGTTCTTTGAGAGTTTCAATAGACATGTAGACAGGCGTGATCCAGTAGACATTGTCTACATGTACTTCCAAAAAGCTTTTGACAAAGTCTCTCACGAAAGACTCCTGCGCAAACTTAGCAGTCATGGAATAAAAGGACAGCTCTTCTTATGGATCAGTAGCTGGTTAAAGAACAGAAAGCAGAGAGTGGAAATAAATGGTAACTTCTGCCATTGGAGGCATGTAAGTAGTGGGGTCACACAAGGTTCTGTACTGGGACCAATGCTTTTTGAATTGTTTGTAATGGATCTGGAAGTAGGAGTGTGCAGTGAACTGTCCATGTTTGCTGATGACACCAACTTATTTAGGGTGGCTAAAACAAAAAAGGATTGTGAGGCGCTCCAAAAGGATCTCTCCAAACTGGGAGAATGGGCATTCAAAAGGCAAATGAGGTTCTATGTAGGCAAATACAAAGTGATGCATGTTGGAACAAAATATCCCAACTTCAAATATAACCTGACGGGCTCTGAGCTAGTGGTGACCAACCAACAAAAAGATGCTGGGGTTGAGGTGGACAGCTTGATGAAAGTGTCAACTCAGTGTGTGGCTGCTGTAAAAAAGCAAACTCCATGTTTGGCATAATTAGACAAGGAATTGAGAATAAAACTGCTAATAAAGGATATTGTAGAGCTGGGAAAAGTGCAGGAAAGGGCAACTAAAATGATCAAGGGGCTGGAGCATCTCCCCCCTGAGGGAAGGTTGAATGGGGAGATATTTTTCTTCCTCTCTCAAAAGGCTGATTGGTGGGAGATTCAAGACAGATCAAAGGAAGGGCTTCTTTACACAGCTCATAGTCAAACTATGGAATTTGCTACCACAACATGTAGTGATGGCCACCAATTTGGATGGCTTTACGAGGGGGTTCGACAAATTCCTAGAGGAAAAGTCAATCGATGGCTACCAGTCCTGATAGCTATGTGCTCCCTCCAGTACCAGAGGCAGAATTCCTACATAGACCCAGGTGACAGCTGGTTGGCCACTGTGTGAAAAGAATGGTGGGCTAGATGGACCCTTGGAACGTATGGGCTTTCTGATTAAGAGTCACTAACATTATGTCACGTTTTCCATTTTGTTTGTCCTAATGGATTCAACACACAATGGAACTGTTTAACCAAACTATCCTATTTGAGGAGGGGCCCTAAATCTCCACCAGACTTGCAAAGGGTCCTATTGCTTCAGTATAGCAACATGGGCCTCTTCAGGATGAAGGCTATAAACTGTGTCAAGGTTACCTCCAGGGCAGCCCTGACTTTTGGGTTGATATCCACAGTAGGGGGGACCTTAAAGAGAGATTCATTTCATATTAGATGCCTATGTTCCAAATGGATGTCTTCCTTCTGGATAGCACTTCATGCATCTGAAGTGGGCTGTAGTAGTCCATGGAAGATTATGCCATGAAAAATGTGTGAGTGTTCAAAGCAGCACAAAATTCACTGCAGTGGACTAACAAGAAAACCCTTCTTTCAGCTTGGTTATGGTTTGGCTGACCCTGTTCAGGGAGAACAAACAGAATTTCCTTCCTTCTACTGGATTGATACTAATGAACTTGCTCAATATGTGGGCCTTGTCCGGCTGCTCCTGCGTTTCCACTGGAACTGGATTGGTCTGGTTGCCTTAACTGAGAAAAGTGGTGAAAATTTCATCCAGGCACTGACACCAATGCTCAAACAGAAGGACATCTGTGTGGCCTTCACTGAAATGCTCAACCCAACCAACATAGTCTTTTTACAACAAGTACGATCTGGAACTATTCCTAGTGCTTGGTTTGAACCCCAAGTGATTATTGTCTTTGGGGACACCAACGTTGTACTCATATTAGGAGTCCTCTTGTTTCATCATGAAGTAAAGACCAAGATCCCATTTAGGAAGGTTTGGATCCTGACAGCCCATTTGGAAACTTCTGCTAAAGACCAAAGTATAAGTGAGGCCTATTTCTTCTGTGGTGCTTTGCACTTCAGAGTCCACCGCAGGGATGTGCCAGAATTCACACATTTTCTCCAGGCCTTAAATCCACACCGACCACAAGGGTATGTCTTTCTCCAAAAATGGTGGGAATACACATTTAAATGTCAGTTTCTGAAATCAGGAGAAATCTCTCCATGGGGATGGGGGAACTGCACTGGGGAGGAGAAGGTACAGGATCTGCCGGGAGAAGTGCTTGAAATGACCATGTCCAGTTACAGCTACAGTATCTACAATGCTGTCTATTCCGTGGCACACATGTTACATGCTGTGTCCTCATCTGGATCCAAAGATGCATTGACAGGGGGAGGAAAGAGGCTGCTGAATCTTCAGCCATGGCAGGCAACATCCTCGTTGAGAGTTGGCAATCTTATCAAAGGTTCCTTGGTGGTTCCTCGGTGGTCTGATCCTGGAAGCAAAGGGCAAGCCTAGGAGAAGGGCTGTTGGTCCAGTTTAAAGATCCCGATAGCGACATTCCACAAAGATATACTTCCATGCCCATCAGCTCCCTTAAAGAGCACTAAGAAGTGAGTAAAAGGCAGTGGAGAGCAATGGTACTTCTGCGATAATCATGTATTTAAAACTGTGGCTACTGAGAGGAAGGATCAAGCAAGCTCTCACCCCAAATGCAAAGTATTCTCCTCCCTATCCCCCATCTCCTGGAGGAAACAACAGGCTGCTCCTCCCCCCTCCCTGCCCCATGTTCATTCTTGCCAGGCAGCATGAGAACACCTCAGGTGTTGTTCGCCTTGATGGCACCACCCTTCTTCCTCCTGCACACAGGCAAGGATACGAGTGTGGCTTCTGGGAAGTAGACACCAACGAAAGAAGGCCAAGCCACTGGGCAAGTGCATGCAAGCAATTAGTGCCTATGAGCCCATCTTAATGCATCTTCAGTGTTGAACTAAGCAATGGAGTAAAGGAAAAAGGAGAAGTCTCCTAACGTGATAGTAGTCACAGAATGTCAGAAGACACCAGACCTCACTCACAATTACCCTGTTTATAATTCTCTCTTCCATTTCAGATTCTTGCCTCTTTGAGGAACGTCCGGTTTAACAACAGTGCTGGAGATGAAATCTCTTTCTTTAAAAAGGAAGAGAGATACGATATTGTGAATTGGATTTTCTTCCCAAATGGATCTTTTGCTCACACCAAAGTTGGACAGGTGGATCCAGAAGCTCCTCCTGACCAGGACTTCACCATTCACTCTGATGCAGTCGTGTGGGCTACAGAGGTGGGTTTGAAGTGAATGTCATGGGGGCAGCAAAGAATGTTGTAGTTCTATAACTTGAGAATCATTATGATGATTCTAAGTAACCTGCATAAATCCAGAAAAGATTCAGACTTTCTAAACTGGTGATCCTATCCATTGTGTAATGGGAAACTGTACTGAGTAACTCTGTCCTATTTTTGTGCAATATCCATTGCATGTGAACCCTCAACTAGGGATGTCAGAGAATTTCGCCACGAATCTCGGGGAGGCCGAATGCCAGCGCATTCGGCCCCCCGAAATCAGTGGCAAAACGGTCTGCCCCCCCCCCAGGATGGGACTTGCCTTCAGCGAATCTTCCTGGCAGCGGTGACTCCGGCGGCAGCTCCAGCGGAGGTGCGGCGGTGGCGGCCAGTCTTCCAACCGGCTGCCACCACCGCCATTTCCAAGTTTAAAAAAAAAACACCAAAAACGTGATAGGCTACATAAAGATTTACGTAGCCTATCATGGCTAAATTTTAAAAAACACAGTGATAGGCTATGTAAATGTTTACGTAGCCTATCACAGCTGAGTAAAAACAAAAACAAAAAACGCGTGTACGCAAATGGCGGTGCCAATTGCTTTCCTTATTTTGGCACGTCTTAGTCTACGTCAACATTTACATAGACTACGGCGAGAATAAGGGGAACGCAAATAGAGTAGCGTCTACGCTATTTGCGTTCCCCTTATTTTCGCCGTAGTCTAAGTAAATGTTTACATAGACTAAGACGTGCCAAAATAAGGAACGCAATTGGCACCGCCATTTGCGTACGCATGTTTTTTGTTTTTGTTTTTACTCAGCCGTGATAGGCTACGTAAACATTTACGTAGCCTATCACGGCTGACTGCAGGGACGCAAACGGTGGCAGCTATGGCCGCCGCCATTTGTGGACCCGGCCAGCCAGGATTCAGGGGGGAGGGGGGGAGTGCCTCCCCGCCCAGCCAGAATTTCGGGGGGGGAGGGACGGAGCGCCTCCCTCCCACCTCAAATCAATTTCGTTAAAAGGTAAGTGACTTTCGTACATCCCTACCCTCAACTATTTCCCTCTTCCCTTTTAGGTGCCTCCCTCTGCGAGGTGTGTGGAACGGTGCTCTCCAGGGCACCAGAGAAAAGTTGCAGAGGGGAAGCCGGTTTGCTGCTACAGGTGTGATCGTTGTCCAGAAGGGACGATCTCTAGCCGGAAAGGTAGCTCAAGCATTGAGAGCCTTGTTCAATTGCAGAGCATACTGGGGTTAGCATGGGAAGATCATGCGCAAGGAGAAGACACGGCCATTTAACCTATGCATATTTTCTCCATAAGAACCATTGGGGATTGCATTACTCGGTGGTTTACTGTTTTGCAGACAATTCACAATTTCCTGAAGGAACCTTCTATTTAAATAATAAAGAATAATAATATCCTTAGATAGTTCCATTGGCTCACCTTTCTATGCACAGTGTTTTAAACACTATGTTTCCAATGTCGGTTGTTTGGGCATTAGACATGAAGCTGAGTGGTGATCAGTTCTTGTAGCAACTGGAGCATGATACTCCAATGTCAAGGAAACTGCTGTTTAATCCATATTGACTCCTGTCACCTATTTCCCAGCCTCTGCACCAATACATCTCCTCTGAAGAAAGTGCGTCATCAGAAGCAAATGCCATTTATGTATTTGCCCATTTGGAAGGCACTGCAGGTGACAGGCTGCGCTGATGTTCTTAGTAGGGGTGTATGGATTGTACTCACCCTTGTTTGCCCGTGGGTCCCCAGGAGGGAGGCAATCTGGTCCTCCCCCTGGAATCTTCACCATCCGGTTTCTTTCTGCGGCGAGCCTGCAGAGCCGCCGTCTTGCTCCGGCTGCTGCTGGCTGCGGACGGCCCTGGCCGGCTGCTCGGCAGAGCTGTTGCAGAACAGAGCCGGCCGGGCAGGATTCCGGGGGGGGAGGAACGGATCGCCTCCCCCCCCGTCGAGGATTCCGGGGAGAGGAACGGATCTCCTCCCCCCCCCCACAGCAGATGCCCCGACCGGAACCAGGTAAGGGATTCGTACATCCCTAGTCTGAAGACAGGCAGCAGTGGCTGGCAGCGGCTGGCAGCGGATGGATGGAGGCAGGTAGGATCCAGCCAGCGCGGATTCCCCTGGGTGGCGGAGGTGAGTGTTTCATTCCGCTGCGGACTCCAGGGGCCGGATCCTTAGAAACCAGCCTCATTGGAGTCCGTGGCGGAATTCTCCACCATCCCTAGTTCTTACACTTAACAGTTTTTAGTTTCTAGTTACAGACTTGAGGTTTTTCTTCTTGCAGAATATTGAACATGGGTCTGCCAGCGTGGGCCATCCTACACAGGTGAAAAGGAGCACTGTTGTACCGCTCCTGACTCTTATGCAATATGTTGGTGAAACGTAAAGAGAAAATACTAAAAGGGACGTTGCACACTTATATGTACAGGAAGCTAGGGAATTGATATCTCCATCTCCTTCTTTGTGGGCTGCACCGTCCCCATGTAAAGAACGTCTATGTCATGTTGAGATACTTCTGCTCATTCCAGATGCAGATCACTGTGACCCATGCCCAGAAGATCAACATCCAAACAGCAACCAAGACCACTGTTTCCCCAAGAAGACCCACTTCCTTTCCTATCAGGAGACACTGGGGTTCATTTTAGTTTGTCTGGCTCTTTTCCTCTCTCTGATTACATCTGTAGTGTTGGCCACCTTCATTCTACACCGTGACACGCCCATCATCAAGGCCAACAACCAAGACCTCACCTATGTCCTCCTTCTTTCTCTCCTGCTCTGTTTCTTCAGCTGCTTTCTGTTCATTGGTCGCCCGACGAAGGTCACATGTCTTCTACGCCAAACTGTTTTGGCATCATCTTCTCCATTGCCATCGCTTCTGTGTTGGCAAAAACTGTCACAGTGGTTCTGGCCTTCATGGCCACCAAGCCAGGAAACATGGCCAGAAAACTCTTGGGGAGACAACTACCAAACTCCATTGTCCTGGCCTGTCCCCTCATCCAAGCAGTTATCTGTGCTTGCTGGCTGGTGACCTCTCCCCCATTCCCAGTCTTGGACTTCCATACCCTGGCTGGAGAAATCATCGTCGAATGTAATGAAGGTTCAGTCACTATGTTTTACACTGTCCTGGGTTACATGGGTTTTCTGGCTGTCATCAGCTTCATGGTGGCTTTCCTAGGCAGAAAACTGCCTGACACCTTCAACGAAGCCAAGTTTATCACCTTCAGCATGCTGGTGTTTTGCAGTGTTTGGGTCTCCTTTGTGCCCACCTACCTGAGCACTAAGGGAAAGTCCATGGTGGCGGTGGAGATCTTCTCCATCTTGGCCTCTGGGGCTGGTCTCCTGGCTTGCATCTTCCTCCCCAAATGCTGCATTATATTGCTGAGGCCCAGTCTCAACTGTAAAGATCATCTAATCAGGAGAAGGACTTAAAGTGTCTATCACTTTGAAACATGCCCTGCTACTCTAGTTTCCTGTCAAGTACACATGTAAGAAGGCCATTAACATTGTTAAATGTGCCGATTTATTCCTTAAACTACAGGGTCCGTCCCACACTGGGCTTTTGCTCTTTCCCAGTAAACTGGAAGTGGACTTAAAAGGTTGTCTGTATGGCATTATATTCCTCCTAGACATCTTTCAATCATATAATTCTTTAAAAAATCACACTATCAGAAATTAATGTTACATATCATGCATTATAGGTACAACAGAGAGTTGCAGTATGGTTCAGGGTTAGGCTCACTTCGGAGATACTCTAAATTGTATGGATCTCACTTCCCCTATAAGGAGAACATTTTTCTCTCCTCCATACCGTTCTCAGTTCTCCTCCCTGGATTGGTCTTGGGAAGGGTAGGTTTTATTTTTTTTATTGGTACTGTTGAGGCATCTGGAACTTGAGTTCCTTCAAAGAGGAAACATGGGGGATATAAATGTAATACTAAATAAAAATGAATAAAATAAATTGCGTTCATGTTTCAGTACTTCTGCAAACCTGTTTCCTTCCAGAATGCTCATCCTTCTCTCTTGTTTCTCAGGATCCCAATTGTGGCTTGATTGTTGTTGGCACTTGCCCCGTGAGCTCCCTATTAGAGGGAGTGATACTAGCAGGAAGAACACATTATGTTCAGTCATGAAGAATGTCAGCGACACCCATATTTGCAGAGCTGGAATGTAAAATGTATGAATATGCTTTTGTGGAAAAATGGAAAGTTAGGGTGAGAGAGGAGACAACAGTGTAACAGATTGGGTAGCAGGGACGCAAATGGCGGCAGCCGTAGCCACTGCCGTTTGCGTCCCTGTATTCCACCGTGATAGGCTACATAAAGGCTTACGTAGCCTATCACGTCTGGGTTAAACAACAACAACAAAACACGTACGTAAATGGCTGCGGCTATGGCGGCTGCTATTTGCGTTCCTTATTTTTCGCCATCTTTGTCTACGTAAATATTTACGTAGACTATTACGGCGAAAATAAAGGGGAATGCAAATAGTGTAGTGGGCGCTATTTGCATTCCTTTTTGATTTGCTGTTTCAGCCTACGTCAATATTTACTTAGACTAAGATGGTGAAAAATAAGGAATGCAAATGGCAGCAGCCGTAGCCGCCGCCATTTGCATAAGCTTTTTTTTTTTAACCCAGATGTGATAGGCTACGTAATTCTTTATGTAGCTTATCACGTCTATGTAAAAAAAAAAGAAAAAAAAGACCAGACTGCAAATGGCAGCAGCAGCAGCCAGTCGGAAGACCAGGTGCCGCCACCGCCACCGCTGGAGCCGCCGCTGGAGCCGCCGCCATCCAGAACATCCGCCCCAGGTGAATCTCGTCCTGGGGTGGATCCGCGGGGTGGCGGGGGTGGCAGGCCATTCTGCCATGGATTTCGGGGGGCCAAATGCCAGTGTATTCAGCCACACTGAAATCCGTGGTGGAATTCTCCGCCATCCCTGTGCAAAAGTGTTGCTGAAAGCATGTGTTGCCTCCCTTTTGTGCCCATCATTTGTTAACAAATGTATAGGCTCCTTATTTTAAAGACTGATGTTTTCCTATTCCTTTGCACTGTAGTGACGGAATTGATTTTTAAGCAATTTCCTTATTTTAAAAATATTTTTTATTAGCATAATGCAAGTCTGCAGGTGTCTCATCATGTGGACCTTGGAAGGTGCGGGTGTGGTGGGGAGGGGAATCACTGCCGTGTGGAGGAGAAGCCAAAGCAGCATCAGAAGTTTAGTGGTGTGTTTCTGTGATCTCTGTGTGTGTGTGAACGTGGTCAAGCGGCACAGTTGTTAAGAGGAAAAGGGTTACAACAGAAATTACAAAACACTCTCCAGAGGTCATATTTTTTTGCCAGAGATGCATCTAACTAAGTGATGTAGGCAATATTAAAACACCCATATTTTGGACAACCATTTACTGCCTCAGGCTCTAGCTGCCAAATTGGAGCTGAACTTAACCCAGCAGTCTCCGATCAGTGACAGTGGTGGAGGAGGGGGAGATCAGCCTGCAGTTGGTTCATTGTGTGAGAGAGAGCTGGTTAGAAAACAAGATGGCGCCATGAGTAGCAGCGTTCGTTTTGGGCGCCGCCGTTTGTTTTAATTCTTCAGTTAATGTCACCATTTTTATCATCTTGCTTGACACCTCACTCGACAGTTTCATCACCTCATTTGACACTCAAATTATGGAGATTGTACCGGAAAAGTTACACTTGGGCTTTACTTAGAGGTCCACCACCCTGCTTATAGGTTGGATCCAGCACTGCTGCTTGGGTGATCTCTCAACCATTTTGAAAAGAAAAGTGCTCTTGTGTTTCCTCACATCAGCACTGAGAAGAGAAGAGAGCCTCATATGAATGAATGGATGACGTTACTGACTAAGTCTTCTGACTATTTCAAGGGAAACTATCATAGTATCATCATAGTATCAACACATCACTGCATGCGATTTTTATTTTTGCAAAGAGAAGCTGATACCCCCCTGCAGAGAATGGGACTGATTAAGCCTGACTTGGGGTCAACGAGAGGTGCTTAAAGTACAATGGATATTGGACTCTCATTTTTTATCATTGTGGGAAAGGATGGAATCTCCTAGTGGTGTTTGAGGGGGGCTGGGGGAAATAATTTTATTCTGAGCTTTCAGATATTGATTTAATACTGATTTTTAGTTTTTCTTGTGTTTTCAATTTTTACTCATTATTGATATTGATAATTGTCTTAACAATTTAGAAACATTGTTTTCCAGCTAGTTGTATCATTGTACAATTCTAGCTTGACAGATAACTTGTCTTATTTTTAAATGAGAAAATCTAAATGAATCAGTTGTCCTGGAGATCATGATCTCTTGCTCACCTCCAAACAGAGTAAGATTGTGAGTTCTTTATCACCACTGTAGAATAAGCTTCGAACGTTAGTAGTTCGTCAAGATCTGCCTTCTGCTAGGCACTCTCCAAGCCCTTCAGTTGACATTCAAGACCAGGAGACCTTTCAATCCTCCAAGGAGCTAGTTAATTTGAAGCTGTCAACTGGTTTTGCTCCAAAAAACCCCTCAGCCCTCTGCTTTGTTTCTACCAAAGCAACCAAGCCCTGAAGACTGGCAGGCCTTTAGATATTTAAATTTAAATGAATTTTGTTCTCCTGAAACAAATGCTATCCACTGACATAGGACAGCATTAATGAAGGCTGAAGTGGATTTAGTTGCTCAGGATCGGGTAGAGAACCCCTTGTCAGTAGCCCTAACACTAGGCAGATACAGGTGGAAGTTAACATACTGCCCCCCAAAGAGAATCTATATTTAAAAAGGGAGATCCATTGTATGGGTTCAAATAGGGCACTTGCCTGCTCTAGCAATAGACGAGAGTTGATGTCTCCAATATATTGTAAGGCTGTGCTGTAAATCTGTGTTTTTTATAGGATGGTGATGCATTGTGAATTGGCAAATTAATCCCTTTATGAGTAGTTTTCCATCAGGGATTGTGAAGAATTGCTGGTTTCAGCCCAATAACTCTGCAAGGTAGACCAGGCCAATCTCGGCCACAAGATTCCCCTAAATTAACCCAGTAGCTCCCTTCCCGGCAAATAGGGACTGTATTCAGCACTGAAGTTATTCAGGACACACCAATCCAACTGGAAGTTGGGTAAAAATGTATTAGGGGGAAGGAACAAAGAGGAAGGAAGAGGGAGTGGTGGTCGGTTGTACAAGAAATTACAAGCAGGGTACAAAACTCTAAGCAAAACCAGAAACACCAAATGCCAAGGAACACACTTCTACGAGCAAAACAAGAAAGCTAGCTGGGTTATTCTATCCATACCAAAGGATGGGCCTCCCAGGACAGCCATGGACAAGCAGCACACCCTAGGACCATCAGGGCCAAGGAGAGAGACCCGCCCCTTCTCTAGCCCTCCTTTCATTGCCCAGCCCTAGCAACCCAAGGCAAGTTCGAGGCACCCAATCAAAACCCAGGCCTGGGACACCCCACTCCACCCTCCAAAGAGGTTGCATCTTCCCACCAGGCACAGCTCTTATAATTTTCCAAATTAGTCAGGCAAATCATGGACTTGGGCTGCAGGATGACACAAAGCTCAAAACAACCAACCTCCAGGTGGCTGCTGCATACCCCAGCAGCCCTCATGGCTCTTACTCTATTAACCCATTCTTGATATCCCCCCCTTTGAAAGATGAGAACTCGGGGGACAATTTCTCGATCCTCTATCTCCCCCCCTTATCTAAAATTGTAAATAAAATACATGTTACAGAAAAGAAACGAAAACCAGATTTGAAAACTCTCCCGCGGGCTCCTCCAGAGAAGCCCAACAGCCTAGGCTCGCTGATCAGGAGTCCCCTCTCCTGACACCTGGCTCAAATCATGAACATGGGAGAAGCTGTCAGCCAAAATGTTCTTCTTGCCCTGGATGTGAGAGGAAGTAAAATCATAGCTCTTTGGATAGGGATGGCGGAGAATTTCTCCCCGAAACTTTGGGGGGCCGAGCACCAACGTGTTTGGCCCCCCGAACAAGTTTCGGGGAGAAATTCTCCACACACCCCTGCCCCCCGCACCCCCCCCAGGACGGGACTTACCTTTGCTGAATGTCCCTCCCGGAGGCGGGTCTGGCTCGCAGTTCGGCGGGTCTTCGTCAGGGGCGGGGGCGGCAGCCGATCTTTTGACCGGCTGCGGCCGCTGCCATTGCAATAAAAGAAAAAAAAACGCCCCCGTGATAGGCTACGTGATGATTAACGTAGCCTATCACGGCTAGATTTGCAAAGTCAGCCGTGATAGGCTACGTAAATCGTCACTTAGCCTATCACGGGTGACTTAAAAAAAAAAAAAACACATACGGATAATGGCGGCCCCCATAGGGAGCCGCCATTCCCGTTCCTTATTTGGTCGCTGTAGTCTACGTAAATGTTTACGTAGACTACGGCGAAAATAAGGGCAATGGTACAGGTGGCCCCGGCCGGTGGGTTGCAGGTGGCCCCGGCCGGCAGCTCCGTGGAGTCGCTGCAGACGGAGCCAGCTGGGGAGAATTTTGGGGGGAGGGATGGAGCACCCCCCCACGAATGTCACCCTTCAAAAAGGCAAGTGACTTTCGTACATGCCTATGCTGCATGTGTGACCACTCCAGCAGCCCTCCTGGCTCCTACTCTATTAGGCCCTTCTTGACAGGGATCATTTCTGGTATAAGTTATGGAGTTATGCGTTTTTGTTGGAAGTGTCATTTATTTCATGGCTACTTGTTTTGTCATCGCTTGTAGCCAGTTTGGACTTGCTTAGATACCAAGGTTACGTTGTCACAGGTATCTAATGCGACATAAATGGGTGATCTAAAATGTTATTCCCTCACTGTCAGGGGTTTAATCATAGTTGTTAAAAGGAAAAGCGTTCCAGCACAAATTAAAAAGCATGCTCCAGTGATGCATCCTACTAAGAGAGATCAGGCACTCTTCAATCACCCACATTTTGGACAACAATTTTCTGCGTCAGGCTATTCAGAAGCCTGTGGTGTGGCTATTCCTTCTGAAACCTCCCTTCTTCTCTCCGTAGAAAGTACTATGGCAGACCCCAGTGGCAGAGACCTATTTATGAAAGGTGCCATAGGAGGTTCAAAGTATACATTTGCCACTTCGTACTCCCCAAATTCAAATCAACATACTTTTTTATATGACAGTTTGCAGAAATTAGTGGTATTTCAACAAGGTGTAACAATTATAGGGGAATTTCAACATAATAAATGATCCAGCTCTGGACAGAACTTGCTTTGGGGATGAGTGCAGGAACACCACTATGTCCTCATTTAGGGACCTTTTGGCTGAATTTAAATTAATAGTTTCTTAAATATAGGAGCCTGAGATTATGCATACTTTGCCTGTCACTGTCAAACATATACTAGAATAGACCATCTATTCATTTTTTTGACTCATTCCTCTTCCATCATAAGCACAGAGATCTATCAAAAAAGGGTATCAGATCATTCAGCTATAAGTCTCACCATAAACCGATCCTCTAAACTGATCCATGGTGCTTCAGTCCTATCATCCATAAAATCTACTCTGTGTTGTGAAAATTAAAAGTGAAATAGAACATTATTTCCATACAATGATCAAGTAGGATTGTCACATGCAGAATATGGGATGCAATGAACTCTGTTACAAGGGGCATTTGTATAAGTGAATTGACAGCAATTCAGAAGGTTTCAATACGAAATAAAGAAACACTTTTGTCAGAAATAAAACTTCTGGAAATGAAACACAACAAATCAGGTGGGGCAAAAAATTACCATCTTCTTTCACAAAGAAGAATGGATCTTATAGCCCTTGAAGTAGGGAAGATTTCAACATCACTTGTTTGCCTTCAACAAAAATACTGTGTATTTGGGGATAGAAGCTCTAAATTGCTAGCCTATGAGCTGAAACTCCGCAACCTAAGAAATGTTATTTGCTCAATTAAAGACAATCAAAATTCATTGGTTTGTGGGACTATACAGATCAATAATCAATTTGTGCAATTTTATTGAGACCTGTATTATAACCCAGATCCTGATGTCACCAAGGGTGCAATCTGGTGGCCACTAGTCAGCAGCTATGTGGCCCTGGATGGTTCAGTTCCCTGAGAACTGACCTCCACCCTCTCCCACGCTTCCTCGTAAGCGGTGCGGAGTGGCCCTGCACTTTGCACTTGGAAGAGCAGCAGAGTGCAGCAAAAACAGGGTGTTCCTGGGGGCATACCAGGGCGGAGAAGTGAGAAATGCAGGTACGACACATCCTACATGTCATCCGGCTGCCACTTTCCCCTTTCCGAGGTCCTATGGCTAGAAAGCATAAATTGGCTGTCTAGCCACAAATGAAGGGCAGGAGAAGCAAGAGGGAATGATCCCCCTGTGCTTCTCCTGCCCTGCATTGCACTGAGGGAACCAGGTGGGGGAGGATGTGTCCACGCTGACTGGCAGTGACTCTCCAGAGATTTAGACAAGAGCCATTCCCAACCCTAGCTGGAGATCCTGGGGATCAAACTTGGGACCCTCTACATGAAGACTGTGTGCTCTAGCCCTGAACTCCGGCTCTTCTCTGCCTGCCTCTCCTGCTAGATCAGCACTTCCATCCTCCCCTCCATGACTGCATGCAGACTTGAAAGACTGGTTGAATAATCCATGGCTAAGGCTGAGCCTGCATTTCCTCCACAGCTTTGGAACAGAATGAAACTTCCAGAGCCTTCACCAGGGGAATCTGGGAACCCCGCAGAGTGTCATGAGGAATTCGTATTTATTTTTCTGCTCCTTCATTCTTTCTAAAGGAGCAAACAGGCTCTTCTGCTATTGCCCTTGGAGACACCCCCTTGAACCCTCAGGGTTCAGAAGAGAGAGGCCGCTTCCTGACAGGACTGCTCCCTGTGTCATGGCAGCTTCAGGGGGAAAGGCAGGAAATCCTAGGCTAGGAGGAAACTCCCTTGTCTCAGACTGAAGAGATGGTGGCCCGTTCTCTGTCTGAGGTCTGTGTGTATGAAACTCTCCACAGGGGAAGAAAATGGTTTCTGATACTCTGACGTTTCCTCAGTAGGGATGACGGAGAATTTCTCCCCGAATCTTCGGGGGGCCGAGCGCCAACGCATTTGGCCCCCCGAAATCGGCAGTGAAATTCTCCGCCCCCCCCCCCCAGGATGGGACTTACCTTTGGCGAATGTCCCTCCCAGTGGAGGGTCCCGGCGGCGGTTCATCGGCCTTTCGGCGGGGGCGGGGGTGGCAGCCGGTCTTCTGACCGGCTGCTGCCACCACCATTACAAAGTGTGAAAAACCAAACAAACCCCATGATAGGCTACGTAATGATTAACGTAGCCTATCACGGCTAGATTTCCAAAGTCAGCCATGATAGGCTACGTAAATCGTTACGTAGCCTATCATGGGTGACTTTGGAAATCTAGCCATGATAGGCTACATTAATCATTACGTAGCCTATCACGGGGTTTTTTGGGTTTTTTTTAGACTTTGTTTCGCGGCCGGGGAGATGGGGCGCTTCTCTCCGGCCTGAATTTCAGCTGGGGGCGAGGCGGGAAGCCTCCCCCCCGGCCTGAATTTCGGCCGGGCGAGGTGGGATGCCTCCCCCCCCTCGCCTGAACTTCGGGGGGAGAAGCAAAGTACCTTCCCCCCACCGCGAAGCACCCCTGCAAAAAGGTAAGTGACTTTCGTACATCCCTATTCCTCAGCAGAGAGCTCAGCCCTGCTTTCTTCTGAGGGATGAGAGAGTCTAATAGTCTCATCAATAATAAATACTGGAACTCTTTGGCTTCCTCCCTATTAAGTTTGCCAACCCTTCCATTTCTGAGGTGGGGAAAGATGTGGCATAGTTGACCGCTTGATGTCCTAAGGTAACCCCCCCCCCCAATCTTGGACTGACTGACATGTCTTCAGGGGTACTTATAACTCCAGAACATTTGAGGACAGTGAAAGGAGGAAAGGGTAAGAGTCCTATGTTCATGCTTGCCCCTTTTGTGCCCCATTTCTGCTCCTAAATCAATGGTGGAGCCCTTTTTTCCTTCTCCCTGTAGGTCTCACATACACCCAGATGTAAGGCCCCAAGCCTGTAATGAAGCTGCCAGTCGCTTTAGAGAGACATAGTGATCCATACTGCTCTTTGCTTTGGTTCATTAGCTGCAGTTTTCTTGCTAGTGGGCCTCTCAGCTTGTAAGATGAGTCAAAGGGCGATATCTCCACCTCAGCACATTCCATGCTAACAAGCTCTGGTACCGTTTATCTTATCAGAGCCTAGGATGTGCCTGAGAAGGGAGGCTATGTTTATGCTAAGCTAGACTCCATCTTGGATGTATGTGCTCACACTGACACAGGTGAAAGGGAGGAACCTGACAACTCAGGTCAAGTCCAAGTGGCTCACAAAGAAGCAAAGAGTGATGCAAATCTGTTTTTCTCCCTCCAAAGTGCAAAGGGGGCCCAGTGTTATTGGGATGCGGTTATTTCTCTTGTCTGGAATTATCAAAATGACAATAATTCTTGATGAATCCTCCAGAGATTTCCATCCAGCAAGTCAAAGAAATCCTGGAGAAAACATGCCTAATAGAAATATGCCAGGAGTGACTCCACGTGGGGCTGGGGTGGTGTCTGGTCACTTGGCATCTGCTCTCTTCTTGCTGTGATCGAATTCCCCTGCCAGGGGGTCTTTTCCTGGTTCTCTTTGTCTCTGACCTAGCAGGGAAGGTCTCCCTGTGCTGCTGATGATTTGGCTGCTGCTGCTGCTGCTGCTATTTTGGCTCCTGCCTCAGGCCACCCACAGGATGCTGAGGACCACGTGCCCCTGACCTGGCCGTCTAAGCTGGAAGAAGATTATTACAAGCCGGGAGACCTCATTGTTGGTGTTAATTTACACCTTGGCAATTATTATTTCAAAAAGTCAGAAGACTTCTTTGGTTTCCCGCGATTATACATATCTGGTATTCACAGGTAAGTTTCCACAGAGGGATCTGGGAGAGGGGCTTGCCTGCTTTGCTCTCATATGGGAAAGCTCCTTCCAGGGAAATGCATCAGCAATGCTGCTGATGTTTAAAATCTCTTGGTTTGAGATGACACTCTCAGAGGCCTGTCAGGATTGGCTTCGACCTGAAAGGAGAGTCATAGACTTGAGGGTTCTTTTCTTTTTTGATATAATAATTTTATTTTTAAAAAAGATAACAACATCAACAACAACAACAACAACATAAACACACAATACACATACACTAAAGTACCTCTTAAGATTGTAAGATATCTACCTTTGCCTCCCCTTACACAACAAATGCATATTATTATTTTCTACTTCTTATCTTAGTTGTATATCATACATTGAGTTCACAGACATTATCTCATTTCTCTCCCAATTTTTTACAACAACAACAACAACAAAAGAAAAAAAGGAAAAGAGAACCAATCATCTCAAAGCTCAAAATCCACATACATAGACATCATTTTTCTCTATTTCTTGTACAACTGCTATAAAAGGCTTCCAATCTAACATAAATTTGGCTGTTGATCCTTCTTTAATTATAACAGTAAGTTTTGCCATCTCTGCCAGCTCCATCATTTTCATCATCCACTCGCTCACAGTTGGTCTTGTTTCATTCTGCCACTTCTGTGCATACAATAACCGTGCAGCCATTGTCATGTAGAGAAGGTTCCCCCCTTCTCTTTTATGTTTTTATCTGTTAGTCCCAATGAAAAAGTTTCTGGCTTTAATTCTATAGTAGTCTGTAATATTCTTTGAGCTAACAACTGTATTCGTTTCCAAACTATTTTAGCTTTTTTACAAGTCCACCATAAAGAATAAAAAGTTCCATCTTGATCTTCACATTTCCAACATTTTCCAGAAACGCTCTTATACATTTTAGACAGTTTGAACAGTGACATATACCATCTATACATCATCTTATAAAAATTCTCTTTAAGGCTTGTACAGAAAGTACATTTTAGATCTTTTCCCCACATACTTTCCCACTCTTCCATTGATATATTATGACCAACATTTTGTGCCCATTTGATCATACAGTCTTTTACTTGTTCATCCTCTGTCTCATACCTTAACAGTAATTTATACATTTTCACAATAACGTGTTCATCGTTTGTACACAGTGCTGTTTCAAACTCAGATTCTGTTTGTTCAAATCCACCATTTTTCTCTTCTATTTTAAACCTTTCTTTAATTTGCAAATATGAAAACCCCTGGCAGACATGGCCTTCTTCCAATACGTTTTCCCTTGATTTTAACTTATATTCCCCTTGTGACAATTCCAGTAAATCATTATATCTTATCCATTTATGCGTGCTACCAGATTGTCTTCTCTGCATTGCTTCTTGTGAAGATATCCAACGTGGTGTCTTTTGTGAAAACCTTAATTTATATTTATTACAAATTCTTAATACCCTTCTATAAGCCCTTCTTATATAATGAGTATTAAAGTCTTGTTTGTTTTATCATACCACAAATAACCATGGCACCCATATCAAATTCATGTCCTCCTAGTTCTAAAAGTCTTCTATTTTTCAACGTCACCCATTCCTTCATCCACATCAAGCAGCAGGAAGAAAAATAGGTTTTCAAATCTGGCAATCCCAAGCTACCTCTTTCTTGGAAAATTAGTATTTGAACTCTTGGTTTTTTTGCTTGCCATATCAACTTGGTTATATCTCTCTGCCACTGCTTAAAAGGTAAATCTGATGTAATAATGGGTATCATTTGAAACAAAAATAACATTCTAGGTAATACATTCATTTTAATCGTTGCAATTCTTCCCAGAAGTGATAGCTGTAATTTTTCCCATTTTCAGAGGTAACAGCAGCTCTCCAGGGTGTTAGACATGCAGGATAGGCTGTATATGCCAAGGATGGATCCTGGGACCAGAAAGCTTCAGAGGAGGCATTCTATCCCTGAACTATGCTCCTTCCTCTAAAAATAAAACAATTTTCATGTCCTCATGGTTCTGAATAATAGGCATGTTTAAAGCAGAAGCTGTTTTAACACTGCACTTCTCACCAGTTCCATTGGGATCCTCACCCACCTCCCAATGTCTCTCTCTCTGCTACAGGTCGATAGTCAAGAACTACCAGCACTTCCTGGCCTTGGCGTTTGCTATCACAGAGCTCAACAAGGATCCGGCTCTCCTTCCCAACACAACGCTGGGCTTCCGCATGTATGAACACAAGGACCTTGCCAGATGGATGCATCAGAACACCCTGTCTCTGCTTTCCACTTGGGGGCGAATGATGCCCAAATAAATGTGACCAGCAGGATAAACTGCTCTCCATTCTTGGGGGTCTTGACTCCAAATCTTCCAGAGAAATAGCATCCCAAACAGGCATCTACAAGATCCCACAGGTAAGGGGATCCATCTGGGGATAGATACGAATAACATTGCCTCTCATTTTCCGTCTTGTGTGTCTCGATGCCCTTCCATGAACACTAGATTCAATTTGATCAAATGCAGTTCAGTGTAAGCAAGTGTAATGTGTTGCACGTTGGGGCAAAAAATCCCAACTTCACCTACAAGCTGATGTGGTCTGAGCTAGCAGTGACTGACCATGAAAGAGATATCGGGGTTGCGGTGGACAGCTCAATGAAAATGTCATCCCGGTGTGTGGTTGCTGTGAAAAAGGAAAATTCCATGTGTGGCATAATTAGCAAAGGCCGCTGCCATTTGTGTTCCTTCTTTTTGGCCGTCTTAGTCTACGTAAATATTTACGTAGATTATGACGGCGAAAATAAAGGGGAACGCAAATAGCATAGTGGGTGCTATTTGCGTCCCTTTTTGATTCGCCGTTTTAGCCTACGTAAAGATTTATTTACGTAGATTAAGACAGCCAAAAACAAGTAACGCAAATGGCGGTGGCCATAGCCGCCATTTGCGTACGCGGGGTTTTTTTCCCCAGAGTCCTTTGCAGCCGGAAATCCAGCTGCAGATGGCTCTGGCCTAGCTGGGCATGGCCGGCTGCTCCGCAGAGCTGCCGAGGAGCACAGCCGGCCGTTCAAGGATTCCAGGGGGGGGAGGAACGGAGCGCCTCCTCCCCTGTCGAGGATTCCGGGGGGAGGGATGGAACGCCTCCCCCCCACACCATAAACATAATCCATGAACATAGTGTGTGGATTGGGGGAAATCAGACATATTTCCTTGACACCTTCAAGAGTCATAAAAGAACAAGGTGCCTCAAGATTCCTTGTTGTTCTTGCTGCGAGCAGCTAAGGCAGCTACCCCTCCAGGGCTTGGTGGAGGCTCCACTCCAATGACAAGGTGACATTTATCTGAAGTTTATGTATAGGGCTATCAATGCCTCCTAGTCCTGAGGGAGACGTGCAACCTCCAGCAGTATCAGAAGCAGCATGCCAATGTACACCAGTTGGAGGGGAACATGACCATGGGGGTGCATAAGGAAATGAAGTGATTGTGGGCTTCCCACAGGCAGCTGCTTGGCCACTATGTGAACCACTGTTGGCCACTGTGCTGGACTAGATGGACCTGTGGTCTGATCCAGCAGGGCTCTTCCTATATTCTGATTTCCGTTTAAAATGGCCAATGTTTCAGCCACACACCATAGGATGTCAATAGAAAGTGTGTGGAGTGGGGGAACTTCAGGGATGTCTTTTTCAACCCCACTAACATTGCCTCCCATTTTCTGTCTTGCGTGTCTCGATGACTTTCCATGAAGAATGGATCCAGTTTGATTAAATGCGGTTCAGTGTAAGCAAGTGTAATGTGATTAGGGATGGCGGAGAATTTCTCCCCGAAATTTCTCCCCGAAACAAGTGTCGGGGAGAAATCCTCCGCCCCCCCCGCCCCCCGCACCCCCCCCGGGACGGGACTTACCTTCACCGAATGTCCCTCCCGGCAGCGGGTCCAGCCGGCGGTTCGTCGGGTGTTCGTGTGGGGCAGGAGCGGCAGCCGGTCTTTTGACCAGCTGCCGCCGCCGCCATTCCAATGAAAGAAAAAAAAAACGCCCCCTGATAGGCTACGTGATGATTAACGTAGCCTATCACGGCTAGATTTGCAAAGTCAGCCATGACAGGCTACGTCAATCGTCACGTAGCCTATCACGGGTGACTTAAAAAAAAAAAAGTGCATACGGATAATGGCGGCCCCCATAGGGAGCCGCCATTCCCATTCCTTATTTGGTCGCTGTAGTCTACGTAAAGGTTTACGTAGACTACGGCGAAAATAAGGGCAACGCAAATAGCGTTGCCCTTATTTTCGCCGTAGTCTACGTAAATCTTTACGTAGACTACAGCGACCAAATAAGGAACGCGAATGGCGGCTCCCTATGGCGGCTCCCTATTCGCATTCCTTATTTGGTCGCTGTAGTCTATGTAAATCTTTATGTAGACTACGGCGAAAATAAGGGCAACGCTATGCGTTGCCCTTATTTTCGCCGTAGTCTACGTAAATCTAGCCATGATAGGCTACGATAGGCGAGGCGGGAAGCCTCCCCCCCGGCCTGAACTTCGCGGGGGGAGCAGCAAAGCATCTCCCCCCCACCGCGAACAAGCTTCGATGAAAGGTAAGTGACTTTCGTCCACCCCTAAATGTGATGCATGTTGGGGCAAAAAATACCAACTTCACCTACAAGCTGATGTGATCTGAGCTAGCAGTGACTGACCATGAAAGAAATCTCAGGGTTGCGGTGGACAGCTCAATGAAAATGTCATCCAAGTGTGTGGCTGCTGTGAAAAAGGAAAATTCCACGTGTGGCATAATTAGCGATGGAGCTGAAAATAAAATGTCCATGATCAAACTCCACTGATACAAATCTCAGGTGCAACCACTCTTCACATCCTGTGTACAGTTCTGGTCACCACACCAAGGAAGGAAATTGCAGAGGTGGCAAAAGTGCAGAACAGGGCAACTGAAATGATCAAAGGGCTGGAACAACTGTCCTATGAGGAGAGTTACAACATCTGGGATTGTGTAGCTTTGAAAAAAAGGCGCATAATGGGAGAAAGGATAGAGGTGTACACAATGATGCCTGGGTTGGAGAAAGTGGCTAGATTTTCTCCATCTCTCATAATACTCGAACCTGGGGTCATCCCATGAGGATGAACAGTGGGAGATTCAGGAGAGATAAAAGGAAGGACTTCCTCACGTGGCACATTGTTAAATTGTGGACCTCACTTCCGCAACATGCAGTGACGGCCACCAATTGGGATGGCTTTAAAAGGGGATTGGACCCATTCCTGGAGGAGAAGGCTATGACTGGCTTCCAGTCCTGATGATGCCTGTATGCTGCCTTCAGTGTCATAGACACAATGTGTCTGTATGCCCATTGTGGGGAACCTGGGCAGGAGGTGCTCTTGCACTCATGTCCTGCCTGAGAGTTTCCCACGAGCATCTGATTTGCAGCTCTGGGAACAGAATGCTGGATGAGATGGACCCTTGGTCTGATTCAGCGGGACTCTTCTTAGGTTGCTATGACCCAACTATTATATATGGGGAGGGCCAGAAAGCCCCCAATACATTTCTAGAATTTAGACACAAGAGCCCAGTCTCTGGAACGCTACAAAATACTGTGAGGTTACATGCATGGTCACCCTGACTTTTGGGGGTGATATCCACACCTGGGGGAGACTTAACAACATCACAGTTACTTTATTTATATTTAGATATGTATTTTTAAGATGTCCATCTTCCTTCTGGGGAGACTTTATGCATCCATGGTCAGCCTTAGTTGTCCATGGAAGCTCATGCCATTAAAACTGTGCTAGATGCCCGAACATTCTGCTACAACAAACTCATAGGAAATTCCTTCCTTCAGCTCGGTTATGGCTTTTTGGACCCTGCTCAGGGAGGGGGAGGGCCATTCCCTGCCTTCTATCGGATTGATCCCAGTGAAAATCTTCAGTATGTGGGCTTAGTCCGGCTGCTCCTGCATTTCCACTGGAACTGGATTGGGCTCCTTGCGCCCGAGGGTGACAGCGTTGAACTTTTCATCCAGACACTGACCCCAATGCTCAAGCAAAATGACATCTGTGTGGCCATCTCTGAAATGTTCAATCCAGCGGACCCACTTTATCGGCGTCGGATAGAAAGTGGATCTATTCCTCGTTCTTGGTTTGAGCCCCAAGTGATGATTTTCTTTGGGGACTCCAGTGCTATGTCACAATTAACAGTGTTGTTGAAGTATCATGAAAAAAAGACCAGGAGCCCATTTAGGAAGGTTTGGATCATGACATCCTATTGGGAAATGGCTGCGGCACGAGTCCCCTCACGTGGGGAGTATCTAAAAATCTTCTATGGTGCTTTGCCCTTCAAAGTCCACACAGGGGATGTGCCAGAATTCAAGCATTTTCTTGGGGTGTTAGATCCGCTCCGACCGCAAGAAGTCGTCCTTCTCTGTTTCTGGTGGGAAAGGGCATTCAGCTGTCAGTTTCTGAAATCAGGCCAAACCTCTCCATGAGGAGAGAGAAACTGCACTGGGAAGGAGAAGGCAGAGGACCTGCCACAGTACAAGTTCGAAATGAGCATGACAAGTCACAGCTACAGGATCTACAATGGTGTTTATTCTGTGGCACACGCGTTGTATGCTGTGTCTGTATCCAAACGTGGGCTGATGGGGGGAGGCAGGAGGCTCCTGAACATCCAACCATGGCAGGTAACATCCTCCTTCACCCTGGGCAAGCATATGAAAGTAACTGAGTTGTTTCTCAGTGGTCTGATCCTGGAAGCAAATGGGAGGCCTGGGAGAAGGGGAGTCAGCCTTTCTTAAGCTCTGAAGAAGGACGTGTCTCCATGGAAATCCTTCCATGGACGTCCATTCCAAAGAGCACTGGAAAGTGAGTCCGGGATAGGGGAGATACATGGCACTGCTGGAATAATTTTACAGTTGCAACTATGACTAGTGCGGAGGGAGGAATTCTTATCCATAAAGTGGCACTCTTCCCCAGCACACCCCTGCGAAGCAAACAGCAGGCAGTTCCCCCCCATCTATGTTCCATCTTGACAGCCAGATGAAGAACCCCAGATGTTGCTCTCTTTGCTGCTCTGAGTAAAGCCCCTCCAGCTCCAACTCAAAGACAGGAGGGTGTGTTGTAGCAAGTAGGCACCAGCCCCAAAAGTCCGAATCATTGCACAAGCATAGCCAAGCAGAGATGCCAAAATAAGATGCATCTTAAGCATTAGTTTACTAATGGAGTTCAGGAAAAAAACCAGTCTCCTAACTTGATGGCAGTTACACAGTGTTAGAAGTAGGGGTGTATGAAACCCTGCTTACCTAGCTCCCCCGGGCTCTGCAGGTGGGGGGGAGGTGCTCCATCCCCCCCCCCAGAATCCTGGATGGCCGGCTCCGCGTCCCTGCAGTGAGCCGTGATAGGCTACGTAAATATTTACGTAGCCTATCACGGCAGGGGGAAAAACCCAGCATACGCAAATGGTGGTAGCCACCGCGATTTGCGTACGATGGGTTCCTCCCCCGCCGTGATAGGCTACGTAAATACTTATGTAGCCTATCATGGCCTCTGCAGGGATGCAAATAGTGTCCATGCGTTACCTGTGTATAGGCTATGCAAGTATTTACGTAGCCTATCACGGCTGAAGAAGGAGGAAGCGAATTCGCACAGCAGCTCGGACGGGAGCAGGTAAGTGCTCTGTTTCATGCGCCATTTGTGGGGTGGGGGCAGCGGGCACTTCATCCCATGCGCCTTTCATGGGTTGGGGGGGCCCGGGCTTCATTCCGCGACAGTTTTCGGGGGGCCGAATGCACTGGCATTCGGCCTCACCGAGATCCGTCGTGGAATTCTCTGACATCCCTAGTTAGAAGATGCCAGAACTCATTCACAATTTCCCCCATTTTCTATGTGTCTCTTGCTTTTCAGATTCTTGCCTCTTTGAGGAGCATCCGCTTTAACAACCGCGCTGGAGATGAAGTCTCTTTCTCGGAAAATGGCAAGAGATGGGATATCCTGAACTGGATCTTCTTCCGAAATGGGTCTTTGTATTCTGTGAAAGTGGACTCATGGGCTCCCCCAGACCAAGACTTCACCATTCACCCTGAGGCGATTGCGTGGGCGACAGAGGTGGGGTTGAAGAGAATATTCCGGGGTCCGCCTTACACCCCAGTTGGAACATGAATGTGGCAGGACAGAGGCACCCAGCTCGGACGGAGCTGCAGGACGAGGTCACTTTCTCTGTGCAGAGAGAGGTTTAGAGTTCCATCTCTCTCTCTCTGCACTGAGGAGGAAAGTGGACGGGACGAACTCACTGATGTAATGGGAAAGGGAAGGGATTTGCTCCGTGGAGTATCCCTGTCCCCTTAGCCTCATCAGGATACAGCTGGTTCTGGCATTAGAATTGGTGTCTCCCAGAGGAGCCTCTCTTACGATGATTCTGAGAGATTTGGCCCTCCTGTCGGGGATATTGCAACCTCTTCTGCAAGTTCAAGGAAGGGGGAAATTCGGCATTTAGCTAGTCAAAGCATTGACACAGCTGGCCTTAGGACTCTATAGCCCCCAGCGGCCTCCTGTTTCTTCCTCCCCTACCCCCCCCGCCTTTCTCCTTTGCTGGGAGTGCACCTGGCTTGCTCTCTCTCCTGCCTGAACACAGAGAAATTGACTGAACAAACTCTTGTTTTGAAACTGCAAGCTGTGCATGCAATATTTGTAGGGATGTACAAAAGTCACTTACCTTTTCCCAGCTTTAATTCGCGGTGAGAGGGAGGCGCTCCGTCCCTCCGCCCGGAATCCTCCCCGGGCCAGCTCTGCTCCACGGCATCTCCGTGGAGCTGCCGGCCAGGGCTGTCCAGATCCGGAGTTCCAGCCATGGCCGGCTGCCGCCATTTGCGTCCTGCCAGGCTGCCGTGATAGGCTACGTAAGTATTTATGTAGCCTATCATGGCAAAGAGCAGGGGTGCAAATGGCGTAGCGGCCGCTGTTTGTGCCCCTGCTCCTTGCCGTGATAGGCTACATAAATACTTACGTAGCCTATCACGGCAGCCTGGCAGGACACAATTCGTGGCCACTACAATGGCCTCCATTTGTGGCCGCAGCAGCCGGCTGAGAGACCAGTTGCCACCAGTGCCGCCGGAGGCATTGCCGAAGCTGCCTTCACCAGAACATCCACCCCAGGTAAGCTTCGTCCCGGGGGGGATTCTGTGGGGTGGGGTGGGGTGGGAGGCCGTTCTGCCATGGGTTTCGGGGGGCCGAATGCCAGTGCATTCGGCTTCACTGAAGTCCGTGGCGGAATTCTCTGCCATCCCTAATTATATGCAAGATGATGTGTGAGCAAAGCTGTTTTATTTCTTCCCTAAAGGAAGAGTATGGCTGCTATATGTTCTTTAGCCTTTATGTGACTGTGGGACTGGCAAACCCGCATTCTGCTTTGCCTCTCTCTGCTAAACTGCCTTTTGAATAAGAGGCAGCAGTACCACATATTTCCCATCCTCTCTGGAAGTCATAATCCCCTCCATCATGCAATGGGAGACTCTGTTGAGTAGCTACATTTAGTGCAGTTGTTGCCATGTGGAAATCCTCTACCGTTTGCCTTTCCCCTTTCAGAAGGTGGCTGTTGCGAGGTGTGTCGAGCGGTGCTATCCAGGGCACCGGAGAAGAGTTCCAGAGGGGAAGCCAGTTTGCTGCTACAGATGTGACCATTGCCCAGAAGGGACGATTTCTAACTCCACAGGTACCTCCGACTTTGAGAGCCACGTAACAGTGCAGACCATACTGCGGTAAGAGTAAAGTGAGGACAGGCGGAAGGTCATAGACAAGGGGACATGGGCCATTTGCCCTAGGAATATTTTCTGTATAAATACCATTTTGGATGGCGTACCTGTGTGGTTTACTTCTGTGCAAAGTATTCATGACTTCCTCAAGAAATCTATTCAAATGATAAAATAAGGACTCCCAGGAAATTAGTAATACTCACAAGTACAGAACGTGTCCTGGCTCCACTTTTCATGCATATTTATTTTAGAACCATGTTCCCAACCTCGGTTGTTTTGGCATCAGACCTGAAGTGTTTGGGGCAGAACATTGACCATGGGCAGATGGTTGGTCATCCTTATGTCATCTGGAGGACTTTACTCCAATGCAGGGATACTGTGGGTGCCCAACTGGGTCCCAGAGTCTGTTGTAGTTCCCCGCCCCACTTGCCCCCAAACCCGGCTTGGAGAACCCCTTGGAGGTGCTGGACCCATCTGCTTGTGCCCGGAGGCTTCCCATTCTCCAAGTGAATTGCCATTTTAGTGGAAGACAGGGGCTCTAGTGTTTCGTATATCTAATGTTGCACACAATGGTGGCTGGAAAGGGCCATTTCCACAACATTAGAGGTCTGTCCTGTTGTGGAAATGGCCCTTTACAGCCACCGTTCTGCACAACACTAGATATATGGAAACTAGAGCCCCCGTCTCGCATAAAAATGGTGGCTCACATGGGGGAGTGGGCAGCTGCAGGTCACTCCTGGACCAGGGCTCATGCAGCCTGGCTTGGGTGGGTTGGCAGCAGGGGCAGCGCCTCATGTATCAACAAACTCGGACTCAGTGAGTCCATCCACCCCTACTGCAATGTCAGACGGTGTCCCCCTTTTATCTGTAGTGATTTTTGCAATCTGTTCCCCAGCCTCTGCACCAACACAGCTCCTCAGAGGACATTTTCTCATATTAAGATGATATGGGATAGCATTTTCCCTATATCTTCACCCATTCAGAAGATACTGCAGATGACTGAGCATGCCTGAGTTCTTAAATTTGCCAGGTTTTCATTTCTTGTTAGAGAATTTCTGATTTTCTTCCTTGACGAATATTGAGCACAAGTCTGCTACTGTGGCAGATCAGGCAAAACTTTCCTGTCTGCATCATCTCAGTGCTGCATCATCTCACCCCAATTAGGAAGTTCAGTAGTCCGATGCCTCCAAGAGAATTCTGGAATTACAAATGAGATCCCAATGGCTAATGCAACACAGCTCTGTGCTCTGACTCATGAGTAGTGAAGGGGTCTCTTCTCTGGGATTTGCCAGATGATAGACAGCAGTTGGGGGCAATTAGAGAGGGATCTTTAGCACCTTTTTACCGATAAAGACGGAATCCAGATAGGGAGGTGCCCGTGTTAAAAGTATAGTCTTGTGTTTCATTAGCATCATTCAAATGAGTGCCATAAAACAATTAGCAGCATAGCTGGGCCAGATGGTCCGTTAGATAAGTGACAAGATGCCTCATCCCAGATGGAAATACAGCAAGATATGTAAGAAGAAGACAAGCTCACAGGAAAGGATGATATCCAAGAAATCTTCCAAGATCACTTTGAATTCTGTTCCTGTCTTCCAGGGCATTTGATATCCAGCCCAATTTTGTGTCATCTGCAAATGTGATCAGCATTCCCAGCACCTCCTCCTCCAAGTCATTAATGACAATGTTGAAGAGCACTGGGCCCAAGACTGAGCCCTGCGGTACCCCACTCGTTACCTCTCCCCAGTTGGAGAAGATCCCATTGAGAAGCCCTCTTTGAGTCCGATCCTGTAGCCAACTGTGGATCCACATTATCGCTACTTCATCTAGCCCACTTTGAGCTAGTTTGCTCATCAGGATATCATGGGGCACTTTGTCGAAAGCTTTGCTGAAGTCGAGGTATATGATGTCCACAGCATTCCCACAGTCCACTAGGGATGTACAATATACACTTACCTTTTCACAGAATCTTTCATGGTGGGGGGGAGGCGCTCCATCCCTCCCCCTGGAATCCTCAATGGGGGGGGAGGTGATCCGGTCCTCCCCCCCAGAATCCTCAATGGACGGTGGTTCCAGCGGCTGCGGTTCCGTCAGCGGAAGCTCTGGCAGTGGCAGCTCCAGCGGCGGTGGCAGCTGGTCTCCTGGCTGGCCACGGCCAGGCTGCTGCTGCTGCCATTGCCATCCTGGCTTGCAGCCATGATAGGGTACGTAAGAATTTACGTAGCCTATCACGGCTGGGTTAAAAACACACACAAAAACCCAGCGTACACAAATGGTTGTGGCTACGGTGGCCGCCTTTTGCGTGCCCTATTTTTGGCTGATTTATCTTACGTAAATATTTACGTAAGATAAATTGGCCTAATGCAGGGACATAAATGGCGGCCGCTACAATGGCTTCCATTTGCGGCCGCAGCAGCCCGGCTGCAGCCAGAAGTCCGGCTGTGGCCAGCCGTGGCAAGCAGCTCTGCAGAGTCACCGTGGAGCGGAGCTGGCTGGGGAGGATTCCGGGGGGAGGGACGAAGCGCCTCCCCCCCACCTCTGATGGCCCCAGTGGAGCCAGGTAAGTGATTTGTACACCCTTACACAGGGATTGATGTCAGACTGACTGGTCTGTAGTTCCCTTGATGTTGGATACTTGAAATGTTTGAATTCATGTATGCAGAAACTCTTGTACTCAGTGCTGTTATGCTGATACCTTTATAGTAAAAAGACAAAAAAAGACAAATCTTGTCTGAGAGTGTTTCTTAAGAAATAGAGTATGGCGTCACCCATCTTGAGAGTGTAGGATTAAGTTGTGAGAGGGTTCTGTATATGGATGGTTCATCAGGTAACCCTTCATACTGGGAACATATCTTGAGAGAACCTCTGAACCAGGCCATATTCCACACGAACAGGGGTGGCGGGTGGGTAGTGATGGCAGAACATTCCACCACAGACTCCATTGCAGATGGATTTTTTTTTAATCCAGCCTCCGGGGTCCATGGCAGAACGGGTCCACCTACCTCCAGCTCCCACCAGACCCGCGAGGAGCAGGATCCTCCTCGCCGGCCAGCTCTGTACAGCAAGCGATACGGCCACCATTGCTGTGCTGTATCATTGAGCACTCACTGCAGGAAGGGTCCTGGATGCCATTTACATGGTGGACGCCATTTGCATCCCTGTTTTTTCACGCGATAGGCTACGCGAATATCTACGTAAATACAAAAGCGTAGCCTATCGCGTGAGAAAACTGGGGTTAGGGATGTCTCAGAATTCTGCCATCGATCTCAGTGAGGCCGAATGCCAGTGCATTCAGCCCCCCGAAATCCGTGGTGGAACGAAGCACCCCGCCTCCTCACCTAGCGAAAGGCGCGGGAAATGGAGCACTTACCTGCTGCCGTTCGTGCTGTGGAGTTGCTGTGGATTGGAGCCGGCCAGGGAGAATTTCGGGGGGAGGGACGGAGCGCATCCCCCCCACCGTGAATGTCACCCCTCAAAAAGGTAAGTGACTTTTGCACATCCCTAACAGGGATGCAATAGCATAGCAGATGCCATTTGCGGCTGGATCCCTTCTTGCAGTGAGTGCTCAGCGATACAGCACAGCACTGAGCACTCAGTGGAGTTGTGGTGGAGCAGAGCTGGCTGGCAAGGATTCTGGGGGGAGGAACGGGTTGAATCTCTCCCCCTGCGGACCCCCCCCAGGACTGGCAAGTAGGGGATTTGTGCATCCCTAGGGGTGGGGGAGGGATCATGTGGGGAGAAAAAGAAGCATTTTGTACTTTTTCTGTTTCCGGTATTCTGATGGCCAAAACTTAAACAGAAAATGATCTAAGGTGTACAGTGCCTCCCCCCCACCGCGAATCAACTTTCGGGTTCAGGTAAGTGACTTTTGTACATCCCTACATTTGTGTACGCGCGGTTTTTTTTTTTTTTAAGTCAGACGTGATAGGCTACGTAAACATTTACGTAGCCTATCATGGCTGACGGCAGGGATGCAAATGGCAGCAGCTACGGCCACCGCCATTTGCATCCCTGCTAGCCAGCGGCTGGATGTCAGGCTGCTGACGGAGCCGGCCAGCGGCTCTGCAGAATCCCTGCAGAGCACATCCGGCAGGCCAGGATTCCGGGGGGGAGGAACGGAGTGCCTCCCCCCCCGTCCAGGATTCCGGGGGGAGGGACGGAGCGCCTCCCCCCCCACCATCAACATAATCCACGAAAGGTAAGTGACTTTCGTACATCCCTACTTCTAGAAGGTGTTGTAGGTCTTCATAGAACCCATCAACCTCAGCTTCTTTGGCCTCAGTGGTTGGGGCATAGACTTGAATTACTGTGATGTTGAATGGTTTGCCTTGGATTCGTACTGAGATCATTCTATCATTTCTGAGAATGTACCCCAGTACTGCTTTTCCCACCCTGTTGTTGACCCTGTTGTTGATTCCCACCCTGTTCTCACCCTTTTATTGACTATGATTGCTACTCCATTTCTTCTAAGGGATTCTTGCCCACAGTAGTAGATATGATGGTCACCTGAATTAAATTCACCCATGCTTGTCCATTTTAGTTCGCTGATTCCCAAGATGTTGATGTTCAATCTTGCCATCTCATGTTTGACCACCTCCAGCTTACCTTGATTCATTGATCTGACATTCCAGGTTCCTAACCAATATTGTTCTTTACAGCATCGGATTTTTCACCACCAGACACATCCACAGCTGAGTGTCCTTTCGGTTTTGGCCCAGCCGCTTCACTCTTTCTGGTGCTACTTGGAAATTCCCTCTGCTCTTCCCCAGTAGTATATTGGACACCTTCTGACCTGAGGGGCTCATCTTCCAGTGTCATATCTTTTAGCCTTATGATACATTCCATGGGGTTTTCTTGGCAAGAATACTGGAGTGGGTTGCCATTTCCTTCTCCAGTGGACCACATTTTGTCAGAACTCTCCACTATGACCTGTCCATCTTGGGTGGCCCTGCACGGCACAGATTATGGCTTCACTGAGTTACGCAAGCCCCTTCCTCACAACAAGGCAGTGATCCATGAAGGGGAACTCTGTTGTTTACTTCTGTGCGAAGTATTCATGACTTCCTCAAGAAATCTATTCAAATCATGAAATAAGGACTCACAGGAAATTACTAAAACTCAAAACTGGCTCCAGTTTTCTGGCTCCAGTGGTCCTGGCTCCCCTTGTCATGTATATTTATTTTGGAGCCATGTTCCCAACCTCGGTTGTTTCGGCATCAGACCGGAAGTGTTTGGGGCAGAACATTGACCAGGGCAGGTGGTTGGTCATCCTTATGTCAACTGGAGGAGATTGATCCAATGCAGGGATACTGTGGGTGCCCAACTGGGTCTGAAAGTCTGTTGTACTCCCCCTGCCCCACTTGCCCCACAAACCCAGCTTGGCGAGCCCCTGGGATGTTCCAGACCTATCTGCTTGTGGCTGGGGCCTTCCTGCTCTCCAAGCGAATTGCCCTTTTAATGCATGATGTGGGCTCTAGTGTTTTGTATATCTAATGTTGCGCACAATGGTGGCTGGAAAGGGCCATTTCCACAACATTAGAGGCCTGTCCTGTTGTGGAAATGGCCCTTTACAGTCACCGTTGTGCACAACACTAGATATAAGGAAACTACAGCCCCCGTCTCGCATCAAAATGGTGGCACACATGGGGAAGTGGGCAGCTGCAGAGCACTCCTGGACCAGGGATCGTGCGGCCAGGCTTGAGTGGGTGGGCAGCAGGGGCAGCTCCTCAAGTGCCTGGCAACCTCGGACTGGGATGAGTCCATCCGCCCCTACTGCAATGTCAGACGGTTTCCCCCTTGTATCTATAGTGATTTTTGCAATCTGTTCCCCAGCCTCTGCACCAACACAGCTCCTCAGAGGACATTTTCTCATATTAAGATGATGAGGGATAGTATTTTCACTATATCTTTGCCCATTCAAAAGATACTGCAGGTGACGGAGCATGACTGAGCTCTTAAATTTGCCAGGTTTTCATTTCTAGTTAGGGAATTTGTGATTTTCTTCCTTGCAGAATATTGAGCATAAGTCTGGTACTGTGACAGATCAGGCAAAGCTTTCCTGTCTGCATCATCTCAGCCCTGCATCATCTCACCCCAGTTAGGAAGTTCTGTAGTCCGATGCCTCGAAGAGAATTCTGGAACTACAAATGAGATCCCAATGGCTAATGCAACACAGCTTAGGTTGCTGACTCATGAGTAGTGAACAGGTCTCACCTCTGGGGTTTGCCAATGAGAGAAAGCAGTGCTGGACAATTAGAGAGGGATCATTAGCACCCTTTTACCGATTAAGAAGGAATCCAGATAAGGAGGCACCCATGTTACAATTAGTGGCATAACAGGGCCATTAGATAAGTGACAAGATACCTTAAATCATAAATACCACAAGATATGTAATAAGAAGACAAGCTCACAGGACAGAACGATATCCAAAAAATCTTCCAAGATCACTTCGAATTCTGTTCCTGTCTTCCAGGGCATTAGCTATCCTGCCCAATTTTGTGTCATCTGCAAATGTGATCAGCATTCCCTGCACCTCCTCCTTCAAGTCATTAATGACAATGTTGAAGAACACTGGGCCCAGGACTGAGTCCTGTGGTACCCCACTCTTTACCTCTCCCCAGTTTGGGAAGATCCCACTGATAAGCACTCTTTGAGTCCGATCATGTAGCCAACTGTGGATCCATCTGATCATTGCTTTGTCTAGCCCACTTTGAGCAAGTTTGCTCATCAGGATATCATGGGGCACTTTGTCAAAAGCTTTGCTGAAGTCGAGGTATATGATGTCCACAGCATTCTCGCAGTCCACAAGGGAGGTTACTGGATCAATAAATGAGATCAGATTCGTCTGGCAAGATTTGTTCTTGGCAAATCCATGTTGGCTTCGAGTAATCACTGCATTGTTTTCAAGGTGCTTACAGATGGATTGCTTTATCATCTCCTCCAGAATTTTCCCAGGGATTGATGTCAGACTGACTGGTCTGTAGTTCCCATAATGTTGGATACTTGAAATGTTTGAATTCATGCATGCGGAAGCTATTGTACTTAGTGCTGTTATGCTGATACTTTGTAGTAAAAAGACAAAAAAAGACAAATCTTGTCTGAGAGTGTTTCTTAAGGAATAGAATCTGGTATCACCCATCTTGAGAGTGAAGGATTAAGCTTGTTCTAAGATGGTTTTGAGAGGGTTCCATATGTGTGTGGTTCATCAGGTAACACAGCATTGCCTTCATACTGGTAACATATCTTGAGAGAACCTCAGAAACAGGGCATATGCCACAGGACCGGGGGTGGGGGGTGGAGGTGGGATCATCGGCGGAGAAAAAGTAGCATTTTGTACCTTTTCTGTTTCTGGTATTCTGATGGCCAAAGCTTAAACAGAAAATTATCAGAGATGTACAGTAAGGTAGAGAATGGCTATTTCCATCCCTGTCTTTGAGGGCTGAACAAGGCTCCACATAATGAACATTGTGTCATGATTGCGATATTTCAATCATTATTGCTCATTCCAGATGCAGCTCGCTGTGCCCCATGCCCAGAAGATCAACACCCAAACAAGAACCAAGGCCAGTGTATCTCCAAGAAGATCCACTTCCTTTCCTATCAGGAGACACTGGGGCAAATTTTAGATTCTCTACCTCTTTTCCTCTCCTTGATCACGTCTCTAGTACTGGCAACCTTCATTCAACACCGTAACACACCAATTGTCAAAACCAACAACCGAGAGCTCACTTATGTCCTCCTCATCTCCCTCCTGCTCTGCTTCCTCTGCTCCTTCCTGTTCATTGGCCAACCCACAAAGCTCACCTGTCTTCCGCGACAAAGTGTTTTCAGCATCATCTTCTCTGTTGCGATTTCTTCCATTTTGGCAAAAACTGTCACGGTAGTTCTGGCCTTCATGGCCACCAAGCCAGGAAACATGGCCAGAAAACTCTAGGGATGAAAGTCACTTACCTGTCGTCGAAGCTTGTTCGCGGTGGGGGGGAGGCACTTCGCTGCTCCCCCCGCGAACTTCAGGCCGGGGGGGGAGGCTTCCTGCCTCGCCCGGCTGAAATTCAGGCCGGCGGGGAGGCTTCCCACCTCGCCCGGCTGCGAACTCCAAAGTTTAAAAAAAAAAAAAAAATGCCCCCGTGATAGGCTACGTGACGATTAACGTAGCCTATCATGGCTAGATTTGCAAATTCAACCATGATAGGCTACGTAAATCGCTACGTAGCCTATCACGGGTGACTTAAAAAAAAAAAAAAGCGCGTACGCAAATGGCGGCCCCCATAGGGAGCCGCCATTCGCGTTACTTATTTGGTCGCTGTAGTCTACGTAAATGTTCACGTAGACTACGGCGAAAATAAAGGAAATGCAAATAGCGTTTGCTATTTTTTTTTCTTTTATTGCAATGGCGGCGGCGGCAGCCGGTCGAAAGATCGGCTGACGCCCCCGCCCCTGACGAAGACCCGACGAACCGCCGGCCGGACCCGCCGCCGGGAGGGACATTCGGCAATGGTAAGTCCCGTCCCGGGGGGGTGCGGGGGGCGGGGGGGTGCAGAGAATTTCTCCCTGAAACTTGTTCGGGGGGACGAACACGTTGGCGCTCGGGCCCCCAAAGTTTCGGGGAGAAATTCTCCGTCATCCCTAGAGGAATGGTGTTTTGTTTGTTAGCTTAAAGTTATGGAAGGCTTTAATATTTTTTATAGGGTTGGGGTTGGTTTGAATGACCTTTGGGGGTACTTTACAGTCCAAAGACTCTGAGTGCAAAGAGATTCAAAGTCCCACCCAGCTGTGTATGTCTTTTTTCTAAGATTTCCTTAGGCACAGCAGATGCCTGGAGGCAACCCCTTTTAATGACATGACAAGAGACAGATGATAGCCCATAACCTTCTGTTTCAATGGGAGATGGGATGGGCCAAGAAATTGTTGGTGGGCAGAGGTGTCGCGACTCATCCTTTCTTTCCCCTCACTATACTCTTCTGGAGGAGGGTGACTGTTCTCTTTCTCTCTCCCTGAGGAATATCCTCATTGCGTTTGGTGTGAGAATAGAAACCAGCTAAGCTCATGTGTGTCTTGGACAATCTGTGCCATAAGTGGATCTGAAAAGGAGGTAGAGGGTTGACTTTGCTCTCTGCAGCAAATCCTGTTGGACTCAGGGGTCCCCCTGGACATTGGAAGGGGAACAGGGCCCTGTTGAAGTGCTAATGTTGTGGTTCATCACCTTATGCTCACCCTGTATTTATGCATAAATAGAATGTCAATCACAGAGGTCTCCTTGTATGGAAAATGAATCATGCCTACATGCTGGAACCCCTGAAACTTCTCACTGTTCAGAGTTGGGGGGCCTGCACATAAAAACCTGCAGCCCAATTTATTACGTGGATTAACCACTTGCTAGAATGTTTTGTTATTAGGCAAATTGTTAAAATACTATTTAAGGCATTTGACTGAGTGGAATATTTTCTTGTTTATTTGTTGGTTTGTTTCATGTTATGGGAACTTCATCCCAATTTGTTAAAGCTGTATATTCAGCACCAGATATTGTAATGAACGAAGAACTGATGGGAAGACAGGATTGTCCCCTTTTACCATTATTGGTTTCCCTGGGCATCAGACCACCTGCTATTGCATTCCTCCTCTTACCCCACATATACGATACCAGGATAAATATGATTCAGATGAAAGCCACATTGTCTGCAGATCACGTCCTGACATATCTGACCCAACCAGACTGCTCTTTATCAAAATGGTTTGAGGAGATTTGAAAATACAGCTCCATCTTATATTATCAAATTAACAGATCTGCCAGTGTTATCTCTACAAAGTGATAGGATCATGGAGAGAACTGAATTCTATCGAATCATGGTTTTCAGACTGCCACCCAAGAAAGCTTTCAGTACACAATTGCCAGGCCTCATTCACAGGGTTTGAGAAGGTTTTCAGACATTGCCATCTTCCACTTGTCACTCTCTTGTGTTTCCCAGCACTGTGTCTGTCTTGTTTTTCCCTCCACGAACACCCGTTCTGGAGGAAAGAACCAAGTAGCTGCATGAGGCCTTTGGACTGATAGTGTCAGGAGCCATCCATCTGGAGAGCACACCCTATCCTGCCAGCAGGTGAAACCACTTTGTCTAATATGTGGATGGTGGAGCAATGAAGGGCAGGTGGAGAACAGTGTGTCTGTGAGAAACCCTCCGCTGATACAGATGCACAGTGCCCCTAGAGCATCTGGTCAGTTGCATCCTGCCAGGCAACCTGAGTAGTTTTATCTAGCCTTAGCTAAACCACACTTGGAATACTGTGTACAGTTCTGGTCACCACACCTAAAAAAGATACAGTAGAGCTGGAAAAAGTCCAGAAATGGGCAACTAACAAGATCAAGGGGCTGGAGCATCGCCGCTGTGAGAGAGGGTTCCAGTAGCTGGGATTGTTTAGCTTGGGAAAAAGAAGGGTAAGGAGAGACATGGTGGAGGTCTACCAAATTATGCATGGTGTGGAGAATATGGACGGTGAGACATTTTTCTCTGTCTCTCAAAATACTAGAACCCGGGGTCATCCCATGAAGCTGATTGGTGGGAGATTCAGGGTAGATAGAAGGAAGGACTTCTTCACACAGCACATAGTTCAGCTATGGAATTCGCGACCACAGGATGTAGTGATGGCCACCAATTTGGATGGCATTAAAAGGGGTTAGAGAAATTCCTGGAGGGAAGGCTATCAATGGCTATCAGTCTGGAGGGTTATATGCTACCTCCAGAACCAGAGGCAGTGAGCCTATGTACACCATTTTCTTGAACATGGGTGGGAGGGTGCTG